>NW_026991709.1:113867900-115251650 GCF_029215605.1 Mirounga angustirostris | reverse complement strand
CGTAACCATAGCTTTTTTGTTGTAAGGTAGAAAAGAGATTTAAAAAAAAAATGGCTGACAAAACTGAAAAATTTTAGAGATATTTTGGCTTTAAGTGTGACTGCAGTTGGGAGGGAGCCTTAAAAATGTCATCGTGTGTGTGTGTGTGTGTTACAGCTCTGCTTTCTTTGCTTTCTTGAGTGGTTGGTTTCATTCTCAAGCAGGTCCATGAACTGAGGTGGCCAAATGTCTGTCCAGAAATACACAATCATATCTTTATGCTTCCAAGTTCAGCATCGAAAAAAGGCCATTTCTCTTCTTTGGGTTTAACCTTCCTTGGCTTAAACTGGACCTCACACCTATCTTCCAATGAATCCTCGTGGCTAGGAATAATAGTGTGATTGACATATGCCCCAATGTAGGGCCTATCACAAGAGTTGTCAGTAAGGTCAAGATCACACAAACATGGACATAGAGTGAAGAAGAGCTATTGCTAAGGAAAATAAATCTAAGGAAATATGAAGGAAAATAAAGATGGGTCACCAGAATGGAGAATGGCTATCAGGCCTTCGAACAACAAATGCTCATTTAAGCAGGTACAAACCCACCTGGCTGAAACTTCAAAGGTCATTTAGAATCCAAGGCAAACTTAGGGACAATTTATTCTAGAGCAACAGTTTATTGAATTTCTTACAATTCCTCCACCACTAATATGACCCAGTTACCCTCTTGCTCTTCATGATTTTCTCTCCAAACCTCCTGCTACCGATAATATACTCAGTTACTTCATAATTCCCAGAACACTCTCCCACTCAGTTCCATAAGTATTAATGATAAGGTGTCACTAGAGAACAAAACCATTTTAGTCAGGAAACTACCTCAGGCAACAGCCTTGAACAGAACAATAAGTGGAGCCATGTCCTTTAGAAGAAGGTAGACAGAGAAGTATTTCAATTTAGATATATAAATATGCAGACTATATATAAATATAGCTATCTATTGGTTATCATTCTTTACATATTAACATAATATATCAAAATGTCTGGAAAGTTACACACCAATATGAAAACTTCTGGAGAGAACTCTAGAGTTAAGGATAGCAGTCATTCATAATTGCAAAATTAAAAATTAATCTTCTATCTTTGTGCTATATTAAATATGAATGATGAGAGTTGGAAACATAGTACAGGTCAGGAAAACAAATTATTTCCAAGGGAATTCAAACTGGTTAATTGTCTTTACTGGCAAATTCAACTTCAGAAGAGAAATCTGGAAAGGGATAATAGAAAAGCAATGAAAGATTCTCTAAACCTTACTCATCTTAAAATAAGGAATATGGATAAGGCTATCTCTCATGCCACTTCGGAATCATTGATCCATTATTCTATGGTATTTCCTTTTCTAATGCATATTTCTATTTGTTATTACAAATGCAATCATGTAAGCTACTGCTGTCTACACTTCATTCTTATACAATATATACAAACACATATTTGTATTCACCATCCATATTTTTCATTATTTTTCTTTTTTGACTACAAATGTCAATTATCTTTATCCAATAATTTCCCAACTTGCACACTTAAACTTCTCATAGATATTATTTTTTTAAAAATCTTGCTCCATGTGTTAACCTTCCTATTTGTGATAGGCAGGAAAATAGTATTAGTTGACTGAGGAAAAAAACATGGACCCTGCTTACAGATGGATGTGTGTGATAGGCAGGCACCACCTGAAGGTGGGAAGCTCTAGCACTACAATCCATTTAGGGCACTGCATTGAAGGATAGGGCAGAACTCAACACACCCAGTTGTTTATTTTTCCTGGAAGGAGAAATGAACAGAGGTGCCGGTCTATTCAGATTCATAGGCTGTGCCAAATGTTTTGGGTGGGTGGTTCAAGGATTTAGAAGAAAAGGATTGGAAAATTGGTAAAAAGGAGGTCTGGGGATGAGGTATGTGGATATATCTCTTTAAGGGCAAAAAATATACAGATATTTGTCTCCCATGTGAAGGCTCACCAAAGAATTACCTCAGCACATAAGGATTTTAATAATCAAATGACTAAGATGACCCATCTGTGGATGACAGTCAGACGTTTTCCCAGCCACATTTGTCATTGCTCAATGGGCTAATGACCAAAGCACCCATGGTGGAATGGATGGAGGTTATGCATGGGCTCACCAACATGAACTTCCATTCATCAAGACTGACTTGGCTACAGCCACTGTTAAGGGCCTAATCTGCCAGCAACAGAGTCCAGCACAGAGTCCCCAACATGGCACCATTTCCTGGGGTGATCAGACAGGTATCTGGTGGTAGGTTGATCATATTCGTCAGCTTCTATCATGGGAGGGGTAGGATTTTTTTTTAATTTCTGAAATAGACACTCTATATGGATTTTTCTTACCTCCATGCAAATTTTATGCCAAAACTACCATGGACTAGAGAATGCCTAGTCCACCATTGTGGTATTCCACAGCATTGCTTCTTGTCAATAAGCTCATTTAATAATAAATGTAATATAACAATAGGCCTATGCTCATGGAATTCACTGATCCTACCATTTTCAGGATCCATCATTCTGAAGCAGCTGGCTTGATAGAATGGTAAGATGATATTCAAAGCCTCAATTACAGTGCAAGCTAGGTAGCAAAATATTGCAGGGCTAGGATAATATTCTCCAAGATGCCTTGTACATTCTAAATTAGCAGTCATTACATGGTGTTGCTTTTCCCATAATCAGAATTCATCACCAGGAATCAAGAGGTGGAAATGGGAGTGGATTCATTCATTATTGTCCATTAATGATTCACTCACCAGTGGTGATTCACCAGCAAAAATTTTTGCCTCTCGTCTTGGTCACCTTAGGTTCTGCTAGTCTAAAGGAGTTTCAAATGAATGAATGCTTCCACCAGGAGACACAATGATTTCACTGAGTTGGAAACTAAAGCTGCCACCAGGGCAATTTGGACCCCTTATGCCTTTTAATTCAGAGGCAAAGAAGAGGATTAATGTATTGGCTGGGGTGATTGATTCTGATTACCAAGGGGAAATTGGACTGTTACTTCACAATGGAGGTGAGACTGCTAAAGTTGCACATCCTTCAGGAATAAAGGTTTGGTCAAACTACCAAAGAACCACAACCCACTGAGGTGCTTGCTGAGGGCAGAGGGAATAAGGAATGGATAGTGAAAGAAGGTAGTTATATACCAGCTATGACCACATGACCAGATGGAGAAATGAGAACTGTAATAGTTATATTTTTCCATATGTTATGTATATATGTAAATATATACAAACACATTAACATATATAAATATATATGATTATCCTAAATAATCTGTGTGGCCTCATTCAATCAATTGAAATGTTTCAAGAGCAGAACTGAGTCCTACCTGAAGAAGAAAAAATTTCACCTGTAAACAGCAGCTTCAGCCCATGCCTAATATTCCAGCCTGCCCTTTCTGACAGCCAGCTCTACAAATTTCAGACTTACCCTAGACAGCCCTCACAATCACATAAACCAATTCTTTGAAAAATATCTTGTAATGTATATTCCCTACTGGTTCTGCTTCTCTGTGAGTCCAAACTGATATACTATTTTTCCCTAAATGTAGAAAAATACACTAAAACCCTACCACTCATATCATAAGCTGAGCTAAAGCTCTCCACCAGTCCTCATTATGAATACTCTTATCAGACAGAGCTTGCATCATGGATATACTTTGTGTATTTTCTTTGAGAAAAATGAGTGTTATTACTGAGTATAAACTAGAGATGTGTAAAAACAGCATCCTTAAAAAGGTAAAACCAAGAAATAAAATCATACCTGGACAAACTATTTTGTTAATAGTTATGTGTTTTGGAGCAAACTGTGAGGGGTTTTTTTTTTTCCATTTAAAAAAATTAACAGGAAAAAGTTGATAAGCAGGACTTCATTAAAATTATAAACTTCTGTTCTGTGAAAGACTGACAAGAGAATGAGAAGACAAACCACAGACTAGGAAAAAATATTTACAAAAAAAAATCTGATAAACGATTATTATACAAAATACACAAAGAACATTTAAAATTCAACAATAAGAAAATGAACAATCTGATTTCAAAATGGGCAAAAGACCTGAACAGACACCTCACCAAAGAAGATATACAGATGGCACATAAGCATATAAAAGGATGTTCAAAATTATATGTCATTAGGGAATTGCAAATTGAAACAATAAGATACCAATATACACCTGTTAGAAAAGCCAAAGTCCAAAACACTGACAATAACAAATGCTGGCAAGGATGTGGAGCAACAGAAACTCTTACTTGTTGCTGTTGAGAATTCAAAATGGTACAGCCACTTGGGAAGAGGGTTTGACAGTTTTTTACAAAACTAAACATACATTTACCATATGATCCAGTAATCATGATCCTTGGTAGTTACCCAAAGTCACTGAAAATTATGTCCACATGAAAACCTATGTGTGCATGTTTATAGCAGCTTTATTCATAATTGCCACAAATGGGAAGATGTCCTTGAGTAGGTGAATGGAAAATAAACTGTTGTACCTGTAGAAAATGCAGTATTATTCCATACTAAAAGGAAACAAGCTATCCAAGCTATCAAGACATAAAAAGATATGGAGGAATTTTAAATGCATATTACTAAGTGAAAGAAGCCAAGTTGAAAGGTTATATACTGTACAATTCCAACTACATGACATTCTGGAAAAGACAAAACTTTGGAGACAAAAGATCAGTGGTTGCCAGAGTTTAGGAAATAGGGAAGGATGAATAGATGGAGCATAGAGGATTCTTGGGGCATTCTGAAACTGTTTTGTATGATACTGTAATAGTGGATATATGCCATTATATAATTGTAAAAACTAATAGAATGTGCTTGAGAATATGAACTATGGACTTTGGGTGATAATGATGTGTCAGTGTAGGTTCATGACTATTACAAATGTACCACTTTGGTGGGGGAAGTTTATAATGTGGAAGATATGCATGTGTTGGAGCAGAATATGAGAAATCTCTGTACTCTCTGTTCAATCTTCCTTTGAAACTAAAACCGCTATAAAAAACAAGACTATTTTTTTAAAGATTTATTTAATTTATTTTGAGAGAGAAAGAGAGAGTGCACACACAGTGGGAGGGGCAGAGGGAGAAGGAGAGAGAATCTCAGGGAGACTCCCCACTGAGGCAGTTCCACATACCCAGGGCTTGAGGTGGGGCTGCATGCGGGGCTGGATCCCATGACCCTGAAATCAAGACCCCAAAGATCATGACCTGAGCCGAAACCAAGAGTGGGATGGCTTAACCAACTGCGTCACCCGGATGCCCCTTTAATAAGTCTTTTAAAAAAAATCTCTTTTGAGATTTTGCCACTGTTGCTAAAAGTATTCTAAATGTATAAAAAATTTAACTATTATCAAGTTATTAAAATGAGGGGGATAGGTGAAGCTTTTTTCTAATTATAGATCCTTCTTAATTAAATGATCGCCAAAATGTAAATTCATCTAAATTTGCACCACCTGAGATTTCATTATGAATTAGTGAGCTTTGTTATCATGAGACATTGAATTAACCATTTTGACAAACTTGAGACAGAAAAATAATCAAAATATTCACTAGACAAATCACTTATAACTGCAAAATCACAAACTATGACCAACATAATATAAATGGACTTCATTAAAAATATGTTACGAACTCATATTAAATTACCACAATGAGATTGCCTTGCTATCATAATAAGATGATATTTATATATAACACAATATATTTAGATGTCAAAAAGGATCTGAAAAACAAAAAAATTATTTTTAAAGTATCCACCTTATTTATCAGGAATCATATTTCAGTATAAGCAAAAATTGAGTGGAGTTTGCAATGCTGTAAGAATGACATTTATAATAAAATGAATCTTTGCTTGGATAGAGAGAGTATATTGAATGTTTTGGTTTAATAACCAGTGTCAAAAAACTGATTATTTAAAAAAAAAAAGGACCTACCAGTAGCAAAGATATCAGCAATGAACATTAACACAGCACATAGGAGACAGCTCATTGCAGCTTTACATTAAACATGGGTAAGAGAGTCTATTATTTTTTTTACACCTCTAAAATTTTAATCATTTCCAAAGTAAACCATATCACAACTCACTGCATCAAGGATCTCTAACCCACATATATACTCTATTGAAATCAGTTTTCATTCTCAATACTCAGTGAGTGACTAAGTCGTGAACCTCTGATATTCACCTATATCTGCTCTTTTCAATTGTCAGCAACCTATCCAAGTCCTAAGACCCACAAACCTGCCTGAATTAGTAAGGAAACAATGACATCAGCCTCTATTTAACACCTTTCTGTACCCCTATCAATCATACATGCAATAGTAGCCACGACTTTTATTGTACAATGAGTTCATAACTATGACAGAACAGGGGAGGAAAATTAAAATATCTTTGAAATCAAACTCATTGAACAGAGGTAAATAAGCCCATCCCAGAAATGACTATGATATAAATTTTGTCTTTGGAGCCTCTCAGGGCTATTTTCAAAGTTTTTATACACAACTTTGATATCTCCGGTCTTCACTGCAAATTACTAGCGTTAACTCAACCCTATATGTCCAATCCATCCTTTTCCCTCAGATGATCACATATATATATATATTTTTTAAAGATTTTATTTATTTATTTGAGAGAGAGAGAGAATGAGAGACAGAGAGCATGAGAGGGAGGAGGGTCAGAGGGAGAAGCAGACTCCCTGCCGATCAGAGAGCCCGATGCGGGACTCGATCCTGGGACTCCAGGATCATGACCTGAGCCGGAGGCAGTCGCTTAACCAACTGAGCCACCCAGGCGCCCAGATGATCACATATATAAATCCCTCCTTTATTAAAAAAAAAAGGGGGGGGGGCGCCTGGGTGGCTCAGTCATTAAGCGTCTGCCTTCGGCTCAGGTCATGATCCCAGAGTCCTGGGATCGAGCCCCACATCAGGCTCCCTGCTCAGCGGGGAACCTGCATCTCCCTCTCCCGCATTCTCCCTGCTTGTATTCCTGCTCTTGCTATCTCTCTCTCTGTCAAATAAATAAATAAAAATCTTAAAAAAAAAAAAAAAAAATCCCTCCTTCTTCCAATTCACTTACCGCCATAGGGAAAAAACAATTGGTTACAAAACATGTTATTTAAACATAACAGTTTAATACATTAGCCTTTTTATTTCAATAGAATAACACTCTATTAATCCAAGAAATAATATAATGGGTGGACTCCCAAGCAGAATGACAGTTGGGTCAAAGTAGTATTTTTGTACATAGGGACTCCTATCATGTAAGACATAAGCTCATGTTTCATAATCTTGACAGAAGAAAGTATTTTTCGCCCTTTTCCCTAAACCTCAAATACTTTAAATTTCTCTAGTTATAATCTAGTCTTTCACACAAAGTCTTGTGTGAAAGGCATTCCAATGAAATGTGGAGAAAATACATTAATTTCTTGTCCCAGTATATCAAGTACTACATTACAGACCACCTTAAACTTAGTGCTGTAAAACAATAATCATTTATTTAGCTCATGAATGTGCAATTTAGACAGAGCTTAATGATGAGAGCTTGCCTCTTCTCTACATGGCATTAACTGGGGATGTTCAAAGGATGGCTGGGGATTAGAATCATCTGAAGGTATTAAAGAGGGCACGTACTGAATGGAGCACTGGGTGTTATACGCAAACAATGAATCATGGAACACTACATCAAAAACTAATGATGTAATGTATGGTGATTAACATAACATAATTAAAAAAAAAAATCATCTGAAGGATTGCTTACTCACATGCCTGGCAGTTAATACAAGCTGGGACTTGAACTTCAACCACCAGAAAGAATATCTACACATGGCCTGCCAGCATTGGGAGTGGGATCCAAAAGGAAGCATTCTTCAGAGAGGGAAAATTAGGAAGGAACTAGATTGTCCTGGAAGTCACTGCCTGAGCACTCTCCTAGTTGAGGCAGTCACAAAGCCCTGCTACTCTAAACAGAAGAAGGCATAGACTACAATTTTTGATGGAGGAATGATCAGGTTCTAGGAGAGTATGTAGGATGGGAAATATTGTTGTGGCTCTTCTTCAAAAATAGAATTGACCCTTTGCACTTATTTTTACCAAAAAACAAAGTAGATAATTACTATCACTGGTATTTCATATGACACTTAATATGGTGCCCTCTCTGAGTTCAGTCCTTATGCTAAAGAGGGACATGTTATTTACTATTAGTGAATTATCAGGCAGGAAGTGTGAAAGTTCTAAACACGGATGTTGAGAGTGGTGTCCTTGCTCTTTTCTTCATTTCTAGCCAAATATTACTTATTTGTGTCCCTGATTAAGTAGTTTTACATACATTATTATCTGGTTTTAACTAAATTAAACCTTACAAAATGGACCAGTGATGACCTCTAAGCTGACCTTCTTGTTTCCACTCTTGCCTTCTTCCAGTCTACCCTCTACAATTATCTTTATAACACAGATATCTAATCAGTCTTTTCAACGAATTGAAATGAAAAATTCCAATGGCTCTGTGCCTTTTAAGATGAAATTAATACTCATTAGACTATATATTAAAATTTTCTATCTCAACTTTGGCATCATATCTTTCTTGAGTTTCAGTAGTAGTTACTCCTCCATATTTTCCATCCATATAAACTTTATTCATATCCTAAATTTTCAAAATTTCCCTTCTACAATCTTCTGCCTTACCAAGTAATTTTCTTCCTTTATGACTCAGCTCAGGGTTAACCCATTAAAAATTTCTTGGAATTGAGGGTGCCTGAGTGGCTCAGTGGGTGCCTGAGTGGCTCAGTCGTTAAGCGTCTGCCTTCGGCTCAGGTCATGGTCCCAGAGTCCTGGGATCGAGCCCCGCATTGGGCTCCCTGCTCCATGGGAAGCCTGCTTCTCCCTCTCCCACTCCCTCTGCTTGTGTTCCTGCTCTCACTATCTCTCTCTCTGTCAAATAAATAAATAAAATCTTAAAAAAAAAAATTCTTGGAATTGAAAGAAATGAGTCCACAAATTGAAAGTGCTCAATACATGCTAAAAAAAGGATTAATATTAAAGGCTCTCCTTCACCTAAAAGATAAAAAAGGCAAAATTTCTGAACCCTAATGATAATGAATAAACTTAAAAGGTCCCAGTTACCAAAAATCACTTCTGTAAGATAGGCAATGAATCAGAGTGGCCTTTGACTTACCAATGGCCACACAGGACATGAGAAGACTATGCGGGAGAGTCTTAAATGTTCTGAGGGAGGAACGCCTGGGTAGCTCAGTCCATTAAGCGTCTGCCTTAGTCTGCCACGATCCCAGGGTCCTGGGATGAGTCCTGCACCCAGCTCCTTGCTCAGCGGGAAGCCTGCTTCTCCCTCTCCCTCTGCCTGCCGCTCCGCCCTGCTCTCTCTCCCTCTGATAAATAAATAAACAAAATCTTAAAAAAAATTCTCAGGGGAAATAATGTTCAGAATGGATTTCTAAAATCAGGCTATCTGTCTATAATTCACATTTTGAGGTGAAAAGACAGATATTTTGATATATAGAAGTGTTAAGGAGTTTCAAAAATCACAAATTATTCCTAAAGGAAGATTCTTTAGAATTGGTGTCCATGAGACTACACCACTCTGTTTTCTTCCAACTTCTAATTGCTCCTTCTCTTTCTTTGAAGGATAATCCTTCTTCATGTAAGCATTAACATATGCTCTGTGTGTGTGTTAATTTTTTTATCTTTTTCAGATAACTATCACTCAAATAATTTATCAGTTAATATATACTTACATATGTAAATATGTACTGATACAGACATATGCTCATATTTAACAAAAAAACCTTAAATTCAGGTTTTTAATATGAAACTAGTCAGAAAATGAGATGGTAAAATAAGTGTTAAAAAGAAGTCAGGCCTTATTTTGTATTTAATTTATCATGTGAAGTAATGTCTAACCCAAATCTTCCCCTTTTAAAATTATACGTCAGGAATTAGAAACTGCAGGAATTGATGGGTTCCAATCCCAAAACTATCCTTCTGCAAGCTATTAAATTTTGGAGAGGTTATCAATCTTCTTTTGGAATCAATTTTCTCATATATAATATTTGAATGATGGTAATACCTACATCACGGGTTGATTGTGAGGCTTAAATGCAATTATGTAACATAAAATGACTAGATACAACCAGTACTCTAAAAACATTTGTTGTCACATTAGCTTGCCCTAGTTCTTCCCTCAGTCCAGCATAAATGGAAAATCTAGGACTTACCTTAGGAAATAAATATTCAAAATGGAAGAAGATCCTATCTAGAAAGAATGGAGAAGTGAAAAGTCAAGATTATCTGGGACTTGGGAATATAGAGAGAGTGATTTTATTAACTACCATGTATACAGAAATTAGGGGATAGAGAGTAATAATACCTAAAATGTAAATTTTAGGAGCTTTGCTCTGTTTTGTGAGATAAAATTCTCTTTTACTGCATTTTCAGAATACCTTCAAGCCTTTTTCCAGGCTTTTGGAGTTGAATTTGTGTGACTTTGAATACAGCACAATATTGAATTGCACCTTGAGTCAAGAGAAAGAAAACTGAATCCTATTCAGATGTAGAAAAAATCACTGCAAGTAAGCTTCTTATACTTGGGTATTGGCAGCTGATTATAACCAGACTTTTTCCTAGTCACCTTCTGACCAGAAATGAACCCACTTACCACTTTGTAATATGGCAAATGGCTTGTGTTTAGAAATCTTCAGCCTATTTTACTATAGGGGTGTGGACAAACTTATCCTTTTAATGTTCAGTGAAATTTCAGAGTGACCTCTGGTGGAAAGGACCCTAAGATAAATTAAATCCAACTCTTCATTTCAGAGATGAGAAAATCCAAACCCAAGTAAGTGAATTGAGTTTTCTAAGGTCACACAGCTAACAACTGGCAAAGGAGGGCTCAGAATCCACATCTGAATCGTTGCTCAATTTGTAATAGAATAAACTCACCTTGTATTTTTCTGAACACTCAGAGATTCATTAAACAATTTAAATATGTTTATACTCTCTAAAATTAACTCAATATAATACCTGAATTCTCTTCAATAACAGTTTTCCAACACAGACCTCTGATTTACTCTGCCTCAATCCTTAAGGAAATCTACAAATGCCTGCATGACTTGAAACCCCAGCCCCTTGCTGAATAAAACCATTGCAGCATAAAGCATGGCTTTTGAGAAGTATTCCCAGACAAAAACATCCACTACAGCAAGAGTCACTCTTACTTAAAGTTATTCCTGATATTCAATATAGTTTCCCACACTATCATAACCCACAATGATTTCAATTATCATTACACATCTACATTAAAAAAAAAAATCATGGTTATGTGACTTCATGAGGGAACTTGCGAAAGCTATTAATTTCCCTATTTGCAAAAGTCTGTTAGCTTCACCTCCGGATTCAGTTGGAAAAGTAGTTTGAACTGCTAGCTGTTACAACTCATTGTCATGTTTCCTAGTCACTGAAGCAAAACTGTCCTAAATGAAGACAAAGTAGAAACATTACTCCTGTCAAATGAAG
Organism: Mirounga angustirostris; assembly: GCF_029215605.1. NCBI lineage: Eukaryota > Metazoa > Chordata > Mammalia > Carnivora > Phocidae > Mirounga > Mirounga angustirostris. The sequence goes on along the minus strand of NW_026991709.1, from coordinate 115,240,074 downwards.
TTACCAGGATCTGACAGAAGCTGTTATTGCCTTAGCACCAAATTTCAAAGTCTTCTATGCATGATCTGTTTCATTATAGGAACCTACAGTCATGGGATTTTTTTCCTCCCATAACAGCTAAAAAGCATTTTGTTTTATTCACCTAGGTATAATGATGCGATTAACAGTCTGAATCCAAAAGATATCATCAACAGTGACATTGTCACTGCTGTCAGTGTGGTCAGGACAAGAACAGCTCAGTCACAGAGGTATCGTTATCGTATTTTCTATGAGGAAAATCAAACCAGTGAGCGTACAAAGAGAAATATCTGCCTTATAAGATTCAGAAAACTTTTTGTAGTTGGATTGAATGAAAAATGGAAGTTATTTGAAATAGGTTACTGGGAGCTTTCGTAACAAGTTGCCAAAATGAGTTACAAAAAGTGTAATCTGAAAAGAATTTAATTAAAATGTTATATGATAGAGCAAGAGATAAGCATTTCAAAGATATTTTATTTTTCTCTTCAAAAATAATTAAAATAGGAGCACCTGGGTGGCTCAGTCAGTTGGGTGACAGACTCTTGATTTCAGCTCAGGTCATGGTCTCGGGGTCATGGGATCAGGCCCTACATGGGGCTCCATGCTGGGCATGGAGTAGGCTTGGGATTCTCCTTCTCCCTCTGCCCCTCCCCACCCCCTGCAGGGTCTCTGTGTGAGCCTTCTCTCTTGCTAAAAAAAAATAAAATAAAATAATTAAAAGAGAGTCTACATTTAAAGTTTAAAAGCTTTATTTTGTGACTCATATCCTAAATCTAAACAAACATTGGTAAATTTAATCATCTTTTTTTTAAAAGATTTTATTTATTTGAGATTGAGAGAGAGAACATGAGCAGGAGGAAAAGGAGGGGCAGAGGGAGAGGGAGAAGCAGACTCCCCGCTGAGCAGGGAACCCGATGTGGGGCTTGATCCTAGGACCCCAGCATCATGACCTGAGCCAAAGGCCGATGCTTAACCGACTGAGCTGCCCAGGTGCCCCAATCATCATAAATCTTTTAATAGTGATTTACTTTTCTCATAAAAAAAGCTTTACATTTTAAAATAATCAAACTTATCCATATTTGCCTTGTGAATTTTGCTTTTGATTTCATATTTATAGAGACTAGTCCCATGTGAATAGATAAATATTCATCAACATTTTGTGACAGTATTTCTGACATTGAATATTTTTAATATTTATGAATTTATTTCATCCTTAATTTGTTTTCATATATTTTATGATTAGAGCCATAGATTTTTTTTTCTAAATAATGAGCCAGGTTAACAAGACATTTATCGAATAATTCATTCTGTCTCTACTAGCTTAAAATACTACCTTTACGGTGCACTAAGTTCATCATAGTTCTTCTGGACAAGATTTTGGACTTTCTATTCTGTGCCAGACTGACCTATGTGATGATGTGCAAATATCACAATAAGTTGTAAGAATATTATAGTATATTTTAAACTATATGATTCAAATTTTTCTTTCATTACTTTTTTTTTAGCTCATTTCTTCTTGGAAATAAACTTTATAATAAAATGCCTTTTTGCTTATATTGAGAAATATTTATTATGTATTCCAGTACAGAAATGTGTTATGCCTCTCTTATTGAAATCATCACTTTTGTTGCATGGCAGAATTTTGAACATTTTTGTATAGTTTAGCATACTTCTTTATAAAGCTCCTTTCTCGGTATTTATTATTTATCCATTGCTTATTGTTTCATTTATTTAGTTGCTATTATATATACTATTTCTTTCCCATTTTATTTTTAACAGACTATTCCTCATATAGGAAAAATATGTTGATTTGGTATAATTTTTTTAACCAGCATGCTGAATTCACTTAAACATTTCAGAATGTTTTAGTGATTCTCTTTAATTTCCTTGCTGGACAACATATTATCTGCTAGTAATATTTTGTAATTTTCCACAAATTTACAACTCAATTATTTTTAAATCTTATTGCTTTACCCAAAATTTCTAGAACACTCTTAAATAAGAATTGACAGCAGGCATAAATGTCTTTTTCCTATAAGTTCTTTGAAGATGGTAAGTAGAAAGATAGATAGATGATAGGTAGGTACCATAATTGTGTGATATAAACTAAATATTCTGTGATCCCCTTCAACAAAAAGGAAGGACATGTTTTAGTCATCTATGACTCTACAAAACAGCACCATGCTTCTTACACAGGAAATGTTCAAAAATATTTGTTGAAAGAATAAGTGACTAAGAAAGCAAAGAAAATTTTTGCAACAAGTACATAATAAATGCACTTTATAATAACTACCTGTTTTACCTCAAGTTACATTTGCTTCTTATACCTTAACTATTTTTCTAAGAGTGTTCTAGTTGCTTTCATTATTTTTTGTTGATTTATTTCTCAGGGTTCTGAGTTCTCACCCTAAAGAACATTCTTATATCTTGAAGCCTGAAACTCTTCCACGTTTCCCTCACACCGAATGTCCACCTGGTCAATTTTCAAGGTAACATCTATGGGACACATTTGGTGGCATCTGCCTAGAACAAAGTGACCTCCTTTCTCTGAGAACTGCTCCCAGTTGTTGCATCTGTACTCTTTGTCTCTAGGCAACCTGCCTCCGTCCATCAAACCAGACTTGGATAACAGATCATAGCCAAACAGTAGAGACTCTATCCAGGAATTTGAAAGTGGGACTCAGAGCTTGGCATCCTGAATGGAAAAGATATAAATTTAAAAGGTACCTAGGGGTGCCTGGGTGGCTCAGTCGTTAAGCGTCTGCCTTCTGCTCAGGTCATGATCCCGGGGTCCTGGGATCGAGCCCCACATCGGGCTCCCTGCTCCACGGGAAGCCTGCTTCTCCCTCTCCCACTCCCCCTGCTTGTGTTCCCTCTCTTGCTGTGTCTTTCTCTGTCAAATAAATAAATAAAATCTAAAAAAAAAAAAAATTAAAAGGTACCTAGAGACTATATTCCACTTGACTTGCCTCATGCAGTAAGAAGCCAAAAAAAAAAAAAAAAAAAAGTTTGAGAGAGAATAAAGCAAAAAAGAAAGACAGTGAGAGGAGACAGAGAAGTTTACCATGATGGCTGGTTTGTTTTTATCTTTTAGCATCTTATTCTTTCACACCCTGTTGCTTCATTTTTGCTCTCAATTTGTATAAAACATCCTTTTATTTTTATATAAAATCCATCTTTTTTTAAGTAGGTAGCTTTTGCTGGCACCTGTGGCTTTCAATCAAAACATCTTAACTAGGACATGATCAATGTGTATCTCCCCCATTTTGAGAAACTCAAATTGTTTCTCCTGAGACACTTAGGTTTTTATATTTATTGATTTGGCTGAGCACAACATCTGGAGCCAGACTGCCTGGGTTTGAATCCTTTCTATACCACTTTTAAATCCTGAGTCTTTGGGCAAGTTACTTTACTTTTCCATACCTTATTTCAGTCATCTGTTAAATAATGATAATAGTACCTACTTCATAGAGTTAAGAGAACTTAAGCAGGCAATATTCATAAGGCACTTAAACAGTGCTTCATATGTAATTTGATAAAACATAAATGATTGGTAAATAGGAAATGTAGTTTTTGAAACTAACTCACAGGGAAAAAAAAGAAACTAACTCACTGAATTGTGACTGGTGGTTGTCTTTACTGGATGGAATTTTTTTTTTTTCCTGCTAGAATAAGATTTCTCTCACCATATGTGATTATCTTAACTCTGGTTCTATCTACTATTGTTCTTTATGATTATATTCTCTAGGAAAGATAAACTGAAAAATGACCCAAATAAGAGAGAGAAGCAACAGCTGAATGGCAAGGGAAATATGACTATCTACCATCAAGTTTTCTGTGACCAAGTTGCAAAAGAGGAGACAGCCAAAAGTTGAAAAGCTTTGAGAAATTCTATTCTAAAAACAATGCCAAAAGAGAACAGCATCCTAGAAGGTGTACCAGTGTTCTAATTTCTTTTGGGTTTTCTTATTCTGCCTTAGTCCTCACCTTCCCTTCTTTTGTTTCCAAATGACCACATGCACGTGTGTGTGTGTGTGTGTGTGTGTGTGTAATTGCATAGAACACCATCATATCATATCATTTAGAATATCTCGTTGCTATTGTGACTATTCTTTATTTCTATGTATATGCTCTACTTTTGTTCTTTAGGCTTCTTCCTTTTCCTTCCTGTTTTCCCTCATATTAAATATTTATTTACATTCTTATATCATTCAGGGTCATGTCAGGGAATAGGTGGCAGGCACACTCAAAAGTGGTGATTGAGGGGAGTGTAGTAAAGGGGCCATTTACAGAGTTTTGGGTAGAGTGAAGGAAGCAAAAGGGAATGGCAAAGCAGCCAGGAACTAATATCAGCTGGAAGTCAATCGCCCCCTGGGACTGAAGGGCAAAGAGAAAGAGTTAACACGGGTTCACAGTGGGTAGAGGATGGTAGTAATGGAATTCAGGTGATGCTCCTCAAGATGTCCAGGAGGGGGACAACTGCCTCAAACCCTCTCTCTTCCTACTCCCCAATATTCTGGAGTCTCACTGGCCAACCTCAAGAAAAGACCAGAGGGTATGTTTGGTGCCATGGTCTGCCAAATCCCCACCCCACCACCTGGGTATAGGAAGAGAAAAATAGGTTGGGAGTACATCTGAAGGGGAATATGGAAAATATCAAGCATGCCTTTTTAAAAATTCATTTTTAAATGTTTTAATATTATTTTTTATAATTTCCCTAATTTTACTCTTTACATATATTTGCAGGCTTTGGATTTAATTTCTCCATCTTATCCATTAAACTACTTATGTCATTGCTTCTAGCTTTTGAATCTTTAATATAATTTTTAGGGGGAGTGATATCCCCAAGGTGGCAGAAGAGATGGTTCCTAACTTCATTGCCCCTCGCAGAAAGACCAACTAGCAGCAGCTATCCATAGACAAGACACATTTGTGAAAACCCCACAACTTGGTGGTGAGGCTGAAGCACCCTCTTTGAGCAGAGGAAGAAAGAGAGAGGAGAGAGAGAGAGAGAAAGAAAGAAAGAAAGAAAGAAAGAAAGAAAGAAAGAAAGAAAGAAAGAAAGAAAGAAAGAAAGAAAGAAAGAAAGAAAAGGAGAGAGAAAGAGAGAGAGAAAGAAAGAAAGAGGGAGGGAGAGAGGGAGGGAGGGAGGGAGGGAGGAAAAACTACAAGGGAAGAGTAAGAGGAGTTTGCATTGCCCCTTCCCCTGTTGGCGCAGTATGGCATTGAGACGGTCCCCTGGGCCTTTAGTTTCTCCACTGGGATAAAGAGAGCCCAAAGTGAACATCCAGCTTCTCCAGCACTACAGGATGTTTCCTAGGAAGCTCACTCAGTCTTGCCACATAGGGATTACTGGAGGAATAAGTTCTGAGTCTAGATGAGACCATCAGGGATCAGCCAGAGACGGAGAAAGGGGGATCTTGCAGCAACCAGAACAGGGATCTCAGTAGACATTTCTTTTGGTGGCAGCACTTGAGCAGAGATTCCAACCAGCAGTTCTGCCCATTCGCAGGGCAGAGCCGGTGCCCTAATGGGCCAGGGAACACAGCCAGCAGGGCAGCAGATAGGCTGTACCAGCCACGGAGCCCATACTGCAAGCCAGTAGCACTGCCCAATTGCTGAGGTAGTCTCTGGTTCCACCTGACAAGGGAACCCAATCAACCACCCCAGGAAAGCCTCAGAACCCAGCCCACAATCCTTCCCAGGTGGGATCCAAGCACACAGCTCCACTCAACTGCTGTGAATAGCATCTAACCTACCCAAAAGGGGGCCCAGCCAGTGACCCTGGGAAGCCAAGGAGCCCATCCAACAGCCATAGTCTGGCAGGAGCCAAATTAACAGCACGAGAGTTCTCAACTAGCTCAGGTCATGATCCCGGGGTCCTGGAGCATAGGCTCCAGCCCTGCATGACCAGAGTCCAGCCAGCACCTCTCAGAAGAGCAGAGCACAGCAAGCAGCCTGCCCACTCGCAGAGACCACCTTGCAGCCCACCTGAGCAAGAAGCCCTACCTGTGGCTCCACCCGAACACAGAGTCCAGCCAGCAGCACCATCTGTCCAGAGATCACAGCTTGGGGCCCTACCTGCTCAGGCTGATTGCAGAGCCCAGGCTGCAGCCCTGTCCAATCGTGTCCAACCAGTGGCCCTGCCCTGCTAGGGAACATAGCCTGCAACCCTTCCCAACCAGAGGTGATTACAGAGCACAGATAGTAGCCCTGCCTGACAGTGGAGCCCAGCAGCAGCCCAGCATGACCAGGAGCTCAGCTCACAGCCCCGCTTGAGGGAGGCTGTTAAAGGCTGAATTGTGGGGAAAAAAGAAGGGGCTGAATTTTGTCCCACTGCAAATTCACATGTTGAAGTTCTAACCCCTAGTACCTCAGAATGTGACCTAATTTGGAAATAAAGTCATTTGTAGATAAAATTATTTAAGATGAGATCATCCTGGTGTAGGGTAGGACAGTGCCCTAATCCATTATGACTGATGTTCATATAAAAAGGGGAAATTTGGACACAGACTTGCACATAGGAAGAACACCAGGTGAAGATAAAGGCAGAGTTTGGGGTGATGGGGCAGAAGTCAAAGAAGACCAAAGATTGCTAGCAACCAGAAGCTAGGAGAGCCACATGGAATAGACTGTCCAGCATAGCCCTCAGAAGGAAACACCCCTGCCGATACCTTGATCTTGGACTTCTAGAATCCACTTTTCCTATAATTTTGCTATTTGCAAATCTCATATAAGTGGAAGTAGCCTTTGAAAATGATTTCTTCCACTTGATGTAATGGTTTTAGAATTCAGCTATGTTATTTAATGTAACAGTGGTTCATTCCCTTTTACTGACAAGTACTATTCTATTGCATGGATGGACTCCCACTTTATTTAGCTACCAGCTGACTGCTTTTTGAGATACTCCAGTTTTTGGCAATTATGAATAAAGCGAATATAATGTCTAAAGTTGCCTTGGAAAATTAACCTTTGTCCTTCCTTATCAAGAAGTGAGGAAGTGGGGGCGCCTGGGTGGCTGTCAGTTAAGTGTCTGGTTCAGCTCAGGTCATGATCCTGGGGTCCTGGGATCGAGCCCCGTGTTGGGCTCCTTGCTCAGTGAGGAGCCTGTTTCTCCTTTTGCCTCTGTCCCTCCCCCTGCTGATGCTCGCTCTCTCTCTCTCAAATAAATAAAATCTTAAAAAAAAAAAGAAGTGAGGAAGGACACCTTTGTAAATTTATATCCACCTTTTAGGCAATAGGGGCAGGGTAAGAAGCTCTTCTTGTATCTCAATTGCCTTTAGCTCCAAATAATTCTTATGCCAAAGTGGCATATTTTGAAGTAGCATATTCTGCTAGCCTTCACTACTATAAACATTCATAAAAAGATGGGGGGTGGAATATATGTCTTGGGTAAATACCCAGGAGGATACTGTGTATAGTTAACAAAATACTGCAAAGGTGCTGTACCATTTTACACTTCCTCTAGAAACTGAAGTGAGTTTAAGTTGCTCCAGATTTTCTCTAGCATGTGGTATTGTCAATCTCTTTTGTTTATGCTTTTATCTTAACCATACTAGTGGATATGAAATTGTGTCTAAATGTGTTTCTAATTTGCATTTCCCTAATGACTAATGATGTTGATCATCTTCCTTTACTTGTCGTCCAATTAACCTTTTTTAATTCAATGTGTCCCATAGGAAAAATCATGATTTCCAAAGACTTGACTGTAAAATGGGTAGATACCTGGAACATTTTGTAAATATAGGATTATTTGCAGATTTGTAGGGATTTAACCTAAAGAGAAACTCTCTTACCAAACTGATTTATGTACAATTTTACATGAAATCACTCAATTCTCATAACAACATGTCAAGTAGGTATTATAGTTAAGCTTATTTTACAAATGAGGAAAGTGAAGCATGGAGAAGTTACGCCAGGTCTTGCAGCTAGCTGGTAGGCCTACCACAGGAACCTGAGAGCCACCTAAGAAAGTGCTGTCATAAACCTGAGCTGTAATCTACACTGTGGGGCATCCTCTTTGCTTATAACTCTTCTAAAATGAGATATTCCTTACAAGAGAGGAATTGAACATTTCCAATTCAGTTCATCCTTCGCAGAGCCTTCAATCAACCCACCTACATTCATAGTAGGAATATCACAAAAAAGAACTCTATCAAAATTAGCACTGTACCTGTAGAGTTGTCTTTGAGGTGGTTGCCTACCTCATTACAAAGTATCCCATCTATGAAGATCTTCAGAAAGTTTTCTTCGATCTCAACATCATGAATAGCTAAAGTCCTCCTGAATGTCGTGTGTGTGTTTGTGTGTGTAGCACTGAATCATAAATGATGTGATTTATTATGTTCCTTTATTATACTAGTTGCTACTATAAGATTTCAAGTCAAATTTGTGACTCGCCTATATGGAGAATCTAATAAGACTCTACAAAACCATTTGGTAACTTTAATTTATTCCTGGCTTTACTTAATCTTTTTTTTTTTTTTTTTTTTTTTTGAGACAGAGGGAGTGGGGCGGTAGAGGCAGAGGGAGAGAGAGAATCCCAAGCAGGCTCCACACTCAGCACAGAGCCCGATGCGGGACTCTATCTCATGACCCTGAGATCATGACCTGAGCGAAAACCAAGAATCAGACACAACCGACTGACCCACCCAGGCGCCCCTCACTTAACCTATTTTTACCTTTATTTTTCTTTGCCCCAGTTCTCTCACCTATTTTTAAGTTAAATTTTATGTTGGTATATTGTTTGTATTTCCATAAGCCATACAACTGGTCTTTTTCGTTAGAAAAGTCATAAATAAGGTGACTAAGTTAATGAAGAAGGAATTTGTGCTGCCCATTAAATGTGAAGCATTATTCGCATGTTTGGAATATCTCATAATTAAAATAAAAATAGCTCTCTGCCCTACTGAGCTTGGAAAGAGGCTGAGGGAGAGGGAAGATGGCAGTGAGGTAAATGAAGAAATGAATGAACAGTAAGGCTTCTGGAACATGAAATGATTGGCATGCTATGCCTCCATTATCTATGTTAATGGATGAAACTGCAACAAGCTCGAGAACAGAAAACTGTGGAAGTGCAGCCAACCTAACTGGTCCCTAGCTTAATGGTCCCTAATATAATTGCTTCTTATACATCTCTCTTGTCTACATGTTTTGTTTCTCTCAAATATAGTCTCTCAAATTCTCAAAATTACATGCCCAGCATGTCACTCCTCCACTTAAACCTTTTTAATGTTTCCATATCACTTTGTTGTGGCACTTAAAACTCTCAAAGAAAAGGCCTCTGTATAATTCTGCAGCTGTATCTACAATTTGCAACGTTGCAATTCCCCTTAGTAGCATACCTATAGGAACTTAGAATATGTATATGGACATTTTACAGAATGTTAAGCTTTGGTTTTTATTGCCCTAATTGTCTTGCAAAAGATAAGAGAATGAGCTAATTTACTTTCAGGATGATAGACAAGTTTTGCTTCCCAGAATGTTTAAACAAGATACTTGATTTCAAACACTTGGGCACAAGGGAAGCAATCAGACCTATTATCCAAAAACCAAGGAGAATCTGCCTTTTGTGTTTAAGTCAAACTAGAGAGGGTGCCTAGTGGCAATGAGGTCTTCCTGAAGAGACAGAGAGGCTTATTGGATAAATCAATAGGTAGAGAGGGTAAAAGAGTTCATCTGTGCTTTGAATATTGAAATGAAAACAATCCAGCAAGGATGGATTTCCTGGAACTAGAAATATTAGCCTTCGATGTAGTGAAGCCAGCCTGGCCTAGCCTCTCCTGTGTGGCTGGGTCCTGAATGAGAAATGCGAAGTGTGTAACAGAAAGGGCTGGGTTCCAACAGCTTCCAGGAAACCTACCAAGGTTGCCTTAAATAAACTAGCACCCTAAAGTGGAGTTGCCTTCATGCTTGTGCTCTAGCAAAGACTCACAGGTTCCTGGAAATGTATCAGCAGACCTCACACTGTCAGAGTACTCAGTCATAGCCGTATATTGAACGGTTGAAGGACCAGCTTTCAACATCAAGCTAATTAGGCATTGGGGAACAACTGCATCACCATCATTATCGACCAACACCTGGGGTCTCCTGCTTGGAAAAAGAGGACCAAACGGATGATCCTCCCATGTAAACTATGTAAACATCAACAACATCCCCACCCCTGCCACACATACACACACACACACACACACACATACACATGAAAAAAATTAATGTTCTTGGAAGATCTGTAAGAATTGGGTTAATCCAAGAAGATACCACTGGACTCCCAGGCAATCTTGACAGGTGGTGGCCCAAGCTGATTTTCTTCTGATGTACAGAAATAAACATACAGATTTTCTTCTGATATATACAGTGGTGACTCTATATATGCTGAGTTGTGGAGACGTTCCAACCAGTTATATATGATCAAATCAGTGCATGGAATCCTAGAAGGTCCTATAACATTAGCTATTTCCATATCCTAACCTATTTTAGGCAGTTGAGAATACATCTACTATTTAAGTTCTAAGAAAGAAAGATTCTGGTGTACATTTTATAGCATTAATGTACTTTGGATTTTTTTCTTTGACCAAAATCAATTTTTATTTTGCTTCACTACCTAATAAGTGGGAAATGTTGCATTTTTTTTCCCTCTCATGAGTTGGAGTGACTAAAGCTCTTATAAAAAATATTAGGAAAACTAATCTGTAGGCATTGTCTTAAAAATTACATTTTTAAGATGAATAAAAGTTCATAAAGACAGCTTTTTTGACAGGTCATCTTTTCACTTTTAGTCTTTAAACCATTGACATTTTAGTAAGTCCATAAATGTGTCCAAAGTTTACCAAGTTTTATGTCTACAACGTCTATAAGAAATTTCAATCAGAACCATGGTTTACTACCCCATTTTACTAGTTTTAAAGTGTATTGAAATCTCTTTGGGGACGCAAGAAAACAAGCCAATTAATCACTTAAAAATTATACCACTGACAAAAATGTTGATTTGGCAGTTAAGCATTTTACAATATGCATTTTTTTCCTGATAACATTTATTGACCTAGACCTATCATATGTGGGGCCTTCCCAATGAACCGTACAACTGATTAGTTAATCTGCTATTTCTTAAAATGAATTCATTGAAACCTAGGGTTGTCCCTTTTACCCTACTTCTAAGATGTTCTGAGAAAAATGGCGTATTTGCTCAAATAAACTTTGGGATGCTGCATACTTTTGGAGATACATTATGAGGAAATTGTAAAAATGATAATTATGTTTTTTCATATCTAGGTAATTCAGAATTCTTAAACTTATTTGGGCTTGAAAATCAATATGTGAAATATATCTATTAATGGCCTTTGGTCTGCTGAACATATTTGGGGAAATTCTGAGGACTATGCATCTCCCAATGTGATTAATTTTTAACTAAGGAACAGTAAACCAGAAGAATTCAGCTTGTGATGTTATATTTTTTGCCATTCAAATTGGCATAGAGTTTAAGAATGAGACTGCTTTGTGAAATGAAAAAGCAATTACTGTATTTCATCTAACACTAGTCTTCCAGCTTGGCCTAAGTTAGCTTTCCTTTCTAATCACAATTCATTTGGCAGGGAAATGGCATCATATTTAATTTCACTTGCAACTTGATAATTATAACTATTGCCCTCAAAATAAGATGCAAGCAATTAAATAGCCTCGCAATAAGCCACCTGGTGACTTAATTAGCTGTGTATGCAATTTTGGAGGTGAGATTAATTGCAAAAGTAAAAGTTACAATTTATAAAACGAAATCTACAGCTGAAAACTTGGCTCCATATTCTTTTAATTTTCATTGGCTGATTCAAGTTCCAAACACCTGGGTCGTAGATCCTTCCAGTGAAGAATATACTAATATTGCTAAACATGGATATATTATACTTCCACTGGAAAAAACTGGAGCCTAAATAAAATATGTGGCTAAGCAATATCAACCTTTGAAAAGCGATATTGAGCAGTCAATATTAGCAGTCAGGGAATTATTTAAAAGATTTTCCTCCAGATGCCTTAAATATAACTATGTGAGCAAAACAAACAAACAAAAAAATTTTCACTTAACTTATGTATTATTTTTCTCTGGTTAATTTCTCCAAAAGATGTCATATGACATAATAAAGTTAGACAATAGAAAAGCATAATGCATATAATATTAGTGAACTGTGATTTTTTTTTCTATGTATTTACAGGTATTTTACCTTTTTACTCTCTCTGAAGTTTTCATATGCTTTGAGGAGATTGTCAGTGAGTGACTGGAGGGGAGTATTTTATCAGGAATACAAAAAAAAGGCTGTATTTTATTACATTAATTTTAAAAATGGTTTTCAAAACCAAGCTTTATTAAGAATAGATTGTCTAAATTTAGTTTCCATTGAAGTTATCAAAAGTTGAGCCTTAAAGATTCATATCAGAGAATTTATTTCATAAAGTAGAATGTGTTTCCCCTTGGCCCATGATGGGTAGGTCATAAGGCCACTTGCCCTAAGGTAGAAAGTTAACGCGACATAAAAGATGTAAAACAATCCAACAGACCTCTTTTATCTAGGGAGTTTGGGGAAGAAAACATAGTTTGAAAAAGCAGGGGTCAGATACGTGATTGCAATAATATCTTCTTTACCTATCTTTGACAGGCGAAAGGCTCAGAGGAAAAATGTGTTTAAGATAAGTTAAAGAGAATTAAGGATAGAATGCATTTGTTACCAGTTGGAGGAATAGAATCAAATGGTTGTTCCATTTGAGACTGTGGGAGTGTATAGCTATGCAAGATTATCTTGCTCTAGGATGAGGTAGCATTAAGCCAAGTAACAAGATCAGACAGATAGAAGGCCCTAGTTTTTACTCCTAAGCCTTCTTGAGTACTCACGTGTTAAAGAGGTACCCAGAATTTTACAGACCCCTCAGAAAGGTGGTGACACCAGAGAAGAGGACTGCATGAGAGAATATAATAGCAAGATATGAGGTGAATCACTTAAGGCAAGACTTGGATAAGGGACAAAGGCAGATACTCAGAAGGTCTACAGAGTCAGCAGTACTCGGGGACCAAAGGCCTAAAATAAATTTGGGATATCATGGGTAATTGTTATGGCTGAATTGTGTTCTCCTAAAAGTCATATGTTTAAGTCCTTAAACCCTAGTACCTCAGAAGACTGTACTTGGAGAAAAAAATCTTTAAAGAGGTAATTAAGTTAAAATGAGGTCATTAGGGTCAGTCTTACTCTAATATGACTCCTTCTTATAAATGAGATTAGGACAAAGATTTGTACAGATGAAGACCATGTAAAAACACAGAGAAAAGATGATCATCTAAAACCCAAGTAGAGGGCACCCGGGTGGCTCAGTCCGTTGAGTGTCTGCCTTTGGCTCAGGTCATGATCCCAGAGTCCTGGGATCGAGTCCCACATCGGGCTCCCTGCTCAGCGGGGAGTCTGTTTCTCTGCCCCTCCCCTGGCTGGTGCTTTCTTTCTCTCTTTCTCTCTCTCTCTCACTCACTCTCTCAAATAAATAAAATCTTTAAAAAATAATAATAATAAATAAAACCCAAGTAGAGAGGCCTCAGAAGAAAGTAATCCTACCCTGATCTTGGACTACTGGCCTCCAGAACTGTGAAAAAATGAATTTCTGTTGTTTAAGTCACTCCATCCATGTTTGCTATGGCAACCCTAGCAAACTGAAACAGATTTTGGTAGCGGACAGTGGGATGTTGCTGTAACAGATATGTAAAAATGTGGAAGTGGCTTTGGAATTGGATTATTGGTAGAGGCTAGAAGAGTTTGGAGCTTCATGTTAGCAAGAGGTTAGATTGCCTTAAAGAAAGACTATTGGTGGATATATGGACATAAGGCAATTCTGAAGTTTCAGATGGAAATGAGAAACATGTTATTGAGAACTGGAGAAGAGATAAATGATCCTTGTTATAAAGTGGCAAAGAATTTGACAGAATTACATTCCAGTGTCTTGTGGACAGCAGAATTTGTAAGTAATGAACTCGGTTATCTAGTGAGGAAATTTCTAAGCAAAGTGTTGAAGGTGCAGACTGGTTACTCCTTGCTACTATATAGTAAAATGTAAGAGGAGAGAAAGAAATTGAAGAAGGGATTATTGAGCAGAAAAAGAACCAGAACTTGAAGATTTGGAAAATTCTCAGCCTACCTATACTGCAAAAGATGAGAAAGCATGTTCTAAGGTGTATATCAAGAATATAGCTGGACAATCATTTGCTAAAGAGATTTTGGTATGAGACACTGATCAAGTCAACCACCTCAGCAGAAGCCAGGAATAGAAATACAGTTGTCCAGGAAAGATCTGTAGACAACCCTTTTGTCTGATGGCTGGTCCCCTATGCATTGCACAGGAGGCCAACAAAGCTTTTGAGAATTTTATAGCAGCATAAATGCTGCCGGCAGCTTATCCTGAAGAAGACAGAGATAGAACAAAATGAAAGAAGGCTGTCAGACTTCTGGGATTCTACAGGATGGACCAATAAAGCTATCCAGCTGCAAACATGCTTTCTTATTCAAGAAAATGGAAGAATGACTTCAAAGGCATCTCAAAGGTCAGCAGGGCTGTCATTGTCACCAGGAATTCAGATGTAACAGGTCCAGTGGATCAAAGGAGCTATTTCACCCTCAGTTCCACAGAATGGAGCCACCTCCCTGGTTTCAGAGAGCCAAGCCACCCATGCCCAGGGAAGAAAGGGTGGGGCCACCACATTACCCGACCCGACCCAGAAGACAAGACTACCTCCTTGGTGGGCTGGAAGAACAGAGCATCAAACCAAAGAGGATAATTCTCAAGCCTTAAAATCTAATGAAATTTGCTTTGCTAGGTTTAAGACTTGCCTGGGACCTATAATTCCTTCCTTCCTTCTGATTTCTCCTTTTTGGAGAAATCTATCATATGCCAGTCCCCATTACTGCATTTTGGAAGTGGTACTTTGCATGACAGTTCTAACAAACTAATATAGTAATATTAACTATAATATTTAGTAGCAGGCCCAAGGGGGAAAAAACCCAAGAATCAGATAAAGCAAACATTTCTCAGTAGATCTTGGCCTATGTGCTCCCTGAAAACAAAACAAGGCCAGGAATTTGTCTCTGTCTCAAATGCACAAGTTCTCCACCTTCATATATATTGAAGACATCTTTGTGAAAGACATAGAATTTGGTAGGAAATGATTCTGAAAGAATGAGCATTTAATCCAAGAAGACTATCCATATTAACAGAAACTCTATGCTTGCAAACATTAAAATTTAGTTTTTCTCCTTTAGACAGAATAGAAGCTCGTGAAGAAAGTGATATAAATTATAGCAAATCCACTGTATATTCTTTACATATCTGTCATGTAAGCAAATTTGAAATTTTGCTTTAAAGAAACTAATATACATATACTGAATGTGGCATAAGAGAAGATAGAGAAATGAGCTAATTTTAAGAGGAAACTTTAGATAAAAACAGATGGCTTAACTGATCTGAACACACAAACCAAAAAAAAAAACAACAACAACAACAAAACAAAACAAACATATTACCAGTTAATGGGGTTTATTTTATAAGAAAAAAATTATAACAAATGTCAGGTATGATGGGGCACCTGGGTGGCTCAGTTGTTAAGCGTCTGCCTTCAGCTCAGGTCATGATCCTAGGGTCCTGGGATCGAGCCCCACATCGGGCTCCCTGCTCCGTGGGAAGCCTGCTTCTCCCTCTCCCACTCCCCCTGCTTGTGTTCCCTCTCTCGCTGTGTCTCTCTCTGTCAAATAAATAAATAAAATCTTTAAAAAAAAAAAACAAATGTCAGGTATGAAAACCAGACTTCTAAAAATTAAGCATTGTAAATATAAAAACTTGCCACTTTTTTAATTTAAAAATAAGCACAGTTTGAGGGAAGTAGGCAGTTCCACAGCCCATTTCTAGTGAGAATTTCTAGTCACAGAGAACACTTGACTTCTTCCAACAAGAAAGAACTAAGCCCTTTGGGTAAGGATTATTTCTGATCCTTGAAGTTGTTTTTCTCTTTAAAATCCTCATGGAAACTTTTTCTCATCTCTAAACAGCCCTTCAGTTAATGTTTTAATGCTTCTGCTCATCCCACTTTTTTAAATCTGAAAGTAAAAGTTGGAGTGGGTTCCAAGGAGTTTACATTGTTTTCATATTTTCTCTGACTCTATTAACAATTTACTTAGCTAAAAATTTTCTATGATGCCATAGAAAAATTGCAGTGCATGTAGATACTGTGCATAAATCAGATGCTATAAAAGAAAAGGTAGGGCTTATATAACATCACAGTTCTTTAAAAGGGAAATTTTATTTTTAGTAGACCATAATCATATGCCCATACTACCATCAACTACTAAGAACAACGGCAACAAAATGTGGGTGAAGTGGCAACAGAAGCAAATACCTGTACTTGGTCGATATCAGTGATTTATAATGTAATTTGTAATAACAAATTCCACACCAGAAACATTTCTTTATTTTTTGGACTTATTGTCATAGACTCTTATCTTGTCTTTAAACCTGTAGAACCAAAGTTTAAATACAATTATGTTTACAATATCATTACATAACGAAGTACATAGAAAAAAATTACCAAAAGATTTAAGATCTCAACACAGAAAACCACAAAAAAATCACTAAAAGAAATAAAGAAGACCCCAAAAAAGATCTATATGTACCATGTTGACTGGATGGGAATGTTAAAACATTTATTCTTCTCAAACTGATTTATAGATACCATGCCATCCCATTCAAATCACAATGGAAATTTTTGTAAAACTGACATACAGATTTTTAAATTCATATCAAAATTCAGTGGACCTAGAAGAGCAAAAAGGATCCTGAAAAAAGATGAACAATTTTGGAGAACTAACAGCACCTGATTACAAGAGTTATACAAAGCTACAGTAATCAAGAGTGTTTGATGTTGGTATAAGGATAAATAAACAGATCAATGAAACTGAATAGAAAATCCAGATAATGAACTACTCATTTGATGTGGAAAATAAAGTCATGTTAAATGTGCTGCAACAACTGGTAAATAGATGGGGGAAAATTGATCTCCACCCCACTCATACCACATGCAAAAACTGATTTGAGATCACTCATAGACAAGAACAAAAAATCTAAAGTTTCAAAGCTTCTAGAACAGTGGTTGGCAAATATTCCGAAATGGCTGATTTAAAATTCCAGGGCCATACTCTGTTTGTCACAACTATTCAACTATGCATTGTAATACAAAAATAGCCATGGAGAATAAATAAATGAATGGTCTAGTTGTGTTCCAATAAAACTTTATTTTCAAAAATAGGCAACAGAACTACAGGCTTTAGTCACCAATCCTTTATAAAATAATATTTTCATGAGCTTGGAATAGGCAATGATATCATGAAAAATATGCTAAAAGCACTAATAACAGAAGAAATTGACAAATTGAACATCAAAATTTTAAAAATAATTTGAGTTCATTAAAGGCAATGTTAGCCTAAGAAAAATGCAAGCCATAGACTGAGATTTTTTGAAGCAAATATATCTGACTAAAAATTTATGTTGAAAACATATTTAAAATCCCTACAAATCAACAATTATAATAAAACAATTTAAAATAATTAAAAGTAAAATAATTTAAAAACAAGAATGGCTTGAACATTGAGAGAAAAATAATATATGAATGGCCAATAAGTACATGACAAGTTGTTCAGTATCATTATTCATACTGGAATGACAAATTAAAACCACTAGAATGGCTATCATTGTGAAGATCAACAAGACCAAATATTGACAAGGATGCAGAACAATAGGAAATTTCATTGCCAGTGGAAGGAGGAAGTGTTACAACCCATTAGGAAAATGTTTCACAGGTTCTTACAAAGTTAAATATATACTGACTCTATGACCCAGCAGTTCAACCTGTATTTCCACAAGAGAAATGAAAATACACAATGAAGAGATTTGTATAAGAATATTCATAGGCTTTTTCTTAATAGATAAACACTGGAAGCTACCCAAAAATCCATTAAAGAAAATGAATATACTGTATATAATGTGATATTATTTGGAAATTTTAAAAAAGAATAAACTATACACACAATATGAATGAAACTTAAAAGCATTATGATGAACAAAACAAGCCTAGAAAAAAATGAGAATCTACTGTATGATTTTATTTATGTGAAATTCTAGAACCAGCAAAGTTAATCTGTGGTGACAGAAATCAAAACAGTGACTCCCTAAGGTGGGTTGGGTTTCTGGGGTGACGTAAATATTCTATATCTTAAGAGTGGAGATACATCATTCAGATACCCTTCAAGAGAACCTTCTGTAGGTAGCATAGTTAAGTGATAGCTGTAGCTGCCACCCCTGTTCAATGTGAGAATCATCCAATAAACAGTCTCTGTTCAGGGACTCTTCATCAACCCAGCTAAAACTTACTCAAAACTCTGCTCTCGTCTGAAATGTCTACCCAATCCTTTCTAATCCTCTCCTTTCATAAATGCCAAGTTGTCCCTGCCTACTCTATCCTCTTCCCCTTTATCTTCAGAGGCATTTCCTTCAAATTTCTTGCACATCTAATCCCACTGGCATCTGCTTCTCAGATGATACATAGGTGCTGGGCTACTTTGTTATGCATTTGTCAAGACTCAGAAAGGTCCCCTGTGCATTTCATTGCACTGAGATCTGCGCATTTCACAGTATGTGAACTTTACATTTAAAAATAAAAATCTGCAGAGCCATTCTATCTTTAAGACTTCAAGAATTCTCATGTAATATGTCAGTACTAGAAAAAAAATACTGACACACTTTACAGGATAATATTTCAGTCACAGACACCCACACAGAAGCGTAAACACACACATTCACGATATGGTTTGGTAGTTGCTTGACTTTAAGAGAGCAGGTGCATTCAAAATGATGATTTGGGACCAAAGAATCTAGGCTGAAATGCTGTGTGGTAAGCTAGGTTCACTCACTAGTAGGTAAGCTTTCTGAACAGAAGCATACTATCACACAATTTACTTAGTATGCCTTAGTAAAGTATGAGTCTTTACAAATCTTGAAACCCCAGAGCTATAGATGACTTGTCGAAGTACAAATGGTACTCAACAAGCTCTATATGAATATTCCACTGTGGAAGCCTACTAAATTCTTCATTTTTAATTCTTCTTTATTTTCTTCATAGATACAGAAAGCAATGGATCATTATCTTTTCTAACTCTAATTTTTTTGCTGCTTTCTAAGGTTATAATTGCCTCAATATTAGATATCTTTCCAGAAGTCTGATTTCCCACTACTCTGTATACCTCCAGAAATTAGACTACCGGCAAAATCTTTCTTCCATGCTTTCTTGAATCTAGTACACATCATCATCTTTTAATGACTCATCACCACCCTCGCCCATCATTGGCTCTTCTCCTATTCATATCCCAACATAATACAATGTGACTCTGACATATAATAAGTGATATGTGTAAGGGTCATTTTTCTATATGATAATCTGCAAACCACGGGGATTTTAGTGAATGGCTGTAATTGCCATTTTTGTATACCATGAAAGTGACCTTTTTTGTAAAAGGTATGGATGGATGGGCTGAGCCTGATGCAGAGTGCTAACTGGACACTGGCAGGGAGAAGAGGCATCCTGGATGATCCTCCTCTAGTAAAAGAGAAGGGTAAACACATAGCAAACTCTCACTTGGTGATCATCAAAGGTCCATTTGTCATCTGCTATGTGTAACCAGGCACTGCACTGAGTACACTTGGGAACATATAAGTAAGACATTTTTCCAAACTCTCAAGGAATTCCCAATCTAAGAAGGATGACAGAGAAGCAAGTCAACAGTAACAGTAAAATATGATAAAAGCTCTGACGAATTCACTGACAGAAGCCCAAGTGGTCAGTGTGGGAGACAAAAATGCCCAGGACAAAGAAAGTTCTCATGTCAAAGTCATTACTGTATTCAAGATATTGGCAATAGAGAGAACATTCATTAATGAGGAACATCTCAAAAAAAAAAAAAAAGATGGAGAAAACCTGGGGTTTTTATAAAATAATGGAGTCAAAAGGAAGGATGGCGATGGGTCTCACCTGAGTCACTTAGGAAGGGTACAAGTGGGTTTTATCTGAACATGTGAGGGCAGGATGGTCCTTTACAAATGCAAAATGGTAGAAGAATTTCTCTATCACTGCTGCTTTCTGGGAACACAGGCCTCAGATAAATTCTACATTGAATACATTTTCTTAAGTGTCTTACTCCTTCATCTTCTTTTGATGTCTTACCACTCCAGGGGAACTTGGGGAGTAACAGTGTGGACATGTTTGGGGAGAATGGGAATGTAGGGGTCAAGGGCAGGCTACCCCAAGATGGGCCACTTTGACATGAACATTATTTTCAGTTACAAGTAATCAAAACCCAGCAGAATTCAGAAAAAAAGCTCTCTTGGTTCTCAGCTGCCTAAATTTACATCAAAAAGGAGAGCCTTTACCAGGAAGAGAGCAATTAACAGAGACTCTCGTTTACCTAAGAAACTTATCTACATAATAGAGTAACCTCTGTCTTTCAAATCATCTGCTGTCTGTTCCTGCTAATGGCTTTCCTCCCCTTTGTAACCTCAGGCCCTACCCGGCTCCTTAGCTCATATGAGCTTCCTGTTGCCTCACTGTCTTTGGAACTTCCTGTCTGTGTGGATTCCTTGTACACACGCTATTAAATTTGATTTTCTCCTGTTAATCTCATGTCAGTTTGATTCTAAGTCCAGCTAGAAGGACCTTGTAGAGTAGAGGAAGGTCTTCCTCCCCAATACGCCTATATGGAACAAGAAAGGGACATTCTAGGAGGACAAAAACCATGGGTAAGTTTGGGGAATGTCAAGCAATTTGGAATGACAGAATTGTAGGGTGTGAGTCAAGAGATGGCAGAAGTTGACACCTGATGTTTATCATAAAACACGACTAAGAAAAAGCATTTAAATAAAAGAGTTTCACAGTAAAAAAAAAAGCAAGAAAGAAAAAAAGAAAGAAAGGAAGAAAGAAAAAGAAAGAAAGAAAGAAAGAAAGAAAGAAAGAAAGAAAGAAAGAAAGAAAGAAAGAAAGAAAGAAAGAAAAAGAAAAAAGAAAAAAAAAGCACTTAAAGGAGTTTGGATCTGGGACACCTGGGTGGCTCAGTTGGTTAAGCGCCTGCCTTTGGCTCAGGTCATGATCCTGGGGTCCTGGGATCGAGTCCTGCATCGGGCTCCCTGCTCAGCAGGGATTCTGCTTCTCCCTCTCCCTGCTGCTCCCGCTGCTGGTGTGCTCTCTCTCTCTGACGTATAAATAAATAAAATCTTTAAATATAATAAAATAAAGGAGTTTGGATCTGAAGATGAAGGCACTGGGAAACCGTTCAATTCTTTTTAAGAAGGTCATTATGTGATTAGATTTGTGTAAAGAAAGATTGCTTAGAAAATTTAGATAGCATATAGAATAGATCATGGAAAATCATACCCAAAGACAGAGAAAAAGTAGAAGACTGATTTAGTAATCTCTAGGATGAACGTTGAAAGTTTGAACTAAGGTTGTATCAGTGAGCACTCCTAGCAGACCATTAACCCTTACATGACAGATTCTCTTATGATTTATCATTAATAGGTGGCCTGTATACATATATTTTTTGTTCCTTATTTATCTAGCTGAACTGGCTATTTGACCACCCTTCTAAAACCAGATGTTAAAAGTCACAGCATAGATTTCTTTGGAAACTTGAGTCTATTTGATTACCGCACATTTACATTCTCCCTTTGGTCCTTTGTTTCTCTATTCTCCTATTTTAGTTCTATATTTATCTCTATCTCCCCTCCACCTCTAAACCTCAGCCCACACAAACTCCAATTGGCAGCTCCTTTAAGGAGAGATCCATCCTGCAAATTACTGTGTGCACCTGGGTCAGCATTTTCACCTTTTGTGTACTCAGTAAATGGTTAATTAACAAGCACACACATACATCATTCTGATTGGTAGCTCTGGGTCAGGAAATCAGTGAATTTTAATAACTGACATCCAGAATCTAACATGTAAATTATCTCAATTTACATTTAAATGTAAATATGTGTTGCATATTTAAATATATTTACATAATGTATATTTAATATATTTACATTGAAATTCAGCTGGGAGGGAAATCAGAAGGCATAAATTGCTGACATTTTTATTTTCCTGGCTTCCCTGTCTTTTGAAAAACCTCAATGTCAGTGAAAGAGATTGATTTGTAGAAAAAAATGGCCATTTCTGCAAAGGCTGCACCAGGCACCCTTGGAAAGCGCTCTTATTAGGATCACACCTATAACTTCCTATTATTATAAATGTATGCATATCTTAGTAAAGAATAAAAAAAATATGATATCAATCATCTTGTAATTCAGCCTGTAGGCACGAGGCTCAGAGAATGGTACCTGTAACCTCCAGGGACATATTCCATCATTAGATTAACAATCGCTGAGGCAACCATACAGCATTAAAACAGACAAGTGCTACCGCAGCAATGCAGGAATAATAAGCAGAACAACATGCGGTGTCACTTCATATAGGAAAACTGCAGACAGTTTGTAGATGTGAGAATCCTGTTTGCTTTGGATAAAATATAATCACTACTTCTAGAGATAAGATAAAATAAAAGATGAACCAAAGCTATATCGAAGGGATATACCGTGGTTTATCTGGTTTGTCTGACTGAGAGCACAGAATGGAAATTGAACACACTGAATTTAGTGAGTAGATTCTGCATAGTCAGTGGTAAAAAAGTGATTTTTCACTCATTTAATTTAAACATTACACTGTTAACGTCAGAGAGAGCTTGTTTATAAAGCTGATTTCTTTTGCAGAAAGAAACAGGCCGGGTTAAATAATTTGGATTACACGCAAAACCTATTTTTACCTTCCCCTCATCACATATTTCCATTTATAAACGAAGACTGCAAACACAGATTTTCCATTGCTCTCCCTTATAAACCTAATAAGTTACAAACCTAATAAGTTACCATTACAATTGTCTCGGAATTTCTTATAAACAAGTGCATTTCTCTCTAAAGTACTGGGGGGTGTGGCCACCCATTGGATCTGCACTGTAGGTAATTAGGATGTACATAATCATGTTATCTGAAGCAGAGCACTTCTGATGTAATCAAAACTGTTCATCTCCTAAGTGTTTCAAATAACTGCCCAATTCACCAAAAACCATTCAGAACATGGCAAAGTTTTATGAGCATCAACTCATAAAACAGAGTCATATTAAGAAAGGAAAAATTTCCATTTATCGCAATAGTTAAAAGACAGTTGATAGTTGGATGTCTGAAAAAAAACATATTTTAATTATTTAGGCAAATGATTTAGCTTCTCTGTACCTCATTGTCTTTGTATTTAAAATGGCAATAAGAATATTTACCTAACAGAAAAGACTAAGTTTGCAAAATTTAATTTTAAACATTATTTTATTACTTTATTAAAGATTATTTAAATATGGCAAATACAGTGGCAAATATGGCAAATGGTAAATACGGAAAAATGTAGTATTTATGTTGTTCAATAAAAATTAGAGATAAGGAACAGTGTAAAAAAACTAAAACCTGAAACTATTCATTTGCTTTTAGTGACTTTCCAAGGTTTCAATAAAGCATCTTGATTTTTCTTTCTCTTAAATTCAGTGGCTTAGATCGTTAGCCAATAGGCCAAAAGTGCAACTGAAAACCTAAAATGGAAATTACATTTGGGTCCAGTCCCAATTCCAATCCTTTCCTAGTTCATTTAATATTATTCACATCCTTTTAACAACAACAAAAAAAGATTGGACAAGCACTTTGATATTAATCTAATTCTGGATTTTTGTTCAAGTGAAATACCAAAGACCAGAAAAATTTATGTTAAGTGCAATTTACATGAAGTAAAATAGTTTTATTTTCAATCTATATTCAAATTTTCTAAACTCTAACATTTTGGCTATTCATCTTAGTAACTATGATCTAACTTTGCAAAATAATCATCGTAATTACATTTTACATTTTGATGGAGAATTCTGAATGCTAATTGCTCCATATTGATGCACTCTTGAAGTGTATTTTAGTTATAACCACATTTTGTGCTATCAAATTGAATTTTGTATAACAGAAATCTCGGACATAACACTTAAAAATTCACATCATAATTCTAACCTGGCAAGTTAAAGAAAACTGAAACTTCATATTTAGAGAATATGAAGGGACTATGTTTTTGAAAAACCTATAATATTCACATTTCAGTTATTTTCTTAAAATCTAAGATTTATTTATCGTGACATTTTCCTAAGTAGAGATTTATCAATAAAAATGTCTACTTGTATTTACCTTAAGAGTTTATAATTGCAATTAATTTTGGTATAATTTGATATGATTTCAGTTCTCAGCCAAAATTAAAAATCCGAATGGTGAAGTGAAGGTTACACCCAAAATCAATAAAGTGAAATACTTAGTTGTACTACATGTACCATTTCAATTTTTTGGCAAAATACATGGAAATTCCTGTAATAGTCTGAATTTAATAGAATGCCCATTTGCCTTATTATCTCATTAAAGTTGTGTTTGTTCATGTACCAAGAAGGACTTTTAATAAGATTTTACTTAACAAGTATGTCTGTATCTAAAACTAGCTATTCTCAGTATATAGGACAGTGTACAGCATATTCTGGGTGAAGAAGTTCAGGACATGATGCCAAAAATATGCATCTTTGGTATACTGATTATTTTGAGCTGAAGGCATTTGAAAAGCAGGAAATGCAGAAAGCAGCTCCCTTATCTGCCTAAAGACAGATCCTCCAAAAGAAACTCAAGAGTTATAAATCTGCTTCCTGAGAGTTTCATCAACCAGAGAAGATGACTCATCATAGGTGAAGAAATTAGAAGTCTACACCACAGTCAAACTTTATCACAAACTATCATACCCCCCATTTATTCTTCTAAGGGCCCATTAATCTTTCTTAAAAATCATTTACTATATCCCTCCCCTTCCCCTATTAAGATGGTATATAAGCTCTCAAATTTCATCACTTTTTCAGGTATTCACTTTTTTTCCTATGATGTCCCTGTGCACATAATATTAAAAATTAATTAATTTGCATGCCTTTTCTCCTGTTAATCTCCCTGTTGTCAGTTTATTCATAGACTCAGCTCTCAAACCTAGGGAAGTAGAGGAAAGTCTCCTGGGATAGACTTATATTTTGAATAAAACAAATACATCCACAAATCAGTAAATGAATAGATTAATGAATGAAAGGTATATATGTTCTTATATATTTTCCTATTCATTGTAAATAGTTGGCTCTTAAGATCAATTAGTTATAGTTTCTTATACACATATCTTCTCCATCTCTGTGTCTTTTAATCCTGAGGGATATAGTAGATGCTCAGTAAATACTGGTAACTGGAAGGTAGGCAAGGAGTAAATAAGAAAAAAAAAAGTAAAAAGGGAGATATGGGGGGAAATACAGAGTAGTAGAGAGGACAAGGGAAAGCTAGGAAAATTCAACTGAAATAATTGAAAATGATTGAAAATCATTAAAATTACCTACTTTATATTAATATTCAGAGCTCCTGCATTATAATAGTAACTTTCATTTGTATTTTGAAACAAAATAAGATTCCAAATACAAAAAGAAAATGTTATGGTACATAAATACTTAAACAACGGAATGCAGTTCAATGCAAAAATCATTCATTAATGTATCCTTCTATTATATTAAAAATTGAAACAAAAAACAAAAATGATAGAATGAAACTGTATCACAGAGCTTGCTTTTCCTAATACCTGATAAAATTTATTTAAAAACACCAAAATAAGCAAGTCAAAATTACATTAACAGCATCCAAATAAGGAAAAGTGATAGCTAAGAGAAGTAAAAAAAGGTTCTACAATGGTGTAGCTTCTAATCATTCCTCCAAACCATGCACAGGAGGGAAATAAAGAAAGTAGCAAACACCTTGAACGTTACTCATGATCACTAAATTTAGAGATAGGCTCATGGAAAAAGCAATAGACAAAATAAAAGAGAATGTGGTCAGGTGGAAAGTGGGTTTGGCAAGGAAAGAGGGGCTATGCAAATGTCAATTCAATTCTTTCTTTTTAAAAGATTTTATTTATTTATTAGAGAGAGATTGAGAGAGAGAGAGAGAGAGCACGTGTGCGCACTAGTGGTGGGAGGGGCAGAGGGAGAGGGAGAAGCAGACTCCCCGCTGAGCAGGGAGCCTGACACAAGAGGGGCTCCATCCCAGGACCCTGAGATCATGACCTGAGTCAAACTCAGATGCTTAACTGACTGAGCCACCTAGGTACCCCATCAATTCAATTCTTAAGGAAGTTCAGATCAACCACCAATGCTCAAAATGTTTAATTGTGTAGAAGAGTCACAATATTAGACTTGTTACTTCCCAGCCGTAATGATGGATTTGGCAGACATGAAAACAAAAAATAAGTAAAACCTTTCAAGGAGCAGAATTCCTGGGGAAAAGTCATAAAGAAGCCCCATTTGAAATCTCCTCTATACTACTATCTTGCCCATGGAACCGATTAACACCATAACCTTGCATTATTCATCACTTCGTTCTTCTCCCTGCAGATTCTAGGAAGAGAAGGGTTGAACTCGTAAGTGCATAATCTGGCCTGGCTCTTTGATCTCAGCAGGCTTGGACATGCATGCTGAATTGGAGCAATGATCTGATGCTCCAGGATATTACCTTAGAAGGAAAGATACAATGTTCGCACTAGGTGGAATAAATCCTGATACAGAACATTTAACAGAAGCAGCAGCAGCAACCAGGACCTCATACAAGGCTAAACCTTCTTCCCCACACTTGCCTTTAGGCTACAGAGACTATAACAGAGGGTTCACACACTGTAGCTACGAAATAAGGTGTGGAGAAAAAACAAAGCATGCGTCCAATATCAAAACAGATTGGAAGTCTGTCTGTATCACAATCTTTCTATAAAATCTTTGCAAATAGCCTAATTCTCCTAAACGTTCTGCCCTTAAAATGTTACTAACAACTATAAGGAAAATATTAGTCAAAACTGCTTCTTTTAAAAAATTCTTACACTAAAAAGCCTTATATTTCTCTTCAATTCATTATTTCGTACCCTGACCCCCACAAATTGACTTCATCTCTTTGTATCTTAATCTTTTAGGTTATTCTTTGGCCTTAATGTCTCTTATAAAAAGGCTTAGATTTAATTCACTAAAAAAGTTAACTGCCAAGATAGCAAATACTATCACAAAAACTTACTGAAGTCATAAATCATGCCTTTTTGTTTTATATAATCAATAGAATTTATAACTAATTTATATAGACCCTATTAGCACTTGCACATCAGATTACCTTATTTTAAAGGTCAAGGGCGCCTGGGTGGCTCAGGTGGTTGGGTGACCAACTCTTGATTTCAGCTTGGGTTGTGATCTCAGGGTCATGGGATCAAGCCCCATAGTGAGCTCCACACTCCGCGGGGAGTCTGCTTGAGATTCTCTCTACCTCTCCTTCTGCCCCTCCCCCTGCTTGCATGCTCTCTCTCTCTCTCTCTCTCTCTCAAATAAATAAATCTTAAAATAAATAAATAAAGGTCGAAGTATTCTTTAATTGCCATTATATGGTAAAAATAATCTGAATAATTTGTTTAAACACTAGAAAGATAATAGAAAAATAAATAATAAATTTATAACATGATGTATAATTATTAAGTAATGTACGGGAAAAAATAAAGCTGGCTAAAAGCAATAGAGAATGCCAGCCAGGGTAGTCCTAGAATTATTGGTGGGGTTGGAGTGAAGAAGTTAGATTTTGCAAGGTGTGATTGCAGTGATAGACCAAGTGGGGTGGGGGAGGGGGTAAAAAAAACAGTTCCCAAAATCAGGAAGCTGGCCTGGCACTATCAGCTAGGTTGTAGTGTTTTCCTGCTGAACATAATTCCCCAGACCATGACGGATCAAGACAAAAAGACCACTTTGTAACCATGTCTAAACACAGACAAAACTGACATTGTTCAAACCACAAAAATATCCAAACATCCTCCTGTCCTGGATAATCTGAGCTACTATGGCTCTATTAACAATTATAGCTTTGGTATTAATTCATTCTTCCTACCCCATAGATAAGATGTATTCAGAAATCCAATCATAGAATGCCACATGCCTGACATCATCCAAATGCATAGTAAAGTCCTGCTTCCTAAACCCTTCCTAAAATCACCAAACAGGAGCCCAATTCCTAGTAATCAGTTCTTGTATCGCACTCTTACTCAGATGCCCTAATGGTGGGCATTGTCCCTCCTTGAAATGAACTTTTAACCCAACCTGTTCAACTATAGGTTTATTATTACTGATGTTTGATAACCGAAAGATACTGAAAATGGGAAGCAAACATCCATGAAAAAGGTAATAGGACCAATGGATTGAAAGGTCTTAGAGGAGGGAGCTGAAATGACAAGCAGTAGAGATCAGAAAGTGAGGTATTCTAAATTGAGATCATGGAGGAGGTACAGTTATTCATAATGTCAAGGTCTGGAGAATGGCCATGGGAATAAACAGAGTGGATGTGGAAGAGAGAATACTGAAAGAGAAGGTATCCAGGAACTAGGACATCAGAACATTACAAAGATCACACACATGGACATTACAACTACTGTGACTTAGGGTAAGAGTACTATTAGAGACAGAGACATTGAGCCAAAAATTAAAATCATTATTGAGTGGGAATCATCTTTGAATAAGCACAACATAGAAGTATATTATAGACTGGGAGCAAAATCTGCCAAGACAAGGGATTTTAGGGAAAAGAGAGAGAAAATTAGTTTGAAAGTATTAAGGAACATCAGGGAAGACACCTACTCCACCCACAGCCTTGTGTGGTGTGGAGAGACAGAGGCTATTGCTTGATAGCACCACAAGAGAGGAGGTTCCTTAGGAGAAATTCACATTTCAATAAGTTGAGAAGGTAAAGAGGACATTTAAAGAAGGGAGAAGGGATATGGCATTTTTAAATGATGGACCAGAAACTCAGAAGTCACTATGGAACCAAAGAGGAGACAGGGATGAGGAAGATCTGACAAAATATGGAATCATATGAGGATATGAATCTCTATGATGAGTTCTAGACAAAGCTGTGGAAGAGAATGGTGTAAGATTTTAAATGTTGTCACCAAACATTGGATATCTTTCAAGTTGCTTGGGTTTCTCTCTCCCTCTCCCTCTGCTCCTCCTCCCCCACCCACTGCTCTCCCCTTCTCTCTCTCTCTCTCAAATGGATAAATAAATCTTAAAAAAAAATAGCTATAATTTTTAGAAATAGTCCATTTTCTTAATGGCATACCACATTTGCTCCCCCAAAATCTCTTCCACATCAGTAAATGGCATCTCTATCATCCAAGTTCCACAAACCCCAAATCTTGGATTTATTCTTCTCTCTTTCACACCCCACAGCTAATTCATTTGATAAAACCTGTCCACTATATATTCAAAATATTATTCAGAATCCTCTCTCCTTCTATTTCTACCATCTTCCCCCAAGTCACCATCATCTCTTGCTCAGTTTATTGCAATAGATTATTGTGCTGAATAATTTTTCTTCTTCTTTCAGATCTACTCTCCAGCATCTTCCATACCCCTTTGGGTACTGGAACACTGACCTACACGGATTCCAAGAGACTCTTGCCCTCTAGTCTAGGAAGATTCTAGCAGGATCTCCTAGGTTATAAAGAAAATGAACTCAGTATTTATTTGCTTAGCCCATTCTTGGGGCAGGGAAAGGGGGAGATCACGGTACATTGGTTATGTTCCTCTACCACAAACCACAGTTTATTTAAGGCAAATTCATTTTGTTTAAAGCAATCAGTAGGGTATAGCAAGAAAAAAGGAAAATTCTCTCATTAAATACCACCAATGTCCATTTAACCCCAATTGGTGAAGGTAATTATTTTCTCACACTCGAATAAAATCTTCTGCTGGGCCTCCTATTTTATCGGGCACTTTCAGATCATAAAAAGCTGTCTAGTCTCTTGGAATCAAAACAAAGAAAAAAATGACATTATTGCAATAATTGAAAGGCTCAATTCTCTGGTAGGTAGACTGTCTAAATGACTATACTAATCCCTGGAACATTTGAATACGGTATCACTCCTGTGATTGTGTTATGTGATATGCACAGTTGACTTTTAGATAGGGAGATTATTTGGCCAGGCCTAATGTAATCACATGAGCCCTTAAAAGCAAAGAGCTTTTCTCAGGCTCAAACAGAATAGGATTCCAGAGAGACTGGAAGTGTAAGAAAGACTCGGCCTTTAAACATGCAATTGGTCACATGAGGAGGAATTGGGTGTTCTCTCTCTCTTTTTTTTTTAAGATTTATTTATTTATTTTAAAGAAAGAGAGCAAGTGAGCAGGGGAAAAGCAGAGGAGGAGACAGAATTCATAAGTAGACTCCCTGCTGAGCATGGAACTCAACGCAGGGCTTGATCCCAGGACCCTGAGATCATGACCTGAGCTTAACCAACTGAGCCACCCAGGCACCCCAAGGAATTTGGTGCTCTTCTTAAGGAGGTGAGAGAGGTCTCTGCTGACATCTAACAAGGACATAAGTATATCAATCCTACAACCAAAAGGAAGTAAACTCTGCCAATAACAGGCATACTCTTGGAAGAGGACTCCAAGCTCCAGATGAAAACGTAGCCCTGGTCAACACTTTGATTTTGGTCTTATCAGACCCTAAACAGAGAACTCAGTTAAGTCATCTTGGACTTCTGACCTACAGAACTGTGAGCTAGCAAATGTGTGTTGTTTTAAATCACTATATGTGTGGGAATTTGTTAGGCAGAAAAAGAAAACCAATACAAATCCAATATCATTAAAGTTCCAAACTTCAAGTTCAAGCTGCTCTTCTCTAGGCAGCATCCCCTGGAAACTTATAGGGAAAAGGAAGGAAGAGGTGTGTTGCCGGTGTCTTCTCTGCTTTGCTGCCTTGCACTATTTCTCCTTAATGCTTGCTAGTCATGGTGTCTGACCCCACTATGGCAGGAGCACCAATAGGAAAAATGGTAAGAAAGGCCTCACTTGACTAGAACCACCATGATCTGCTGGTAGAGCTCTCTGACCTTGGGATTGTTTAAAATTGAGTGTTTATTGAGCTTCATAGATAATCAGGGCTGATTTCGCTTTTGGGGGGCATATCTTTGGGAGATTTCTAATGACCTTCTCCATTGCCCAGATCCTTGATACAGTCTACTCTCCAACCAACCACTCATATCCTACCCTAACTGAGTCATATCCCAAAAGGTATAAACCCCAGAGACCTTCCCTTCAGGGTTACTTTGCTTTGGAAGGCTGCCTACTAGGGCAGGGTCTTTTTTAAATGGCTTCAGCTTGGTTAACTTCTAGGGTATTCATGTGGCCCAAAGAAGGTTATACATCCGGGTCAGGGAAAATGGTAGAAGAGCTTTTGTTCTCACTGCTGTCCTCTCTCTTCCTCCTTTTCCATCACAAAGACATACGGCCAGACTTTCACTTGGAGATATTTTCAAGTGTGAGTCCAGACGCCACCTGGTAAATATCAAGCTCTCATGTGGTCTCATGGTGAGAGAAAAGAGGAGTGCCTCTTTCCCATGAGAGATGGTGATGGGTTTCACAGCATGCAGACAGCTATCTTCCAAGAAATTCTGGCATCCTTTTCGAACTCTCAAGTGAAAATTTTGCTAAAATGGACTCAAAAGGTTTTTGACCACCTCCTTTGAATGTCCTGCAGTGGTCTAAAACCTCATTTTTGAATCTGGGAGCACTTGCCATGTACTGTTTTGTCCTATGTATACTGGAGCTGAGGGAGAAATAATCTTATTGTAATACAGTATTAACATTAACTTTGTTTCTGTATTTTCTACAGTTAGACGCTAATCATCTTAGAGGCAGAAACCATGTTTTGAAAAATAAAAATAACCACTATTCATTAATTATCTATATGTCAGGCAGTATTGTTGAGGGAGTGTCTCCCTGACAACACTTTGCAGCAGGTATCATTCCAATAGGAAATCGGACAGATAAAACACTGAGAAGCCGTAAAATTAAGTAAATGCACAAGGTCACCCAGATTTTAAAAATACTAGGTTTGAGTTGATATCTATATCTGTCTTAACTCTACACCTATTCGCTTTCTGTTAGGATAATAGTCTTATCAAGAAAATTCCTAGAATAAAAGTTTCCATCTTCCAAATGTTTCAAATATTTGTAGTTGCAGCATTCCATCCTTGGTGTCCTGCTATTTTCTTCTCACAAGACTCCACATTCATTACACACAACCGCAATCTGAAAACACAGAGTGTGAATTCCAAAGGACCTGGAATGAGGAGTTTGCCCTTTCTCCTACAGCACAGAAGCAGTGCAGTAATCACACCCTCACAACACCTTCTCCCCCTTTCTCCGCTCCTCCCTTAGTTGCCTGTTCTAGGTTTTTTTTTTTTCAGATGTTAAAGATACCTAAAAAACAAACAAACAAACAAAAAAACCTGATAGATATTTCTTTAATAGTTCATACACTGAAAGAGAATAATTACCTCTAGAACTACTTCCTAACAATCCCCAAACATGTTTTTTTCAGGAACACCATTTCCTTTCCCACAAAACTCTCTTTCTCATTTTCTTCTTAGAAAACTCAAAAGATATTCCTGAATATCTTATTTCAAAATTAAGGATCCAAGTGCACAAATGCTAGTAGTAAACAAACAAATAAAAGAGAGAAAAATATTACTATTCTCACTCTGACCACAGTCACCAGATGGTTTGGTCAATGACCACAGAATCTTTTTGAGAGTGTGAGTTATTTGATGATTCTCTGTTGTATAAATGCATTCAGCTTCTCTTTTCTCCTTCTCAAAGCCTCAGTTTGAAATCAACTCTGTGTAAAGGTTAAAGGTCTTAGCTGAGATTTCAGACAGTCATAGTTTAAATCCTAGCTAGTCTACTTATGAGCTGCTTGATTTAGGACAAATTACTTAACTTCTCAGTCTTTTCCCTCTATAATAATGGAGGATTTAAATCTTAAAATCCCTTAATTCCTTAAATATTACAAAGATACTTAGAAGGATAATGTAAGATAATAGGAAAAAGTACACAAAACACTCATCACTGTAGTTAATACTAAGCATTTAAAAAATTGTAACTTAATTATCATCATCGCTATCATCATTGTATTAAAGAAGTAGGATGGAGAAGAAAGAACATATGTAGGTTTAGAATCAGAGAAGAAACAGGTTGGGATCCTGGCTTTGACAAACTATAACTTTGGACATGTTCCTAATATTTATAATCTTTGGTGTCTTCATCATAAAATGTTTTGATGATGATACTTACCTTACAAGATTGTTGCGAGGATTAAAGATAATCTATTTTAAGTGCCCAGTACAGGCACTTTGTAAAGGCTAACCTCTTACCCCTTTTAGTTCAATGAAAGTCTATTCAATACTTAGCCACACAAATGCAGGGATATACCCCTCAGAAGCTCAATAAGGGCTTATTGATGGGTGGTTGCAAGCAATCCATGATACTTAGGACACTGACAAAGAATATTATTGATTGCTCTCTGAATGTTTTGGGTATGTTGCTTCAACACTACCTGTAAGAAAATAGACAAACAAGATTTTATAGTATATTTTGCCCTTAATATTGCTATCTTATGTGACTAAATTGTTATGTGAAAACCTGACAGTAGGGCTATTCAACAATGTTCATTTTTTTTTTATGAGAAATGTCTAGTAACTATCATCATGATTCTTTAAAATATCCAAAGCTATGCACCCAGGCAATTAAGTAAAAAATATTTATAAATTAGACCTACTAATTGTGTTTCTTGACTTTTAAACATGTCTTATTTACTTTTTGTCTGCTTTTAACTTTTTATTTACTTATTTCTTTATTTAAATTTGAGTTAGTTAACATATAGTGTAATATCGGTTTCAGGAATAGAATTCAGTGATTCATCACTTACATACAACACCCAGTGTTCATCACAATAAATGCCCTCGTTAATGCCCATCACCCATTTAGCCCATCCCTTCACCCACCTCACTCCATCAACCCTCACTTTGTTCTCTATAGTTAAGAGTCTCTTATGGTGTGCCTCCCTTTCTTTTTTTTTTTTCTCTTTTCCCTATGTTCATCTGTTTTGTTTCTTAAATTCCACATAAGAGTGAAATTATATAGTACTTGTCTTTCTCTAACTGACTTATTTTGCTTAGCATAATAATCTCTAGTTCATCTGTGTCCTTGCAAATGACAAGATGTCAGTCTTTTTGATGGCTGTAATATTCTATTACACACACACACACACTACATCTTCTTTATCCATTCATCTGTTGATGGACATCTGGACTCTTTCCATAGTTTGGCTATTGTGGATATTGCTGCTATAAACATTGGGTAAGTGTGCCCCCTTTGAATCACTATGTTTGTATCCTTTGGATAAATACCTAGTAGTGCAATTGCTGGTCATAGGGTAGCTCTATTTTTAACTTTTTGAAAAACCTCCATACTGTTTTCTATAGTGGTTGCACCAGTTTGCATTTCCCACCAACACTGCATGAGGGTTCTCCTTTCTCTGGATCCTCACCAACATCTGTTGTTTTCTGTGTTGTTAATTATTTTTTTTTAAGATTTTATTTATTTGACAGAGAGAGACACAGTGATAGAGGGAACACAAGCAGGGGGAGTGGGAGAGGGAGAAGCAGGCTTCCCGCAGAGCAGGGAGCCCAATGCGGGGCTCAATCCCAGGACCCTAGGATCATGACCTGAGCCGAAGGCAGACACTTAACAACTGAGCCACCCAGGAGTCCTACCTGTGATGTTAATTTTAACCATTCTAACAGATATGAGGTGGTGTCTCATCATGGTTTTGATTTGTATTTCCCTGATGATGAGTGAGTGATGTTGAGCATCTTTTCATGTATCTGTTAGCCATCTGGATGTCTTCTTGGAAAAATGTCTATTCATGTCTTCTGCCCATTTCCTAACTGGATTATTTGGTTTTTGGGTATTGATTTTTGTAAGTTCATTAAAGATTTTGGATAGTAACCTTTATCAGATATGTCATCTGCAAATATCTTCTCCCATTCCATAGGCTGCCTTTTAGGTTAGTTGATTGTGTCCTTTTTTGTGAAGTTTTTTTTTATCTTGATGAAGTCCTAATAGTTCATTTTGTTTCCCTTGTCTCCATGGATATGTCTTGTTAGAAGTTGCTACAGCTGAGGTCAAAGAGGTTGCTGCCTTTGTTCTCCTCAAAATTTTGATGGTTTCCTGTCTCACATTTAGGTCTTTCATCCATTTTGAATTTTTTTGTGTGTATGGTGTAAGGAAGTGGGCCAGTTTTATTCTTCTGCATGTGGTTGTCCATTTTTCCCAACACCATTTGTTGAAGAGACTGTCTTTTTTCAATTATTCTTTATTCCAGTATTCATTCCTGATTTGTTGAGGATTAGTTGACCATGTAGTTGTGGGTTCCATTTTTAGGTTTTCTGTTCTGTTCCATTGATCTATGTGTCTATTTTTGTGTTGCTATCATACTGTTTTGATCACTAAAGCTTTGTAATATACCTTGAAGTATGGAATTGTGATGCCTCCAGCTTTGCTTTTCTTTTTCCAGATTGCTTTGGCTATTTGGAGTCTTCCATAGTTCCATACAAATTTTAGGATTGTTTCTTCTAGCTCTGTGAAAAATGCTGGTAGTATTTTGATAGGGATTGCATTAAATGTATAGATTGCTTTGGTAGTATAGACATTTTAACAATATTTGTTCTTCCAACCCATGAGCATGGGATGTTTTTCCATTTCTTTGTGTCATCTTCAATTTCTTTCGTAAGTGTTCTATAGTTTTCAGAGAATAGCTCTTGATTAGGTCTATTCCTAGGTATCTTATGGTTTTTGGTGCAATTGTAAATGGGATTGATTCCTTCATTTCTCTTTCTGCTGCTTCATTGTTAGTGTATAGAAATTCAAAAGACTTCTGTGTGTGGATTTTATATCCTGCCACTTTGCTGAATTCCTGTATCAGTTTTAAAACTCCAAATTTTAGGGAGTCTGCATGTCATGGACCTGTACTGATCCTCCGGGGTAGGGTCTCACAGCACTGTGGCTGGTGCAGGTTCATCCCAAAAGGGCAGTCCCAAAAAGACCCCAATGTGCAGGGGCTTGGAGTTCATGGTAAAATGTGGCAAAAAGCCAGTATCCAGGTTAGCTGCCCTCAGCAGGTATCTCTGCTCTAGTGCTAATGATTGGGGCATTTCAATGGCACCTGCTAACTCTTTTGTCCCTAGAGAGACAGTGCCACCTCTCCCAAACACACTCCACGAAGGGGAACTGTCTCTCCCAGTGTAACCCAGGGGATCCTCAGACCACGCTGTTGGCTCCTGACCTTTGCCCTCCTTCTCCACAGGTGTACCTCTATACCCATCAGGCTCCACCAAGCGATGGCGTGGATTTCTGAAACTTTAGTCTTTGAGCTCTGCTGCTTGTAAAAACTTGCAATAATTAGCTCCTCTCATTTTCCCCATTTAAGGTTTTGGGGAGGTGTTTTTCTTACACAATGCCTTACACTCTCTTCATTCTCTCTCTCTCTTTCTCTCCTCTCTCCCTGATCAGGGATCCCTCCCCTCTGCAACACTCACTATTCTTTTCTCCCCCAATCACATCTCCCCATCTCCTACCTTCCACAATGTGGCCTCTTTTCTCCCTCTAGTTGTTGGAGTTTTTTTTCTCAGTCTCAGATTGATTTCCTGGGTGTTCAGAATGACTTGATATTTATCTAGCTGTGTTCAAGAGATGAGGCAAACATAGGGTCCTCCTACTATTCTACCATCTTAACCTGTTATGTTGCTTTAACTTTCAAACAAAGTCACAAAATGTCCTAGAAAAAGTCTGTGGTCCAGTTTCTTAAAGAAGAAAGTAACTATATCTCTGGGTTAATCTAAAATTTGCAATATCAGTGGCTCTATAAAATTTGAAAGGTAGTGTCATGGTAATTCATGCTATGAAAATAATGATAATTCTTTACATTCCTCCTTCCCACCTATACCTTCAGCTCCATTTTTAACTTCCTGTATATTTAGCTCTGATGTTCATACTTAAGCCAGGAAGTCAGATGAAGTTGAAGGATGTCATTATGAAAAAGATAGAAAGAAAATAAGAAATGTTTAATTATTCTCCATGTTCTAAACTGTTCTAAACATGTTCTAAACTATAGAACATGGATGATATTTTATAATTATATAATGGTCTTATATAAAAGTGAAAAAATAACTATCAATGCATTTCTTTTTGTTACATAAATTGAAATTTCATGATTTGCTTTATAAAAAATCTTATGTGAGATATTCTGCCAGAAATGTTTTTAAAAATCATTGGTAAAAAAATAAATTCCAAAAGTTTTGAAAACAATAAGATAATATAAGCAACACAAATCAACAACTTGTAATAAAAATAAAGATGAATGGGGAAAAGTGAAGATTGATTATAAAATAAATTTTAAAATTTCAAGACAATTAGAAAGGCAAATCTTAAATTTTTTTATGGTTGAAGTTATAGGCATTTCCTAATTATTACATTTTATACTCAGGAAAGAAATGTGAAAAACTTCATTTTAAGCAAAAATCATATTTTCCTTGAGGCTAGTATCCCACTAATTGACTTTTAGTCATGATACAGCTTTTCCAATCAAATATTATTATTATGTTCTTTTCTGCACATAAATTATAGTTGGGGAACAAGAATTCCTGTCCTCTTGGGTCCTTCTAGCTGGACTAAGAATCAAATTGACATGAGACAGATTAACATGAGAAAGTCAAATTTAACCAAGTATATACAGGGAATCCACACAGATAGGAAAAGCCCAAAGACAGGCAAAATGAGGTCTATATGTCATTCTGAACTAAGGAGAAGGGGGCAGGGGTCTGGGACTTCAGAGGAAAGGAATGCACTTCATGGGGAGATAAGAAGAGTAGATGTTTGCCCTGCCATACAGATGAGTCACTCAGATAAAATTTATCTCTACTAATAACCCTTATTCTGGGAAGACCCCCAAACTAGATTCTTCTATGTAGTTAAGGGAGGAACAAAAGTTTCTCTTGAACCCATAGGGTCTTGATTGCTTTCAGTGCAGAATAATCTTCATGCCCAAGTGGCTCATCTTGGAGTGGCCTGCCCTTAGCTCCTACATTATCATAGACGGGGAATGAAAGAGCTGTATATTCTAAAGATTATTAATATTTTTTTTCTGTGTTCCCAAGTGAGGGCTTTGGGATATAATGTGTAAGGGATGAAAAATTTTCCCTTCTACCATTCTAGATTCTGTGGCTGGTTTAAGAACTACATTGACATATATCAGATTAACAGGGGAAAAAAAATTAATTATGTACATACACATGGGAGCCACACAAAGATATGAGACTCAAAAGGCAGCCAAATAGTTGAGACTTACATACCATCCTGAGCTAAGAAAAGTGATAGGAGTTAGGGTTTCTGGGGAGGGGATTCACTGGAAGGTGAGTGGAAGAAATGTAAACAAAGCAAAAATGGTCTCTGGTATTAGCTCTTTTCCTGGTGTAGGAATGTAAATTTCTCACATAAATTTCCTTTATAAATGGAGATTTCCCCCACCAATGAAGAAATTCTTACTTTTTTTAATCATTTAAGTAACAGGTAAAGAGCTTTTTCTGAGTCCACTGGGTCTTGATTGCCTTTGATTCAAAATAACTGTCATGCCAAATAGCGTATTTGGGGATGGCATGTTCTATAGCCCTTCAAGTGCTATTTTATCAACATTATAAAATCTGAGTTTCCAGTTAACAATTTGAAATTATACTCAATTTTGCAAACAGATTCTTACAGAATATTTTCAATAAAGATTCATTTTCTACCTTTCAAAATTCAGTAAGACATAGTGGATTTGCCAAGGATTTTCTTTACATTTGGAAAGAAATCAACATTTAAAAAGGTTTAGCAGTTGGCACTAATGAAATAAAATTGAATTAACTCAATGAAATTGAATACATTCAATGAAAACAGGGCCAAAAAATAGCACCAGTTGGTCTTCTTACTGAATTAATGTAATTTTGAAAATATGCTCCACTGTTTGTTATGTTTTGCTATCTTCACAATACCAAATTCCACTGAAAAATTGGCATTCTCACTTTTTCAGAGAAATATGGGACTACAGAATATATCTCCTACATTCAGGAATATTCTAAGCTATGTACTTGTTTATGCTTAAATCTCATGTCATTTTATTGAAGTGTTCTTCAATATGTGTGGCATGTAGTACCTGTCAAGCTGTAGGTGTTAACTAACAGTTGGTGATATTGTCATTATTCCAGAGAATAACCAGGTATTTGGCTGATTATAGTTCAGCTATCTTCTTAGTCCGGGAGTCCATAATTACAGGCTTATTCTGGAAAGTGCAGTATTTCTCAAGACCATCAGATACACACTGAAAATATTAAGATATTTAAAATTTTAACACATGGGACTTCTGCTGCTTTACTTTTATTCAGCACTTGAATTAAAAGCACTATATCTAAAGTAAATAGACATCATGTCCATGGATTTCAAGGAGATGAAACTAATTACCTTCTCATAAGAATTCATCACAATCATAATCCACAAAGATGAAGAGTATTGTCTCCAAAAGGTGGAAAAAAATGATAACCTTATGATAATAGGAATTTTACTTTAGAGGCAAATTTCTCTATTTTTCCCATTTTGGATGAATCTTCAAATAATTTTCAGGTCTCAGGAAATCCCTATTTCCATTTGCATAACAGATACTCCCAACATAGTGGTTTTCAATACCAAAGTAACCTGTTTTCCCCACAGTTCTACAATTTAGCCGGTTCAGCAGGGTAGTCTTTCTCTGTTTCCATATAGCATCCACTCAGTTGGGGGCTAGAGCACATACTTACAAGTTGGCTCATTCACATGGCTGACAAGTGGGTTCTATTTGTCAGGGGGCACTTAAGTGGGGCCAGAGACCTCACTCAGGTCCTTTCCATATGGGCCTCTCCCTGAGTTGCTTGGCTCTCCTAGTGGCATGGTGGTTACATTTCAAGAGCAAGTACCCCAAAAGAACATGGCTGAAGCAGTATCACATTCATGACCTCACCTCAGAAGTCAAAATGTCTCACTTTTACCAGAGTAAACAGCCTATCCAAATCCAAAGAATCCATGGAACCAACATTTCAAATCAAGAAGTATCAAACTCATGCTGTAATAAGACTATGTGAAGTGGGAGATATTTTGGTAACCATTTTTGGAAAATACAATGTCACAGTTTGTTTTCTAATCATAAAACCTTCAATACCTCCCATAAGCAAAATATTATTTTCCCCTTTCCTAAGACACATCCCATTAGAGCATCATCAGCTTGAAGTCCACAATTTGTTACCTCAATCGGGTCTAGGTGCAGATGAAGCTTTTGGGTAGGGTTACTTATATCCAACTTTCTACGTACTATGTCTCTTGATCTAAAGAACTGAGAACCTAAAGATATATTATTTACCTACCACACACATATATTTGTGAGATAGGCAACAGGGATAGGTAGGCTCATTACTATAGACACTAATTCTAGAAGGGAGGAAATTTAAAAGACACAGCAGCCACTGGCCTATAAAAATTCTGAAATACAGAAAGGAATATACTGTCAATTCCATGATTAGGGCTAAGATTTACTGCCTGAGAACTGTTCTCTGTAGCTCTTATCTCCACCCTCCAGACTATTGCTTTTGGTCTCTGAGTCACTCTTCCTTTTCCATAGGAAACAGTCTGTGTTTGCAGTAATTTTCTCTGCCTGCTTCCTGCCACAATCATTTCAGAATCTAAGGCACTTTTTTTTATTTGATACTCTTTTTGATATTTTAGTTCAAACTGGTACAATTTTTTCAAAAACTTTTAGGTTTGTTGCCTATCAATTTATAACCCGGGTGCCTGGGTGGCTCAGTTGGTTAAGCGACTGCCTTTGGCTCAGGTCATGATCCTGGAGTCCCAGGATCGAGTCCCGCATCGGGCTCCCTGCTCGGCAGGGAGTCTGCTTCTCTCTCTGAACCTCCCTCCTCTCATGCTCTCTATCTCTTTCTCTCTCTCAAATAAATAAATAAATAAATTTATAACCCACTCTACTAGACAAAAGCCATATCCATAGTTTAAGGTAAGCCCTTCTCTACCTTTTGTTCGGGTGAAATTTCTATGGGACAATGGCTTTAAGATTCCTAGAAGACCATTGTAATAGAGTTTGTAAGACATGCTCTTGTATCTTTCTGAGAACTCCTCGAAAGGGTCTATGAAGCAATACTGTAAATGTTTTTCCCTTAGGTCTTCAAGGATCTCACAAGTCTTCTCTGAATGGGTTTTTTCCCTAGATACCCTTTCTTAATTTCAGAATAATTTGCTATCTGGACCATCTGGGATTAAAAGAACAGTGTTCTGATTTAATCTCAAACCCATTAAGTCCTGATTCATTTATACATCCTAGAAATTTCACCTAAAGATTTAATAGGCTTTTCTTAAGCTCATCTCCCTCCTCTTGCATTTTCCTCTGGACATCTAGAAGAAGCAAGTCAGCAATCCAATATTCTGTCTCAAAATTTTCTTACCTACATCATCAAGTTCACAAAATACATTTCCTTTGGTTCACCCTACTGCAGGTGGTGTGTCAAACCTCTCACCACTACATAACAAGGCTTCCTTTTGTTTCAGCCTCCAGTAACATTTTCCTTACTATCCTTTACGCCCTCACTGCAAATACTGTCCCAAAGTTTCCTTAGACTTTTAGTAGTAATTTTCTAGAAATTCTTTTGTACATCACCTATCACAGTTACAAAGCCAATGCCACTTCCTGGGGTTTTTGTCATGACAGTATTCCACTCAATGCCAAAATCTATTCTAGTTATTTATTTCTATGAAGCAAACTGCACCCAAACCTTAATGGCTTAACAATAATCCTTTGTTTTGTTTGCAAATTGGCAATTTGGGCAGAGCTTTGTGGAAACAGCAAGAAGATGCTAGCCTACAGCTAGGAACTTGGTTTGGGCTTTGGGAATGGAACTTTCATACAGATTTCTTCACTGGCTTCTTGGGCTTCCTCATGGCATGGTGGCTGAATTTAAAGAATAAGCATTCCAAGAGAATCAGGCAAAAAGAAAAATTACATTTTATGATTTGGTATGAAAAATCACCCCGCATCTCTTTTGCTGTTGTCACAGATATGAAGACAAAACATGAAGCCTTTGCTTGTTCAGGCAGTGATTTCAGAAGATAAACTTTTCTTGAATTTTGCCATCCCTTACAAATCTTACAGATGCTACAGCACAACATTTATTGGGAAAATCTGATGACTTATCAGCTTGGATAAGGAAGCTCTCTTTGACATGTCATCTGTGTGACAACTTCTGGAGCTCTTTGATAATGGAATCATATCAGTTCTTGTTAAGTACCCTTCAATGTGAAGACAGACTTTTACTGCATTCCCCATTGTACTGTTAAGTAAAATTACTCAGAACATTATAATTTTTCATCAGCAACTTAATCAGAATTGTCAACAATCCTAGGCATAGAATCTTCCCTTTCATCTCACACTTTTCTTGAAAAATGGTCACACTGGGTCATCAGACATGTTTCTTAAACACTAATGAATAGCTAAATGATAAAATTGCATAATACTTCAAAAAATCATAATACAATTCATTTCTAATCTACACAATCCATACTTCACAATGTTTACAACAGCAAAATATGAAGGATAAGCTGAGTCATAGTGAGTAAAAATGTCTTTACAATGGAAATTTCCCTCTGATTTTCTATTATCTCAGTGGAGTTGGTTTACTCTTCTAAGTCATCTGGATATCCAAGAAAGTATCTGATGTCACCAGCCTACTGCCCTCCCTTCCACAAACTGTACTCTCAGCAAATATCAATGGCTTCTCCTATCTCACATCAAAAATAACAACCAAATAAAATCAATCCTACTGCTCATTGCCATAAGGACTGAAGGATTTCTTTTTTTTTTTTTTTTAAGATTTTATTTATTTATTCATGAGAGACAGAGAGAAACAGAGGGAGAAGCAGGCTCCCAAGGAGCGGGAAGCCCGATGCGGGACTCGATCCCAGGACCCTGGGACCACGACCTGAGCCGAAGGCAGACGTTTAACCATCTGAGCCACCCAGGCGCCCAGGACTGAAGGATTTCTAATGAAATTGCTAATAGGGCTGCTCCATCAAGGTCCACCACTGTGTGAAAGTGTTAGCATTGTATGGAATGTGAAGTTTAAAAAGATACATTTTTGTTTTGCTTTTTTAAGTCATGTTATCTCACTGAACTCATAGCATTAAATTATAGATCCCCAGGATTCCACAAAATCCCACTGAAAACCATGTTCTAGAGCAATTTTAAATCCTATCATGAAGAGGCATTTAAATGCTTTCTAGGTCCCTTACTCTTATTTGCATATATATCTGCTTGAGTA
Source organism: Mirounga angustirostris (assembly GCF_029215605.1). Lineage (NCBI taxonomy): Eukaryota > Metazoa > Chordata > Mammalia > Carnivora > Phocidae > Mirounga > Mirounga angustirostris. Next base: position 115,196,525 of record NW_026991709.1, on the reverse strand, counting down.
TATGTATTTGCTAAATGATTATTTAGTGAGTGGGAATTAAATGGAAAATAAAGAGAAATTTAGAAAGCCAGTCTTTGCTTTTAATGAGACTCAAATCTAACTGGAGAAAAGATAAATATGGTATAAAAAATTAAAGAACTAAATGTAGCAATGATAGAAGGCCATAAAAGAACAACACAGAAATTATAAGAAACAAGCAAACAAAAACTAACAGAATTTAAATACAAATATTCTGACACTCAAATTTGACAATTTGGAACTTTCTCAGAGCCTTGTGCTCCTGAAAAACAATGAAGGTTAAGAAATCCCCCCACTCTTTTATGTTCTGGGAAATAGCTTACTGCAAGCAACATCCTTCTGCAAATGGCTTAGATAAGATAGACTTAAAGATGACCCCTTTGTTTACCTATGAAAAGTCTGGACACAGACCGTCCAAATTCACATTTTTTTGGTCTCCTAAATGATTAGCTGAATGATCTATTCCTATTGATGGATCTGGACAAACTGTGTACTCATGTGCTTTGACCAGATTTTAATCAGGCTTCTCCCTTGGCCACAGGACTTGGACCTTGAATTATTTTTGAACTTAAACAAGCACTACAATGCAGAACCACTCCTCTTAATGGCCCCTCCAGGAAATCCACCGACCTCAGGTGAAAAACTTCCCTAATAAACTTCCTCTTGACTCTGTTGGAATAGGCAGTTAGATAGACGTGAGCAGGAGGGGAGAAAGGAGTATGAGAGATGAACAACTGCAAGGGACCACTCGGTCTCCACCCAAAGACCATTCCATCTCCCTTAGACCAGCTCCTTTTGTGGTTTAGCACAGAAGATACAGGCTACAGGGATGTTCCCAATTTCGGAGCAAGGCTACAGGGACATTCCCAAGTTTGGAGCATGCACACTTAAGAAAGACCGTGTCTGCTAGTAACCCGGAGGCTATTATAATATCATTATAATACAATTTGCATTGAGGTTTGCCAGCACCCCGTACTGCAGGTTGCACTTAGGCGCTCATGGGAAGATGACTAACACAAACTTGCACAGAATGTTGAAGGGGAAGAAACCAAGGCAGATCCAAGAGTGGCTCGATAATGACAAGATGTTTGGGCTGCAGGGGAAGGAGGGGAAGAAACCAAATAAAGTCCCATAAAAGAACACAGTGAGAAACTCAATCAGCCTGCTCCTCTGTCTCTGGAGTGTTACTGTTGCTTTTTGCTAAATAAGAAACTTTTGCTACTTTATTCTCTCTCCAGTCTCAACTGAATTCTTTGCTTAGAGAAGGCAAGGAAGGATCGAGGAGTTCCACATGGTAACAACACTACCTGCTCTTCCCATTGCCTCACAATAATTCTTTCTAGCCTTGTTTAATCCTTGTCAGAGAAAAGTCCTTTCTGTCTGACCTTTGAGACACCTGGAGATCTCAGGTTGTGGCTTCCTCCTGTGTTGTAATAATCCCTTTCCCTTTTGTGCAAGAGTTTTTTCAAATAAAGTCTCTTTATATGTAAGTCCAGCTTTTTTTGTTAGTTGAAAAATTCTAGTAATATGTCATATAAAAGATTGAAATCTAGATTTATGTACAAAATACTCATTTCAATATTATATGTGATAATAAAACACTGAAACAACCTCAAATGCTACTAAAGGATTGGTTTAAAAAATTGTGACAGAGCCATGCAGTTGGGAGAAAAAATCAGGAAGACCTACATGTATTGATAAGGAATATACCTCAAATATATTGTTAAACAAAAAAACAATGTGCATAAGACCTGTTTTGTGACCTAATATGTGATCTGTTCTGGACACTGTTCCATTTGCTCCTGAAGAGCTTGTGTATTCTGCTGTTTTAGGATGCAGTATTCTGAATATATCTATTAGATCCATCTAGTCTAGTGTTTCAAAGCCATTGTTTCCTTGTTGATTTTCTGTTTGGATGATCTGTCCATTGATGTAAATGGGATGTTAAAGTCCCCTACTATTATTGTATTACTCTTGCTTATTTCCTTCATGTTTGTCATTAACTGTTTTATGCATTTGGGTGCTCCCATGTTGGGTGCATAAATATTTACAATTGTTATATCTTCTTGTTGGATTGTCCTCTTTATTATTATTTTCCTCTGATTCTTTCTTCTCTTGCCCTGTTCCACGGTTTATTGGCTTCCTTTAGTGATAACTTGGATTCCTGTCTCTTTTTCCTTTGCATATCTATTACTGGTTTTTGATTTGTGGTTACCATTAGGTTTGTATATAACCTCTGTATATTGCAGTCTATATTAAGTTGATGCTTGCTTAAGTTTGAACCCATTCTTTACTCCTCTCCCCCCACACTCATTTTAGGTATATAGTATCATATCTTACATCCTTTTATTTTATGAATCCCTTGACTGATTTTTATAGAAATACTTATTTTTACTGCTTTTGTGTTTTTTACTTAGGATACACTCATTTGTGTAAATATTCATACACATATTCTTATATACTGACACTTTATATTGTAGAAGAGGGGAAAAATATATTTTTCCTCTATCCATCTTAGGTTCTCCAGCTGGTGCCCTGAAAATTAGACTGGTAAAGGACTAACAAGAGAAAAATAAACAGAAGTTTAATAACATGTGCATTGCTCATGTACACATGGGAGCACCCATTAACGAGCAACCCAAAGGAATGGTTAGAACATGGATTTATATACCAATTTAGGCTAACAAAGAAAAAGGGGCTTGGGGCTTCTGAAGGGAGGAGATAAGTTTCAGGAAGAGGACCTGGAAGACAGTGGTAAATAAGTTTTTTTTCATAGTTTTTATTATGCTGTTTTAAGATTTTGCCTTCTCAGTTGATAGGGTTGTTAGGAGTCTTCCTCTTCCTGGTGTGGAGATGGAGACACCTTTACAACAAATGGGAATTTCCTTTGCAAAAAGAAAACTTTTGCCCAGTATTTAGGGCTTTTCCTGCATCTACTGCTTCTCGGTGACCTTCAGCTCAAAATAATCCATTTGCCAAAGAAGCAGATTTTGGAGTAGCATATTCTAATGTATATACTTGAATACATGATGCCTACTTCTAAAATGATAGTCGAATGAGGTATTATAATGATTTTGCCTCTGGGAATAGGGGTAGGGTCTAGGTACAAGGGAAATTTACTTTTAATTTTAGAATTCTGTGCGGCTAGAATATTTCACTACATGCATGTATTATTCTATTTCTTTTTCAGTATAGTGCCAGTTAAAAATTAGTGCACTAACTTGTGATGAGTACCAGATATTGTATGGAAGTGTCGAATTGCACACATTGCACACCTGAAACTAATACTACACTGTATTTTTTTTTTTTAAGATTTTATTTATTTATTTGTCAGAGAGATCGAAAGAGAGAGCACACAAGCAGGGAGAGTGGCAGGCAGAGGGAGAAGCAGTCTCCCTGTTGAGCAGGGAGCCGGATGCGGGACTCCATCCCAGGACCCTGGGATCATGACCTGAGCCGAAGGCAGCTGCTCAACCAACTGAGCCACCCAGACGTCCCAACTACACTGTATTTTAAGTAACTGGAATTTAAATAAAAACTTAAAAAAAACAATGCACTATAATGGAACAATTTTTTAATAATAAATCTAATAGAACTGTCTAACTCCAAAACCTTTGTTATTCTCGTTACTCCAAAGTGTGACCTGGACACTGCAGACCTAAATCCTTCTCCCTGATCCCTTAGGGCCTCCCAGGATTAGGAACAGCTACAAGAGTTGGGGAAAACTACAATCCCAAGGAGTGGGATCTGATCTCATACTTCTCCTTGGTCCATCTCAGAGTTTTCTGTACACTTAGCAGGTATCTGAGAATATTTGGCAATGCAATGAAATAATAGCAGTAGGTGAAATTTATACAGAATTATAGAATGTTTCTATTTGTGTGGTTGAAATGCTTTTGAAGAAAGTATTCTTTTCTGCCCCAAAAAACAAAGATTTCTTGAAAATCAATTGCTTTGATGATAGTAATGATATAAATATTTTTCTAATAGTCCCAATTACCTTGTTTCGTGCAGTTCTTTGGACTAAATATAGGTTGATTTTTCTTCTTCTTCTTCTTCTTCTTTTTTTTTTTTTTTGACATTTTATGGGCTAACTAAACTCCCTGGAGGGACATTGTCTCTTTCCTGAGATTTATGTGGCCTGAATGGTAGGGATGATAAGCACTTGCTGTTCAATAGTGTAGTTAATACTCAGCCCCAGGATAAGAGAGCAGTGAAGCATTCCATACTCTGAGATACAGTGCTTCTGCAGCAATCAGCCACACTGTTTCTTTTTCTGAGGAAATTTGCATCAAAATGCTCAGTCCACAGGGAGCTCAACATTCACTCACTGCTCACTGCCCAAGGAAAACAGCTATTATGGTCATTTCCCAGTCTTTCAAGGCAGAACAAAAAGCAAAGCACAGCAAAGTAAAAGAAACACTATTGTAACAAGAATTGCAGAGAAACAGAGCTGTCTTAATAGGAACCTCACTCTGCCTTAAGGTTTACCTTACTTGAAACATATTCATATCTATCAATTATTACGAATTATTATTTTCCTCATAGTCACCATCTTTATGGTAATGTTAAATATGGGTGAGGGAGACACACCTATCTTTTTATTTCTTACATCATAAAGTATCTTATCTTCTCTTTGTCTTGTTTTCACTTATTCAATAAAGGGAATTTGAAGAGTTTCAGGATGTGTTACAAGAAAAGAAATGAATGAATAAATAAAAAGGAGGGGAGGAGGGATTAGTTAAAGTTGACTTGGACTTTGCTTGCTAACACATTTAGGTTAATGCTGAAAATTGTACTGTTCTATTTATGTTTAGAGATCACACAGGTAACATTTTCTTTGCTGCAATGCAATTTCCTCTTTCAAATAAACACATCAACAAGAATTAAAACCAGAAGATGAAATAACACCTTTGATTCAACTAGAAACAGCTCCAATGCAATGCCAAAACCCATATAAAAGGGTTGTTAATAACAGTGAAAATAGTATCAGGTGAAATGAAGTTGCTTATAGGGGATACTGCAGATATTAAGTAGAAGCCATGTGTTGGGGAGGAAAAATTCTCTCTATCCTTCAAGGTCCTTCTAGCTGGACTAAGAACTAAATAAACATGAGACAGGGGTGCTGGGGTGGCTCAGTTGGTTAAGCCTCTGCCTTCGGCTGAGGTCATGATCCCAAGGTCCTGGGATCAAGTCCTGCGTCAGGCTCTTTGCTCCTCAGGGAGCCTGCTTCTCCCTTTGCCTGCTGCTTCCCCACTTGTGCTCTCTCACTCACTCTCTCTCTCTTTGACAAATAAATGATATATTTAAAAAAAATAATAAGTTGACATGAGACAGATTAACAGGAGAAAATCAAATTTAATAGCATACAAATAGGGAATCCACACAGACATGGAAATTCCAAAGACAGTTAGGCAACATGATGCTTATATGAACTAAGGAGAGGGGCAGGAGTCCAAGGACACAAAGGGAACAAGGACCATTAGCAGGAAGATGAAAGAAGATGTTTGGATCTTGGTTATGCAGATAAATTTCTTAGGTAAAGAGGAATCTCTGTTGATAGTTCTTTTCCTAGTAAGGCAGGCAGTTGAGGGAGAGGTAAAGAGCTTTATCTGAATCTGCCTGGAGGAAAGAGATGAAAGGGAGAGTATGGGAGAGAATGGCTTGTGACTGACCAGAAGTCAAGTTCTCTGCTGAGTGGGCTCTGCCTCACATTCCTCTTCTCTCATACTTTCTTTCAATCACTTGTGGGATCATTCAAATATGAGTACTAACCTATACGGAACCAGCATGAGAACTATATCCAGATGGAGGAAGGAGAGAGATATTAATATATGAACTCTAAGAAGAAACATTATAAAAATCTAAGCCACAAAGAAATTGAAAACTATGGCACTATTCAATTCTGTTATAGAATTTAAGGAAATTTATCCCCTCTAAAAAAAGATCTCAAAGGGGGTGTCTGGGTGGCTCAGTCAGTTGAGAGTCTGCCTTTGGCTCAGGTCATGATCTCAGGATCAAGCCCTATGTCAGGCTCCCTGCTGAGCGGGGAGTCTGCTTCTCCCTCTGTCTCTGCCCATCCCCCCACCACTCATGCTCTCTCTCTCTCAAATAAATAAATAAAATCTTAAAAAAAAAAAAAAGATCTCAAAGAAAAGAATGATGGGTTCAAAGAAGGAATGGTAAAACAACAGATGTGGTGAAATAGTTTGGTAGTACCAAGGAAAAAATAGAAGAAAAAATAAACTATAATGGAGTTACAGTTAGAGAAAAAAACATGATAGATACTTCCAAAACAAAATCAGGCAGTAATACTGACATCTAGATATTCTGAAAACCCTCTCACTGTAAAACATTTATAACATTATATATTTAAATTAAAACATTACATATTCAAAAACAGTAGATAAAATGTCAAATGAATAACTGAGCTTGAAAAACAGAAAACTAAATATTCATACTGAAAAAAAAATTAAGGAAGGACATGATTCCAGCTGATGCTGAACCAAAAAGGATTTTGCCAGGGCTCAGTAATCTAGAGCTTTGGGTTTCAAAACTACATAGAATATAGGTTCTTATACCTTTGTAAGGTAAAAAGTTAGAACTAAGCCTCCAAAAGAAGTTAAAATGCAATGGGCTACAATACACAGACTTTTTAATTCCAGAACTGTAACTTTAAAAAAAAAATCATACCAAGATGAAAGGAATGAAAGTCAAACATTATTTAGAAGAGGAAATAATTTTCTAAATTTCTTAAAAGCCCTTGACAGAGGCCACCACGAGGTCATATAAATGATGCTGCTTGAAGTGGACATGTGGTAGAAATATACAGATAATTTGGAGGAAACTGAAAATATTGTAGACAATAGTATGCTTTTTAAAGCATAGCTTAGTGGAGGCTTCAAGCCCTCCATTCAGGCATTCAGCTTGGTGAGAAACAACAATGTAGCATGTTTTGGAAGCACCCTTTAAGATAGCCAAGTGTCCCCAAGGCTAGCTATATAAGAATCACAGCATATCCAGAACATCCAATGTGTCACAACTGGAATGGGGTGGCACATGGGTGTGGTCAGAAGACCAGAAGACCAATGGAAATCTGGAACCATGATAAAGGGAGCTCAGTGTTCAAGGACTTTGCAGTCAGAGACACCCAGCTGCCGCTAGGGTATAAAGAGCTTGACAAGCTGCAGTGTTCATCCATGATCTAGCTTTCAAATCTCACTGCTCTCAAAGTAGACTGCAGCTATCACTGACACCTTGATCAGAGACTCAGGACAGACTCTGAGCTAAGCCAATATCAGGTTCCTGATCCACAGAAACCATAGAATGATAAATATGTGTTGTTTTAAAAAGCTGCTAAATTTGGGAACAATTTGTTACACTGTAGTAATTGCTAATATGCAGGGCAACTCACAGGGGCAGGACCCGCTATTTAAAACATGGGGAGCCAGGACTGGGGAAAGTAGACATTACACATGGATGATGACTTACAAGGTACTATAGTCCATCCCTCTTTTATTCAGCCCTTTTATGTATTTAGCCCACTGAACTCCCAGCTATAAATAGTCAGGTAGGTAATGTTCATGCTGTCTAACATAATTCACAGAGAACAACTGATATGATAACAAATGCCCCAAACTTAAAACCATCTCTAATTGTTAAACTCCCCAGAGAGACATCAAAACCCCCAAACAAAGTCATATTCCTTTATAGAATTAAATGATGGAATAAATTCATGTACAACATTTTCTTCTACAAAATTTCCTATTTTAAACTGATTAGTTGAAAGCCAAAATGAACAATATTCTGATGATGGCTTTAAGTATGGCTCTTTATTCAGCAGTACAATCCAAGTTAACTTTCACTGACTGATGCAGTTAAATTTAAATAAATAAAGTTAAATGGATCTTGCTTCATCTCATTCTGCCTTAATTATCTATTTAAAGGCCCTCCGAATACAGTCATATTCTGAGGTACTAAGGGTTGGGACTATGACGTACGAATCTGGGGTGGACACAATTCAGCCTCTAATAGTACTCAACCTTTCTATACTTCCAGCTGGATAGTAGTACACAGGAACATATCAAAACTATGGCTCCTATCACTACCGCTGTAATATCTGAAACCAAACACAACCACTGCAGCAATAAAATTTCCTAAGAAAAGGATTTTGTTATTCCTAGTCATAAGTCATAGAAGAGCTCTGAAAATAGATAGACTGATTGGGGTCTAAACCAGACAGAGAAAAGAAAGGTTAAAAAATACGTACATATCTTGGGTTTATTCTTATTAAGATGGCAATCTTTTGTTGCCCAATCTTCTTTTCCTTTAGCTATGAATTTAGTCTAACCAGGGGAAATTTCCTACCAAGATATTAATTTTGCCTAGTATTTTCCACAATCTTGCAGAAAACCAAGCCCTATGATTTGCTTTGACCCTCCCAGATCTTATTCCCTCAGTGCCCTAATCGGAAACAACTGTTGCAGTGTGTTTTATTCACATTTAAATTCTTAGGGCTTGGCGTAGTGTTACCAATCCACTGAAAACATACACATTTCTTCCTACAACCCATATTCCTAAAACAGTAAGACCAGGCTTGCCTTGAAGAAGCACTACAGACTTCAGCACCAGGTATGAAAACAGAATCTGAAGTGATGATGATGATGATGATGATGATGATGATGATGATGATGATTAATTCTGAGAAAGCCTCTTTTCAAGTGACCTTTCCCTAAAAGCTCTCCCTCTCCACATTGTAATGTGAATATATGAAGAATAAAAACTGCTTCTGCAATCAAAGATTCCAGAAGAAGGTCTCCTTTCTCTAGAAATAAACCATTAGTTCCAACTAAGACCAGATGCTCGCTGAGTGTGAGGTCTTGAACAGAAACTATGCTGCCTTTCTGATTGCAATAATTGATTCCAACCATAACTGTTCACACTAGCTGCCCAAATCAAGAGATTCAATCTCCTTATGTGGAATTCTGCCCTACAACATAAGTTCCTCCTCTCTTCCCCATGAAATAAACGTGGCAAGTTTATATGAGATAAAATTTCTGTACTCATTAAATGCCAAGAATTAAAATGTCATGAGAAAGCTCTTGGTGTGGATGTGCAACAACGAAAACACTTATAAACTGCTGATGGACCTATTTATTTATATAACCACTATGGAAATCAATTTTGCATTAGTAAATCTAGTTCAAATCTAAAGATGTGAACACCATATGGCCTAGCAATTCTATTCCTGGTTGTTTTTTTGCCCTGGAGAAAATCACTAGGGTGTTCACTGCAGCATCATTTGGAAGGGCTAACACTTCAAATAATACAAACATCCATTGATATGGGAATAAATAAAATGTGGTAGAGACCATAGTGGGATATTGCACAGGAATGGAACTTATTAGATTAGCAATAAAAAATACATTATTAAACAAACAAACAAAAAATAAAGACTATTACTTAGAGTATAATTCCACTTCTATAATGTTTATAAAGCAGGCAAATACACCTAAGGTTAAGAATACATTAATACATAGTAAAACTATTTTTTTAAAGAATTATAAACACCAAATTCAGGAGGTAGCAGTACAGACAGATCTGAAAAGGGACAAACAGTTTTCAAAGATGGAGATAATATTCTACTTTTTAAGCTGGGTGATGAATAGAAGAATGTTCTATGATTTTAAACCATAAACATATACTATGTATATATTTTGCATCTTTGATATATTTTATAACAACTTAGAATTATAAAAGGTGGACATGTTTTAAGGAACTAAAAAATAAATAAAGGCCATTTGTTTTTTAATGTAAACAAAGTTCTGACTTGAAACAAAGTTCTTGCCTTATCTTTGCAATATAGCATCAAGGAAATAACTTATTACTCCATGTTGTATAATTAAACAAAAGCTCTGCATTGTATTCTAGTGAAAATGTTTGAAGAGTTTTAGAATTAAACAAATTAAACCATTCACATTTGCATACAAATCTACAAAGCTGCTTTTTAGAAGTTACTAATTTTCAATTTTGATAATATCTAAGTTTGTAATAATTCCATACTTGGCCAACTTTCAGATTACTTTTGTTAATCATCTTTTCATGTATCTGAATACTCTGCTAGATGTGAAGAGAAAAATATTAAATCAAGAGAATGAAAAGCAGATAAATGAATAAGCTCATTTGAATAAAGAAAGTAATTTAAAATATTTTAGAAGATGAAATTTGTTAAATAACAATACTAGATTGTTCCATTAGAAATAGTTAATTATATAACAATAGCTTCCTAAAATGTTTTCTAACTGGGAATTTTGCTTTAGTACTTTTTAATGTTTGTTTAATTTATGACACTGTGGGGGAAAAAAGGATAATTTATCTCAATAAGTTTTGTTTTTCCCTATTTCATAAGTGGACATTTCACTATAATATCCTGAGAGAGAATAGAATATCTATGTAATGAGTGTTTTGTATCTATCTGTTATCTCACCGATGTAAAATATTTTATTTGATATATAATAAAAAGTTATACTCATAAATTACAAAAGAATAAATTAAAATGAGAATTATCATAGGAAAGAGGGGTAGGAATAAGACTATTGGGGAATAATTAGATACTTAGAGGTTTTATTTTTCCTTGTCCTAGGATATATGCCAATTTGTGTAATGCTAATATGATTAGAAGATTGACAAATTTTAACTTTTAAACCATGGATTTAGCATTTTGGAAAATGTCATTGAATAGTTCTTACATTCTCATTTTTAATCATGAAGCTTCTAAAACCCAGAGAAGGAACTGAACTTTCTATCAGCGTAGCTGGGTTCAGTTTCAACTGTTCTGCCATCTAGTTCACAGTTCTTTGATCAACATGACTTAGCCCTGAGTTTTTCAATCACGTTCTCTATACCTTATGCTGATGTTGCTAAAATCAACAACAATGGTAATGTTTTAATAAAAGTTTCTTCACATACAAGAGTTCCACAGAAATACATTTACTCAAATATTTACCCATATTGTAAAGGCAGTGTTTACATTTTAAGATAAAATGTTATTTAAATTAAATTTAAAATTAAATTAAACCTAAGAGAAACTAAACTGGGAGGAATTTAGTGAATGAAAAACAGTGACACAGCAAATATTATTACTATATAACTCAAATTTTAAGAGCACCATGTTTGATAAACAGAATTATCTTGTGCAATTATATAAAAATGTATTATTATTATATTATTATATAAAAATTTATAAACATAAATACAGTTACATATTTTTCTGTACCCTCCCAGTTACTATAAACCAAACTAATATTTATGGAGAATTTACTATGTGTAGTCTAAATCACTGATTTATTTGTTCTGATCTAATACAGATTCCTTTATACTTATATTTAATTTTAAATAGCAAAATAATACTATAATAAAACATACAAATGTTTTATTTCTTTTTTTTTTTTAAAGATTTTATTTATTTATTTGAGAGAGAGAGACTGAGAGAGAGAGAGCATGAAAGGGGGAGGGTCGGAGGGAGAAGCAGACTCCCTGCCGAGCAGGGAGCCCGATGCGGGACTCGATCCAGGGACTCCAGGATCATGACCTGAGCCGAAGGCAGTCGCTTAACCAACTGAGCCACCCAGGCGCCCCAAATGTTTTATTTCTTCAGTTATTGACCACAATCCTAAAATAATTATTCAATACAGACTAAGGAACAGGTAATTTAATAATTATATTATAAGTCATTACATTCTTAAATAAGAACTATTATAGAATTTTAAGGTTGGAAGAAACCTTAGCATAGTTAAATGGATTTAGCAGGATACTGAACTTATTTGCTCTGGAAAACAAAAATTGCTCACTGGTGTATAATAGCCAAACATTCCATCACAAATGGATTGAATCAGATGTTAGAGCTTCAAACTAGATATCATGGATTAACACGTCCAAAGAATGATGTGTCATCAGAAGAACTCTTTAGAAACTATGGAAATGGGGAAAAAAAAAAAAAAGCCATTGATGACAGTGCTCATCTAAGAACCAGTGTCCTTTCTGCAGGGGAACATACTCAAGTGTCTTTGAGGATTCTTGTCCCTTTGGCAAAAGCATTCTCAAGAGCCTCGGACCGCAGTCACACACTGCCTGGTCTTGGAAGCTGGCCATTGCCTACTGGGCAACTCTGAGCAATTTATTTCGGCCCTTTGCACCCAGTTTCCTGATGTAATGGGCAGCCTCTAAATCACTGTTTCCTTGTTAACTAAAATAGATGTGGGCTTTGATTTTCTCCATACTGTCCTTAAACCATATATCAAAATGTTTTGAATTAGTGGAGATAAAAAATATATATATTTTAAAAAAGATCATTTAGGGGTGGCTGGGTGGCTTAGTCATTAAGCATCTGCCTTCAGCTTGGGTCATGATCACGGGGTCCTGGGATCAGGCCCTGCATCGGGCTCTCTGCTCAGCGGGAAGCCTGCTTCTCCCTTTCCCACTCCCCCTGCTTGTGTTCCCTCTCTCGCTGTGTCTCTCTGTCAAATAAATAAATAAAATATTTAAAAAAAAAAAAAAGATCATTTGGACATATACTGTGAGGAAGGCATATCTTCCATGTCTTCGGGAAGGACAAAGGTTCCAGAAGAAATCAGTGGGATAGAAACACATGGGGGTACAGAATGGGGAGGTCCTAGGGGTCAGGAGGGGGTGCACCCTTCAGCACTTCTAGACAGGGTATTCCCTTGGGGGCTGGGTTGGGTGGGGCTTCAGTATTTGCAGGTGGGCAGGTGGGCCACCTAGGGATGTGGTCACTGTGGCTGGCCCACAGCATCGCCCTTCCCAGGTAGACAGGGTCTGAGGCCTACTCCCTTAGCAGCAGGGGCCCAGATGGGCCCTGTCCAGAGAGGCTGGACAGAGACAGCACTTTGCTGGGTTCCCTGGCTCTACTACCACAGAAGATTGTTATGATAAGTAAATGAAATAATACAAATAAAGCAGTTATAAAAATGCCTGCATCCTTTAAGAATTCAATGTCTTACCATATTCACTTTTTAGTTTTTTTTATAAGATGGATATATCACAATCTCAGAGAGGCAGCATAGTGTAGATTTCACTATGAGTCCAGGCTGCCTAATTCCAAGTGAGGCAAGTAACCATGTGACCTTGGGCAAATAACTTAATCCTCTGTGCCTTAATTTTTTTATCTCTAAATCAGATGGAATCATAGCATTATCTTACAGGATTATTATGAGAATTAAGCAAACTAGTAATTGAAAAGCACTGAGGGGGCACCTGGGTGGCTCTTGGTTAAGCGGTTAAGCGTCTGCCTTCAGCTCAGGTCATGATCCAGGGGTCCCAGGATTGAACCCCGCATGGGGCTCCCTGCTCAGCGGGGAGTCTGCTTCTCCCTCTCCCTCTGTCTCTCCCCCCTTGTTTGTGCTCTCCCTCTCTCTCCCTGTCTCTCTCTCTCAAGTGAATAAATAAAAAAATCTTTAAAAAAAAAAGCACTGAGTATTAATTCTGTTTTCAGAAGTATTAAATGAATTTTTAAATGAGGTTATCATGTATTTCATTTATTCAAAGCATATTCTAACTCTGACACTGTAAAACAACATTCCAACATAGTTTCACTGTTCACTTTTCTTTGCCCATAGAGAAGGAATACACTTTTCACACAGAATGAATAGTTCTGTCATTTTGACTTATTTCTAACTTTAAATAAATAAATGGCTATATATGAATGCAGCATTCTATAGCTAGAAGCTATGAGATTGCCATTTCCCAACAAAAACAATACCATGATGACAATGACTTTGAATTTTTGGCCATACATACTAAACACAGTTCATATGGGGTCAGTATGAAAAATACGACATTAAGTATTTTAGCTCTTTAGCCAAATACATAGATTCTAGTCACAATTTTGAAACACCATCTTTGAAAGTAGAAGATAATAGTATTTATCCAAAGGTTACACACAAAATGGCTAATTCCATGCTAATCTCTGAGATAGGAATACTCTACATGCAGGCAAGAGCCCTTACCCTTTTTTTTTTTTTAAGATTTTATTTATTTATTTGAGAGAGAGAGAGAAAACACATGAGATGGGGGGAGGGTCAGAGGGAGAAGCAGACTCCCTGCTGAGCAGGGAGCCTGATGCGGGACTCGATCCCGGGACTCCAGGATCATGACCTGAGCCGAAGGCAGTCGCTTAACCCACTGAGCCACCCAGGCGCCCGAGCCCTTAACCTTGATCAGAATGTATTTCAGTACTTATTCCATGCTTGTTGGGTGAGCTTAATATAATTTAATCTTGATCAGAAGACTTATTCTACATATATGTAGTTTTTAAGTTGCATGATTATTATAACACATGATTTTGATATAAATTAAAGGGCTCAAAATAATAGTCTAGGAGTTTTGCCATATTTTTCTACTTGCTAGAAAATTACACATTATTTGGTTGTTAAATGCTTAAAAAAAAAGTTACTTACACTGGATAAATAAAGCAACACATTTTTAGTGAGTTGATTTTTATTAATTGTCTTATTTGAGGCAAATGTCATTAAAAGTTATATTAAAGTTTTGATTTCACAGGAATTTTGCAATATATCTTATATTCATAAAAGGAATTTATGGAAGAAGAGGACAAATACCAAGAACATACGGTAGGACCCATGTGATGTCTTCCATCCTCCTTTATACCACCGATATTCTTTGGAGGAAAATATCTCTATTAAATCTCAAACATTTCTATGTCAATGCCAAAAAACCCATACAACTGAAATAAGACATGGAATGAACTGCACATAATACTTACTTTCATTAAGGTATATGGAGATTATGGAACAAATAGGATAATGTGTTTAATTTATAAAGTGATTAGACAACTGAACTGTATGTTAAAGCACATTATAAACTACTTAGTACTCTATAACTGTAAAATAACACCGTTTAATAGAACCTTACAAACTGAGATTATTAGTACTAATTCATGTATTTACATACAGAAACTTTCTTTGCACAAGTACACCAATATCTAGGAAATGTATTTTTTGTTGATCTCAGGGCCAAATTCTAATTAGTTTCCAAGTAAAACTATTTGAAGTTATTTTGAGGTATTTTGATTTCTCAACTTTATTATCCCAATTCAAATCTCTTTAAGATTCACTTAGTGGGGGAATGCCTGGGTGGCTCAAGTCGGCTAATCATCTGCCTTGGCTCAGGTCTTGCTCCCAGGGTCCTGGGATCGAGTCGCACATAGGGGCTCCTTGCTCAGCAGGGAGCCTGCTTCTCCCTCTGCCTGCCGCTCCCCCTGCTTGTCTTCACTTGCTCTCTCTCTCTGACAAATAAATAAAATCTTAAAAAAAAAAAATAAGGAGCAGCTTAAATCAGTTGAAATTCATAAATAAAGAATATGTTGGCCTCCACAACCCCAAAAGCCTAAGAGATATTGGAAATTGTTTGTTCTGGCTCTACTAATAGCTAACAGCTGTAGAACCCCTTGAGTGAATTTTTCATTTCAACTGTTGCATGTTTCCACTCCAGAATTTCCATTTGGTTCTTTTTTATGATCTCTATCTCTTTATTGATATTCTATTGTTAATGAGCTATTACCATAAAATCTCTTAATTCCTTAAGAATGTTTTGCTTTAGATCTTTGAACATATTTCTAATAGCTGCTTTGAAGTTTGTGTCTGCTGAGATCAACATCTGGACCCTCAAGGCAGTTTATATTACCTGTTTTATAGGTCACACTTTCCTGTTTCTTTTAATGCCCCTTAATATTTTTGAGGAAAACTGGAATTTTAATTAATATATTGTAACATTTGTGATACCGATATCTCTTGACTGTAGGCTTGCTGTCATTTTTGTTTGCTTATTTAATTGTGTAGTGACCTGGCTGGACTAGTCAGGGAATCTATTTTTGCCACAGTGTTTTCAGCCTCTGATGTCACTCATCAAAGGATATAGCCTTGGGCATGCATGCAGTCTTTCTGACCATTAGGAATGACTGTGGTTTTAACTAGGTCCTCCTGAATACTTTTCCTGATCTCCTGTTTAGACTTCTAAGTGGTCTCCCTCTGTTGTTATTACTCACTGCTGGTAGTCTTTGTTTTCGTTTGCTTGTTTGTTTGTTTGATAACTCCTTGGAACATAAATTGCTCCATGGTCTGAACCCACTGAAGTGAGACGCCTTGGCAGGATTCTCTAGTCTTTGAGCCTTGCTCTGACCCTCCCCTGGGCAGAACCTCTACACTATGGAGAAGAACTAAAAGGCAGCAATGGAAAACCGCTCTTCGCTGACTGCCCCCTGGATCTTTTCCACGGAGCAGGAGTGGAGGAAGAAAGGGTGCACGCAGCATGAAGGTGAGAACTGGTGTCGTTGCCTGGCTGCTACCACCAAGTATGGATTTTCTGCAGCCCAGAATCAATATTCAGTGGCTGCCAAATCTACGAGAATAGGTCTTCCACACTATGAAGCTCAGGTCGCTGGGAGCTGCCACTTGGCTGAGCCAACTGGAACAACTTTCTTGCAAAATAGAGCTGTGCCCGAAAAGTGACTTCACCCTTTGCCAGGTGCCCACCCAGACCCTCATGCATTGGGAGCTAGGGGCGGGGAAACAAGCAGCAGCACCCGGCTGCCACCATCCACTAATTTAGGCCTTCTGTGACATGGAGGTTTCCGAAAATGGGTGCTGTCAGGATGCCAAAAACACTCTGAATACCTCTTCTGCCCCAAGAACATGGGAGAGGATAACTACCACTCAGCTGCTGTTGAAACAGTTGAAGCAGTTCTTTGTCCAGGAATGGCTGTGGGATGACAGGTGCAGTCTCTCTCTCCAGTACCACGGCTTCCCATTTCCTTACTGAGTTTCTATAGATTTTGTGGAATAAATGCTTCTCAGTTTGTTGTAAGCTCTTTGGTCTAGCTCTATAAACTTTGAATGATTGTCTTTGCTAATTCTGACTAGCTTAATATATGTCCCTTTGGAAGAGAGATTTCCTGAGTTCTTTACCCATCTTTCTGAAAATCCTACCTTATTTGTTTGCTTGCTTTAATTCTCCTTTTCTGATGCCTGAGAAGCCCAGAGGATTACAATAGTAGGCTAACCATCCCAAATCATTTATGTCATTTGACAAAATGTTACCAGTGTGCATTATTAGATTACCAGAACCCTGTGTTCATTAAAAAACTGTTGCCAGAAAAATTTATATGTTCTGCATTTGCCTCAAGAACTACTCAATTTTGTCTCAATTATATTAAAACAACATATGTTCAATAGTAGTAACAATGATGAAAATGATTGCTATAGGAATATTGTGTTGACATTTCTATTTCTCTTGCCAGAAAAGTTTCCAATTAAATCAATGGTATATAGTCAGTTAAATATGAATTATTAAAACAAGAGGATCAGTTAAAAAGTAGAAAAGTTTGGTGGGTTTTTTGCCATTATATTTTACTTCTACGGCATATTTTCACTATATATTTAATAGCTTCAGTTTTCTAAGTAGTAGAATTTAGGGGAGAATAATATAGAAAGGTTAGTAGATGGTTCAATTTTTAGGAATATACCAGATAAAATGATGTTTGAACTTCAGAGGGGAAACAAAAGATCTAGAAATCCTGGATTGTTTATTTATTTATGTATGTATATAAATGCATCAGTGAATTTGCAAAAATGAAGAGAAATCTCCAGGGGTCAAAGATGAAGGGATTAAAACCAGGAAAATGGCAACATCCACTAACACTGTACAGCTTCTCTGGCGGATAGTTATGTACCTAATGCATCAAATTTCAAAGTAAGGTATGTGTGCATCCACCCTGAGAAACTGATGCATGAGATCCTGCATAAGATCCGGAGCTGCAACAAAATATTAAACTATTTACATTTACTTTAAATACCATATTTTATTTTCTAACTTTGGATGTTCAATATATTAGTAATGTAGTGGAGAAAGATTACAATTAGAAATGAACACTGCATAATTTGGGAGTGCCTCTCAGATATTCTTTTACAGATAAGAGTGCAGTTGGGAAACCACTGACAGAGGGACTTTGGTTGTAAGGAAAGGAGAATGTGCAAAATGCCCTGGTCTCGTTCTGGGTCTCTTAAAGGGCTACCCCACTGAAGGAAGTAAGGAGTAGATTAAATCTGTCCTCCAGCACAAAAAACTAATAGCAAAGCTTATCTACATCAGATAATGAAATGTAGAAAAAACAGAAACAAATAGAAATGAAAAGATAATAAAATAAAGAATAGATAATACAAAAGCAGATGTCAGATATGAATTTGAATATATCAGTGAAGCAATAAATGTAAAGAAATAAATTATTCTAGTTGACAGATTTAAAAATTGGCTAAAAAGCAAAATTAGAGCATTTACCTTTTATAACATACCCATATAAAATATGAGGCACAGAAATGTTGAAATTAAGTAACAGAAATTACATACCAAACACTACCAACAATAACAATTGCAAAAGTCATATAAAAGTAAAATCAGACATCTTGCTTAAAGATACTAGCTAGGATTAAAGATAATATAATAAATTATTCACCAAAAGTTTACAGCAATTATATATGTACATGTGTCTAATAATATCATCTCAATTTATAAGGCAAAAACTAACACAAGTAGAGAAATAAATGAAAATTATTATCATTACAGGAAAATCGAAACACCATTTTCTCAGTAACTGATGGATCAAGCAAATTTTAAAAATTGTAAGAACAGAGAAGCTTTTAATCTGCAAATAGCAAGCTTGATCTAATGGACATATATAACTCTATACCCAAGATTAGAGATTTACCTTTGTGATCAAACACCCATGGAATCTTTCAATATAGCGGTGATATAAAGTGATGAGGATGGGGAAAGCTTTCTGTTAGTTCCTATGCTTACCACCAGGCCAAGGATCTAAGTTTTTTGTTTGTTTGTTTGTTTCCAGAAACATCTATGATTTTGGAGAAAAGCCTAGGAATGTCTTTCTTATGGCCCTAGTTACCAGCGGGGGGAGGAACAGGCAGAGTCAAGCTTACAGACAGTTTCTAAACTGGGTATAAGCTTTGAGGTCATTGATTGGAAAGCTTTTGACCATTAATATGAAGCCCAGGTAGTAACTGAGGGATATCTATGAAAGAAATCTCTGTATCTCCTTAATCTCCAAATAAAGAATAACAAATTCATAATTCCCTCTAACATGATACAACTATCCTGTGTACAACTGAAAAAGCACTAAAACCCCTTCCCCAGAAGAGGGGTTAAAGTCCTTGAGTGTTCCTTACTCCTCTCATACCCCATAACTTAAATACTATGATGTAAAATTAACAATACTTAAATACTGATATAAAGTCAATATATCTTATGTTACATGATAAGGGACTAGAGAGGAAAGAAGACAGATTTGCTTAACATGTATATATATACACACAAACATATTCATAACACAATAAGGAGGAAATACTCATGACAATTACAGTCTTCATTTCTGTAACTGCTCATACGGTCATAGCTGATATTTACAGCCACCTTCTTTTAGTATACCTTTTGCATTCCCTTTGCCTTATAAAGCACCTTACTGGTCATGGTTCTTTACCTGGTGGGATGAACCAAAACTTCATTTCTGAAGGGTCTGGGCCACTAGTTTTCCTGCCTGGATTGGGTTGTTATAGCTTTCCATTGACTTTCATCACATGGCATAGTAATGCTAAGAGATACTTTAAGGGATCTCCTGAATCCCAAATACATTCTCCCTTACCTCCATTGTGGAATAGCAGTCTAATTTTCCTGTGGTAATCAGGATCAATCACCCCAGCCAACACTGTAATTCTCTTCTCTGCCAGTTGCTTCAAAGGAATGAAGAGCCAAAGTGGCTGAGTGACAGTCTTAACTTCTAATTCAACAGACTCATTGTTGCATCCCCTGGTGAAAGCTTTCCCACTCTGGAATTCAGGCTTCTAGGTCAGCAGAGCATAAAATCATGGGAACAGGAAGTAAAATTTTGCTGGTGAATCAATAGGGATAATAGTGAGTGGTATCTCTCCCATTTCCACTCCTTGATTCCTGGTTGGATCCTTGAATCCTGGCTATCAGACAAATAACACGAGGTACTGGCTGCTGACTCAGAGCTTACAGAGCCTTTAGAGAACTTTATCCCAGCCCTGAAAGACATGCCACCTATTTGGCAATACAATGGAATCTTCAAAAGTCCATTCCTCCATTCTATCAAAACAGCCACTTCAGGATGGCAGGCAACACAGTAACACCAGTGAATGACATGAGCAAGACCTATTGCTACACTTCCTTTCCTGTTAAGGGAGTTTCTGGATCAGAAGCAATGCCATGCAGAATGCATGACTGTGAATAAGGCAACTTAAAGTGTACAAATGGTTGTTTTGATGGAAGCATATGTACAGAGAAGGTACACCAATATTCAGAGCAAGTGTCTGTACCAATAAGAACAAAATGCTGCCCTTCCGTGATGGAAGCTGCTCAATGTAATCCACCTGCCACCAAGTAGCTGGCTGACCATCCCAGGGATGGTGCCATATCGGGGACTCTGTGTTGGCCTCCACTGTTGGCAGACTGTTCACTCAGTGAATGAGGTAGCCAGGCTGGCCTTGCTGAGTGGAAACCCACTTTAGTGAGCCCATGCAGAATCTCCATCCCTGCCACCATGCCACGCTGTACAGAAGCCCATTGGGTGAGGACAGTGGTAACTGTGGAAAGAGGCTGACTCCATTCTCATAACCGCATGAGTTCAGCTTCCTATCTTATTTTACTGCACCCACTTCATTCCTCATCCATATTCCCTTTCCCCTCTACATAGCATTTCTTTTAATGTGTTCCATCCTTCTCTATAGACATGTACTTTTTTTTTTAATACTCAGTACTGTTTTATGTTTATGCTTTTAATTTGCATAAATGATACTGGATCATAGTTTGTATTCTGTTTCCTACTTTTGACAGATAAGATAATTAGGACTCAAAAAGGTCAAGAAACTTTCCCAGGGTTACATAGCCTGCATATGGAAACTCAAACCACAGTGTGTTCAACTCTGAAAGCCCTTGCTATTTGCTGTATACTACACTATTTTCACGGATGCATGGCATAACCAAACTTGTGGCATATGGAAAAATTATGTTATAGAAGCTTTACTGAATTTAACTTTACATGTATATTGCAGGCAAAATTCAACTTTTTTTGAGACTGTAGCAAGGAATAGTATGCCATTTGTTCACTTCCTATTTGTACTTAGTATCTACTCATATTTGCAATCCATTATGACTACTTAATAGCAATATCTGTAGGTTCCATAGTATGTTAGTTTCTATAAATCTAAGTTTATAAAATCTGGAAATTTTGTCTTTCAGGGGGGAACTAGGTAAAACACATGTCAGAATGATAAAAAATAATAAGAAATGGAGTCTCTTCCCCCACTTTCAGCAAAAATTAGGTTGGTGGATTGCTTACAGTTTACAACAATAATTTTTTTCATGCTGTTTCTGTCCTCCTTTTAGCAAAAAACATTTTTTTTTAAAAAAGGAAAAAAAATCCCTTTCCATATGATCATAATTTGTAGCCTTAAAAAAAAAGAGTAAATAGCTCATAAAGTTAAGTTGAAACATTTCGTGGGCTGAATGCTCTCGAAACCTCACCTCGGTGCCTTGAAGAAACCATTTTCCAAGAGAGTCAGAAAGAAGAAAAAGGTTACAGTCAAAGCAAAGCAAACATCAACAGCAGCTTTGGCTAAGCCAGTCCACAGCTGACTTGCTAAAGGCTCTGTGACCCCAAGCCCCTCCTCTCCTGCATCCTCATCAGATGCACTTAACCGGTTCCCTCTGAGCAGCATGTCTCCCAAAGCTCCAAGCGAGTTACTTCACTGAAGGCACCGGGATGCCTTGCTGTAGGCTACACAGCTCAGCTCGTTCCTGCTACTGCTGAAAGGAGAGGCCTTGAAGCTGGGGGTTCTGCGCCAGGTAATGAGTTAAGGTACAGCTGGTATAAAATGAGCATACTAGCTCTAGATAATGAGGTGCAGGAGAGTGTCAGGAGGCGGGGACCCATGTCAATCACTGGGAGGTTTTAGCATTAAATGCAGAAAAAGACAATATGTATTCATGGACTTAGGGTTTTTTTGTTCTCTGACAAGACTCCGAGCACACTTGATGCCTAAGTAAGACAGAGCTCTCATATGTATTTAGTTATATTTGTTATATGCTCTAAGAAAGGTACTGTAATGCAGGGATATTTTATGAGAAAAATTAAGTTGTTGCTTTATCCATGTTAGAGTTAGCATGGATCAAATTTTTAAGTTGTATTTCAAATACAGGCACTCTTTTACTTGTATTTATTTTTTTCACATATTTTTTTTTCATTTTCCTGTTCAAGCAGATTCTTATTAATAGTCAACAATAGATTGGAAGAGTTTTCCTAAAGAGGAGAAATTTTCCCACCTTTAATATATCCTTTAATTATGGCTATGCAAGATGGGTTTAATATAAGATTATAGTGACTCCCATGCACACTTTCTTTGCCCACTGGTTAGAAGAATTTACCAAAAGAGCATTTGCTGGTTAGGAGAATTTACCAAAACAGCATTGGCTTGACTTATCACATCAACATGAAATAACCCTGAGCCTTTATTAAATTTTCCAGGGCAAACAAATTCCTTTAGCTCTGTCAGAGTTCACTGGTTAGTACAGGTAGAAAGGTCAAGGAATACTTGATGCTATAATTCATTTCTCCTATATCTGATATGCTTCAAACAACATATCCCCAATTGTGTGAAAAAGAGTCAGAACCCGGCAGCAGTAGGTTGAAATGTATTGGTAAGCAACCAGAATGGAGAAAACAGCACATACAAAGGTAGGAAATGAAATAACATTATCCAGTACCTTTTGTTAACCAAGTACTATGCTAGGTGACTCACATATGCTTTCTAGGTAAGTTTTCCCAAAGAGTTTCTGACAAAGATATAAATAGCCCCATTTATTAATGACGAATGTGTCTCAGAAAGCTGAGTAAATAGGTCTTAAAACCTGGCCAAGCCTAAAGTGAAACCTGAACTTTCTGACCAATAAGCTGTATAATTTTTATTACTAAAAATAGTAAATAAGGCAAATATAGGGTCAGAAAACAAGTAAACTGATAGGAATTAAGAAGATATATGAAAGATTAGCTAAAGTTTAAAATGACATAAGCAAGCTTCGTTTTTTGTTTGTTTGTCTGTTTTCAGTAACCTTTGGAGTTTAAAGGTTAATTGGAGGCAGTCATAGGGTCAGACCAAGCAGTTAACAACCTGGAGACCTACTAAGGGAAAAACATGGGCCAGAAAACCTGAAAGGATATTGCTTGATATCTAATAGAGACTCAGCTTGTAATAATAAACTCTAGCTACTTTCAAATTTAACAAGAGTTAGTAAATAAAAGAAAATCTGGTCACAGTTATTCAGGTAAAAACTGCAAACAACCAGCAGATTGTGCATGTGTCAACGATTTACTTCTCAAGCAATCAGGTGAAACAACATGAGCTGATAGCAGATGAAAAAGGAGAGAGAGACAGAAGGGAAGGAATGGAGGGAGGGAGATGGGGAGAAAGAATAGGAGCCCAAACAAGGCAGCTTTGAGAGTGAGAGGTGAAAGAACAAACTGGAGAAATATTGAGGAGAACCTGGCTACCAATGGGTTCAGGATAGAAGGAACAGGAAGGATGTAAGATGACTTGTATTAGGTGAAAGAAATGTCCATTACTGAGATCAAAAATGCAGGAAAATATAAGAGGGGCTGGGCATAAATATTATGCCATTTAATTTATCTGTATATTTCTTTTTTAAGATTTTATTTATTTATTCATGAGAGACAGACAGGGAGAGAGGGAGAGAGAGAGAGAGGCAGAGGGAAAAGCAGGCTCCCCGCTGAGCAGGGAGCCCAATGTGGGACTTGATCCCAGGACTCTGGGATCATGACCTGAGCTGGAGGCGGATGCTTAAATATACAGAGGCACTCCGTATATTTAATTTTTGAGAAAATTTGTTTTTCCCCTTCTCCAAGATTCCAAAATAATTTATAGAGTTACTTTATAATAATAAAATAGCATCATAAAATTCAGTTTTTGAAAACTCATGTTTTTAAAAACTCCCATATGACTTTCAAAGACATCAGAAACAATTTACAGTTCCTATTTAAAAAGCTTGTTGAAAAAAAAGAAAAAGCTGTTGAGAGTTCAGTTTCTTTATATTGTTAGTTATGTTTAGAACAAGAACAGTATAATGAACATACACTGAACTGAAACATTTTGTATAGAATTCTAGAGTTATTTCACAATGAAAGAATGATTTAAGAAAATAAAACAGTATGGAAAATTTCAGTAAGTTATGTACATTCAGTAGCAAAAGCACTACAATTAAAGAAGTACTGTAGGAACCAAAATCAAGCAAGGTTTTTTTTTTTTTCTTTAAAGAGAAAGTTGAGGCATGACTGTTTGTATTCTATTTATCGGAGACTAAAAAGTCAATTATATCTTTGATCTTGAAATAAATAATAAAATCATTAGTTCATAAGCTACTATTTAATAAAGAAGAACGAAAGATCATTTTCAAAAAAGAATTATTTTGTTTCAAAAATTCTATGGAAATTTTGGTGTCAAGTAAGGGAAAGAGAAGGAATAAAAACTTAATACATTGGTCCAAGAGTAGTGTATTTTTTTAAATAGCATACAATTTATTTTTAAAATTATCCATAAAATAGAAGTGATCACTGTATTTGGACATCCAAGGCTTATAGCTAATAGAAAAGCCCCAAAATGGTCCTTGATTGCAGTTAGTAAATGGAGGCAAAAATTACCATTAGACGACTGCATTTATTTAAAAAAAAAAAAGCGGGGGTGCTGGATATATCCTTTCTATTAAGAAGAATTAGTATAAAAAAATTAAAGTAATATATTTTACTGGAGGAACAGAAAACACTGAAAAAAACACTAGCAGTGTGTTAGGAATCTTTTACTCGTTAATATTTTTAAAAATATATTCAATTTTCATATGTTTAGGAAATTTTATACTTTATTAGAAAGTTGTCCATTTCATATATATTTTTATTTTTGAAAATATGTCCTGTAATATGCTCCTAAAATTTTATTAACAGTCTAGGATAGCCATGGCTACATCTTATTTCCCATTCCTAACACTTGTATTTGTGATTTTTAAATTTTTTCCCATATTCTCTTAGCATATTTGCTGAGTAATTCTATATTTTTATGAACCTTTACTAAAAGGTTCTGTTGCTATTTTCCTAGGTTGGTTTTTTTTTTTTAAAGATTTTATTTATTTATTTGAGAGAGAGAGAGAGAGAAAATGAGCCATGGGGAGGGGCAGAGAGAGAAAGAGAGGGAGAAGCAGACTCCTTGCTGAGCAGAAAGCCTGATGTGGGCTCGATCCCAGGACCCTGGGATCATGACCTGAGCCAAAGGCAGCCACTTAACCGATTGAGCCACCCAGGCGCCCCCATTTTCCTAGTTTTTAAGTGGAATTTGCACACAACTTATTTTCAAAGTTGTTGCAACTCCGGCCCCAATGTAAACAATAACCCAACATCTTTCATATGTATTGAATGAATACCAGAGGAAAACTCACTCAGAAAGGAGAGAAGCCTCATGAGGGTTAACAAAATGAAGTGTAAACTTTCAATGATTTTTTATGCCAAATGGAAACATCAGTAGAAAGACCTAAGGCATAGATCTAAATATCTTACAAAAAGTCATTTGTTCGACAGCTAAGGGATACCAAGGGCCTCTTGAAATGTTCACTTGTGGACCCAGAAATGTGTTTTTAACAAGTGCGTATGCCTTTTACTGATGCCTGGCTTTTATGAAATTCTTTCTAGTTTACAAAGCTTTTCTGAATACATGACCTTTCTTAACATTCAAAAAATAGAGTGACAGAGGAAGGACATGGATTGCAATTTCTTTACTCCCTCCCTCCCTCCTTCCTTTTCTTCCTCTCTCCCTCCCTCCCTTCCTTCCTGTCATTTCAGGAAACTAAGTTTCAAAGAGGAATTTGTTCAATGCCACTTGACCAAAGGGAAGAACTATTCCAGGATATGTATCTTCTGAGCTCTCAAACATTCCTTGTATTCTATTTACTAGCACACACAAAAAACTTAATGGTAGAAAAACATAGTATAACTGGAGTAATATACTACTTTCATATAATTCACCAGGAACATTCATGACTCATAAAGAACAAAACTTAGCATTATTTTCTTTATTATTTCTAATATTAGAATAATATGTGATTGCTTTATTAATGTAACTAAAAGAAATGGCAAGATGGGTTTAAAGGAATAATAGGCTTTAAAGGAAGTTTTAAGAAATGCCTCCAAGAAATTTAAATCTAAATGATTAAATATGTCATCAAAACAAACTCATAAATTATATAAATAACATAGCTCCATACCTACATGTAAATACTTTAAAAAATCATTACCCTTAGTTTTATTTAGACATTTTATAACTTTAATAGCTTTATTTTAAGCAATGAAAAAATTATAATCAGGGATGTGCAATGAATATATAAATGCTGCAGTATTTCATAATTTGCCACCATGTTACATCTGCTCAGAATGTCAAGTGTAATTCCTAATTTAACTTTATTGGTTGAGGAACACTTTATCAAATTAAGGTTAAAATTTAACCGGCACTGTAAGTTCCAACTGAGGTTCTAAGAGCTCTAATGTATGAAAATGAAATTTCTTCTCTTCCATGAAAATCTGCATCATCAATTTCATACCATATTAGAAGATTTTTGTCTGAATAAAATGGACCTTCCATCTCTACCAAAATACCGACTCTTTAAATCTTTCATGATTTATTTGTGATTTTGTCCCTCCCCATCCCACCACCCCCCATTAAATAGTCATGGCAATAAATCTTCAATATTCTAATAGCTATTCAACAAAAATTTAGGGCAATTTCAAGCCTGTGGCTATAAAACAATAAAATGGATCCCTCTAGAGGACATTCTTATAATCATTCTTGCTTGAAAACATTTTTTCTACATTCAGCTGTGTAATATAAATACAACCTCTTTTTTAATAGAAAATACCCAAAGTGGCAGGTGTGACTGTATTATTATTTCTTTGCCAATTCATAAGGGATAACTAGTATTTAAAACTCTCAAGCGAGTTTTACATAACCTTCCAAACAAAAAAACTAAAGTCATGGAAACAAAACAAACAAAAAGAAATTACAATGGTTATATAAGTCAATTTAATAACTTAAATATAAGTTTAGCTTATCATTTAGCCATCATTTTACACAGGAAAAACCTGATGTCCAAGTAATTAGAGTAACAAAGTCACAATTATTACCCACTGGCATTGGTATTCAAGGCAGAGCTTTCCTCATTGCTGTTACTTTAAGAAAATGTTTCACAAACAAAGTCACATGGATTTGCAATGCCCACCCATCTCCTTCCCCTAGGCCAGATCCCTTTAACTTTTAAGAAACTCGAGGAATGTGTACTTTCCCCATGCACAATGCATTTTCGGTTTGGTATATACATTTTATTTTATTCCATTATAGTAATAGAGTTGAGGGATAATAGTATTCTATGACAGAACAAATTTATCCCTAAATCATTTCAGATTGAATATAAATAAGAGGTATGTAAATAGAGCAAGGGTGGAATTAGCCAGGAAGTCTCTGGGTCTGTGAAGGCCTCAGTAAAATTAATTCTTTTAAATATGAAAGATTAAATGGATTTTGCTTTTATTTTCTTAAACAGATTTAGAGACTAAAGAGGATCAAAAAGGATCTCTAGGGATTATATGATCCAGATTTCTGCACCCTCACCAAATGTGGAAAAAAACCCACATATATCAGGCCCATTTTTAAAGGTTTCTATGAAAGTGTTGAATGGACTACAGACCTATTTCACTAGTAGCTAGTTACACAAATTTACAGAACAAATGTTTAGAATTAGAGAAATCAACTTTCTCAGCATAGTAAACTAGCCTATCCATGAGTACCTAATAAAGCATCCATTTCCTCCTTTCTTTAAAACTGTAATCAATGTTTAACCTTCTCAATTTATTGTAATTTTCATCACTTGAAAGGTATCAAATCAGAGCAGTGAGGATCAGAAAGGACCTAAAAAATCTCCCTTCAACTCAGGACAGGATAATCTCATGATATGTAAATGAATCCACAAGGAACCAGAAAGACTAAATAACATACAGAAGGTCACACAGATGTTAAGTGACACAAGAGAGGCTACAGGGTAGGGGCTTATGCCTCAGTCTATCTACCTCTTTTTACTACACAGCAGTGCTTTGTTATAAAACCCTCAAAATAGCTTGGCATCAAAAATACCCCAACCAATAAAATACTCCACAAGTACTCCATAATCAGTTACCTGAGTATCTGATTAACTTATTGATTTGTTTGAATGACTCAGAGCTGCACTGCCCAAAAATAAATATGAGATTATTTTTAAGAATCAAAGTATGGCATTAAAGCACGCAGGCTTATTAATGGACATAGGTAGATTTCTATTTCTTCTGTTACATACAACCTTATCTATGAAGTAAAGATGTATTTCTGTTTAAGTAAAGGTGTAAATAGAGAATTTATATTAGCTTATATAGCTCTGGGAAAAGTAGAAGCTGTATAAACAGTAGGAAAGACTGACCTGACCCAAAAAGAGGGTCCAACTGTGTCTTATAAAATATTAGGTCAGCCAAAAAACTTCAAGATGAAAACTGCCTGTACTGATTTATTTTCAATCTCTGGGGAGCTGTAGCCCCTAGGTGAACTTACCAATTAAGATGAGATGCTAATGAAGCAGAATGAAGAAAATAGTAAAACTAAGCTGAGCCATCAGGCATATAGGACATGATGGATTTGGGGGTACAAAGGGATGGAAAAGGAGTGCAAAGTAGAGCCCAGAAAAATTGAAAGGACCATGTCTTGATATTATACATAAATCAGACATCTTCCCTTTATCAGGGAATACTTGATGACAAACTGACTCGCTCAACCAATCTGTCATACTTTTATGCAACTGGCCACAGGAAACAATGTGTGACCCCTTCAGACCCTTCATGAGCTCTGTAAGATTAAACTTATTTATAAAGTTACTAAAACACTTTTCACAAAATAAACCACCCTTAACCTCATAAGTTCATAACCCCAGTGTTTAGAACACTATCTGGTTCATAATTGATGCTCAATAACTATGGGTAGAATTAATGAAGTTGATGCTAATGATTTTGCAATTCAGCAAGAGGAATTTGAGTTTATTTACAATGGTAAGACTTTGGCAGCAGCAGAAGATAGAACATTTGGTGAAAAGGGATGAGAAATTTTAAGACAAAAGGTGAGGCCATTTTAACCGAATTTGAAGAACTAGCAGAAGTACTTAAGAATTACATGACTGGTGGGCGCCTGGGTGGCTCAGTCGGTTAAGCGACTGCCTTCAGCTCAGGTCATGATCCTGGAGTCCCTGGATCAAGCCCCGCATTAGGCTCCCTGCTCGGCAGGGAGTCTGCTTCTCCCTCTGACCCTCCCCCCTCTCATGTGCTCTCTCTCATTCTCTCTCTCAAATAAATAAATAAAATCTTAAAAAAAAAAAGAATTACATGACTGGCAGGTGCACCTGGCTGGTGTGGTCTCTTGAGCATCTGACTCCTGGTTTCAGCTCAGGTAGTGATCTCAGGGTCTTGAGATCAAGCCCCGAATAGGTGCCACACTCAGTGTGAAGTCTGCTTGAGATTCTCTCTCCCTCTGTCCCTCCTGCCCATGCTCTCTCTCTAATAAATAAATAAATAAACCTTAAAAAAAAAAAAAAAGGCAAGATGGCGGAGGAGTAGGAGACCTGGATTTCGTCTCCTCTCAGGAATTCAGCTGGATAGGGATCAAACCATTCTGAACACCTACAAACTCAACAGGAGATCGAAGAAAAGAATAACAACAACGCTCTGAACAGAAAAGCAACCACTTTCTGGAAGTCGGGCCACTGTTCCTCCAGCAGGGACCCAACAAGTGGCAGATCCGGGGAGACTCACCTTCCTGCCCCGAGAGGAGCGGCGCGGGAGTGCACCACAGGGATCTGCTGGGTTTGGAGACTCCACGCCAAGTCGGGTGCCAGAGATGGAGACGCTCGGTCACAGGCCGGGTGAGTACGGAGTGCGGCCAGAGACCGGGGAGAGGGGAGTGACTGACTGCTTTTCTCTGGGGGCTCACTGGAGTGGGGCCTGAGTTCTAGGTTCCTCCAGGACGAAGATTGGGAGGCCGCCATTTTCACTCTCCGCCTCCAAAGCTGTACGGAAAGCTCGCAGGGAACAAAAGCTCCGGAGAGCAAACCCGAGCAGATTACTTAGCCCAGACGGGGCAAGGGCAGGGCAATTCCGCCACCGGCAAAGACATTTGGAAACCACGGCAACAGGCCCCTCCCCCAGAAGATCAGCGAGAACAGCCAGCCAAGACCAAGTTAACAGATCAATGAGAACAGCAGAACTCCAGCACTAGGGGAATACTGCACATAGAATTCATGGCTTTTTTACCATGATCCTTTAGTCTTTCAAAGTTAATTTTTTTTTAACTGTTTTGTTTTTGTTTTTTTTAATTTTTCTTTTTCCCTTTTTCAACCAACATCTTATCAATCCCTTTTTTAAAAACACATTTTTATTTTTCATTTTTAGAGTCATATTCTATCCCTTCATAGTAGTTACCCATATTTTTGGCATATATATATATAAGTTGTTCTCTCTTTAAAATTTTGAGATAGTTTCTTCTAACAGATTAAAATATACCCTAAATCTCTAGTATATGGTTTTTTCTACTCCCCTGCCTGATCACATTCTCTCCCTTTTTTTTTTCTTTTTTCTTTTTTTAAATCCTCTTCTTTCTTTTTTCAAACAACTTCTTATCAATTCCTTTTATAAAATTTTTTATAATTTCCATCTTTACAGTCATATTCCATCCCTTCATCATATCAACCCTTATTTTTGTACATATATAAGTTTTTCT
This sequence comes from Mirounga angustirostris, assembly GCF_029215605.1. Taxonomy (NCBI): domain Eukaryota; kingdom Metazoa; phylum Chordata; class Mammalia; order Carnivora; family Phocidae; genus Mirounga; species Mirounga angustirostris. The sequence goes on along the minus strand of NW_026991709.1, from coordinate 115,165,494 downwards.
TTCTTTAAAATTTTGGGAGGCACTTTCTTCTAAAAGACCAAAATACACCCCAAATCTAGTGTGTGGCACTGATCTATATACCAGCCTGATCATATTTGATCACATTCTGGTTTTTGTTGTTGTTGTTGTTTTGTTTTGTTTGTTTTTGTTTGTTTTTATCTTTATATTTTTTTTCTTTTTCTTTTTTCTCTCTTTCTGTTTCTTTTTCCACTGCTTCAGGTCTTTTCTGATTTGTTTAGAGTATATTTTCTGGGGATGTGGTTACTCTGCTAGCATTTTGTTCTCTCATTAATCTATTCTCCTCTGCACAAAATGACAAGATGGAAAAAATCACCTCAACAAAAAGAACAAGAGGTAGTACCGACTGCCAGGGACCTACTCAATACGAACATTAGTACAATGTTGGATCTAGAGTTCAGAATCATCACTTTAAAGATACTAGCTGGGCTTGAAAAAAGCATGGAAGTTATTAGAGAAACGCTTTCTGGAGAAATAAAAGAACTAAAATCTAACCAAGTCGAAATCAAAAAGGCTATTAATGAGGTGCAATCAAAAATGGGGATGCTAACTGCTAGGAAAAATGAGGCAGAAGAGAGAATCAGTGATATAGAAGACCAAATGATGGAAAATAAAGAAGCTGAGAAAAAGAGAGAGAAACAACTACTGGATCACGAGGGCAGAATTCGAGAGATAAGCAATACCATAAGACAAAACAACATTAGAATAATTGGGATACCAGAAGAAGAAGAAAGAGAGAGAGGGGCAGAAGGTATATTGGAGCAAATTATAGCAGAGAACTTCCCTAATTTGGGGAAAGAAACAGGCATCAAAATCCAGGAGACACAGACAACCCCCCTCAAAATCATTAAAATTGGTCAACACCCCAACATCTAATAGTAAAATTTATGAGTCTCAGAGACAAAGAGAAAATCCTGAAAGCAGCTCGGGACAAGAGATATGTAACCTACAATGGTAGAAACATTAGATTGGCAACAGACCTATCCACAGAGACCTGGCAGGCCAGAAAGGACTGGCATGATATATTCAGAGCACTAAACAAGAAAAATATGCAGCCAAGAATACTCTATCCAGCTAGGCTGTCACTGAAAATAGAAGGAGAGATAAAAAGCTTCCAGGACAAACAAAAACTAAAGGAATTTGCAAACATGAAACCAGCCCTACAGGAAATCTTGAAAGGGGTCCTCTAAGCAAAGAGAGAGCCTAAAAGCAACATAGACCAGAAAGGAACACAAACAATATACAGTAACAGTCCCCTTACAGGCACTAAATTCATATCTTTCATAGTTACCCTGAATGTAAATGGGCTAAATGCCCCAATCAAAAGACACAGGCTATCAGATTGGATTAAAAAACAAGACTCATCGATATGCTGTCTGCAAGAGACTCATTTTAGAACCAAAGACACCCCCAGATTGAAAGTGAGGGGGTGGAAAACCATTTACCATGCTAATGGACACCAAAAGAAAGCTGGGGTGGCAATCCTTATATCAGACAAATTAGATTTTAAACCAAAGACTGTAATAAGAGATGAGGAAGGACACTATATCCTACTTAAAGGGTCTATCCAACAAGAAGATCTAACAATTGTAAATATCGATGCCCCTAACATGGGAGCAACCAATTATATAAGGCAATTAATAACAAAAGTAAAGAAACACATCGACAACAATACAATAATAGTGGGGGACTTTAACATCCCCTTCACTGAAATGGACAGATCATCTAAGCAAAAGATCAACAAGGAAATAAAGACTTTAAATGACACACTGGACCAAATGGACTTCACAGACATATTCAGAACATTCTATCCCAAAGCAATGGAATACACATTCTTCTCTAGTGCCCATGGAACATTCTCCAGAATCGATCACATCCTAGGTCACAAATCAGGTCTCAACTGGTACCAAAAGATTGGGATCATTCCCTGCCTATTTTCAGACCACAATGCTTTGAAACTAGAACTCAATCACAAGAGGAGAGTCAGAAAGAACTCAAATACATGGAGGCTAAAGAGCATACTACTAAAGAATGAATGGGTCAACCAGGAAATTAAAGAAGAATTTAAAAAATTCATGGAAACCAATGAAAATGAAAACACAACTGTTCAAAATCTTTGGGATGCAGCAAAAGCAGTCCTAAGAGGAAAGTATATAGCAATACAAGCCTTTCTCAAGAAACAAGAAAGGTCTCAAGTACACAACCTAACCCTACACCTATAGGAGCTGAAGAAAGAACAGCAAATAAAGCCTAAACCCAGCAGGAGAAGAGAAATAATAAAGATCAGAGCAGATATCAATGAAATAGAAACCAAAAGAAGAGTAGAACAGATCAATAAAACTAGGAGCTGGTTCTTTGAAAGAATTTACAAGATTGATATAACCCTGGCCAGACTTATCAAAAAGAAAAGAGAAATGACCCAAATCAACAAAATCATGAATGAAAGAGGAGAGATCACAACCAACACCAAAGAAATACAAACAATCATAAGAACATATTATGAGCAACTATATGCCCTCAAATTAGATAATCTGGAAGAAATGGATGCATTCCTAGAGATGTACCAACTACCAAAACTGAACCAGGAAGAAATAGAAAACCTGAACAGACCTATAACCACTAAGGAAATTGAAGCAGTCATCACAAATCTCCCAACAAACAAAAGCCCAGGGCCAGATGGCTTCCCAGGGGAATTCTACCAAACATTTCAAGAATTAATACCTATTCTTCTGAAACTGTTCCAAAAAATAGAAATGGAAGGAAAACTTCCAAACTTGTTTTATGAGGCCACCATTACCTTGATCCCCAAACCACACAAAGACCCCATCAAAAAGGAGAATTACAGACCAATATCCCTGATGAACATGGATGCAAAAATTCTCACCAAAATACTAGCCAATAGGATCCAACAGTACATTAAAAGGATTATTCACCACGACCAAGTGGGATTTGTCCCTGGGCTGCAAGGTTGGTTCAACATCAGCAAATCAATCAACGTGATACAATATATTAACAAAAGAAAGAACAAGAATCATATGATCCTCTCAATAGATGCAGAAAAAGCTTTTGACAAAGTACAGCATCCTTTCTTGATCAAAACTCTTCAGAGTATAGGGATTGAGGGTACATACCTCAATATCATAAAAGCCATCTATGAAAAACCTACAGCGAGTATCATACTCAGTGGGGAAAAACTGAGAGCTTTTCCCCTAAGGTCAGGAACATAGCAGGGATGTCCACTATCACCACTGTTATTCAACATAGTATTAGAAGTCCTACCCACACCAATCAGACAACAAAAAGAAATCAAAGGCATCAGAATCGGCAAAGAAGAAGTCAAACTCTCACTCTTTGCAGATGATAGGATACTTTATGTGGAAAACCCAAAAGACTCCACCCCAAAACTGCTAGAACTCATACAGGAATTCAGTTAAAGTGGCAGGATATAAAATCAATGCACAGAAATCAGTGGCATTCCTATACACCAACAACAAGACAGAAGAAAGAGAAATTAAGGAGTCGATCCCATTTACAATTGCACCCAAAACCGTAAGATACCTGGGAATAAATCTAACCAAAGAGGCAAAGAATCTGTACTCAGAAAACTCTAAAATACTCATGAAAGAAATTGAGGAAGACACAAAGAAATGGAAAAACGTTCCATGCTCATGGATTGGAAGAACAAATATTGTGAAGATGTCAATCCTACCTAGAGCAATCTACACATTCAATGCAATCCCCATCAAAATACCATCCACTTTTTTCAAAGAAATGGAACTAATAATCCTAAAATTTGTATGGAACCAGAAAAGACCCTGAATAGCCAGAGGAATGTTGAAAAAGAAAAGCAAAGCTGGCTGCATCACAATTCCAGACTTCCAGCTCTATTACAAAGCTGTCATCATCAAGACAGTATGGTGCCGGCATAAAAACAAACACATAGATCAATGGAACAGAATAGAGAGCCCAGAAATGGACCCTCAACTCTATGGTCAACTCATCTTTGACAAAGCAGGAAAGAATGTCCAATGGGAAAAAGTCTCTTCAACAAATGGTGTTGGGAAAATTGGATAGCCACATGCAGAAGAATGAAACTGGACCATTTCCTTATACCACGCACAAAAATAGACTCAAAATGGTTGAAAGACCTCAGTGTGAGACAGGAGTCCATCAAAATCCTAAAGGAGAACACAGGCAGCAACCTCTTTGACCTCACCCGCAGCAACTTCTTCCTAGAAACACTGCCAAAGGCAAGGGAAGCAAGGGCAAAAATGAACTATTGGGATTTCATCAAGATAAAAAGCTTTTGCAAAGCAAAGGAAACAGTCCACAAAACCAAAAGACAACCAACAGAATGGGAGAAGATATTGGCAAATGACATATCAGATAAAGGGCTAGTATCCAAAATCTATAAAGAACTTATCAAACTCAACACCCAAAGAACAAATAATCCAATCAAGAAATGGGCAGAAGACATGAACAGACACTTTTCCAAAGAAGACATACAAATGGCTAACAGACACATGAAAAAATGTTCAACATCATTAGCCTTCAGGGAAATTCAAATGAAAACCACATTGAGATACCACCTTACACCAGTTAGAATGGCAAAAATTAACAAGGCAGGAAACAATAAATGTTGGCAAGGATGTGGAGAAAGAGAAACCCTCTTACACTGTTGGTGGAAATGCAAGCTGGTACAGCCACTCTGGAAAACAGTATGGGGGTTTCTCAAAAAGTTGAAAAAAGAGCTACCCTACAACCCAGCGATTGCACTACTAGGTATTTACCCCAAAGATACAGGTGTAGTGAAAAGAAGGGGCACATGTACCCCAATGTTCATAGCAGCAATGTCCACAATAGCCAAACTGTGGAAGGAGCCGATATGCCCTTCAATAGATGAATGGATAAAGAAGATGTGGTCCATATATACAATAGAGTATTACTCAGCCATCAGAAAAGATGAATACCCACCATTAGCATCAACATGGATGGAACTGGAAGGGATTATGCTAAGTGAAATAAGTCAAGCAGAGAAAGACAATTATCACATGGTTTCCCTCATATGTGGAACATAAGGAATAGCACGGAGGACAATAGGAGAAGGAAGGGAAAACTGAAGGGGGCGGGAATCAGAGAGGGAGACAAATCATGAGGACTATGGACTCTAGGAAACAAACTGAGGGTTTCAGGGGGGAGGGGGGCAGGGGGATGGGATAACTGGGTGATGGGTATTAAGGATGAGCACTGGGTGTTATACACAACTAATGCATCATTGAACACTACATCAAAAACCAACGATGTACTGTATTGTGGCTAACTTAACATAAAAAAAGAAAGAAAAAATTAAAAAAAAAGAAAAAATGCTTTAATTTTCTTTCTCTAAAATCTAATTGTATGATACTCTTAACTATTCCTTTAGCTGCCTTATTTGCAATATTAAGAAAAGTTGTTAATATTTTTGAAAGAAAAGAAAATGTTGCAGAGTATTTACTAGCAAGAAAGAGGCATTCACAGTACCCTGATAAATGAATAATGCAGGTTAAGGCTATTACATTTAGTATATCATGTTTATAAATGCTATGTTGATGAAAACATGTTCACACATATACAATAAAACCTATACCCTTAACATCAGTTATCTGGTGTAAAAAGATGACACATTTATTTCATCTCATTTCATTTTATGGGTTTGTCTTTTTTGGCCTTACTTTTTTAATATGAAAATTTTAACTATTTCAAAATTAAATTTGCATTATCACATGAAATTCAATATGGAACTTCTATGTGGATAATAATAACATTAAGACACGCTGCTGGCGGAATAGCCACGTAGCTTATTTCTCTGGTTTATTCGTAGCTTTGCCTTCTCTCACCTGGTCTAGCCTCACTGGAACCAATTGCACACCCCTAAACCACCAGAACAGGCTGAGAGAATTTTCACCACAGAAAATGACACTTCCCCCCGCTTTGAGAAAGCCTAAATAGCATTTGAACATATTGAACCAGCCATCCACACCTTAATTCCTTGGTATTTATAACACAAGTATAGTATTATTATAGAGAATAAAACATTCTGAGACCCAAAATGCATAGATCTGTTCCTGACTCCACTACCATGTAATTTCAAGACAATCATTTCCTCTATTGATTTCACCATCTTTGAAATGGAAGCAAAAGTGTGTTATCTTCCAAGGGCATTCTGAACTTTAACCAATAAAGCAGGCTCAGGCTGGAGCAGCTCATTATACCCTTGCACTTTGCTATCATTACTATTTCATTTGTGCAGAGAACTAACCAAAATATAAAACATAGTTTAATTCCACATTAATTTTTTCACATGTCTTGAAATCTGGTAAGCCCTTTAACTATCATATATCTCCATGGAAGCATGTCTTATTTATTTGTGACACAAGAATAAATTCTAATATAGATAATGAATTTTAGTGCTTCTGCACAATTTATGGTGATAACCAAAAATAAATTAACATTAAAATATTTTGCACAATTTATATAGAAGTTGGCTATTTCAAAAATACTTCTGATGTTGTATTAAGCCTGTTAAATTACTCTAATCCACCCAAACTCTCTAGAATGGGTATTACTATAGCAGACATCCATAATAACTGTGCACTTCAGGTTTTTTCCAATTTCATTGAGAGATATTATTGACATATAACATTCTGTGAGTTTAAGGTGCAAAATGTGATGATTGGATACATGTACATATTGCTAAATGTTTACCAGAATAAGGTTAGTTAACACACCCTTCACTTCACATAACTACCATTTTGTTCTTGTTTTGTTGTTGAGAATCTTAAAGCTCTACTCTCACAGCAACCTTCAAGTGTACAATATTGTTAACTATAGCCATCAGACTATACCTTAGATCCCAGGAACTTATATCTTATATCTGAAAGTTTGTACCCTTTGACCAAAATCTCCTCATTTTCCCGGCCCCTCAGCAACCACCATTCTTCTCTCTGTTTCTATAAGTTCAATGTTTTTAGATTCCACTTGTAAGTGAAATCATACAGTATTTGTTTTTCTGTCTGACTTATTTCACTTAGCATATTGCCTTCAAAGTCCTTCTATATTGTTGCAAATGGCAGGACTTCCTTCTTTTTTATGGCTGAATAATATTATAATTATTATATTAGTATATACTATTAGAATATATATTCCATATATGCATATAATATGTGCATATTATGCACTTTGTGAGTAGTTATATGTATAGCTATCTTCAGGTAGCAATGGTCTTCCTTGCTACCTTGATGTAAACAGTACTTCTTCAGTGTTAACACCAGCACACTTTTTCCAGGCTTCACTATGGTTCATATAGTAATCCTTACCAAAATTAAAACACAACTTCTTCTGCAGCATGGGGTTTTCATGATAAAGAAAACAGAATCTTTTTTGGTAGGACAGTTATCTCTCACATGTATCTCACATCAGGAACTCATTTCCTCCCTGCATCAAGAACTTGTCCCACCATAAGGTTACCTATCTGAGAGAGTACTTTTTGACAATGTTATGTGTTAATATAATTTGATAACCATCAGCGATATTTAATAAAATAAATTATGACAATTACTTCTGTTGCTTTCTTTTAGAAGCTAATGTTTATTCGTAACTTTGTTTTTGCTTTTAAATTTTCTGGGCAACAGTAGGAGTCTTGCTGAAGGACTAAAACTTTGGATCCTTCTCAATGTTTAACAACTAAATTCAGTAATTATGTGCAAAAAAGCAGTATTTTTCATTTATTCTTGAAAAAAGCAAAACCAACTAATATGGCTAACTAACCAGAACACTGCTTTGTTTGAAAATTATGCAATGGCTTCAATGGTGTCATGATGTTATTTCACAAAATTTCAATATAGTGTCCAAGGAATAAAGGTGGATGGACCACTGGTCCAGTAAAATCCAATTTTCATATATACAGTTCTTGTTAACACTTTTTTTGACTGCTGTGTAAAAGCATTATGTCAGACTTACTTGCTGTGGCCATCCAATTAATTCTGCACTTAAAATGTAATAAATTTGTATTTGTAATGTTTGAGTTGTAGCATTTATGTTATGATGTCTCTCTTTATCTTTATGATTTAGTGTACCACCTTTGAACTGTTGATCCATTTCAGTTATTGAGGATATCATAGACCATTAACAGCAAAAACCAAAAATTCAAATGTGGAATGTGAAGAAACTAACATACTTAAAAATGGGTTAGCCAAAATGAATCTTATCTTTTTAGTTAAAATGCAGTGCCACAAACCTTTAGCTGGTACATATTCTAAGGCTATAATGATGATTTATTTACATAGCAAGATGTCTTCAGAGAGAGTAAAGAATCATCTTTTTTCAAATTTAGAAACTGCCTAGCAACTACTGTTATGAGAAGCCCATTGATAGAGGTCGGATTCCCCTAGAAGGATGGAGGTTAGCATGTAGGACATTTATTAGGGATCTTAGGATCAATCCCTATGGAAGGGAGGAGAATGAATAGGGGCCAGACAACACAGAGGGAGAAGTCTTGCTCCAGTGCAGTCTCAGTGGATGCCCAGCCAGCCCTACAAGTTCTGAAAAATGTATGACCTTGTGAGTTGTGAGCTCCCACACAGCACAAAGGATCTGCATTAACACTTGCTAAGAGACTTGTCCAAGCTTTGGCCTGGCTTCCACGTGTACGAGGCCACGGCTCTGTGCTGATTCTTTGCACAAGAATCTGCAATGCTGACAAGTCACAGGATGCCCACTGTCCCCTACCCACATTGCCAGACCATTTTCAGTAATTTCCCATTTACTCCCTTTCTGTAATTTCCATTTCCAAGCAGGCCTTTAATCACTTTTTTTGTTCCCCCTTTTTTTACTTCCTCCAGCCCCTTTGTGTTCTCTCTCTGCTTTCGCTTAACAAATCTCAGTTACCTTTGTCTTAGTTGGAGCTGAGCTTACTCTGTACTAGAGTCTCTCCTTGGGCAGTAGTCTGAATAAAATCTGCCCTGCCCCTTTAACACGTGTCTGGTGCTGTCTCTCTTTGACACCCTTCACAACCGTTTTCGGTTGGGGCAAGAAAACCAGGCCTTTTTACAATCCCACTTCTTGGTCATTGGATGGGAGCTGTCCCTGGCATCAAATATGGTCTTAAATGAGGCAGTTTTCTTCAATCCCAGCAATTTCAACACTCCCTGCAGTTATGGGAATGAATACTTTGGTCCTGACAACTCCTGCAAGAATGCTGCTTTCTACATTTCGATTTACTCCAGCAGCTCCTCCTATATTCCTGATTCTTCATTCACCAGCTTTGTTTTTATTTTACTACTTCAAAAATAAAGTTATTTCTCTGCCAAATGGAATAAAGAAACCATTTCCATAAAGTGATTTTATACTGATGTGAGTTGTTTTCATAAGCTGTAAAGCATCTTAAAATTCAGGTGACCTAAATATACTCTTGAAAACAGCCAACTAAACTCATTGACTTCTCAAAATTTCTCCTAAACCTCAAGTCTATTAAAAAACAAAAAACAAAACAAAACCTAAAGCAAAAAACAACAACAACAACAAAAACATACTTCCTTCCCCTGGATGTTGCACACTTCCAAATGTAAATGGATGTAAGCCATATGTTATAGAGTCTTTGTCATAAGTGTTTGGAGTTTTGTTCACAAAGCATTTTGTAAAATCTATGGCAGTTTCATCAACCTCACACAGCTGTAGTCTTTGCTTCAGGTAATGCAATTAATGCCTGTATCACTTCGCATATATAAAGAACATCAGACTTGTAAGTAATCCACCATACAAAGAAAAACACAAGTGATATCCGCACAGAGAGATATAAGTTTTATTTTATAACAATAACATCTCATTAGCTCCTAAGTTCAAATGAGGCCATAGACAGTAGCATCCTTTCCATAAGGTATGAGATACTAAAAGAGGCATTAAATGTAGGTGCACAAACACTGAACAGGATTCAGAAAATCTAATTTTCAGTCCCAATTTCACCACCAACCTATTTCTGTGACCTTGAGAAAGCAACTTCTTTACTTTGAATGCATTTCTAAGATCTGTCCTGCCTACATTATAAGCTTTTGTAAGATAAAATTGGAAATGTTTGTAAACATGCTTTGAAAGGAACTGTTGCAAAAATTGGTAGTATGCTGGAGTAATTACAAGCAATACTAAAAGCTATTTTTTCCCAGTACTTGCTGTGATCCAAGGGCTTTGCATATTATGTTACTTAATCCTTACACAAACCCTGTGGGAGAGGTACCCTGATTTCCACTTGACAAATGTGGAAACTGAGTTTGAGAGAAACTCTGCAACTTGTCCAGGATCATTTCATTCTAACTCCAAAGCCCACTGATTCACCCTAATACCCAGGACCTCAGAAAGCCACTAGGCAGAGGGAATGGAGGGCTGGGTGGGGTAACGACATAGCAATGTCACAGAGGATATGGGCAGATCACCCCAGGACAGCTGGACTAAGACCTCTGCCTCCGAAGGAAGAGGGGATAAAGAAGAATCCAGCAGATGCTGATACGTTTGTAGGTGAGGTAGGTGTCAGGAAGATTAGGCAATAAGAACCACATGGCTTCTGTTTTCTGCCTGTAATATAAAGGTAGCTCTTCTCCTGAGGTGAAGGTTGTAATAAGGTCTGATGATATCAGCAGTCGAGGAGAGAAGCCAAGGTTAAAAATAGGAGCTAGAATTGACTAGAAACACCCTGAGAACTTTGCAGGCTATTTTGAGGACCATTTTCCTGGCTATTTTGAGGATCATGAATTTGTCATATTCCCAGTCCCATAAAAGCGTGTGATTTTTCTTGAGCATGTAAAGCAGCCTGGGTGTAGATGTTGAGAAGGCAGAAGCCTTGATTGATTCAGAGTTGGGTTTGACCTTAGGGTGGCACAAATGCGGAGAAGAGACAGAGAAATGAAAGGCAATCAACGTCCTCTCTGTCTTTGCCATCTTCCTTTTCATAATGGATTATCCTTTTTCTTATCCGTTGTTTTTTTCCTACTGACCTATGCTATTTAATAGATTCACCTCTTTTTTCTCTTTCCTGGTTCAACATAACTGGAAACAGAAATTATTCATTACATTGCTTTGAGATTTGGCTCATATGAGCTCCATACAAGTGATCTCTCTGTGCTCTGACCAGCAGAGATGGATAATGTGAGGCCATAGTCACCCAGGTGGTCTCAGGACAGGGGATGGAAACAGAAACAAAGCTCGAGACCCTCCCTCTCCATTGTGCAGATGTGCTCATGTTAAAAACGGTATTGTAATCACATGCTTTCAGATTCTGAAATGCAATGTGCAAACAGCTGTGACCTTGCATCATTGTACAGCACTCTGTTTCACTAGTTTTATAAAGTGACAGACAATTCAGATTTAAAAATAAATAAATGAATAAATAAATAAAAGCACCTTGGTCTTAAATACCACGTCAGATGTGGTTCTGATGCTAGGCAAAGACTGATGCATTTACTCTGAACAGAAAATTTTTTCTAAAAACATGGCTTGGACCTCCACATGCAGATATGCCCCCTATTCCACTGCTCATGTGTGGATTATCTAACACTGCCTCCGCTTTGTGCTTTGACTCCTGCTTGGGACCTCCGATTACTCTAACTGCTGCCGGAGAACTCTGAGGTCTTCACACTAGAGACAAAGTTATGTAGAAGTAGTTTGTGCATTTTCCTAAAGAGCAGCTGTGTTCTGAATCAGGTGTCTCTCTTTTTGATTGTGTTTAGTGCACTCTTTCAAAGGACGGTAAGAAAAAACACAAAATACAGATAAACCTATAAAAAAATACACTCTCCCAGCCCTCACCTGCATATGCTTTTTCTATTATCTTGCTTCTCTTTTCATTCCCCATAATGTTTATCATTACCACATTTACTATATAGGTACCTGCCTCTGTCTTCTCTCTGTCGCTCTATCTCTGTCTCTCTCTCTCTCTCCACCACCCCGGTATGTAAGTACATGAGGGAAGAAGCTCTGTTTGGTTCACACCTATATCACAGACAACTAGAATATCTCTAGCCACAGAATGGACACTCAATAAATATTTGTTCAATGAATGAATGAGCAAATTACCAACAGGTCATAAAAATTATCAATAACCCAGTGAAATCTAGAATTTAGAGTTTCAAAGAAAACCCAATAGTGGTTTAAAGATTGGATAAGACAAGTTGAGGTAGTGTTATTTTTCTGTCTTACCAATGAATTGAAAAGGCTTGAGGAACTGTGCATTCTGAGGTCAGCATCATACAAACGTTAATCCCAGCAGTCATCAGCAGGGGGTGCTACAGCCATATGTCCTTAAATGCAACTCAGAGCTTTTTCAGAATCTTCCCACAAACTGAAAATCGTTTTCTACTCCAAACACAGGAAAAAATCCTCATAGGCCAGAAAGAGAAAACCTTACCTACATCTGTAATTGCTCTCAGTGTCTCTAGTGGGGAAAGTTGTTGCGAGGTTCAGGGCTGCTTTGCTGCATTACCTTGTTTAGAAAAACATACTTAGAATAAGAGCAGCAAAGTTGATGGTTTCTCTTGTCAAACCAATACTGCTAATGTTTAGCTTCATTTTATACTCTTCACAGTGCAAATTCACTTGAATGTCCAGTGCATAAGGACAGCACAGTATTCAACATTCATTCTATTGTAATAGAAGCTGTAGAGATGCCATGTCTAGTCTAACAGGACTGTCGACCTGACATTTTGCAGGCATCTCAGAATTTGTCAACTTTAACCCCACACACTTCCAATATAGGAACAATTTCTGTGATACCTTTACCTTTTAATGTAGTTGGAGACTCTACAGCATGTTGGTTAAGGGCATAAGTTATTGGCATCTGATCAACTAGGTTTAAATATCAGCTCTGTCATTTATCATTTTAGGCAAGGTACTTAAGCTGGTGCTTCTATACCTTTGGTGGCCTTCAGAAGCACCTGGGGAGATATGTAAAAACACAGAGGCCCAGACCTTCCTCTATTTCAAGAAGCCTAGGTCCCATATTCTTTAATAGCTATCTAGGTAATTCCTAAACACCAAAGTTTGGGAACTATTGACTTAAGCAAGAAGACTAGAGTTCCTCATCCATAAAACTAAGATATTAATAGCAAGATGTTAATAGCACTTGCTGTTGTCATGATGGCCAAATGACTTAGTCTGTCTGAACCCAGTGCCTAAGGTGGTAAATCCTCAATAAATGTTAGCTAGAATTAGTTCCCAAAGTTGTTTTGTAAAGTCTATCTATGCTGGTGTGACAGAAATTCACCCTACTGAACTTCAGTTTAATTGAGGTAATATTCCCTTCCCCCGCCTTCAAGTGACAAAAAATTGTTAAATTCGGCCAGCTAAATGTTAAATTGAGAAAGATGAAAGACAGTGAGATTTATCGATAGAAGTCTTAGGGAAAATTGGATTTTCTGCGTTTTATGTAAGAATAAATGTTTGAGTTAACAACAGGCGGCTTTTCGTTTTTGTTTTTGAATCCAGCTCTTTAAACTGTCATAATAATAAAGTCTTTACGGTTGTATGTTCCTTAGGGGACTACTATAAAACGACTTAACTATAAAGAAGGAGAAAAAGTTTACACATATTATATAGTTCATAATGCAGAAAATGTAAGGTTGCACTCTTCCTGAAATCAATGTTTTCATGCAGATTGAATACTCTATTAAAAATGCTTTTTCTTAGATCCATCTTGCTTTATGAACACAAATTGGTATCGAATTAAGATTTTTACAAGATGGACAGTCAGATGGGAAATGTTTCAAATCACAAGAGATGCAAAGTTTCATTTGGTGTCTGCTCCTCCCTGCTAATTTTGAGCCTTGACTCATCTAAAATCTATCATTATAGTAAGACAGAGATTATAAGTTTCAAAAGAGAAAAATGTCAGAAAGCCACCGCACAAGACAGGAGAAAATCACAGTTATTCTACAGCAGTAAGTGCAAGTCTTTGCTGGCCCAATCCTCTAGGTTTCTTTCTGATTTTCCTGAAGCATGTTGAATAATTATACGCATCATTATCGGAGTTTGGATTTGATGGCTCGGTATTAAAAATGAACAAACAAACAACAATTAAAACATACATGACCCACAAACAATATGTTACCTTATTAACATCATTGAGATTTAGATTAAATCTCAAATTTTAAATCTAGATAGACATTTTGGACTTTTTAGTTTTACTGACTGCATCTGGCTGGACTCAAATTTTCTTTGCTTAAATGATTAAGCAACAACAACAACAAAATGTAGATTTCTGTCACATTAACTGGTATCATCCTAAAAGTCTGCTTTCTATTGTCATGTAGATGCCGTTATATCCAGAAGATGTACATTTTACTTTCAGTTGCTTTCATTCAGCCTCATGGCTTTAACTCTACTAAAGTATCTCGACTTGGTGTGTATTATACACACACACACATACACAAGCGCAGGCCCATGTGGACACACCCACACCCGTGCATGAATCACTTCAAAAATACCACACTTACCTCCACAATACAATCTTTCCATCACTTGCCTGGATACTAGGATAGTTCAAAAATCTCATAATCATACTCGCTGCTGCCCACTCCCCCACATATGTTTTGTCTGTCAGTCCTGATACTACTTTTTGATAGTTCTTTTATATTCCTAGAATCCTTACCTTAAAGCTAATCAGCATCTTGTCTCCTAGAATACTGTAAAACATTGTTCATTTGTATATATTAATTCTGTCATTATTTTAAAACATTCTGCTCCAAGTTTACAGATTAATTCTCCTAAAGCTATACTATGTCCATGCTTATAAAATTTCAGGATTCCCTTGGTGCCTCTAGAGTAAACTCTAAAACTTCTGACACAGGGTTGTCGGAAATTCGGCCACGGTGTTCCTCTCCAACATTTTTCTGTCAGTTTTCTCTCAGTTTGTTTTACATTTTACCCCAAGCATGTAATAAACATCTTCAAATCATGTTTATAAATGTTTTTTGATAACAGTTTGAAATGTAAACAGACAATGCATCAGGCACTATTACTAGCCTCATAGTTTACAGACAAAATACTTAAGCTGAGCAAGAATAAGTGACCTACCAAAGGGCGTACGGGTATTTGGATCCCCAGACTCTAGCCAAATGTCATCAGTAAACACCCATCCCTGAGGAGGGTGAGGACAGCACCAGGGTCACATAGGACCTTTGTCATAGATGGGGTAGATGATTAGCATTAAGCAAAAAATTCA
Organism: Mirounga angustirostris; assembly: GCF_029215605.1. Taxonomy (NCBI): domain Eukaryota; kingdom Metazoa; phylum Chordata; class Mammalia; order Carnivora; family Phocidae; genus Mirounga; species Mirounga angustirostris. The sequence continues at coordinate 115,150,235 of NW_026991709.1, read as the reverse complement.
TTTCAAGTCATTAGGTAAATGATGATAGATGTTTAATCTGTGTGGGCTGTCATAACAAACTGGGTAGCTTAAACACAGAAATTTATTTCCTTACAGTTCTGGAGGCTAGAAGTCCAAGATCCTGTTACCATCAGAGTTGATTCTGGTTGGGCCTCTCTTCTTGGCTTGTAGACAGCCTTCTTGCCATTTCACACATGACCTCTTCTCTGTGAAAGCACAGAGAGAAGGAGATCTCCAGTGTCTTCCCTTTTCTTTTTTTTTTTTTTTTTTTTTTAAGATTTTATTTACTTGAGAGAGGGAGAGGATGAGTGGGAGGAGAGGCAGAGGGAGAGGGAGAAGCAGAATCCCCATGGAGCAGGGAGCCTGATGCGAGGCTCGATCCCAGGACGCTGGGATCATGACCTGAGCCGAAGGCAGACACTTAACCAATTGAGCCACCCAGGCGCCAGAACGTCTTCCCTTTTCTTACAAAGACACCAACCCTATCAGATTAGGGCCCCACTTTTATGACCTCATTAACCTTGATTACCTCCCTAAGGTCCCTGTCTCCACAATAGAGTCACATTGAGGGAATTCAACATGTAAATTCTGACAAGACACAGTTCAGTCCATAACAAAAGCTAACACTTGAACAGTGTTTCCCATTGCCAAGCATTTTTCTAACTCTTCTGAAGATATTAATACCTGTCATCTTCACAATATTAATTATTGTAATCTTCACAATAACTCTATGAGGTCAATATTATTATCATACACATTTTGCACAGAAACAAACTGAGGCACCATGGGGTGTAGATTGCTTACAATCACAAAGGAGTCGAATCTAGGCAGAATGTTTCTTCATATGTGCAATTAGTTCATATGTTATACAGCATGATGAATCGAAGCAGTGCCTTAGAACGGCTGACATGAATACCACCACATCACCAAACTCACCAGCAGCATTGCAGGGACATATAAACTACTGGCTTCTCATCAACTAGGGTTTAATATCAGCTCTGTCTTAAGTATCATTTTAGGGCAAGATACTTAAGCTGGTGCTTCTATAACTTTAGTGGCATACACAAGTGTGTGTATGTGTGTGTGTGTGTGTGTGTGTGTGATTAAACCACAATGTATTTGTAAGAGATAAAGCACTGGACCCCAAGTCAAAACCCCAGGCTAATGAACAGGTGACCCTAGATGTGTTAACTTCCTTTAGATTATAACTTTTTCAACACAGAGATTATCTCCAGAATTCTGTCCTCACTTGGAGTTCCTTAAGGGAAGGAGACTGTATAGGTTCATCTTTCTATTCCCCAGAACCTAGCACAGCACCTGGAAAAGAGAAGGTGCTTAATAATTGTCTTAAGCCAAATAAGCAAGCCAAAGACTTGCAGTGTCCATGTATTCATGCACAGAGACTGGAACACTGCCGATACTATGTAGAAATAAAATAGTCATCTCCAAGGGATCAAATGTGCTGATTTAATGAAAACTTTTTGTTTCATTATGAGACTAAGAAAGTATTTAGGATACTTGTAAATAAAACTAAAATGGGTAAAATATGGGGAAAGGTGTTCTGGGGACATTTTAAAAATACATAGTACAGAATAAGAATGTGTAGTAATGGTGGAAGTCAAATGTGTAAGGGATACACACACCACAAATTTGTACAATTTTACTACAAAGTCAATATATTTTAATCATGAAAATACAGAAGAGTATTTGCCTAGATAAACATGGCAAAAAAAAAAAGAAAGAAAACAACCCCAAATGATTTTATTCTCTCTCAACAAAGCAAGAGAGCAACAGTAAAAGAATTAACAAAAAGATAAATAAATAAATCCACAGGAATGGGAAGGGAGGAGATAATGGCAATAGGTTTCTTATAAACTAGGCAGCAGATGGATAAATGGCAGACAACCAAGCAAAACCAAAGTAGAAGGAGGAGTGAAAGAAAAGGAGAAGAAGAGGGGGGGAAAGGAAAGAATGATCTGCATCCTAAGATCAGCAATGGGGAAAAATCAAGAACTAAACTACTAGCCTTGAAGAGAAAGAGAAAATATTGCACTATTAAAATGAATGTTCAGAAAAAAGAAAAAACACTTCTGAAAATTAAAAATTTGATTGCAGAGATTTCAGAAAATCAATAGTCATTTTGGAAATAAAATTGAGAAGGTGTCCCTGAAAATAACAAAAGTATGAGAGATGCATAATGGAAAAGATAAGAAAATCAGACAGCAGCCCGTCTGGCCTAATGTTTGAATAATATGCATTCCAGAAAAAAGAGATCATAATCAATTATGAGAAGTAAAACATCAAATAAACACACGAGCAAACAAATATTCAGAGACATAATTTTTCATGGTGCAAAGATCTGTTAATGTCCATATAATGGATGAAGTGAGATACTACATGTTTGTAATTTCAGAACACTTTGGATAGGTTGATTCTAGCAGCTTCCAAAGGGTTAGAGAAAAAATTAAGAAAGACTAAACCAAAAAAAGCAGGAATCAGAATACATCATATTTCTCAAAGGCAATATGAAAGCTAAAAACAGTGGATCAATGCCTTCAACATCATGAAGGATAAGAATTTCCCGTGAAGAAATCTAGGCCTATCTAACCATCAATCCAGTGTAGGTGGAGAATAAGGGCATTTTCAATGTTCATTTTTCTCAGGATGCCCCAAAAGATAAAAGGGGAAGCCAACTAAGGAGAGAGATGGGAGATTCCACATCAGAAACAACACAAATATGCCCAGGTGAATGTTGAAAGGAGCTCCCGAAATAGCATAAAGGCAACCAGCCCAAACTGGAGCACAACAGAAGATACCAAAAGATACCACCAAAAAAGATAAAATTCATATACTACATGATCTGTCTGGATGTCTAGAGAGCAATATTAGATAACTGGTAAAAAAAAAAAAAAAACCTGCATTCATGAGAAATACTTAGAAAAATAAGCAAAAACAATAACAACAAAATGGCCATTAGTAATTCCTGGAAGACCAAAAAGTTGTGAATTAAGAAAAAAACTCATGGTGTTTTATATAGCTCAGATGAAAAGAGCATCTGTATGGCCATAAACTGTGAACATGAATACTGATGTAAACAAAAGTGCCATATAACTATATCAAGAGAACTGGCTACTATTTGGTGGAAGGTGATTGAAGCAAGAGAGCCCAAAGACAGCACCTGCACTAAAGAGCCAACAGATGGGACCACATGGAAGCGGTTAGTTGGGGAGGGAAATGCCACAGAGTTTGCTAAAGCAGTTGCAAGTGGGTGATGCTTGAAGAGGGGGAAATAGGAAGGAGGACTGCTGTGTGTTGAAACAAACTTTATAGAATACTTTGACTTGGACTATGAGCGTGTATAATTTGGACAAAAACTAAAACTAATAAAAAGGAAAAGAAAAATGCTGAACACAGCACAGAACAGATTTTAAGATCATCCATAACCCTACCACTAAGAAAAACTCCATTTCATTTTTATATAAATCATATATAAATGTAACACAGATTACACTGGATCCATTGTACATAGAGATTCATAACCTGACTTTTATTTTCATTAACTTTGTAATTTGACCAATTCCCCAGATACTAAATATTCTTCTATAGCATGGTTTTAATGACAACCTAATATTCACAGTTATATAGTGTATACAATTAAAATGTTAGGTTATTTCAAATATGCCATGTGAATAATTCTACTGATTTAAAGTACCTGGGCTACCTAATTAACTCAGTTCTCGGTGAGAAGGAACAATTCATCATTAGTGTCAAAAAAATTAATGTTCTTGAATGATTTTTTAAAAAGAGAAATGAGAATTTCCAGTAATGTATAATCTCTATATAGCCTTGGAGAAAAGCAGCCCCTTCCCCTCAGGACTCTCTACAACAATAAGCTTTACATACTTTCAGAAGCACTTTCAGTAGGAAAGAAGTTTATAATATTGGAAAACTTCTGAGATCCAATAACTAATAGGATCAAACTAGTCCATATCTAAGATTTAAATTCTGATGTATTTAACATTGAGAATTGTAATATTCTATCCTCTGTGTGTATATATATTTATATCTATTCTTGCTTTTCTAAATTAGTTTACATAAACTAATCTAGTTCAAGGGTCATTCTGCAGATAAATTTGACCCAGGAATTGTATTCTGTTGGAAAAGAGTACCTGACGAGCTTTGTGATGGCATTTCAGAGATAAATTCATGTCCCCACCAGTTACTGATACTTCACAACCCTCCAAACTGAGACAAAGCTTTCTCATTCTACAGTAAAAAATAAGGTGGCAAATGTAATCATCTCCTACATGACATCAGGAAAAGTAAATTTTAGGTTGTTGAGGTCAAAGGAGAATTCACTGATATAAAAGATCCTTCCTGATATCTTTGAGTCTTGACCCCAGTAAGCTCCCACTACCAAGATGGTGTACAGGTTAGGGAAAATATATGCAGATTTTTCACTTTTTAAATATTACCTGCCATGGGAAGAAACAGTCTTCAAAGGAATGTATCTTGGAAATGAGAAGAAAGAGAATGTGTAGCAATGGTGGAAGTCGAATGTGTCAGGGATGCATATACCACAAGGCTAGAGGGCCATAGTTTCTACTCAAGTCAACAGTATTAATATTTTATGTTTGCAATTAATTTTAGACCAGTGCTTAAAATTTCCCTTGTGTGATATGTTTTTCCAAATGAACTGCAAATTTTGTTTCAAATATATTTTTTACTTAGTAAAGCATTATTAGTCCTTATGGATTTTAATAGTTGTTTCTTCATTTCTTTAATATAACTATTTGCAGTAGAATCATTATTGGAGCTATTTTTATTTGCTCTTTGTTTTCCCACAGAGCTTAATCCTAATGAACCATATCACTTCTGTACTGTACATAATTCAAAATGAATGTGCCATAATATTCTCCAATATGAAATACTATGATTTATTTAGTTTCATATTGCTGAATTTACTGAATCAGTACTAAATTTATAGAAAATTATATCAAATCAAATCATCATTTATTTTGTCTCCAAACACTTCCTGGAACTTTCTAAAACATAGTTTTGTCTTTAACAAATCTTCCTGTACAGCTTCACAGCTTTCTTTTCAGGATTCGTCACCATCAATCAAGGAAAAATGGCAACTTTGAAAGAGATGTCAAGGGCATTTGTTGTTTTAACTGATCATCAACAATCCAGATTGATTAATGGTGGGATTTTCACAAAACCTGTATAACTGGGACAGCTGGTCTTTGAATAAGACCTTTCCTTCTGTCACTTTCAGGTATAGGTAACAATAAAGGTTTCATGTCTAATGGACCCTTCAAGGTGAAGATGGATAAAATCTTGATACTCTGTCCTAAATCCCCTTTTATCAATAAGGTAACTGCACAGGAGAGATGACTGCTAGGCACAAACAGCTGTTTTCACTTGCTATAGACATTGTTCTATTGAGGCATATAGGGAAAAAGTTATGTTAGGACACTTAAAATATATAAAACATCATTATATTGAGCTGTTATGTATTACAATGTGTTCAGTCCTGCAATCACATTTCAAAAAATGAAAAATAAATCTTCACGCAGCAACAGTGAAACCTTCATATGAGCCCACAGCTACAATGAACCTTGGAATTGCAAAGGTAAAAGCTGCTATGGGCATAAATATCCCCCTAGAACCAATGCCTCCAGAAACACTTCCCAAAGAACATTGTTTTAAAGAAGAAATTAATCTCAAAGTCACATGATTTGGGCTGGAGATATGTGCAGAATTACAGCTATCACATCTACCCAACAAGAAAGGAACTTAAAAATCTTTACATAGCATCTGTAAGAGAAACATTTTTTAAAACCTTTTTAATAATTGAAAATTTAATTGTATATACTTAAAGTATACAACATGATTATTTGATATATATATGCCTTGTGGAATTACCAAGACCAAGATAATTAACACATCCATCATATCACATAACTAATGTGTGTGTGTGTGTGTGTGTGTGTGTGTGTGTGGAGAATGCTTAAGATCTACTCTGAGCATATTCCAAGGATGCAAAAGAAACATTTTTTGAATTGAATTAAATTGGTTTGAATCAGAACACTCATTTTCTTACCAGTATGTGCCATTGTTTCAAAACAGGGCTTCTGGTATAATGGCAGAGCTATCTCCTATATTAATGGAAATATAAAACTATGTTACCATAAAATAATATCACCAGATATTTTTAATCTATCTGAACCAGAGAGTAGGGTAATTTAATGTAGTACCTGCATAATATTCATAATATTCACATAATTTTTTTAAAAGATTTTATTTATTTATTTGAGAGAGAGAGTGAGAGAGCACGAGAGGGGGGAGGGTCAGAGGGAGAAGCAGACTCCCTGCTGAGCAGGGAGCCTGATGTGGGACTCAATCCTGGGTCTCCAGGATCATGACCTGAGCCGAAGGCAGTCGCTTAACCAACTGAGCCACCCAGGCACCCATAATATTCACATAATTATATCCATAAAATATCTTGCGTATATCTACATTAGTATGGCAAATGGCTGTATTCAAGAAAGGAAATTTGTTGATCTGCAAAGTGTTCCTTCCATCTATATTTTTGCCTCAATATTTTCTGTCCTAGAAAAGTGTATATATAGTGTGTTTGTTTGTGTGCACATGCAACAGTGATTTTTAAAAAGTTGAATATGTTGAAACTCTTGAAATCATATGGCCATTATGTGAGCAATGTTTCTCTGGAAATAAAATACACTACTCACATTTAGCCTTGTGAAGAATAAAAGGACTGTTTATATTCCACCCAGTGAATTAAAAGTTGAAGACCACACAGATTGACAATAAAATAATCAGTTAAAAACTTAAAAAGAAGGGCGCCTGGGTGGCTCAGTTGGTTAAGCGACTGCCTTCGGCTCAGGTCATGATCCTGGAGTCCCTGGATCGAGTCCCGCAATGGGCTCCCTGCTCGGCAGGGAGTCTGCTTCTCCCTCTGACCCTCCCCACTCTCATGTGCTCTCTCTCATTCTCTCTCTCTCAAATAAATAAATAAAATCTTTTAAAAAAAACTTAAAAAGAAGAAAGATTATAGGTTTTTTTTTCTGTTTTGTTTTTAGATAGATAAGTTGCTTTACTGAATTAAAGTTCTTACGGATCTCAAAAAACTAAAAAGTAAAATTGTATTTTCAAGCTCAGCTTACATTCTATGCTAAAGGATAATTCATTTGCAGCTTTATATAAGCACTAGCTTCTCTCTTACCACTCTTAATCATTAAAGTTAAAGAAATAGAAAATATTATAGGTGATAGCTAGTAAGTTATAATAATTATTATAATAGATTATTTTATAGTGCTTTGCTACAATTTAATAATACCTACACTTTAGGAAACAGTTAAAAGTCATTTAGGCTTTTTTTCTAGAATTTCTGTTTTGTCTTCTAAACAAAATAGTACTTGTAAACGAATGTCTCTTGTGTGGAACATGTCTTGTGGACCTCAGCCACAAGACCTGGGGAAGGGACAAAGCCAGACTGCTTCAGAGAATCAGAGACTGAGCCCAATAAGTCAGCCAAGTAGTGCAAAACTGGTGTGAATGGTGCAATTTAAAAAGCAGCATCTGAGCACATGGTAAGAGTTTTATAACAAGTGTTTACATGCAGGGAAAATAATCTTCCTTTTGGAGAGTTCTATATTTTGTGGTCCAAGGATGAAGAGAGCCTGGGAACTATGAGCCTGGGAGGTGTCTGGGTAATGGACTGTGAGTGGAGTCATTAGATAATTTGATGGATTTCCTATACAAATTTCTGGTGGCCCTAAGATTTTTTTAAAGCCATCTCCATATGCAGCAACTCAGAATCCAACACATATTGCCAAATATTTAGTTGAGATTTAATATATGCAAACGTGTTTGAATTGGGGTATGTGTGGAGAGCTAGAAACTGAGAGAGTGATGGCAGGTTTACATTTAGTTTAGAAAACGGCAGTTATTCCTTTAGTAAATACCGACAGAACACTTAAACACCAAGACCTGAGGCAATGGGACCAGGTAAGCAGCGCACTCCCCACCTTCAAGGATTACAGTCTAGTAGAGGCAGCTGACAAAGTATAGATAGACACTGCAGGAAATCGATTACAGACTGAGTTATACACAAATGACAGTGGGGGATCTACTTTGCTCGGATGGTCAGGAATGGTGTCTCTAAAGTGGTAACATTTAAAGATTTTATTTATTGGGATGCCTGGGTGGCTCAGTCAGTTAAGCATCTGCCTTAGGCTTGGGTCATGATCTCAGGGTCCTGGGATTGAGCCCCAGCTCTAGCCCTCCATGCAGCAGAGAGCCTGCTTCTCCCTCTTGATCTCTCTCTGTGCTCTCCCTCTCAAGTAAAGAAATAAATTTATTTATTTGAAAGAGAGAGAGAGAGAGGGAAAGAGCAAGCAGGCGTGAGAGGTGCTTGAAAGGGGAGGGAGGAGGAAGGAGGGAGCAGGAGGGAGGGGGAGGGGCAGAGTGGGAGGAAGAGGAACAAGCAGATTCCACACTGAGCACAAAGCCTGCCCAGGGCTTGATCCCACCACCCTGAGATTGTGACCTGAGCCAAAATCAAGAACTGGACGCTCAACCGACTGAGCTACCCAGGTGCCCCTAAGGTGGTAACATTTAAAATGAGCCTCAGTGAATGGGAAGAAGGTAGTCATGAAAGGAATATAGGGGAAAACATTCTAGATAAAAGCTGCAGTGTCATGAGTATTTAGAGGAGTATCAGTGAAGAGGAAATTACAGACAGGCAGAGTTTAACCCCATAAACCATGATGAAGGGCACTTCCTTTAACATTATACATGGGAAGAAGGAGCATATACATTGATATGACTATAGTTTTCTGAATTTTGAACTTAGGACATGAGAAAACCTCAGAGAGAACCGAAGGATGAGGGAAGATCATTAGCTGATAGTTAGGGCAGAGAAACTGGGTGTGGGGGAGTTTGAGGCAAGAGAAGTTATGAGATAGTCATTTTTAATGTGAGTAACTAAACCTACTAGAAAAAAAGTTAATAGTATTGCAAGAGAGAACTGAGTGCCAAACTGAGGTATCAAGTCAGGTAACCAGGAAGAGGAAGAAACGTCCTGAACAAATGGGGCTACCAAGAATGAGGTAAATGGCAGGTCTGATGGGAGCACCAGACTCACGAAAGTCCTCCTACCCAAAGAAGAGTGAGACAAAAGCAGACAAGAGAAGGCTCAAATGGTGCCAGCCTTCAGCCCCGGCACGTCAATTATAGGGTCAAAATATAGCAAGACAAACACTGCTTTTCCAGCAAGGAAGGCTCAGTTTTCTGACATACCTCCAGCCCTGACTCCAGTACAGTGCAAGGGCTGAATTTGCACATGAAGTTTATTAATAGTTACTGCTGGGAAGGGCTGGAAAAGATGAGAATAAAGTTATGAGGTGAGACTTACACTTCAGAGCAGATAACACAATTCAACAGAAAAAAAAAAATGAGAACAAGATTTTGGAATATTTCAAGGAATTGGTGAGGCCCCTACATCAAGGAAAAAACAAATTAGTCCAGCCTACTATTAATTTGGGATGGGGAAGAAGGTATCCACTAAGAGGACTTTACTCTTCCATATTGCTTTTAACCACATTTTGTCAACAAATCATCAAATTTTAGCTACTATGTACAGAGTACTAAATTTTTAAAAAGAACATTCAAAGTATTGTGAATACTTTCCGTTGCTCTACAAGTCTGGCAGACATATGTTAGAGATTGAATAAGTTGAATATAATTGGTATTGGTCGATTCGAAATTTAATACACATGCACACACATACCTATACAACTATGGATCATATTAAAATATATTATTGCTTTACCTTGATTAATTTTTTTTAAGTAGATTACATGATTTCTATTCAACTAACCATGATAGCACTTAGATTGAAACCGAATCCCCTGGCCTTACACCTTGCCCACCATTCACGTGAAACCTATGGCCCAGGTTTGCTCATAACCGTGAGTTTGCTACAGATTTTCATCTTGAAGAGATGTTTTCCAGATCTGAGAATGGCCAATGTTTTGGTACTTCCAGGTTTCCTCTCTCAACAGTGCTGCTAGAGAGCAGAACTTTCCAAAAATAAGATCTGAACCATCACAGCTTCATAGACCATCACAGACAGCTTCAAAGAACACTTACTCATTGACTGATGCTCTCTCCCTTGTTATGTCACATCCACGTAGCTTATACTATGAGAGAAGCACATGATCTCCATTTTAGAGATGAGAAGTTGAGGTTAAAACAAACTCGCTTAAGATCACGATAGATCACGGATTAACATAATCCTTTTCTCTGCTGCCATTTCATTTTCAATTTAACTCTATAGCTCTATTAAATATAAAATGTCATACGTGTGTGTGTGTGTATATATATATATATAGATATATATATATATACACATACATCTATATGTATATAGATATCTCAACATTGCTTATTTCAAAAATGAACCCTGATTGGTAAATTGCATTGGAATGGAAAAGACTATAAATGGACTATAAGTTCCTGTTGGATATGCCATAGTTTAGCTTCCCTGGGTTCAGTGACTCTTATAACATTTCCTTGCAGGGATCCTGAATACTATATCTATACAGTTGTTATAAGAGATATTGTTCTCCTGTGGCCCATGTAGCTTCTAAGCAGAAGATTTTTAAATCAGGACCGTTCCCACGTGTGCCCAATGTGGGTTCCAGCTCCTTGAACATGAGCTCCACCTGAGCAGAAGGAAACTCCCTGACAGCCATGTGAACTGCTACACAGACTGTTAATGCAGGGATTCCCACTGAAAAGAATGAGGAATGCCCAGTGCTGCCCTCCTCGGAGGCTGTGGTTCCTGTCTTTAGCAGGCTCACGCCAAATGTCTTGGGAGTCTGAATGTTTAATTGATTCTTATGGAACCCTGGTGTGCATCACAGGCATACTTTTTATAAATATCCTCTACCGTGCCCTGAAGTGGAGTTTCTTTCTTTCCATCTCTTCTTGAGTCAGGATGAGTGCTCAAACTCTCCAGAGGTTGTAACAAAGATCCTATCATTCCCCCAGTTAATGGATAAACTTAGGTGTCAAAGTGTCTTTGCAACACACCCAGATTCCTTTCATGATTTTCTTCAAATTTCTCATGTGTTCCCACATGGCACATAAAATGCTGGGGTGTACAAGCTTCCAGGAATGAACCTCTTTAATTCATAGTATTCCATGATAATATACAACACAAAATCTAGTAACAAACCTGGATTACAGGGTGTAAGGACAGATAAAAATAAGAGACTTCATTCTCTCTGTTAAAAATAGATTTCTCCTCCCTCTCTTTTTTAAAGATAATTAACTTTAGAAATGTAAGTTCTTTTTCTGTCTTTTTGAAATATATGTAAATCCTTTTAGAAGCTAAATAAGCCTCCTGCCAGCTTTATGGTCCAGGAATGTCCTCTTCAAGGACCTGATATCCATCTCTTGAAATTGGAAACATCCAGAGAGATGGCGCCTCTATCTCCTGGTTGCTGTGGGAGGGTAGGAGCCCAGCTTTGGTGGGCACCTTGCTCCCAGCTGCAAAACTACCTCCTGTCATAAAGATATGAGAAGTTTGTTTTTCCTTTGAATAAAACCAATGAACTAACACAGATTATCACCCCAATCACCACATGAATTTAGGATACACTATGCATAATAAATGGTGCTATTAATTCTTCTTACTTGAGATCTAATTGTTTAACTTGAAAATATGTATGTAATGTGTATCTGTTTGGCTTTATAAGAAAGGATGAAATTTCTTTCTGTCTCTACAATCTCTTAGCAGATTGCCTTGTGATACACATCACATTCTGGCTTAATGCTTATACAATAACAGAATTATTTTCTTTCTCTTCTACTTTTGCAGAGAGATTTTCTGGGTTGGGAAAAGTTTTTGTTTTCAGTTATATTTCTCCAACAAGTGATACACCATTTTAAATCCTGCTTAACCTATAAATGATTTGGCTAAATTTTATGAGTTCCTATTTCATTATCCAGAATTCTAGATATTACTGATGTTTCCACCAAATTTGAAAGAATGACTGATAGTAAATTACTTCAGAAGAGAAAAAAGTGATAGGCGACCTTTTTTAAATCTATTTTTAAATCAAACTGTGCTCTCAGAAATGAATATTTACTGACTGATAAGGATTTTATACTGTAATCCACATATATAAACAAAGATTATTTTTGCCGAGATATAAGTGTAGAGGAAAAATTTTAAATATTTTGTTATTTCAAGGATTTCCATGTAGAAGATAGAAAAGGCTTTTTTCAATATAGTTCCACAGGCAGAAGAAGTACCAACCTATAGAACTCTCGGAGGAGAGAAAGTTGAATTAGTAGAACAATGTTTTAATAATTGAATCTCTCTTTCATTGGGTTTAGCACCCTTCTAACAACATGTGCATGGTAACAATGAAATATTTCAAGCGCAGGTTGGGGGAATGACATCTGGAACTCTAAAGACACAAGCCCAGCTCTGGTGGGAGACTGAAGTCCATGCTAAGGAGATCCTTCTAACTCTAGCATCTATTATTTTTATAAAGAAAGAGATTTTATCAGAAGAGAACACTCGCTTCTAAAGACCAAGATCTCGGGATGCCTGGGTGGCTCAGTCAGTCTGCCTTCGGCTCAGGTCCTGATGATCTCAGTGTCCTGGGATCAAGCCCCAATTTGGGCTTCCTGCTCAGTGGGGAGCCTACTTCTCCCTCTACCTCTCCCGCCCTTCTCTCAAATAAATAAAATCATTAAAAAAATAAATAAGTAAATAAAGACCAAGATCTTTTATAACAAAAATAGTAACCTACCTTTGCCAAAAAGTCTTTCATGTGCCAGGGACTTTACTGAGCATTTTACACACATTAGTCATTTAGTTTTCACAACAAACCTGAGAAGTGTGTGTTATAAGCGCCATTTTACAGCTGAGAAAACTGAGGTGCACACATCTAGCAAACCACATCTGATGAGCCAGTGTTTGTGTTTACTATTATACCATGCTTTCGCTCATCCAGAAAAACTGCATAGACTCTAGAGTTAAACTGAACAAAATCAAAAGGATTTATTGTGTTACTTTTTGTGAGTAAAGTAACTTGAACTTAATAGAAAATCATAGAAGCATGTGGAATGTATTAACTTCTTTCAACAACAACATATTCCCAAAAGGCTTTTAACATTTCCGGAGCTGATAAAACAAACAATTCAGAACCTTCTAAAATGGCATTCTAAGGAAGGTGATTTTTTTTTCCCCCTTGGAAAATTTTGCTTTTTAAAAATTTTAAAGGTATATTACAATATTTTAGTGTTAGCTTATAATAACTCTGTTGTTTAAGATGGTATTACTGTGACTTCAAGGCAGTGGTACCCCAAGGTTTTCTGTTGTTTCCCTTATATGACCTTTACTGCCATAACACCAACCATTGCTCCTTCTCTCTCTTGCTTCAGGCAACAAAGGAGAAATTTTCATATCAAAGCCTACTTGGCTCCTGCCAAGTTTACACTCTTTCAATTCATCTTGGCCCTTTTAAGCCTACTATGCATGCCTAACAATATTTTTTGCTAAATTTCAGCTGTCCATATTCCAAAATTCTACTTAAGGCCCTTTCATATCCCCACTACACTCCAACTTACTGAAGATGTGTCTACTTTTCTGAGACATTTACCATGTAAGACTTGGCAAAAAATCTTTGAAGAGAGTCTCTTTCTGCACACAGCCTATTTCTGTTGGGCTCTCTCCTCATAATAATCTTCTCAAACCCAAAGGAGTCTCAAATGTAGTCTGAGAGTAGGAAAAAAGAGAAAATCTCCTCTGCTCAAATCTAAATTTTTCTCTTATATATGAGATTTCAAAGTTGAGTTTATAAACTTAAATTTAATTTTGCAGCCATCATTTCTTTGATATGGTTACCCATCTCCAAATCCATGGGTGACATGGCTTATTTTAACTGGCAGGAAGGTCCTCCTAGCGAGAAAGAGAAAATAAATAGGATAAGAGAAGAAAAGGGAATAACAACACATCATTCAATAATTCAAAATACTCTGTTACAAAGACAAACTAAGATTATCTTTTTAAAAAATCATTGACACTCCACATTCCCTGCTATCATCCTATCCTTTTTTTTTTTTAAATAAACTCCTTAAGGGTCATAGTGAACTTTTTTTTTTTTTTTCTTTCCTCATCACCTCCAATCCAATTCAAATATACAGGACTTATAAAGGCAGAGGGGAGGTACAGCAGGCAGGTAACGCTTAGCAGTTCTGATTATCAAGTCACAAGGGACACTTAGGTCTCACAGACATCACTAGCATCCCCCAACACACCTGGGTATCTGATTCCAGACACAGAGAAGATGCACTTGTTTGTACCCAGAACAATAGGCATAGCCAAGTGACTTGTTTTCATCAGGAAAATGTGAGCTGAAGAGACATGTGTCATCATGTGCATGAGCATTTAATATTCAATCCCCATTGCCTACCCCGGACCCAGTCATGGAGAACCCTGAAGCCTCACATTGAGATGATAGCACCATAAATTGTTGGTATCTCCTTCAGCCTGGATCCTCTAGTGATTAAAATGAATGAAACTCTCTGCCTACCTGCTTAAGGTTAGCTAATTTTTATGTTTCAATTCCTATTTCATTATGGATAGATCTGGAAATTGCTGTCTTTACTGACTATCCACCCTGCATGTGTGGCAAGGCTGTACAATATGCTTTTATTAATTTTAAGTCTCTGAAATCTTTTTGTTACGCTTGACATCATTAGCCTATTAGCAGGAAACAAAAAAAGCACTGTGGGCATTTTGAATGACCTAAAGGAATGTTATTTTACATAAAGCATTTTACTAGAATGTGGAATTTTTGTTCTCATAAATAACCAACTTTTACCAGTTTGGGGTGTAAAATGGATTTCAATAATCAAATTACAATGACTCCTAGCCTCCAACTTTCAATTTTGAACATTTTTTTTTCTCCTCTTTCCCCAATTTTTTCTTCACCTAATACAGCAATTCCCCACCAGTTATTAACCGCTTGTTTAATAAGCTCAGATATCCCCACCTCTCCACTGAAGCTGATAATTACGAACACCATAACTTGAGGCAAGATGGGTGATCCAGTAAGATCTAAAGTGTGGGTAGCTGAAACCTGATCAAAAGAAATTCTCAGCTCACTGCAGTTGTCTTTGCAATTGTAGCTGTCAAAAATGCCAAAGTTTATCCAAGGGCCAGGTCTGGGTAATACCTTCACTTCACAGGACATCACATACTCTTTGCTTGTGACTGAGCTACCAGCTACTTCTTTTCTCAGTCTCTTCAGTGATTCCTCCACTTCTGTAAGACCTCTGAATGTTGCAAAATCTCTCCTGTCTCTACACTGACTACCTCGATGATTTCATTCAGTGTCATGTCCATAAATGCCAACTTCAATGTACTTAATATGTCTTAATATGGAGTTAATGCCTCCAGCCTAAATCAAGTTCCTGAATTGCACATTTGTCTAACTCCAGTGCTATAACACTGTATCAACATATGGTGCAACTGCTATATTTTCGGATAAACCTATGTCAGCTATAATTATTCAACCCTGACATTAATATTAAAGCCCACCTTCCAGTATATTAAAATTGCCATTTTATAAGATTCAGAAAAGCAAAGACCATTGATAGTTTCATATTTGTCATCAGTCTTAAAATACTTTGGCCTAACTTCATAAAATAAGACTATTCTTAGCAGCTTTATTGAGATATATATAATTCACATTCCAGAAAATATATGCACTTAAGGTATAATTCAGTGGTTTTTATTATATCTGCAGCATTGCACAATCACTGCTGTAATCTAATTATAGGCATTTTAGTCTTCCCCCCAAAGAAACCATTCCATCAGCAGTCATTCCTCATATCCCCATCCCAGTCCCAGGCAGCCACTAATGCACTTTCTGTCTCTATAGGTTTGCCTATTCTGGAATTTTCATATCAGTGGAGTTAACAACACACATGGTCTTTTGTGACTTGTTTCTATCATTTAAAAGTTCATCCATGTTGTAGCATGGATCTGTACATCACTCTTTTTTATTACTGAAGAACATTTCATTGTAGGCATATACCACACATTTTTTTATCCCATTCATCATTTGATGGACATTCTGGTTGTTTCCACTTTTTGTATACTGGGAGGAATTATATGAACTTTCATGTACAAGTTTCTGTGTGGATGTATGTTTTTATTTCTCTTGGGTATACAGCCAGGTATTTACCACTGGTGGGTTATATGATAACTACAGACTTGACATTTCAAGAACTGCCAAACTTATTTTCCAAAGTGGATACACCATTTTAAATTGACAAAGACTATTTTTTACATTGTTAAGATTAGCATTTTGTGAAGAGTTATTGTTTGCTGAAGGGAGAAGTTAAGTCTTTTTAAAAATATTTTCTTTCTTTCTTTCTTTCTTTCTTTCTTTCTTTCAGAGAGAGAGAAAGAACATGAGCAGGGGAAGGAGCAGAGGGAGAAGGACAAGCAGACTCCGCATTGAGCATGGACCCCAGGACTGGGCTCGATCCCACAACCCTGAGATCATGACCTGAGCCAAAATCAAGAGTCTGACACAACTGACTGAGCCACCCAGGCGCCCGTCAAGTATATTTCAATAATGAAATAAAGTCACATAAATTGAACAAGAGTAAATGTGCCCTGTCACATTAAGTTGAGCACTTGAGGCATTTTACCTTAAAAATATTTGTTTTTACGGAGAGCACTACTACTTGTTTACTTATGAACAAAGAATGCCTCTCTATTTGAAAGATCATCCTCTTGAACTGAGAGCACAGAATCAGGGCCACAGACCAGGAAAGAAGGGAGACATCAATTGAGCTTGCAAGTTAACTAAATAAGCTCCAGAAATACATGGAATGAAGGACCCAGAATCACAGCCCAATCACCTTCCATTTCAATGAGAGTGCATTCCAGGTCTTGGCTGTGGTGCAGTAGGACTGGAGCACATGTAATCAAGTGTGGGCCCCAAAGCTAAGCAGCTCCCATGCCAAGATCTCTCACCAATAAGAAACAATGTGTACTATTCTGGCTGGTCTCCAAAGCAAAGCTAAAGATACACAACCTTCTATGCAGCAGGTCTCCTACATATACAGAAATTGTTGCAGGGTGCACAAGGAGCAATCCATAGGATGCCCTACTCTCTCATTATTCAAAAAACAAAACAAAACAAAACCTAAATGCCCTTTCCGAGGGGAAAGGTTAGTATACGATAGCATTATATATCTGAGTTAAAATAAGACATTTATGTAATAAGTTGGATAAATCTAGAATGCAGTACTGAGTTATAAGAAAATTCAAGCAACTTATTTACTGATACATATAGGGTGCTAGTTATATGGTGCTTTGAAATTCCCAAACTTTTTTTTTTTCAAATCTACAGAAAAAATGAGGGAACAGTAAGATAAATACCATAAACTCTAGGGGCGCCTGGGTGGCTCAGTCATTAAGCGTCTGCCTTCGGCTCGGGTCATGATCCCAGGGTCCTGGGATCGAGCCCCGCATCGGGCTCCCTGCTCGGCAGGAAGCCTGCTTCTCCCTCTCCCACTCCCCCTGCTTGTGTTCCTGCTCTCGCTATCTCTCTCTCTGTCAAATAAATAAATAAAATCTTTAAAAAAAAATACCATAAACTCTTTACCTAGAATAACCAATTGCTAACATTTTGTCACATTTGTTGTTTCTTTACAAACCTGTGTGCACACATATCTTCCTGAACCATTTGAAAGCAATTTGCAAACCTTGTGACATCTCCTATCTAAATACAATATAGGGCGCCTGGGTGGCTCAGATGGTTAAGCATCTGCCTTCGGCTCAGGTCATGATCCCAGGGTCCTGGGATCGAGTCCCGCATCGGGCTCCTTGCTCCTTGGGAGCCTGCTTCTCCCTCTGCCTCTCTCTCTCTCTGTGTGTCTCTCATGAATAAATAAATAAAATCTTTAAAAAAAAATAAAAAAATAAAAATAAATAAATACAATATATATCCAGTTAACAAAGACATTTTTCTGTATAATCACAATACCACTATCACACTCAAGAATGTAAGAATTATCACAAAAGTTTGATAACAAAAGAAAAATATATTGTTTATCTTATAAACTTTCTGAAAGTTTCTCTCTTTAGTTCGGTAACAAGAGAGGAAAAGAGATAAAGTCAAGTAGAGGTGTGAAGGTGTCTTCTATTATACCTGTATTATTTTTTCCCTAAAGAAAATAAAAAAATTAATAAAAATAATATGTATATATAGGAAATGCTAACATTTGTTAAATCTTAATTATGCATACATACATATCTTAGACTTAATAGTATATGTTGAAATGTTTCTTTAATTAAAAAAAGAAAAAGGAGAAGCTGTGACTAATGGAACTCTACATTGCCATAGATAAAAGAATATTTGGTAATATGAAATTACTGTTACAATTACTACTTAATTAATTGAATTATATATGTATATATTTATATTTATAAAACCATAACAAAGGATGCTAATTGAGATATGTAGCAGTATCTGTTGGCTTGATTTTCATGATGTGCATACATAGATACAACTCTTAAAGACCAGACCATAATATATTTGCTGGGCCTGCTGGAGGAGATCCATTGGCGTAAACCCTACAGAGACAGGGCTTGAGGTTCATATGTGGGTCCCCCATTGTCCTGCACACACTGGAGCAGCTCACAGCAATCTGACAGCGCTGGATGCCAGACTCTGGAAGATAAACTCTGACCCTGGGATGTGGGGCTTTTGAACTTTATGGTTAGGCAAGTTTCAACACCCTCAGCATGTGATCACAGGATGTACTACAACAGCACTATAATGTGGCAGAACCTGAGCTCCAGCCCTACCATGCCAGCTCGGCAAACATGTCCAGATGAACCCCAGCATGATGGGGACAGATTCCAAACCTTGTGGTTGATCCAACTGTTCCTACGGAGCTTTGTAGGAGGCCAGCTTCTTTTCTCTAGCACCCACGTACAGGGGAATTGTCTTCAATAAATTAAATTTTCCTCACAAATGCCAGAGATTCATTCTTTCATTCTTTCATTCATTCATTCTTTTCCTCTACAGAATATTAATCTAGGGCGCCTGGGTGGCTCAGTCGTTAAGCGTCTGCCTTCGGCTCAGGTCATGATCCCAGGGTCCTGGGATCGAGTCCCACATCGGGCTCCCTGCTCGGCAGGAAGCCTGCTTCTCCCTCTCCCACTCCCCCTGCTTGTGTTCCTGCTCTCACTATCTCTCTCTGTCAAATAAATAAATAAAAATCTTTAAAAAAAAAAAAAAAGAATATTAATCTAATGGTTAATGAGAGTTTCATCTATTCTTTTAAATTTTATGACTTTGTAATATTAAAAACTGGAAAAATATTGCCATGAACAATCAACATAAGACTTGTATGTTCAAGAAAGGAGCTAAGATACGTGGCTTTGTAAGATTCCCTAAATATCTCACTCCAGTGCTTGAAGAACTAAGGGGGAACTGTCAGAATATTATAGATAAGGACTACTCTGAATTTAGCATTTTTCACTAATTTCATTCCTTACTTATCCCATTTCCCAAACTTATCATTTCACTACGATAAAAAAGAAAAATATGAACATGGTTAACGTTGTACAGGAGTTTAAAACTTAACATCTCTACAAATAATCTCATTTCATCTTTTTAGCAAAACTGTTAGTAGGTATGAAGATTGAAACTCAAGGAATTCATGAGGTTTGCCCTAGAACTCATAGCTAAGATACTGTACAGCTGGACTACAATTGTGATCTTTAGGTTCCAGGTTTTGTGACAGGGTAGTGTTTGCTCTTGCAACAGGTGATAGGATTGCCTTCCATGTCTTTGACTGTTTCTCCACTGCCTGTGGTCCTATTCTGGAAATAAAGTAGAAGAGACTGTGTGCACGAGGGCTCTCCTTGGATGTAAATGAGCAAGAGCCAGACTAAGAATGTATCCTAAGTTTCCTGGGGTCCCCAGGCTTTTGTCTCACATTCCCTTTTTGAGATCATTAGTAACACTCCAAGCCACACACCACGTTTCTATAAGAAGTCTAGGCCCCTCCCGAAATATTCCTGAGAATCCCTAGGAGTCCCGTTGGCACCTAAGGACAATGGCTGGCACTATTAAACGTCTGAAAAAATGTTCGATATTATCATTACTGTCCCTCTCACTCCACCCTTCTCTGCATAGCACCTCTGCCTTACACATATCACTTCACCTGCTACGCTTCTCCCCAGTTCACTATGCCCAGATGGCTCAACAACGCCCTAGCCTTTCATTCCTCAGCATACAACTAACACAAGGCTGAAGTGTTCAACACTATGAGCCTTTCCAACAGCACAATGAAATTACAGTACAAGGGAGTGCAAAATTAAAAAATTAAAATTTTTCAAAACACTACCCCAACTAGCATTTCCTTCTTTTCCAGGTTATCTGTTTGGCCATATCCTCTCTTCAGCCTTATACGGGGCTACGGCCATTTTCCCATTTCTGCCAAGCAGCATTCCCTGCCTGCTGCCTTCTGTCTCTCAAATTCCAGGCTTCAAATTGCAGCCTCTGGCCCAAATAGAAGAAGCCAAAAATAATTTCACATCACAATCATCTGTTCATTCAAGGAATACAATCCTTCCACATCTCTGTGCAAAGCAGTGAACTTTTGACTATCACATACTACTTTTCTTGAAGAAATATTGTTTTTGTCTTGTGTATCACTTCTCAGCCTTTTGGCTAAGATCAAGTGTTTTTGTCTTGAGTAAGCAAGTAGACGACCAATGTTTTGCAAAAGCAGAAACCTCAAAAGCAAATTCAATCTGCTAATTCTAGCTGCAGAAACATTAATACATGTTTCTTTTCACTTTCTACTTTGGGCCATCAAAAATCACGGATCCAGGGGCGCCTGGGTGGCTCAGACACTAAGCGTCTGCCTTCGGCTCAGGTGATGGTCCCGGGGTCCTGGGATTGAGCCCTGCATGGGGCTCCCTGCTCTGTGGGAAGCCTGCTTCTCCCTCTCCCGCTCCCCCTGCTTGTGTTCCCTCTCTCGCTGTGTCTCTCTCTGTCAAATAAATAAATAAAATCTTAAAAAAAAAAAAAAATCACAGATCCATTTCCCACACAGGACTTACACTCAAATTCCCACCTCCACCCCCAAAGTTCCTGCAAACAGAATGCTTTCGCCAAGATCACAGGTAGCTCAACCTGGGCACAGAAACACATTGGCAGCAGATAATATTATTAACTTCTCCACATCCAAAGCCATGGTTCCAGTTTTCCCCAATTACATCACTCATTAAGCAAAATTTATAGAAAGAAAGCAAGGATTGCAATCTCTGAATGAGTTTTCCTTCAGAATGTGGATTTGGCATAATTTGTAAAGGAGATTTCTCTACCGATCTAATTATTTACATGTAAGAAAAGGTGTAATCATCACGTTTCTGTTTTTATTTGCTTGTTTGTTTTGCTGGTATCATCTTTGAACTAAAATGACTTTTTAATATTCTCATAAATGATAATCATTTATTCAATCTGCTCACTTCCCACATCTGCTTTTGTAAAGCTTGGCTAACATCAAAAGATGCTAGGATAGTTAGAGAAATTGAAAAAAAAAATTAAATAGAAAAAAATAGAATTAAAAGCTTCATTTCATCAAAGGGGGTGAAGAGGGTTAACAAAAGAACATGAGCTGTGCAGATGTAGTTGTTTGCAGGGTGATTCTTGAATTCAAGGCTTTATTCTGAAAAATAGGATGAAAGATTTGGAGATGACTTTGAGAAAATCTCAGACAACCCCACATTGTACAAATAAGGAAACGAAAGGCCTCCTGCAGGGAAAGTGGCTGAGTGAGTTTGGATCTAGCTGTCCATTCTGGGTTGCCACAAGAGACCAGGGTTCCACACCCTCCCCCTACTACCAAGGCAGTTAAGATGCTCCACTTGTTACATTTTCATTTATATAGATGACATCTCATGAAGTCTATATTTCCAGTGGTTCCTCTCCCCCCAAATATTTCTGGTTTTACACATGTAAACAATACAACAAAGGAACTTCCGAGGAGGGGAGACTGTTAATAGGGGATAAATAGTTCCTTAAAAATACACTCTCACTTATCTTTCCTAGTCAAACATTATCATATGACATTGTGAAGCTGTTCCACCTCTTCCTCCATGCTTTCCTTTCTCCTGCGAAAATGTTTTTGCTCCAAAAGAGGAGAGAACATCTGTCCAACCCTGCATCCTCAGCTTTACTTGCCCGTGAGTAAGGACAGAGATGTGTTTAAACAAGGCACTGAATATCATAACAAATTTATAACCTAGCTCATCTCAAATTTATCATGGATTTAAAATTCTGCCTTCTCAATTACAAGAGTACTGGGTTGTATTTTAGAAATAGCTATATGTAATATTAAGAGGCAATTCACTCAGGTGATAGCAGTTATATTTGTATATGCCCAGTACCATTCAATTCACTTTTCATTAAATGTGCATTAACCTAAAACTACCCTAGACTATAAAAGTATAAGAGGATTGTGATAACACAGCATTAAAGTGACAGTAAATCAGCAGAAACACAACATTAGATTTTCTAGTTCAGTTACTTCCCAGACTGGAAATACAGACCATTCTTCCATGAAGTTATAGATATTTTTCAAAGAGCACAACTGACCTGTCTTGCAACCTGCTGTTAAATCAGGGATATGAAAGCAAATTTAGATGTGGAGGTAACCATACTTTATAATGAAAATTAAAGCTGGAAAAAATACTTAATTACAGTTATCTAATTTGCAGCAGTATTATTTCCTATGGCAATGCACTAAACTGTATCCATGAGAATGTTAATGAAGCCTTTAAAAATTGACATGAACCTTCTTCTAAAGCTACGCAGCCTTGTTTATTATTCCAAATGTTGTACTATGGCTTAGGTTTCTAAAATATAAAAAGGGAAAACCATAGAATTACCATAATTGTATAGCTACAATCAAGTTTCTACTCTCAAATTTTGTCATGAAGCAAATTGGTACTTTTAAAGATCTAAGTATTTTTCCTTCCTGATTTATGTAATTTTGATTCTTCCAGAAACTTTAGTAAACAAGTTACATGAATGTTATTTAATGAAAAAAAAATGTATGCCCTTAATACAACCACTGTTTTGATTTCAGTGTATTTCTTTCCCATGCATTTGTCATATTTGCACAACACTGTAACCTCTGTGTGGTCCTGATGGAATTTCAACACCATTCCATATTCAGCCTCCTGGTAGGAAACCCCAAGCTTAAAGAAAGTGACTGAGAAATAATTCCTGTGGTTTCCAGAGGCATCCTGGAGGTAAACAGAGATTTTCTGATGCTCTAGAAAGGCAGGCAATGAAAGAAACCTTTATAGTAAGAGATTCCAAAATTCCTATGTGGGTGAATTCTGTGAACAATGGTTATTAGGTCTAATGATAACAAAACATTTATACAGCTTTCTAAAACTTATGAAGTGGCCCTATAGAAATGTTTACAGCCTATTAATGCAAAATTCTAACAATCTACTAACTGTTCTACTTTGCAGATGGGAAATCCAGTCTCCTATCCTCAAAATATTTACTCTTAGGAATGGAGTGGGGAATTAGCTAGAAGTACTGCTGAAAGTAATATCCTCTCACCCTCTTCTCTCCATAATACTGTTCCACAGAAGTCCATACTGTAAACAACAGTATTCCTAACCACTTATGTGTTTCTGGTCTATGATGGCAGAATAAGAACTTGAAATTAAATAATTTAACTCTAGTATTCTTCTGCACCCCCACTTACCCACTGTGTGTGTGTGTGTGTGTGTGTGTGTACTTAAGTACTGTGGACATCTGTTTCAATCTCTAATACCTGACTTGGAAAGAGAATCCTGGAGTCTCTGATAGATATCTCTGGCTTCTAATGGTTACCTTTAAATCCATCTTTGTGCAATATTTCCCCCCAGAAATGGCATCTAAAAAGTGCATTTCAGAAAAGCAATATATGTAATATCCCAAGTTTATTGGAAAAAAAATTGTGTGATTGAATTCCATCAAATGTGCAGTCCAAATCCAATATTAAGCTGCCTATAAGAAATTTTGCACTTTTCTTGATTAAAAAAGGGCATAGAATAAAAAATCTAGTATACAGTGATATAGTGATATAGCACATCAGTGACTTTCTCTGAAATATTTCAGTTTAACAATCAATGAATAGATTTTAATGCCAGATATATAAAGACAACTATCCCTCATATAATAACTGACCGAATCACAAGTTACATGCTTATATAAATTTTTGATTATTTTAGTGTCAGAAATCAAACTAAGAGACAATGCCAAAGTAGCAGACAATTTTTTAAGTGACAGAATTGTAGCAGTTGAATTTAATAGGTTTTCTTGTAGAAGAAAAGATTGTATGAAGGCTGAAAAATAAGTGAGAAACAGCTATAAACCTCTCTAAAAATCTGACTTGTACTGGCTTACAAAAATCACGGGCTTAGAATCTCTCCTTTCTGATAAGTATTTGTGTGTCCTTGGGCAAACTATTCTCTCTCTGTTGGAATCCTTATCTGTAAATGAGAACTACCTCCTCAGTCATCAACCTCATTGCAATGGTAAAAAAAAGAAAAGGAAATATTTATGCCAGAATACTTAGAGAGTATTACTTTTATTCCATTTCCCATCTTATCAAATTTAAAATGATCTATTAATCATCAATTTTAATATGGTGTGCTATTTATTAGGAAATGCCTTAACCAGTCTATATCAGAATCTTTATCTTTAATATAAGTAGTTGAATAACAGGACATCCAAGCTATAAAGATTTAAAATTTGGAAATATGCTTAAGGAAATAATATAAATGGTGAACTCACTATTCCTTCTAACAAAAAATATTTCCTTACTTCCCTAGAAAAATCAGCCTTTCAAGTTATTTTTGTCCACATTATTATTTATCTAGAATGTGTTACCTCATCGTTTTCTCCAAATAAAACCCTGCTCAGCCTTAAAGTCCCAGCCCTCAGTCCTCTCTATTTCAATTCTAACCATCTAAACTGTCTTTACCACACGACAGAAAACTTTTTTCTTGCTCAAATTATTTGATATATGTTAGATTTGTCTCTCCCTTCCATGTGCACTGAGGAACAATGGTTTATATTGTATACTGGTATTGAACACACTAGTGCTGGACTTGTATCGACACTAATCAGAATTAGTGCTTACACTTGCTCTTGTATGACCTTGAACAAGTTATCCAATGAACTTTTCTTCTTTATCTTTAAAATGTTAAATTGTTACTGTGAATACTGGTACGTATATAATGCATTTGGGTAGGGCCTAACATATAATGAGCTCTCAACAGATGTTAGTTGCTATAGTTTTTATTATTATTTATTTCCCTTTCTATAATACCTAACATGGTACTTGCCATAGGATTTGTGAACCATAAATACCTGTTGTGTGAATAATCCCTTTAAAACTGTAGTGTTGGGGTACCTGGGTGGCTCAGTCCATTAAGCAGCTGCCTTCAGCTCAGGTCGTGATCCCGGAGTCCCGGGATCAAACCCCACATCAGGCTCCCTGCTCAGCAGAGAGCCTGCTTCTCCCTCTGCTCCTCACCTTGCTCACTCTCTCTCGCTCGCTCACTGTCTCGCACTCTCTCAAATAAATAAAATCTTAAAAAAAAAAACAAACTGTAATGTTGAAGCTCAACAATAATGGACACATTTTAAGTTCTTTGTGTTAAAACAGATTTTTATTCAACATAATTGTGTTTGGTATTGGTGATTTGGTTCACTGCACTACCAAATCTCAATAACATGCAATTTCATCCTACTATTAAGAAACACTAATCATTTTTATTGATGTTGGCTCTTTGACTTAGTGAAGTGTCTTTAGTAACAACCTTATAAAGCCAGGAAAAAGAAAACTAAAGCACACATCAAGGTAGAGATAATGAAGCTAACGAATGATTTCTGTTCTGAATTTCCTCATACTGTCCTACTACTATGTATGTTCAGAGATGCTCTGAACATGCATTTTGTCCACATGCCCAAAACCAAAGGTTATCATATCATTCTGCTTAATCTAGAATATTCACATCCTATAATGACCTGCTGAGATCAAGAATAAATTGCAAACATCATCACAATAACAAAATTATAGTTACAACTGGTTCCATCAACAGTTTTAATGGCTAAAATTTTAAAGCTTCAAATTACGTTGCAGGAACAATAATTTCCCTTCAGTGATATATCCTAGCTTGGTGCTGCAGTCAGCAGATTGCAAAGTGACAACGAAAATAGATGTTTGCTCCCAAATGAAGTCAGTGAAGAAGCAAGATACTTAGGGGTAACTCATTTATTCCCTAACACTCCATTAGTTTTCCTTTTCTCTTATATCCTTTTTTAAAAAATCTGTATCAAAAATGATTTATTATTGAAATAATTTTTATGCTTTTCCTGCTCACAATATTTTGAGTTGGCAGTGTTGGCATTCTACTTATTTTTTTAAAGATTTCATTTATTTAGGGGCGCCTGGGTGGCTCAGTCGTTCAGCGTCTGCCTTCGGCTCAGGTCATGATCCCAGGGTCCTGGGATCGAGCTCCACATCAGGCTCCCCGCTCTGTGGGAAGCCTGCTTCTCTCTCTCCCACTCCCCCTTCTTGTGTTCCCTCTCTTGATGTCTCTCTCTCTCTGTCAAATAAATAAATAAAATCTTAAAAAAAAAAAAAGATTTCATTTATTTATTTGAGAGAATGTGCGTGTGTGTGCAAGAAAGAGTGGGGGGAGGGGGAGAGGGAGAGGGAGAATCCCAAGCAGACTCCTCAGTGAGCATGGAGCCCACCTGGGCCTCCATCCCAGAACGCTGAGATCACGAGCTGAGCCGAAACTGAGTCAGACACTTAACCGACTGAGCAACCCAGGTGCCCTTCCATTCTACTTTTATTTCATCCTCAAAATAGGCAAGAACTTACAAAGTAAGTTCTTTGCTAGAAAGACTTGGGCTAAATGGGATTAAATATCTAAGAATCAAGTAGAGTTCTTGATTTGTTTAATGTATAAATGTTGTTACACAAAAAAGTCTGCAAAGATTGACATTGGTATTACAATATAGTTTAGTGTCTCTTCTTCTACATTATATTATTTAAAGTTTTATAAGCATTATTCAGTTAAAAAGAGATACATTCTTCCAAAAGTTGTCTAGCTGATGCCCTCTCTTTTAGCATTGCTATGATTAATCTACTTTTTAATAAATTTAAGCATCTGAATGTTCTCAATAAATGGTCACATACATGGAATTAACTGTTTTCAGAATTATTAACTATCACTCATTTACAATAAAAATTTCATACTCCTACTGACAAACAGAATTTAACCATCTAAAATACATAAAGATTTAATAGAAATTACAAAAAGAATGCTGACCTATATTTGAAAGTGGGTATTTAGATATTCAGATATTAACAATAAATCCCAATGACGTGCTTTCTATGCACTGCTGACATTGTCATGATGCTCACATATGATGATAATCAATCCGGTCACAGGACCACTGTGTGCCAGGTTCAGGAATTTTGCAAATGACATTTAAGTGGACTGCTGACCTTTCAAAATTCAAAGACAATACCTAATAGCAGATTTTGGCTGAATACCGACACTAAAGCTTAACATTTGTATATTTCTAATATACATTTTTCATATACACATAAATGCACAAATATATACATATATAATAAAATAGGTGTATATTACTGAAACATAAATCATGCTATATATGCAGCTTTATATTCTTTTTCACTCATTTATATTTTATCAATTTATTAAATATTTATAAACTATTAATTAGTAGGTGTTAAATATCCCAATATCATGCTTTATCATATTTCCTTAAACATTTCTTTATCACTGGTCTTCTCTGGCCTTAAAATTTTTTATTATTTAGCCCATATTATTTTAACATTCAGAAAGACAAATCTTTTTTAAAAATATTAACACAAAACCCACTCAAATGTTTACTAAAGGGTAAAACTGTACACCATTTAAATTAAAATAAATAATAAAAAACAAAATATTTTTATATGTAAGAAACATAGAATATGTTAAATGAAAAGTACAAAGAATGGTTCTCTTTGAAGTCAATGTAAATCATAATTGAACCATTGTCTTTGAAATACTTTTGTGATGGAGGAATGAAAGAAAGGAACAGAGAGAGAAAAGAGAGATAAAGGGAAGGAAAAAACACACCATCCTTCATGACCAGATTTAGCAATTCCAATTGAGTGGAATTTCAATAAACTTTGTGGCACTGATAAACTTAAATGTCATCTATTCTAGATTCTTATTACTTTCACAGTGGAGCAAATTAAAATTTGAAATTTTCATCCAGTTTTCAGTTTAAAAGCTTGCCTTTATTTATTTTTTACTTGTCTATGCTTAAGACTCATTCAGAGATTCAAGTTGTCAAACACAAGACATGTTATTATGGAAATGTGTGAGCATATATTCGCCAACGTGTGTGTGTGTGTGTGTGTGTATAAAAATAACAGATGCTCAGGTAATAGGAGGGTATATATGCATGTATATATATATATATATGCATACAAGTATATACACACAAACACAGATAAGGACATATACACATAGACACAAAACTTTTTGTTATGTAAGATGAAAACAAACAGGAAAGAAATATAGGGATTTATTTTTATTTTTTTATTTTTTGTACAGGAATGTTGATGGGAGTTTAATTCATAATAGCAAAAACTAGACCCAACCCAGGTGTCCTTCAACGGGTGAGTAGTTAAACAAAGTGTGATACATCCAGCTCATGCAATGCTATTTGGTAATAGAAAGGAATGAACTATTGATGCAGGCAATATAGGAATTTAGAATAAATTCTGTGCTTAATAAGAAATGGTGACTTCATATGCTCAACCTAATTTTAAAAGTTGAACTGCAAAGAGACTTTTATAAGACAGATACAATCAATAAATTCTACTTACTCAGCTGAGAATTAGATACGAAAAGTATATTTTTTCTCCTTACTTGTTGAATTTTAAAATCTAACAAAATTGTCATGGTTTTTATTAAAAATCAACCTAGAACTTTGTCACAGAAATCAATGCTCAGGAAAATACTGAAGCTTAATGGAAACAAAACTTCCACTATCTTTTAAAATATGTCTGTCTAGTGATATAAATATTTAATGATTTTATAGCCTTATGATATTAATTCTTTATTTTCTTACACTTTGAATAATCTTCAGATTTTAAGCACACGAAATGTTCAAAATGTCTTTCTTTCTAAAACATATATATATATAATATATTTTAAATCGGGCTTATTAAATTCATTGTTGGCAAATAAGTGTTCAAAACTAGCTGTCCTATTTTGTCCCAGGGCTTCTTACTGATGATGTCACTGCTCAGCTCCCTCACTGGTAGCTGAGTACATCAAGTAAGACATATAAAATAAAGGAATGGAATGCTAAGCCTAACTTATTAAACACTTGTTTAACTTTTTTTAAACGCTTGTTTAACTTTATTTTTTTAAGATCTCATTTATTTTTGTGAGAAGAAAGAGAGAGCACGAGCGGGGGTTGGGGGGCATAGGGAGAAGCAGGCTCCCCTCTGAGCGGGGAGCCCGATGCGGGACTCGAGCCCAGGACCCTGGGATCATGACCTGAGCTGAAGGCAGATGCTTAACCGACTGAGCCACCCAGGCACCCAACACTTGTTTAACTTTAGTAAAAGGGTATTTTGGCTACCTGAGTCAAAAACTCCCCCTCCCAACCGGTGGGAGGAAGCCCCCAAGCAGCCTCCATTAGAGACTACCCCACTGTACCTCACAGCTCCTCCCAGCCCAGAGAGACCCACTGATACCCAATCCCAGAACAGCATAGCAGCCGGTTCTACCTGGAGGAAACTGCCCGCTCTCCCTTAGAGAGTGTACTGTTGCTTTAATAAAACCGCTTTCTGGGCGCCTGGGTGGCTCAGTTGGTTAAGCGACTGCCTCCGGCTCAGGTCATGATCCTGGAGTCCCTGGATCGAGTCCCGCATCGGGCTCCCTGCTCGGCAGGGAGTCTGCTTCTCCCTCTGACCCTCCTCCCTCTCATGCTCTCTGTTGCTCATTCTCTCTGTCTCAAATAAATAAATAAAATCTTAAAAAAAAAAAAAAATTATACGGGCGCCTGGGTGGCTCAGCTGGTTAAGCGACTGCCTTCGGCTCAGGTCATGATCCTGGAGTCCCAGGATCGAGTCCCGCATCGGACTCCCTGCTCAGCAGGGGGTCTGCTTCTCCCTCTGACCCTCCTCCCTCTCATGCTCTCTGTTGCTCATTCTCTCTGTCTCAAATAAATAAATAAAATCTTTAAAAAAAAATAAAAAATAAATAAAACCGCTTTCTGCTTTCATTTTGGGTGCTGCAAATCTCTAATTCTTTACTGCACCTGTGCCAAGACGCGAGGCACACTTTTCATGCCAACAACTATACTCTTGTCTTCTTTTACCAAAGTCCTGTCTTCTTTAAAAATTATACTTGCCAACCATCAATATCAACCCCTAAAGATTAACCTTTTAATACAGAAGAGAGCTCTAGTGTTCCTACAATTCTTTTATGTGTGCTTTTCTGTTGCATTAGTCTGATTTCCCTCAGTAGACTTTAATACCATCAACAGTAGCTATCAAAGAATCAAAAACTCGCAGGTTCGGCAAAACACTAATTTAAAATATTTAAAATATTGTAATTATCCAACAAATACTTGAGTCTCTTCTGAATTAACACACCAAGTGAAAGTCTCTGAAGAGTACATACGTTAAGGCAATATCCTCCCTATTGATATCTCTTTTAGAAGATTCTTTTTAATATTAATTCAAGAAAGTCATCAAATATTTATGGAGCAATTTATTGGCACTTCTTTACATTTTTAAAGCCAAAATGCTTTCCAAGAAGTATTGTTCATTCAGTAAACACATTTATGAAATATATATTGTCTATTTGTTTCAGCCACAGTACCTTGAGTGAGGTATGGTGAGGCCAGCGGCATAGCACCAGACAGAAGCTGCGAAGAGTTTTAGAGTGTTGCTTTCGTTGTTGTTGTTACTGTAGTAGTCCCAGTTCCCTGGGGAGAAACAGCGTAAGGCCACTCGGGGAAGTACTACTGGGGAAGTACTGGGTCACAAGGAAGAGGAGGGGAGGGGAACTGTGAGCAAGCATCTTTATTGTGGTTTCCATGGGAAGTAGAGGGTGAGGCAGGGCAAACAGGTTTAGGATTAGCTAATTTGAATAATTTTAGCTAGCTTCTCAAAAATAGGGGTTGTCCCTGGATGTCTGGGGCCTAGCCCTGGGGCAATTAAGGTGAATATACAGTGGCCAGCAGGGTGAGAGCCTTATAAGGAAGGTGATTGGGAATGTGAACTTAATTGCTGCTCCATAGGAACTGACCAAGCTCTACACCGTCCTAGTTCCATTTACCACTATCCTTCACATGGACTATTACAGTATCTTCCTAACTGCCCTCCCTATTTCCCACACTTACCCAGCACCTCATCCTCCTCCCCAACATAGCACTCAGAATAATCCTTATAATACATGAAATCATATAACTCCTCAGCTTGTAATACTTGGTGTCTTCCCATTTCTTTTAGAGTAAAATTTATCATCTCCTGTGTGCTTGATTAGGTTCTGTTTCAGGATTTCTTTTCCTTTAGTGCCTGTGGTTCTTGTTCACGCCACATGGAAGAATGAAGAGGTAGACCAGAGGAAGAGTGGTGGGCAGCAAAGCAAAGTTTATTGAGTGACAGTACAAAGCTCCTGAGGAGGGAGGAGACCCGAGAGGGTTGCCCTTGGAGTTTCTAAGTCTAGGGGTTTTTATGAGATTGCTGGCAGGCTTTTTTAATCCTATTAACCCTCCATACGCCTGCCACCCAGTAAGGTTTTTGTCCACGTGCTCATCTACCTATCAGGTGGTTGTTCACGTGGGAAGGGCTGGAGGGCTCCATTTAGGATGGGGTCTTTTTCCTTTTAAGGGTAGTTTCCCTCTAAGGACGGGCACCCCTTGCCCCTGCCTGCCTTTCTTCCCACTATCCTCCATTAGTTCTAAACCATTTGTCACTCCCAAATACTATCAGTAACTTTCTAACCTCATCTTTTATAATTTTCCCCTTAATGCATCCATCTTTAGTAACAAGGGCCCCCATGCTTCTATCTCAGGGCCTTTGTACTTGCTGTTCCCTCTGCCTGAAATATTCATTCCCTAGATATCTTCATTGCATGCTCTGTGGTCTCTTTCCATTCTTGATTCAAACAATAACTTCTCATGAAAACTTAACCTACCAGTCTTTTACGAAATTTAAATACTATGCAACATGTTCCATCCCCTATCTTCCTTTGTTTTCCTCTATAATACATCCCATCTAACATACAGATGAGGATGAATGAGAATATGAGAAATTTCAAGTCAGGCATGCTAATCAGGAAACTACTGCAATAGTTGAAAAATAGTTGCAAAACTAAACTGTGGCAGCTACAGTGGCATTACATGGAAAAGAGCAGTTGTAAGTTAAAGAGATCGAGCATCCAAGAGACAAAGAATTCTTAATTAATTGAATATAATGATAAGAGAAGAGAAAAAGAGATAATTTCCCGGTTTCTGGATTTGGTGATCTGGCAAATGACACTGCCAGTTCCAGAAATTCAAACTACAAGAGAAACAACTGGAGTTGGGAAAGAGGGTGGTGGTTAATAGGTTCCATAGAGGCAATACTGAGCTTTAAGTGACATTTGAACATTTGAGGAGAGATTCCCAGTAGGATATATTGATCTAGAACTTCCTAAAATAAACCATGATGGACTGGATTTCCAGATTCAGGAAAAGAAAGGAGCTCAAGTTCTGAAAATGAGTAAGATCAACAAGAAGCCAGAAAGAGTAAGGAAAAAAGAGCAGAGAAGGGAAGGGGCAGGTAGGGGAGAGAAGGAAAAACAGAAGAGATAAGGGTGAGATTTCAGAAATATCTGAAAGGATATTTAGGATTAAAGCAGTTTAGGATTAAAGCAAAGAAATAGGAATGTAAAAGACTAGGAAGGGCCATGAAAACAAGAGAAAACAAGAAAATTTTTAAGAGAAAGTAAAAGTCAACAATCTCATGAGTCTCATGACTCAAATAGATAATTGAGATTTAACTTTCCATGGCCACTGGATTTTGTCATTAGGAGCTCACTAGGGATTTCTGATGAGTTCTACCTTTATTTTCCAGAATCATATAGAAAACAGAATCCATTATCTTTCACACCAAAACCTTTCAAATAATTGAAATCAGCTATTTGAGGCTTTTTTTCTTGAAGTTTTCTTCTCAAAACTAAATATGTTTTGATATTTAAATATCAAATTCAATTTGCTGACAGACTGCAAAAGTTTTACTCTGGCTACTCCCATTTATATCTCATGGCACCTAGTTGAGTGTTTAAGTTCTATGAACAGTTGAATCTTCAACAATTTTGTCTGAAAGGGCCTTTATATTCTCCAAAATTGAAAGCTTAGTTTTAAAAAGGAGAATCGTTTAATCTGATAATAATTAAACCATGGAAACTTAAAGTCTTAAAAAAAAGTGGAAAGGAACTGCTTGGAGGTTAAAATTATGAAGTCAAACCCACTGGAGATTTCTTTATTACCTGAATTTGCCTAAGAAAGGCCTCCAATTTAGTACGGTTAATAATAAATAATTAAAATAATGCATCAGTGCATCACCTGTATCATCTCTATTTAGATAAAAAGGTCTCAATGTCTCTTTTTTAAAGATGGATTCCTTCTTCATATTCTATACAGATATGTTCTGAGACCCCTGTAGATGCCTGAAACTACAATATTACAAGCCCTATGTGTACTATGCTTTTTCCTAATAATACATACCTATGATAAAATTTAATTTTTAAATTAGGCATGGGGCACCTGGGTGGCTCAGTCGTTAAGCGCCTGCCTTCGGCTCAGGTCATGGTCCCAGGGTCCTGGGATCGAGCCCCACATCGTGCTCCCTGCTCAGCGGGAAGCCTGTTTCTCTCTCTCCCCCTCCCCCTGCTTGTGTTCCCTCTCTGGCTGTGTCTCTCTCTGTCAAATAAATAAATAAAATCTTTAAAAAAATAAAATAAATAAATTAGGCACAATAAGAGATTAACAACAATAGCTAATAATAAAATAGAACAATTACAACAATATACTGTAATAAAAGTTATGTGAATATGGTCTCTCTTAAAATATCTTATTGTACTGTACTCACCCTCCTTCGGATGATGATGTGAGAGAATAAAATGCCTTCCTGATAAGATGAGGTGAGGTGAATGACACAGGCGCTGTGACATCACTTGAGGCTACTACGGACCTTCTAACCCTATGTCAGGGGAGGATCATTTGCTTCTGGATCACAGATCAACACGGGTGACTTGAAACCACAGAAGGCAAAACCATGGATAAGGAGGAACTAATGTAATCAGAACCTCAAGGAAATTCGTTAGATGCTTTTAAAATCACAGAGAACAAGATGAGAAATAGGCTATTATGTATGAGAAACACAAAGATAGCTCTCCATTTATTTTTGGTGTCTAAATAAAAAAAATACTTGAAAATAATGAAGGAAAACTTGATGAAGTGAGATATTTGTATAGTACATTAGTTTATCTAAAAGTAAAGTATACATTCAAAGAGATTTCGGAATGTTAAAATATTTTACATGCATCATGATTTTATGATGTATAAATTACAAGCTACTATCAGCATTCGGCTAAAATAGGCATACTCACGATTCTGAAGAACTGGATTTTTGTGCGTTTGTTGCCACAAAACTGATTTGTAAAGGAGATTACAATTTATCCCTAAACATAAAATCAAATCAAAAATTTCTCAGTGGCTACCTCTAGAAATTGCATTACTGTGCAAACTTAGCTAAACTGGAACTCCACTTCCCAGAACTCCCTTCCCTTTATTGGTAGGACAGACCATGTAAGAAATTTGCATGAGATTTGGAAGGTGGAAGTGAAGCATCTGCCATGTTTATACTTGAAAATTCAGTGTACTGTTGGGCGCCTGGGTGGCTCAGTTGGTTAAGCGACTGCCTTTGGCCCAGGTCATGATCCTGGAGTCCCGGGATCGAGTCCCGATTGGGCTCCCTGCTTGGCGGGGAGTCTGCTTCTCCCTCTGACCCTCCCCCCGTCTCATGTGCTCTCTCTCTCATTCTCTCTCTCTCAAAAAAAAAAAAAAAAAAATCTTTAAAAGAAAATTCAGTGTACTGTTAAATCTATTGCAGGTCAAGTAAGTTATTAGGGACCTTCTGCTAGGATAATCAAACTTTCTGATTTAACTGAGATCGTCCCAGTTTCTATACTATAAGTCCCCTATCCTGGGAAACCCCTCAATCCTGGGAAAATCAGGACAGTTGGTTGCCCTACTCCTGGCCTGCCTTGGTGGCACTCATCTCCCTCAGCCCAGACTGAACTGAATTTGAACTGGACTTCTTTAGTTTCTCTGACTCCTGGCATACTTAGCTTCATGAAGAAAGGCATCATCTTTCCAGCAGGTCACCCAATCATCAAAATTAGAAGCTGGGATGTGATAAAAGAAAGATGAGTGTTCTCCTTTGACCTTATTATTCCAGGTCATCAGTGAAAGTTTCATTTTGCCTTTATTTCTCCCCACCTTCAGGTCTGTCTCTTTTTTAGTATTGCCCACCCCACTGCCTGCCTAGCTGCCTACAGACCCAGAAACATACATAGAAATAATAGCCATAGTAAACTGTTCCCCCAGACCCCACGACTGCATCATGTTAAATCCCTATAATAAACCCTTCACTCCATATCACCTCTCTACTTCTCTGCTCAATGATTGATATACCACCAATGGTTTTGTTCAGTCATCACCTAGAGAATAAACATGAATAGCTATTTTAGCAGTAATAACAATTATTCCTTGTATCACTATAGTATTATATCTCTATAAAGTGCTTATATACATATTAATTTATTAGTTACAAAATTGGAAAGCAGAACTTATATTAATATATCCATTATAAATAGGCATGTGAAATAAAACTTTGCTCTTTTTTGTTATTAATAATTTCTCCTCTCTAGAAGGTAATTAAAATGGCCATTTAGCAGAACATTTAGAATATGCAATCTCTTCTACCATTCTCAAGGGTCAATGTGTATAACATGCACACAGGTAACCAAATTATGAGTAATTATCTTATGTTAGAGAACCCAACTTCTGGCTTAGCAGTTAAATCAACTTCTTTATTCCAATTTACCTGAATCCCAATCCAAGTTGAGTAGTTAGCGTGCTTTTTTTGGGCTAGTATGTTTAATTATAAGTACCTAAGAAAGAATTTAGTCTTTATTGACTCAGACCATGAGTCAATATCCTTAATTGGAGACTTTAATGCCAAAATATCCTTATTTTAGGTTTGAATATTTTTTCTTAGGCATTAACACTACACTTAATTTGGGCTTCTTTTATCCATTTTTATAACACAACTATTCAATAGCATTTTTTTCTTCCTTTTTGGCTTGTCATTTGCCCTGTGCTCTCTTCCTGTATGACTGTTGCCTAAGTCAAATTGCACCAAAACCTGCATAACCTTAAGGTCTCTCCCATGAGTTCTATAGCTTATTTATGGCATCTATCTTTTCCCATATATTTAAATGGTGATGTTTGCTCACAAGACCTACACTTAAAGCCAGAATAAAGAAGAAACGAGTGTTACTTCAATAGATACAGAAAAATAATTTGATAAAATTAAAGCTCATTACACACACACACACACACGGAATAGAAAGCCTATCTTAAACTGAAATTTTCTCTCAGAAATCAGAATTCGAAAAGGACGCTACCTATTACCATGTCAATTTCACAATGTCCTGGAGGTACTGACCAGGGCAATGAGGCAAGGGAGAAAAAGGAAATAAAGCTATTATTATTTACAGAAGATATAACTACCTATATAGAAAAATCAAACATATCAACCAGTAAACTATTCAAAGTAAAAATAAATTTAGCAATGGTGATGGATATAAGATCAATAAACAAAATCAGGGTGCCTGGGTGGCTCAGTAGTTAAGCGTCTTCCTTCGGCTCAGGTCGTGATCCCGGGGTCCTGGGATCGAGTCCCACATCAGGCTCCCTGCTTGGCAGGAAGTCTGCTTCTCCCTCTCCCACTCCCCCTGCTTGTGTTCCTGCTCTCACTATCTCTCTCTCTGTCAAATAAATAAATAAAATCTTTAAAAAAATAAAATCAATTACATTCTATATGCTAGCAACAAGACTTCAAAATAAAACTTGAGAACAATATCATTCATAAATAGTGACAAAAACATTAAATGTTTGACAATAAATTTAGCAAAAATTATGCAATCCTCTACAAAAAAATAGAAAACATTATTCAGAGAAATTAAAGAAGGCCAAAACTAAATGAAGAAACATGCATTTTCATGGATTAGAAACTTAATACCATGAAGATGTTAATTATTCTCAAATTGGTCTATAAATTCAATGTAATCACAACTGAAATCATAGAAGGCTCTGTATGTGTGTATGTGCACACATGTGTTTGGATGTGTAAACTAACAACCAAATTCTAAACTGTATTGTAAATGAAATCGACCAATAATAGTCAAGAAAATTTTGAATAAAAAAAGCTGGAGGATTAACACTCTTAGTTATCAAGAAATATTAAAAGCTACAGCAACTAAGAGTGTTATTTTTAAATGCTGGACAAGAAGATGAATGGAACACCACAGAAGATATAAGAAAAGAACTACATGTGTATGTATGGTTACTTGATTTACAAAAAAAAAAAACAACTGAGTGTGAAGTGCATTGGATCTTTTCGATAAATACTGTTATCAATTGGAAAAAATGAATTTTGGCATCTATTATAGATGTATGACAGTCCTAATTTAGAAATGTAAAATAATAAAATTTCTAAGAGAAATAAAGAAAAAAAAACCTTTATGACCCTGCAGCAGGGGAAAATTTCTTAAACATCAAATTGAAAGCATGAACCATTAAGAGAAAAATTGGTAAACTGCATTACATTGAAATGAAGAGGTCCTGTTCACACACACAAAAAATTAAGAGTGAAAAAGCCCAACAAATAAGTGTGAAAGATGTTTCTAATACAAATATTTGATATACTACTAGTATGCAGATATATAAAACACAGAGTAATATGAAAATGAAAGATGACCAATGAAAATATGAGCAAAAGACTTGAATAGGCACTTCCCAAAGTCTAATTTTAGTATCTGTGCTGCCGAAGCGAGCACGGCACTTCCTAAAGTCTAAATAGCCAGTAAGAAAGTTCTCAGCCTCATTATTTATCAGAGTATGTAAATAAAATCACAAGATACTGTAATGCACCCAACATGCTTATAACACTTACATGTTTACATAGTGTTGACTATGTGTCAGGTAATATTCTAAGTGATTTACATATAATAAGTTCACTAATTCCCACAATAATGTACTATTATTAACATCCCTGTTTTTCAGATGAGGGAGCAAAGCAGGAAAGGGATAAGAAATCACCCAAGGTAAAAAAGCCACTAAGGGAAGGAGTTGGTAACGAAAGGAGCTCTTTCTCAAGCCCAGGGGGGTTAGCTGTGATGTCCACATATTTAACTATTAAGTAATACTGCCTTTCAAACTAGAAGAATAAACATAAGTAAGACCTTTAAAATCTATAAAATGTTTTTGAAGAGTAATAAACAAGATCTAACAACCCTAACATACCCTTATTTTTTAAGTAGAAAGATATAAAATATGTTTTTTCTGAGAACTAATATATAATTTTAGTGAAATTCAAATTAAAACCTCATAGTTTTGTTTTGTTCTGTTGGGAAATGGATAAAAGTCATC
Source organism: Mirounga angustirostris (assembly GCF_029215605.1). NCBI lineage: Eukaryota > Metazoa > Chordata > Mammalia > Carnivora > Phocidae > Mirounga > Mirounga angustirostris. The sequence continues at coordinate 115,111,260 of NW_026991709.1, read as the reverse complement.
TTAATGTTAATAAGAAATAAAAGAAATCATCAGAATAGCCGTGAAAAGTATGAAATGATGTACGAATGACTTGATAATGAAGAACCTGAGTTATGAAATATCAGAAAAGTCTAGAAAGCCATAGTAATCAAATCAGTATGACACTGAATTTATAGTACTCCAATCAATATGACACTGATAGGATAGACAAATAACTACACCGGAAGAGAGAATCTACAAATAGAGAATTTAATACGACTATAGTAGGCAGAATCTAAGATCTCCCTCAAGTTTCCAATCTCCAAGTGTACACACCCTATATATTCCCCTTCCCCTGAGTATAAGCAGAACTTGTGAAAATGGTAAGATTTCATTCCCATGACTAGGTTACATTATATGGGAAAGGGATTTTGCAGATGTTTAATCCTTAATCAGTTGATGCTGAGTTAAAATCAAAGGGGATATTATCATCTGTTGGATTCTGGCCTTTCAGGCCTACTCTGCTGAGAGAGATTGGAAGTGGGAAGGATTATCTTGATGCCCTGGAAGCAGCAAACAGACATGCTGGCAACTGCCTATCGAGGAGGCCACGTGTCAAGAACCTGAGAATGGCTTTTAGGAGTTTAGAACAACTCCCAGGTGACAGCTAGCAAGAAGATGGTGACCTCTGTCTTATAAATGTAAAAAACTAAATTCTGCTCTACAAACAGTGAGCATAGAGAAGGAGCCCATGCCTCAAATGACATCAAGGTCCCAGCCAACACCTTGATTCCAGGCTGATGAGACCCTAAACAGAGTAGTAGCTAATTCATGCCTAGACTCCTGACTCACAGAAACTTTGACATAATAAATATGCATTATTTAAGCTGTCAAACTTTTAGTAATGCTATGCAACAATAAAAAACTAACACAATGACAAAACTGACATTTCAATACAATATAAAAAGATTTTTTGTTTAATAAATTGTACTGGAAAATTATCATATCTGAAAAAAGATAAAAATTTGAGCCTCATCTCCTACCATGTTTAAAATATATTTAGAATACTATAATAAAATTTGTAAGAAAAAAATACAGAAAGACACTTTATGCACAATTTGACTGGGAAAACATTCTTAACCAAGGGAGGAAATCCAGAATCTAAGAAAGGAAAAAGAGATAAATTTATCCAAATAAATGTTTAAAACCTTTGCCATGGAAAAAGTTATAATCAAGTTAATAGGCAAGATTAGACTTGAAAAAATATTTATAAAAGAGAGTATCAAAATGTGATAATAAGTAAAATATATATTGAACTCATAAACTAACAAGAAAAGGGCAGAACCTAATAGAAAATGGGCAAAGGAAAAGAAGCAACTGGCAAAAGATCAATAAACATAAACATTCTAACTCACTACAAGTCAAGGAAACAAAAATAAGGAAAGAGATGTTACTTAATCTGGCAAAAAAAAAAAAAAATTAAAGCATAGGACCTAATGCTTATAGGGATATAAGGAAAAACTTATTCTCACTGGTAGAAATGCTGATTTTTGTAGTCATTTTGAAAAAGCAAACTGTCAACATCTCTTAAAACTTCAGGGCAGAACAAGCTCACTCCTGAGAAATTAACTTAAAAAAATAAAAGTACCCACTTGTAAGCATATTAGTAATCAAAGGCTATGGGTGGCTGATTTTTATTAATGTGCTATTTATTTTATTTTTTACAACTGACTTCTATTACTGTTACAATTTGGAAAACTGCAAGTAAGAAATATTAGAGAAAGAGAGAATAATAAGAAGAATGGCTGGTATTTATGTAGTACTTATTATGTGCTAGCCACTACAAACATTTTATATATATTAATTCATCTTTTTAATAATCTTATAAGGTAACTACTAATATTGCTTTGAAATATGAGTTATTCAAAAACACACAACTAAATAGTAGCGAATATGAACCCAGGCAGAAAGTCTGATTTCAAAATCTTTAATTTTAACCAGTCATAATCTACACATTATTGTACTACAAGCAAAAGAGGAGAAAACAACACTTTAAGAACTCCAAAACAAAATGCTAGAAGTCTAGCATGGTAATTGACATGTTTTTATGTAAACATCTTCTGAGACATTAAACTCCAACAGGCAGGAGGTTTGAAGACAGATATCTGTGTTACAAATATGAAAAGTCAGAGATACTTTCTAAAATGAACTTCTAGTTCCCAAAAGTACAGAACATCCATGTCAAAAAGACAAAAACAAAAATTAATAACTCTTATACAAATGTCTGGGATCATGCTAAGTTTAATCTATTCCTCCTGTTTTAGGAAACTGAGAACTAAGGAGATTAATATTTAGTATGAGATGGGTTTCCTATAAATGTACTTGCTGTCAACTTCTCCAGCTGGAAAATTTGAAGAAATAAACACAAACTGAACACAGTAATAAAAGAGAATCTCTTACACTTTATCAGACTTGAACTATGTTGTAAATAATATTTAGGGTATCTCTTCAAAATTATATGTAATCATGAACTGTAAGAAAGAAATGGATAGTGTGAAATCTGTGTGGACTTAAATAATGACACCTCCCCAAAAAATAATTAAGCAAGTTTATCTTAAAATGAAATTTCAACACAGCATCAAATCTTTGATGATCATTTAATGCCAAGGGATGCTTGTCTTTATTAAAAATGATTACTCAGGCATGACTTTAATAATTTATCTAGGGAAAATTATAAAGCAAATTTAAATCCCAAAGCTGTTTGCATGTCCTTCCATGTCAATGTCATGGGAAGAGTAAAAAGCTAAAAAATTATTTAAAATTCTATTCCAACCCACTGCTCAATTTTCCCTCTTAATAATAGTTGTTAGAAGAAATTCTCTACTACCTTTCATGCTAGATGTATTTTTAAGACAAGCAGTGAAACTTTATCTGTTATCTCCAGGGTATCCTCAGGCCCCCTCATGGAAATATAAGAGAGAAATTCCTGGAGAGACAGTTAGCATCAAATTCTATTTAAATGCACATCATGACCTTCTCAAAGTTTATTCTTCAAATTGGCTTAGGTATTGGGAGTTTAATGAGTAAATTCATTCCTTTCTAAGGAAATGAAATAATAATTCCCTTGACTGAAAACAACCTCACATCTATTTTGCTACTAAGGAAACATATTTAGAAATTCTTAAGTTTGGTAATTTTTATATTATTAGTAAATGGACATCAAGCCACAACAGGGGAAAATATCCACTTGTCAACAATTTGATAATTCCTTCCTGGTAGAATGTCTTGTCCCTGCTTCGGGGCTACCTAATTGTAGTTATAGAAGAGTCCGGTTCAGAATTCTGCTACACAGCAGGGAAAGAACTGCTCAACATTCCAAGAAATTCAGCCCAGTCTTTTTGGCTGTGACATGTGTTTCAATTAACACCAATTACCACAGAAGCAATTGGTGAATAGGGGAGTGATTATCAGTACATGCTGACTATTATGCTGGATCACGTGGGATTTTTTTCATAGGTAAGGAAGACAGAAGAGAGTGAACAGAATTAGAACCTTTTCAGGAAAGGGGATATCGTTCAACCTGGCTGCTGCAGACAAGGAGGCCTTCCATCTGTATTTTCACAGCTCCTTCCAGGGGGCCTCCCCCCAGCTTCGAAGACTTACTGTCTCACAGCTCCATCTGCACCCAACTTCTCCCAATGGCCAAAAGCCAGCATTTCCAGTCGACTGTGTTTGTGAATTTTTACATCCCTTGAGCACCCTACTGTCCACCCTCTCCAAATTAGCTCCAAAAGCCCCGATTATTGTCCCTTTAGGGCCCTGGATATAAAGTTACATAGGTTTTCAGTGATCTGCCCCTAAAATTATTTTCCCATAGGCCCTATTATTTCAAACGTGTGAAAGCAAGAGGTGATATTCTGTTACAGCAGAATTCCCTCTATTGCTAAAAGGCATCCTATGGTTAATGGAGAACTAACCATTGGAGTTTAGATATTATAAAAGACGTAACAGTAATGTTTACTAGACTAAAAATTGAACTTCTTTAAAAGAACTGTGTATAAAAAGGTTCACTTAGGAGACAGTTTGCCATCAAATAATTTGCTTTATTTAGTATTTTTAACCTCAAAGAATATACTAGAAATATATGGGACCATGGACACATTGCTTTCTAAATTTTAGTCTAATGCCTGGCGTGTACTAGATCCTAGAGTGTGATCTATTGCACAAGATCACAAAGGCAGGCCTGGATCCCCAGTTGGGCTCTGGCCGCTTTAAACATACATTTTTGGAGGTGCGGTAAATTGGTTGTCCTTGGTCATTTCTCCCAATAATTAGTTCCTCCTCCAGATCAAGACTCCTGATCCCACAGAAAATCATGCTACTCTGATATAAGACAGCTATTCTCAAAAGGAGGGACTCACAATAAAATGAGAAGGTGAAACTTGAAAAATAAGCACCAGAAAGCCTAGCCCACATCAAAGGCAGAATCTTTGGAATAAAGAAGAGAATAAGGGGAGGGAATATGGTATTAAATCTCCTCATGTTGTGAAAGACTGCCCTTGGACAGGTTATTAAGAACACTCAAAAACACGGGACATTGTTTAAAACAAAAATTATTGCCATCATTTAGATTGTAAACAAGGGCATCTTTTAAATTTCTCCATAATCCCTTCCCACTTGCTGACTAATTCATGCTTCTATGAGTTTGTGAATTTTTAGATATCTCATACACATGGAATCATGCAATATTTGTCCTTGTGTGACTGGCTTATTTTATTTAGCATTATGTCATCAAAGTTCAGCCATGTTGAGGCAAATGACAGGATTTTCTATTTTTATGGCAGAGTAATACTTCAGTGTATGTGTATACCGCATTTTCTTTATCCATTCATCCATCAATGGATATTTAGTGTGTTTTCACCTCTTAGCTATTGTGAGTAATACGGCAATGCACATAGGAGTTCTTGAATCCGTATCTCTTTAAAATGTGTTGCCTGCTGACTTGCCCTACGAATTTTAGGCTTACCAGCCTTCATATTCACAATTATGTGGCCCAATTCCTTAAATCTCTCTTTTCCTCTGTCTTTATCTTCTCTCTCTTTCTCTCCCTCTTTCTTTCTCATAATATATCTCATTGGTTGTCTAGAAAACCCTGACTAATACAGTAAAGAAATGAAAAGACAAATCAAAGACTAGGAGACAGCTTTTGCAAACACATACCTGGCAAAATACCTATACTGAATCTACATAAGCAATTTTTAATATTCAATAGTAAGAAGAGAAGCAATCTAGTGGACAAAAAATTTGAACATACATTTCACTAAAGAATATATATGAATGGCCAATATGGATTCCAAATAAGCACATGAAAAAGTACTCAACATAGTCATTTGGTAAACAAATTAAAATCACAATTAGATACATTTCTGCATCTACTTCAATGGCTAAAATTTAAATCTGATATAGTTATCCAAAGATAAAGATTTGGAGCAACTGGAGCTCTTATACATTGCTTTTGAGAATGTAAATGGCACAGTCACTTATATTATGGACATACACCCACCATATGACCCAGCAATCCCACTCTTACCAAGGGAATTAAAAACATATCTCCAGGGGCACCTGGGTGGCTCAATTGGTTAAGCAACTGACTCTTGGCTTCAGCTTAGGTCGTGGTATCAGGGTCGTGAGATCTAGCCCCACATTGGGCTCCATGCTCAGTGTGGAGTCTGCTTAAGACTATCTCTCCCTCACCCCTCCACCCCCATCTTTCTCTCTCAAATAAATAAATAAATCTTTTTAAAAAATAAACATATGCCTACGCAATGACTTGTAAATAAATGCTTTGGCATTTTCATTTCTAATCTCTCAAAGCTGGAAACATCCCAAATATCCTTCAACTGATAAATGTATAAATGCATTGTAGCATATCTACACAATAAAATACTACTCAGTAAGAAAAAGCAATGAACTACTGATACACACAACAATTTGGATCAATTTCAAAGACAGTATACTGAATGAAATTTAAAAAAGACACAGAAGGCTACATACTAAGTGATTCCACAATTGTGACGTTCTGAAAAAGGAAAAATCATTGACACAGGAATCAGATCAGGGAAGGGATTTTGGCATGATGGAAATAGTCTTTATTTTGCATGTGGTGGTTATTCCTCTATACATGTTTGTCAAAACCCATCAAGCTATACAACTAAAAGTTACAAATCTTACCTTAAAATTATACTTTAGTAGGGCGCCTGGGTGGCTCAGTTGGTTAAGCGACTGCCTTCAGCTCAGGTCATGATCCCAGGGTCCTGGGATCGAGTCCCACGTCGGGCTCCCTGCTCTGCGGGGAGCCTGCTTCTCCCTCCCCCACTCCCCCTGCTTGTGTTCCCTCTCTTGCTGTGTCTCTCTCTGTCAAATAAATAAATAAAATCTTTAAAAAAAAAAATTATACTTTAGTAAAGTTGACTTTAAAATGAAACATGAAGAAGGATCTGATTCACCAAAAAATTTCAATAAATGAGGCTCCAAGTAAAGGCTAAAACTGAAATTAGGATCAATTGCAAATGCTATGTTCTCTTAGCAATGTTAAATATTAGAGGGGGCTCTTCCTGGAAATGGGGCCTTTACAGCATCAAAATTCAACTGTTTATAAAACTAAAAATCAATTCGAGCATACATTTGGGATCTTGCTACTGTACGTCATATTCATATTCAATACCTTGATAATTTTAGATAAAGAAACATTTTTAAGCTTAAATAACACGTGACAGCTTGCAACATTAATTCCAAAAAGCTCACAAAGAAAATAAATTTTAGAAAGTACTCATATATAGAGAACAAGAGAGATAAAATACAATATACAGATTTTTTAATGTGGATAAAAGCTACAACAAAAATAGAGATTTATTCAATTTTTAACCTGGTTCTTTATACAAATTATTAGGTAGAAAGAGATAAGCAACAGAAAAACTAGTATGCTAGGAAATCTCTACTGAATAGAGAATTCTGATTGTATTTAAGATGTACAAATAAATATTACCTTATTTTCCCTGCTCTTTTAGTAATACAAATATTTATTTTGCCTTATTTTTTTACTTTAATCCATTACTATATAAATTTAGGCTTTATCTCACCATGAGTATAATCTCAGCCCTATATTCCTTAAGGTTCCCCTATATACTTATGCTACCTTTTTTTCTATATTTTTAAAAATTGATTTTAACAAATAAAACTTTCAAATAATTAAAAAAAGATTTGTCATTTCAGTTTTAATTTATTTAAATGGCTTTAGTTAAATGAAATGCAAAATAAGCAAAACCTGCTCCAACCTTTGATTTTTCTATCTGATTGATGCCATCACCATAATGCTAATCATTTTAATGTTGTCTTTTGGGTTCTATGTCCAAAGGTACCTAAAATCTGAGGATTTCCCCCGACCAATACTCCATAATACTCATTTTTTTCATCCTTACTGCCATGGTCCTAATTCAAGCCCTTATTAACTCTTAATTGGAAAAGAAATTAATGTCCTCCTGACCATTCTCCCTGCTGACTCTCACTGTTATGAACATCTTCCACCTCTCTGATCTTTTTTTTTTTCATCTACTTAAAAAAATCACTTTTGGTTGTTAATGTTTAGAGAAATCAAAGTGAAACTGCTTTGCATATTATATAAAGCCCTCACTAATCTAGCTCCAAGCTATCTTTAACTGTATCCTTCCTTTCCCATGACTCCCTGATGTCTTAGTCTTCTTAAGCCACTGTAATGAAACACCACAGATTGGGTAGCTTAATTTACAGAAATTTATTTCTCACAGTTTTGCAGGCTGGGAAGTCCAAGATCAAGGTGCCGGCCAACTTGGTTTCTGGAGAGAGCTCTCTTCCTGGCTTATAGACAGTCAGCTTTTTGTTATGTCCTCACATGATGGGGGGTCATGGGGCAATGATAGTTGTGATGTAAGGAAGAGAAAGGGAGAGACAGACACAGACACCCAGAAGGGTGCTAGCTCTCTGGTACACTAATCCTATTGGATCAGAATCCCACCCTTGTGACCTCATTTAACCTTAATTATCTCCTTAATCTGTATTATCTCCAAATATAGTCACAGTGGGAGTTAGGCCTTTAGCATGTGAATTTTGAGGGAACACAATTCAGCCCACAGCACCTGGAAATGCATTTTAAGCTTCTAACCACAGCAGAGTGTATGTCAAGGCCTGAACTTTACCCACGTTCATTTTTTCTCTATTTTTCTCTATATTTTTTTCACCTCCACAGCTTTATCCTGATCTTTCCAAGACCTATAATCATCTTTTGACTTCCTCTGGGAAAATCCTACCCATCTTTGAAAGTCCTGCTTAAATGATCAAGTCAAGACACATGGACCTTTATTCTAGTTTTATCAATAAACTGGAAGTGCAAACCGAGCAAGTTACTTAACATTTCTGCTTATTTTACTATTTTTCAAATGAGAATGTTGAACGAGATCATTTCTGAGCACCTGCTTAGCCTATGAGTTTATGTTTCTGTACCAAGTTTTCTCAGATGGTCCCCATGGGATTTATCTCTGTGGCCTTGTACTTCACTAAAGTCCTCCCATGTTAGATCCCAGCCTATTCTTCCCTGTATCCAAGTTAGCTGTCTATATCCTGTGTGTTATTTTGTGAATTCCTTGTAGGTGATGACCTCTCAGCCTCTAAGGCACATTGCTTTTTTGGGCTCCTTCCCCCAAAATATCAATACATACTGAGTTATTTTTAGTTTTTTTAGTAAGTTTTAACTCATAAATGAAGGCCAGAAACTACTGATAATCATTAGACAAGTTACCACTTAATACTGATGTGTTATAGTAATGTCAATCACAGGTGTGGGCTTTCTTTCGAGATGTTAGGAATGGAGTGGGTAATGAGGAGAGAGACAATTTTCCAATTTTCCAGATGATGGCATAGGAATACAATTATATCAGTGACACCATTCAAGATAGCTAGAGAGCTAAAATGAAGACTGAAGTATCCTTTCCATTGTTTTTTTTAATTAAACTTTTGTTTCACTTTCACCTGCTAAGGAGTTGAACTTATTAGCACCATGCTCTAACCAACTGAGCTAACCGGCCGCCTTAAGGAGTTGAATTTATGCACTTTATGAAATATTTGTACTAATTATAACATATATAATAATTTTTATAGTTAAAAGATCATTATCTTGCATATTATTTACTGAAATATGTAATAAATCTATATAGTGAAGCATAATATTAAACTCTGTGTATAAGAACATAAGTTTAAGAAAAATCAGAAAAACATTTTTCAGCATTGCTCCTTAAGAACATTGCTCTCAAAAATTGCATATTGGCTTCCAAAATGGTAAACATACTGGGAGAAATCATAGAGACCAATATAACAAAACACAATAAATAAATAAATGTAAATAAAGACTATCAAAAAGACCATAATAACAGTTCAAAATATTAGCAGTTCAAAAAATCAAATAAAAAGCAAGAACTAAGAAATAATAAATATGGTAATAATGGCATAGAATTTTAGGGGTGAAGCAAGAGAAACTACTTACCAAAAAAGATCCCCAACTAAGAAAATAAAATCTTATGTAAACTCAACTCTGAAGACAATTAAGAAGATGATAAAATTGACCTTTTAGTTTCAACTGCCTATTTTAAAATAATGGTTTGGTTTTAGATGGATGTCAGCACTGTGAGACTGATCAATCACTATGTGTCATTGTCTGCTCTGACATATGTCCTGCATATCTAAATGAGGGCATATTTTACATGCTAAGCTTACAAACTTAGTATGTATTCATTAAGATAACTATGAACTTGAAAAAGGAGGATATGGTTTAGAATCTCAGCAATTCCACTTACTTATTGAAGCTCTTTGGATAGTTTTTGGGAAGGGAATAATTCTCATTTTTATAGGGACTAAATGAGTATGCATGCATAAAGGTATTTAGGAGAACATATACCACAAAAATGCATATTAGATATTAAATATGAACTTGAGATTAAGCACTCTATTTTCTAATTATTTAATTTTTTTAAAGATTTGATTTATTGGGGCACCTGGGTGGCTCAGTTGGTTAAGCGTCTGCCTTTGGCTCAGGTCTTGATCTCAGGGTCCTGGGACCGAGCCCTGCATCTGGCTCCCTGTAGGACTCAATCCCAGGACCCTGAGATCATGACTTGAGCCGAAGGCAGACGCTTAACCGATTGAGACACCCAGGTGCCCTTAATTTTTTTTAAGTAAACTCCATACCCAGTGTGGAGCCCAGTGCAAGGCTTGAACTCACGACCACTGAGATCAAGACCTGAGCCGATATCAAGAGTCAGATGCTCAACTGACTGAGCCACCCAGGCACCCCTAATATTTTTCAGGTCTGAATGAAGACAACTGTAAAAAGACATGTTAAATTGGGTTAGGTTTCTTTTATGATATATCACTTTGCCCATTTTAAGTATTTACAAATGTCACAATAAAATAATTTTGTAAAATTCTATTACTAAAAATAATTTTTACTCAAAAGTACTTCATAAAATGAATCTAATATCTCAGGGACTAAGCAATGTCATGAACAATTATCTAAAACATTTCATTATAGGCCTGCCAATGCCATTTATATTTCTTAACATTTTCACCAATGAGTGATTATCCAAGGCAGGCAATTGGAGTCACTGCTTTCTTCAAAAGAGGTAAAGCAGCATGGATCTTCATGGTGCTATTTAGCTCTAAAAGTACACAATGTTCATCTAATTTATCTCTTTCTAAACCATTGGCAGATGATTACAAGAAACTGGGCTAGTTTTTCAATTCCGTAGCATCATTAGTTACAAGCTTCATTCATCATGACTAGGAAATTGACACAGTGAAAATCCCCTTTATGTAATCTCTAAGGAATTCTAAAAAGGATGAGATGTCAGTGAAAGAAAACTTCTTGGATTTCACAACAGAGTTTTATTTTTAATCTGTACTATGTATGATGAATGAATTTATATGAACATCTAAAAAAAATTATAAATATTTGAGTGAAAAGATACTGAGTTGTAGAATGTATTTTGGGGAATAATTTTATTCTTTTACTGTGATAGGGTTGGTCAGCCTCATTCATCAGTAGCAATCCACTCAAATTATTCATTGACTGTCTATTGTTATTATTGTTATATATTGATGATATCTACTAGCTGCCCTGACTGAGGTAACTATACACATTATTTCACTTGATCCTCAAAATAATACTTAAGAATAGCCAGTATTAGGGCACCGGGGTAGCTCAGTCAGTTAAGCGGACCAGCTCTTGATTTTGGTTCAGGTCGTCATCTCTGGATCCTGAGATCAAGCTCCACAGGTGGGGCTCAGCGCTCAGCACTCAGCGCAGAGTCTGCTTGTCCCTCTGCCCCTCCGCCTGCTCTCTCTCTCTCAAATAAATAAATATTTTTAAAAAAGAATAGCCAATATCATGACAATTTTACAAATGAAACTGAGCCTGGTGAAGCTAGTTAATATATTTAAGGTTAACCAATGAGTAAATGTGGGTAGGATAAAAACTGGGACTCTTTTAAAAATTACAAATATGATGCTTTGTTTACTAAAGTAACACCACTACCTATTATGTTTATTTATTCAAAAACATTGAGTGTCAAACATATGTTAAACATTAAAGCTTCAAAAACATATAGCAAAGCACTTACTCAAGTATACAATATAATGATAGACTTTTTTTTTTTTTGAAAGATTTTATTTATTTGACAGAGAGAGACACAGCGAGAGAGGGAACACAAGCAGGGGGAGTGAGAGAGGGAGAAGCAGGCTTCCCGCCGAGCAGGGAGCCCGATGCGGGGCTCGATCCCAGGACCCTGGGACCATGACCTGTGCCGAAGGCAGACGCTTAACGACTGAGCCACCCAGGCGCCCCAATGATAGACTTTTTATTAAGAAATTTTAATTCTTCCTGCTCCGCGGGAAGCCTGCTTCTCCCTCTCTCACTCCCCCTGCTTGTGTTCCCTCTCTCGCTGTGTCTCTCTCTGTCAAATAAATAATAAATAATAAAAAAAAAAAGAAATTTTAGTGTTAAGGATAGTTTTAGATTTATAGAAAATTTGCAAAGATAGCACAGTGTTCCCTATAACCCAAACTCTATTTCTATTATTAACATGCTATATTAGTAAGGTACATTTGTTTTGTAATTAATAAACAAATACTGATACATTATCAAAACCAAATTCCATACTTTATTCATAATCCCTTAGTTTTTACCCTATTTTTCTCTTAGGATCTTATCCAGAATACTATATTACATTTAGTCATCATGTCTCAAGATCCTCTTGGTTTGACAGTTTCTCAGGCATTTCTTGGTTTTGATGACAATTTTGAGGAGTATGGATCAAATATTTTGTAGAATGTCCCTCAATTGGGATTTATCTAATTTTTTTTATTATTAGACTGCAGTTGTGGGTCATTTTAATCCATTCAGGCTGTTATAACAAAATATCAGAGACTAAGTAGCTTATAAAGATTTCCAGTCTTATCAACAGAAATTTATGTCTCACAATTATGGAGGTTGGACGTCCAAGATCAGGGTTCCCACAAGGTCAAGTGGGAGTTCTCTTCTGGATTGCAGACTTTTCACTGTATGCTCACATGGTAGAAGGGGCTAGGGAGCTCTCTGAAGCCTCTTGTATAAGGCACTGGTCCCACTGAACCCTCATGATTTAAGCACCTCCCAAAGGCCTGACCTTTGGCAGTAATACCATTACCTTTGGAATTTAGAACGTCAACAATAAATTGTGAGAGGACATAGACATTTGAACCATAGCATGGGTTTTTGGAAAGTAAGATCTCAGAGAAAAAGTGCCATTTTATCACATTATATCAAAATGAGTTATTACTGTTGATACTGAGGTGGTTACCTGGCTAAACATAAACTTTTAAAAATAATTAAAATGCCTGAACTGAGGGACAGATAATGAGAGTAAGTGAAATGCAAATCATGTTTCTTAAATCTATGCAAATTATTTGTTTGTTTATTCTGTCACTACTGAGTAAAAGATGTGACAATCTCCTCATAATTGTGAATGTCTATTTCTTACCTATAATTCTGATCATTTTTTTGCTTTATGTATTTTGAGCTTATATTAGCCTCATGCACATTTAGAATTGCTTCCTGATGAATTTAACATTTTAATATCATAAATTGTACTTCTATCTCTGTACATATAATAATACTTTTCTTAAAGTCCACTTTTTTATTTATATAACTACTTAAGCTTACTTTGGTTAGTGTTTACAGCATATATACTTATTTTAGTTCTTCTACTTTTTACCATTCTGTATCCTTAAGTTTGAGATGTATCTTTGAAACTAGCATATAGTAGTGTTTTATGTGTTATTAGTCTGTGAATTATTGTCATTTATTTGTGGTGGGAATATTTAACATAATTATTCATAGATGTGAATCTGCATATACTACCTTAACAAGTGCTATATATCCCTTTTTCTCCATACTATTTTTTCTCTACTTCATCTTTTATTAGCTATAAAATTCTAATTATTCCATTTTCTCCTGGATTTGCTTGTTATATAAATTATTTTGCTAAAATTGTGGTTATAACTCCAAAGATGTAAACGTACATCTTTTGATACATCAAAGGTTAATTATTTTACTTTCTATAATTACCTTTTTCACATATATGTTTGTTACCCCTTGCCTTACTTATCTGCTATTGTTGCATGTATTTTAATTCTAGAGATTTTAAACCCCAAAGACATTATTATTATTACTGTTGTTGTTTATAAAGGCAATATTCATTTAGATTTAGCCTCACAATTACTCTGCTTTTACTTTTCAGTTTTTTCTGCCTTTTCTGAACTTCCATCTAGAATATTTCTCTGATGCCTGAAAATCACCTTTTATTATTTCCTTAGAGCATGTATACAGATGCTAAAGTTTTTTAATCCTTGTCTTTCACATTTATTTCTTGAAATATTTTTTTCTATGTTGAATTCTAGATTGACAGATACTTTCATCAATTTATATAAATAATTCCCTTGCATCTTGGCTTCTTGGCTTTTGTTGAAGTCACTGTCAATCTAATTGTTAGATATTATGTCTTTTTTTTTTTTTAATCTGGGTGCTTTTTAGGTTAATCTCTTTGTGTTCCGATTTCAGGAGTCTTACTATAATATGCCTAAAAGTGGATTTACTTTTCATTAATCTTGTTTTGTGTTTAGAGGTCTCCTTGAATTTGTGATGATGATCTTTGTCAACTTCACACACACACAAGTTTGGTCAAATACTGCTTCTACCTTATTCTCTCTTCTCTCCACTGAGATTCAAATGATATGTCTATTATACCCTTTTACTGTATCCCTACGTCTTATTTCCATTTCTCTATTTCACACCATTTCCATTTTTTAATCTCAGTATTTTCTTTTGACCTATCTTCTAGTTTATTTCCTTTTTCAGCTACATTTCATCTAAGTTTTAATTTTTCCATTTGGATCTTTTGGGTCATTTTAGAGTTTTCAGTTGCTACAGAAGTTTTTTTTTTTTTATTTTTTATTTGCAAAATGTTAGTGAACATGTTAAGCATAATTATTTTAAAGTCTTTTTGATAACTTTGCTACTAGAATGATAATTTCACTCCCTGCACTGATAACCTGTGACTCTGCCCTATTTTCTATTATTTCTCCTGATTTTTGTTCATCTCATTTTTTTTTAACTCATGCCAGATTAGTTTTGATTGAGAACTGGGTACTACTTATAAAATATTCTGAAATAATTTGATGTTATCTCCTTTAGTAGATGATTCACATTTGTTTCTTACAGGTGGGTAGGTGTACTAGCACTTCACGATAACTTTTATTCAATAGGATTTTTGTCTTATAGAAGATTTAAGAGTTTATTCCCTGGGAATAGTTAGATCTGATATAAAATACTAGGTCTGCTTCTTTGGACCATTTCTATAGCATCTCTAAGCCAACACTTTTGTTTTCTTCTGCTGTTTGTAAAATGGAGACAATAATGGTATCTTCATCTTAGCACTGACATAAAGGTTTTACCACAGTTTGAAAGATTGCTAGTACTCAAAAATATTAGGTTATTATTTTATTACTATTGATGATGATTATTATTCTTTGGTCAATAGGGGTTAAATCAGATATTCATGCTGAAACTGAATTGGAAATTTTGAGTTCTAAAGTTGTAAACACAGCCCAGTAACTAGGAGACATAAGAATGGGTATTAACGTAAATAGCTTTATATTTTTCCATTATTTCTAATAAAATACAAAAAAAGCCAAATAGGTTCCTGTGCAGTTATGAATGTATTTATGCTCTGTCAATCTGCCTGATCTTCTCTTCTTCTCTGTTGAGATATATCTTTCTTCTCTTTCCTAAAATGCCTCTGTATCTCCCTAGCATAACTTTTGTTCATATGGGTAACAACTATAGTTAATACTGTGTTTTATGGAACTAAGATGGATATGGTTTAATAGAAAATAATAAATTATTTGAGGTAACTCGAAATAGATAACACAGCAGATGTTCAACCTACATACTAAAAATATACCTCTTTTCCTGGATAATTTACTGTAGTTTTAGATAGTTATAAATATCAGTTAAATACTGGGTTTCCAATTAGTAGTACACTTAAGAAGTTAACTGAAAAGGTGAAAATTCTAATGTTTCTATTGAACCACTGTGACACTGATGCATTTTTAAAGTTTTAACACTTCTAAAGAAATTGAATTAAAATCTTAGTCAACTGCAAGGGAACTATAGAGAAAGCACACTTGGAAGAGATTAATGAAGAAATTTATAACTTTGAGATTAATTTGTTTTTAATAGACCTAGAGAAATTCAACCCAAAACTCTATGAAGAGTAACAGTGTATTTTTGTCATTATTAATAAGAAAACTGGGACTCTGATTCTTTTCCAATTCACCTAGTCATTACTAATGGAGTTGTGTTTCAATACTACATCTTTACACTGTACCACAGTATCTCTTCTTCTGAATATCATCCCCTTATAGAATACAATTATGCCCCAATTTGTTCTCCTAAGTAGCTACTCATTGCTGATTTACAGAAAGCTGTCTTTGTTCTTCACTCATGTTATACTATGTTTTGTTTCTCTTTGTTTGGTTTTCGTTTGGGCCTAAACTGAATTTGCCAAGTAATAGGGAAAAAACTGGGTCTCAAAGAGGCAAGTGACTTGACACAATATGGATCTAATAGTACCTTCCATGACAGAAGTTTTTAGTTTAATATCTATAAATGACTTATACGAGCAAAATAAATCATTTGATGAAAAAAGAAGCTGTCATGATCTTGAATTATTATTTAAAAGTTAAATAATATAATGACTGAGATTTGCTTTAAAATATTTCAGGACAAGGGAGGTTGAAGGAAATGGATGGAATAAAATTGGAAAGATGCTGGTAACCATAACTATTGATCCTGGATTAAGCCCACATGAGTATTCATATACTACTCTCTCTACTTTGGTGTATGTTTGAAATTTTTCATAATACAAAAGTTATTTCCAAATGCCACCATGAATCAAATTCTCTTTACTATATATCAGAGGCAATATTATTTGTTGTTTCTTAAATATCTGAATAAAAAATAAAGTAAGGTTTTTATACTTATGATGCACAATCATTTCCATCATGAATTTTTATCTTACTATTTACAATGACCTTACTTTAAAAACCAATAAGCTTTCACATTAAAAGGAAATATAACAAGTAAGAGAAATGAAGAGGAAAGAAAATAAAATCTAAGATCACCAACACTGCTTCTCAACCACCTAGCCATCAGAGGGTTTGCTCCTGAATGTCATCTAATTTTCATGCTGCTGAGCAGGATCATAAGAGAAATGACACTGAAAGACCAGAACACTGGAGAACTGTCACTATTGTATTAAAGTAAAATAGTCTTTACTTAGGCTTTTTCTCAATTTTCCAAACTCAATCTTCGTAGACTATCCAACATACCAGTACATTTTATATCCAGTATTTTTATCCTATTTAAGTTTTAAAAAGTAGATTTGACAACTCCCAGTGCTTTTTGAATTTAAAAGAAATAAAAGAAAAAGAATCAGAAAAAAAAAAAAAAAACTAAACCAAATATTACTAATGGCATATAGAGAGCATAATCTAGACTCAAAATGACATTCGACTGAAAATGCCCTCTACAGATGCTAAAATTGCTCTCTCATAACCATTTTTCCTGTCTGTAGAAAATCATGATGTTTCAAGTGCAGTGATATATAAGTGCAATGATGACTAGTGCTGACACAGTGAAAAAATATAAACTGCTTGAAATTGGCCAAAGAAATTGAAGATAACCAGCCCATTCAAGCCCCTGCACCCCATACTTCCTTCTTCTCACTGTGCATGTAGATTGAATGTAAAATAACCCAAATGGAAAACTCCATCTAAAACTACTGGACAATATGAAATAATTTTTAAATGCTGGATGTGTCAATCATACCTGTTAAACTCTTGAACAGCAGTAACTTGAATTAGAGGACAAAATTAAGTAATCATCACAATGTCTTCAAAGTGTTCCTTGGGCTGACAGTTGTAAACACATCCTCCTCATCAGTGTCAAGGAAATTTACAAATCTCCTACAAAAAAAAAAAAAAAACAATGCCCCTGCACAGCAGGGTTGACCAGAAAGGAAGCAGGGAGCTTTCACCATTCATTATATGAATGAGAATTTCAGAACATTTGTATATCTGCATTGTTTCCATTTCAAGCTTGAAATTCTGTCTTTAGTTAATCTTTGGGAAATTGGTATAATTTACGTAAATACTTAAACTCATAAAGCGAGACTTTCTTGCAAAAGCAAGTCAAGACACAGGCATACCTCAGAGACATTGTAGTTTGGTTCTAGACCACTGCAATAAGCAAGTATCACAACAAAGTGAGTCAAAAGAATATTTTGGCTTCCTAGTGCATATAAAAGTAATGTTTACATTGTACTGTAGTCTACTAAATGTACAATAGCATTATGTCTAAAACACAACGTCCATACCTTCATTAAAAATACTTTGTTGCTAACAATTTGCTAACCATCGTCTGAGCTTTCAGCAAGTCATAGTCTTTTTTGCTAGTGGGGGGTATTGCCTTGATGTTGCTGGCTGCTGGCTGCTGACTGCTCAGGGTGCTGGCCGCTAAAGATTGGGGTGGCTGTGGCAATTTCTTAAAATGAGACAACAATGAAATTTGTCACATCAATGGAGTCTCCCCTCACAGATGATTTCTCTATATAGCATGTGATACTGTTTGATAGTATTTTATCCACAGTAGTACTTCTTTCAAAATTTGAGTCAGTCCTCTCAAAACTTGTCACTGGTTTATCACCTAAGTTTACATAATGTTCTAAATCCACTGTCATTTCAATAGTCTTCACAGCATCTTCAGCAAGAGTAGATTCCATCTCAAGAAACTGCTTTCTTTGTTCATCCATAGGAAGCAACTCCTCATCTGTTCAAGTTTTATCATGAGATGGCAGCAATTCAGTCCCATCTTTAAGCTCCACTTCATTCTAGTTCTCTTGCTATTTCCATCACATCTCCAGGGACTTCCTCCCCTGAAGTTGTGAACCCCTCAAAGTCATCGAAGAGGGTTGGGATCAATTTCTTCCAAACTCCTGTTCATGTTGATACTTTTACCTCTTCCCCTGAATCATGATATTCTTAATGGCATCTAGAATGGAGAATCCTTTCCAAAAAAATTTCAAGTTACTTTGCCCGGATCCACCAGACAAATCATTATTTATGGCAGCTATAGCCTTACAAAATGTATTTCTTAAGTAATAACACTTGAAAGTCAAAAATACTCCTTGATCTATGGTCTGCAGAATGGATGTTGTATTAGGAGGTATGAAAATAAAATTAATCTTGTTGTATATCTCCAACAGTGCTCTTGACTGACCAAGTGACCTGTCAATGAGCAGTAATATTTTGAAAACAATTTGTTTTTCTGAGCAGCAATTCTCAACAGTGGGCTTAAAATATTCAGTACACCATGTTGTCAACAAATGTGCTGTCATCAAGGCTTTGTTGCTCCATCTTAAGAGCACAGGCAGAGTTAATTTAGCATAATTCTTAAGGACCCTAGGATATCTGAAATGGTAAATGAGCACTGGCTTCAACTTAAAGTAACTAGCTGCATTAGCCCCTAACAAGACAGTCAGCCCTGTCCTTTGAATCTTTGAAGCCAGGCATTGACTTTGCCTCTTCAGTTATGAAAGTGGTAGATGGCATCTTCTTCCAATATAAGACTGTTTTGTCTACACTGAAAATCTGTTTAGTATAGCCACCTTCATTAATTATTTTATTTAGATTTTCTGGATAACTTGTTACAACTTCTACATCATTGCTTGCTACTTCACTTTGCACTTTTATGCTATGGAGATGGCTTCTTTCCTTAAACCTCATGAACCAACCTCTGCTATCTTCAAACTTTTCTTCTGTAGCTTCCTTTCCTCTCTCAGCCTTCACAGATTTGGAGAGTTAGGACCTTGCTCTGGATTAGGCTTTGTTTTAAGGATTGTCATGGCTGGTTTGAACTTCTATCCAGGCAAATAAAACTTTCCATATCAGCAATAGGCTACTTCACTTTATTATCAACCAGAGTAGCACTTTTAATTTACTTCAAGAGCTTTTCCTTTGCATCACAACTTGGCTAACTATTTGGTGCAAGAGGTCCAGCTTTTGGCCTATCTCAGCTTTTGACATGCCTTCCTCACTAAGCTTAATCATTTCTAGCTTTTGATTTAAAGTAAGAGATAAATAACTCTTCCTTTCGTTTGAACACTTAAAGGCCATTGTAGGATTATTACCTGATCTAATTTCAATATTGTTTTGTCTCAGGAACAGGGAAGCCCAAGGAGATGGAGAGAGATGAGGAGAAGGCCAGTCAGTGGAGCAGCCAAACACAAAATTTATTGATTAAAGTTCACCTTCCTATATGGGTGTGGTCTGTGGCACCTCAAAACAAGTACAATAGCAACATCAAAGATCACTGATCACAGATCACCATAACAAATATAATAATAATGAAAAAATTGGAAATTTTGTGAGAATTACCAAAATGTGACACAGAGACATGAAGTGAGCAAATGTTGGGAAATGGCACTGATAGACTTGCTTGATGAAGGTCACCACAAACTTTCAGTTTGTAAAAAACACAGTATCTGTAAAGTACGATAAAGTGAAGCACAATATATTCTTTCAGTTTCTTCCTGTCCTGAAAGCTCTTTATCTCTCCATCCGTTCTGAATGACAGTCTTGCTGGGTAAACTATTCTTGGCTGCATGTTCTTTTCATTTTGTACCCTGAAAATGTTCAACATCACTAGCCATCAGGAAAATACAAATCAAAACCACAATGCAATGCCACCTTACACCAATTAGAATGGCCAAAATTAACAACAAATGTTGGTGAGGATGTAGAGAAAGGGGAACCCTCTTATACTGTTAGTGGGAATGCAAGCTGGTGCAGCCACTCTGGAAAACAGTATGGAGGTTCCCCAAGACATTAAAAACAGAGCTACCCTACGACCCAGCAATTACACTACTAGGCATTTACCCCAAAGATACAGATGTAGTGAAAAGAAGGGGCACATGCACCCCAATGTTCAGAGCAGCAATATCCACCAATAGCCAAACTGTGGAAGGAGCCGAGATGCCCTTCAACAGATGAATGGATAAAGAAGATGTGGTCCATATATACAATGGAATACTACTCAGCCATCAGAAAGGATGAATACCCAACATTTGCATCGACATGGTTGGAACTGGAGGGGATTATGCTAAATGAAATCAGTCAAGCAGAGAAAGACAATTATCATATGGTTTCACTCATATGTGGAAAATAAGGAATAGCATGGAGGACCACAGGGAAAGGGAGGGGAAACTGAATGGGAAAAAATCAGAGAGGGAGACAAACCATGAGAGACTCTGGACTCCGGGAAACAAAGTGAGGGTTACAGAAGGGAGGGGGTGGGGGTATGGGGTAACTGGGTGATGGGTATTAAGGAGGGCACGTGTTGTGATGAGCACTGGGTGTTATACACAACTAATGAATCACTGAACACTACATCAAAAACTTATGATGTACTATATGCTGGCTAACTGAACATAAATAAAAAATAAATTGATTAAAATTAAAATAAAAAAAAAAGTGAAGCACAATAAAATGAGGTATACCTGTATTAGTTTCTTTTCTATTCTAGGATTTTAGGGGAAAAATTATTTATAGATGAACCGGAATAAACATGATAATTGACATACAAAATCACACAATATTTGGATAAGTCAATAAGCCCAATCTTAGACTAGATAAATGAGAAATGTTGTGTAAATATAACATTGTTCTGTGTCCTATACAATGCTGACATAAAAAGGGAAATATGGTTTTTAAAGGGTCCAGTTTAAAGTGAACTACCTTCCAGTAGTGTGTTGGCACCAACTGACTAACCAAGGGCAACTGTTAAATTATCGGAAATTTTGTGAGTTAAAAATGAGCTTTAAACACATCCATTATTAAAATTAAATTATATAAATTCAAATCCTATTAATAAGAAATCTAATAAATACCCAAAAGCCATCACTTCCAAATTATTTTTCCACATTTTACTATTATTTATGCCCTTGAGATTTTTTATTAAAGTATATATGACATAAAATATTATATTAGTTTTATTTTTTTTAAGATTTTATTTATTTATTTGACAGAGAGAGACAGAGTGAGAGAGGGAACACAAGCAGGGGGGATGGGAGAGGGAGAAAGCCTGCTTTCTCATGACCTGAACTGAAGGCAGATGCTTAACGAGCCACCCAGGCACCCCATTATATTAGTTTTAGATGTACAACATAGTGATTTAAAAATTCTCTGCATCACTCAGTACACCACAATAAGTTTCACCATGTTATTACAATATTATTCACTATATTCCCTACTCTGAACTATGTCTACTGAAATTCTTTATGCCTATTGTGCTATATGGTGGGAATATTATAATGATATGCTACTGCACATCTCTTCCCAACTCCATGTTCATACCAACATGACGTCATGTCTGTAGGCTGAAATAGAACATGATGGGGTTATTTCAACCACGTATATCAACGAACACTACATGTCAGTGCTGTTTTTTCTTAAAGAACTTGCTATCAAACATTTACCACACATCACTGTATATTGAATTTAAAGAATAAAATAAACATCAGTACACATAAAAGAGATTATATATGTAAAAAAGGTTAAAAAAAGTCTATGTTCTATTACATTACTTTTACAAATTCTTATTTGACACCTCAATCAAGGGAGGAATTATTTAATCAAGTATCTATATAGTAATCTAGTTTGTATGTTTTTCTAGGTTGGAATGGTGATAAGCAACGTATTATGGGCAGAAGAAAATCTGATATTTATTTTAATTTTTTTAGAAAAACACTCCTGGGGCACCTGGGTGGCTCAGTCAGTTAAGCATCTGACTCTTGATCTCAGCTTGGGTCTTGATCTCAGGGTCATGAGTTTGAGCCCTGCATTGGGCTCCACACTGAGTGTGGAGTCTGCTTGAGATTCTCTCCTTCTCCTTCTGCCTTTCCCCCTGCTCACACATGCTCTCTCTCTCAAATAAATAAATAAAATCTTAAAATATTAATGATAAATAAATAAATAAATAAATAAATAAATGAAAAACACACACAATTTCAATTAGTAATCATGTCTAGGTATATTTACATCAACAAGTTCCTATTTATGTCTAACATTTAAGCTAAAGATAGAGTAAAGCTCAATGACAGTTAAAACATACTGTCTGCACACAAATAAGTGGTTATTTGGGTAGCTCTCAATAAGGAATCTACCTATTTGCAAAGTAACCCATATTTTGTACATGAACCCAAAGGTACAAAATAACCTGAAAATAGTACAAAACTGAATAAAAAGTCAGAAGTATTTGGTATAGAGGAAAGTTATAGAGTAGAATTCACTGTGAGATAATTTCATGGAATAAGAGGAACTTAAACTCTGCTTTTGTAGCCAGAGTAGAAAAACAGAAGTAAAAGGAGTAACCATAGCACCTGGCAGCACCAATAAGCATAACTGCTGTTACTGCTAAGTGAGCGGCTAGACTGCAGCTACTCATACCCCCAAAGCCACTAGAATTTACAACAGAAATGTTTTCTACACTGAGAACAGGCTCTTTTTTGGCCTTGGGGAGTAGCCCTGGTTAAATGAAGTCAGTAATTACCTGGTCATGGTAAATCTGCAAGAAACTTGCAACTAATAAAATGCAGAAGTGGAATTTAGTAAAAAGATAGGCTGGATAATTAATAGATGCATACTGTGGGAAGTTCTAAGTTTAAGATATTATCTCTCAGAAGCTCCCCAGAAAGCTTAAACTCCAGGTCCCCTACTCATGAACACACCATTTATTGTCTTTTCCACCTTCCCTGCTTTACTTCCCTACTCCTTCAACATGATGTCCAGAATTATCTTCGTGTCCCACCCACCAAAAAAAAATCCTTGCACTCAATTCTTTGCCCTAGAATTTTGTTTTCAGGGAATCCAGACTAATATGGAGTCCTTATAGATGTTCAAGACTGAGTGTGGTATGAGAAAAATATGTAATTCAGCTGTGACCAATAGCATTTCAGATAAGGTTTTCCATACTATGTCCACACAATTCTTGGGTTGACTTAGAAGAGAGAAAACTACTTCAAGCATGCAAGCATAGGATCATGAAAACAACTCAATGTAATAAATGTGTATATGGTGTCTGTTATACGCACTACAGAAGGCGCTGTGGAGGATAGCAAAATGAGCCAAACTGCTCATGGCCACAAAGCACCCAGTTTCCTTCCACTAAAGTTCCCCAAAGAGACCATTAAACAGGCCCAAATAGAAAATCAGATTTCTCAAAGGTGATCAAATAACTCTTTTTTTATTAGTAGACTCTTAAATGTCAAGCGGAATGTTTATAAAATCCTGACCAAGCCACATAATGAATCAATCTCTCCAATGTCAATGCTAGCTGATACTAACAAATTTGGGCACATTCCCCAGAACCAAGAACAGAAGGAGATTTTCCTCTGGTGATGGACAGTAATTCACCAAATTATATTTATCATTATAGCCAATCAGGCAATTATCAAATGTGTTGTCCCTTGACAATAGGAACAATACCACTGATTGGCTGCCTGGCCATAATGGTACCCAGTTCTTCAGCTCAAAGGTCAGGGTTCTTTAGAACTTTTCTTATCAAGTTAAAAACTCTTGAAAGCCCTCGGAACTCAATTCAACTACCTGCTGACGGATGGTATAAACCTCCCCTCACTACCCCACAACCATATCTGTTTCCTGCCCGGTACTTACGCTTAGTACACCTCTTCAGGAGTTCATAAGTATTCCAAACCTACTTTAGTCTAAAGCTACAAATTTTGGAAGTTCATTAAATACTAGGGTCTCCAGAACTACTCCCCAAAGTAGTTGTTTAAAACAGAGCAGGCAGAGGTGACCAGGATACAAGGGAATGCAAGAGAACAACCATGGTTAGAATACCAATGAACATGTCATTACCCATACATTGTGCTTTCTCTGTGAACTTAAGCAATATTCAATTTCCTAGAAGCTGAAGTTACATAATGTAATCTCTGGAGCAAGTTAATTTTTATATTTTAATTACTTCCCATTCTGCTATAAAATCACCATCCAAGTACATTAAAACATATCTATATGAAAAGAATACTGGGAATGCTAAATAGTCCACTTACAATAAAAGTAAACATCTTAATTTCCATAAAAAAGCATTATATTTTTAATCAGACGTTAAGAAAAGTGGGAATAACAAGGCAGTTTTTGCCTTTGTCAGAGTGACTTGGGTACCTCGGGAGAGCCCCAAAACAATGTTGCACACTAGACAGCCCCACCCCACAATGCCTAGCTTACTGTATGTGGCATAATTTGGCCCATCTATAGAGTTTAATTTCTGAAAATGATGCCAGAAATATTATGTTGGAATAGAATAAGAGCAATAAAATTTTATACTAAATCTCTATCAAAACAACAATACAATTCAGAGAGGTCCATTAGAGATAATTTCTTAAAATAAAAATCATAAACTACAGTAAATTTCAAGTAGAAAGATACACAGAAAATGCAAATACGTCCTTTTTTAAAGAGCTAATTCTATCTTGCTGGTCTAGTGCCGTATATAAGCAACTGCCTATGTCTTTAATCTGGATTGTAACTGAAAGGCCCTTCTAGCTAAAATATTCACTCTGCAGCTTATTTTGGTGTCTAAACTCCCAACTACATTCACTGCTTCATTCCTCTTGGTCTTATGCATTATTTTTGTCATTTTTTTTTTTAATTAAAATACTTATAAGAAAGAGAGCATCCTCCCACCATTGGACACCTTAGATTGCAGCTGTTATCTATGGGGATAGTACGTTGAGTAAATACTGCATAGCAGTGACAGCATAAAGGATGAAGCATGAAAAAAAGCACTCCTGACTCCTTTACCAAGAACCTAGTAGATAACCGATTGCTACTTTTGGAAAGGAGTTCTGATTGACTAGATCAAATACTTCCTCCATCATCGGTTGAGCATCTGACTCTTGATTTCAGTTCAGGTCATGATCACAGGTCCTGGGATAGAGCCCTGCCTCCAGTTCCACACTCAGAACAGAGTCTGCTTGGGATTCTTGCTCTCCCTGTCCCTCTGCCCCTACCCCCAGTCACATTCTCTAAAGTAAGTAAGTAAGTAAATAAATAAATAAATAAACAAATAAAATATTTTTTAAAAACCCAAATACTTTGGAAAATAGTCAACAGATCTAATAAAAATGTAATATTTCCAAAAAATAACAAGTCCTGTTAAATAATTATTTTTACATACAGTATTTGATAATGGGGGAAAGTAGTCATCTAACCAGATCTCCTATATTTGTATAATGTCTTAAAACAGTACTAATTTTAACAATTTAGATTATTTAAAGTGATCTTATACTCTGGATCATAGCCTTCAATTCAAAAACAATGGGCTAAAGGCTAGTGATTTGGGAGGAAACTCATCCACCTGAGAAAGAGGTGATTATGCCCTTTCTCCTAGATTCATACAAATATTAGGGAGTCACTTGGTCAATCTGAGCACCCATTTCATGGTTGAACAATGTGAACAATCCCTGCCATGCAGTTTGTTGCATGGTTAAATGAGATGGTGTCTTGCATAATGCTACACACTCAATAACAGCTAGCTCTTACTATTATCAGGCTACCATTAAACTAAAAAAAGTCAAAAACCAAATTGGAAACTGGAAACTAACAGACATTAAAGGAAGAATTTATAGTGGAAGTACTTGGAATTATTAAGAGAAAGTAAAGATAATGCACATAACAACACTTATGATTTCATATGTATATATACTGATGCACCAAAAGTAGGCAATAAACCAGAAATTGATATGTAATACAGAAGGTAATTACTATTATCCTAATTATTACCACAATTTAATAGACTAGGGCTCATGCTTTTTTTAAATAGCAGGAACAATATAATGGCAGATAATAATTATTACAATCAAAGAAATTTGGAGATAAATTCCATTACCACCATTTTTTAGCAATTTATTTTCTGGAAAAAAATTCTCTGATACTTGGTAAAAATGGAAATAATAAGAATTTTATGAGGATTAAAGGCCAAAAGAAGTGAAGGTTGGCATAAATAAAGCAGTTAGTAATATTACTTTTGATTCCTTCCATCATTTGGAAGAAATAGATCTACTAGAAAGGGATAAAAGCAAAACAATAAAATAAAACTTGTTTGGAAGTCTCAAAACAGGTACTTTGGAATGAAATAAGTATGAAGACAAAAGGAAAGGGAAATAGAATGGATAATATTGTGGGAATATGCTAAAGACTTAGAAGCCAAATAGAATAGACCAACAAATAAATATATATTTCTCTAGAACATAAAACTGACATGAATGCAAGATAAAGTTGTGATGGGAACTTCAAGTCTCAAGCCATCTGCTGGGAGCCTAATACTGCTTAATGCCAAGTATCTGATAAATAGTTAATGAATTCAGTACTTAACCTGATGAAATTAGCTTTCCACAATGTTGGCATAGTTGAAACATGAATGTGAACTTGTCAAGAGAGCTGTGTAAATCAGCTTCATCCAAACAGGGCATCTCTATCATCAAAACTAAAATGATGTCAGTATGAATATCACGCCTCTAATTTTCTCCTTATTGGTGGACCTTTAGAAGAATGTGCATGTCAAATACATATAACTTGTATATGTATAATAAGATGTGAAAATAAATTTAATCATGATTTTATAAATAACTGTCTAATAAAAGTAGCAATGGAGAAATGCCTATTGGAATTCTCCCTGAAATTGTCAGAGGACAAAAAATGTTTTACAAATGACCATTCATTCATTTATTCATTTAATAAGAATATATTAATTGGACAGCCACATGTGAAAAAATGAAACTGGACCACTATTTTACATCATACACAAAACTTAACTAAAAATGGATTAAAGACTTGAACATAAGACCTGAAATCATAAAACTCCTAGAAAAAAACATAGATGGTAAGCTCCTTGACACAGATCTTGGTGATGATTTTTTTTTAATCTGACACAAAAGCAAAAGCAAAAAAATGCAAAAACAAACATAAGGAATGGTATCAAGCTTCTGCACAACAAAGGAAACTATCAACAAAATGAAAAGACAACCTACTGAATGGGAGAAACTATTTTCAAATCATACATCTAGTAAGGGGTTATATCCAAAATACATAAAGAACAAATACAACTCAGTAGCAAAACAAAATAAAACAAAACAATCCAAAGGTGGGCAGACAATCTGAATAGACATTTTTCCAAAAAAGACATAAATTCAGCCAACAAGTACATAAAAGGATGCTCAGCTTTACTAATTATCATGCCTAAGTCTCACCTGAGAAAGTAATTGAAGCTTGTTTACGTGTGTGTGCGCACATGCTCACATGTGGCAAGATAGAGGAGGAGACAGAGGGCACATTGGTTCTCAAGGTTCCCAAACTTGTGGTCTCAGGATGCTTTATACTTTGCAAAACAAACAAGAAAGCAAACAAACAAAAAACAACAATAAAAAACCCCAGTATGTGGTTTGTACTTAGACCATCTTTGAAATTTAAACTAAGAAATTTATTTAAAATAACAGTAATAAACCAATTACTAATTAACCCTAATAACATTTTAATCAAAATAACTATATTTTCCAAGACAAAAGAAAAAGTAAGAAATAAAGCAATCCTGAGAAAGAACAAAACTGGAGGCATCATAACTTCTGATTTAAAATTAGAGTAATCAAACAGCATGGTATGGCATAAAAAGACACATAGACCAATGGAACAGAATCGAGAGCTTAGAAATAAATTTATGCATATATAATTAACTAATATTTGACAAGGAAGCCCAGTGAAGAAAAGACAGTCTCTTTAATAAGTGGTGCTAGGAAAACTGGATATGCATATACAAAAGAATGAAACTGAAATCCCTATCTTACACCACTCATAGAAATTAACTCAAAATGAATTAAAGTCTTAAATATAAGACCTGAAACTCCTAGAAGAAAAAATAGGGAGATATCTTGAAATTGGTTTCACAATAATTTTTTTGGATATGATACCTAAAATATAAGTAACAAAAGTAAAAATCCACAAGTGGGACCACATCAAACTAAAAAGTTCCTGTATGGCAAAAGAAATGAGCAATAAAATGAAAAGCACCCTATAGAATTAGAGAAAATACTTGCAAACCACATATCTGATAAGGGGTTAATATCCAAAATCACTAATTATCAAGGAAATGCAAATCAAAACCACAGTAAGATACCACCTCACATATATTAGAACAGTTATAATAAAAAAGACAAGACATAACAAGTGCTGGAGAGAATATGGAGACAAAGAAACCCTCATGAGAAATCCTCACACACTGTTGATGGGAATTTAAATTGGTGCAGACACTATGGAAAAGAGTTCCTCAAGAAATAACAGAACCGGGGCGCCTGGGTGGCTCAGTTGGTTAGGCGACTGCCTCCAGCTCAGGTCATGATCTCAGGGTCCTGGGATCGAGTCCCACATCGGGTTCCCTGCTCAGTGCAGAGCCTGCTTCTCCCTCTCCCTCTGCCACTCCCTCTGCTTGTGCTCTTCTGTCTATCTCTCTGTCAAATAAATAAATAAAATCTTTAAAAAAAAATTAAAAAAAAATAACAGAACCATCATACAATCCAGAAATTCTGAGTATGTATCCCATACGCAATGAAATCACTATTTGAAGAGAGAGAATGTTCACTGCAGCATTACTGACAATAGCCAAGACATGGAAAGAAATTAAGTGGCCATCGATGAATGAATGGATAAAGAAAATGTGGCATATACACATATACAGTGAAATATTATTCAGCCATACAAAAGAAGAAAATCCTGCCATTAGTGATGATATGGATGGACTTTGAGGGCCTTCAGCTAATGGAATAGAAAAAAAATCAAATTCATAAAAACAGAAAACAGATTGCTAGTTGCCAGAAAGGAGGCCTGAGGAGTGGGGGAAATGGCTGAAAGTGGTCAAAAGGTACAAACTTCCAGTTATAAGATACAGAAGTTCGGAGGATGCAATGTACAACATGGAGACTACAGTTAACACTACTACACTCTATATTTGAAAATTTCTAAGAGAACGGATCTTCAAAGTTCTCATCACAAAATATATATATATTGTAACTATGTGAAGTGATGGATGTGTTAACTAAACTTATTGTGGTCATTTTACAATATATACATAAATCATTATGTGGTACACCTTAAACTTACACAATGATATATGTCAATTATATCTCAATAAAGCTGGAAAAAATAAAAATTGCTCTGATATGCTCAATGATTTTTGAAACTTTAAAAAAATCTTAGATTTTGCAACAATTATCATCCTAATTTCTGATATATATTTGATTTTTTACAACTAATTAAAATGCATGTTTTAAGGAAAAAAAGAGAAAAGAGTGGCATTATTTTAAAGCTTTGGAAACATCTTTTAATTTTATCTTAATAGGAGACAGCTTGATTACTCCATCTGTTCTTTATTCAAACTTTTGCTATGATAGGTTTGGTTGAAGTACATTAAGAAAACCTGCCTCAAAAAGATGAACTTGCAACAGGGGAAAGTATCTTAGTAGCCTTTCCAGGTAATTGTAGCTATTATTTTTTGATAGTACATCAACCGTTGACAAGCAGTAATTAAATTTTTCAAGTTGCTTGGAGTGTGGAATCTACAATTGTGTCAAGGAAACTTCAGATTCTGTTACATTACAAGCTATTGATCTATATCGTACTTTTCAATGGATCTTTTACCAGTGCGTGATTTTGTAACATTTGCATTGTTCATTTGGAAAATATTACTTCACTGTGGTGTGCAGATCTTTCAAATGTTTACACATTTCATTATGTAGTATTTTTTAATACCATACTTGTTAACAGCATCAGGAATCTAATCATAAAAGTCAGTATGGGGAAGCTGTTAGGCTCGCAGTGGTCGGAGCAAGTTATCTAAAATCCTAATTTTCACTTGGAAGTTCCAATTTTCCCACTGGCAACAAAGAGTTGTTTTCCTTGAAGTGCCAGGCTCAAATGATTCATTAAAAGGAAGAAAGAAAAAAGTCTGTCAAATACTCAAGTCTCACTAAGTATAGTTTGACAGCCTTTCTTTCAAGTAAAAGCAGTATTTCATGAAAAGGAAAGCAGCTAAGTGACTAGCTAGTTCAGGCTCCCACTCAAGTAATTACTCATGTACTTCCTTATGCAATAGAAGAGCTTTTTGTGCATTTCCCATTTTGTCACAAAATATTAGAAAGATGTAATCTCAAGGGCTGAGATTTAATAAAATTAAAAGTTGATACTTTATCAAGGACATTCCTAAGTGAAACTAGCTTTTTGTTTGTTTTTTTTCTTTTAATAGAAGATGTGTGACAGTAAAGAACACAGTACCTACTAGAACACTCTGTTGCCCCTGTGTTGGTTCAGGATGAGGCACCAACAGTTCCACACACCATTGCCTCGTGCTCTATCAGTGCAAATGTCAATATAGTGAAAAGGGCAAATCAAGTTTTAGTATTACTATGAAAATTGGTTCAGACCTCCTGAAAAAGTCGTAGGGATTTCTAGCGGTCCACAACACTTTGAGAATCATCCTTTAGAGCTCTGTTTCTTCATGAGGCTGCATAAGAGCATCACCTGGGGAACTTTCCAAAAACTACCAGCCTTCTGGCTCCACTACAGATTCACTTAATTGGTCTCTGGGGTGGGGCCTGGCATAGGTATATTTTAAGTCAGGTAATTCTAATGTAACCTGGATGAGAACAACTAGTTTAAAGACCAGTAAAAGAGGGGGGGTGATAATCCACTCCTTTGTGGAAACTAAAGCAGAGAACTTTGTGAAACTGTGAAGAATCTAATGACCTACTGCAGACTTTTTAGCACCTTGAGTCTTCGATTCTTACCCCTACATCCTGGCATGTCTCCACATATTCTTGAATATAAAATTTATTTTATGGTGTCTGGAAGACTTGGAGCAAGGAATTCTACAAAATTTTTAACAAAATACAAAGACAGTTCTAAAAATTCAACAATACAGAGGAGCATATGTGAAAAATTATTAAGAGAGCCTCAGGGTCCACCCAAGAGAAGAAAAGTTAATGATTCTACATTTTTTTTATTTACAAAGGTATATCAGTTTTTCAGTGTTACACAGAATATCTTAAATTGTTTCACTTCTCTAGCCATCAGGTTCCCCCTCTGTAAAACAAGAAGTGAGACCCATCTAAGGTTCATCATAGCCCAGGAGAGCATCACTTAGTTAGCTTACGCATAGTGAAGTGGGTCACTGCATAGTATGGCACGGAGAGAACCAGGAAACCATTTCTGCCCCTTTCCACAAATTCAAACGGTATTTGTCAAATATCTGTTCACTGTTGGAACTCTATTTGACTTAAGACTTAAAGAAGATTTTAGCCCTTAAAAACAATTTTTTTCTTAGTATTACTAAACAGGTAGGGGGGTATTTATTTCTCCCCTACAATGAGCAAATTAGAAGCTTTCGCAGTGGAAGCTAAACTAGTCAAGGGGAATGGAATTCATATGCAGTGTACAGCTGACCCCTTCCCAGACAGCCAGGACCTTCTTTATATAACGCACTGTATTTGATGTGTGATTACCGAATCAGACCCCCCCCCTCTCTCCCCACCCCTTCTGTCACCTTCTGTTTTTTAGCTTAGAGAATTTGTATTTAGTTTCATCATAGTGCTTCCTTTGTGTGGGAAGTACAAATACAGAATTACCTGAGCCAGAATTTACTAATCATTTAAAGATCATTCAAATGTGGCACATAGTGATCAATTAAGATGATATTTAGTGTAACATACTGTACAAATTTTCAATCAGTTCAGCATCCTAGTAATATAGGTAACATGTAATTTGAAATCAAATCATATTTACCCTTATAAAAAAGTACACTCTAGATGGGGGTGAATAATATCTTATAGTTACAACCCTTAAACATATTTTCAATTTTTTTTTAAGATTTTATTTATTCATTTGACAGAGAGAGAGAAACAGTGAGAGAGGGAACACAAGCGGGGGAGTGGGAGATGGAGAAGCAGGCTACCAATGGAGCAGGGAGCCCGATGCTGGGCTCGATCTCAGGACCCTGGGATCATGACCTGAGCCTAAGGCAGACGCTTAACAACTAAGCCACCCAGGCGCCCCCATTTTCTTCTCTTTTAACTGAACTGTCATTTTTTATTCATCAAAAATTCTTAAAATTTATAACATCTATCAAAAGATCTCTAGCTTCTATCTTCTCACTGATAGTGGAAATTTCCTGAATGAATGGACTTGGTCGCCCATTTGCTTCCCAAGCACACTGCGTCTGTTCTGCTACTCAAGTGTTTCTATAATACCAATTGGCCCATAAACAACTGGAAAATAGGGGAACCAGGAAGCATCATATGAAAATTATAATTCATATGAATCTTTTCTAGGGAAGGGAAAACAAGATGGGAAGTAGCAGAGTTAAATTTTGAGCAGTAAAGGAGAGATCCTTTCAACTGTATTTTAAGAAAGTTTAAACGGATTCCCTACATTCAGGGTTCCCTCTCCAGGGGGGGTGTACTTACAGTGTGACTCTGGGTTCAAGGAAGTTTGAACTTCCTGCTGTGTCCACCTCAACTGCAACCCCACTGCTCAGCTCTCTATATCCGCACAGGCTCAGTGTCTCCAAGTCAGTACCTCTACTCTGTTGACTTTATAAGGATTAATATCCCAAAGGCAGTCCTTAGCCACTTCCTGCCTGGACTGTCCAAATTATTTCCAAAACTACAATTATTATTAATTTTTGGTAGTGCTTTCTCCACAAAGTTGCATAGGTTTTGCAAGCTTTGCCCCTCCCCTTTTTCTAAGACGTTCTATTATCCTTACTGGGAGATTTACAAAACGCATGGGTTTTCAGGTTCACGTGCACTGTTATGGAAAAATTCCCTATGCCTGTTTTGTTGAGGAAAACAAATGGTGAATATAGGTTAATCTACACTGAATATTTCGGAGATAATTTATAGTTAAACTTTCAAAAGTGTTTCCTTAAGTCACTTAGTCACCGTGACACAGCATCCTTTATTGAAAAGTCTTATTACAATAACGTCTGTGTTTTAATCTACTTATTTTTTGAAGCATTCTCTATTATTGCTTAGACTAAAATTCAGGTTTGAGGTTATTCTTTGTGGTATTAATTTTTCCCCATTTAAAAACACTAAAAATATGCTGAACACTGATCAAAATAAGTCATTCCATATTCAATACAGAATCAATCCTTTCATACATGTTATTTATTAAATTAAAATCCAGTCAAAGTTTCAATCCTGGTGAGATAGCCATTATTTTTCATTATTTTTATTTAAATAAAATATGTCTAAATATAACTCCCTCTTATGAAAATAGCCTATTTCATTTGTGCAAAAATATTTGCAAAAAAGAAATTTTCATGTTTCTAGTCTGGATGAAACTATGCTACTAGACATTCATGATTGTTCTCAAGGTTATATCTTTTTTTTTTCTTTTTTTGCCAAAAGAAGTAGAAAAAAAGCTACATATTGTAAACGTTCAACCTCTTTCTCCTCTCTAAAAGGGGAGGAACAAAGAGAAAAGTAGAAAGGTTGATGGTGCTATAGAAGAGAAAAAAATACAAATTCTATGCTTAGTGAAAACATGTATGATGTCCCTGTGAGAGACAAGTGGGTTTTAATGAAGCTACCAACACCTAAGTTATGAAAGCAGTACTTACAGAGGTTTATTGAACATATTACATCTATTGTTAAATTACTCATGAAAGACAACTAAGAAATACTGTATCCATTTGCTAAAGCCACCTTGCAGTGGGTCTTGGCCAAGACAGTGAAGTAGATCAATCATATTCTCCACTTAAAAAAAAAAAGTGAAAATATATCACATATTTAAGAAATTAAATGTAGGATGATGGGCAGCAGGGAGGCTGTCCCACCCGCCAGAAAGCCTTCAATTGCCATTCCTGACAGGCAGATCACATGTCTCAGTAGAGTGCTTGGGACACAGACTGCTAGCTGTGTGCAGCAACCTTCCACAGTTCAGAAATCTTGAGATGCCAATTTTTGAATATTCTAACATTTCCGGGATCATAGTGTGTCTTTTGATGCTCTCTCGTGATTGTTGTTGTTGAACTGCTACATAACTGGCATTACTGTTCATGTGCAAACTTGGTCATATTTTTATTGCTTCAATTTAGTTTCATGCATTGAGTTTAACTGCCGTTTACAGTGACTTCTTGCTTGATGTCGAAAAGCTTTATTTTCATACCATCTGTAATGATTAAGAAAGTGCCAACATCAAACTTTTAGAAATAGTGTCAGTGGCTAAAAAGAACATTTGAGAGCCCAAAATTGAGCATTCTTGAATGAAATGCAGTATTACTAATGCTTTTGAAGCCACAGAAGAGAAAATGTGCAGAAAAATTCTATGTGATAAAAAAGCATGTGTCGTACTTTTGTTGGCAACACGTTTTTCTTTCTTAGCGTGTACAATAATGGTGCATATTAGCAATGGCAGCATAAGATTCAATAAATACAATATTTTTAAGGAGAAGGCTAACAACTGTCAGTAGCAATGGGGTTTCAACAATAGCTAATGATCCCTTTACTTACAGAACTCTAACCTGGTACCGTTTGAATTAGCTGTCTCATTTGTAAATTTGAAAAAAGATGATTTTATATTTTTATCATACTCACTGCCTTCAGAATAGGAATACTGCCCTTCTAGGTTCTTGGTTCCTAAAAAACTCCTTACATTATTAATTGACAAGGTGTGAGAGGATAAAGAAAAGGTTTAGTTAATTTCTAAATCCTCAAGAATAAAGAAAATATTCCTCCACACTTTACTAGATGGCTTGCGAAATAAAGTGATGTCAGATAATCTACTAATGTCAACAAAGAAATGATAGATGTGAGAAAAAATGACATTTCTTTAAGAACATTTTCAGAAAGAGAAACATACCTTTTATTACCTTACATTTATTCAACAATGATATATTAATTTTCTATTTGCCAAGAAGAGCTCAAATATGCCATTACCCATACAAATACACCCTAAAATATTTTCTAATGAACTGTAATACTTTTTTCCAAGGTATATATTCATCCCCGTACCCACAGTAATGAAGTTCTACCTTCCAGAAGAGGAGAAAAATGTATATTGTCCTGACACAATGAGGGGGTAGCAAAAATAAAGCACCAAATATCCCCATGCCCCATTTGGAATGTCTAAAGGGTTTCACTGATTATGTAATAAGACCCTCAGAATTTTGATCATCAAGGCCCATGAAGCTGGCAATAAATACATACATACATACATACATACATACATACATACATACAACAAACAATGGTATCCTATGGTTTTTCCCAAGCATTCTCTGCAAATTAGTAAGAATGAGGTGAATCTTTTGGTGTCATACAACTTTCAAATTCCTGAGAAAACACTTCAGTATTTAGATATCAAAACCATCTCTAGTTGGCAACTTAAATGAAGGTCCCTGTTCAACTTCCTGAAAAGCAGCTCGGCAATATATTTCTTTTTTTTTTTTTTTTTTTAAGATTTTATCCATTTATTTTGACAGAGAGAGACACAGCGAGAGAGGGAACACAAGCAGGAGGAGTGGGAGAGGGAGAAGCAGGCTTTCCGCGGAGCAGGAAGCCCGATGCGGGGCTCAATCCCAGGACCCTGGGATCACGACCTGAGCCGAAGGCAGACGCTTAACGACTGAGCCACCCAGGCGCCCCTCGGCAATATATTTCTGTATGGTTTCTTAAGTTGAACGAGGGAAGAACCATGAGGTAACTTCACATGGTGGTAACAAACTTTAATGAGTATTTAGTTGGCTCTGTGCATGGAATCAAGATCTAAATAAAACAAATGCCCCTACAGACATTAAGATTTTTGAGATTTACAAACATTGGATTATTATGTGGTATACCTGAAACTAACATAATGGTATATGTCAATTATACCTAAATTTAAAAAAAAAAAAAGAATTTTGAGATTTAGATACCGAAATATATTTCTCTGTGACTACTCCACAGAAATGGAATGCCCTGCCACCCAAAATTTGGTTCAATATAGAGAATGACACCACACACTTGCCAAGAGAGTACAAAACTAGAGAAAGCAATATTATGGCTCTCAAGCAGGTCTGAAAATGGCTTAAGAGAGCAAGAAAGGAGACTGGATTGAGATTTTTACAAGGGCTGGGGCAAGGACTGACCTGAGGGCTCCCATGCATGGTGTGGACTTCCTGCCTGCACCGAAGGAGGGGGCACCTGGGATTATTTACTAGCTCTCCAAGATGTGGGGCTGAAGAGGAAGGAGAGGTGAGGCTTAAAAGTTGTCAGTAAACATGAAAACATGGACTCCAACTGCTTATTACACTTTCCTCATCCTTTACAACTTAAATTCTCAGACCAAACTGAGACTAAACCTTCAGTTTGACTAATAATACTTCACTTGTGGACTACTGTCCATTTCCTTCTTTGGCTTAATGGTTTTATAGATGTCCTTGCTATCAGAGTCCAGTTAGGAAATCAAAGGTCACAGCAAGTAGCTCAACAGAGGGAATTTAATATAAGTAACTAGTTACAGAAGTAATAGAATCACTAAGAAGCCAATCTACAGTTGGTGGGAAAGCCAGAAATTAGGAACAACACGAAGCTAGAACCATGGCAGAGGCTACAGTGAGGAAGTAGGAACTACAGAGGTGATGCTGTCTATTATGCACCTAGAAGCAGGCAGGGACACCGACAGAAACAAAAAACAAAGATGGATCTGCTGTGAAGCCATGGAAACTTAAGCCTCAAGGCCCCTGAAAAGGACCTTAGCAATGTATTTATATGGTCCTGAGTTGTGAAAATGTTAAGAATAAGAAATTTAATAGGACATATTAACTGCAGTTGGTTAAGACCATGGTCTATTTCCATTCTAATTTTCCCATCATCACATTTCCCTCATGTTATGTAACATGGGAGTAGCTACCAGAATTTGAACCCAACTAAGGGGCAGTAGTAGAATTGGAGATACAATTTAAAAAGCTCTCAGTGAGATACAGTGTGTGGCTTGAAGTCACTTTTCATGTATAGTGAAATTATTGCTGTCCATCCTGGTATAAAATTGGCCTCTAGAAACTCCTCTACTGTCCACTGTGTATATCTATCTAATGTCCTGACAGGATGGGGCACTGAACTATAATATGAAAGTATTCTAGGGTGTCCAGCACCAAGTATGTGGGTGATGGAAGAGAAATTGCATTTGCAATGTGTGAACACAAAAGCTACTTTGGGGAAAATTCTAAAATTCTAAGACAACTGAGGTTGTTAAAATCCAAAGAAAACAAAGTACCCTTTTTTAGGAATATACTTTATACAGTGTAAATAATTATAAATGTGCAATACATTTTTTATAAAAATCATGCAAAGTAGAAAGTTAGAATTCTGTATTTTCAACACACAAATCCGTAGCAGTACTATGAATAGCAAAAATGTCTGCACATGAAATCATGTGTTTTGTGCATCTCAACTACAAATGATAAAAGAACAACTTTGATCAGCCATGGTAGAGAAAAGACTACATAATCTTATACTCTGTTTAGGTAGAAAACTACAAAATCATTGTCATATGAAGAAGTAATTAAAGAGTATACAGTCAAAAATACTGAAAACAAATATCAAATACTCTGGAGGTATGGCAGTAAGTTAATGGAAATTTTTGTGATATTTATCTTGGTTTTTTTTGATGTTTGTGATATATGCCAGCTTAATCATTTTGTTTTTATTTCTTTTAAAGATTTATGTATTTATTTGAAGGAGAGAGAGTTGGGTGGGAGGAGGGGAGAGGCAGAAGGAGAGAGAGAATCTCAAGCAGACTCCCTGCTAAGCATGGAGCCCGACACAGGGCTCCATCCCACTACCCTGAAATCATGACCTGAGCCAAAATCAAGAGTTGGACACATTAACTGACTGAGGCACCCAGGTGCCCCTTGCCAGCTTTTTAAAATCATTAAATGTGATTTCTTTTTCATTCTAAGTAAATATTCACTCCTAAATGTAATTTGTGTATGTAATTTTATATTCTTTTTCTTGAAGATGGTTCAAAACATTATGTAATCTTCAGGCCCCAACAAACTTATATTCCTTCTGATCGAAGAGAAAGCCCTGATTTCTAACTTCTTTCTGCCCCCAACCTCTCCTCAGTACTTCGCATTGACTGAAACTAGTTGTGGGTTAGCCAACAAGGGAGCCTGGGAAAAGCAGATTGCAGGGGTCAGCTCCCTGAGATACAGCAGTGCTCTAGAATAGTTTGGGACTGGGAGGTTGGATTCAGAGTGAAAAGCAATGACCAGCACCAGCCATTCACTGCAAATTATATTTAGAAAATCTCTTCCTGCCTCCCACTCTGTCTCTCCTGGCATGGAGTATAGGAGTGGAACACCAGAATTTCCCATTTTCTCTCTTAAATTTCTAAATGAATACACAAGTTCAATTTCTAGACAGGTTCAGGGTGAGCTGATCCATTTCATTAATTCCTTTCAGCAAAGCAAATGCTGTTTAAAAAAAAAAAAAAAGAGGAAGAACAGGATGAAGTCCCACATTCATCTTTGCATATAACCTCTTAGACACCAGTGTGAATCCAATCTATAAAAAAAAAAAAAAAAAAAAAAAAGCTGGATATCCAATGCTTTCCTCAGCTATAACAACCCTTAATTTAAAACTAAAAATCATAGCTAGCTAAGCTCCAAAAGACCTGAATTCCTTAAAATGAGTCTAATAAACTTTA
Source organism: Mirounga angustirostris (assembly GCF_029215605.1). Taxonomy (NCBI): domain Eukaryota; kingdom Metazoa; phylum Chordata; class Mammalia; order Carnivora; family Phocidae; genus Mirounga; species Mirounga angustirostris. Next base: position 115,071,810 of record NW_026991709.1, on the reverse strand, counting down.
GACCTCTTATACATATCTATAATATCTTACAGATAATAAAAAGAATCTTTTCAGGAAAAAGTAAACAGAAAATGCTGTTCTATTTAGTTTTATTGCTTTCAAGTGTGTTTAGAGATGGTCAGGGAATATATGACCTAGTTCATTTTCAGTTACATATTTAAACTAACGCCAGAAAAATAAGTGAAGAAGATGTGTTACAAAGTATACACATGTCTGTCTTACCACTTTAAACACTGGTGGTTTTGAACAACTTAGTGGTAAGGATTTATTGTAAAATAACATTCGTTTTAAGAGATGAAATTTAAGAGTCCTCTAAAATGAAGAGCATTCCTTCATGAATGAAAATGATTAATGCCATAAGTGAAATTCTAGTTTCTCATGAATTATATTGAGATGACTATATCCCAGTTTGTAAATGTAAATATGGAGAATATTACCATCTTAACAATATCAAGTTTTATAACTGGTGCATATATGATGTCAACAAAAAGGATTTTAAATCTTGGGTACAAAGAATGAAAGATACTAATATCTTTAATAATGCTTTAATTTAAATGTGATTTCAAATGTGAACAACAAAACTATGATACAAAAAAGATTCATTATGTATTTAGAAACACATATGTTACTATCTACAATATGCTATACATTGCTGATGAATATATGTATGTATTCCTTAAGGAGACACACTATCATTAGTTTTCTTATTTTACAATCAGGAAATTAAAAACCAGTAAGAGGGTGATGGATATTAAGGAGAGCATGTGATATAATGAGCACTGGGTATTATGTAAGACCGATAAATCACTGAACTGTACCTCTGAAACTAATAATACACTGTGTTAATTAATTGATTTAAATTAAAAATAAAATAAAATAAAAACCAGTGAGATTAACTGGTTCTCCCCAGTTCATAGAACTACTAAGGAATAGACTTTGAACTCAAAAAAATCTATTATTTCCCTTTTTCCCAATATACTATTAAGTAGAGTGTTAAAAATTGTATATTTGTTGTATAAATATAAGTTGTTCCTCTTAGGGAATGTCATTAAAATCATACTTTATTCTTTAATTCTCCAAAAAGAAACAAACTTACCTACAGTGTTTACATAGTCCTCAATCATCTCCTGCAGGGGCTATATTTATGCACTGGGGAATGGACACCTACCTTTTTTGTGGGATTTAAGTATGTGCTTCAGAGGCCTCAATCCTGTCTTCATTTGTCAATATCTGAAATGTTGTCTGAACTTTTCTTTTTAATTCACTTTCTCCAAATCTAATCTTCTAACCACTAGCATCAGAATTATTAAAGGACCCGAGCAATTAGGCAAGGAAAAGTTTGCAAAAGAGGAGGTAAAATTACCTATATTTGCAGATGATATGACCCTATAATAGAAAATCATAAGTAATCCACTAGAAAACTATTAGAATAAGTGAACTCAGCAAGATTGCAGATACTAGATTAATACAAAAAAAATCAATTATCTCTATATGCTAGCAATGACCATTCCAACAATGATATTAAGAGAAAAATTCCTCTTCAACAAATGGTGTTGGGAAAATTGGATAGCCACATGCAGAAGAATGAAACTGGACCATTTCCTTACACCACACACAAAAATAGACTCCAAATGGTTGAAAGACCTCAATGTGAGACAGGAGTCCATCAAAATCCTAAAGGAGAACACAGGCAGCAACCTCTTTGACCTCAGCCGAAGCAACTTCTTCCTAGAAACATCGCCAAAGGCAAGGGAAGCAAGGGCAAAAATGAACTATTGGGACTTCATCAAGATAAAAAGCTTTTGCAAAGCAAAGGAAACAGTCCACAAAACCAAAAGACAACCGACAGAATGGGAGAAGATATTTGCAAATGACATATCAGATAAAGGGCTAGTATCCAAAATCTATAAAGAACTCATCAGACTCAACACCCAAAGAACAAAGAATCCAATCAAGAAATGGGCAGAAGACATGAACAGACATTTTTCCAAAGAAGACATCCAAATGGCCAACAGACACATGAAAAAGTGCTCAACATCACTCCACATCAGGGAAATCCAAATCAAAACCTCAATAAGATACAACCTCACACCAGTCAGAATGGCTAAAATTATAACAAGTCAGGAAAGGACAGATGTTGGTGGGGATGCGGAGAAAGGGGAACCCTCCTACACTGTTGGTGGGAATGCAAGCTGGGGCAGCCACTCTGGAAAACAGTATGGAGGTTCCTCAAAAAGTTGAAAATAGAGCTACCATATGATCCAGCAATTGCACTACTGGGTATTTACCCCAAAGATACAAAAGTAGGGATATGAAAGGGTACGTGCACCCCGATGTTTATAGCAGCAATGTTCACAATAGCCAAACTATGGAAAGAGCCAAGATGTCCATCGACAGATGAATGGATAAAGAAGATGTGGTATATATATACAATGGAATATTATGCAGCCATCAAAAGGAATGAGATCTTGCCATTTGCAACGACGTGGATGGAACTGGAGGGTGTTATGTTGAGCGAAATAAGTCAAACAGAGAAAGACATGTATCATATGATCTCACTGATATGAGGAATTCTTAATTTCAGGAAACAAACTGAGGGTTGCTGGAGTGGGGGGTGGGGTGGGAGGGATGGGGCGACTGGGTGATAGACACTGGGGAGGGTATGTGCTCTGGTAAGCGCTGTGAATTGTGCAAGACTGTTGAATCTCAGATCTGTACCTCTGAAACAAATAATGCAATATATGTTAAGAAAAAAGAAGAAGAAGAAGAAGGTAGCGGGAGGGGAAGAATGAAGCGGGGGAAATCGGAGGGGTAGATGAACCATGAGAGACGATGGACTCTGAAAAACAAACTGAGGGTTCTAGAGGGGAGGGGGGTGGGAGGATGGGTTAGCCTGGTGGTGGGTATTGAGGAGGGCACATTCTGCATGGAGCACTGGGTGTTATGCACAAACAATGAATCATGGAACACTACATCTAAAACTAATGATGTAATGTATGGGGATTAACATAAGAATAAAAAAATAAACAAAAAAATAAACATTTTAGGTGATATTTAAAAAAAAGAAAAATTCTATTTATAATAGCATCAAAAGAATAAGATATTTAGTATAAATTTCATAAAAGATGTACAGGAACTGGGCACTGAAAACTACAAAACATTACTGACAGACATTAAAGAAGATCTACATAAATGGAAAGACATTATATATGCAACAATTACAAAACTTAATATTGTTAAGATGTAATATTCCCATAATGATCTACAGATTCAAAGCATTCCTATCAAAATCCCAGCTAGCTTCATTGCAGAAATTGACAAGTTGATCTTAAAATTTATACGGAATTGGGAAGGACTCAGAATAGCCAGAACAATCCTGAAAAAGAAAAATAAAGTTAGAGGACAAACATTTCCCAATTTCAAAGTTAACCCAGATCTACAGTAAACAAGAGTATAATTCTGGCTCGTATAAGAGTAAACAGAGGGCATCTGGGTGGCTCAGTTGGTTAAGCGACTGCCTTCGGCTCAGGTCATGATCCTGGAGTCCCAGGATCGAGTCCCGCAATGGGCTCCCTGCTCAGCGGGGAGTCTGCTTCTCCCTCTGGCCCTCCCCCTCTCATGTGCTCTCTCTCTCTCTCTCTCAAATAAATAAAATCTTAAAAAAAAAAAAGTAAACAGAGATTAATGGAATAGATTGAGAGACGTAAAGACAGCCTTACATTTATGGTCAACTGACTTCCAACAAAGGTGTCAAGACATTTCATTAGAGAAAGAATAACTTTTTAACAAACAGTTCTGAAACAATTGGATATTCACATGCAAAGAAATGAAATTAGACCCTACTATACACCACATACAAAAATTAACTCAAAATGGATCATAGAAATAAATGGAAAAGCTAAAATTATAAGAAGCACAAGAAGAAATCATAATCTTGGGTTAGGCAACAGTTTCTGAGATCCCACACCAAAAGCACAGGCAACAAAAGAAAAAAATAGATAAATTAAACTACATCAAAATTAAAAACTTTTGTGCTTCAATAGCAAACATCAAGAAAGTGAAAACACAACCCACAAAATAACGGGAGAAAATACTGCAAATCATCTATCTGATAAGAGACTTACATTCAGAGTATGTAAAGCACTCTTACAACTCGGTACTAAAAGAACAAATAATTAAAACCTGGGCAAAGAATCTGAATAGACATTTTTCCAAAGAAAATATACAAATGCCCAAAAGCACAAAAGGAGATGCTCAAAGTCTTTAGTAATTAAGGAAATTCAAATTAAAACCACGATGTGATACCACTTGGCATCCACTAGAATGACTAACATTAAAAAAGAAAAAAAAAGGATAATTGTAAGCATTTGTGAAAATGCAAACCCTGATACCTGCTGATGGGAATGTAAATGATATAGCTGCTTTGGAAAAACAGTTCAGCAGGTCTCCAATAAGTTAAACATAGAGTTACCATATGACCCAGCAATACCATTTTTAAGTTTATACCCAAGAAAAATGAAAACATACATCCAAACAAAAACTTGTACGTATACGTTCATAACAGCACTATTCATTAACACTTAAAAAGTGGAAACAACTCAAATGTCCATCACCTGATGAATGGATCAATTAAATGAGGTATAGCCATACAATGGAGTATTTTTTGGCAACAAAAACAACAAAAAAGAATGAAATACTGACACATGCTACAACAAGAATGAACCTTGAAAACATTATTCTAAATAGAAGGCAGTCACCAAGGATCACATACTGTATGATTTCATTTTATGAAAGTTCTAGAGTAAGCAAATGTAGGGAGACAGAAAGTAGATTCATGGTTGTCAAGCACTAGGGGAATGGAGAGTCACTGCTAATGGGTATGAGGTTTCTTTCGGGGGTGATGAAACGTCTTAAAGTTTTATGGAGATGGCTGTACAACTCTGTGAAAATACTAAAAGGAACTGAATTTTACATTTTAAATGACTGAATTACATGGCATGCAATTATGTCTCAGTAAGGCTTTTTTTTATTTTTTAATGTCATAACAGGGAAAAAGAAAGAATAACTCTGGAAGTTTGTTTAAAATATAGATTACTTGATCCCATCCCACACAGCTGAAATAATTTCTGAGAATGCTACCCAAAGGCTGCAATGTTCACAATCTCACCAAGTATTTCTCAGGTACCTAGAAACCTGAGAACCCTGCTTTAGACTTCAGAGGTTACTAAAATGGAATCACCCCTGGAGCAATGACTATTCTTGTTATTAGCTGTCAATCTGCCCCCAGATCAAAACTGGGTTGAGTTTTGATCTACAGTGAATGAGCTCCTTACATAAAAAGAAGGCAACCAATCCTTCTGGGTAGGGCGCCTTAAGAGAGAAGAGTTTGAGTCTGGGGGTTCCAAAAGACAAAAAGCTGCCCACTTGATGCTAGTCCCCTAGGGTAGCCCAGGAGGAGCCAGGAGTACCAGAGGGGTAGCCACAGCCAGAACCCTGGATTTGCACTCTCTGTGGCTAGTCTAATTTTTAGCAAAGAGAAACACTGGGAACAAGTGGAAACCCAAGGATGTAAAAGATCTGGATTGTGAATGTTCAGATAATGCGGAAAAAAATAAATCCTCAGCTTTACACTTTAAGAGATTACTTTTTATGAGAGATTACTTTATATCATAACACACTGTTGTTGGCAGGAAATTCATTAATTTAATATTACTGTTAATTTTTATCTCTTTGCAAAGTACATATATGATCATCTCTAAATCACCCATGGAGCCTTCTGTAATCACCTCTTTTGACAGATTAAAATGGACCCACAAAATACAAAGTTTTGTTCTATTAATACACACTGAGAAACTTTTGTTTCACATAGTGTTTTTAAAACAAATTCATTTTACAAATTGTGGCATGTTCCTTCTGACTCTGTCCCAACATTTTAATCAGATTAACTACGGAGGCTTGAGGAAATAGATAGCATCTTTTAAGTTATAAATTTATATTTTTTTTTCCCAGAGAGTAGCAGGAAAAAAGAAAGCCTCTTGTCATACTGTCAATGTCACTAGTAAATGTCAAAGTAACATTTAATAACTAATCTGCAAAAAGTAAATGAGTTTACCTTTATTCTCTTGCCATCACACCAGGGCAGGCTTCCTCTCAGTTGACCAAATTACCATCCTAATGAAAAAGACTCAGGAATCAAGGCCTTTGTCAAAGAATCTGAGATAATATTAGAGTCTGTGAAAGCCTTAAAAATACAACTTAATAATTAATTGAACATTCTGCATTTTCAGGAGAGTCATTTCTTCTTAGGGTCATTTGAAAAGAACGAATTTTTAGCACAGCTTCAGCTCACAGCAGGAACATTATAAGAATTTTAAAGATTCTTACAAAGCTGTCTACATCAAGCTGAGTCCACTTATCATTGACTATTTGAAGTCTAACTATTAGCTCTTAATTTTATGATTAACAATATTAATTTGGGGTTCTCAGGTTCTTTTCAGGTTTATAAAAGGACATTTCATGAGAAAAATATCTGTGCTATTACTTATCCATTTGGTACATTAATTTGAAATGAAAAGCTCCAAAATGGCTTAAAGGTCACTTTAAAATTTGTACTTTGGGACCACTTTTGATATTTTAATGCAGTAATCCTTTTCTTTATTTTTAGTGACTCTTTGAAAGAAGGAATATTAACCAGATTCCTATATATAAAGTATTTATCTAAATTTATTCAAGAACCAGAGCCATCAAAACTTAACTAATAACTCTTTAGTAACTGATAAATAATTTATTTAACTATTTAGAATTTGTATATGTAGACAAAACCAACAATTGTCCTGTTTTGCAAAAACTTTTGATTGAAGACAGGTTAATTTTGGAATCTAATATGGAATATAAGATAACTTTGTCTACGTCCTCTAACCCCTAACAACTTCCATAAAGCTTCCAAGTCAATACAATATATTCATTCACATGTCAGTATAAATAAAAATAAATGGAAGGAGTGGTATAGGAATAACATCAAGGAAAGATGAAAGATTTTGTTTAAATCTTAAATTTTATGTTGAACATACTGGATAAGAAGGGAAACAGGATTGATTATAAAGTATTTTATATACCTTATTTTTTATAATATTGTCAGTATATTTTATTGAAAATAAATATTAATTTGATATGTAAACCATCCATAATCTCACCTATGAAATGATACATAGTTCTTATTTTCTGAATAACTTTGTCTATTTATTTGTGTATTTATATAGATATGTGTATAATTTTCACGTTTATATGCATGAGTAGGTAATGTGTGTGGTTTATATTTTGCATTGCTCCAGAAAGTATTTTCACTTATTTTTAATTATGAAAAATTCAAATATGCATTGAAATAGAGAAGTTACTACAATGGACTTCCATACACCCTTCACCAGAGGGAACAATTATCAAAATTTTTATTCTTGCTTCATGTATCTCTTTCTCATTTTATCTCTCTCATTGTTGAATTATTTTAAAGCAAATGGAAGATCTATGACTTCACTCTCACATAGTTTCATATGCAACTGTTTTTAAAAGAGCCTTATCTATTGTCACTTTACCTCCCAACGGAATTATCAATAATCTATGAATGTATTCAAATTTCCCAAATTGCCTCAAAAATATGTTTTTACGGTTGTTTTGTATTAGAATCTAAACAAGAGGGGCGCCTGGGTGGCTCAATCGTTAAGCGGCTGCCTTCGGCTCAGGTCATGGTCCCAGGGTCCTGGGATCGAGCCCCGCATCAGGCTCCCTGCTCGGCGGAGAGCCTGCTTCTCCCTCTCCCTCTCTCTGCTGCTCTGCCTACTTGTGCTCCCTCTCTCTGTGTTAAACAAATAAATAAAAATCTTTAAAAAAAAAAAATCTAAACAAGATCCACACATGATATTTGGATGTTGCCTCTGAAATCACTTTAGCCAAAAATAGAACACATTCCTTCCTTTATCTTTTTCTCCTGCTATTAATCTGTTAAAGAAACCAGGTCAGTTGTCCACAGAATGTCCCACATTTTGGGTTTGTCTGCTTGCTTGTGCTTTGTGCCACTTACCTATTGTTAAATAACAATTCTGAAATTTAAAATGACAGTATATTACTTATTATCTCAGTGATATAGATTGATCAGGCTCAATTCTAAAGTTCTTACTTGGAATCTCTCATGCAATTTCAGTTAAATGATGGCCAGGCCTAAAAGAATCAGAAGATTTGACTAGAGTAGATGTCCAGCTAGGTTCACCCATATGTCTGGAAATCATTGCTGGTTCGCAGCTTGGAGGGTTGCTGGTTCTCAGTTGGGTTGTCAACAGAAACACTGATCTGTGGCATTTCCATGTGGTTTGAGCTACAGCACAGAGGCTAGATTTCAAGAAGGAACATACCAAAACAAATATTCCAAGAGCAGAACCTGCAAGGCTTCCTATCTTCTAGCCTGGGATGTCACCTAGTGTCACTTTCACAACATCTATCGATCAAAAAGCAAGTCTTGAGGCCAACCTAGATTCAAGGGGAGAGGACTCTGCAAGAGAGTGAATATAAGATATATACACTGAAGAGCAATCTTTAGAGTTTAGTGACTACATTGCATTTGTCAATTTGTTCCTTTAGAACCAATATATCCTATAAATGGAAGTTAACTTTAAACGCTTAATTATATTCAACCCCTTTGGCCAATTATATGTCCTAGTGATACTCTATACTTCATATTATGCCACATTGGAAGGCTCATGTGTCAGGTGTGATTTTAAAGGCAGCTTACATAACATAATAAAAAAAAATTTTTTTAAATGTCAAGGTCATTGAAAATAGGGAAGTCTGAGAAAAAAAAAGTATGTTTCTTTTAAACTGAAAAAAAAATAAAGGCAGCTTATAAATTTATATAAAAACTAACATAACATAAAGTAAGATAAGTAAAATATTAAAGATAAAAGAGGGTATATACCTAAGATACTATTAAAATGACTTCATAAAAATATACACACTCAAAGAGTCTCCATTCCCACCTCTCACAGCTTCCTTGCCTTGTTATGGGAGAACACATCAGAATCTCCAAGGAGAATGGAGCATGACCCTTTTAGAGTGTCTTCTTAAATACTGCCTTAATCACATGATTGAGTTCTTTAATAAGTGCATATGTGTTGTTGGAAAAGAGAATCACATATGTCACATACCAGAGGGTCATTCAATGTGAGTCATTAGGAAACTACTTCCTGATTTCAGGCAAGTTGGAGGTCTCCCCAGCGCCACTCTGTGAGAAGTTATAGGATGCACTGGGTGAAGGACATTATTTTTCTCAAAGAAAGGCTCTGAAATCATTCAAGTGATTGAAAAGTATTCGTCTAAGACTATGGAGAGTCACCAGATAGATCTGTAAACAAAAATACTAGATGCCCAATTAAATTTGAATTCTGAATAAACAATGATTTTTTTTAAGTGTAAGTGTATTCCATGCACTATTTGGGACATAGTTATACTAAAAAGATTGTTTTGATGTTTATCTGAATTTCAAATTTAACTTGGTATATTTTTATTTGCTAAATCTGGCAATTTGAAACCCAGAGAATATGAAAGAGTTTATCTGGATTTGATAAATTTAAGAGAAGCACTATTATTATATTTATTTAATTATAATGAAGCGTCAATGTGGTTCAGACAGCATGTCTGATTTGTATAGCATTGTCTGAAAGTTTCAAATTTCCTCTTTACCCTATTTTGTGCCTAGAAAATATTATTGCAAACTTTACTACTCAATTCAGGACACTATAACTCAATTCAGGACATACAGTTATTCTAAAAGTAGTATGTAACTAGCTATGGTTACTAATTATACCGTTACCTAGTACCAGGCAAAGAACAAAAGTATAAGTAACAAAAATAAAACATTTCCAAATGAAGAATGGATAGAAGAGTTACTCTAATTATGAAGTAATTATAGTCCAAAGCATGTTTGTAAACCAAGCTCACCACAACTAGCATCCAAAAGATACAAGTTCAAAAGGTTTGACTGGAAGTCAAAAGCACAGCTCAGGATTCAGGTTGCCCAGATGTATATCCAGCTTCTTCCATCACTAGCTATTTGTCTTTGGGTAAACTCCATAACTTCTCTAAGTCTCAATTCCTCTTCTGCAAAATGGAGAAAATAGTATCTACAGTATAAGTTGTTTTGAGAATGATTTACTCCAAGTAAGACACTTAACCCAGCACTGGCACAGAGTGGGCACTAAACCAATTTTGTCAATAAAGATGACAAAGAGAAAATGGTTAGAAGATAAGAATGGTGGTGGTGATCTGAAACTAACAGACATAAAAAAAGAGGCATAGAAATGCTATCAGTTTCTATTCCCAGGCTGATGTGGTTTTTTATCTTACTCTTTTATATTCACGAAATTTTCTAAAACTATGTAACTTTTATAATCAACCAAACCTACTATTTTAATTGTGTCTACAATAAATAATGAGTGCATTTTTGTACAGCTTGAGCACAAGAGTTATCTTTGCCCCAACCAATTTCTTCAATCCTCTATAGTGTCTAAATTGCAATCATGCCTTCAGAATGACAGTATATATGTGTTACTTGGGGAAAAAAGAGAAGATTTTATATATATATAAAATATCAGTAGTGTTCATTAGTATTGAGCACATTATGCATCAGATAATTTATCTGATGCTTAGAGGAGAAGTAAGAGAAATATAAGAGAAGATAATGAGGTTTTCATGGGGAAAAGCATAAATGGATGGGCTAATAGGAAAGCTCTGAAGTCTTAGGGACAGTTGGGATAAGGAGGCACAGAAAAGGGAAGGCTGTGCACAGTCTGAAGACACAAGTCATCTGGGGGTTATTTCATACTGGAGAGATTTGGGCCACAAAGTTGGAAATGAAAGAATAATGTGATTCCAACTTTGCCTAATTTAGTCCTCAGAGTAATGATGCTGGTGGAAACGGTGACCTATTGTGTTTCATTGGTGGCAAACTTTCATGTATTTTTTAAGTTTTCAATTCTTTGTTCTCCCCTTACTTAAATGTAGTTTGAAAAGCCAGTGAATATTCTGGAGATAGCTTTTTTTTTTTTTTTTTAATCTCATGTCTCATTTTAACCTAGAAACCTTTAAATATTCATGGCTTTCAGATTCTCATAATTCATACCTTCAATAACATTCAATAACTTTTCTATCACCTCTAAAACAATAATCCCCAAATCTTTCTCTGTAGCTAAACCTTCTTTCATGAACTCCAGTTTTAGGGGTGCCTGGGTGGCTCAGTAGGTTAAGCGTCTGCCTTTGGCTCAGATCATGATCCCAGGGTCCTGGATCAAGCCCCCCATCAGGCTTCTTGCTCTGCAGGGAGCCCGCTTCTCCCTCTCCTCCCCGCTTGTACTCTCTCACTGTCTCTCCTTCTCTCTCTCTCAAATAAATAAATAAAATCTTAAAAAAAAAAAAGAACTCCAGTTCTATAGGTATGTACCTAGTTATCCCCCAGCCACTGCAAACTGAGCATGTCCTAAGAGGAACTCATCTTCCCTTTCCATCAGCCACACCCCCATATGAACTATGTTAGAAGACTGGAAAACTCCATTATTTACTTGCCTCCATACAACCCACAAAGTTCTACATTTCCAGCTCTCCTTTACCATTTTAGTCCATGGTAGTCTTCCCTTTTTTTTTTTTTTTTTTGTTCCCTTGCAATGCAGTTATTTATACCGCAAGAAAAATGTAAACTCCACCCTTGGAGACTATCCTCATTTTTTCACTGTGAAACAACACTGCTATATATTTAGCAGATTGCATTTGTACTTTCCTAAATTAGCCCATTTTATGCTTTGTAGGCTAACCTCATACAAACTTTTCTTTTAAAGGGCATATGAATTTCCTTAGTGTTTCATAATATTCAGCTAAACAAAGAGAAATGTTGCCTCCAAATCTTCCAAACACAGAATGTTTTTGTTAATAATCAAATGCATATCTCTAATTTGGAAAACCCTCTTATTTCTAGATGAAGAAACAATATAAAAAGTAATGTATAGACTAAGTGAAGCTTCAAACATGTTGCAGAATTCAAAGAAAATGCTTTTGTCACTTTGTAAAGACCATCTTCCATTAACTTGCATTTAAAAAACAAACATATGACAGACATTATTGTAATGACTTCAAAATAAATGTCAAAATAAATGAATTGGTCAGCTATAAGAATTTATGTTTTATCCACCTCATGATGTTTACTTCAGTCTCCCTCTAACATCCTCTGAATTGCCAGCCTTTTATGACAATTTTTTTTATGACAATTAGGCAACATTTTGCCATCTGAGTTATATGCATTTGAGATTCACTGCAACAGGCCCCTTCCCCAGAAGATCAGCAAGAACATCCAGCCAAGACCAAGTTTACTGATCAATGAGAACAGCAGAACTCCAGTGCTAGGGGAATACTGCACATAGAATCCATGGCTTTTTTCCCATGATGCTTTAGTCTTTCAAAGTTAATTTTTTTAATTTTATTTTTTTCTTTTTCTATTTTTTTAGTTGACTTTTTCTTCTTTCCTTTTCAATCAACATCTTAATCAATTCCTTTTTTAAAATCTTTTAATTTTTCATTTTTACACTCATATTCTATCTCTTCATTGTTTAACCTTATTTTTGTGTGTATATATATATATATATATATATATATATATATATGTGTTTTTCTTTCTTCAAAGTTTTGGGATACAGTTTCTCCTAACAGACCAAAATATACCCTAAATCTAGTGTATGACGTTGTCCTAGTTTCCTGCCTGATCACATTCTCTTTTCTTTTTTATTTCTTTTAATTCTTTTTTCAACCAACTTCTTATCAATTCCTTTTTTAAAATCTTTTTTAATTTTCATCTTTACAGTCATATTCCATCCCTTCATCATATTTACCCTTTTTTTGTATATATATAAGTTTCTTTAAAATTTTGGGAGGCAATTTCTTCTAACAGACCAAAAATACACCCAAAATCTAGTGTGTGGCTATGTTATTTTCACCAGCCTGATCATATTCTTTTTTTTTCTTCTTTCCTTTTTTTTTTTTTTTACCCCCTTTCTTTTTCCCCTAGTTTCAGGGCTCTTCTGATTTGTTTAGTGTATATTTTTCTGGGGTTGTTGTTACCCTTTTAGCATTTTTTTAGCACTTTGTTCTCTCATTCATCTATTCTCCTCTGGACAAAATGACAAGATGGAAAAACTCACCTCAAAAAAAAAAAAGAACAAGAGGCAGTACCAACTGCCAGGGACCTAATCAATACAGACATTAGTAAGATGTCAGAACTAGAGTTCAGAATGATGATTATAAAGATACTAGCTGGGCTTGAAAAAAGCACAGAAGATACTAGAGAATCCCTTTCTGGAGAAATAAAAGAACTAAAATCTAACCAAGTGGAATCAAAAAGGCTATTCATAAGGTGCAATCAAAAATGGACGCTCTAACTGCTAGGATAAATAAGGCAGAAGAGAGAATCAGTGATATAGAAGACCAAATGATGGAGAATAAAAAGCTGAGAAAAAGAGAGATAAAAAAACTACTGGATCACAACAGGAGAATTCGAGATAAGTGATACCATAAAGCGAAACCACATTATAATAATTGGGATCCCAGAAGAAGAAAGAGAGAGAGGGGCAGAAGGTATATTGGAGAAAATTATAGCAGAGAACTTCCCTATTTGGGGAAGGAAATAGGCATCAAAATCCAGGAGGCAAAGAGAACCCCTCTCAAAATCAATAAAAATAGGTCAACACCCCGACATCTAATAGTAAAACTCACAAGTCTCAGAGACAAAGAGAAAATCCTGAAAGCAGCTCAGGACAAGAGGTCTGTAACCTACAATGGTAGAAACATTAGATTGGCAGCAGACCTATCCACAGAGACCTGGCAGGCCAGAAAGGACTCGCATGATATGTCCAGCACTAAATGAGAAAAATATGAAGCCAAGAATACTATATCTAGCTAGGCTGTCATTGAAAATGGAAGGAGAGATAAAAGAGATAAAGAGATAAGAAGATAAGCAATAAAAAGCTTCCAGGATAAACAAAAACTAAAAGAATTTGCAAAGACCAAACCAGCCCTACAAGAAATACTGAAAGGGGTTCTCTAAGCAAAGAAAGAGCCTAAAATAATATACACCAGAAAGGAACAGAGACAATATACAGTAACAGTCACCTTACAGGCAATACAATGGCACTAAATTCATACCTTTCAATTGTTACCCTGAATGTAAATGGGCTAAATGCCTGAATCAAAGACACAGGCTATCAGACTGGATAAAAAAACAAGACCCATCGATATGCTGTCTGTAAGAGACTCATTTTAGACCCAAAGACACCTCCAGGTTTAAAGTGAGGGGGTGAAAAACCATTTACCATGTTAATGGACATCAAAAGAAAGCTGGGATGGCAATCCTTATATAAGACAAATTAGAGTTTAAACCAAAGACTGTAATAAGAGATGAGGAAGGACACTATATCATACTTAAAGGGTCTATCCAACAAGAATATCTAACAACTGTGAATATCTATGCCCCTAACACAGGAGCAGCCAATTATATAAGCCAATTAATAACAAAAGCAAAGAAACACATCAACAACAATACAATAATAGTAGGGGAATTTAGCACCACCCTCACTGAAATGGACAGATCATCTAAGCAAAAGATCAACAGGGAAATAAAGGCCCTAAATGACACAGTGGTCCAGATGGACTTCACAGATATATTCAGAACATTCCATCCCAAAGCAACAGAATACACATTCTTCTCTAGTGCACATGGAACTCCAGACTATACTGGAGAATATTCACATCCTTGGTCACAAATCATGTCTCAACTGGTACCAAAAGATTGGGATCATTCCCTGCATATTTTTGGACCACAATGCTTTGAAACTAGAACTTAATCATAAGAGGAAAGTTGGAAAGAACTCAAATACATGGAGGCTAAAGAGCATACTATTAAAGAATGAATGGGTCAACCAGGAAATTAAAGAAGAATTTAAAAAATTCATGGAAACAAATGAAAACGAAAACACAACTGTTCAAAATCTTTGGGATACAGCAAAGGCGGTCCTAAGAGGAAAGTATATAGCAATATAAGCCTTTCTCAAGACACAAGAAAGGTCTCAAATACACAACCTAACCCTACACCTAAAGGAGCTGGAGAAAGAACAGCAAATAAAGCCTAAACCCAGCAGGAGAAGAGAAATAATAAAGATCAGAGCAGAAATCAATGAAATAGAAACCAAAAGAACAGTAGAACAGATCAACGAAACTAAGAGCTGGTTCTTTGAAAGAATTAACAAGACTGATAAACCCCTGGCCAGACTTATCAAAAAGAAAAGAGAAAGGACCCAAATAAATAGAGAGATCACAACCAACACCAAAGAAATACAAACAATTATAAGAACATAATATGAGCAATTATATACCAGCAAATTAGACAATCTGGAAGAAATGGATGCATTCCTAGAGATGTATCAACTACCAAAACTGAACCAGGAAGAAATAGAAAACCTGAACACACCCATAACCACTAAGGAAATTGAAGCAATAATCAACAATCTCCCAACAAATAGGAGCCCAGGACCAGATGGCTTCCCAGGGGAATTCTACCAAACATTTAAAGAAGAATTAATACCTCTTCTTCTGAAGCTATTTCAAAGAATAGAAATGGAAGGAAAACTTCTAAACTCATTTTATGAGGCCAGCATTACCTTGATCCCAAAACCAGACAAAGACCCCATCAAAAAGGGAACTAAAGTACAATATCACTGATGAATATGGATGCAAAAATTCTCACCAAAATACTAGCCAGTAGGATCCAACAGTACATTAAAAGGGTTATTCACCATGACCAAGTGGGATTTATTCCTGGACAGCAAGGTTGTTTCAACATCTACAAATCAATCACTGTGATACAATACATTAATAAAAGAAAGAACAAGAATCATATGATCCTCTCAATAGATGCAGAAAAAGCTTTTGACAAAGTACAGCATCCTTTCTTGATCAAAACTCTTCAGAGTATAGGGATAGAGAGTACATACCTCAAGATCATAAAAGCCATCTATGAAAAACCCACAGCGAGTATCATACTCAGTGGGGAAAAACTGAGAGCTTTTCCTCTAACGTCAGGAACATGACAGGGATGTCCACTGTCACCATTGCTGTTCAACTAGTACTAGAAGTCTAGTACTAGAAGTCCTAGCCACAGCAATCAGACAACAAAAAGAAATAAAAGGCATCCGAATTGGCAAAGAAGAAGTGAAACTCTCACTTTTTGCAGGTGATGTGATACTTTATGGGGAAGACCCAAAGACTCCACCCCAAAACTGCTAGAACTCATACAGGAATTCAGTAAAGTGGCAGGATATAAAATCAATGCACAGAAATCAGTGGCATTCCTATACACCAACAACAAGACAGAAGAAAGAGAAATTAAGGAGTCGATCCCATTTACAATTGCACCCAAAACCATAAGATACCTAGGAATAACTCTCACCAAAGAGGCAAATGATCTGTACTCAGAAAACTATAGAATACTCATGAAAGAAATTAAGATAAAAAGAAATGGAAAAACGTTCCATGCTCATGGACTGGAAGCACAAATATTGTGAAAATGTCTATGCTACCTAGAGCAATCTACACATTTAATATAATCCCTATCAAAATACCATCAACTTTTTTCAAAGAAATGGAACAAATAATCCTAAAATTTATATGGAACCAGAAAAGACCCCAAATAACCAGAGGAATGTTGAAAAAGAAAAGCAAAGCTGATGGCATCACAATTCCAGACTTCAAGCTCTATTACAAAGCTGTCATCATCAAGACAGTATGGTACTGGCACAAAAACAGACACATGGATCCATGGAATAGAATAGAGAGCCCAGAAATGGACCCTCAACTCTATGGTCAACTAATCTTCGACAAAGCAGGAAAGAATGTCCAATGGAAAAAAGATAGTCTCTTCAACAAATGGTGCTGGGAAAATTGGACAGCCACATGCAGAAGAATGACTCAAATAGACTCAAAATGGATGAAAGACCTAATGTGAGAGAGGAATCCATCAAAATCCTAAAGAAGAACACAGGCAGCAACCTCTTCGACCTCAGCCACAGCAACTTCTTCCTAGAAACATCGCCGAAGGCAAGGGAAGCAAGGGCAAAAATGAACTATTGGGACTTCCATCAAGATAAAAAGCTTTTGCACAGCAAAGGAAACAGTCAACAAAACCAAAAGACAACCAACAGAATGGGAGAAGATATTGGCAAATGACATATCAGATAAAGGGCTAGTATCCAAAATCTATAAAGAACTTATCAAACTCAACACCCAAAGAACAAAGAATCCAATCAAGAAATGGGCAGAAGACATGAACAGACATTTTTCCAAAGAAGACATCCAAATGGCCAACAGACACATGAAAAAGTGCTCAACATCGCTCCGCATCAGGGAAATCCAAATCAAAACCTGTCTCCCTCATCTTTGTATACATTTGGTGCATAACTAGTATTCAGTAACTGTTTCCTGAACAGAATAAACTGGGTAATGGAGTGACACCTTTCTGTGTGTGTGAACTAAATCTTTCACCATAACTAGCTCTAAGATGAAGAGATAGCCTGGATTATTTAGTCAGAACTTGCTGATAATTAAATGAGAATCTATGCAGTGTGGTTTTTACAGCTCTGTAAAGATACCACCTGATTTTCTCCTTTGACATTCTTGCTTTCTGCTGACTAAACTTTTACTATTAGAAATTCATTCCTCTGATATGAGGTTGTATCCCTTATTGAAACACAAATATCCTGAGATAACACACGAGCCTGGTCAAGCGTCTTGGGCTTTTGTGGATCTACCGTATCTTTTCTTGAGAGAAAGCAAATTTTTGTGAGAGGAGGATGAAACAAAGTAGGAAGGAGCTCCTTGTGGAGAAAATGCACTCCTTGGGATGGGTGGGAACATGAAGTAAAGGGTGAGAACAGAGAAAAGAGGACAGTTTCTAAATGTTCACAATCTTTGGCTCAATAATTCCACTAACCTAAAGAAATAATATTACACATGGGGCCAAGATTTATGTACAAAGATAGTCACTGCAATAGTACTTACAACAAAAAAAGTGGAAGCAACCAGATGTCCAGTGATGGGGGCACAGATAAAGAAATGCAATATGGCTATACAGCACAAGATTATGCTGCTATTCAAATTATGTTTCTGAAGAATTCTTAATAGCATGGGATGAAAGTCCAAACAAAAATGCATGGGACATGAACAGACATTTTTCCAAAGAAGACATCCAAATGGCCAACAGACACATGAAAAAGTGCTCAATATCGCTCGGCATCAGGGAAATCCAAATCAAAACCTCAATGAGATACCACCTCACACCAGTCAGAATGGCTAAAATTAACAAGTCAGGAAACGACGGACGTTGGCAAGGATGCGGAGAAAGGGGAACCCTCCTACACTGTTGGTAGGAATGCAAGCTGGGGCAGCCACTCTGGAAAACAGTATGGAGGTTCCTCAAAAAGTTGAAAATAGAGCTACCCTATGACCCAAAATTGCACTACTGGGTATTTACCCCAAGGATACAAATGCAGTGATCCAAAGGGGTACACCCCAATGTTTATAGCAGCAATGTCTACAATAGCCAAACTATGGAAAGAGCCTAGATATCCATCAACAGATGAATGGATAAAGAAGATGTGGTATATATATATACAATGGAATATTATGCAGCCATCAAAAAACTGAAATCTTGCCATTTGCAACAACGTGGATGGAACTAGAGGGTATTGTGCTAAGTGAAATAAGTCAATCAGAGAAAGACAAATATCATATGATCTCACTGATATGAGGAATTTGAGAAATAAGACAGAGTATCATAGGGGAAGGGAGGGAAAAATGAAACAAGCTGAAACCAGAGAGGGAGACAAACCATAAGAGACTCTTAATCTCAGGAAACAAACTGAGGTTTGCTGGAGTGGAGGGGGGTGAGAGGGATGGGGTGTCTGGGTGATGGACACTGGGGAGGGTAAGTACTATGGTGAGTGCTGTGAATTGTGTAAGATTGATCAATCACAGCCCAGTACCCCTGAAACAAATAATACATTATATGTTAATTAAAATAAAAAAAAAACCTCAGTGAAAAGAAATCAAACCTGGGGTTACCAGAGATAGAGTGTAGAGGGAGTGAGAATTGGAGGAAAGTGATCAAAAAGCACAAACTTCAGGGCATCTGGGTGGCTCAGTCCATTAAGAGTCCGACTCTTGATTTCGGCTCAGGTCTTGCTCTCAGGGTCCTGGAATTGCCCCCTCCACCCCCCCCGTCAGGCTCTGCACTCAGCAGGGAGTCTCCTTGAGATTCTGTCTCTCCCTGTCCCTCTGCCCCCTCCCCCTGTGTTCTCTCTCTCTCTCTCTCAAATAAATAAATGAGTCTTTAAAAAAGTACAAACTTCTAGTAATAAGATAAATAAGTACTAGAGATGTATCTCAGAACTTTGAATCCATTTTCCCTTTACTATCTGACACATTTAAATGCATTTATAGGGGTGCCTGGGTGGCTCAGTCGGTTAAGCCTCTGATTTCATCTCAGGTCATGATCTCAGGGTCTTGGGATCAAGCCCTCCTTCAGGACCCACTTCAGTCTGTACGGTCAGCGTCTGCTTATCCCTCTCCTCCCTGTGCTCCTCGCCCTGCTTATGCTCTCTCTCTCTCCCAAATAAATAAATAAAATCTTTTTAGAATAAATAAATAAATTTTCAAACTAAGAAAGTCACTATCTCCTTTGAGCCAAAGAACAGTGTTTTATTTTTATCCTTTATATTCCTAGTTTCAGTCCACCTTCTATGTACTGTCAAAATGTTGACCACATATATCTGGCTACGGATAGGAACTTTAGGAGCAAGGGTACTTACTAGAACTACATAACTGCTCCATCTTTGCCAGTGCCCCCTGACCTTGTGTTGGGGAAATATAATTAAAATAAAATCTCCTCCCAACCCAGGAAACTTCTCCACAAAGGTAGAAGAGAAAGAAAGCAATTTATTATTAAATCATCATTAAACCAGAATGTGATATGCATCCCATGCAATCTGCTAAAGACAATGCCAAGACAGAAAGAAATCTCACCCCCTCTTCTGGAGCCAAGCAGATACAACCCATTACTCACATATTCTCAAGGTAAATCTGAACTAGTCATCAAGAAAGAGGACTTGACAGCACCATTTGTCACACACAGTTCATCCTAAATTCACCAAGTAATTGGGGTGACCATCTATGTTAGCTAATTGCCTTTATCCAGAAGAAACACGAATGCATATCTATATAATAGGAAATAGTTTTACAACTTGGTGTGAGGTGTGTGCTGCCAAAGTTAGGCTTCTACCATCCCACAGAAACTGGGAAACAGGGTCACGATATTCCTTGATGATTACCTTCCAAAGAGATGTATCCCAGATCCTTAAGAAAGACAATCCTGGGTCATAAAGCTGGCAAGAGCTGTATTTAGCTTCTAGTAAGATTCACATATTTCAAAAAGACAGAGGGACATCTGGGTGGCTCAGTCGGTTAGGCATCTGACTGTTGGTTTCAGCTCAGGTCATGAACTTGAGGTTGTGG
The DNA here is from genome assembly GCF_029215605.1 of Mirounga angustirostris. Taxonomy (NCBI): domain Eukaryota; kingdom Metazoa; phylum Chordata; class Mammalia; order Carnivora; family Phocidae; genus Mirounga; species Mirounga angustirostris. The sequence continues at coordinate 115,051,167 of NW_026991709.1, read as the reverse complement.
GATCGAGCCCCACATTGGGCTCTCTGCTCAGTGCAGAGTCTGCTTCAGATTCTCTCTCCCTCTCACTCACTCTCTCTCTCCTAAATGAATAGAAAAATCTGGGAAAAAAAAAGAGACAGAACTTACCAGTTTTCTAAAGTAAATGCTCTAAGAAAAGGGGAGGGGAAAGCTCTGCTTATTTTCAACAGGGAAAATTAAGTCTCTAACTTTTAACTTGTATTTGTCCTTACAATTGGATAAGTTATTAATTGCTTTAGGCCTTTGTTTCTAGATTTATAAAAGGTTAATTGTATTTTATAGTCCCTAAGACACATTTTATTTCTAGAGTCCCTGTGACTATCTTTTTTCAACTTGATGTCATCCACAAATTTAATTAAGTTGCCTTCTAAGTTCTTATCTAAATAAATAATTGAGAAAGAGGAAAGAACCCCTTGACATTCTGGTCTGATGCTTATAGCTACACTGTATTGTTGTCTTATTGAACGTAAGCCATCTCACAGAACAGAAACATCAGACAAGGTCACTCTAAGAATATGATAAAGTGAAAGAAAACAAGGTCACTGTGAAAGCCACAAAATATGAAACTTCCTCCTCCCCTGGCTAATATAGGTGACTGGTGCTTTTTTTTTTTTTTTTTTAATCAATTAGGCTTTATCCTATGTTCTTTTTATAGGTAAGATTGATTACGGTACCCAATCATAGAATTATCCCTATTTCCTGATAACATCTAAAGCCCCATTTCCTTAAACCCTCTCCAAAATTATTCTGCCAAAACTCAAATACTATAATAGAATGCCCCATAATAACATTTTTCTGCAATGTTAACAAGTAATAAACTCATTTTTTCAGCTACAGATATGTTGCTAGTGGTCTTTGGCAGGAAGGAACTGACATCATCGATTTAAAATGAATGTGGAACAGGACAAAACCAAGGGCAGAGCCTTTGAAACAACACTGGAACCTTCACTGCTTATAGTCATTGATCCTTTAATCAATAACTTTGGCCATGGTAATTTGACCCAATACATACCACCTGACTATATAATTATTCCTTTTATCTCTTTATTTTCTTCACAAGGATATCAGGAGACTTTTTCAAATTAACTTGTCAGACATTTTTTTATGTAACATCTATGATATCATCCTGATATTTTCTTCACTTTTAGATTATTTGATTTATGTGTGTGTGTGTTTATAAATTGTGTATATATTCTAACTATGCAGGGGAGGTGATCACGTTTGCTTGGTTTGCCAATGTTTATTAAACTCATGTCACTACTTACTGTCTCCCTGTATGCTATTCAATATGATATCTTTACCTGGTTTGCCTATCATATTCTTACCTGAAGTATCTTGAGTTTCTATTTTTTCCTCATCCATTTAGCCTTCAATTCCCTTAATATATTTGTGCTGTTCTTTTAATTTAAAGTTGTTGTTGCCATTTTTTTAAGTAAAATGACTTGTTGGAAGGTTCTCTTCTCTGTCATGTGAAGTCTGCAGCATCTATTATAGTCAGTGGTAACAGAATCCCTAATATATGTAATGTTCTGACTATTACAAAGAATGCCTAATAATTAACCTTAGTAATTTTTTTTTACCGAAATTAACTCATTAGATGCTTAAGAATTAGCTAGGTCTAAAACTAACTAGGAAAGGATCAAAATGGTACACAAATGTTCAATGGAAGTAGCAAATCTGGGAAAGAACGACCTGCCCTAGGAGTAGGGGAATAAAGGGAAAGGTTGGCATTATTACAGCCTAGAGGCTTGGAGAAGGGGTAAGTGAAGTTGAGACTCAGACTTCTGTGGAGGGTATGCGGGTAGGCTGGTGCTGGTGTCTCTGAGGGGGATGCCTTGAGGCCAGGTCAACAAGGGATGGAAAACTGCAAACTGGATCAGATGAAAGGAGCTGTCTCTGCTGGGATGAAAATCATCGCTGGCAAGACACTCACAGGAATGGGAAATACATACAAGCTCACAGAAGGGAGAATATCCTTTCTCCTTCCTCCAGCCTTGTGTGTCCTTTTGGCCTTCCCCTTCCCACAACTATTACACAAATGGGTTGCCTCGTACAAATCTAAGCTGGCTTGCCATATGCCAGAATTGCTAAAATAATGCAGTATTAGAGGTGAAAGTAAACAAATTCTGCATTATGCAAGAAAATGGAATCAGCCTACAGTTCTCAGGTAACATAGAACTATTTTATTGTGACACAGTTCAAAATAATCAAACGTCTCTGATGATATAAATCTAACGTCAAAGCCCTCAATTTCCAAGGTCTGGATTTCTTTACACTAGGTTATAAGGCCATTTGGTTTTATTCTATTTGAATTAATAATTATAGTACTTTGCATTTCCAAAATCCTTTCAAATATTTGAATAGTACAGTACTCTTTAAACCAGGCAGAAATATATATATATATTATTTCTATGCTACAGATAAAAAAAAAAAAACTGGAAAAATGTTTAGTGACGTTCATGGTCAGAAAGAAGTGGCAAAATGAGGATTTAAATTTAGCTTTTCTAAGATATTGCCTACAAAAAGAGTTTCAGCATTCTCGCCACATCATATCTTCCTAGCAAGATTCCAATACAATTTGAGAAACAAATTAACATGAAATAAAAAATCACCCATTAGACATTGTTATAAAACTCTTACAAATTCTTCTGGAAAGCTACTTGGCAATGGATATCAAATATCGTAAATGTTTTCTTAGTCTTCAACCTAATTATTCTACTTCCACAAATCCATTGTGAGAGAATAATCTGAAATACAAAAATGATTCATGAACAAATACATCCATTGTAGAGTTATTTATAACTGGAATCAAACTATGACTAAAAATGGTAGAAGGTTAAATAAATACAGTAAATCCACAAGCTGGAATTATGAACAACTGTTAAACTAAGTCCCATTATGAGTTTATACTACCATGAAAAATTATTATTCTATAAATGCTAATTGAACAGAACAGGATTCAAATTTATAAATAAATTATGAGCCCAACTACCACATATCGTCATCCAATATATCTTTTCGCTTACATACATATTTTTTTAAGATTTTATTTTTGGGGCACCTGGGTGGCTCAGTCAGTTAAGCGTCTGCCTCCAGCTCAGGTCATGATCTCAAGGTCCTGGGACTGAGTCCTGAGCAAGGCTCCCTTCTCAGTGGAGTCTGCTTCTCCCTCTGCGCTTCCCCCTGCTCATACTCTCTCTCTCAAATAAATAAAAATCTTAAAAAAAAAAAAAGATTTTATTTTTAAGTACTCTCTATACCCAACATGGGGCTCAAACTCAAAACCCCAAGATTAAGAGTTGCATGCTCCACCAACTGAGTCAACCAGGAGCCCCTCAACTGTGTACATTTAAAGTGGTAATTTTTAAATTTTGTTTTCTGAAAATGATTATTAAATTAATGTAGCTGGTATAATCAATGGCATTTTTTACACTCAAGGAAAAATACATTATAAAATTCATTAAAAATTCTGGAATAAAAGTCAAAAAATATTAAAATTTATTTGGAGTGGAATTGTGGATAATTTTCTTCTTTTACTTGATTACAAGGGTATAATTTAGTAAATAACAACAACATAAACTCTCCCAGAGAAGTCTCCTTGTTGTCTATTCTCTTACATAAACCAAATATCTTTTTTTTTAAAGATCTTATTTATTTATTTGAGAGAGAGCACGTGTGTGCACGTGCAGGGAGCAGGGCAGAAGGAGAGGGAGAAGGAAAGGTAGAGAATCTTAAGCAGACTCCCTGTTGAGCACGGATCATGACCTGAGCTGAAACCAAGAGTCAGATGGTTAACTGACTGAGCCACCCAGGTGCCCCCCGAATATCTTTTTTTATCACTGACCTTCATTCTGACACCCTTTATTAATGTAGTTATTACTAAAACATTTTAGACCAACAATATTTTATTTCTTTTTATTTTTTTATTTCCCATATTTTTTCCTTCCATTTTTTTCAATTTAAAATCTCATTTTTTGTTTGTTTCGTACTGTTCTTATATGCTTCCCAAGGCTGTACTAACTCATAAAACCTTTGTTCTATGTGCGCCTTGCTGCCTGCTTCACAGAAGCCATTCTCTGGTCTGGTCTCCCAGGTCTCCAGATTCTTAATTTCTCATACGATCTCGAAAACTGACATAGCAAACTCAAAATTCTTTAGTGCCAGACCTCAGTGCCTGTCATCCAATGAGACCAAAGCAGCTGGAGTCTGTTTTCCTGAGGAAATGAGGAGTCTCCCTGGAGGAAGTTTACATTAAGTGAACAAAACCCCTGCTTATGTCTATGAATAACAGTAAAGCCCAAACTAGTGGAAATCACATATTTGTCACTCCGAAACATGTCTCCTACTTCAGTCCTCTTCTGTAAGAATACTAGTAATAATAAAATTACTTTTTCTCTATTAAACATTCATAGTTGTACACAATGCCTCTCTGAGCAAGAAAAAAAGGTGTTTCCTAGACTATATATACATAACTTTGGATGAGTGGCAAAGAAGAGTTGTTACTTAGGATGTTAACCTAAGGTTTGGTAACTAGCCAAACCTCTAATTAAACTAAGTTAAATGACCATAGTTAGATCCAAAGCTAGAGCACAATTTCCATTACTATAAGACTACCTGGGCAATGGTAACAAGTGACAAGTGCTGATCAAAACCCGAACTACAATGTATAGAAGAGTCAAAGTGGTAAAATAGGTAGAATGCCCTATACAGCTATGCTGTGCTATGTGAGTTCAATAATTAAAGAAATGTTTTTAAATTTCTTCAAAAGATAGATGATTTGAAATTAATATTTCTTCAACCTCCACAGAAACCCAATTTCTTAAGAAATTGGAATATATCTGCACCCAACAAGGACAGCATGGTATAGTGGTTACTGCATTCACTCAGCAACCAGACTCAATTCCTTCTTGGCTCTGCTTCGTGGGCAAGTTGCTTAACCACTCTGTTCCTCAATAGGTAAAATGGGACTAATAAAGGAACCTACGTAGCTCAAGGTATTATTATGCCAATTAAGTAATTATTATAATGTACCCAGAAAAATGCCTATGAAGGGTAATGTGCCATCCTGAAATATGACTCCTAGGCATAAGGATTACTTTTGAGCTGATTATTTTTAAGAAACAACAGACACAGTAGGAGCTCTGGAAACATGGTAGAAGTTACCTTTTCTTTTTTTTTTTTTTTATTATTCTTATGTTAATCCCCTACATTACATCATTAGTTTTAGATGTAGTGTTCCATGATTCATTGTTTGTGCATAACACCCAGTGCTCCATGCAGAATGTGCCCTCCTCAATACCCACCACCAGGCTAACCCCTCCTCCCACCCCCCTCCCCTCTAGAACCCTCAGTTTGTTTCTCAGAGTCCATCCTCTCTCATGGTTCGTCTACCCCTCCGATTTCCCCCGAGAAGTTACCTTTTCTTAAGGAAGATTTACACTTACAAAGGAAATCTCCACTTGAGTCTTTTCTCTGTGTACCAGGAAGAGAAGGACATTCTAAATCACAAGAAACTCTTAACAATGGAGAGGACTTAAATCTACATAACAACCTTACTCTTACTTAGTGTGCTTTTCCTGATAACCTCACTTAAGCCCTCACCTCCCAACATCTTTCTTTTGTCCTTGGCTGGAGACAGATATTTAAGGTGGTGGCTTGGGCCATTTCAGTTTTCCTATTTCCCCTGGGGATATCCCATGTATACATAAGGTATATATGTTCTTAAACTTCTGTTGGTTTTCCTCTTGTTAATCTTTTATTACAGGAGTATCTCAGCCAAGATCCTAGAACAGTAGAGGAAAAATTATTTTTCTTCCCCTATACCTAGTACATAATGAGTACCAAATAAGTTTTGCTAAATAAAGAAAGAAAGAAAGCTTGAAAGAAGATCAAGGTTTTGTTCTAAATGTATTTTGTTCCACTGGTTGAGGCCCTTGTCCACCAGGGTCTGGGCCCTGCAGTGGGTTTGTATTATTGGTATAGTCTACTACCAAATATGGCAAGATGACTGTTGTACTGGTCAGTTTTATGTGTTAATTTGGCTTGACTATAGTAACCAGTTTTAGGGGAGAAAAAAATAATTTTCCCTTTATCCTAATTCTCAGCTGGGAACCCTGTGACAAAAGACAGATTAACAAGAGAAAAACAAACGGATGTTTATTAATACATCTACCCCATGTATATATGGAAGATATTCAGGGAGGTGGCTTAACTCAGGCTTAAGTACCATCTTCAGCTGAAGACAAGGAGAGAATGGTGTTGGAGAAGCTAGTGTAGATAGAAGACTATGAAAAGTATGGTAAACAAAAGTAAGGTTTGTTATGTGTTTACACACACACACACACACACACATCCTATTGGTTCTCTTTATCTGGTGGAACCCTGACTAATCAGTTGCCAAAAGTGTCCAGTCAAAGAATGCATTTTTGTGTCAGACACAAAATCCTCTGCTAGAAGAGTAGAAAAATGGACCAACTCAGAGGCAACCGTGCCACAACTGAAAGATTACAAGGACCTAATATGAAGGTTGTTTGTGGAGTTAATGATCAATGTAACCATTTTTATGCAAAAACACATGACCGCCCTTGAATAATTTATAGCCATAAATGAATTCATAACCATCAATGGGCTACTTGGAGAAAACTACTACAGGTGCCATCCATGGGGTGACAGCTGATTGAGTTTCCTATGGGCAGGGAGGTGGAGTAGAGGTAGAGGATGAAAAGGGTCAAAAGTAAATCACCACTGTTGAACTTCATGACCCTGATAAGTCACCTGAATTATACTCTTTAGGAGAAAGTAATCAAGCTGGCATGCGTCTGTAAACTTCTAGGAGTCAAAATAACACAATACACATCTAAGATGCAGAAGTAAATTGAGAAACCAGCAACATTTCAGTTTTATCTCTACCCTAAAAGGAGACCCAGCAAGTGGGTCCTAGTGGGTGGAATTAAATCCCTATCCTAACCTAGACTAGCCCAAGGTCAATTTAAGGTCATTTGCCTGTAAATTACTTCTTCTAGTGTGAGAGTTGACCATGGGTATAAGTTCTCTTACTAAGAACTTTCCAAGTATAAATGACACCCATTCAAAATAAAATTATTGTAGAATAATATTGTGATCAGGAGATTATGGGGAAAAAAATACACTTCAGAACAGAAGAGAATTCAAGCAAATAACAACTAATTCTTATGACTTGGCATATTTTCAATTGCAGGCCTTTGTAGTCTGCTAAAGTTTTATACTATAAATCATTTTATATTTATCATTTCAACTTTAAAAATCAAACCCAATGTTATTTAATATAAGGTAAATTATTTGATAAAAATTGTGATAATTCAAGTTTTTCCTGAGTATATTCTATCATTTCAAACTATATGCGTATAAAAGTAAATTCACTAATAATGCTGACTTTTTCTTAACAGAAAATGCAGACTCTTTCTCACCAGAAAAACAAACAGAAAACTAACTTGCTTTCTTTGATGGAAGGAAAAAAAAAAAAAAAACCTACATTAAGTTTAAAACCCCTACCTTATGTCACAAAAAAGAAAATAAAATCTGAAATGGAAATCAAAGGAAAGGTATTTGTAGAAACCTTGATTCTTTGAAATATTTGGATTCCAAATGAACTAGACTACTTTAAAAGAAAGAATGCAAGATCAAAGTCATGAATAAGACAGAAGCCAAAATATCACCTCATATAAAACAGGCCACCTGAATTAGTATATCCCCACAGTCTAAATCTGAAAGGAAAAAAAAAAAAAAAAAAGACAAGGACATGATGCCAGCTACAAAAAAATTCTGGAAGAAAGTTGTACTTTGCAGATTTTATGGAAACCCAAAAAGGGCAATTTTTATGCTTTATAAAGTATGCATAACCAAAAGTTACTTTCACAAGGTATGAAATGAAACAAATCCAAAGCATTTTCTGTCCTACACTGAAAAAAGAAAAAGAAATTTTTGAACATTGTGAGCTATAGTTTGTTTTATTTGTAATAAAGCATTATGCAAGAGATCCTATATTTTAGAACAGTCACTGAATAGTAAGCGAAGGTTGTATTTATAGCTGAAAATATACGACAGTAGACAAAAATTTTTGATTGAATAAATTTTGGGTTTGTTTTGATGAAAAACTTGCTACCTTTGACAAGGAAATAACAGTAATTTAGTTTATCTCACAATGTCAATGGTTTAGAATTGCCCTGTGATTCATGGATCATCTCATCTTTTCAGTGACCTGACAGGTGCTCTAAGTCTGAGGGTAAGCTAATTGTAAAATGTCACTTTCACTTGTTCCCGGTCTCTCTGTGGTCAGAATCTTGCATCAGGAACCTATGTTTGGCCAAGTAAGTCCGTTTCATGACTCTCTGATTCAGTATACTTAGTCTGGTACTCTGATCTATTTTGGTCCCTTTATATTTTTTTGTAGATGCAACATGAATTTATGATTAATATATCTTATTATATGTTTAACAAAACATAATGATAAGGTATTAACGTTAGAGAGCTAACTTCTAACTGGTACCTTCCTAAAGACTATGGTCATTTTTATTGTTCCTTCTATAATGCCAGAAATACTATCTCATTCTCCTCCACCCGGATTGCCTGTGGTGTGTGTCTCTCTGAGAGCTCCTACAATCACCGATGTTCCTCGCCTGCCAGAAAGTAACATTCTTTACCCCCTCTAAGGACTGAAGTCCATAAATACTAGAATAGAGATGAAGGAAATTTGTGTATAAGGACCCACAAAATGGAAGATGCCTCAGTGGCCTGGCCCATGTCACAAATCTAAACCTAAGTCAGCCCACACTTATGGGAACACCTGGTTATCTAGGAAACCTAACATACGCCAATCATAGTCCTCCAATTCAGCATTGGCTAGCTCACCTTACCCTACAAAACAGGACCGGCTAGTCTTACCAGGAGATCCCCAACATCCTAGCCAATTATGCCCTGTTTCCAAGTTGCTGCTTCTGATGCTCTATAAAATTCGCTCTCACCCAAAATCCCTCAGGAAGAGTGCTCCACTCCTTGTGAGGCACTGGACTCCCCTAAACCATGGATTGTTTTCCCTTGAATAAAAGACACCAAACTTGTTACTGAATTGTATTATTTTTGTCATTTGGCAGTAGATACCAGATGAGTTGCCTGGAAGGACTTTGAGGCACTGTTTCCAAAAGTGAAAAACAGTCCTGTTTCTTATAACAGCCTTATTATACTTAATTTAATGATATATTTTTTACATTTTTTTCTTGTGGTAAAATACATATAACATGAAATTTGATACACTAACCATTTTTAGGTGTACAATTCAGTGGCATTACTTATATTCATAATGCTGTAAAACCATCAGCCCTATTTCCAAATCATTTTCATCATCCAAAATAAAAACTATACTCACTAAGCAATAACTCCCCACTCCATTTTCCCCTCAGCCCCTGATAACTTCTAATCTACTTTCTGTGATGAGTTTATTTTTAAATGTGGTATTTTTTTTTTATTAAGATTTTATTTATTTATTTGACAGATAGAGAGACAGCGAGAGAGGAAACACAAGCAGGGGGAGCGGGAGAGGGAGAAGCAGACTCCCCGCCCAGCAGGGAGCCCAATGCGGGGCTCGATCCCAGGACCCTGGGATCATGACCTGAGCCGAAGGCAGACGCTTAACGACTGAGCCACCCAGGCGCCCCATAAATGTGGTATTTCTAGAACAGTCCTGGTTATAAATTTTGTTTTATCCAATTAAATTCTGATGGAAAAAAGAATAGATTTTTCACTGAACCTATTCAAATAACTACATTGCCATAAAAAAGTATTTTTTATAATATTTCACCATTCACCTAATTAGTTTTGAAGATAAAGCTAATCAACATAAAATCACTAGTTTCTATTCACTAACCATTCTTAAGTTCTGATGATGACCACTAAATTATAAACTATATTAAAAATTTCCCATAGAGTCTTTTTTTTCCAAATTCTGAGATATTGGCCAGGGCAAGACATCTTTCAAAGTGACTTTTATTTCAATTTACACATGTGGCCCGTTAAACAGAGAATTAGAAATAGGCCAAGGAGAAAAAAAATTATTTTATAATATGTCCATTAGAAAATGTAACATTAACTATAGCTAAATTTCCTTTATGTCAGTTATAGCCAATCCTACATAATTAATTCTTTATAGCCAGGACTTGTCATCTGTTTCTAGACTAAAGATCTGGATATCCTAATCCAGCCCCTTGATAAGAGTTTGTTCATGGTGGTAATATCAGCTGATACCTGGAAACCTATAACTTCAGAGTAGGAAAGTCAGTACCAATGAGTTATCAGAAGAGATCAGTGATCATGTCAAAATCTAAAGAAAACGATTGTAGTCTTGAAAACAACCATAACCAGACTGTCAATGTTTCAAAAAAAATAGCAGAATGTCACACTAATTACAAGGAATATGAGCTTTTTCAGAGAACTTCTGATTCTGACTTTGAAAATGTTTCATATGTATGACAAGTCAGCACAAAAGCACATAAAATTACCAGGTCTTCAAATGAAGATGTTCTCTAACATAACTAAGACCAGATTAAAATCATACCTATGATCCCATTACAGAGAAGTTGAGCTAATCACTGGGGATTTCTACAACTCCTATAAACATATAATAAACACGCAGAGAATAAGAACAGCTCCAATTGTCATTTGCTGGTGCAGCATACTCTCATAGTCCCTAAAACAAAACTAATCCAGAGATTCATGAAGCAGAAATAAACCAGAAACAGACTGAGGGAGAGCACAAGCTCTACTACCATACATTAAAAGCCACCACAGAGACCAAATAAGAAGCCTGGGCACCAGATGACCATAAGGTGCATTTACTGAACAACTTATTTTACTCAATTTCACTGGGTAAATCTTTATGAGACACATCCTTGAGAATGATAAAACAGACAACCAACCAACCAAACAAATAAGTAAACAAGCACGCAGGGAAACTCATAGAAAATGTAGGTCAATTAATGAGTGAAGATTTTCTTACTTGCAATAAAGCGTTATTCAAGTCAGATCAGCTTTCGGAACAAGTAGCTTCCTGGAATAAGGAGTGAAGCTTGTATTTGTAGTTCAAATTCTTATATCCCAGTTGACAGTTCTGATTGGCTAGCATTTGGGTCACTGTCGACAAAAACAGAAGGTACAGTCTATCACAAGAAAAAAAAAAATCATAGCATATTTCAGGATGCAGTTTTCAAAATCACTAAGAGTAAGATCCAAATGAGTCAAAGAAAAGAAGAAATAAAGCAAATTTTAAAAAAGAAAAAATATGTATGCATATGTTATATAAAATATGTAATACATATACATACATAATAAAATGTGAATACACATACTCTGTGTATATGCATATAGACTTTTTTTTACAATTCAGTAAAAATATAAAACAAAATCTGAGCTAAAAAAATCTTAGATTAAGCTTATTGTAAAAAACCACAAATCTTTCTAGTTATTCTAGCATGAAAATATATACTGAGCATGAGAACTTTATCTTGATTTTGGAGATAAGTACATGTTTTTTCCATGGTTGTTTACAATTCTTCCATTCAGTTGTCCCACAGAACAGCTCTGGCTCTGAATGGAACCTGAATTTTAAAACCAAACTGAATTAATCAAGCTTCCTAATCACTAGAGTAAAATTAATTTTAATGCTCGCTTTTGCTTTAACAGTATCTACTTCATTACACACTTTCCTCTAAAAATGTAACATAAGACAAACACATTTCTTTTTTTTTTTTTTAAAGATTTTATTTATTTATTTGAGACAGAGAATGAGAGACAGAGAGCATGAGAGGGAGGAGGGTCAGAGGGAGAAGCAGACTCCCTGCCGAGCAGGGAGCCCGATGCAGGACTCGATCCTGGGACTCCAGGATCGTGACCTGAGCCGAAGGCAGTCGCTTAACCAACTGAGCCACCCAGGCGCCCCAAGACAAACACATTTCTAAATATGAATTTGTAAAGCATTGATTTTTTAAAATGTTCCATTCTTCTAAGAACAGAAAACCTTTTTAACACAGACTATTCAAAGGGACAGCGATCAAAACACAAAATATTTACAAATACATGAGTTTTCATTTAGAGGACATTTACTGAGTACCTATTTTGTGCTGGCTATTATGCCAAACATCACTGATATGCAACTATGAATCTATGAACACTGTCCTTGAGCAGCTTCTTCATAGTGAAGAACACAACTACAGCCAAGAACAACCAAATTACACAGAAAGTACCATAATGAAGTATAATTAAAATGCTATGCACATTCAGAATGATGAACAACTAACTACCTCAGCCTCATAAATTTGGAGATACATTTATAAGGTATTGACGAGTAGGAAGAATATTGCCATTCAAGAATGGGGAAAAGTATTCCAAGGAGAATCTTGAAAAAAATGAAATGAGCTAAATATTTCCTCATAAAAAAAAAAATACTTCCAGTGTATCCACTCCGCCCACAGCCACTGCCACTGGCGTAATCTAGGTCACCATCCTCTTCACCAGGGCTTCTGTGATTCTCACTAACTCATCCTTATCATCCAGTCTTTCTTCCTTCATCCCCCTGCCATGAATCCTCCACGTAGCAAACATATTTATTTTTATCTTTTAGCATAAATTGGATCTTGTCACTACTGCTTAAAATTTGTCATTTTTCCATTACATGAAAAGGAAATCCACTCGCTTATCAGAGCCTAAATATTCTGCCCAGCTTCCCATTTAAAGCTCTGCACCAGTACCTAGCTGTGATATATTTATACATATATTATCTTTAAACTCTTTCCCCTAACCAACTTACTTACTTGTGAAATCATATTTTTAGATGCTCACATACATTTCAGAACCAGAATCTAGTCTGAATAATATTTTTGAAATTGGTGAATTGTCTGATACTTTCTTTTTTATCCTATTAAAAACATACAATTTCAGAAAAAAAGGTATATAATTTATAGCTATATGGAAATACCTATTTGTTTACTAGATGTGCTTCTGAAAAACTGAAATAAATAATCGTTCTTTAAACTTGGAACCATATTTGAATTGCAAAAGAAGTCCTGTATTCATGGGCTAAATAATTCAGACAGACCTTTCCAGTGAGGATAACTAGAAACACCACTTAAAAAAATCATAGACATATGCTTATAGGAAATGAAGAGCTAAAGGCCATGCAGAATTATTGAGCCAAGATTTGGGAGACAATGGAAATGCAGAGATGTGAGTCAGGCATTTGAAATCGCTTTCCTCTGAGATGTTAATTATTCCAGGGGCAATAGGGCAATGAGGCAGTAGGGAGGCTGAAAGTTTGAGCAGGAGACTCTCCATGTCTCTCCCTTTCCTTTCTGAAAGTTTCAGGGGACAAGGGAGACAAATGTGAGTCCAGAGCAGGCAAGAGGTCTCTAACCTCTCATGCATGGGTAGGAGCTGAAAGGTTATGTAATAGGTGCAGGGACTGCTTCCCAACTCTGAGTTATTCACCCATTATACTTGTATTAAGGAGACCACCCCAAGGTTGTCTGAAAACTACCGATGTCAGGCCAAACCGAACAAAAGAGAGGTCTGAAAAAGGATAACACCATTCTACATCTCAACTTATTTCTATAAATATTTTTTTTCAAATATAATGTTAAAATGTTCGATTTTTTCAAATCCAGTACAAAATAATCAGGCTTATGAAGAGACAAGATACCTTGATTGAGAACCAGTAAAAGTAACAAAAATTAGAAACAGATCCATTTTCTGGGAATGGAGCAAAAGTACCAAAATATATTAGCCTTTGATAATAAAAGATAAATGTTGCAATTTCTAAGATAATAACTAAAGAAACAGTAAAAGCATATACATTTGACCCTTGAACAACAGGAGCTTGAATTGCATGGGTCTGCTTATATGTGTTTTTTTTTGTCAGTAAATGTATTAGAAAATTTTTTGGACATTTGTGACAATTTGAAAAAATTTGCAGATGAACCACGTAGTTTAGAAATACCGAAAATAAAAAATAGGTATTATTGTGAGAATATAGTATACAATAAATACAAGCTACAAAAAAATGTGTTGACTATTGATGTCATTGGTAAGGATTCTGGTCAACAATAGGCTACTAGTAGTTAAGTTTTGGGGGAGCCAAAAGTTATAGGCAGATTTTTGACTGAACAGGGATTATTCAGTAATGTTATCGTTCAGCCCCTGTGTTGTTCAAGGGTAACTATAGAAATTCTAAAATTTGTAAAGGCAAAATTTAGAACGACAGGAGAAAACATCAAATAAAACAGAAAACAAACAGTAGGATATTTAAAATAAAATATATCTGAAGCTACAATTAATGTTATAATCCATCGAAAAAACAAAGCTTGTCAAAATAGATGCAAGAAGAGAGCACAGCATGCTGGACAAAAGTGGGAGGTAGACTAGAGGGCCAGGGTTAAAACACTTGAGAAAATTATGTCCTATATCTCCCTTTCCCTTCTGTAAAATAGCAAGTATCATACATAGAATTCATGTCTCTAGGGACAGTTAGGCAGTGAGGTCATTTAGGTAAAGACCCTGATGTCGTACCTGGCACACTGTAGTGCTTCGCCCTCCTTCTCCTGTAAGATAAACATATTAGATAAGGCCAAGTTTTCTTATAATCGGATTCACTTAGAGTGAAGTACATCTTTAATTTTAGAGTGACTTTACATTATTAGATCTACTTAGCTCTAACGAGGAACAAAGCTATTATAATATATTAATTGGGTCACTGAAGTCCATGGCATGAAGCTTGATACATAATTAAAGTAACTAAATATGCCCTAATATATCCCTTTAAATGTTTTATTGATACTGTTGGCTGAATGTGAGAAGTAAGTGTGATTTTGCTGTCTTTATGGGTCAGATTTCATTATATAAACATCTTAATTTTAATCAGGCAGTTATTATGTTAATATATTCCATTAACAGTGGATATTTTTTTCCACACCTAACAATCTACAATCTTGAAAACTAATTTAAATAGATCTTTTTATAGCAAGTCTGTGAAAACTGTGTATATTCATTAAATTAAAGATCATTTTGCATGCCAGCACAACCAAATTGTATTTTGAAATGATGCAGGATAAACAACAGATGTGTCCAATATATATTTTTCTTCAGTTGCTAAGGCAACATTGTTCAGTCTTTAAAGGAGCGAGATGGTGCAGAAACAAGACCAGAAAATAATTCCTTTGGGCACTTGTTTCGATAAGAAGGTACCCTTCACTTTTGCCATTACAATGTAGCCAGCATGGTTTGACACATTCTAGTATTATATTATCTGTGCTAGACTTTATACGTTTCATTATTTGTTTTTTTAAAGATTTTATTTATTTATTTGTCAGAGACAGAGAGCACAAGCAGGGGGAGCGGCAGGCAGAGGGAAAAGCAAGCTCCCTACTGAGCAGGGAGCCTGATGTGGATTCCAGGACCCTGGGATCATGACCTGAGCAGAAGGCAGATGCTGAACCGGCTGAGCCACCCAGGCGTCCCTAAGCATTTCTCAAGATAATGGTGTAATTCTGATGGTGACCAAGATAAAATATTGAGAATTGTAGGCTAGATTTCCAAATGTAAGGGAGAACTAGCCTGGCAACAAGATGCCTATTACCTCATTCTTTCTAATTCAGGAAATCCCTCTTCTATCCATTCCCAATTACTGTCCACCCTTGTTATATATATATATATATATATTTACACTCTTCCATTCACACAAGTTCAAGCAGTATTTTTTTTTTTTTAACTCCTCTTGGACCAAACAAGAGGAGGATCCCACCAGTAATATTTATAATAACATGGAAATTACCATTTAGTCACTATTTCCATTTTTGTTGGTGGGATTATATGAAATAATAAGAAACATGGGACCTCCTCAGAGTAAAAATGTTCTAAGAACCAGTGTATGGCTCCAAGTTCTCTAAAAATATCAGCACCACTTGAAGAGAATTCATGAGAAGAGAACCATCTCTTTTTAAAAAAGCAGTTACAGGGCTAGGCAATGTCAGTCAATAGAAAAGCAGAGAAATTAACTGAAATTCCAGAAAGAATGTTGTTAGCTAACACATTTGGTCTCATTTCTTGCACGTCCTTTAGGTTATTTTAATATTTAATAAATGACATGTTAGAACTATAATATGTGAAAGTAGTAAGAAGGAATTTTGAAATAGTGTGAGGAGTCAATGTGCTTATATATATGAAGAACACTTAGGGTTAAATGTCTCAGAACATGTTTTAAAAATTACTTTATCAGGATGCCTGGATGGCTCAGTCGTTAAGCATCTGTCTTCGGCTCAGGTCATGATCCCAGGGTCCTGGGATCGAGCCCTGCATCAGGCTCCCTGCTCTGCGGGAAGCCTGCTTCTCCCTCTCCCACTCCCCCTGCTTGTATTCCTTCTCTCACTGTGTCCCTCTCTGTCAAATAAATAAATAAAATCTTTAAAAGAAAGAAGAAAAAAGAAAGAAAGAAAAGAAAGAAAGGAAGGAAGGAAGGAAGGAAGGAAGGAAGGAAGGAAGGAAGGAAGGAAGGAAGAAAGGAAGAAAGGAAGAAAGGAAGAAAGGAAGAAAGGAAGAAAGGAAGAAAGGAAGAAAGGAAGAAAGGAAGAAAGGAAGAAAGGAAGAAAGGAAGAAAGGAAGAAAGGAAGAAAGAAAGAAAGAAAGAAAGAAAGAAAGAAAGAAAGAAAGAAGGAAAGAAAGAAAGAAATTACTTTATCAAGGGGTGCCCAGGTAGCTCAGTCAGTTAAGCTGCCTTTGGCTCAGGTCATGATCCCGGAGTACCAGGATCGAGTCCTGGGATGGAGCCCCATGTCAGGCTCCCTGCTCAGCAGGGAGTCTGCTTCTGCCTCTGACCCTCCCCCATCTCATGCTCACTCTCTCTCTCTCTCAAATACATAAAAAGAATCTTTAAAAAAATAAGTAAAAAATAAATAAATAAAAGCAATTACTTTATCAAAAAAGAAAGCTTCTCACAAGAGGTGTTATTTTATGTGAGACTGTGTGATATTAATAGTTCTTTCTGAGATACTTAAAACTTGAAATAAAACTGGAATGTTTTCTCAACCCGTACACATATTTAACTGTGTAAAGTCTACTTTGAAGATTTCATTATCAGACTAAATGATCTCCTTTGTTCTTAGTAAGTAAAAAATATAAACTTTAAAAAATGCCCCTTTCTAAAATGTACATAATGCTAAAAATTTTAGAAGGTGAATATTACATTTCATTATTAAGATATTAAGAAACTGGGGCACCTGGGTGGCTCAGTCGTTAAGCGTCTGCCTTCAGCTCAGGTCATGAATCCAGGTCCTGGGATCGAGCCCCTGCTCGCGGGAAGCCTGCTTCTCCCTCTCCCACTCCCCCTGCTTGTGTTCCCTCTCTCGCTGTGTCTCTCTCTCTGTCAAATAAATAAATAAAATCTTTAAAAAAAAAAAAGATATTAAGAAACTTTGAATGTTGTGATTCAAGCATCACATCACTGTGAGAATTTGTAAACATCTTTTCTTTATCACATATGTTTTAAATGTAGAGATTGAGAAATGCACAGCATATTTTGAAGAGTTCTCACTTAAAATGTCCAATAATGGGAGAAGAAAAATAATTTCTCTGTTCACATTGATTTGAGTTTTACAGATGGTTTAATGTGAGATTAGAGGTGGGATTTTAACCCAAATATTTATGATTTCTTCTGAAGAAATTATTATTTAAATATTTGGCATAAAACAAGACATCTGGGAATAATTAAAATTAAAAAATTATTATGGTAGTATGAGCAAAGATAGTTCTAATTCCTCGATAAACTATTTTGTGGGTTTAATTCCAATAGAAAAATAATTGATAGCGACTAGAGACCCAAAAACACAAGAAGTCATTTCTTTGTAACAAATGAAAATAATCAGCAAAACTATATGAGAAAACATAAGGAAAGAAGCGGGATTTACATATCTATTTGGAGGATACTTTAAAAATTCCAATTATGGGGCGACTGAGTGGCTCAGTTGTTAAGCGTCTGCCTTCGGCTCAGGTCATGATCCCGGAGTCCTGGGATGTAGCCCCGCATCGGGCCCCCTGCTCCGTGGGGAGTCTGCTTCTCCCTCTCCCACTCCCCCTGCTTGTAGTCCCTCTCTCGCTGTGTCTCTCTCTCTGTCAAATAAATAAATAATATAAAATAAAATAAAAATAAAAATAAAAATTCCAATTATTGTGATTCACCTGGAACAATTTAAAAAACTCTCAACCTCATCAATTTTGAAAAAAATGTTCTATAAACTATAAAGGAAATTTTATCCTTATTACTTTTAAGCTACTATGTATTTAACCCTAAAGACTTGCTGGAAATATTTTAAAGTAGGGGTAGGGGAAACACTTTGGGAGTTATTGCACCCAATTAAATCCCATATTCCCACTTATAAAGGAGGAAGAATATAAGGAGAGAATCAAACGAAGGTGAGGGGGGTACAAGGTGAATGGGATAAGAGAGAACATGGAAGAAAGAGCAACAAAGAATGTGATCATGACTTTCTAGAATACAAACTAGCTCTAGCAACCACTAGGTAATATAGATAAACCTTCAGCAAATTTGATTTTTTTTTTTTTTAACACAGAGGACAAGGAGAGACCACAGAAAAAGGCAGACGATCCAGATCAGCTGGTGGCAGGTTTAATGAGCAAGGGAGCTTACTTACATACATAGGTTGTCCTGGCTGGCTGCAATACAAGTAGATCTCCACATCTTCCTTCCAGAATCTTAAAAGTTTATATAGAGGCCTTAACTCGGTTCAGTCATGTATACCTTCCAAATAGTCTCAACAACACATTGCTCTCTCAAGGCTGAGACCTTGAAAATGGCTCCCACTGTGTCAAGGGTGGGCAGAATGTACATTCCAAAATGGGGAAGGGGTGAGAAGCCTCCAACTGCCTCAATACAGCTCACAAGTCAACTGTTGGTCACATCTTCTAGATGACCTCCTTCAACAACAATTTAGGAACCTAGGGAGAATTATCTATATTCAAAGATTTTTTTCAAAAAATATATAATTATCATGTATAACTTTGTATCAGTAAATCTGAAATTATACCTAAAATCAAAATTTTTAGAAAAATAAAAAATTAGTCTATGAAGAATAAGCAATCTACTCGCAATGGAAAATTAAAAAAGCACAGATAAACTCTCTCAAAACCATGCATGAAAATGCAAGTTATTACTGTTATGTTCTACCAAACCTTCAGAAACAGATGTATCCTATATTATGTAAACTGTTCCAGGCTAGAGAAGTATATATGCCCTATGTTGAGTTCCAGAAGTGATGTTAAGACTCAAAGCTAACAAAAAGAGGTACCAACGACCTTCTACTCTAAATTCAGAAACCTTCAAAGAAATGGTATTTGTCACTATGACATATGCCAATACAATAAGACCAAAAACAAAAACCAAAAAACACATAGGCAGAAATAGTGGAAAGAAATAATCTTCTCCAATATGTTTATTCTATTTAACAAATCTAAAAAAATAGTATGTCAAACAAAATAGAATTAATGTAATATTTCAATCAAGTAACTAACTTCAGAATAAACATAAAATTGGTGAGTTTCTTATGCAGTAAGAATAAATTTGTAAATACATTACTAAAAATGAATCCTTTTAAAATAGCAACAAAATATATTAAAAAAAAAAAACTTACAGCAATACATCTAAAAAGAAAGAGTCAGTAAGAATACAAAACTCAGGGGGTGCCTGGGTGGCTCAGTAAGTTACGCCTCTGCCTTGGGCTCAGGTCATGACCGTGGGGTCCTGGAATCAAGCCCCATGTGGAGCTCCCTGATCAGTGGGGAGTCGGCTTCTCCCTCTCCCTCTGCCCCTCCCCCCACTTGTGTGTGTGTTCATGTTCTCGTTCTCTCTCTAATAAATAAATAAAAACTTAAAAAAAAAATACAAAACTCAAATGAAGGATATTAGGAAGGTACAAAATAAATGGAGATACAAATATGCTCTGGAAAAATATTCAATATTTTAAAGATATCAATTCTCCATGCATACTCAATGAGAATCTGAACATTTTTAAAACAAAACTTGGCATATTAATTACCAATTTTACTCCAAGAAAACCAAATATGAAAGCCAAGCCAAAAAATTCTGAAGCGCAAAAGGAGAAAAGATTTGTTCTACTGAAATTTAAAATGGATTATAAAATAATAACATTTTAAATATATTCTGGTTTTGGTGAATATCACAACAAATATATCAATGGAGCAGACAGAAATATACTTGTTGTTTATTTGAAGTTAAGAGATAATAAAAGCATTTACATCAGTAAGAAACACAAACAAACTGGTCAATCAATGCATTTAATAACCTGGCTATTCATATGGGAAAAAATTAAATTAGATCATCTTGCTATTCACAAAAATAAACTCTCTATGGATTAAATTTCTAGACAGAAAAATTTGAAAGGAATTGTAGAAACCTTAAACTTAAACCATAGGTTAATTTATTTATGTCATTTATGTCAAGAAAGCCTTCAAAAAAAACATTAAATACAAGTCATGCAGAAAAATTTTAATTTAAACTATATCTAAAATTTAAAAATCCACATGACCACATACATCTTAAATAAAGAGATAAATGAAAAACAAGGAGAAAATATGTTAAACAGATAAAGAAAATACTTCCAGAGTATATACTCAATCAAAAGGACAAGCAGCAGATAGACACTCTACTGTGAGTAAATTCACAAAAGAGAGAATATGAATTAGATCATAACGAGCTATTTTTGCCCATTGGGTTGGCAAAAATGATAAAATTAGACTATATCAAGTATTTCTGAAGCTGTATGTAGTAAAAAGAGTACACACACTAATATCCTGATGGTAGAAGTTTAATATAGCCACACTGGCCAACTCTGTTAATATCTAAAAGGCGTGGACCCAGTAATACAGCAGTATCTATCCCAGATAACTATGTACATATTTGCAAATGGGAGCAAGTACAATAAAATAAAAAACAAAATAATCAAAATTTCTATCAGTAAGAATGGCTAAACAACCTATAGTATAGCCACATGTTGAAGTACAATGCAACAGTAAAAACTAATATGAAAATGTATTAAGATATAGAACAATTCCCAAAGAAACTGTAGAAAGTTACAGAAAAGATATATACAATATTATGCAAATAGACACAAAACATTTTTCTATATGCATTTATAGGTCTCTAAATTATACAAAAAAATAATACGATAAGGTGGTTATCTTGACGGATGAGACTGGGATTTTTAAGTACTTATGAAGTCTTTTGGTTTAATATCTTTAAATGGAAAACAATATTCAATGAGCTATCTTTTTAGTTAAAAATAAATTTTAAAATCATTTTTTTTTAAATTCAGGAGCCAGGGGGAACAATACAAAATTAAATCCAGCAGTCATTTAATGAGCTTATAAATATGACAAATTATATCTCATTACTTAAAGAAAAATACCAATTCATTTTTATGTAGCCATCCACACAATTCAAATTAAATCAAGGCCATATTTTTATGCCTGGAAACTATTCATAAGTGTTTGAGGCTATTATTTATACCTCCATTTGGAGGATACACAGCACATCTGGGACTCATCTCTAATGCTATAGCCGGGCTTTTTGCAATTAAAGAGAGCTAATGAAAACAAAATCGAACTTAAATGACTTTAAATGACTCTTATCTTTACTCTGAAAGACCCAAGAGAAAAACGTACAGTTAAAAATGTTACTCTTTGGGCTAATTGACTATCATATTGTTAAACAGCCTAAGACAAAAGTTTGTCAACTACTTGGGTCAAGCGACTTACTTGAAGAAATGTGATTTTATTAATAGAGGTGGTGTTCCCTGAGGAAGCATAAAGGAGGGTGAAATAGGAACAGTGACAGCATCATTGAGGAAATCAATTTTTTTAGTGTGACAGAATTTCCCCCAGTCTTTGCCAAAGATCTCTGGGACAATTTCAATTCAAGCAATATTTATTTAGTGTATCTCTATCAAGATACACACACAGAATTCTTAAAAGCTGGAATTTATAACCTGGCTGGAAAGATGATGCCTACAAGTACAGAACAGTTAAGGAATATTCCAACATAATAGAATCTCAAGTATTAATCGATGTGATGAAACATAATGCTGTAATAGATCCAGACTGGGATGGGTCATTGTCATCTGAAGATATTAATTCATTGAATAAACTGAAATGAGATCTAAATCCTCAAAGTCAAATCATCTACATAAATTTTTGTATCTCTACAGTATCCCTGCCAAGAGGACACCCATCTTGAACTGAATTTAATGTGTATGAGGGAACCCACAAACTGTTATGGGCCGGCTCAGAAGATTTTTACCTAAGACAAAATCTGCTTCTCTATGGCTCTCAGCCATATGGCCAAGGCTACCACCCGAACAGACAGAAAAAAAAAAAAAAAAAAAAGTGTAAAATCTTGCTTTAATAGGATTGTCTTCAAATGCTTGAACACTTCCCCACCCCTGGGGTCTTCTAATCTCCAAGATAAGCGTGTGCTCTATAATCTTCCTCATGAGATCTTGATTTGAATCCTCTCTTCATCCTAGACATTCTCCTCTCCTAGGATTTTATTCTTTTTGTACCTGACCATGTTTGTTAGGACTCCCTTCACTATAATCAGTAGAAACAAACCTGAGTTTTACAACCAAAAAGGATGTAGGGGGAGTAGTTAGAAGAATGCAAAAGATTGACAAAATACAACATCCTTTCCTGATTTAAACTCTCCAGAGTATAGGGATAGAGGGAACATTCCTCAAGCTCATAAAATCCATCTATGAAAAACCCACAGCAAATATCATCCTAAATGGGGAAAAGCTGAGAGCCTTTCCCTTAAGATCAGGAACACGTCAAGGGTGCCCACTCTCACCACTGTTGTTCAACATAGTACTAGAAGTCCTAGCAACAGCAATCAGACAACAAAAAGAAATAAAAGGTATTCAAATTGGCAAAGAAGAAGTCAAACTCTCTCTTTTCGCAGATGACATGATACTCAATGTGGAAATCCCAAAAGACTCCACCCCCAAATTACTAGAACTCATCCAGCAATTCAGTAATGTGGCAGGATACAAAATCAATGCACAGAAATCAGTTGCTTTCTTATACACTAACAATGCAACTGTAGAAAGAGAAATTAAAGAAACGATTCCATTTACAATAGCACCAAAAACCATAAGATACCTCGGAATAAACCTAACCGAAGAGGTAAAGGATCTATACTCTAGGAACTACAAAACACTCATGAAAGAAATTGAAGAAGACACAAAAAGATGGAAACACATTCCATGCTCATGGATTGGAAGAATAAACATTGTTAAAATGTCTATGCTGCCCAGAGCAATCTATACCTTCAATGCCATCCCGATCAAAATTCCAATGACATTTTTCAAAGTGCTGGAACAAACAATCCTAAAATTTGTGTGGAATCAGAAGACCCTGAATCGCCAAGGAGATGTTGAAAAAGAAAAACAAAGCTGGGGGCATCACGTTGCCTGATTTCAAGCTATATTACAAAGCAGTGATCACCAAGACAGCATGGTACTGGCACAAAAACAGACATATAGACCAATGGAACAGAATAGAGAACCCAGATATGGACCCTCAACTCTATGGTCAAATAATCTTTGACAAAGCAGGAAAAAACATGCAATGGAAAAAAGACAGTCTCTTCAATAAATGGTGCTGGGAAAATTGGACTGCCACATGCAGAAGAATGAAACTCGACCATTCTCTAACACCATTCACAAAGATAAACTCAACGTGGATGAAAGACCTCAATGTGAGACAGGAATCTATCAAAATCCTAGAGGAGAACATAGGCAGTCACCTCTTTGACATCGGCCACAGCAACTTCTTTCAAGATACATCTCCAAAAGCTAGTGAAACAAAAGCAAAAATGAACTTTTGGGACTTCATCAAGATAAAAAGCTTCTGCACAGCAAAGGAAACAGTCAACAAAACAAAGAGGCAACCCACAGAATGGGAGAAGATATTTGCAAATGACACTACAGATAAAGGGCTGGTATCCAAAATCTATAAAGAACTTCTCAAACTCAACACCCAAAAAACAAATAATCAACTCAAAAAGTGGGCAGAAGAGATGAACAGACACTTCTCTAAAGAAGACACACAAATGGCTAACAGACACATGAAAAAATGTTCATCATCATTAGCCATCAGGGAAAGCCAAATCAAAACCACACTGAGATACCACCTTACACCAGTTAGAATGGCCAAAATGGACAGGGAAAGAAACAACAAATGTTGGAGAGGTTGTGGAGAAAGGGGAACCCTCTTACACTGTTGGTGGGAATGCAAGCTGGTACAGCCACTTTGGAAAACAGTGTGGAGGTGCCTCAAAAAGTTAAAAATAGAGCTACCCTATGACCCAGCAATTGCAGTACTGGGTATTTACCCCAAAGACACAGATGTAGTGAAAAGAAGGGCCATATGCACCCCAATGTTCATAGCAGCAATGTCCGCAATAGTCAAACTGTGGAAAGAGCCGAGATGGCCTTCAACAGATGAATGGATAAAGAAGATGTGGTCTATATATACAATGGAATATTACTCAGCCATCAGAAAAGACGAATACCCAACTTTTACATCAACATGGATGGGACTGGAGGAGATTATGCTAAGTGAAATAAGTCAAGCAGAGAAAGTCAATTATCATATGGTTTCACTTATTTGTGGAACATAAGGAATAGCATGGAGGACATTAGGGAAGGAAGGGAAAAATGGGCGGGGGGAATTGGAGGGAGAGATGAACCATGAGAGACTATGGACTCTGAGAAACAAACAGGGTTTTAGAGGAGAGGGGGGAGGGGGGATTGGTTAGCCCAGTGATGGGTATTAAGGAGGGCACGTACTGCATGGAGTACTGGGTGTTATACGAAAACAATGGATCGTGGATCACTACATCAAAAACTAATGATGTATTGTATGGTGACTAACATAATATAATAAAATTAAAAACTAAAAAAAAAAAAAAAAAAAGAAGAGTGCAAAAGAATCCATTTGACATCAAGGTGTAGAATTCATCTTACACACAGAAGACTAGGTGGAGAGACCAGAAAGCCATCATGAGCCAAGCTCTCCTGCTTCTTTACTTCTGTATATCAACTATGTCTTCTACCTTGTTCTTCTTTTCTCTTTATTTACTAATATGTTCTGCTTCCCAACTTTAATCTTGGACTAAAGATTCTTACAACTCTAAGTTTAGATATTATAATTCCAGCTCCACGGGACTTTTTCATGTAGTCCTTCCCTGAAAAGTATTCAGACAGGGCCTAGTTTGGATGTGAAGGGCAACCTCTTGTCCGGCAAACCCACTCTGGCCCTGGGGGTAGGGTTGTGTTGTTTACATGACTGCTAGAGGTGCAACCTAGGACCGTGGTACAGATAAGAGAAACAAGATGGGCTGATGGCTTGAAATGTGGAACTCAGAGGTAAAATATAAAACTTCAGGACTGATCTAGGCAATACCACAGTAGCATGACATGACATCAGAGATGAAATGACTATATTTCATTTTACAGGTTAGGAAACTGAGATATAGAGAAACTGAATGTCTTAAAATTTTGTAGTTTATTTTGTGACTGAATAATCATGGCAATACATTTCCTCTGAATCCCTCTATATCCCCCTGAAGGGTCTTCATGAAGAGTCTTCTCTTAACAAAATACTTCTCCCACCAAAATCTGAGAAAAGAATGACCATTAGACTCAATGTAAAGGAAGGCCAGAGAAAATACTATGAAAATTATTTTATGGTGAAATATTACTGCTAAGACTATTTGTCAGACACATGAAAACTTGCCTAACATAAACATAGAACAATTTCTAAATTATGTTAATATTTTAATTAGATCATTGTCTCTTCTCTGCTATAGGCATTGTAAATGAATAACCTAAGCAGAAACATCCAATTAATTTTCAAAAGATAAAGGTTAAAGTGGTTTTAACCAGTTATTATCTATACTACTTTTGAATTTGGTTTTTAGTTTCTTTTTGCATTGTGTATGTATTCTGGCATTTGGGGCCTTGGTCCTGGAGGGACTGCCCCTCCCAGGGCTTAGTTAATTCTCAGAGATAACAAAGTACTACCCAGTGAATATGCCTTTAATATACAAATCAGTCAATGCAGAGCCCACCCCCTTGACCCTCTCCTTTATCACATTCTTCCACACCAAGCTAATATTCCCCCTGCCTAATCATCCTAGGGCCAGGTACTAGGTAACTAGGGACCACCCCCACAGTCCCCACTGAAATTAAGCAAAGTATCCAATCCTAAACTTGTTCAGCATACCAACCCTGCCTCAGCCATTCCTTCCTGCAAAACTCCAATAAAGGTTCAGGCCATGCTCTCCCACTCCTCTTCCTCCTCCCAACCATTCCTGGTCCTTCCCCATGTGAACCTGGCATTCCTTTTGTCTCTATGGATCTATGAGCCTGAACTTCTTCCTCCATGAGAATCATTTTCATGTCTGCTGTTGTACCATACCTGACTGGAATAAACCCCAAGTACATTTTAGAAAACTTAACCTTAAAATTTTGAAATGAAAAAACAGTAAAATTAAAGTACTCAATAATGATGGACATTGGTCTGAAAAATGTATTTTCCTAGCTTATAATTGAAAAACTCTCAAACACATTTATAAAATATCTATCTGTTCAGTTTTTTAGGACCTCTAGAAAAGAAATTGCACCAACACCTTTCAATATGTTGAAGTCTATTGACCTCTCTTTCAGACAGTGTGCTTTTATAGTTAACCTAAATCCCTCAATCTTCTACTTGTTCTTTTTTTTTAATTTTATCATGTTATGTTAATCACCATACATTACATTACATTACACGTTCCATGATTCATTGTTTGAATATAACATCCAGTGCTCCAGGCTAAGCCATCCCCCCACCCCACCCCCAGTTTAATTGTCTCCTTCAGGCCAGAAGGAGTCTGTTTTTACTGTAAGTTCTCTGAGGGTAAGAAAAAAAAAAAAAATCAGTTCTTCCCCTCCCCCATTTCTTTCGCTCTCCTGAGGGGCTAGTTTGAGGCTTGTGTTTTAGGGATACTGAGTTCCTAGATGTTGATAAAAAAATCCAGCTACCCTTTCAAACAAATCATCCGAGAGACCTTTACTTTAATCACATAATGGTCAGCATTCCGCCTGGAAACCGTGACAGGGAAACAGCTGTTCTGTGTTCCTAAGACCTGAACACATCAGAGTCATGTCAACAGGATTCTCACTCAAGTCTTTACTTGTAATAAAGCTACAACACAATTCACATTAAAGATGAAGAGAAAGAAAGACTTACACAGATCAGGACAGATTTTTCTGCCCTAGCAAAATAATATTTGATCTATAAGATGTGCTTTGAGCACCCATTTGATTATGTGGTATTCCACTTGTACATTTTGAGAATTTTTTTAATATTCATTTTAAATAAAGGGAACATTTAAACTTACTTTTAGTTATTTTTAAATTAAAATGTTATTTAGATATATTTAGGAAATACTGTAGTCATTTTTCTAAGCTGAAATCTTCCTGAGAATGCATGTAAAATTACTTTGGTAATTCTAAAACCAAGCCATGGGTCCCATCCTCATAGAGAACCCAGTCCAGTAAGTAATATGGTAAGGGACGTGCAGCATGCTCTAACAGCACACAGTAGTGGCACTTAACCCAATGAGGGGGGATGGAGGGGAGGCCAAAGAAGACGACTAAGAAATGACATTAAATCTGAGGTCCGAAGGTTAAATAGCTGTTGGTATGGGGATGAGAAAGTAGAGAGTGATATAAAATTATAAGGCATGGGGAAAGGCCCAGAAGCAAGAGGGAATGTACGGTAGATAATTGTATTAATAATCCCAATTTTTCAAGCCTCTCTGTAACCACACCCCTTGATAGTGCCCTACCATACTGAGCCTGAACTTGGACATGTGACTTGCTTTGGCCAATGGGATACCAACAAACTCGATGAAAGCAAAAAAAAAAAAAGCAAGTGTGTATTTTTGCTTCCTCTCTTGAATCTCTGTGATCACCCAGCTATCCTGCTGGAGGATGAAACTGTGGAGAAAGTCAAGGACACCCTAAATGAGCCAGCAGCATGGAAACTGTTAGACTTGTCAGTGAATCCCAACCCAAACCAGAACTATTCAGCCCAGTCAGCTGATATTCAGCACTGCCCAACCGCCTGGTTGGCAGAACTCATATGGGAGAACTAATAAATGGATGTTTTCTTTAGCCACTAAGTTTTGGATAGTTTGTTATATGAATTATTAAGGCAAAAAAATTTATTAAGCAATAGGTAAATGATAGAAAAGATGACAAAAACTGACAGGCAAAAAAATATATTAAAGCATGTCATTATCTCAATGTGTTTTCTTAAATTTCTGCAGAGACTGAATCTTCTTTCAGATGGTAATTGCAATTATGACACCTCTTTGGTGATGTGTTTCCTTGTGTCCTTTTATTTTGCTTTTGTTTTATTTCTTTACATGTATTTGCCCTTTCCCCATTTATTGAAACTTAAGTAGTTCTCTTGAAAATCTTGCTAAAGCAGACTGAGTATATATAGCTACTACCTTGGCTCCACACTCTAGAGCTATCTTCCTCTGGCTTTTCTACCATGTATGTAACCTTTGGGAGCAACATTTTATAGCTTAGTACCTTCCCTTATTCCTCAAGTTTGATTCTCTTCTATGCTCCCTTGATTTTATCTTCCAGTAAGAAATCTATACCTTCCAGTAAGGAACACACTCCCTACCTATTCCCTTGGCTCCACAAAGCCCATTTGGCCAAGCCACCTTTCAGACTCCACTCACCCTGCAAGGCCCCATCCCTTGCCAGGTGAGGAGACTGGGCAGTATAACTCCTGGGATTCTGTATACATAAGTTATTGATTTTTATTTTTGGCAAATAGTTTCCTCAATCATTTTTAATAATATCTTAATTTGGTTTGTATTTACATTGTTGGGGGGAAAATCATATTTTAATCAATCTCCTCTGAGTTGTTTTTCAAGTTTTAAAGCTTAGAAGGCCCTCTGTTAATAGATTGCACTATTCACTATTCACAGAAAAGTAAATTCTTAATTTTAAAATAACTTTTGGCCCAGTAATACTGCTGCTAGTAATTTGGTGTTTGCATGCATTGGCTAAAGTAATCTGGAAACAATCTAAACGTTCATTTTTAAATCAGTACTTAAATAGATTAGGTTGTATGTAATATAAGTATCATTATTTACTGTTATGGAAATACCACTATCATATCAGAATTACAGAGAGCATGCATACTATGATTATATGCATGTAAAAATTACAAATTATATGTAACTATTATTCATGTAATGTATAATTACATTTTATACATATGCTGTTACATGCATATTTTTTTTTCGAGAACTTCAGAAAAAGAATAGCAGCAACAGTTACCGTTGGAGAAAGAAACTTGTGAGGGATAAAAATGGGAAAGGGAGGGTTGTTTTTATCATTTTATATAGTCTTGTGAAGACTGAATTACTTGTTAAATACTTGTGATATTTTATTTTTGTATTAGATTTTTAGAAGTCTTTCTATTATGCAAATATTTTATATTTATTTGTTTTCCAGGTTATTTATATAGCTTGATTTCTAAAGTTTCAGTCTAAAATCTTATATTCACATTTACCAAGTAGAAAATAAAAAAAAAAAATTTTTCCTCAGAAAGAATATCAAAACATTGTCAGAGGCATAGAGCTCCATCTACGATGTATTTAAGAATGTCTTCCCAAAAAAGAAGAGACAAATGGCAAAGAAATACTATCAAAAGTAAATGGAGGGAGGTAGAGGATTCTGGGAAGGTAAAAGAATAGGAAGCACTAGGAATCTGTCTCCCCCTGGACAACAACTGCACTGGCAAAATCTGTCTGATGTAACTATTTTGGAAATCTGGAGTTTACTGAAGGTAGCAAATTTTAGTCAATTTAATCCCAGCACAGAAGCAGCTTCCCAGCCCCTTTTTCTCCAGCCTTGTGGTAGATAGCCACACAGTTATTCCTGGAGCAGCTTGCACACAACTTGAGGGAGCCAAAGTGGACAAAAAGCACCCAGTCCTCCAAATAACAGGGATGTGGTCTCTGACTGATGGTCCTGATGACAAAGGTGCAACAAGATGGACAGTCATTGTTGCACACACACTCTTCACCCTCCAGTTGAAGTGACTTCTGGAAATTTTAAGGGCTGGCATCCTTTCCCCCCCCCCCTTTGTTTTTCTTTTTCCCCTTTTGAAAATGGGACATTAAAAACTAAGACATTCAAGAGCAACTGCAAATATGGAGAAAATTAGAAAGTGATTGTGCATGCCCAGGGAAAGGCTCAGGCTCAGAAAAGATTTGAGAAACCTTAAGTTTATGCCTCAGCTGACCCTTGGCACAGAGGCAACCTATATATTTACAAAAATAATATCCCAAAATCTCATCATCAGAAAAATGAAAATCAAAACCACAATGAGTTATCACTTCACACCAGTCAGACGAGCTAATATTAAAAAGACAAGAAATAACAAGTGTTGATGAGGATGTGGAGAAGAAAACACAAATCCACCATTGGTGGGTATGTAAATTAGTGCAAACACTATGGAAAAGAGTATGGAGTTCCTCAAAAAATTAAAAACAGAAATTCCATATGATCCAGTGATTCCACTATTGGATATTTACCCAAAGAAAATAAAAACACTAAATTGAAAAGATATATGCACCCTTATATTTATTGCAGCATTACTTACAATAGCCAAATATGGAAGCAACTCAAGTTTCCTTTGATACATAAATGGATAAAGAAGATGTGTCATACGTATATATACAATAGAATATTACTCGGGGCACCTGGGTGGCTCAGTTGGTTAGGCGACTGCCTTCGGCTCAGGTCATGATCCTGGAGTCCCAGGATCGAGTCCCGCATCAGGCTCCTTGCTCAGTGAGGAGTCTGCTTCTCCCTCTGACCCTCCCCCCCCATGCTCTCTCTCTCTCTCATTCTCTCTCTCTCAAATAAATAAAAAATGTTTTTAAAAAAAGAATATTACTCAGCCATAAAAAAGAATGAGATCTTGCCATTTTTCACCCACAACATGGGTGGACTTAGAGAGTATTATGCTAAGTTAAATAAGTCAGACAGTGAAAAACAAATACTAAGTGATTCCACTTATACATAAAATCTTAAAAAAAAAAATAATGAACAAGAAACTAGACTCTTAAATATAGAGAACTGGTGGTTGCTAGAGGTGAGGTGGGTAGGGGAATGGACAAAATAGATAAAGGGGATTAAGGGATACAAATTTCCAATTATAAAATACAGAGATGAAAAATACATCATAGGGATTTTAGTCAATAATAGGGTAATGATGTATGGTGACTACACTTATCGTGGTGAGCACTGAGTAATGTATACAATTGTTGAATCAAGAAGTTATACACCTGAAACTAATATAACATATGTTAATTATATATCAGGAAGGAAGGAAGGAAGGAAGGAAGGAAATCACCAAGGACCAGAAGTAAAAACTGTTAAAATTAAACAAAACAAAACAAAAATCTTGGGAAGGGGGAGAATCTGATTGTGAGAATCACCGCATTATTAGATTCAAATGTCTAGTTTTCAACAAAAAATCACAAGGCATGCAAAGAAATAAGAAAGTTGGCCCTTTCGAAGGAAAATCCATCAACCAATCAATCAACAAAAACTTCCTGAAAAAGATCTGATGGTAGATCTACTAAATAAAGACTTTTCAAAAACTACCTTAAAGATGTTCAAAGAACTAAAAGATGTGGAGAAAGGGGAAAAAAAAATCATGTGGGAAAAAATGGGAAATCGAAAAGAGATAGAAAATTTAAAAAGAAACCAAAACTAATTCTAGAGCTGAAAAGTACATTAACTGAAATGAAAAATTCACCAGAGGGATTCAGAGGCAGGTTGCACAAGCAGAAGGAAGAATCAGTAAACTTGAAGATAGGACAATGGAAATTTAGCAAGTCAGAAGAATAGAAAGAAAAAGGTTTAAAAACCAACATATGTACTGTGGGAGTCCTGCAAGGAGGAAAGAGAGATAGAGAGCAAGAACAAGAGCAAGAGTGAGAGCAAGTAAAGGAGGGGGATGAGACAATATTTGAAAAATAATGGCTGAAACTTGCCAAATTTGATGAAAGGCATAAATATAAACATCTAGGAAGATGAAGGAATTCCAAGTAAGATGAACTCAGAGACCCACAACAAGATACATTTAATCAATCTTTCAAAAAACAAAGGATCTTGAAGCTGGGAGAGAAGCAACTTATCACATACAAGGACTCCTCAAGGAATCCAGTAAGAGCATCATCAGATTTCTCATCAGAAACTTTGGAGGCTAGTAGACATGCACCAATATGTTCAAAGCACTAAAAGAAAAACTCTCAACCAAGAATCCTATATCTGGCAAAACTGTCCTTCCTAAGTGTGAGAGAAATTATCAGATAAACAAAATCTGAGGGATTTATTACCACTAAGCCTTCCCGGTCGGTAATTCCCAAGGGAGTCCTGCAGGTTGAAATGAAAGGACACTAGACAGTAACTTGTAACTATATGAAGAAATAAAGATCTCAAGAAAAGTGAATTCATGGGCAATTACAAAAGCTAGTATTACTGTAACAACAGTTCGTAACTGTTATTTTTTATTTCTACATAACATGAGACACTAATGCAATTAAACGAATTAATAGTATATGCTCAGGGGCATACTATATATAAAGATGTAATTTTGTGCATCAACAACTGAAAGGCAGGGGGCAAAGCTGTAAGGCAGCAGAATTTCTGTATGTTTTTGAACTTAATCTGTTATAAATTCAATTAAGAGAGTTATAATTTTAGATTGTTAAATGTAATCTCCCTAGTAGTCACAAAGAAAATATCTATAGGATATACACAAAAGGAAATGAGAAAGGAATTTAAATGTTTCACTAAAATAAACACAAAGCAGGACAGTAATGCAGACTATAAGAGACAAAAAAAAGCTATAAGGCATATATAAAACAAATAGCAAAATGACAGAAGTCCTTGCTTATCAGTAATTACTATAAATGTAAATGAATTAAACTCTTCAATGAAAAAAGGAAGACTAGCAGAATTGATAAGAAGAATGATCCAAATATATGCTACCTATAAGGGATTCACTTTAGGTGCAAATAGATTGAAAGTGAAAGATAAAAATAGATATTTCAGGCAAATAGTAATCAAAAGAAAGCAGGTGTGGCTATACTAATATTAGATAAAATATTCTTTAAATAAAATATATTATGAGACAAAGAAGGATATTATATATTAATAAAAGATGCAATACAGAAAAAATATAACAATTATAAACATTTACACACCTACTAACAGACCATCAAAATACATGAAGCAAAAACTGACAGAACTGAAGGGAAAATAGACAATTCTACAATAATAGTTGGAAATTTCAAATGTGTCACTCAATAATGGATAGAACAATGAAACTGAAGGTAAGTAAGGAAATAAAGGACTTAAACAACACAATAAACCAACTATATCTAACAAATCTACACAGAACATTCTACCCAATAACATCATACACATTCTTCTTAAATGCACATGGGAGACATTTTGCAAGATAAACCATATGTTAGCCAACAAATTAAGTCTCAATATATTTTAAAAGACAGATATCATACAAAGTATCTTCTCTGACCTACAAATAGATCAAGTTAGGAAAACTAGAAAATTCACAAATTTGTGTAAATTAAATAACATACTCAAACAACCAATGGATCAATGAAGAAATCACAAAGGAAATTAGAACATACCAACAAATGAAAACAAAAACACAACTTATGGAATTCAGCAAAAGCAGTACTAAGGAGGAAATGTATAGCTATTTATTTATTGCTTATGTTAGAAAACAAGAAAGATCTCACATCAACAACCTAACTTCACAACTTAAGGAATTAGAAAAAGAAGAGAAACTAAACCCAAAGCTATCAGAAGGAAAGAAATAATAAAGATTAGAGCATGAATAAATGAAATACAAATTAGAAAAATAACAGAGAAAATCAATGAAACCAAAAGTTATCTTTTGAAAAGATCAACAAAATAGACAAAACTTTAGCTGGGTTAACTAAGAAAAAATAAAGAAGATTCAAATTACTAAAACAGAAATTAAAGTGAGGACATTACTATTGATTCTACAGAATTGAAAATAATTATAACATAGTACTATGAACAATAGTATGTCAACAAATTGGATAACCTAGATGAAATAGACAAATTTCTAGAAACACAAAACTAACAAGATTAAAACATGCAGAAATGGGAAATCTGAATAGACAAATAATGAATAAAATACTTAGGAATTAACCAAGGAGATAAAAATCTTACACAATGAAAACTACAAAATACTGTTGAAAGAAATTAACAAAGACATAAATAAATGGAAATACATCCCAGTTCCATGGATTAGACGACATAATATTGCTAAGATTCAGTGCTACACAAAGTGATGTACAGATTCAATGCAATCTCTATCAAAACCCCAATGACAATTTTTAAAGAAATAGAAATCCAAAATCCATGTGGAATATAGAGAAACCCTGAATAGCCCAAACACTCTTAAAAAGATGTAAGAACATCCCAGAGGACTCACTCTTCCTGATTTCAAAGTAACAGTAAACTTTATTTACTACAAAGCTACCATAATCAAGACTGTATAGTATTGGAATAAAACCAGACATACAGAACAATGGAACAGAAAAGAGAGTGCAGAAAAAACCTTCACATATATGGTCAAGTGATTTTTAACAAGGGTGTCGAGACCATTTAATGGGGAAAGGACAGTCTTTTCAACACATGATGGTAGGAAAACTGGATATCCATATGCAAAAGAATGAACTTGAACACTTACCTAACATCATACACAAAACTTAACTCAAAATGTATCAAAGACCTAAATGTAAGACCCAAAACCCTAAAATTTTTAAAGGAAAATATATTACAAAAAAACTTATGGCATTGGATTTGCCAACATTTTTTTGTATATGGCACCAATGACAAAAGAAATAACAAAAATAAGAATTAACAAAAAAAAAGATAGACATATCAGATTTCATGAAAATTTTATTTTACTTCATTTTATTTTAGATTTCATTTATTTATTTGAGAGAGAGAGCACGAGCAATGGGAGAGGCAGAGGGAGAGCAAGAAGCAGACTCCCCACTGAGCACGGATCCTGATGTGGGGCTCAACAGTAGGACCCTGGGATCATGACCTGAGCTAAAGGCAGATGCTTAATCAACTGAACCACCCAAGAGCCCCAGATTTCATGAAAATTTTAAAACTTCATGCCTCAAAAGGCACTACCAACACAGTAAAAAGGCAATCCACAGAACAGGATAAAATACTTGCATATCATGTATCTGCTAAGAGATTAATATCCAGAATATATAGAGAATTCCTGAAATTAAAAAAAAAAAACAATAATTTAAAAATGAGCAAAAACCTTGTATAGACATTCCCCAAAGAAGATATACAAATAGTCAATAAGTACATGAAAAGATGCTCATCATTAATCATAAGAGAAATGCACATCAAAAGTACAATGAGACACCATCTCACACCCATGAGGATAGCTACCATCAAAAAATCAAAAGCTAACAAGTACTAGTGAAGATGTGGAGTAACTGGATCTCTTGTTCTCTGTTGATGGGAATGTAAAATGGTTCAGCTGAGTGGAAAACAATAGGGCAATTCCTCAAAAAATTAAGAATAGAATTTCCATATGATCTAGCAATTCCACTTCTGGATATATACCCAAAAACTCTGAAAGTGGGGTCTGAAAGAGATATTTATACATCCACATTCATAGCACCATTATTCATAATAACTAAAATGTGGAAGCAACCAAATATCCATCGACAGCTGAATAAACAAAATGTGTATATATATATAATGGAATATTGTTCAGACTTAAAAAGGAAGGGCTTTCTGACATACCCTACAACATGGATGACCCTTCGGGGCATTACACTAGGTGAAACAAATCAGCGACAAAAAGACAAATACTATGTAATTCCGTTTATATGAGGTAATGAAAGCAGTTAAAATCATAGAGAGAGAAAGTAGAATGGTGGCTGTCAGGGGCTGAGAGGAATAGTGAATGGGGAGTTATTGTTTAACGGGTATAGATTTTCAGTTTTACAAGATGTAAAAGTTCTGCAGATGGATGGTAGTTATGGTTGTATAACACTATGAATGCGTTTAATACCACGGAACTGTACACTTAAAAATGGTTAAGATGGTAAATTTTATATTTTGTGTACTTTACTACAATTTTTAAAAACTAAAAAAAAATACAAAATGATAAGGTTTAGGTTATGTGAGTATAAAACTCTGCAATTGTACACCTAAGATTTGTACGTCACTGTTACACTGTTAAACAAATTTTACCTCAGAAGAAGAAACTACATCAAAGACTGAACTCTAATTAATGATATGCCTGCTGAATTATTCAGAGAGAAGCATACTAATATCTGCAGTTACTGTGAAATGAATTTAAAAAGTAAGGTGTATGGATGAATGGATAGTGGGATGCATTGATGCACAGATACGTGAGAAAGCAAGTGCACTGTAGAGTACAAAGTAAACAGTAAAATCTAGGCTTTGGGGGTATGGGTGTTTACTGGAAAATTCTTTCAACTTTGTTATATGTTTAGAATTTTTATTAAAATTTAGGGAAAAAAGGAATTTAAAATAACAAATGGAGTCATTCAAACATATTCGCAATTTGGGGCCATTTAGTTTAGGAGTAAATAATCCTTCACACTTTAATAGTTCCTGAAGCTCTGTTTATAACAGAATATACTCATCAATTTCATAATCATGAGCCATTTTATAATGATGTGTGTAAAGTGCTCTCTATTTAAGAAGTCATAAAAGAGCACAATATACTTCTGGAATACTGTTACCCATAATAAAAATTAAAGGTTGGTCCTCTAAATAGAAAGTTTTAGTTATTAAGAAAATTCAGTTTTGGTGAAACAGTTTCTTCCCTGTGATGCTGACTAAATTAACTGTATTTCTAAATAAGAAACCTTTCGTGCATTACTCAAACCATACCCATAGAAAGCTTAGTTTATTTCCATGCTTTTCAGAACCTCTGTTTCCTTAATTCATTTACATTTCTAACAAATTCAACAGCCAACTTATTTGTTTCTAATCTTTTGCAAGGGTGCAAAAAAAATTTAATGTAGTCTATTTCTTTTTATTTTTTGAGAGAGTGTATGTAGTTAAAGGGGGAGCAAGAGAGTGAGAACCTTAACCAGGCTCCACGCCTAGCACAGAGCCCCATGTGGGGCTCGATCTCACAACCTTGAGATCATGACCTGAGCTGAAACCAAGAGTTCAATGCATAACTGACAGAGCTATCCAGGTACCCTAATGTAATCTATTTCAATATCATTAGGAATTAATTCAAGTTTAGATTAAATCAGTTATGAAAAATAAGTACTCTAGGTCTAATTTGGTATCTTCAGAAATAAGGACAGTCGTAAAAGTAGTATCTCAGTGTATCTAATGAATTCTAATAGTGAAGCTAATGAAAATCTAACATGTTTAGTTGGTTCTCCTATTTGTTGGCCTTTTAAAAATTAAATGGATATTTGTGTGTGAGTCTGCTCTGTGTAGACAGCTGCACGTGTTCTTTTTAACCTTGTGAGAAAAGAGCAGTGGAAGATGGGTGAAAGCAATTGGGAAATAAGATAGAATTAATAAATGTGGGTAGAGGTGATGCTCATTTCACAGACCAAATAGTATGTTTACAGATAAAATACTTTCAGGTGATTTGCAAAACTAAAGATTTTCCTACTCTCATTTCTCATTGCTCTGTAGTAAAATATCCTACTAAAAATGCCTGCAGCACTTTTTAAATGCAATTTTCCTTTCCATTAGAAACAAAAGCACATGCATGACTTTTCATTTACTTGAATTTCTTCACATGATGTAAAAACAAGTAGACCTATTGCTTATTAGCTGTGTGAGCTTTAGCAAGGTATTTAATATACCCAGGACTCAGTTTGCTCATCTGTAAAATAGAGATAATCAGATAATTAAGAGATATTAATGGGAAAGTGTATATACAAATGCTTGCAAGCTTCTGAATATACAAATGTGAATTCATGTTACTATCACTGGCTTTTCACACAGCTAAAGGGGGTATTCTTGACTGACTTATAAAAAGAATCAATCCATATGTAAACACAGGTACTCACACATCTAAGCCAAGAACTGCAAAAAGAAATAAGTGCAGTATAAAACAAGGCTCCTGATAACAAATACCCTGTATTCATCAATCTCTGTAATAAGGTACCAAAGTCAAATGCCTTTGGATCTAGAAAGAGCACAACGGTATAAATGCCCAGATGTATAATGATAGTGTATGGAGGAAGCTCAAGGAAAGGGAGGAGAGAGTGTATTCCTTTTAAAGATGTTCAAATTCAATTTTAAATTGGTTGTGCTGGCAAACACAGTTCTGGCTCTGTCAGAGTGTAGCTCACATATGGTTAAAAACATAAAATGAAAACATATGAAATTATCAGAAAACAGTTAAAGGCCCAATTCAGTAGATGACTAAAATTCAAGACCCAAGAATAAGCTGGTACATTCAGTAGTCAGATGGCAGAGAGGAGTAGCCAGTAACCCTGAAGACTGAATAATATCCAGATGGGATGGGAGGAACAGGGAACAACTTCTGAGAACTCATGCACAGAGCATGGAATGAATGAGTTCTCCTTAAGGGCCATCGTTGCTTATAAGGCTGAAAGATTATTGAGAATAAGCAAGAGATAAAGTTGGAAGATAGAACACAAAAGTAAAGAAGATTGAAATGAAACTTGAACAGTATGCGATAGGGTATAGGGTGACACTGCATATCTGGGGAGAGATATGCAAATGCATTTTTCTTGCTAAAACCTTTCAGTAAGAAAACTGTTAAAATAAAAATGTAACTGATTAAGAAGTACTGAGGGCTGGGCGCCTGGGTGGCTCAGTCGTTAAGCGTCTGCCTTCGGCTCGGGTCATGATCCTGGAGTCCCGGGATCGAGTCCCGGGATCGAGTCCCACATCGGGCTCCCTGCTCTGCGGGAAGCCTGCTTCTCCCTCTTCCACTCCCCCTGCTTGTGTTCCTGCTCTCGCTATGTCTCTCTCTGTCAAATAAATAAATAAAATCTTAGAAAAAAAAAGCAGTACTGAGGGCTGAAAACCAAAAAGGGGACAAATATTTCAACATGGGAATTTATTTCAAATGAGTAACTTATGAGTAACTGATCAATCAATCTTCTGATTTTGATTAACTTATGAAAGGTGTTGAAATGACTAAAGAAATCAGGGTGGGGGTTAACTGTTTACCATACCCTTTGGGTTTACCCCAGTCTATCATGACCTGTACCTTTTCATCTTCGAGCTATTTTACAACTCTGTAAATTGTAGAAAACTGATAGTAATGTAAATAATTCTTGTTCAGAGAAATGCAAATGAATTTTATCTAGAGAGAAACTGATTCCCCTTAGAAGAAGTCACTTTTACATCTATTAAAAAAAATAATTTCAGCATTCTTGACTGTATCTAAATAGATGTATGTGCTCTCTGCATTCTCCTTTGAATCAGTTTTTAATACTTTACTAGTTCCCTCATGTATTAGTTTCCTAGGGCAGCTACGACAAAGTACCAGAAGATTGGTGGCTTAAAATTTATCTTCTAACATTTTCTGGAGCCTGGACGTTTGCAATTAAGCTGTCAGCAGGGAGGCTCCTGGGCGCTCAGTCAGTTAAGCATCTGACTCTTGATTTCTGCTCAGGTCATGACCTCAGGGTTGTAAGATCTAGTTTGTCTAAGTCATAATTTTGCGCTTTTTTTTTTTTTAAGTTATATTTCAACAAGATAAACATTTTATAAAAGAAACATGCCCCCATTCCCATTATATATTTTCAACAGCTAAAATTCAAACTGTGGGCCTCCTGAAGACAGGTTCATTGTCTTTCATTATTTCATCCCCCCACATATAATATTTGGTACAATAGTATGCACTTTAGATAAAGGTTCGCTGGATTTAAATCAAAATATGGGTATTAAGAGTCCACTAACCATTTTCCTTTCTTTGTAACAACAATGTAAGGAGGCTGGATTGGTCAGGGCCTAAGGTTACTGTTGGGTTCCAGCTGTGAAGTGACAGGGCCTGGATCTAATCAGAATGGAGGAGAAAGAGCAAAGCTGAGTAACACGTCAGAGAAAGAAAACCCCGAATTTGGTGATAAACACTAGAAAATGTGAAGAAAAAGTCTAGCTTGACACCAAAGTCCAGGAAAATTGTATCACTTTAATGTTCTGGGAGGTTAATCTTCCAATAATGAAGGAAGTCTGCATTTTGAGGGAGACTAACAAAAAAACCCAACATTCTAAATCTAGAGGCTCTCAGAATCCAGCCGCTTCATTTCACAACATGTTAACTGATTTTCAGAGAAGTTAGGTAGCCAGATTATACAATCCAGCTAGCGAGAGTATAAAGCATCTGTATTCTCTGTCCAGTGGTCTTCTTCCTAAACCATGCTTTCTCCCCAGGAACATATCTTTGAGTTTTATGCTATTAAGGGACTTCCTTCACATCAACCTCTCCCAACTACTCCCAAGTAATAAAGAGGACAGGAGAAGCAATTATTCCATACCCATATTGTCATGCTATGTTATGAACATGTTTCTGACTAGAATGACTATATTGGTGGTGGAATCTTTCACTGCCCTCCTTCTGCATTAGGTAAGCATGGTTTCACCCATCAACTCTCTGCTGGCCCGGATCAGTAAAAAAACTGTGTTGACTTTTAACATCTGAAACCACAGTGGTCAATCTCTCTGTCTCTCTCTTTTCAGATCTATTCTCTACCTCTGTCTTACTGTGTGCCCCAAGCAGTAGGCCCTTAGAGAATGTATTACCCAGGTTTTCTGTTTTCTGGTTTCCAGTGGATTTGGCTAAAGGAAGGCATGGCAAGAGATCAAAGATCAGGAGGAGAAAGGGGGTACTGGGGTAATTTTTTCCTTTCCCTATAACCACATTCCAACCCCCTCTCCCCCACCCACCCCCACATTCCAGGTCCATGATTTGTGGCACTGCCTGCATCCCTTCATGACTATGGCCCCTAAGAGTTGGCACTTTATCCATTGCTCTCCTTATAAGGCTTTAGTACATTACTCCCCAGGGCATAGTGACAGCTTCCCATTATTGACTATCTTCGGCTCCAGCTTCCTTATCCCTGCCCACACCTCAGTAATCAGTCCTTTCAGTAAAGTCTTCAGCTGAGCCCGGTGAATGGAACTGCTTCATGCTGACACACTGACTGGGGCAGTCACCATTCAGTACAATTCAACATTAGTCAGCGCTGAATTTAAATATAATGATGAGCCACTTAAAACTAGCTATTTGTGGAATAAAAGGTTAAAAGGCTAAGTCAATGTTTTCTGACAGATTTAATCACAAAATCCCAAGGCCTCATTCTTACTCCATTTATATCTATTCCTTCAGTGTTCACCACATTCTTTTTGCTTTCTAAAATCTTCTTTCATCTTTTCTATGACAACCTGATGAATCACACATGTCATTATTATAGAGAACCTCTGTAATAGGAGGCCTAAGAATAGCATATGTAGTAACATAGCATTATACAATACCCTGCCTCTTTCAGGACATGCAATCACATATATCAGTTCATGTAAGTGGTCAGAGGACCACACAGACTTCCATTCCCAAGTAGTAACTTTTTAGTGAACCTCCTACCTATCTATAATATGTATCTCTGGAAATAGTATTAGGTAAAAGCATCTATAAAATACTTAGACATGGAAAATCATTTTTCATAGCTATACGCTCTGATCTATGAGCCCATTGAGTCTCTGGTCAGTTAATTAGAAAATCAACAGACTTACTTCTATTACGTTCATTTCCTTCTTTTTCTTTTTCTTTTTTTAATGGAACAGTATTTGTTTCTCAGAATCCAGTATGGATTTAATGCTCAAGTAAAAAAATATACATACCCCATGGGGATTTTAACAAGAAGAAGTAATTTAAATAAGGAATCTAAAAACATTTTTGTTCAGAGTTTTTCCACCCCACTTTGTAACTTCTCAAGGGTAGAGGATATTATCCTGCAACTGGAATAAGAAATGAATTCTCACCCTGACTCTCTCCTTAACTGTAACAATGTACAAAATACTTTTCTGGGCTAGTATTTTCTCTGAGACAGTTGCATTAGAAATTCATTAAGATCCCTTTCAGGGTTTGGATTCTATATTCTGCCTATAAATTGATATTTTTCTCTTTACTGTCCCAGGAGAAGAGCCTAAGGGTTTCTTACTTTCACAGGAGGGAACTGCCTGGGGACAAAGCAGGGAGGGGTTGGCTGACAGGAATGCTGCTTTAAATCCTCAGTGTGCCAAATAACTACACTCATTCTCTCAGTAACACCCTTCATTCAAATAGTTGTGGGTGGCCACATGCCACAGAAGGCATGATGAAAGACCTTGCCGCATCTATAACTTCAGGTCTTCATTGTGAAGACCTTCCTCAGACTAGCTCTGTTCCGTCTTTTTATAATGATGAAGGAAGTCTCTCTGCCTGTTAATGGAACTCTGAGCAAATACCCACAGCTGTCCTCAGATGGTACCTGGATCTCCTTGTAATCTCCAAGGGGTTTATGCCCATCTTGGACCTCATAAAATGTATAATTACTTCACCATCCCCTACACTTTCGTCCCTTCCACATCTGGTAAATTTTCTCGTAAAACAGCTACTTTTGTTGAGTTTCCAGCCATCACTTTGACTAAACTTTAGTCATCTGTGATCGTTCATTTTTATAGCGCTTCTAGCTGTTCCCCGCCTTGACAGCCATCAGTTGTTGGTGTTTCAGCCCACAGCCCTTCAGTCTTGTAGAAATAGTCCTTGCTATCCAGAAATTCTAGTTTCTGCCTTCTCCTGCCCGCTGGGGTAGGAATCCAGGGATGACTATGTAGTTTTGTAAGAGGAAAAGGGAATGGCACACAACCCTATCTCCACTGGAATGCTTTAAGGTGAACAGTTACCATCACTTTTCCTAAGGGCATTCTACCTCACTAGTTTCTCCAGATCAGACGCGAGCCCGAAATACAGTAGGAGCGTAGGAAGAATTGGTGAATCTTCACAGAGCAGTGGGTCATAGAAAACAGCAGTAATTTTAATATTAACTCAATTTTTGGTCACCTACCACGGAAAGGTTGGCTATAGACCTTGGCAATTGGCTCATAAAGATCTTTTTCCTTTCCTCCTTCCTCCCTTCCCCCACTCACTTACTCTCCGCTCCCTTTTTAATTCTTTCTCTTCTTCCCCCTTCTGCCTACTGAGCTCCTTTCCCAAGCCCTTTCCTTGGGAAATTTCCCTTGGCTTGCCTTCTCTTTTGTCTTACAAATTCAAGCTCCCCACTCTTTCTTGGATGCTAATGAAGTTCACAGGAAAAAGAGATAATGCTCCTATTAACATCTAAAACACTACCCTAGGTGAAAGGATCTTTTTCTTTCATCAGGAATGAGTAGTGAGGGATCCAATAGGATGCTTTCTCATTCTCAAATCACACCCCCTCCAACAAACAGGTGGTGAGATTTTCACCCTCTAACAAAAACGTGGTGATACGTGATCCTGACACAGGGAGCCTCCTTTACTACTACTCTCTTACGACACACACAAGCATGGTGGAGACCAATGTTCCAGATTTTTCAAAAACAAATCTAAGGCCTGTTAAAAGAATAAAGCATTTCCTTGATGATAATGGAATTTTCATTAAACTCACAAAAATATAATTATTTGTAATCCAGAAGGATGAATTATTTAAAATTCTATGAAACCTCATA
The DNA here is from genome assembly GCF_029215605.1 of Mirounga angustirostris. Lineage (NCBI taxonomy): Eukaryota > Metazoa > Chordata > Mammalia > Carnivora > Phocidae > Mirounga > Mirounga angustirostris. The sequence goes on along the minus strand of NW_026991709.1, from coordinate 115,007,134 downwards.
GCCAGCCATTCACCTTATGAAGATGATTTGTAAAAAGAAAAAAGCAGACCCTGTCTTATTGATCGAGAAGCATAAAATCCTCTGGGGGAAATAGGATATGGAAGATCAAAGTTACATGTAAAAGTGACTTTTATGATCGCTAAAATAAAAAGATTTTACTAAAATAAACTATAAAAGGTGTTTTGCACATCCGAAATTACTAATAAGCCATTAAAATTCATTTCTATCCTATTCATTTACTATCCTTTTGTTCACTAGATGATAGCCTTAGATTTTCTCTCACCAAAACCTTCATCCAGATTTTTTATTTTTTTGTCTTGGTTGCAGAAAATATATTTGCTTAGAAGTGTTTTCATTTTCCAGGATCTGAGAGTCTACCCAAATGTTAATGGCTGTTTGATACATGGTTTAGTGTTATTAATATCCTCTGTAGTCTCTCCACAGTCCTGAAAATGAGTAATTTGTTGGAGATGGAAAAATGGAGGTATCTTTATGTAATATACTCAGCTATGCTAAAAGCTATTTTTCAGCAGCTCTCCCCAACATTAGAGTTACAGAATCTCAGCTCAGCTGAGGATGATTTTAGACCAAAAGGTTTATTTGTAGTCTGTTTTTCCACAGAACACCCTAAATTCAATTTCTAATAATCTCAGGGTGCAGATCTAATACTCTGGTTGACCTTTATAGCTCCCAGACTTAATTGCAAGATCCTCTATTCTTACACTCTATTGTCTGTTTTATTCCCCATTTCTATTTCCAGTTTTTCTCTTTTTCTAATTGTTCCCCAACAGAAATGAGTCATGATTTTGGTAGAATCAAAATGCTCTCAGCCATGGAAAAGTAAATAGAAAGAAATCCTGGAATAAATGTTTCTGCTGAGTGGAGTTATATAACTGTCACTCCAGTCTCTGCAGGGACAAGGGGGTTAGGATTGCACAGAAGGTTGAGAAAGGAGCTTTAACATTCGTTTTCATAAAGGGTCCCAGGGGAGAGAAAACTGATGGAAAGAAATGGATATTATTATAGGGCATCTGCTCTCTGCCCAATCACTTGGACAAGTTTTAAGCCCTTTATAAAAAATGGCATAGGGCCAGGAAAGAGGTTGATATTTCTAAGAGACACCAAGTAGAAATATTGCTGTTTCTGGACTGAGGTGAAACAAGGCAATGCAGAATTGGAAAAAATGTAATTCCTCCTCCTCTGCACAGAACTCAACCCATCTCCAGCCCTACCAGGAGGGACAGCTTTGGACACAGCCTTGGACAGTATCCTTGATGTGCACATTGATGTTCTTATAATATTCTCAGTGGGCACTTTGCCACCAACCATATGGTGCTACACTTCTAGAAGCTTCACAGAGAAGTCAGAACAGGAAGGAAAGGAGTTAATGGATGCCATCTGGTACTGCAGAAGACAGGTACGTGAATGTCCATAAGGGCACCCCCGAGGTCCCGCAGCAATACCAGAGGGAGCTGTGTGAAATTTCTGCATATGCAGTTGGTAAGACTAGACATTTGAGCTCTTAAGATGAATGTGATTTCCTTTTTGTCCATAAATAGTTTAGGATTGGTGATATTTAGGTAATAATTACCTACCAACAAAGAGGGTTCCAAGTTGAGGAGGAGTTACTCCATTTGGGATGTTTCGATGTGAGGATTAGTTGGAACCTTTAAAATCTTCTCATAAATGTATTTATCACTAGCTCCAATTTAAGTAGTTTACTGCAAAAAAATTACAAAATTCAGGATTTTAGCTTTTAAAAGGCAATCAGAAAAAAATGTCAGATTTTGAGTAACCACTGGAAAAGCTGGGAAGTAAAGCTAGAGCTTTACTAGAGAGACAATTACCTAATTGGAAAAACCTGCCAAAGGGAAATGACTTTTAGAAGGAAAGTGGAGCTCCAGAAGAAACGTGTTATATCAGAGGAACATTGCTTCAGATTGCCTAGTTTGAAAACTAAAAAGAAAACCTTCATGATGGATAACTTCATGATCAGGGACCTCCTTGCAAGGCATCACTCAACAGAGTTAAATAAAGAAAGAAATAATGCACCTAATACCTAATATTATCATTTGACATTTATTAAATGCTAGGAAAAAAATAAAAAGAATATGTTTCATGCTGTTAGGGCATTACTGTGTTCGTAAACCTTTGCTGTTGGCAATAGGGTTTAAAATTAAAGAGCCCATTTTCTGGAACCACACTGCTTACACTTAAATTTTATCTCCATCAGTTTCTAATTGGATGTTCTTGGTTTCTTAAGCTTGTAAACGAGAGATAGTAAAAGCATCAACCTCACAAATTTGGTATGATGTTTAAGCTAACTAGTACATGTAGAATGCATGGAATATGGCCATAAATAACAACTAAATCAAATTATTTCTTTAAAGAACTTAATAATTATGAATTTTTAAATTAAGGATATATACATTAGACTTTTAAAAAATGTTCCTCTATTGCCAGACCTAAAGCACCATCTTTACTGTAGTCTTTTCATATTAATTAATAAAAAAGGACATATGCTCACTTTAACCAGACTTGCTTAATTCCAATACAACAAAAAAAGTGAGACATTTTTAAATATATCTGGCCCAATGAAGAAGGTTAATAGCCAGGATATTTGCAGTAACTCATAAGCATGTATTCTTGAGTGATATGTCCTAAAAAAGCACTTGCTCCTCTACCATCTCTTGGGAACAGTAGCTTATGGCAGTCAAAAACCTGAAACTTTCACATGGTCCTCATTATGAACAGGAAATGGGGAATTAAGCAGAATCAGAAAAGCAGATGTTGACTCTGAGTCAAGAGTCAGTATAAGACCTCACAGAAAGATAAAATGACTCACGGTTCTATGCCTCTTAGAACAATGTCCAATGTGACTAACATGCTACCAAATTAAATGCCTGCTCCAGTAAAAAAGATGGCCTTGGATTTTCTAATGGACATTTCAATAAGCAAGATTGAGGTAAGGCAGAGAGAGATCCCAGAAGGCTCGGACATTAGGGGTTATGATGAAGATTCTTGGCGGGGAGTGGGGAGGGAGGGAGACTGGAAAATAATTCTTTAAAGCTGCCTTCTTTACATTTACATGTCTTTTGACTCTCTTCTTTGCCCTGGAATATAAGATGGTGCCAAGCAAATGAGGATGAACTTCTGCTCTAAAAAAGCTATATAGTTTGCTAGTTGGCTAGTGATTAATAGATAGATGGATAGATAATAGGTTATATAGATAGGACATGTATCATTTAATATTCAGAGAGGTTAACAATTAAAACATTAAACTCAGTGAAGCATAGCTCTGCCTTACTGATTTTCCATGTCACTATCTCATAATTTAGGGGAAAATCTCACCTATGATCTGCTTTCAGTCTTTATTGAGTGATCATGACGTGCTGAGCACTATGCTAAGAGACATGTACGCATTGTCAAGAGATTTGTGTGCATTCTACAAATTCAAAGTTAAGTGTTATTATTATCCCCATTGTATAGATGGGAAGACTGAATCTCAGAAAGAAAAAGTGAATCTCCCTAAATCACACAATTCACACATGTGGATTTGTGATTTCAAACTCAGGTCACCCTGATTCCATCCTGAGTGCTTAGGCTTTACCATGAAGCCACCCTCAAGTCAAGCCCTGAATTTTTGCAGTGGATGCCACCTGGGCAGCTTTCATAAATCCTTGTGCTTAGGCTGCACCTGGCACCAATTCAGGAGGAATATCTGGGGTGGAACCCAGGCATCTGTTAAGTAGTTAAAGTTCCCCACATGAGTCCAATGCGCAGCCAAGGTTGAGAACAACACACATGTATTCCACTTAAAATTTCATAGTTTTGAATATTTTCTTTACATAAATTTTCTTTACATAGTAGTCTCTCATTTTCATAAATGAAAAAATATTTTTCTTGAAAATTTATGTCCAATTTATGTCTAACTATTCTCAAGACTCTGGAATGCTCCTGGAGAAACCTAATCCAAATGCTTATTTCCTACTGTCATTTTTTTCTTGATTCATTACTTTTTATCTTATGGATCAGAGTATTTCAATATATAGTAAATCTACAATTAACAATAGCATGATGGTTAAGGGTTGAGAATTTGGAGTTGGCATGTTTAGGTTTGAATCCTAGCTCTATCACTAACCTTGTGCCTCTTTGTGCCTCAGTTTTATCATGTATAAAATGGGGCTGGTAATAACAGATGACTTACAGACCTGTGTCAGAATTAAGTTGCATGGAAAGAAGTCCTAGAATAATTCCTGTCACATACTAAAAAAATCAATAAATTTTAGTTATTATTGTTATTTTGTGCATAACAAGAGAATGTGTTTTCCTTTGTCATGTGCATATTCATGTGATAAGGACCTAATCATATCTCACACTTGACAACTCTCCCCAAATCTAAAAAGTCATTTTTTCTCATAGAACTAGGCACGCAAGGACCCTCTTTGCAGTGCTGGAAAACTGACTGCAAGCTTCTTTTACTTTCGCCACTGAACATGCGCCCCAAATACTTGTCTCAATTCTTCTGATCTGCAACTATTACTGTGCACCTATTTTGTTGTCTTAGAGCAACACTCAAGCAATTCTGCTCCACTCCCAAGTAGACACTGTCCTAATTAAGACAAGTTCTAGGTCTGGTGTAGCACCTGGAGCTTGAGTCTATTTTCACCTGTGTCATTTTATCTCTGTGTCCCACAGGATCAGAATTAAGAGGCACTTCGCAGTGGATACAGTGGTGAAGTTTCAGGCCTTCCAATATACACTCAACAGAACTTTGACTCTCAACTGACACAGTAACATTTGTATCATAACCTTACAAGGTTTCTCAATTTAGTCATGAACACTGTAACATATATTTTGCAGCTAGACTCTCCTTTTTTCTTCTGGTTTTCTTTTCCCTATAGATCTCAGCCTAAAGGCTATAGATTTTTTTAAGTGAATGACAAACTATTTTTTATACATCTTTTCTTATCTCTATGCTGCAGTATATTTTGTTCAAGCCATTTGTTTTCTTCTTTTCTCTATTTCTGTCAACATATGCTATTCCATTTCAATTCTGAGAGGTATATCTTTTAAAGATGGCTAAGAATATTTTTAAAGAGAATGCGAATTGGGGGCACCTGGGTGGCTCAGTTGGTTAAGCGTCTGCCTTCGGCTCAGGTCATGATCCCAGAGTCCTGGGGTCGAGCCCCATATCGGGCTCCTTGCTCAGCGGGGTGCCTGCTTCTCCCTCTCCCTCTGCCTGCCACTCCCCCTGCTTGTGCTGTCAATAAATAAAAAAAAAAAAAAAAAAAAAAAAAGAGGGCGCCTGGGTGGCTCAGTTGGTTAAGTGACTGCCTTCAGCTCAGGTCATGATCCTGGAGTCCCGGGATCGAGTCCCGCATCGGGCTCCCTGCTCAGCGGGGGGTCTGCTTCTCCCTCTGACCCTCCCCCTTCTCATGCTCTCTCTCTCTCTCATTCTCTCTCTCAAATAAATAAATAAAATCTTTAAAAAAAAAAGAGAATGCGAATTGATTCTCACATACAGAAATGATTCATTAGTTTATTTTGAAATTTGAGAACCATAATCAAAATCCACACGGAGAAAAAGATAGGGATATTCACAGAGGGCCTAGTCAAGTTCTAAAGGCTTGAAAAGAAGTGAGAAGATGAACCAGAAAAGTCCAGAGTCCACACCGAAACAAACAGACTGTGGAGCATAATATCAATAAAGGCTATGAAATAGCCAAATGTGCTACATTCTCTCAAAGTTCAGATGCATATAGTAGCTGAGGGATATCTGATACCACAGCCTCTGTCCCGAAGGCCAAAGCCAAGACCAAAGTAGTCTGCTCAGAGCCATGGCAGAAGCCTGTCTGGGCTCAGCCAGAAGTTGACCAAAGCAAGATGAGAAAAAATTTCCCTATTACTAGGAAATCAATCACTTGGCATTGGGGATATTTGTCATACATCACAAAAACAGTACCAAGGAGTACTCGGTGCACATTTGGAAAAACACATCAAGCGTTAAATGGTGCCTTGGTGCATTAACATGTCCTGGTAACCTTAAACACGTCGCATAATTTCCCAAATTGTCTACATTACGTACAGTGAGTAGCTTGACTTGCTCACACATTTAGACAAGAGACTATCATTCCAGACATATATGATACAATAATGTCATCTCCATTGGCATATGTGCAGTCGCAGTCCTTGCAATTTTATACTTTAGTGCCCATTCTTTAAAAGTACACATTTATGGGGCGCCTGGGTGGCTCAGTCGTTAAGCGTCTGCCTTCGGCTCAGGTCATGATCCCAGGGTACTGGGATCGAGTCCCACATCGGGCTCCCTGCTCTGCGGGAAGCCTGCTTCTCCCTCTCTCACTCCCCCTGCTTGTGTTCCTGCTCTCGCTATCTCGCTCTCTGTCAAATAAATAATAAAAATCTTTAATTAAAAAAAAAGTACACATTTATATGCTATTATAAGAGAAAAGACTTAAAGTCTTATTATTCTAGTACTCACGGCCAAAATTCCTATTGGAATATATATCAGATATTGACCACATTATACTAAATCATAACCTCTCTATGGTTTGTACTAGTTATAATAGGACCCAATACTTTTACATTTCAAAACAAGGGTGGATATAATGGAGTTTTTATACCAGGATGGAGCTGAGCTATTACTACTAAGCCTATTATTCTACAATGCAAGAAATTCAGGCCCATGTCAGAGCTAGAAAAAAATCCCTCTAACTCAGTGTTCTTCAAACGCTTTGAATGGTGTGACCTGTTTAAAGGAACCACACAGAACCTCAGTGTCTTCAATTCCAAATGGAATAGTATCAAATTGCTTTCCCTCAGAGAACTGTTATGAGGTTAAAATAATATGACATAAGGAAAGATCATATAAAATAAATGGAGATTTATAACAGTAACATTATTATTTCTGGCTCTAGTACTAAAAGAGCTATCTGATATTTCCATAAATATTTTTTCTCCAGCTTCATTAAAGAATCTTTAAAGCCATAATTACCTTAAATATTATAACCATTATAATGTTTTATGAAATTATTTTTATGAAAATTTTGCCTACTTTATAGATGTCAATTTTCCAGGCACATTTTTGCAGGTGCGCTCGGAAATCAGATACAGACATGCTTTTCAGTCCGTTAGCCCTTAGCATAAACTATGATGGCTAACAATTTCCTACTAAGAGAACATGTTTCCATCTAGAAACTTGATCTTAACAACTGGGACCTTATAATCCTCCAAGGTCTTCTGAAGGTATTAGCATACCCACACCTTGCTGAGGAAGGGACTTGATGATAGAGAGTGGGGACTAGTACCAAATCCCTCAAGTTTCTAATTCAGCTGCTTCCAACAGCTCCTCAGAACCACTTAGATTTGCTACTTCTTTCCCCTTCAGTTTTTACATTTATAATTACATTATTTAAGGTTATCAATTAACTCAGCCAAAATTCTTCCTTCATTGCCGTGTAAGTGGATAAGGAGTCTTTAATTATTAACAGAGGCTAATAAAACGATGTCAATTTTTTTTGTCGGTGTTTTAAAATATTGAGAAGTCTCTCTCCAGAGATGCCTGATCCATATTTTCTTACTTCTTGGAACTGTGTTTCTCTCTCTGTGCCAAACAGTCAACCAGAAGTGAGGAACGGTGAATGCTGCCACTAGCTTTTTACCCAGCTGTGTGAGCAGCATGATACAAGTTCCCTTCTGTGTCACTGGCTTTACCTTATGCAAATCCCAGTTTCTGTCCTCAGTGTCCTCCCATGAATACCTTAGGGAGAATTCACTCAAAACAATGCTAAAGACATTCCAAATCCAACGTGTTATCTGAATTCTCCTTGATAATCGTACTGGATAAATTTGAGAACGTGCCAAACAAAAATGGTTTCTCTTCATAAAATTCACTGATTAGTCAAATTATAGGGGAAAAAAAACAGGCAGAGACCGCACACTTTCATTAATTGATTTTGAGGTTATTCATTCATTCATTTATTCATTCATTCAATTTGGACAGCAGCTATAACAAAGTGATTTTTCACTTCTCACTCCACAGCACTTTATTATTATGGTTCTGTGCATAGCTATCTGTTCATGTTTCCTCATTTCCCTTCACCCTCCATTCCCAAATATTATTCCTCTTCCTTCACAGGCACCCACACTGACATATTTAATGTATATCCCTCTAAGCTATCTTCTGTAAATTAATTTACCTGTATATATACCTGTAATACTTATGATTTATATGTTTATAATGTACACAAAATGTTTGTTTTGGTTTTTTTCAACATAATATTTGGAGCTCTATTTGTATTATAATATGCAGATCTGTATCATGCCTTCTGACCACTGAACAGTATTGCAATTATTTTGTGGTCATTCATATTTTATCACCTACTACTCTGATATACTTCATGATTAGAGACAGTGACTATAATACAACAGGTATACTGAATACACTGAATACACTTGTCCTCCCAGTGGAGACTGGGAATTGGGCAGCGGTTAATGAAAGCTAAGAGTAGAGAAACTATTCTTTTTAACGGGAGGAAGAAAGAGGAAGGCAAGCATCGCTCATCAGGGCTACGCTGGCTGAAATGGAGACAGAGGACAAGAACATTTCCCCAGATTAACTACTACAGTTAATCCACTGCTCTGTAATTTGTGTGAGCCCTGCCTGGCCTTGTCCATTAAGCCCATCCTATCTAGTTAGGCCGAGAAGATATATTTAAGCTGCTTCTTCAACCATCTTCATTTTCCTTTTTCCAATCTGTTTGGAATTCCATTCCCCATATTTCACCTACAACTTCGTGCATGCACTTTGAATCCCACACCTGATAAAGCTCTGGCAGGGCTCACATAATCCCCCTTCATCTGGGATCTGCATTCACCCTTCAGACCATTGCATTAAGCTGCTCCAGGAAACAAACAGATGTCTCAAATTCAAGCTTAAAGGCCATCACCAGTAATCAATATTTCAACAGAGTTTGCTTTATTAAAAGGAATAGAAAAATATGGATCAAATAAACAAAACTGATAGTAATTAGCTGTCAAGTTTTGGGAGATATGAATGGTGAGATGCCATTCCTCTAGCAAAGAAAATCAATGGGTAGTACATTACCTTTCAAATACCTGATTAGCCTACCCTAATTGGACTATCACAAATCCACGAGAGATTTATTACAATACCCTATATTTCATCTTTACTGCCCACATTAGACAATTTGATAAATTGGCTTATATATTCAGTCATCCTTAAAATTTTTCTAAAAATGGACTCATTTCATTGTGGTATTTCACTAAGGATTTTTCTTCCCTGGATTTTTTCAGTGATGAGGCTATACCTGAAAATTGAAATAGAATGCCCTAATACAAAGAACGTTACATAAAAAGAAATGTTACTAGTTTTAAATGAGTTGGGGATGCAACACTTCTCTCATGTGATCTATAGGAAACATTCTAGTTACTGCGTCTTATATGCAGACCCTGTTTTGAATATGAAGAGTACAGTGATAACTAGTACATGATCAGATTTTCAATTCATTGTTTCTATTTACTTTTCCTAGAAATTTCAAACCAGATTATAATATTTATAGACTATGATTATAATGCAGTTTTTATTATCAGATAGATGCTATTAAATATCAAATCACAATTATTGCAATAAGACACAATTAAGCAAAAAGACACATACATGTTTTAAAGTACACACATGCAATATGCAGAAGAAAGGAAGAGAATAAAGAAAATATGAAATCAAAAGAGGAATTAGGAAAAATGTGTAAGTGGCTATTGCTATTCACCATTTATCATGGACTAAAATGTCAACTGTTTTGTGACAGAGGCATATAAAATAAAAATTTAGATCATATTATAGTCTTCTTATCTTGGGAGTTTCTTTCTATTCATTTTAAGTGAAGATTAAGAAACTAAGTCCAAGCCTTCACTATTTCCCTGCCTGCTTCAGTCTATGCTCCATTCTGCCTAGTATTTATCTTTTATTTTCCCCTGTGATTATAAACCAGGAAAGTTCCTCATTCCTTAGAGGATAAGGCTAATCTTGAGCAAACTTGTTTAAACTGGGACACACACTTGTCTGTTTGGCTCCCTCTCACTTTCCATCACGTGTCCCCCTCTACAAATACACAGATTATTTAGATTCTGTAAGCAACCCTTTTTTTCCCTCTGAAATTTTACTCACCTTATTACCTTTATCTAAAATGTCCTTTCCCCATTATCTGCTCCACAAAATCTTGTCCATCAAAGTTTACTCCAAATGCTACCCCCTCTGTATGACATTCTTGGAAACTTCCCCACTTCCCCCTCCTACTGACAGAATTAGTCACCTTCCCCTTGCATGTACTTGTAGGAGATAGGCAGTTTAGTAGTGCCACCATGATAAGCACTAGATAAGTATTTGAGTCAGCAACTATATGGTCCCCTGTAGCCATAGTCTATCTACCCTCTTCCTAGACTATATAATAAATACTGAGCTTTGAGTGTCTGTGCTGAAAGAAAAGACTGAGACAATCATTTATCTTTAGTCCTAATAAGAAATAGGATACAAGTTTCCAAGTGGAGGAATTATGTGCCTTATCAAATTGTTGAGAAAATCTATTCATCACTTTTACCACCAAAGACACACAAAATACCTCGGGACTACAGCTAACTGCAACAATTTTTAAATACCCCTGAATTTTGCTCAAAATGTTAACCATAGTGCAATGGAGATGAGACAGTTCATATTTCAAAAATGTCCTAAGTCTCAATATAGGAGATTTTATTTTGAGAATTCTAGATACTCTACAACCTTTTATCACAACCCATGTGCCAAGATCCATGTCAACTTATAAACAGATTAGCATATTCAGTTTTGTTTATATTTGCTTCCTCAAGAACATTAGACATCTGGGTTGAATATCCAGGTTATAGTTACAGCAAATATAGAAAATCCTTACTGAGAAAGCCTAAAATACTTCTTAATGCCATAATTTCCCTATACCTCTGTGAGAACTGGTGACAGAGTGTTAGCTCCCTTAAAAACGAGGGGATCTCAAGTGCAACAGTGGGTGAGCCAGCTGGGACCTGGGAACTAGCATTCCAGGGAGAGTGCTGTTTACATGGATGCTGTCCTCCTCTTCCTCCTTCTCTATCTAGTTCTCTCTTCCCTCTCCTTCTAAATAACCATATTCTATTTATCACTCTTGCTAAAAGATTCCAACATAGCAACTCATCTGGAAACAGTTGTATGTTGGCTATTACCATGCTTTCCAAAAACTTCAATGGTCCTGTGTGTGTGTGTGTATACATTACATTACATAAAATGCCTTTGATATTTGGGAAATTGTAGCTATGAGGAAAAAGAAAGCCACTAGGACAATGGCAGCTCTTGGTATCAGTTATCAAGAGGCTACAGGGACATCAACCCTCTCACAGGAGCTATGAAAGTATTAAGACTTAGGTTTTAACAAAGAGTTTGGGGAGAACCTGGTACACTTTGCTTTCCTTTGAATGATAGGTAACCTAGGAGAGGGCAGAGCTGTGATCTGAATGAAGATATTTGTACTTAAAAATGCCAGTGCCAGAGTAAACTTAACAGGACATGAATATCCCTAGGTCCTAACCCAACTCCACCTACCATGACAGTAACCTTACCCAAATGTGACAGCATTAGCTACTACTGCTTAACAAAGCACATGTTTGTCGACTTGAAACAACCATCTATTTGGCCACGATTCCCTAGTTCAGCAATTTAGGTCGAGGTAGGCTGGGCAATTCTTCTTAGCTTGGCTGGGCTTCCTCTCTCATGCATCAGCTATCATCCGGAGGTATGGCTCTGATATCGTCTAGGCTCTTCCACATGTCTTTGCCCTCTGCTGGGAAAACTGACTGCCATTACTTGGATTGAGGCAGTCTCTCATCCACAGCAGGCTTGCCCACTCCTGTCCATAGGGCACAGGCAGGGTCCCAGGGACTAAGTGGAATCATACTAGACTTCTTAAAGCTTAGTCTCAGACTGGCACAAGTTTTTACTCAATACATACTGTTTGAATATAAGCCATACTGCTACCCAAATTCAAGAGGAAGGGAAACAGAATCCATCTCTAGCTAAGAGATGCTGCAAAATCATATTGCAAAGGGGCATGAACTCAGAAAGGAGGGAAGGATTGTAGTCACTGTTACATTACTGTTACTATACATTAGTACCACTGTGTGGCAGAGATGTATTGTTTCTTATTCCTGGGGAATCACTGATTTCATCTGTGTATGATTTAGCCCATCCATATATATATATATATCGATGCCCATCCTTAATGAGCTAATGCTGATGTGATGCATCCTTTTTTGCATCATTGTGCCACATACCTGTGGAATGCTGTGAACTCTAGCTTTAGCTACCAGCTTCTGTTGACATAGAAGGTTTAAGGAAAAAAAAAATTCCACTTGTTACTATCTACTTGCTTGATCCTACTCATCAGTGGCCCAAGAATTTATATAGATGTTTACAGGGTTTTCAAACACAAATTCTTGAATTCAGATGCTAATGTAGCTTCAGTAGTTGCAGAAAAGAGATGGCCTATGATGCTGCATATGCTGACCTGCTAGAAGCCTAAGCAGAGATACTAATCAGCATCAAACACACTTCAGAAAATAATCAGTGGCCACACACGTTTACCTTCCTATCAGACTCCAGCAGTGATACCATTAAGATTCCCAGAATGTTGAGACAGAAGTATGCCACATGATATGAAACAGGCCCTATACAAAAACCCTTGGGACACGTAGGCTTAGATAGGGGTGCATGGCACTGGGAATCCATTCAAGAATGTAATGATAAATGTTATGGAGAGTGCTTCTTAAGGATACTGATGTTCAAATGAGAAAACTGACCCAAACATGGGCAACATACCAGTTTGGGAAATAATGAGATTAAAAATAGGATTATCCGTTATGCAAAGCATGACCTGAGATATGAGGAAGATTCTTAAGCCTCTTCCTACAACATATCTGGGACTGTCAAGTTCTGTAGGTCCTCTTTTCCTGAATGTAAAGTCACTGTTGAGCTACATGGGGAATGACTTAAACTGGCCAAGAACAAATGAAAACACAGGCCACCTTTCTGAGGTAAGGAACAGAGATTCTATTATGAAATGGTTATCCTCCAATTTCTTAGTGGATTTTAACTCAAGGTACTTTAAAATATACTGATGTCTGTGACCCACCCCTAGAGATTCTGACTTAATTCATCTGAAGTGAGACATAGACATGCAGATTTATATATATGCATATATACATACATATATAATTTATTTGAGAGACAGAGAAAGGGGGAGGGAGAGAGAGAGAGAGCATGAGGACAAGCAGGGGGAGCCAGAGGGAGAAGGAGACTCCCCACTGAGCAAGGAGCCCATTGCAGGACTCAATCCCAGGACTCTGGAATCATGACCTGAGCCAAAAGCAGACGCTTAAACAACTGAGCCACCCAGGTGCCCCTGACATGTAGATTTTAAAAACTGCTTAGATGATTCTAACATGGATTGACTCCTCACTTGAATAGGGAAGAGGAATTATAGAAATTGCTGGAAGTTGTAAAGGGAGTGACTTCCTTCATACAAAAGTTTCAGAGATGCTTGCTTCAAGTTGTAAACCATTAGGACATCCAGGGAGCAACAGACTATGAAACACTACTTACTGGCTTGCAAATCTGTCAAAATTGACTTTCCTGAAAGCATTATTCATACTTATAGAAAAGATGCCCTATTGGGGCTATACTCTCTTGTCATAAAGCAGACACAGGAAAAAAAAAAAAAAGCTTTAAGATCTCAGGTTTATATTCTTGCAGCTAATAATGGGGCAGGACTGTCATAAAGGATGGAGTATTTAATATTTAGACTATAATTCAAGAGTGCTTTATTTGTGGGTTTTAATTTATACCGAGAAATTTAATAAACAGAAGGGTTTCATATTGATTTTTATGTTGCTGGCATTGTATTTATGGTATTTATGTCATCATGGGTCACCTACACAGTCTCTACTAAGCTATTTTGGAATGTATAACTAAGCATAATTTAATGTGAAAAATAGAATAGGGATAGGATTTGGGGCTCAGATTCTATGTGGCAATGGGTTAAGAGGACACAGCAATGGGGATACAGGAGGACACAGGTCTTACTACATTTCCATTGTGATCCCTAAGAGGAAATTTTTACCAATTCCACATTCTGGGGACAAATGTCTACATCTATCTTTATCCTATTACTCACCCCTCCCCCAAGAGAGTGAGTAATGATTGGCGCCTGCTACCAGTGAATTCCGCAGAGGTAATGCCGAGAACACTCAGCCTTTCTCCTGCTTATGACCTTCTGGGCCAAGTGCAGTTGAACTTGTTCTCACAGTCCCCAGACACTGGGCAGACAAAATGCACCTCTCCCAGTAGGCCCACCCAGGTCTCAACCCTATCTCACCTTCTGTGTCTGACACTCCATAAAGAACAGGGTCAGCCCCGCTCTATAGGCTTGTTGTCTTAAAAGAGAGCCTTAGGTCACTCACCACACTCTACAGTCCAACTTTACCGGCAATAAAGCTGATGCAATAATTTGCCTCATTTCACTCTTTGGGTCAATTTTTTTTTTAAAGATTTTATTTATTTATCTGAGAGAGAGAATGAGATAGAGAGAGACAGCATGAGAGGGGGGAGGGTCAGAGGGAGAAGCAGACTCCCCGCTGAGCAGGGAGCCCGATGCGGGACTCGATCCCGGGACTCCAGGATCATGACCTGAGCCGAAGGCAGTCACTTAACCAACTGAGCCACCCAGGCGCCCTTTGGGTCAATTTTTTGATTTGTCACAATCAAGAAAGAAAGATGAGAAAGCGAATAGTCCATATTATGACCCCCAAAATGTTGCTAAAAGTAATTAAATTAAACTGGCAAACAATATGATTCCAGTGGTCTCATCACTAAAATATCTTCAAGCGCTTATACCACTAAGATTTGCTTTGAAAGATCCATATGTATATATGTGTATGTGTGTGTGTGCGTGTGTGTGTGTGTGTGTGTGTGTACAGGGAGAGAAAAAGAGATCGAGAGAGGGAGAGCACTCTCAAAGCAGGTCACAAATATATATAAATATATATGTATAGTATATATATAATATACACACATATATCATATACACCATATATGTAAACTATATGTTTATAATACATATAAATGTGCATATATATGTGTGTATGTATATTAAGACAATTTATCAATTAAGCTTATTAATTATTTAAATATAAGATTCTTACTTTGAAAATATTTTTCCATAAATACTAGGAATCCCGAGTGAATTTATAAGATTTTTCAAGAACATAAGAATTTTAGTGAATAAAGCAAAGGGAAAACAAACAAATAAACAAACAACTCCATAATTTACTCACCATAAAATCTGAAGTATATCACTTGAAATCTGTTTCCTTTGCCTGATCTGTAAAAAGAAATAATATTAACAGATGCCCTTCCAAAAACAATTATTTCGAGGCTTAAATAAATTGAAAAGAATTAAATCCTTATGTGAAATTCAAAAGACCATGCAATTGTTATTGTATTTACTTTCATTAAAAATAAGTAAGGGCTTAGAATAAAAACCAGACTCTTCTCCCCAGCTGTTCATGATTTTATCAACCATTGAGAAATTAGAATGCAATTTAATAAACTTATCTAGAAAATTACATGCTATTAACAAAAGTTATACTCTCATCAAAGTTGTAGTAACATCAGCAAACATTTTTAACCCATTCCTGAATTAAATTACCTAATAACATGTTCACATTAGCACCTGGAGTCACTGTGGAGTTGACCAGGTCAGAACAGAGGCCCTAGACTGGAGAGCTTGGGCTCAACTCCCTTATTAGTTCTGCGGCTTGACTGATCTGCTTAACACTCTGAGACTCAGTTTTACTCATCTATAAAATAATATCTACCTCATAGGGTTGTTTGAAGGATTAAATTTGATAAGTATATACTAACAATTTAATGCAGTACCTAGCACATAGTACTCAGATCTTATTAATAAAGAAGTGTTTATTTTTTTATTAATGCTGTTTTTCATTTATTTTAAAATGTTATAAATATGCTTAAAATGTTAGTGTCTTTATAATTTTGCTGCAGTCTTTCTTGAATATTTCTGCCAAATCTCAGCTCAACTCATAATCAGGCAATAAAAAATATATAATAGCTCAGAAAATATGACTGAAATGTAAAAAGAAAGAACAACCATTCAGCTAACCAAGTATTATCTTGCTTTTTATATCACCAAGTAGCATAACTGAGATTTTGCACTAAATTGTCTTTTTTAAACTTACATGACTAAATGGAATAGCTCTTTTGGCAGCTTGTAGGTAAATCCTTAGATACAGCTGTGAATGGCCAAATCACAAGTCCATATATCAGTCTACTTGTGTCTTTATTTTAATTATATATAATAGATTTGTGATCCCTTTGATGCCAAATAAGCATTTCTGAAAGTCCTAGGAGAAGATCCAAGCATCTGTCTTCTCTAAAAGTAATCACATTAGGGGCGCCTGGGTGGCTCAGTTGGTTACGTGTCTGTCTGCCTTCGACTCAAGTCATGATCTCAGGGTCCTGGGATGGAGCCCCGCACTGGGCTCCCTGCTCCGCGGGAAGCCTGCTTCTCCCTCTCCCTCTCCCACTCCCCCTGCTTGGGTTCCCTCTCTCACTGTCTGCCTCTGTCAAATAAATAAATAAAATCTTTAAAAAAATTAAAAAAAAAAGTAATCAGCACACTGATGAATAGTAAAGGACTTCTGCCAACTTAAAAGAAACAAACTGAGGGTTCTAGAGGGGAGGGGGGTGGGGGGGTGGGTTAGCCTGGTGATGGGTATTAAAGGGGATACATACTGAATGGAGCACTGGGTGTTATACGCAAACAATGAATCATGGAACACTACATCAAAAACTAATGATGTAATGTATGGTGATTAACATAACATAATAAAAAAAAAAGTGTCCAAAAAAAAAAGTACTAAATGGCAGAGACAGACAGGCCCTATCAAGCCCCTAAGAATATAGCTTTATTACAATTTATTATGGATATACCTAATTCAAAGTGCAGATTTTCCCAACACAACTTTGTCCAACAAGATAATGTATACTGTTACAATAGAGCCAACATCTACAACACTATTTCACAGTTTCCAAATTTATTCCCAGAAAGCTAGAACTAGCTCTAAAAGGTATTTCATCACCATTTGCAATTTTCAAAGTTTGGAAATATGAAATAGTGGATGAGTTTATTGACCTCATACCTTAAAAACTCATATTCAGTGATAAATGACTATAGTGTGGCCACACTTGAAATCCACTATGCCTTTGGGCTAAACTCAAATAATCTTACTGAAGTTAAAAAAACTGGGCTAAATTAATAAAATTTTAAAAACCATACTGGGCATGGAGCCTGCTTAAGATTCTCTATCCTTCTCCCTCTGCCCCTCCCCCCCTTTCTCTCTCTCTCTCTCTCTCTCTCCAAAATAAGTCATAAACCCAGGATGTGCTAAGAATAGCAAAAGGCAGTTAGGAATAAAAATACCAAACAAGAAAAGGAAATTTCTAATTAATATTTTTATCTGGTTATACAAAACAGCCACAGGGTTAAAAAATAAAAACAAAAAAACCCCACATATTAATGCAAGATTCCAGAATATCAGCATAAATATATATTTAGTATTATGGGAGTAGATATATCATGGAATGTGAAAAACTGACATAGACAAATAGTACCCAAATTTAATCTAGTGAAACACTAAGTCTGGGGCACTATGGATAGAAATGCTTTAATCCATATGCACAACCCTCCAAAAAAGAAAGTTTTGCATATATATATGTACAAAATGCTTTTTAAGCATATACTTAGATCCTCTTAAAGTTAACAATATGCAATCTCATCTGAATCCATTATTGAATGCATTGCAGCTTTTTGCCTTTGTGATTTTCTTTTTCAAAGAAGTGATACTCAAAATACAACTAACAAGAAGCAGTAGTTTGTGAGCCTGATTTATATGCACACACACACACACACAGATGAAAAAATAAAAAGATTTGGAAACATTGTTATCAATAAAATCATTTGGAGTTCAAAGGCAAGATAAAATATTATGGAGTAGGATGACCAATGAAAATGTTCTGGAAATGGAAGAACTTAAATAGATTATTCAGGGATGCACTGAGGATTCATAACAATTTTATAAAAGAGAGGAACGTATTTGATATGAGGGCAATGGCATAATGAAAACATTTAACTAATTTATAAGGGAGCTATTTATAAGACTAGAATACTGTAATTGGACCAAAGTTTTAGGAAGTTAAAATGATCAGATATAAAAGTAAAATTTTATCCTGAAAAATGGGTATACTGAAAGAATTTTAGTAAGAAAATGCCCATAATGAACACTTTCTTAAGGATCACATAACCATCCCCTCTTGTTTTGAAGAACAACAGCTGAATTTTCCTTCGAAAACTACCCCTCCTGGACTCTTAGTCCACAGATCATGATAAATGTGGAGTTCATCTCATCCTCCAGATTCCAGGTATAGGCACTGGTCCCAGGCCTGGGCAATTAATGTATTGCCACCCCTTGGCCAGGGATGAACTCTTAAGACTTGCAAGGCCAGTATGACAGAACGGGGAAGTTTGTTGGAACAGTTGAAAAGAAAAAGTCTCATTCTGCTGGGTCTTCTAGACTCTGAGGATGTAAGCTGAGCAATGCTTGGAGTCACCAATAGAACCTGCTTGAGAATGAGGACAACACCAAGAAGAACTGAGAGATGGGAGAAATAGCTTACAGGTAACAGATTTCTTTGGGGCACCAGGATACATCTGTGCCTGACAACGGGTTTGATGCTGAGGTGATCAATTACATCAGAGAATAAATTCCTTTTTTGGTTTAAGCCAGTTTTCAGAATGGTCCTTAATTCTTGCAACCAAAAGACGTCTGATTCACTAATAGAATGAACATGTAGGATTGTATCAAAAAACAAGGTCTGTAACAATGGAAAGTGAACACGCCAAGTTACAGAGTCGGCATTGTTCCAATAATTTACCACTGAGAAAGAAAAACACTTCCCCACTATGGTACTTCCCTTAAAAAGAAAGATGGGTGGAGTGGGAAAACCATGGAATAAGGAATTAGTTTAACAGACAGCAATGGAAAGCAAAACAGCAGACCTCATAACACGACAACCAAGATGGGTCCTGAGCTATCATCCAGGGAAAATGGTGAGCCATAAATTTATGGTGGAAACATACAGTTTACTGTTAAGAATATAGTTTTTGAATGTAACAAATATCATTAGAATCTAAAAGGGACTAAAGAAACATCTTGAAAAAAAGGCAATGTAGTTTTTGCACACAGAAAAGAAGCATGAAATGTATGGTTCAGAGCATGAAAGTGGATGAAATGGCTTCAGAGGAACTGATTAAATCTGTAAAACTGTATAATTTTTAAGTCAAATATTTCTGCCACCCATTCCATAAACCAAGTACACAGGATTCATTGTAACCCAGCCTTTAAAAGAAAACTTTAATAAATTAAAATGGTGATATTATTTCCAAGAGAACTTTGGGAAAAAAAATACTACTATCCACCTGAACAGGTTTTATGTAAGAATTTGATATATAATGGTTTAACAAAGTACCTTCCAATAGGGGGATGCCAGTGTTTTAAAAGTTGACAAAGCTGTGTCCATTTGGGACTTTATGAGACAAACTGAGGAGCAAGTGGAGCTACTGTGGACCAAGTCAACTGCAGATTAAGTAGAGTGTTTTTTCCAGTTTTTGCAAGGTACGTAACTTGGCTTCAGTGTAATGATGATATAAAAGAATGTACTTCTATGTACATTCTTGCACACAGTGCAAGATTTTCTGCATGCACAGGGGCCTCTCCCCCTCTATCCAGACCCTGGACCAGATCCGGACGATTGACCGTTTTTTCTTTTCTTTTTTTTTTTTTTTAGATCAAAACATTTATTTTTTGTGTTACAAAAACAAAAATAAATCCAAGCAGGTAATGAAATAAACATTTTTTTTTTAAGTTTCCCATCCTGGGTTCTCTGTCCTAGAATTTAGTAAACAGGTCAAGTTTAGGTTGCTTCAACACTTCTTCTGGATGCTGTGTGACCTCAAAGTTTTTGTGCTACAGAATTTTCCAAAAACAACAACAACAAAACCCAGAAACCTACATAGAGAAGGAACACTCTTAGAGGGGAAAGAAGCTCTAATGGCAGGGATGGGACACACCTTCCACCCCAAATAATTTCTAGACAGCAGAAAAGGAGGCTTCAGGGAAAGCATGAAGAGGACTCTGTCTGATCCCATCCAGGCACAGTAGTCTCCAGAAATAACTGGTCAGGCCTTACATGAGGACCCTACAGGGATGCAGATGGGGACAGCCTAACAGCAAAATGTGGATATTAGATAGTAGTAGTTCAAAGCCAATGAGTCCCAGGGAAATTCTAAAAAAAAAAAAAAAAATTATTATTAGCCTTTAGTTAACTAATCACAATTAAATGTGTAGACACAGTTTTCACAGGCAGAGAAAATTAGTAATGGAATCAGACATTCCACACAAAAATTTGAACAGCTGATAAACAACTAGAATACACTGGGGGAAAAGGCATCTATTTTGGTAGTAAGTTATATATTAATAGGACTAAACATGCTAGTTATCAATTGTCTGTTTAGTCTTGGGTAGATAGGAATTTTATTTTCCTCACAATATTGCATTTAGAAAAATTTTCATTTGATTCAAAAATGCTGACACTCTCTCTCAATCATTAGACAATATATCTTCTGCAGATACTTATGTCACAGACATAAATATAAATGTGGGCAAAAATAAGATGCCAACTCAGACATGCCTTGAGTTTTTTAGTATCTTTCTTGTTTCTTTCAATATATTCATCTTCAAAGTTTATCTTTTCCATATTTCATGGTTAAGGTCAAGCTTCCAAAAAATATTGGGCTTGTGAAATAATTGACACTAAATGTGAATTGTTTGAGAAACTTGGATTAAACCAGGAAATAAAGTTCTAAGATTAAAATGGAAATCTAAGCCCACATATTTTACTATCTCCTTCTCCCAAAGGCAAAGGTCCAAGACTATTGTGTTATCAAGTCTGTCCAGAAGTAAGATAAAGACAAGAGTAAGTAGCCAGGAGCCCTTTGAGCTTCAAAACTGTTTTGCATGTACTATAAGACAGACTGGATGCAACAAACTGGACTGGGTCGCTGGAGAAAAGGACTAGGGATATCCTCACATCCCTTAACTATTGGAGCACTAGCCTCTAATTTCCCTGTCCTAATTTTAGTCCAGATGTCAGATTACAGGATACCTTATCTTTATTTAAGAGGGTATTTCTTTCTGTTAAAATTTGAAGTAATGAGAAGATAAGGCAACCAGCATGGTCTAAGAAGAGAGAAATAAGATATAGAGGAAGAACAAAGATATCCTCTGGAAGCCAGGCCAGAGTAAGAGAAGAAGCTGTGGTTTTTAATAGAGATTCTTTATGTGTATATAGTACCCATATATTCCTCTAAGAATTATTTTGGAGAATTTATTACAACTAAATTGAAAAATACTCAGAAATGGTTCTATTTCAAAAAAAATGGGCTAGAAATTTTAGATAACAGAAAAGATGAAAAAGATGAAAAGAAATATGCTTTAGAGTAGTAAAGTGTTAACAAGAGAAAGAATTATAGAATTAAGACCAAGAGAAAAGGGTAACATAAAGCAGTGAACCCAGATTTGGGGCCAGTTCTCCTACAATGGCAGCTGGCTGTTCTAGTAGAGATGGCTGAGAAACTGAGCAGAACTTTCAACAGGTCACCAGCCTGGGAAAATGAGAACTGGATTTGAGGGCAGGCTCAAGTGGGAGAAAGCCAGGTAAAACTCAGATTCTGGGTTGAGACACCAAAGATATACCCTGAGGAATAAGCAATAAAAGATATAAACTTATTCTGGGAAAGACTGAAGACGACTATTTAAATTCAATCACTGTGTGACTTCATTAATGACATCTGGGGAGCCCTGGCGACCTTTGGGAGGAGAAAATCAGTTAAGTGAGCTTTGTCCACTATTTCTGGGAGTTGGTTTATATATGTATGCTAGCCCTGTTCACTTCATTCCTTGTCTCTTTCATCTTTTTCAGTACTTGCCAGTTTCTGATCTTTCAGTATTTCATCTTATATAGGTTTCTGATCTGCAATTAGTCCATTCTTATTTTCAGTTATTATGTTTTCAAGGTCTTGAAATTCCAATATTTTAAAATAAGTTTCAATCCCCTCTCAAGCTCCCCAATCTTGTCATACATTTTTAGACACACGTTATTTTAAAATCTTTGTCTGATAACTTCATTATCTGGATATCCTGTTCATTTGTTTCTATTTGTATTGTTTTTCTTGATTTTCAAATATTACAAATAAAAGTTGCAGACAGAACTTAAGGTATGGAATGGACAAAACCATTATCAAGCCAAAGATTTAATAAATACTATAAACTACAAACATTACAGATGCACTTTAGGCACATTTTGTAGAGTAGGACTAAAAAAATGACAAAGAAAATTTTAGAGTCAGACAAAAAAGAACAAAACATACAAGATTGTTAACTTTGTATGGACACAATATAATCCCTTATGAAACAGGAATTTACAGAGCTAAAAGAGCACTAGATTTTAGCATACCTCTTTCATTTTGCTCATTAAGTCAGCAGACTTAAAAGTCAATAAGGATAGAGAAGGTTTGAATAACATGGTAAGACAGTTTTTCTAATGATCAGTGTTCTTCACCATAATCTGCTGAAGGATGTTCTATTATTTACATCCCTCTTAATTAGATGGGGGAAAAAAGTGTTGTTCATAGAGGTTTCTGCACTAGACAGTTCAGCTAATGAGTGCCAGAACTGGAATATAGGCCCTGAACCCATGCTCTTACCTGCTACAAGTCCCTACAACCCACAAAGTCACATGTAAACAATGGAAGGAACATGGTCTTGCTTCGTAACAATTGGGCATAAAGATATCAGATTGGATTTTTTTCTAAGTTAAACTATAGATGACTGAGCTTCTTCGTATCATGAAAGCAAAGTGCCAGCTTTGTCCACCCCACCGACGAGATACTCTATGGAATAGAAGAACAGATTTTAGTTGAGAAGGTGGAAAAATATCTCAGTAAGATGAGCCAGATTGAACATCTATAAAAGAGGGGAAGGCATTACAGGAAAATGGAATTAGCATAAATCAAGACAGCAGCAATAACCAGCAGTATGGTTAGATCATAACACCACTGGGGGGTGAGAAGAAACAGAGAAGGAAGGGGAAAAAAACAACAACAGAAAACAAGAGTGAAAACATTAATCAGGGTCATATTGCTACCATACTAAGAAGTTTGAACTTCTTCCTATAAAACATTGGTTCCCAAATTTTTCACAATTTAAGACTCCTTTTTCATATCAGAAATCACTGTCAACTCAGCTTGTATGTATTATTTGCACAGCATCTCCTCCCTTAGGAAACTCACCTCCCTGCTTTCCATTGGAAAAATGAGACTGACTTATTCTTCCCAGCCACATACCCCAACACCAACTACCTCAACAATTATTCCATGAATAAGCAGGGGAGACAATCAGAAGCCTCTTTGAGCCTTTTTTTTTCTTTCCCTTTTTTGCTGGAGCAATTGGGCGAGGTGCACTCTTCCTTTGGAATTAGAAGCTGTTAGGACAATGCAAGCTGGAACCCCTTATAGCCATTTTCACAGCCATACGAAGAAAGTCTTCTGCACTAAAAAAGAATGAGGCCAATGAAGAAGAAGCAGAGCTCAAAGAAGATAAGAGAGGGGCCTAAAGCTAAGATTAGCCTCCAAATTCAGCCATTATGTCATCTACTTTGCCTACTTTGCCTACATTTGTGATACAATCTTGCAAATATTTATTAGGCATATTATTTCTTTAGCATACAGACAATGCTTGATGTGCTTGCAGATCTGTGGCTTCCTCATAATAAAACCACTATTCTTCCTGACATCAGGATTCCATGGGTTGGAAATCAAGCTACAGGCAACAGAAAGAATGAGAAGTTAACAAAATTACCAGACAAAGATAACTAACTGTATTTTTGAGGTCAATTCATATTTCAATAAAATAATTATGGTCTTTTTATGTAAATTTAGTATTACTTGACTTCACTCCTTTTCCCTCAATTTTTGTCTAGTTATGTATATATTTAATACATCTGTTGGCATAGATTTATAATATTCAGCATTGTTCTCGATTTATTATGTTGAAGAAGGACTGAATTAGTTGAACTACATAGACATATTAATATATAAGTGTGGTCAAAATGGAGAAGCAACTTCAAAAAAAAAAAAAAAAAGCCAAAGCAGAAATCTATAGAAATGTGGTTAAAATTCACCCAGGCCCTTGCAAAATCATTTGCTTGGTGTCATTGTTTCTTCTCACTGCTATTTTAAGTAAAAGTAACTTTTTTTTAATTGGAAAAACTGACATTTGGTGAAATTATTCATTTTGAGAATCAAAAGTCAGCCTTTGTCAGAGGCATGGTTTCTCTGGAAATGAGATGAGTTTTTTGATGTTGCCACCCTTAATTTTCTAAAGTGGAACAGATGTTGTCTGGATATAATAGGTATGTGTCTACATGAATCCTTCATTTCTGAAAACAAACTTCCAGAAGTACTTGTCTTCATGTGAAAAACAAAAACAAAACACCATGGTTCCTCACAAGTACTGTGATGAAACTTTCTCAACAAAAGTTGTTTAAAAAAAAAAATGTAAAGTGTTTGTTACTATTGGTGCTGTTTTGTGATGGTTACTCTGAGTTCATGTCTCTAAAATTATCATTATATCAAAAAGATGATGCTCTTTGATATAGGTAAGGTGGCAAAACTTACAAGAGCTGAGGGACCTGCTTCTTCAGAGATAACCTATTTTGTTACCAAGTGCTGTCAATTCTTTTAATGCCATTCAAAATACTCCCCCTATTTTGCCCCTATCTGATTTAACTGCCACTCCAGAGATTGGTTGTCAGACCTTTTCCATCTCACTGTCATCACTGCCTCCACATCCTCCTTGTTCTTCCTGCATTTCTATACAATGTGGTCCAATCTATCCAGAATACTGCAATCAGATTCATCTTCCCAAAATACTGTTTTAAGTAAACTTATGCCACTGCATGCTGTACTTCTAAAAATACAATGTGCAACTAATTTACAAAGCCCAGCACAATGTTTTCGAAATTCTCCCCCAGCTCCTTATTTGAAGACTCCTGATAAAACATGCCCATGTGTCATTTCTAAAAGACTTGTCCTTCTCCAGTGCTTTCTCCTTCCTCTTTCCTTATTTTCTTTCTGCCACTCAACTGCTATCCACATATTACACATCAGTCAGCCCTTCAGAGTTTATAAAAAGTACCAATCTTCTGCAAGACATTTAATCTCACTTTCCAGCTCTTATTGGCCCTTTCTTTCTCATTACATTTTTATATTTTATAAATATTTGTGTAAATATAACATATTATATTTGTATTATACATACTGTATAACACGGTATATATGTATGTTGTATTGTATGGTAAGATTTTGAATAATTCATTACAATTCCCATGATGCCATCACTAGTTTTTTTAATAAATTTATTTAATTATTGAAAAGACAGAAAGTAAATAGGTGATCTTTTTTCTTTTAATCTATGTATTAAGCTAGTGGGGAGAGGAATATAAAGTTTCCAAGATGAATGTTACAATTTGAATCCCAGTTTGAAAATTTTTATTTTCAATAATTCCCAGAGTACACATGTATAATTTGCCTTTTTAACTGAGACAAATATCAGGTGTTTGCTTCATCACCATCATTCATCAACCTATTGCACATATCCCATGTATAATCTCTTTAACTGTGCACAGAAGAAAGAAAATCAGAATGAATAGGTTTTGGCATATATGCCAGACAAAATACTTTCTACAGTCATGGACACATGTAATGCCTTTGAATATTTCATTCCATTTATATGTTCCCATTTCAACTCTATGACTCAGAGACTTTGTTTAATCTATTTGGTACTTCTTTCACTTCTTTTAATTCAGATATAAATTATCAGATACATTACAAGGGCCTAAGTAGTACTAACCAAATAACGGGAAATGGAAAATGTGAGTTTCATATTCAAAGCACTATTGTTTAGATCCCAACTCAATTTTGTCTCCTCTCACCTCAGTAACTTGGAATTTCAGGTTTCCATTCTTAGAAGTTCCTTTAGTTAACTCATCACTGCAGACTTGGTATCTGGCTGCAGTGAAGGAACATTGGTAATAGTGACAAAAATGGCTTCCAACAATTAATACTAAAGGCATGATAGAAAGATCCATTTATAGACATTATAATGCTGTCTTAATACTTTCTGGAACAAGGTGTGATATAAATGAAGTCATCTTATTTCTTTCCTTAGGGAAGGAGTATATGCAGATCATTTTCTCATAATTCAGAAAAGAAATTTCTTCATTAGTTTTTCATGAAGGGCCTTATTTTTCTTTGTTTACAAAAACAGATGGTGGTACAACTTTCACTGTAGCATCCAAATTTTGAAATCCTTCCTCCTTCTTACAACGAATAAAATATGCCTTGATATTACCATAGCACAAAGATAAAAATATAAGCACTGAGATGTCAAAGAATGTGAGATACCCATAGAGACACTAACAACCTCCATGAGGAAACACCAAACCCTCTTTCCAACCCAGCACCAACTTTTCCTTCTATGAATTGATTATAATGGCTCTGTGCGGCTATAGCCCCCAGAATATTCACTCCCAACAAAATGGATTCAGGCTAGAATGTGAAAATTATCTCCTCTTTCCTCAATACTATGTAGAGAAAAATCTGTCATCCTAATTATTTTCTCGAACCAGAAGAGGTGGGGAAAGACATGTGCCTTTAGCTGAAGAAATTTTCTTCTAATGTACCTGTAAAGTCATATGTGTGAAATGAACACACACACACACACACACAAAATACTGAGGAATCTTAATAGAAAAATAGGCTGGTATTTGAAATTCATCACCATCATTTAACCTTAGTTAAATCACTTAATATTTCAGGATCAAATACCCAACAGAAACTTATAACCACTTACTCTTTCAATAAATATTTATTGAATACCTAAAACATTTCTGGCAATATTCTTTGAACAAAGCCAAAAAACAGTTCCTGCTGACACAGAGCTCAGTACTTAGTAGGGAAGATACATTTCCCATATTAATACATCATCCCCTCCATTTTCTGGGCTTCCTCCCCACATCTCAGATATTGATCTTTCTCCCTGCCAAACACCTGGGACCCATTACATACTCCCCCTTTTCTCTCACTCTGATATTCTCTTAGTAATCAACTTTTGCTGATCCTAACACCTAAAGCTGCCGTCTGTGCAAACAAATGACAAATGGGAAGCTCTACGTTCCCAGGTGAGATTGGTGCTGCCTGGAATTGAATTTAAAGACTGAATACATAGTCTGTTTTCTAATTACATGGTCACATCTTTACTTGCATAAGGTAGGGCAACTTATGATGAGTGTATTTTAACTTTCAGTATACCTCATGCCAATAGTTTTGCATTTTTCTTATTTCCTCCTTTTCAATTTTGACTAAGGCCTCATTTATTTTCTATGAATGCCTCGGCATTCTTTCCATTTTCCTTTGAGTAGAGGAGTCTTCATTTCTCTGTCTTAGCAGCCAAACCAGGTAAGATAAAGAGAAGTGATTTCCAGAAGGAAAATGTGATAGGTTGTGTTTGATGCTTGTTGCCCCATCACACTGCTTTGGTAAGTAAATATTTCCAATGCCTCTTTTGGTTTTCCTGAAAATTTAAAGCTAAAGAAAAAGACAGAATCTAAAGTGAGGTTGGACTTAAAAGCCTACACTTTGCCAATTATCATTCCTATATTTCAGGAAGAATTCTACAGAAATAATGCTTGAAACTTTTCACAGGAATATGTGAAATAAAAGGGCGAAAGAAAAGTATGTATCAATGGATTGGAAAGAAACTTTCTACTCTCAGCCCAAGAACTGCCAAAAATATGGAAATGGAGGGAGATAGGACTAAAGATGAAAACCTAAAAGTTGCATAACCATATACAGGGAAGCAGGCACTCTTTTCCAATTTACAAATGCACTATTGATTTGGGGTGGCTATACATTCTAGGCACTGTTCTAAGCATTGGCAATACAGAAGTAAACACTCTTGGGGTGTCTGCCTGGCTCATTCCGTTGAGCAGCTGGCTCTTGGTTTTGGCCCAGGTCATGATCTCAGGATTCTAGGACTTTTTCCCCACGTCAGGCTCTGCCCTCAGCAAGGAGTCTGCTTGAGGATTCTCTCTCTTCCTCTCCTGCTGCCCCTTCCCCAACTGTGCTCTCTCTCTCAAATAAATAAATCTTTTAAAAAAAGAAGTAAAATTTTTTATGCTTTCATATTCTATTCTAGGAAACAATTGCTAAACAAGTAACCATACCAAGATGTTTATATTATTTGTCCAACACCATTTTAAAATGCTTTCAGTTTTTAATTTCTAAATATGTTACAAAATGTGATTTCCAGGTAAGAAAACAAAGAAAAATTTATATGCATAGCAAAAGAAACAGTCAACAAAATGAAAAGGCAACCTATGAGAGAAAAAAATTGCAAATCATATATCTGATAAGGGGTTAATACCAAAAATATACGAAGAATTCAGAAAACTCAGTAGAAGGAAAAAAAAAAAAAAACAGGTCCAATTTAAAAATGGGCAAAAGGCCTAAACAGACATTTTCCCAGAAAAGACATATAAATGGCCAACAGGTACATGAAAAGGTGCTTGACATTACTAATCATCAGGGAAATGCAAATCAAGACCACAATGAGATATCACTTCACACCTATTAAAAGGGCTATCATCAAAAAGACAAAAGATAACAAGTGTTGGTGAGAATGTGGAGAAAAGGGAAACTTTGTGCACTGCTGGTGGGAATGTAGACTGAAACAGCCACCAAAGAAGTCTCTTCAAAAAATTAAAAATGGAATTACTATATGATCCAGCAGTTGTACTTCTGGGTATTTATCTAAAGGAAACAAAATCACTGTCTCAAAAAGGTATCTGGACTCCTATGTTTATTGCAGTATTATTCCCAATAGTCAAGATATAGAAACAACTCAAGTGTCCATCAACAGATGAATGTATAAAAAAAAGTGATCTTTAGATATAGATATATAATGGAATATTATTCAGCCCTGAGAAACAAAGGAATCCAGCCACTGCAACAACATGAATGCACCTGGTGAATATTATGTTAAGTGAAATAAGTCAGGCAGAGAAAGACAAATACTGTACAATATCACATATATGTGGAATCTAAAAAAGCAGAACTCATAAAAGTAAAGAGTAGAATGATGGTTATCAGGAGCTGGGGAGTAGTCAAAGATGAGGGTGCTGGGCAGATGTTGGTCAAAGGGGTACAAAGTTCCAGTTATAAGATGAGTAAGTTCTGGGGATCTAATGTGCAGCATGCTGATTAGAGTTAATAATACTGTATTACAGACTTGAAACTTGCTAAGAGAAAAGATCTTAAATGTTCTCACCACAAAAGAAAAATGGTAATTATGTGATGTGATAGAGGTGTTAGTTTTGCTATGGAGGGAATCATTTTGCAATATGTAAGGGAATTAAATCAACATGTTGTACACCTTAAACTTACATAATGTTGTATGTTGCTTATATCTCAGTAAGACTGGAGAGAAAAGAATTTATCAAAATATAGCTTAAATATTTCTAATGCAGAAACAGAAATGGAAGGACACAAAATTAACATTATATATCTACCTTGCAACTGCATTTGGTGTTTCATTTAATTTTCTCATCACTTAGAATAGTAATCCCTACAGATAAACTATATACCTGTTCTTTGAACTTTATTGAGATTCGTGTTAAGACCCACAAAGTGATATCAATTTTTCTAAATGCTTTGAAAATATTTGTCCTATATTGACATTAGGTTAAGCTTGTTAATGTTCTTCTTCAATGATTTATATTATTTATTTTTAAATTTAATTTTATTATGTTATGTTAGTCACCATACAATATATCATTAGTTTTTGATGTAGTGATCCACAATCCATTGTTTTCATATAACACCCAGTGCTCCATGTAGTATGTGCCCTCCTTAATACCCATTACAAGGCTAACTAATCCCCCCCCCTCCCCTCTAAAACCCTGTTTGTTTCTCAGGTCCATAGTCTCTCATGGTTCATCTCTCCCTCCAATTCCCCCCGCCCATTTTTCCCTTCCTTCTCCTAATATCCTCCATGTTATTCCTTATGTTCCACAAATAAGTGAAACCATATGATAATTGACTTTCTCTGCTTGACTTATTTCACTTAGCATAATCTCCTTCAGTCCCATCCATGTTGATGTAGAAGTTGGGTATTCGTCTTTTCTGATGGCTGAGTAATATTCCATTGTATATATGGACCACATCTTCTTTATCCATTCATCTGTTGAAGGCCATCTCGGCTCTTTCCACAGTTTGACTATTGCGGACATTGCTGCTATGAACATTGGGGTGCATATGGTCCTTCTTTTCACTACATCTGTGTCTTTGGGGTAAATACCCAGTACTGTAATTGCTGGGTCATAGGGTAGCTCTATTTTCAAATTTTTGAGGACCCTCCACACTGTTTTCCAAAGTGGCTGTACCCACTTGCATTCCCACCAACAGTGTAAGAGGGTTCCCCGTTCTCAACCTCTCCAACATTTGTTGTTTCTTTCCCTGTCCATTTTGGCCATTCTAACTGGTGTAAGGTGGTATCTCAGTGTGGTTTTGATTTGGATTTCCCTGATGGCTAATGATGATGAACATTTTTTCATGTGTCTGTTAGCCATTTGTGTGTCTTCTTCAGAGAAGTGTCTGTTCATCTCTTCTGCCCACTTTTTGACTTGATTATTTGTTTTTTGGGTGTTGAGTCTGAGAAGTTTTTATAGATTTTGGATACCAGCCCTTTATCTGTAGTGTCATTTGCAAATATCTTCTCCCATTCTGTGGGTTGCCTCTTTTTTTTGTTGACTGTTTCCTTTGCTGTGCAGAAGCTTTTTATCTTGATGAAGTCCCAAAAGTTCATTTTTGCTTTTGTTTCACTAGCTTTTGGAGATGTATCTTGAAAGAAGTTGCTGTGGCCGATGTCAAAGAGGTGACTGCCTATGTTCTCCTCTAGGATTTTGATGGATTCCTGTCTCACATTGAGGTCTTTCATCCATGTTGAGTTTATCTTTGTGAATGGTGTTAGAGAATGGTCCAGTTTCATTCTTCTGCATGTGGCAGTCCAATTTTCCCAGCACCATTTATTGAAGAGACTGTCTTTTTTCCATTGCATGTTTTCTCCTGCTTTGTCAAAGATTATTTGACCATAGAGTTGAGGGTCCATATCTGGGTTCTCTATTCTGTTCCATTGGTCTATATGTCTGTTTTTGTGCCAGTACCGTGCTGTCTTGGTGATCACTGCTTTGTAATATAGCTTGAAATCGGGCAACGTGATGCCCCCAGCTTTGTTTTTCTTTTTCAACATCTCCTTGGCGATTCGGGGTCTTCTGATTCCACACAAATTTTAGGATTGTTTGTTCCAGCACTTTGAAAAATGTCATTGGAATTTTGATCGGGATGGCATTGAAGGTATAGATTGCTCTGGGCAGCATAGACATTTTAACAATGTTTATTCTTCCAATCCATGAGCATGGAATGTGTTTCCATCTTTTTGTGTCTTCTTCAATTTCTTTCATGAGTGTTTTGTAGTTCCTAGAGTATAGATCCTTTACCTCTTCGGTTAGGTTTATTCCGAGGTATCTTATGGTTTTTGGTGCTATTGTAAATGGAATCGTTTCTTTAATTTCTCTTTCTACAGTTGCGTTGTTAGTGTATAAGAAAGCAACTGATTTCTGTGCATTGATTTTGTATCCTGCCACATTACTGAATTGCTGGATGAGTTCTAGTAATTTGGGGGTGGAGTCTTTTGGGATTTCCACATTGAGTATCATGTCATCTGCGAAAAGAGAGAGTTTGACTTCTTCTTTGCCAATTTGAATACCTTTTATTTCTTTTTGTTGTCTGATTGCTGTTGCTAGGACTTCTAGTACTATGTTGAACAACAGTGGTGAGAGTGGGCACCCTTGACGTGTTCCTGATCTTAAGGGAAAGGCTCTCAGCTTTTCCCCATTGAGGATGATATTTGCTGTGGGTTTTTCATAGATGGATTTTATGAGCTTGAAGAATGTTCCCTCTATCCCTATACTCTGGAGAGTTTTAATCAGGAAAGGATGTTGTATTTTGTCAAATGCTTTTTCTGCATCAATTGAGAGGACCATATGGTTCTTCTCCCTCCTCTTATTAATGTGTTCTATCACATTGATTGATTTGCGAATGTTGAACCACCCTTGCATCCCGGGGATAAATCCCACTTGGTCGTGGTGGATGATCCTTTTAATGTATTGTTGGATCCTACTAGCTAGGATTTTGTTGAGGATTTTGGAATCCATATTCATCAGGGATATCAGTCTGAAATTCTCCTTTTTGATGGGGTCTTTGCCTAGTTTGGGGATTAAGGTAATGCTGGCCTCATAGAATGAGTTTGGAAGTTTTCCTTCTGTTTCTATTTTTTGAAACAGCTTCAGTAGAATAGGTATTATTTCTTCTTTGAATGTTTGGTAGAATTCCCCCAGGGAATCCATCAGGCCCTGGACTCTTGTTTTTTGGGAGGTTTTTGATCACTGCTTCAATCTTGTTAGTGGTTATTGGCCTATTCAGGTTGTCAATTTCTTCCTGTTTCAGTCTTGGCAGCTTATAGGTTTCCAGGAAGGCCTCCATTTCATCCAGATTGCTCAGTTTATTGGCATATAGTTGTTGATAATAATTTCTAATAATTGTTTCTATTTCCTTAGTGTTAGTCGTGATCTCTCCCCTTTCATTCATAATTTTATTAATTTGGGTCCTTTCTCTCTTCTTTTGGATAAGTCTGGCCAGTGGTTTATCGATCTTATTAATTCTTTCAAAGAATCAACTTCTAGTTTCGTTGATCTGATCGTTTCTAATTCATTGAC
This sequence comes from Mirounga angustirostris, assembly GCF_029215605.1. NCBI lineage: Eukaryota > Metazoa > Chordata > Mammalia > Carnivora > Phocidae > Mirounga > Mirounga angustirostris. Next base: position 114,973,950 of record NW_026991709.1, on the reverse strand, counting down.
TTCTGCTCTAATTTTAGTTATTTCTCTTATAATGCATGGCTTAGGCATCGTTTGTTGCTTTTTCTCTAGTTCTTTAAGGTGTAGAGTTAGTTGGTGAATTCGGGATTTTTCTATTTTTTTGAGTGAGGCTGGGATGGCTATGTATTTCCCCCTTAGGACCGCCTTTGCAGTATCCCATAGGTTTTGGACTGATGTGTTTTCGTTCTCATTGATTTCCATGAATTGTTTAAGTTCTTCTTTGATTTCTTGGTTGACCCAAACATTCTTGAGCAGAGTGGTCTTTAGCTTCCAAGTGTTTGAATTTCTGCCAAATTTTTTCTTGTGATTGAGTTCCAGTTTTAGAGCATTGTGGTCTGAGAATATGCAGGGAATAATATCAATCTTTTGGTATCGGTTGAGACCTGATTTGTGACCCAGTATGTGGTCTATTCTGGAGAAAGTTCCATGTGTGCTCGAGAAGAATGAGTATTCTGTTGTTTTAGGGTGGAATGTTCTGTAAATATCTATGAGGTCCATCTGGTCCAATGTGTCATTCAAAGCTCTTGTTTCCTTGTTGATTTTCTGCTTAGATGATCTGTCCATTGCTGAGAGTGAAGTATTGAGGTCTCCTACAATTAACGTATTGTTATCAATATGACTCTTTATTTTGGTTAACAGTTGGCTTATGTAGATGGCTGCTCCCATGTTGGGGGCATAGATATTTACAATTGTTAGATCTTCTTGTTGGATAGGCCCTTTAAGAATGATATAGTGTCCTTCTGTGTCTCTTATTACAGACTTTAGTTTAAAATCTAACTTGTTTGATATAAGAATTACTACCCCAGCTTTCTTTTGAGGTCTGCTGGCATGGAAGATAGATCTCCATCCCTTCACTTTCAGTCTGGATGTATCTTTAGGTTCAAAATGAGTCTCTTGTAGACAGCATATGGATGGGTCCTGTCTTTTTATCCAATCTGCAATCCTGTGTCGTTTTATGGGAGCGTTTAGGCCATTCACGTTGAGAGTGATTATTAAAAGATATGAATTAATTTTCTTCATGTTGCTTGTGAAGACATTGTTTTTATAGATTGTCCCTATAAATTTCTGTTGTAGACCACTCTTGGGGTCTTTCTCCTTTTATAGAACCCCCCTTAATATTTCTTGCAGGGCCGGCTTTGGTTACATATTCTTTCAACTTCTGCCAGTTGTGGAAGCTCTGCATCTCTCCATCCATTCTAAATGAAAGCCTTGCCGGATAAAGTATTCTTGGCTGCATGTTCTTCTCATTTAGTACTCTGAATATGTCTTGCCAGGCCTTTCTGGCTTGCCAGGTCTCTGTGGATAGGTCTGATGTTATTCTGATGTTCCTCCCTCTGTACGTAAGGACTCTCTTCCCCCTAACTGCCCTTAAAATGGTTTCCTTGGTTCTAAGATTTGCAAGTTTTACTATTACATGCCGGGGTGTTGGTCTGTTTTCCTTGATCTTAGGCGGGGTCCTCTCTGCCTCTAGGACTCGAATGTTTGTTTAATTCCCCAGATTAGGGAAGTTCTCAGCTACGATTTGCTCAAATACGTCTTCTAGCCCTCTCTCTCTCTCCACTCCCTCCGGGATTCCAATTATTCTGACATTGGAACGCCTCATGGTGTCACTTATTTCTCTGTTTTCATGGATTCTGAGTTGTTTTTCCCTGGCCTCTTTTCCCTTTTTATCTATTATACTGTCTTCCAGATCGCTTATTCTCTCTTCTGTCTCAGTTACCCTAGCTGTTAGATTATCTAGATTGGATTGGATCTCATTGATAGCATTTTTAAGTTCTGCCAAATCACCTTTTATTTCTGCCCTTAGAGACTCTATGTTGCCATTAATTGATTTCTCCATTCTAGCCATTGTCTTCACAATTGCTAGCCTGAATTCTATCTCTGACATCTTGGTTATACCTGCATCCATTTGTAAATCTGCAGCATAAGTCATAATCTCTGAGTCTTTTCTGTTTTGGGGGCTCCTCCTCCTAGTCATTCTGTTGATGGGTGTTTGTGGGAATGTATAGAGTCGAAATTATTGACCAGAACCCAAGCAAGATGCACCTGTTTTCTTGGGACCTTAGGGTTGCTGGCCTCTTGTTTTCCCAGCCTGTCTTCTGCGGGAGGGGCCTGCCGCGCTGTTACTCAGGCAACCCTGTTTGGGTGGAGTTGCCCTGTGCCCCTGTGGCGGGGGATGGGCTCAGTGGGAATCAGTCTTGGGGGCTTTTGTTCTCTGGCGCCTTTCCCTGGCGGCTTTCCGAGTCTCTTCCGCGAGTCAGAGCAGAAGAGACCGTTTCCAACCCTCTGCCTCAGAGCAGAGAGACCTCAGTCTGTTCTTCAGTGAGCTCTCCAGGCCATACTGTCTCCGTTTCTGTCTGTGCTGCTATAAACTGCAGCGTCCTGGGTTGTGCGCCCCTCCGCAGCACTCCCAGTCCTGTCTCCAGGTTGGGGCACGTCTCTTCCCTTTGTGCTTCTAAAACCGCCAGCCGCTCCCAGTTCGCGCGCGCACAACCCTACCGCTTGGGGTTTCCAACCCCCGGGGTTGCAGTTCACCTGCACGACCCCGGCTCACCGGGTTTCTGTCTCGGAGGCTGCAGTTCACGTGCGCGCGACTGTCGCTCCGGTTTCTGTCCAGGGGGCCTGTGGTTCGCATGCGCGCGACCCCGCCGGTCTGGTTTTCCACCCCAGGGGCTGCCCTAAAGTTCTTTCCAGACGCTACGGGTCTGCGAGTCTGTGCCCCGTCTGCAGTGCGCGAGGCTGTCACTCACCGGCGGTGTAGGATCCCCATGTCCAGGCACCCTCCCGCCGCCGTTTATCCTCCGATATCTGCCCACAGAATCACGGCTCTCTGCTTCATACCTCAAAACCAACTGCCTGTGATATTCTGTTTGTAGAGATCCAGATCTTCTTACATCTCAGGCTAGTTTCGTGGGTGCTCAGAGTGGTCTGGTAGATATCCAGCTCAATTCCGGGGACCAGTTGAAATAGGGTCCCCTACTCCTCCGCCATCTTTCCCCCCTCCAATGATTTATATTATTGATAATATAACATATCCTTATTAAAATATATTATATAGAATATACTTCAACAAGTTTTAATCTATTGATATATTAATTTGAATACTTAAAAGTTGTCAAACATGAAGGTGAATTAAACATTTTTTAGTTTTGTCAATTTTTGCTTTATATATTTTGAGGCTATGTTATTAGGTTCAGACAAGTTTAGAATTTTAATGTGTGATCTTGGTTAAGTAAATTGATTCCATGTGTATTGGTTTCCTCCTCTGTAAACAGAAGCATTTGTTTCCGCCATGTGTCAGGGCCATGAACACTCTCGATTCACTTTAAATCTTAGATCATGATCCTCCAGATCATAATCTTCCAGATTCCTATTATGTAAGAGAAATCAGACAACCAAGTTTATCTGATGAATAAGTACAAGTAAATAAGGTATTTAGTGAGAAAAAGTGAGTTCTCTTTTGAGTATAGTACCTGAGTTTTCTTGCATGACATATGTGAGCATCTCTTTGGTAACACAGAACACTCTATTACTAAATTTTAGTTACTGGAAAAAAATTATATTGGAGAAAAATTATATTTGCACCAAAAGTTTCTTAAATTCAATATTTATTTTTAAATGGCTATGTTTCTCAAGTAGCAAATGGCACACAAGAAAAGCAATAGAGCAACAAAATACATCTGGAACTTTCAATCAACAAACTTTTCTATGTTTACTTATAATTTACTGCCAGAAATAAAAATCTCCCTCAAAGTTTAAGAGAATAATCTTATATCAATTGAAGTCAGGAGATGATGAATTGTGTATTCCCATACCACTGCTTAGCCAAAAGTCAACAAAATGGCCTTGTTGTCATTTATTAAATCAAAATAAAAAAGCTGTGGCAGTTGTGTGGGACATGCTTTGGAATGGGAATATTTCCCATTTTCCACCCAAAGATATGAGAGGAACGATCATTATTTTCCTCAATTGAGACTTATTTTAATGCATTAACAACAACTACAGCATATTGAGAATATAGCCAGAAATATAATTAGTTAAGGCAAAAAAAAAAAAAAAAAGCCTGAAAATATTCGGAGATGTTGGAGATATAACTTCTATAAATTTAGAACAGGGTAATTCTGGAGAGCAGAATGTTTGCTCATGAATTCCAAACTTTAACTTCTTACATATTTATCTTCAAGAAAACGTCAAGAAGAGAAAGCCCAAGATTTATGTACATTTCATTTTAGATATCATAAATTTTATCCATTTTTATGAGTTGTGTTTCATAAAATTTATCTTTTCATAACAGTTAAGCCTCTCAATATAACTTTCCTTTGACTCATACAGAGATAATAAAATTATACTTAAAAATATATCCTTCTTATCTCACTCTAGAAACCATGGTGGTAAAAGAAAAGGATTTTACAAGTTTTCCAGGGATTGTGCTTAAAGTTAAAATTGATGGGAAACAAATTTATTTGCCAGTAAACATTCTTCCAAGACATCCTAATTATTAAAGTTTCTTATGCATGGTCGTTAATCAATATGACTACCCAAATGAATGATTTGTAGATTTTCTGTCATATTCAGAGGTAAGGCAAGGAATTATGCATGTTACTTACACCATGTTTAAGTGGTAATAATTACAAATAGTTCAAAATTGTGAGAATTGTTAAAAAAAAATTATAAAACCATCAGACATATTTAATTATTCTGTACCCTGTCTTACCAGCCCTCCTGTGACACTGGAAATTCAGAGTCTAGTTCTGACACATTTGGCTGACATTGTTAAAGTGAACCCAAAACATGCCATATTTTGATGTAGAAGTATGCATTAATTTAATTCATGAGGCATTTATAGAGCATTTCCTAAGGGTGAGCCAGTGGAAAATCTTTTGTAAGTTTAGATTCCTGTGAAGTCTTCTTTTCTCATTTTCCTAAATTCCAATTATCCTTCAAGTTCCTGTTTGGGTCCCACATACCTGAACTATGTCATAGCACAATAAAGAATGCAGACTCTGGGATTAGAAAAGTCTGAGTATGAATTCTAGTACTACTTATTAACTTACTAACTGAATGACCTTTCAAACTCATTTAAATGTGCAGGGGCTCAAAGTCCTCATCTATGCAGTGAGCACAGTTGTAATCTACCTCAGGATTGTTCTCAGGATTTGACAATATAAAACAGAACTTCAGAGATTATATATTTATTCATTGTGTGCTTTCTTTCAGCTATTATATGAGAACAATACTATAAAGTATTAATGCCTAATTATTATTAGTTTCTATGTTCATTAAGATCATTTATTACTACTTCTCAGCAGGCCCACTGCTATTGGCTATGAACCACAACTGTTTCCCCCTCCACTGTCAGCACAGCATAGACCTCAAATCTGATAAAAACAACCTCAAGAGATTCTATTCCCCCAAATTTTGTCATTCATAAATGAAAATATGGTTTCAAGTTTAAAGAAGGCTATAGGGACTCCTGGGTGGCTAAGTTGGTTAAGCATCTGACTCTTGGTTTTGGCTCAGGTTATGATTTCAGGGTCTTGAAATTGAGCCCTGCATCGCAACAGGCTCTGAGCTCAGCTGGGGCGTCTGCTTAAAGATTCTCTCCCTCTGTCCCTCCCGCAACTTGCACTCCAGTGCATGCAACTCTCTCTCTCAGATAAATAAATAAATCTTTAAAATGAAGTTTATAAAGCTTTTGTGACACATCCAAAATTAACAAGGCCATTGGTGTTTGTGTATAAATGTACAATGGGACTTCATCCACTGTGCAATAGTATGAATATTCCTTTAGACACTTATTCATAAACTATCTTGGTTTTTTTCCATATTTTCTCATTTTATAACATCGTGTTTAAAATTCAGATATAGTTACTAAAAATTGAGATGATGTTTTATTTATTATATCTCTTTCAGCACCATATAATAGGGACACAAATATTTGACTAAGGATTTAGCCCATGTTCAAGTACACGGCAGAATTTTCAAGAATACTTTCTCAGTATGATCTACTTACAGGGAAACTTTGCTAGTTCTGTAGAGCTATACACAATCTTTAAAATCCATATTTGGTGAAGTCTAATAAAATAATTCATAGAGATAAGAAAATTCCCCACAGTATGTTACTAGCTACTTCCAGACAATGTCAGGGCTCAACAGATGATGCTCTAAGGGAGGAGAGAGTTCGGTGCCCCCCAAAATGGGAAGAATGGATGTTAACTCCACCTTCCCAAGTCCAAGGAGATGACTGAACTGAATAGAGACTGAAGAAGTTTACAATATTAAAAATATTTTACTTCAAGAGCACCTGGGTGGCTCAGTCGGTTGAGCATCAATTCTTGACTTCAGCTCAGGTTATGATCTCAGGGTCATGAGATTGAGCCCTGCTTCAGGGTTTGTGCTGAGTGTGGAGCCTGCTTGGGATTCTCTCTTTCCCTCTGCCCCTCCCCACCCCACTTGTGTGCTCTCTCTAAATACATATATTTTACTCCATTTAGTGGAAGATAATAACTTCTAGGTGATTAAATAGACATCAGAATTTTTCATTGTTAAGATTTACCAAGAAGTGATTAATTTGATTCAGGAAACCAAAACAACTATAGTATTTATATATTGGTTACTTGAAGTAGAAGGAACATGTATCTTAATCATATTCAAAATAGTCTCTTTATCATTAAGGATCATTAGACACAAGCAATAGAAAACAACTAGTTCAATTTTGCAAAGAGAAATTTATAGATGCTTACTGAGTTTCCAGAGAATCAACGAGAATCTGAAAAACCAAGTTTGAAGGACAAGGTGGTATGGGGGGCTAGAAAACAGGAAGCATCTTGTACAAAAACCAGTAAATCAGATCTCTTAAACAAAATGGATCTCCAACTACTTCAGCCACTTTGTTTCTTGGATCTTGATTCAACTCTTACAGAGAAAGCAGAAGAATGACCTAGCCAATATACCTGCACAGGCTGTGGCAAGGGAAAGGGGAGCCCTAGGTTTGTCCTAATAAACAGTGATAACAAAGAGATCCACTCTCAAGGGGAAATTTAGTCTTTATAACAGCACCCTCAATGAATGCCAAGGCAGCTGAAAACAAGGCAATGTTTATCTTTTTTATTTTGAATTTCTTCTTGTGTGGTTATCAAAACAAAAGCGTGAAGAATTACCATTCTTACACAGTTGTTAGTGCTACTTTTCAAATCATTTTTCTATTTTTGCCTTGAACTCTCTAGAGCTGCCATTACGGGTAAAATAATTATATTTATTTTAATGTCTCTAGCCTACCTGAGCTAAGTCTGTAAACCAGGCTGTTTCTAATGATATTGTTCAGACACTAAATGCACAGTGAATTATAATCCTATGTTATTTACCTGGATTTGAAAAAACCCAATACCTTTTCGGTCCACCTTCTCCTAAGAGTCAGGCTAACTCCTTAATTCCAGGAGCATTTAAATATTAGAATGGGGAGGATAAGAATTTAAGGATGTGAAGGAGGATGTGCAGATTCCAATAGATCAGAAATATTTTCAAGAATGTTTTAAACTTAATATATTTCCTATCCAAACTCAATAAAAACCATTTATGACTTTTGGGCTGAACTCTATTGCTTCCATAAACAAATCCAATCCAATTTAATAAAAAAAAGCAGGGGGAGGGGAGGATTTACCAGGAAAACTTGAAATAGGTCAACTTTACTGTAATGACTGGAAAAATACTGAATGGAATAATCTGCCATTTCTCATTGAACACTAGAGTTAGACATAACCAAAATGACTTTATGAAGGAATAACATGTGTCCTTACACTTGCCCAAGAAGCTGGCAAATCTTCAGTATAAACAGAAACAGCAGAAAACACCCAATAGATGCATTATGATTTTAACTGTCTCCACAAAACCACATTTAGCTACTTGCAACTGAAACAAAGTAAACAAAGGCATTATTCTATATTTGTTTTATACCAAAGATGAACTATTTTAGTGTGTCTGTTCATAAACATTGTTCTTGTAACACACACATGCACACTTAGTATTTGGGAAAGTTAGCTTACCTAGTGACTAAATATAGTGAACCTAATAAGGACTAAAATAACTTTCTTTACCCAATTTGCAGTAGGTTATATATTTATGTATCTTCACAATAAAAACATATAAAATATTGTTTCATATTTCCTTGAAGATACAGATTATGGATTATGATAATTGTTACATTAGACTGTTACCCCCAAATTGTATGGTGTAATTTAGTGCATCACTTACAATTTTTAACTCATTTCTCTCCAAATATCTGTGTAGAATTTATCTAGCTACCTAAAAATCCATATAAATCCCATTCCAGCCCTCATATAAAATTAATTATTGAATCAGCAGATATGTTTCAACTTTTTCTCCTCTCTCTGGCACTTGAGATTATTACTCCTTTCTTTCATCTTTTCTCCCCACAATGGTCTCTTAATCACTGGAACCCTCTTTGTACCATCCTTTTTCTCATCTCACTCTGCAGATTCTATGACAATTATCACGTTCTCCTGTAGAATAACAGCTCTTAATCAATCATTCTGATCTTCACAGCTCAACAGCCAATGGCCTAGCAGATGTTTCCATTTAGGAGTCCCCCAAATACCTCTGGTCTCAACCCCTCCACACTGGACACTTGTCTGCTTCCCACCTTCCTTGTATCTGCCAACAGCATCCCCATCCAATCAGGATCTCAGTTCATCTTTTACACCATCCCTTATTTTATCCCAGATCAAACTTACCATGAAGTCCATTCAGCTCTATGTTCTTAATATCTTTTGATCCCCTCTCTTCCCATCTGGTCCCTCAAGACCTTTCCTTTATTTAAGCATCATTACCGTTGATCTCGGATATTGCCTTTCTCTGATTAAAACCCTTCAACAGTTCCTCAGAGCCTTTAGAAATCACTGGTGTTATGACGATTGGCTCATAACCTTTCCATCAGCTAGAGCCTACTAGTGTCTCTAGCTTTAACTCCAGGCAGCCCACTCCACCTACTTGCCACACTCGCTGATCTCCTAAAAGGTAAATTCTGTCTGTTCCTCTGCTCATACTGTCATCTCTTTATCTGGCTTGCCCATCAAAAAAAAGCACATTTTTATTAGGTACCCTCCAATCACACATTTGCCTGTCTTTTCTGCCTAGAACTCTACGTCTTCACTTTCATTTCCATATCTACAGCACCTACCACAGCAACCGATATGTGGTAAATATACTTAAATATCTTTTCTTCAATTCCATAAATGTCTACTTAAGTGGTCTGCCTTGGGCAAATTATTAATCTCTTTACATCACTTTCCCCACTGGCAAAATAAGGACATAGAGTAGTGTCTGCCTTACAGTGTGTTTGGGAGGAGTAGGTTGAGTCTCCTATATGTAAAGCATTTATAACCATGCGTAGTACATAGTAAGTTCAAAATAGATACATTAGATACTATTCTCACAGTGACAGTACTTGTTATCATTCCTCTGCTAGTCCTTTGCAGCCACCTTATATGGAATTCTTTATTGAACATTTCAAGCACTGTTCTCTTGCAGCACTTCCAACAACACGGGCCTGCGTGGCTTTCCTCTTTATAGCAATGTTAAACACCCTTAGCTTTCGGCAGCACTCGGAACATCCCCTTTTTCAGAACTGGTAACCATTTTCGACTTCCTTTCACTGTCAACACAGCACCTGTTCGAATAAACACCCTGGCACTATAGCACAGATATTAGGAAAGCAGCTTCCTCAGCTGGACAGCTTGGGTTTGAATCCTGACTCCCCCATTTATAACTGGCTCCCGCAGGGAAAGTAGTTTCTCTATGACTCAGTTTCCTCATCTACCAAATAAGGTTCAGAATAGTAGTTACCTCATAAGATCATTATTAGGTAAGACTAAATGAATTCGTAGTTTTAGCATACTTAGAATATTACAGGGAAATAGCACGCTCTTAATAAATGTCATTCATTCAAGTGGCACAGTCTATAAGAATATCAGTGCCGAAAGTACTTTTAGAATATTGCCATTTATGCCAAATTGGGCATTCACAACCACAAGCATAAACAGAATATGTGTGTGTGTGTGTGTGTATGTATTTGTATATATATATATTTGTCTGAACATAAGGTCTGGAAAGACCTTAAAAATAGTACTTCCAAAGCCCTGATTGACTAATTAGGAAATAAAGGCCAATGCCTTTTGGAGGGTTTGTCTTCTTCTTCTAAGCTAGTTCATAGCTTCTGCACGAACCCCTAGATCTGTCATTTGGCTAGTGCTGGCAATAGAATATTATGGCACACAGACAATAGCAGCCTTCTGGTGTACACCAGACCATCATTACACACTGGGAAATGGCCAGACTATCACAGCGCCCAGGTACATGTCGCCCGTCCACTGAACCAAACTGACACAGCTCACAGGTAGACAGAATAGAGGGTCAAAGCACAGAGCCTGAAGCCCACTACTTGAGTTCAAATCCACATTCTGCCACTTAGTAACCATCCGACCATGGGCAACTTATTAAGTTCTTTGTGCCCTATATTTTCATCTATAAAATAGGAGGTAATTAAAAGGGCTGAACCAATAGTTTCTTGAGAGTGAAAATGAATATATACATACAAAGAACTTAGAGCAGCATTTTGCATGTAGTGGCACTGTAATAATAATAATTATTATTATTATTGCAAAACACACAGCTACATGAACATTGTTAAAAATTGTTTGTTATTAGTTCAAAGTCTCTGTATCTTGTACTAAAATTCAACATACTTATTTTCCCCCCACGTACTATAGGCTACTGGGCACTAATGACTTTAAGTAATTTTTAAATAAACTCATGCTTTATTAAAATGAAGGCAGTTTACTTGGCTTAAGTTTCTGTATGGTGGTAAGTCATTTTCCAAGTTGGTAGTAGCAGAAGTAGAATCACCATGAAGCCAATGAAACTTAAATTTCAGAGCCCCTCAGTTTTATATGCTTCTCCAAGGCTGTGGGAGGGTCTAAGAATGTGTTCACAGAGTAAATGTTTTAATTTTCTTTTTTTTATTTTTTTTTTATTTTTTTAAAAGATTTTATTTATTTATTTGAGAGAGAGAATGAAAGACAGAGAGCATGAGAGGGAGGAGGGTCAGAGGGAGAAGCAGACTCCCCGCTGAGCAGGGAGCCCGATGCGGGACTCGATCCCGGGACTCCAGGATCATGACATGAGCCGAAGGCAGTCGCCCAACCAACTGAGCCACCCAGGCGCCCCAATGTTTTAATTTTCAAAAGTTGTATGTATCTACGTTCTTTTTTAAAAAGAAGATACCTGGGAGGTCTGGGGGGGCTTGGTCGGTTAAGCGTCCAATTCTTGGTTTTGGCTCAGGTCATGATCTCGTGGGTCATGACATCAAACCCCATGTCAGACTGTGCTCAGCAGGGAGTCTTCGTGAAGATTCTCTCCCTTTGCCCCTCTCCTCACTCACACATGTGCATGCACTCTCTCTCTCTCTCAAATAAATAAGTAAATCTTAAAAAAATAAAATAAAAAGACACCCAAGCAACAATATGGATGGACTAAGAAGGTATTATGCTAGGTGAAATAAGTCAGACAGGGAAAGACAAATACCATATGATTTCACTTATATGTGGAATATAAAAAACCCAAACAAATGAACAAACAAACAAAAGGCAGAAACGGACCCATAAATACAGAGAACTGACGGATGCTAGAGGACAGGGGGTGAGGGGATGACCAAAATGGGTGAAGGGGAGTGGGAGATACAGGCATCCAGTTATGGAATGAATAAGTCACAGGGATAAAAGATACAGCAGAGGGAATATAGTCCATGGTATCATACTATCATTGTTTGGTGATAGATGGTAACTGCACTTGTGGTGAGCATAGTATAACTTGTAGAGTTGTCAAATCACTATGTTGTACACTTGATATTGTGTGTCAACTATTTCAATAAAAGGAGACACCCTAAATCACATAATCATATTCGCCCTTGGATAGTAATAATATCACCGACATAACTGTATGGAAGTGGGACAGAAAAACTCTCATGTGACAGTGGTCCCATCTATACTGGGTACCTGGGAAGATTTCTTTGATTTGAAACCATAGCTCTTATTTGCAGGGAATTCCTGTCTCAAGGCCTCAGACTGGGTCCCATTATCCCTGACACAGTCACAACCTAAGTAAGCTTTGTGTAGTGCTTTCCTGTAGCCCATAGATTTGGTGTATCATTTGAAGAGTGCTTTACATCAACTGCATTGCAATTCTTTTATCCGCCCTGCCACCAAAGCCCACAATAGCTGCTGTCCGATTACCTTGTTTTCTTGGTAATTTTGGAGTCCTCTAATATATTCCTGTGTCTGCTGGGATTTTCACAAAACAGTACTGACCCTGAGACCAAGAATTACATTATACAAGCATATGCAGGTATACACACACATATACTCAGAATTCATTGCATTTTCTATGACCTTCCTTTGAATTCTTCACACTCTGTAAAGAAAAACCCATCTACCCAAGTATTTCTATTACTGCTTCTGCCACTGACAGCAGTCTTTGAGCTATAAAGTTAAAGACACCTGCCACAAAATAGTCTATGTATTTGCAATGGAAAATAAGAGAATTCTTAGTCCACAAGCTGTTATGTATTAAACTGGAGCTACACCTGCTTTTCTCTTGCTTATACCAGGCTTTGGGGAACTCAGAACCATATGCAAGTTGCCATGCCTTGTGACGTATTATTCTCTTCTGGTTATTATAACTCAGACACTGTCGATCACAGCGTTGAAACAATCTTGCATCTGCAAAATGTGCTCCAGGGAAACATCAGCAATTCCATTACTTTGAAAGGTATCGGAAGATTGTTTGTGGGTAGCTGCTGGCTCTTGTTCAGCTGGTTATGTACTCATATTCTACAGTCCTCACAGAGAGTTTTACTACTGAATAAAAAATAATTTTGTTATAACACAGAAAGCAGGAAAGAAGGAACTTCCTTGACTGACAATTGCAATCCTGCCATTTCTCTAATGATCTCTAATTTCTCGCTAGCCTATTGGCAATGTTGTGATACAGAACTGAACCCTGAAACTCCACCTTATCCTTATGGAGCATTTCCTGATTGTGGAACTGAATGCTCTTACACAGTTTCTCCTAACCCAAGTAACCACAAGTTAGACAATATATTATCCTCAATGTACTATAGCTATCGATAAACCAATCATTCCCATGGGTCTGCTTAATCTAAAGAATTAGTCAAGAAATAGTCTAAGGACTTAAATTTTCCCTTACAATAATACTCACATTTCAATAATTATCAAAGTTTACTAATTCTTAATAACAAAAGAAAACTTTTAGACTTAAAAAGAGAGAGGCAAATGTGATAGATTGGCACAACTGATCTTACCTAATTTCCTTCAGTCTGTTCCCTCAGGCTGCCCTTTCTAAGTCCAAATATCCAGAAAACTCATTGCTACTACATGTGTGCTCAAGCATGGTGGCCCCTTGGCATTGCTAGGGACATGTTTTTGCAAATTCATAAATATGCCAAATATGGAACAATGAGGACACACAAGTTCGAATTGCTTCTGAATCACAATTGGTGGGAGGTCAGGGGTGTGCTTTGCATATTAAAACACAAAGTAGTTAACTGTTCTTTAAATGTTTTCAGAGTCTTTTTCCCTCTCATTTGAAGAACATTTTCAAGATTAAAAAAAAAAAAAATGATAAAATCCTAAGCTTTACCCAGACCAATAAAATGAGAATGGAAGTGAGGGGTAGGGGGAAGGCCTGGTAATTATACTGCGCAGGAAGGCTGAAAATTTTTATCAATATTTGTGACCAATATGTAAACTGGGAGGCTACCAGTTTGTTTCCACAGTATGATTTAATGAGACTTAATAAGATCTATAATACATTTTATTGTATTATATTTTATTTTGTCTCCCAAAAAGCCTTATTAATAAGGCTGTTCAAAAAGCAGTATTTTGAATTGTACATGTTTATTATATGGTAATCAAGCATCATAATTCATGGTTGTGTTTATTTTGATAGAAGAACAGGATAAAAGAAAAATGTAAATTGATTCTGAAATATATGTGCAGAAGTAAATTCTACAGATCAATCACCAAGATTACTGTTTATGTCCCTAAACTTAATACCTGCTAATGTGCTTAAAATGGCCCTACCACAATTTTTCTAAATAATTGGGCCCAGTGGCTTAAACATTTTCCTTAGACCATGTCACAATGACCCCAAACATGGAAAAGCTTAACTGATTTACTCATCAAAAGAAGAAAAAGAAAAGTTCTGCTTACTTTGTAAATATTTAATTACAGATGTTCTAAGCTGGTCAAAAAACACTGATTTCCATATCAAACAGAGCTCTCTTTCCTTTTCATTTTGGAAGTAAAGATACATTAGGATATGCAAATACAGAAAGATTTGCAGGTCATTTTTTTCTTTTCTTTACCTATGTCATGATAAATTAATTATTAATTTTTTAAAATCCTAAGAGTAAGCACTCTTTCATTTACTTTTGGTTTTATTCTTCTAGAAGCTTGACCTTATCACAAGCTGTTTATAATATTATTTGTATTTATCTGGGGTTTTCATCCTAAAGAGAAGCCTATGGTGTTTAACTACCAACACCCACACCAGCTTTTTGTTTTGTTTTGTTTTGTTTTTAATTTTATTATGTTATGTTAGTCACCATACAATATATCATTAGTTTTTGATGTGGTGATCCACGATCCATTGTTTTCATATAACACCCAGTGCTCCATGCAGTATGTGCCCTCCTTAATACCCATCACTGGGCTAACCAATCCCCCCTCCCCCCTCCCCTCTAAAACCCTGTTTGTTTCTCAGAGTCCATAGTCTCTCATGGTTCATCTCTCCCTCCAATTCCCTCTGCCCATTTTTCCCTTCCTTCTCCTAATGTCCTCCATGCTATTCCTTATGTTCCACAAATAAGTGAAACCATATGATAATTGACTTTCTCTGCTTGACTTATTTCACTTAGCATAATCTCCTCCAGTCCCATCCATGTTGATGTAAAAGTTGGGTATTCATCCTTTCTGATGGCTGAGTAATATCCCATTGTATATATGGACCACATCTTCTTTATCCATTCATCTGTTGAAGGGCATCTCGGCTCCTTCCACAGTTTGGCTATTGCGGACATTACTGCTTTGAACATTGGGGTGCATATGGTCCTTCTTTTCACTACATCTGTGTCTTTGGGGTAAATACCCAGTAGTGCAATTGTTGGGTCACAGGGTAGCTCTATTTTTAAATTTTTGAGGAACCTCCACACTGTTTTCCAAAGTGGCTGTACCAACTTGCATTCCCACCAACAGTATGAGAGGGTTCTCCTTTCTCCACAACTTCTCCAACATTTTTTGTTTCTTTCCCTGTCCATTTTGGCCATTCTAACTGGTGTAAGGTGGTATCTCAATGTGGTTTTGATTTGAATTTCCCTGATGGCTAATGATGATGAACATTTTATCATGTGTCTGTTAGCCATCTGCATGTCTTCTTCAGAGAAGTGTCTTTTCATATCTTCTGCCATACCAGCTTTTTGGAGGAAACCATCAACATGCTCTATAACAGGTGACCTCTCTCTTGACAAGAACTGATTGGACTGGGGAGAGGAGGCTGACCCGCAGACAGTTATTCATAGGCTATTAGCTGGCCTACGTATGACATGGTATGCCCAAAAAGGACACATTATACTAGATAGAAACAAAACACCCAATCAGAATCTTGAGAGGCATTTCATAAAATCACTTGAACTCTTTCATTATGCTTCTCACTCATTAATCCATCTTCTGGTAAGTTGGGTTTCTGTAAGTTTATACTACAGTGAAATTGGCTAGCCCTGATAAACTAACTTGCCTCTGTACTCTTGTATTTTCCATTGTGAATTAATAAATTGTCAGGCACGTAGGTAAGCAAGTCGTTCTTCTGAGCGATAGAGCAAAGCTTTGTATGCTGACAAATAAAAAGTCAGGTTGCAGAAAACAATGCTTAACACCCACTGACCTCTGGAACAGAACTTTGCAAACTTTAAACAAACACAGAAATCACCAGAGGCTGCTACTAGTACTACTCACTAAGTCATGCAAGACTCTAGACACCCTTGCTACTCAAAGCA
This sequence comes from Mirounga angustirostris, assembly GCF_029215605.1. Classification (NCBI taxonomy): domain Eukaryota; kingdom Metazoa; phylum Chordata; class Mammalia; order Carnivora; family Phocidae; genus Mirounga; species Mirounga angustirostris. The sequence goes on along the minus strand of NW_026991709.1, from coordinate 114,957,788 downwards.
TAGTCTTTAGTCCAGTAGCATCATATGGGAGCTTATTAGAAATACAGAACCTTAGGCCTTGTTCCAGATCAACTGATTAGAATTTTGACTTAAGTGATTTTATGCACAGTAACAACCAGAAGCATTAGTCTAAGACCAGTGCAGTGCAAAGGGCCTGCAGCATCAGCATCAACTGAAAATTTATTAGAAATGCAAATTCATAGACTCCATCCCAAATCTACTGTAGCAAAATCTCTGGGACTGGGGCCCAATCATCTGTGTTTTAACAAGCCTTTGAGATGATTCTGATATAGGCTAAAGTTTGGGAATCACTGCTCTAGACCAATGGTTCCCAAACTTTGTTGCCCATTAGTTTCATCAGGAAAGCTTTTAAAATTCCTGATAGCCATATTTTGTCTTACACATTAAATGAGAATGCCTGGAGATGAGAGAGAGACATCAGTATTTTTAAAGATCCCAGGTGATTCCAAAGGGCAATAAAGTTTAGCAACCAATGCTTATACTATAATAAGCTCACCAAGAAATAGAAACTCTAGCAGAGATTCTCTATTTTAGATCCATATTGAAATCACCTGGTTGAGCCAAGCTCGCATTCTCAGATATGTTGATATAATTATTCTGAGAAACAGGGTTATTTTTCCTTTTAATTTTTTAATTTACAACAAAACCTATTTGTGATATATTGTTCTGTGGGCCTTCACGAACGTATAGAGCCACATTTTCACATCCTCAGTTGTTGACACAGAACAGTTTCATCATCCACAAAATTTCCTCCTTCTGCTCTTTCCTGATTAACCCTTCCTCCAACCTTCAGTTCCCACAACTACTGATTTTTTTGTGTGGTTCAGTTAGGGCCATTTCTGTTGGCTTTACTTCAAGTTAACTGATTCTTTCTTCACCTGTGTTGAGTCTACTGATGAACCAGTCAAAGCATTCTTCATCTGTTACTGTGTCATATCTAGCATTTCCATTTGTTTTACATCTCTCTGCTGAAATTTACATCCAACCGTACATGCTGTCTAATTCTTCCATTAGAGCTTTTAATATAGCAGACATTATTTTAAGTTCTGTGTCAGAGAGTTTTGATATCTGTGTCATACTTAACAATAGATATGTTGATTGTTTCGTTCCTTGACAACATGTTTCCTCTTCTTGCCATTTTTATGCATAATTTTTTCTTAAAAAATGGCCCACTGTGAAAGATAATACGGGCTGAAGTAAATAGATTTTATAACTGGCAATGAATACCCCCTCTTTCCACTAGACCTTTAGTGTGGGATCTGCTTTAATCAAGTCAGAGGTCAATCTGAGTTTAAGGTTTGTGGGAGCTATAGTTACCCTCAGTAAGCTATATGCTTTAAATTTCTCTAGAAATAGCTTGGAGGTAAGAGCTGGTTTGCTGGAAGGTTTTTTTTTTTTTTTTTTTTAAGATTTTTATTTATTTATTTGAGAGAGAGAATGAGAGAGAGCACGAGAGGGAAGAGGGCAGAGGGAGAAGCAGACACCCCGCCGAGCAGGGAGCCTGATGTGGGACTCGATCCCGGGACTCCAGGATCATGACCTGAGCCGAAGGCAGTCGCTTAACCAACTGAGCCACCCAGGCGCCCAGCTGGAAGGTTTTTTACCATCTTCCTTGCCATCACCTTAAATCTTCCCTTTATGTTGTGCCTTAGAGTGGGTATGTCTTCACAGTCTTGAATACTCTCAGCAGTATTTCACTCTGACTTGTTACTTGACCTTGTTGATCTGGTGGTAAAGGGCATGGAGGGGTGTTCTATTTTGTTCTAGTTAAGACTCAGTCTTAGGAAGGCGCTGTGTTCCTGTGTCTTAGGGTTGTAGATTTCCCAGTGCTCTTGCTTCACTACCAGCTATCCTTCTCCTCCTGTGATGCAATGGCTTCCTCCAGTGACTTAAGGCACATTAGGCTTTTTTTCATAAGAAATAAAGGAGAGAAGAGACTAGGTAGAAATTTTGTGCCATAACACAGCAGCCATTATGCCCCCTCCCCAGGCTTAAACCATCAGGAATACTTTATCAGAATTCTCACCAATCTTTTTGAACCTGGAGGGATCTGTGGAGAAGAATATGCAAGGGAGTGAGATCATGCTTTATATCTACGGTCCCCAGAGGTTCCAAATGCCTTGCCAGACTACACTCAATCTCCACCAATTTGTTACCTATTCTAGCTGAATTTTCCTTACTTGTATCTTCTTACTACATCTCCCCAAGTAAGCAAATTCCTGGTTCCTGTCTAACTCTGCATTCACCTGTCCGTTTTGCCTCTTTTTATATTTTGGGCTAGTTTGTTGCCCTGCAACCGCAACTCTGACAGTTTCAAGAAAATCTGTAAATTTGCAGTATATTCATCTATTTTAGTGATATTCTTCCTATCCTTCTACATTCCAGAGCGGAAATCAAAAGTCTGGACATTGGAATTCTAAAGCATCCCAGGTGATTTTTAACCTGCATCCAAAGTTAAGAACCACCGCCTTTTAGGAATAATCTTTGAAGCCAGCTAGATTCCTCCAGTCAGAACATTTCTGCCTTGCCCTTTGCTGAACATGCTGTAACATTCAAAATAGTTGCAGGAGGTGATTTTTAGGCCAAAATTAATGGCACTAAATTAATCTGCTTCCTAGTGTTTACTCCCCATCTTATAAGCCAGAATACAGGACTTCCCATAAGGTGATTAGCTTGATTACACTGACATTCCCAGATTTGTTGCTAAACTAAGTAGATATATTTCTAGCTTAAAAAAAAAAAAAAGGAAAATAAATCAAATGAAAGAGAAGAAGGAAAAGAAAGGCCAGTAGCTCCACAAATAAATTTACTTATGCATTTTTCAAACCAGAGCATGATAAAACATGACAAAAATCAATGGAACCTGAAGGGAAAAGAGAGAAGGGAAATGGGAACACATATATGAAGTAATTAGCTTGGCACAAGTTACAATTAAAGAAGGAGTATATACAGGCTTATATGTCTTTTCCAAGTCAAAATATAGGGGTAAAATAAGAAATGGCCAAGTACATAAAATTATGCACTCCTTTTTCATTGTAACAATACTGAAAGAAAACCTAGAAGCTGGCAGATGCAAAAGAATAAATGATCATTTCAAACATTCCTTAGACAGTTCTACATTATAACTTTCATGATAGAATTTCCAATGTTTTGTGTCCCTCCTTTGTTTGAAGATGGAAGCCTTTCAGTTAATTTTCCATAGAAATTACATTAGGGAAATTGATAAAACTGCCCTTATTTTTCCTCTTTCAGGATTTATATTACTGTATTATAGGTACTACCTAATGACTGATACTCCCCAGTTTCAGAAATTTGCCAGTCTCTCCAGCTCCCCATATCTCTCTTGACCTCAGAAGAGACAATTCTCACACAAGCATCATAAAACCAGAAATGTAAGAACATCTAAAGGTACTAGAGAATTACAAAATGAAGGTCATTAGGCCTATTCTTTTTTATTCACTTTGCTTCTATGCTTAACCTTCTTAATCCAACACAGAAACACACACACACACACACACACACAGCTACACCCGTTTAATTACAGATAACTGATCTATATCCCTGGAAACATTCAAAAGTGAAATGTAACTTCTAATTTTACATCCAGTGCTCTTGCAGATTCCTGGATGTTGTTCTATTTCACATTCCAGGTATATACCCAATTATGCATATCTATGCATATTTATAACACAGAGGAAGTGTAAATTCTGAAGCATGTTTTCCTTAGTTCCAATTTCAACAAGCCTCATTTCACTGAACCATCTAGTCATGTGTTTGCTATTCTAAAATTTAAATCCAGTAATTGCTGTAAAATTTAATATAGGCTGTTTTAATACCAGGAGTCACTGATGTTGTAACAGCTTAAAATAGGCTCCCTAATTTAAAAAAAAAAAAAAAAACTGCTTAAATTACATTTGTTAAAAACAGTACCTTTAGTAGGTTCACATTTTAACTGATACCAACAATTGCCAGAGAATGTGGAGTCAATGAACCAAACAAGGAGCATTACCAATTAGTGCTTTTACAATCTGTGAGCAATTTGGAAACAGGTTTCCAAATGTAGATAAGAACATTAAAAACATTTGACAGGGGCGCCTGGGTGGCTCAGTTGGTTAAAGCGACTGCCTTCGGCTCGGGCCATGATCCTGGAGTCCCGGGATCGAGTCCCGCATCGGGCTCCCTGCTCGGCAGGGAGTCTGCTTCTCCCTCTGACCCTCCCCCTCTCATGTGGTCTCTCTCTCAAATAAATAAATAAAATCTTTAAAAAAAAAAAAAAACATTCGACAAACTACTGATGAATAAACCCCAGGTTGTGTACGTTACAGTGGGGATTTACCACTCTTGTCTGATAACTCTAGGTCACCTAATGCACAGGGCATGGATGTTTCATATAAAGATATATACATTTTACTTTTGTTGATTAGAATTTCACTGGCGGGAGGATTTATTAGGTAAGAAGAAATAAGAAGAAATAAAATATATTTACTCAAAAATGTATATACCTGGGGGCGCCTGGGTGGCTCAGTTGGTTAAGCGACTGCCTTCGGCTCAGGTCATGATCCTGGAGTCCCAGGATCGAGTCCTGCATCGGGCTCCCTGCTCGGCAGGGAGTCTGCTTCTCCCTCTGACCCTCCCCCCTTATGCTCTATCGTATTCTCTCTCTCAAATAAATAAACAAAATCTTTAAAAAAAAATGTATATACCTGGACATGAATAGTTCCGTTTCCTCATGCAAGCCAGTTAGTCTGGTTAGCTAACTGCATCCTGGAAATCAGAATGCATGCAAAGTTTCCCAGGCCTCCACAGAAGTGTGGGTAAAAAGACAATCCTATCGAGCTTCAAGTGGGTAGATTCAAGTCAGTTCCAAGCTTCCTCAGAGATTCACAGAAGAGGGAGATTGTAATAATACTGAACTCTGAAAAGAAAGATAGTAAGAATAGATAGAAGAGTGTATTGCAGTTCACTCACAGATAACAAATTGTGTACTTTCTCCCAACTCTGCATTGGTAGCTTGGAATCAGCTGTGATAGGGATATTTAGAACATGAAAACTGACAAATGCTACAAATCAGATTTGTTTTTTTCTCCCACAGAGCTAGTTTACCAACACTCTTCAAGAACAGAAGTTTGCAGTCAAATTGACATGAATGTCAATAAAAATCTTATAGAAGTGCTGTGCAATTGTGTTAAAATTATAGAAGAACTTATACCATGAAAGACTCGATTTCATTTGTGAGGAAGTTATTCATTAGAAGGTTTATTTAAACTGATATCCAGAGGCCAAAGTTTATTCTTATTTGCCTAATATAACAAAGTTCCCATGGGTGAAAGTGTTTCTTAAATAGCTGCACTTGCTAGTCAACAGGTTGGTATGCAACGGTCTGAGTGTTTGTGTGCCCCCAAAACTCCTATGTTGAAATCCTAGCCTCCAAATGAGATGGTATTATTAGATGGGGCTTCTGAGAGGTGCTTAGGTCATGAGGATAGAACCTTCATGAATAAAATTAATGTTCTTATAAGATAGATCCCACAGAGATTCCCTACCTTTTCTACCCTATGAGAACACAGCATGAAGGCACAGGTTATCAACCAGGAAGAGGACCCTCACCCAACTACGGAGGCATTGTGATCTTGGACTTCCAGCCTTCAGAACTGTGAGAATAAATTTCTGTTGTTTATAAGCTACCCAGTCTGTGGTATTTCGTTATAGTAGCCCAAACAGACTAAGACAGGAGCAATTTGGAATGAGAAATATAAAGTACCTAAAATGGTAGAACTCAGTTCATTTTAGTTGCTCTCTTTTTCCTACATCATGAAGCACATTTTCTCCTTTCAAAATAAATATACTGTTCTTTGGCTGGAAGTACTAAACTATAAACCAGAAGGCCAAAAAGTTTGTGGTTCAGATGAGAAAGTCTGGAAAAGCAGCCTAAGTGAGCACTGTGTATTTTCCTTGCATGTGATAATAGAAACTTCATGTTTATCCTCAGACTTTCACTTTCTAGGCCAATACAATCTTGTAACCTCTATTTTTCTTGATTCCTATCCTGACTTAACCTCCAGGTGACTAAAGAAATCTTATTAATAGTAAAAGTTATATGTACTGCTCAAAACTGGGAAATAGTCTGGTAGCATTTGTAAAGTTACCTTGTGTTCAATCTTTCCAAAAATGTACCAAATGTAATACTGAAAAATGAATCCAGACATTACAAAAACCTGCTAGAAAAATTCAACCTTAATCTTAAAGAAGCCCAAAAGTGCTTTAACCAAGCAACAGTCAAAATTAACAGAAGTGCATTGGAAATGAAAGATACCAGAGTTTCTTTTCAAGGACTCCAGAAAATCTTGAAATATTCAATATTTGGAATGCTGTAATTACTCAAGATTAAATTAGATGATTTCTGTTCATTAAGGCTGTATGAAAACAGTCAAAATCATTGCTAAAAAACAAGGAATGCTTTCAGAAGTTCATATTTTGCCCTTAGAATTGGGAATGCTACTTATTAAATAGTGAGACATAACAATTTCTCAAACCAAATCATTCACAATATTATTTTATTATTCTAAATTTTTTCCACACCTGAAGTTATATGAAAACAACACTCCCTAATAGCATTTTTGCATTTTGGTAACATAGCATGTTTAGACAAATCATAGAGTAATAAATTCATTTTTTGCCTCCTACTGTCAAAATATAAACACCTGTCTAAGACAAAGTGCTAAAAATGAACTAAACTGTTAAATTTATAAGTGCTTGTGAAGTTTTTGTTTTCTATAATTTTTTAAAAACTTAATATTTCAAATAAGTTACCAGATGTTAGCATGTTGATGTACAATGTAGTAATAGGGGAGGAAAAAAGAGGGCTCCATTTTACACCCACAATGTACAACATGGTGCATTTCCCTAGAAATTTCTGCTTATTGAAGCCAAAATTTGGAAAAGAACCCATGTAAAATTTCTTTTAAAATTCCATGACTATTACTTGTGGACCAGCCTCCCTACTAGACTATTTTGATTGCTACACATGCCTGGTCCATGTAGGAACACCTGTGCCCAGGAATGACACTAGCTGTAAGGATCCTAGTCTAGGCACTGATGAGGAAGAGACTGCAAAATATATTGTGGGCTAATACTGTCAAATGGAAGAAAATCTATGATCTTGTAAAAAAGCAGCCATTGAGATACTATTCTCTCGAGCCAATATCTGGATGGCTTTAACCATACTAAGTCCCAGGTTCCTCTTTTAGCTTTTCCATATTGATGTCTATGTTAGGAACAATGAAAATTTATACTACCATAAAATTTATTTTAGAGAGATGAAATCAGTGAAAACAGTGGTATATAAAACCTCTGAAAATTCTCTCCACCATGAAAGGAATGAGGCACTGGCAAAAAAAAAAAATAATAAAATCATTAGAACCCCGGACATTAACCAAAGGCTTGCAGCAATCTGGGGAGTATTTATTCAAAAAATGTGACTGAACAAATAAACCAATTAAAAAATGGGCAGAGAACCTAAATAGACGTTTTTCCAAAGAAGATGTACAGATGGCCAACAAACATAAGAAAACATGTTCAACATTACTAATCATCAAGGAAATGCAAATAAAACCACAATGAGATATCACCTCACATCAGTCAGGATGACTAGTATCAAAAAGACAATAAATAACAAGTGTTGGTGAGGGTGTGGAGAAAAGAGAACCAGCGTGCACTGTTGGTGGGAGTGTAAACTGGTGCAGCCACTGTGGGAAACAGTATGGAGGTCTCTCAAAAAATTAAAAATAGAAACATACAGCCCAGTAATTCCACTTCTGTGTATTTACCCAAAGAAAACAAAAACATTAAATTGAAAGATATATGCACCCCTGTTTACTGCAGCATTATTTTCTATAGCCAAGATATGGAAGCAAACTAAGGATTCATCAATAAATGAATGGATAAAGATGTGGTATGTACATATAATAAAATATTACTCAGCTATAAAAAAAATGAGATCTTGCCACTTGTGACAACACTGATAGAACTAGAGGAAATTATGCTAAGTGAAATAAATCATGCAGAAAAAGGCAAATACCATATGATACCACTTATACGTGGAATCTAAAAAGACAACAGAACTAGACTCATAAATACAGAGAACAAACTGGTTGGTAGTTGCCGGAGGGGAGGAGGGTGGGAGGATAGGCAAAATAGGTGAAGAGGATTAAGAGTTACAAACTTCCAATTATAAAATAAATAAGTCACAAGGATTAACAGTATAGCATAGGGACTATATTCAGTAATATTGTAATAATTTTCTATGGTGACAGACACTTAACTTGGTGAGCATTTCATAATGTATATAATTTGTTAAATCACTATGTTGTATACCTGAAACTAATATAATATTGTATGTCAACTATACTTCAATAAAATATAAAAATAAATAATTATTTAAAAAAAGAAATGTGTCTGAATATTAGTAAAAAGAGTAGGTTTTGTGGCATTTTATTTTGTTTAAAGATTTTGTTTATTTGAGAGAGAGAGAAAGAGTGAGCACAAGCGGGGGAGAGGGACAGAAGGAGAGGGAGAAGCAGACTCCCTGCTGAGCAGGGAGCCCAAAGTGGGGCTCAATCCCAGGACCTGGGTCATGACCTAAGCCGGAAGCAGACACTTAACCAACTGAGCCACCCAGGTGCCGCAGCTTTGTGGCATTTTAATTTGCCCTATTCTTATCCCACTCTGAAGCACTCTGATAGCCTAAAAATCAATAACTCACAATCATAGTGAAAACTAGCAGTTAGGCAGCCACCTCAGAATGGGATTGGAACTCTCAGAATCTCATTGTCAAAGGACTGTGGCTCCTTGGAAGACTACTTGCAAAGCTGTCTTTATTTGACCTGCTGCTGAACTCACTCAGTGCAAAAAGTGCTTTCCCCAAGGAAGCCTGCCATAAACATTTAGAGGCAATCATCTAATTTTCTGACTGCCTGAGGTGGTAAATAAAAGTTGGGGCAAAATACAAGCTGCCTAAAAGGCTTAAAAGAAAAATCTGTAGAATAGATAGATGTTCACAAGGGCTTAGAAAGTTTAAGTTTAATCTCACCACAGAAAAATGGTGATGTATTCTTAGGAATCTAGAAGCCCATGCATGTTAGAAGGACTGCAAGTATGCCCAGGGCTATACACACGCTCAGGAAAGACCTGAGAAGATTCTAAGCTCTCACCTCAGGCTGATTTTGAGGCTCTAAGAGGGCAGTGAATAAACACTAAGGCAGAACTGTCTGTGCCCTGGCTGAGTACTGAAGGCATGCCCAACAAGCAAACAGAACCCCTTGGCAAAAACTGGGACCTTACTGCATCCAGGCATTAAGGAAATCTTTGTTCAATCATTAGCTGTAACTGATCTTACCAGTGGTCACAAATGATGAGCACAAGTGGTCACAAATGATGGAGAGTGGTCACAAATGATGAAGAGTGGATAGACGTTATAGAATTAGTTCAGAAAAATCATTAAAACAGACAACAAAAACAGTAACAGCAGAAAACCCTGGGAAGAGAGGAGACTGATTTCCAGTGTCGTGACATTCTATTATTTAAAATGTTTGGTTTCTTTTTTTTTTTTTTTTTTTTTTTCAAAAAAATGTTCAAGGCATGCAAGAAACAAGAAAAATCTGACCCATATACATAAAGAAGGCAATAGAAACTGTCCCTGATGTTTGGCTTAACTATACAAAGACTTTAAATCAGTTATTTAAAATTTGTTCAAGGAACTAAAGAAAACCATGTCTAAAAAATTAAAGAAAAATGGAGAATGTTTCTTGACAGATAAAGAATATCAATAAAGAGAAATTATAAAAAAACATAGAAATTCTAGAGTTGAAAAGTAAAATAACTGAAATAAAAAAAAATTGACTAGAGGCTCTCAACAGAAGATTTAAGGAGATGAAGAAATCAGCAAACATTAAGATATGTCAGTTGATATTATCCAGTTTGGGGGGAAAAAAAAAAGAATGAAGATAAATGAACAGAACCTGAGAGACCTGAAAGAAACTGTCAAGTGTACCAACATCCAACATATGCACAACAGAACTCTCAGAAGTTGAAGAGAAAGGAACAGAAAAATATTTGAAGACACAATGGCAGAAAACTTCCAAAGCTGGATGAAAAACATCAATCTACACATTCAAGAAACTTAATAAACTGCAAGTAAGATACATCCAAAGAAAACCACAACCAGACACATTAAAATCTAACGGTAGAAAGCCAAAAAAAAGGAGAGAATTTTGAAATCAGCAGGAGAGAAGCAACTCATCACATAAAATTATCCTCAATATTATTTACAGCCGATTTTTCATCAGAATCCACAGAGACCAGAAAACAATTGCATGGAGTATTCCAAGTGCTGAAAGAAAAAGAACATTGACCAAGAATTCTATATCCAGTGAAAGTATTCTTCAAAATGACAGAGAATTTAAGACATTCTCATATTTAAGGAAATGAGAGAACTTGTTAGTAACTAACCTCCACACAAAAATGCAAAAGGGAGACCTTTAGACTTTAATGAAAGAACACCTGTACAGTGACTTACATCCACATGAAAAAATAAAGAGCACCAGTGATTATAACTACAAAGGTAAATATTTTTTAAAAGCATAAATACATTTTTTGTTGTTTATAACTTCTTTTCGCCTGTGTGATTTAAAAGACAATTGCAAAAGGCAATAATTGTTATGTGTGTGTTGATGGGCATACACTGTATAAAGACGTAATTTGTATGATAATAACAGCACACAAAAAGGCAGGAAAAGAACATAACAATATAGAAGCAAAGTTTTTCTATGCTATTGAAATTAAGCTAGTATTAATACAGACTAAATTGTTATAAATTAAATGTTTACTGTAACCCCCAAGCAACCACTAAAAATAGTAACTCAAAAAATATAGTAAAAGAAATAAGAGAATTAAAATGGTACAATAAAAAATATCTATTTAAGACAAAAGGAGGCAGTAATGGAGGAATAGAGGAACAAAACACATAATACATATAAAGTAATAAATAGCCAAAAGGCAGATCCAAATCCTACCTTATTGGTAATTACATTAAATTTAAGTGGATTAAACACTGCAATAAAAGGTAAAGGTTGCAGAACGGATAAAAAACATGATAACAGCATAATTATATGCTGTCTATAAAAGACACACTTAAAGTTCAAAGACACAAAAATCCTTTTGAAAGTAAAAGGATATAAAAAGATACACAATATACCATACACCAAAAGATAACTAAAAGGAGGTAATGTGACCATACTCACATCAGTCAAGATAGATTTTAAAACTAAAATTGTAATAGAAACAAAAAAGACATTTTATAATGATAAAAGGACCAATGCATCAAGGATATATAACAATTATATAATATACATGCCTCTAACAACAGAGTCCTAAAATGCATGAAGGAAAAACTGCCAGAATCAATGAGAGAATTAGACAAATTAATAATAATAGCTGCTGACTACAGTATCTCACTTTCAATAATGGATATAATGGCTAGAGAGAAGACTAATACTTAAAGAGAAGACTTGAACAATGCTGTAAACCAAGTAAACCTATCCAATATGAATATGTCACTCCACCCTACAACATTACAGTGCATCTTCTCTAATATTCATGAGACATTCTCTAGGGTAGATCATATGTTAGGCCATAAAATAAGCCTCAAGAATCGAAAAGGATTGAAATCATTAGAGAATGTTCTACAACCACTATGGAATTAAATTAGAAATTGAGAACTAAAGGAAATTTGGGGAATTTAAAATATGAGGTAATTAACACATTCCACTGTGTCAAAGAAGAAATCACAAGGAAATTATAAAATACTTTGAGATGAACAAAACAAAAACAGAACATACCAAAACTTATGAGACACAGAAAAGTAGTGTCTAGAGGAAAATGTAGAACTGTAAACTCCTGTATTAAAAAAAAAAAAAAAAAGGACTAAAGATCTTAAGGCAATAATCTAATCATTTTTTCCTTCAGGGGAGAATTACCTTTCATCAGCCCTTCTAGATAGACTATGGATATACCTGCTCCATGCCTGTTGCTTCTTCTTGTGGCAGGATTCTTTTTTTTTTTTTTTTAAGATTTTATTTATTTATTTGCTAGAAAGAGCACAAGCAGGGGGAGGGGCAGAGGGAGAGGAGAGAGAGAATCTCAAGCAGACTCCCTGCTGAGCATGGAGCCTGATATGGGCTTGATCCCAAGACCCTGAGATCATGACTTGAGCCCAAGCCAAGAGTCAGATGCTCAACCAACTGAGCCATCCAGGCACCCCACCTGCTTTTTTTAAAAAAGATTTTTCTTGTGGCAGGATTTTTAAACGTGCATACCTTCTCTTGATCCTGCAGGCACCAGGCCAAGTGCGGACAGCCTCTTTTTTGTTTTTACCTATGTGACACTACAACTCAAGCTTGTGGATTCTCCTTGACCTACAGATTTGAGTCTGCCTTCTGCATGTGCTCACTAGCTGTCTTCCAAAACTTGCTTTCACTATGGCCTTCAGGAACATACACAGGGAGCCTGCCATGGGAAGTAAAAAGGGTGTGGGTGAGACACACAGGGTATTGGGGGTGCCTGTCGGCCAAATGGGTGGACTTACTGATGAGCCTTTCCCAGTGGCTCATGCAGGCTCTTGATGGAGTCTATGGAATAGTCACTAGGATCCACATTCCTTTAATGCCCTCTGTGAGTCCTATTTGCCATTCTCCCAAACTTTTCATTCCCCTCAGTCATGGAGCTCACAGTTGAGTATTCTGGATGGGATGAAAGAGAAATGAGCCTCTTCAGCAATGTCTTGCCCAGCTGGGGAAACCAGATACTCACTCATACGCTCTTCCTTTCTTCCATGGAAGAAATCACAGGCCAAGAACTTGTCCCTTAGCCCTAAGTTGCGCCAAGTTGGGTGAAGTGTGGGTAAAGTCCAGCTGTTCATCTTACCCACTCCAATACCTCTAAACCCATATGTTTTTGCTCCAGTGGATTTCTGTAACTTCTCCTCTGGAAACCTGGACTTCCACAAAGGCTCTCTTGTCTGTCAGTGATTGGCTAAGTCAGTGTTCTCCAGGGACACCCAGACAACAGTGGAGAGGGACTGGAGCTGGTTCGTGGTTCACTATAGGGCCCACAGCCAGGACTGAGTTCTGTTTGCCTATTACCCAATGCACATATGAGCAAGACTTCTACCACATTCCTTGGAGTTCAGTGCTGGATCCCACAACTCCAAAAAAGTCTTTGTACATGGATTAATGCTGAAGTTCTGTTGTTGGGTATAGGAGACAAAAATGAGGGACATCTCATGTGCTATGATACAGATATCACTCCTCATTGGTAGCCAAAACAATCATGATAAAGAAAAATTTAGACTCTACTACAAAGCTTTTTAGTAATCTAGATGGTATGATACTGGCATAAAGATAGATAAAGGAATCAATGGAATAGAATGAAGGTCTAGAAATAAACCCATACCTTCATGGCAATTGACTTTGGACAACAGTGCCAAAACAATTCAATGCAGAAATAACAGTCCTTTCAATGAATGCTGCTGGGACAACTGGATACCCATGTTTAAAAGAATGAAGTTTAATCCCTACCTCACACCCTATACAAAACTTAACCCAAAATGAGTTAAGAAACAAAATGTAAGTGCTAAAACTATAAAAATCATAGAAGAAAATCGTGTGGTATGTGATTATATCTCAATAACACAAGAACATATGAACACCTTCATGCTAAGATGTTTGAAAAGGTAAATGAAAAAAATCACGTTTGCTATCTGCTCATCAGTTGATGGACATTTGGGTTGTTTACAATTTTTGGTTATAATGAATAATGCTACTATGAACATTTGTGTACATGTTTTGGTGTGGGCATATGTTTTCAGTTCTCTTGGGTATCTGCCTATGGGTGAAATTGCTGGGTCATATGGTAACTCCATGTTTAACTTTTTGAGGAACTGCCACACTGTTTCCCAAAGCAGCTGTACAATTTTGCATTCTCACCAGCAATGTATGAGTCCCAATATCTCTACATCCTCACCGACACTTATTATTTTCTTTTTTTGTTTTAAATAAATTATAGCCACCCTAATGGGCTAAACTGGGTATAAAATAGGAACTCACTGTGATTTGGATCTACATTTCCCTCATGATTAATGATATTGAACATATTTCATGTGCATATTAGCCATCTGTTTATTGTCTTTGTAGAAAGATCTATTCAAATTCTTTGCTTGTTTTTAATTGGGTTGTATTTCTTTTTTATTGATGATTTATAGGAGTTCTTTTATAATCTGTATACAAGACTCTTATCATATATATATTTGCAAATATTTTCTCCCAATCATGTGGATCTGAGATTCATTCCTGTAGAACCCTGTACCTATAACCTTGTAAAGTTATATTATCTTAAGATCTACAATGTGTGTGTGTGCCCAAGTGCACACGTATACTTTACTTTATTTCATCTCTTGGGGATATATGGTACTCAGACAAAACTTCTGTTAGGGTTTCAGTCAGTCATTTTTTTAGGTCAGATTTTTTAAGAATTGTTTTACAATCACGTATAAATACTAAATGTTATTTTATGATCATTCATTTTTGAGTGATAGACTTTTTTTTTTTTTAAAGATTGTATTTATTCATTCGAATAAATAAAGAGAGCGAGAGCATGAGCAGATGGAGAGGCAGAGGGAGAGGGAGAAGCAGGCTCCCCGCCGAGCCAGGAGCCGGACGTGGGACTTGATCCCAGGACCCTGGGATCATGACCCGAGCTGAAGGCAGACGCCCAACCATCTGAGCCACCCAGGCGCCCCGAGTGATAGACTTTTAATAAATTCATAAAAGGACACAGAGATAGCCAGCTAGTGTTTGAGTTCTTATTGTACCAGACACAGACATCAAAACATGTCAATAACATCAATTAAGACTTAACTAAAATGGCTGAGATTTTACTTTTTAAAACACGAACATTCTCCATAATGAGTTATTAGAATGTCACATTCTTTCTCCTTATGGATTCATGCTATTTAATTCAGCTTTCAGGGGAAATTAAACCAACCAAAATTAACTGTAAAAAAAAAAACCTTTCTGCATTATTTAACAGTGCAAATTTGAGGTAACGAGGGTAAATAATTGGACACAATTATGTCATAAAATTCAGACTTCCCTAGTGCTTCCACCCTGGTGATAATCCCTATCAAGGGTTACATTGTTCTGTCCTTGAATATTATAGTGTGTTTGTTTTTGAACTTCATTTGAACAGAATCATATATTATTTACTATTCTTTCAATATTTTTTCATTCATCATGATATATGTGATATTTATGTTGTAAATAGCAGTTCTTCATTGCTATGTAGAATTCCATTGTATGAATGCCCCACAATTTATACAGGTATTCTACCGCAGGCAGATTTTTGTGCTGTTTTCAGTTTCTTACTACTATGGGTAACACCACTATAAGTATGTTTTGACAGAAATAAACATTCATTTTGCTTGGTATATCCTCAGTAGTAGCAACGCTGGGTCACAGGTATAAGTATGTTTCGCTTTCATAGATACCACCAGCTTCCCAACAAGGTCATGCCCATTTATACTTCTACCAGCAACATATGAAGGTTCCAGCTACTCCCCATCCTCACTGTTTTTAATCAAGTCCAACTTAATGGTCTGTCAATCTTCTCCGGCTAGTGCTTACTGGAATACTGCTTAAGAAATCTTTGTTCCTGAATATATTCTCCTATATTTTACTCTAGAAACTGTGTTGTTTTACCTTTCACTTTTCAGTCTAAAATCAATCTCAGAATCTTTGTGTATATAGCAGTCAAGATTTATTTTTTCCATATGGATATCTAATTAATTCAGCACCATATACTAAAGCAACTATTCTTCCATCACTGCACTGCCGTTGCTTTAATCAGGTTATTGTATAATTCTGTTTCTCAGATCTATTTGGTTCCCTTGGTTAATTTGTCTATCTTTGCACCAATAAAGCACTGTCTTAATTATTGTAGTTTAAAATAACCTACCCTTGCTGGCACTTTGTATTTCTTTGTATATTTAAGGTCTTTTACATTTCTTTCTAAGTTTTGGAGTCAACTTGCCAATATCTACAGAAAAAAGAATGGTGGACTTTTTATTAAGATTTCATGGAGTATAGGCAGCAAGATATCTTAACAAAAATGAATCTTCCATTCAATGAATGGTTCATTATAAATTGAAAAATGGTGTTTTAATTCCCTAATTGTTACTAGTTTATAAACATACAATGTAGATTACATATTTACCAGTAACCTTACTAAATTCCATTATTTCTTCTAGTAGTTTGTAGATTTTTGCGCAAATGATAATTATAGCTGCAAATGCAGCTTTCTGTCAAAACTATATTTTCATTTATTTTTCTTCTTTATTGCACTAGTTAGAAATTTCAATACAATATTAAATAGAAGAGCTAATAGTGGACATCCGCATCTTGCTTCCAGTTGCAGGAGGAAAATGTTTTACCATTATGTTGGATGATGGCTGTAGGCTGTCATTGTTTTATATACCCTTGATTAGATTAAGGATGACCCCTTCTATTCCTAGTTTCTCGAATGTTTTTATACTAAATGGATGTTGGATTTTATTAAATAATGTTTCTGCATCTATAGACTTAATCATATGATCTTCTTCATTTGATAAAAGTGGTGAAGTATATTGATTGATGCACCAATGTTTAACCAATCTTGCATTCCTGGAATAAACTTCACTTGTCTTGTCTTGTTTAGGATGTTTGCATCTGTGTTCAGGAAAGAATTTAAGCATAGTTTTTGTTTTGTTTTGTTTTTCTTGTGAAGTTACTGTATGGTTTTGGGATCAGGGTTATCCTGGTCTCATAACTCAGGTTGTGATTGTTCCCTCCTTTTTCCACTTTCTGAAATAGTTTGTGCACGATTGACATCATGCAGATTATTTCATCCTTAAATATTTGCAGGAATTCACCAGTGAAGCTACGTAGGCTTGAAGTGTCTGTGTGTGTCTGGGAAGGCTTTAATTGTGAATTCAATTTCTTTCGCAAACATAAGGCTATTAAAATGTTCTATTCATCCAGATGCCAAATGTGTTTTTCCAGAATTTTTTTCATTTACCTTTTCAAACATCTTAGCATGAAGGTGTTCATATGTTCTTGTGTTATTGAGATATAAATCACATACCACAAATTCACCATTTTAAAGTATACAATTCAGTGGTTTTAGAATGTTTACAAGTTTGTGCAACCATCACCGCTATTAAAGCCCAACATTTCACCAGCCCGAAAAGAAGCTCCAATTAGCAGTGGCTTTCACTTCCCTCTCCCAGCCCCTGTCAACCACTAATCTACTTTTTGTCTCTATAGATTTGCCTACTCTGGATATTACATATAAATGGAATTATACAGTCTGTGACCTTTTGTTTCTGGCTTCTTTCACTTAGTGTAACGTTTTCAAGGCTGATTTACGTTGTAGCATGTATCAGTATTTTATTTCTTTTAATGACTAATATTCCATTGTATAGATCCACCACATTTTGTTCACATATATTCAAATCATTTCTATTTTTCGGTTATTGTGAATGCTGTTGCTGTGAAGGCTTGTTTAGAAGTTTTTGTGTGAATACGTTTTCAGTTCTCTTGGGTATATATACCTAAGAGTAGAATTGCTAAGTCACATGGTAACTCTATGTTTAATATTTTGGAGAACTGCCAGACACTGTTTTCCAAAGCAGCTATGCAGCAGTGTATGAGGGTTCCAATTTCTCTACAGTCTCACTAGCACTTGTTATTTACCTTTTTTTAAAAAAAATAGCCATTCAAGTTGTTGTAGAGTGCTATCTCATTATGGTTTTGATTTGCCTCTTTCTAATGACTACTGATGCAGAGAATCATAGTATGTCTTACTGTGTTTTCAAAGTCTGTAGGGTGTAGTGATGTTGCCTTTTTCATTTCTCAGATGGGTAATTTGTGTTTTCCTTCTATTTGTCCATTATCAGTCTTCCTAGAGTGTTATCCATTTTTCCAGTCTTTTCAAAGAACACATTTTTAGCTTTGTTCATTTTCTCTGTTATGTATTTGCTTTATTTTTCATGATTTCCTACATCCTCTTATTTCTTTGGGTTACATTTACTGTTCTTTTATGGCTTCTTGAAATGGAGGTATAGATCATTTATTAGTCTTGTTACATTCTAACACATGCATTCACATTCTAATTTCCCTCCAAAGCACTGCTTAAGTTGCATTCTCCCCAAACTGAAATACTGTATTTTCATTGTTAAAATATTTTCTAATTTCTATTTTGATTTCCTTTTTGATCCATTATTTGGAAGCTTGTTGAGTAATCCAAATGTTTAGGGATCATCTATTTTTCTGTTGTTAATTTCTAGGTTATTTTCACTTTTGTCAGAGAATATAGTCTATATTATTTAAATCCTCAGAAATTTTTGGAGACAAAGTAAATCTAAAACATAAAGAAGCCCCCAAAAGATCTAGAAATTAATAATCACACCCCTCTATTTCAAGAGATAAACAGAAATCTTCTAATTTTTGTTCTTTACCTCTTTCATATATAAATAAAAAATATTGCTTAGAAATGTAACCATAAAGAAAACTGTGCATGCACTCTGTGTATCTATATGTATATTACCATTCTATAACAGGTCTTATAAGCTATAGTGCTCCTATCACTTGGGCAAATTGGAATTATTGAAAAAAATGAATGCAGATTATTCTCATTCAGCAATGTAACAAACACTTCTGACCTTTGGAAAATGAGTGAAAATTCTGTCTATACGATCTATCACTGCAGCGAATTCTCTCTCTGAGCTTCTCAGAGTCACATTGATAGCACCTGGGACATAGATTCCTTATTTGCACTTTAAAATTCCATTTTACTTATAGCTCTATTTCCTGGTAGACACTGGCTGACAAAATATGTCCTCAGACCATTTGAACTTCTGTCTTGACAATTTTGTCAACAACTATTCTACCTTTAGAATAAGAAGAAATGCATTATTTTTATATTTGTTTTCACATCTATGTAGGAGATGGTACAGGCCAAAACAATACCATCCAGTACTGTCATTGACAATAACCTCAGTTTCCTCATTTGAATTAAAAAATAAGTAAATTACACTTCAAGATAATAGTTATCCAAGGAATAACTTAAGTACTTAATAGATTGTCTTTCACATGGGTAGTGCTCACAAAACATAAATTATTTCCTTCTAATACATTCTGACTTCTCTTACATGTTATCCTAAATTCATTGATAGCTAAAATGTATCCTGAGAGGCAAGCAATATTCAGAACCACATTCCACATTTCAGGTTAGATTAGTTTATGCTATAGTAACAAATGACACCAAAATCTCAAAGTCTTAAAAAAAGATTATTTCTACATCTATTACATGTTCAGTACAGGGCCGGGGAGGGGGAGTGTTTACAGTGTATATCTAATATTAATCCTTAGATATAGACAAATGCAGTCTTATCATGTAACCCAGAGAAAAAGAGATCTGAAATATTTGTGGCAGCCCTAATGACTAGTACAGCATCCCTCATGTCCTATCTTTCACCTTTTGTTGAGAGTGTTCAGAAGCACACCATTACACAGCCAAAAGTATGCCTAAAATGGAAAAGGCTAACAATACCAAATGTTAGAGGATCTGAAACAACCAGAATTCTCATACACTGTGCTAGGGGGAGTATAAAATGGCATGACTACTTTGGAAAGTTATCTGACAATTGATTAAAAAGTTGAAGACACACCTACCCTTCAACCCCATAATTCCAATCCAAGAGAATCGAAAGCAGATGTCCACAAAAACCCTTGTATGAGAATGCTCAGTCAAATTTACTCACACTGACCAAAATCAACCTGGATGTCCATCAATAGGAGAATGGATAAGCAAACCACAGTTGTAGATTTATACAACATATACTACTCACAATCAAAAGGGACACACCACTGATATATCCAAAAACATGAATATCAAAACATTTTGTTGAGTGGAAGAAGCCAGAAACAAAGAACATTCTGTAGATTCCATGTATATACCGTCCTAGAATAGGCAAAACTAACTTATGATGATAGAGTCATAAGATCATTATTACAAATCATTAGATCAGTATTTGCTGCTAGCTTCAAGGGTGGGAGAAACAGAACAGGAAAGAGCACAAAATAACTTTTTTTACTGATGGAATGTTCTGTGTCTTGAGTGAATATGTATACATTTGTTAAAACTAATTGAACCATTCACTTAATAGTTGAGCATTTTACTCTATATTAGTAATAGCCTGACTTTTTAAAAATTAAAAAGTATTCAAGAACATTTCAGTCATACAATTTTTAACATTTATTTGACAAACCTAATATTATTCATTAGCCATTTCAGAACACTCTGACTCAGATTTTTAAAGTAATGTTATACTAAGAAGCCTGGGAAAAAAATTAGTAAAAACATCAACATCACTCCAATAATATGCCAAGACAGTAAAATTTTCATGGGCCATATTTTAAAGTCTGTAAAATTCAACTCATTTTAGACTGCTTTGGCTGTTTATTGATTTTTTTTTTAAATAAGGAAACTATATTGAAAGAAAGCATTAAATCACCTAGATGCTGACATCTGGTGGAGCATTTCTACCCTTTATTTCACCAGTTATACAGCTATTTAACTATTTACCAGGATCACTTAGGATACAGCTGTAAAGAAAACAGACCATCTACTAGCTGTTGAGCAAGATTCCTAATTACTCTTAGCTTTTTTCTCACTTGCTAAACAATATAAAAAGCATCTGAAACAGTGCCTGGCCCATGATATAAACTTAATAAACGCCAGTTTCATTCTTGTGCATGAAGCACCCTTAATAAATGTTGTTTTTTTTCCTTTTCTTTCTCCTCCTCCTCCGAACTCTTCCACTTCCCTTGCCTCTTCCTTTTCATTTTCTTGCCTCTTTTGCTTCTTCTGCCTTCCCCCCTCCTCCCCTCCCTGCTCCTCCTCTACACCCTCTTCTTCCTCTTTCCTCTTGTAATATATGCTCATGAAAGTAGGGGGGAAATTCCTCTCCAAGAAATGAAAAAAAACTTATGTATGAGATTTTTTAAAAACGTATTTTCCAGTTGTTTTCAAATCTGTTACCTAATGAATTTTAGTATTCAAAATAACAAAAATGTAAAAATCATTAAAGATATATTTCTGTTGCATGGATCAATTCCAAATAATTTTTAAGTTTTTAAATTTAAGCCTGGAAGATGTTTAGTCACATAGAGTTGGAGTCTTTTCTACAAATATGGGAGAGTTCCTGATATATTAACTTCTTGACTTAGAGAAAGAACAAAAATCTCTGGGCAGTTGTGGACACCATCACGGGGAAAACTTGGCTGACCCAACCCACTGAACCTAACATGATGAATTTCTCCAGAGCAAATGGGAAAATCAAGTCCTTGCGTATACACCTGTGACAATTTTATTCTTTTTTTCAATGTTTTAGCATCCAGTGATATATATATATTTTTTAAGATTTTATTTATTTATTTGACAGAGAGAGACACAGCAAGAGGGGAACACAAGCAGGGGGAGTGGGAGAGGGAGAAGCAAGCTTCCCGCAGAGCAGGGAGCCCGATTCAGGGCTGGATCCCAGGACCCTGGGATCATGACCTGACCCGAAGGCAGACGCTTAATGACTGAGCCACCCAGGGGCCCTCCAGTGACATTTCTTAAGAAATTATTTCTTAATTATTCATGATTGTTGTTTGTGATTTTTCTACTTCTATTATTCTACATTTATTAGTTGATGTTATATGAAGGAAAATCTTTTTATTTATATTAGTGTGGACCCATGGATTTTATTCCATTGATTATGATCTATTATTGTCAATTTTGTCCCAAAAGTGTCCCAAATTTGGTCAGTGGGAACCTCTTGAAGCTATCTCCTGTGTCCTTTTGCCATGATGACCCCCAACATTCTTTGAGACTTCCTTACTTTCTGACATAAAATAATGTTCCAGGTTCATCTTATGCTCTCCTTCTCCAGTCCCAGAAGCAGTCATTTATTTCTTCATGAAATTCCAATTCTTTTCATGAATAATGTTTTATAGAAATCAACATCTGGGTGATAAGTATGCTCATTATTATTGTGGTGTTGTTATTCCAGATAGACCTGGGAAACGTGTATGAGATTTTTTAAAAAACGTATTTTCCAGTTGTTTTCAAATCTGTTACCTAATGAATTTTAGTATTCAAAATAACAAAAATGTAAAAATCATTAAATATATATATATTTATAACAGTTATTTCCACATTAAAAACCATCAGTTTTCACTGATACCATTCGAACCCCAAACCAAAGGTTTTATATTATTCATATTTGCAACTCTTTCCATATTTGCAACTCTCATTTCTGACAATGACAAACCTGGCTCTCATTATTCTTATTTTCGGTTCAATTCACCCTGTATACAACAGATGTCCCAATGCTTCCATTGCCCTTCGTCCCTAAGGTCTCTCCTCCCTCACTCGGATTTTGAAACCTGTTGCTGAGCCCCTGCAGCCACCACTGCTCTCCTTTACCAATGCTCTTCTCGCCCTGCTCTGCTTCTAACACCTTATACCAGGCCTAGGCCACTGGCCCCCACAGGGCACCCTCCTCACACTGCTCAGCCTCCACCACCCTGCTCTGATACAGCATATCCTCATTCAAAAGCCAAAAAGCTAAGTGATTCCAAAGCACTTATATTAGACCAGGTCCTCCAAGAAGCAGATGCTAAGACTGGATTAAATATGTAAGAATTTTATTCAAGGAAATGACTGTGTGAGATAAAATAGGAAGGCAGCCAAACAAGCCTGGGAGGGTCACCAGAGTGCAAAGAAGCCTGACTCCAAGTGAAAATACAGATGAGAAAATTTGGGTGGAAGGGTCTGAGGAAAACTCAGCAAACCTATCAAGGGGTCCTCGTGCCAAAGCAGACTGTCAGAGGAGTCCTGTGACTCCCAGAAATCTTTCTGCTTCAATATCCATCCCTACCATGCAAAGAGCCCGTGGGAAGCATGGGAAGAGCACAGAGGAGGGGGTGGGATTCAGAGCCCAGCAGCTGGGGGCCCTCAGCAATTTTACCCGTGTTCACAGAAGCAGAATCTATATTCTCACAGCTGCTCCAACACTAAGATCATTTTTGTTCTTTATTTAATACTGCCTGTCAGAATCACAATAAAACAAACTCTTTTTATAAATTGCATGTAGTAACAAGAAGACATGTGCCGGACCACTACACCTTTATTTTTCTTCATAACTCAGAAGGAAAGAGCACCCCATTAAGTTAAGCACTTTTTAATATCAAGAAGATTTTTGGAAGTGTGTCCTTTAGAAACTTTCTGGAGTGGTTACTGCATAAGTAGTTATTCGTTATCAAATCTCTGACCACATGTCTGGCACTATTGAACATGGTGAACCATAGGTCTAGCTAATAAGTACATTTTTGCAAGTATATTCCTTACCTGTGGCCCACAGCATTTCAAAACTTGAATTTTTCACTGAGTATGTTTGTATTTGTTTAAAATGCTGTGTCAAACTTTCTCAAATAAACACATACAAAGAATAGGCAGATTGTTTACACTTTGGAAAATGAAAGATAAAAAGGAGGGTGTCATGGCAATAGAGAACTATTTTATATTACACAATTTTATTGAGCAATTGTAGACATTAATCCAGCCCTTCAAGCTACAATTCAGCATTCATACTCTCATAGACATTACCTCTACATTTAATCCTCACATTTTAACATCAATTTCAGTGGAGACCATATGTTTAAACTTCATTAGCTCGGCTTAAATTTTTGCATAATGCTGAAAAGCCCTATGGTCCCTAAGTACACAAAAATGTTACTCATAGAACAAGAAATCGCATAGATATAAAACTAGACACCTACAGCAAACAGATATAGATATGTAAAAATTAGACACTTGTAATGACTTTCTGAAGGAAGTTTTAAAATCTAATTTTCACAAATATCCCTGAAATTTAGGATTGCCTCAAAGAAACACAAGAACTGGAGAAGAAAAAACCTAGAGCTGAGCACTATTAGTATGATTAAAAAAAAAAAAAAAAGTAAAACTATTTCAAAAATACTTATGGCTTACAATCATTCAACATTTTATACACATTTGTAGAATGCCTACTGTGTGGCAGATAAAATATTTACGTGCACAAATGCTGTCCAAAATGGCAATCCCTAGCCACATGTATTTATTGAACACTTGAAATGTGACTAGTTCAAACTGAAGTTGTACTCTACATATAAAATACACCCCAGGGCCTCCTGGGTGGCTCAGCTGGTTAAGCATCTGACTCTTGATTTCGACTCAGGTCTTGATCTCAGGGTTGTGGGATCAAGCCCCACACTGGGCTCTGTGCTTGGTGTGGAGCCATCTTGGGATTCTCTCTCGTCCTCTCCTTCTGCCCCACCCCCCCTCCCTCTCCTAAAAAAAAAAAAAAAATATATATATATATATATATATATATATATGCAGATTTCAGAGACTTAGGATAAAAAAGATGAAAGGAAAATATCTCAGGTCACCTGGGTGGCTCAGTCGTTACGTGTCTGCCTTCGGCTCAGGTCATGATCCCAGGGTCCTGGGATCGAGCCCTGCAATGGGGCTCTCTGCTCCGAGGGAAGCCTGCTTCTCCTTCTCCCGCTCCCCCTGCTTATGTTCCCTCTCTCGCTGTTTCTCTCTCTGTCAAATAAATAAATAAAATCTTTTAAAAAAAAAAGGAAAATATCTCATTAATATCTTACACTAATTAAATGTCAAATGATATTTTGCATATTGGGGGTTGATATATTATTATTAATTTAACCTACTCCAAGCTTTTCTAATGTGGATACTAGGTAATTTTAAATCACATATGTAAATTCCATTATATTTCTATTGGAAAAAATGTTAACACATACTATTGTGGTAGATAATGGTGTTTGCCTGGAAGTCTATCTTTCCATCCTTTCGGGGGCTTGGCAGGACAGCACTCCCTCACTCTCTTTGACTTTAAGTGTGGCCAAGAGGCTTCCTTTGACTTGGTCAGTTATGAGGAGATTATGGAAATTATGGAGAGATGCAGCAAATGTCACTTCCCAGAAGAGGCTTTAAGAGTCCGGGTGAGTTTTACTTCCCAGCTGCTGTTACCACAGAAACAGACATTGTAAGGGGGCCTCCGTCTTCCCAGCTGCTTAGTGACTAAGAGCCCCTTCACCGGCACGGCAGACATGTAGTTTGAATCAGATATAAACTTCTAATGCTTCAAGCCAGCAAAGTTTGGAGTTGCATCATAACGTGGCGGGGGGGGGGGGGGGGAGGTCACCAAGAGGATGTGACCGCCAGTTGACCCCAGAGCTGGACTCCAGCAATCAGAGGCTCCTCGTCCCCTCCCCTGTCCTTGGAATGTGCATTCTACCTGCCTCCCCCACTCCCACAAGCTGCCCCAAGGACACGGCCTTGAGATAATGAGGTGGTGCCGGACCATCTGAACAGCACACACGACTGAATCCAGTGAAGGCGTCTATGCAAGCTTTTCAGATGCAGCGAGCTGGTATGGAGATCTACTCGTCCCGCAGCTGCCCAAGACAAGTAAATATCCCCTTGCTCTTTAGCCTGCCACCTACCAGTCTGGAGTGGTCTCTCTTCGGTCTCTCCCCGCCCTTCGTGGCGGGTGGGGCGGGGAGGGGTTTCAGGTTATACCCCGGAGGCCCCCAGGTTGCGGACAAACAATTGGCAGCCAGCCAGGCGACCAAGAAACGGACCCTGGGAAAGAGGCACCCGTGGGGGAACTCCCGAGTCAGTCAGCGGGGACCTCCGCGTGGGGAGAGGCGGCCCGTACGTAAGAGCTTGAGGACCGAGCCTCGCCGCCGGGAGGACGCCCGGCGAACGCAGCCGGTCTGACGCGCCCGTCTGCGGAAGGGCGCAGACTGCGCCGCGCAGAGCGAAGCAACGCGTGGTTGCGCCGCGGGCTGCAGTCGGCTCTGCGCCCTTCCGCGGGACGCCAAGGCGCTGCAGAGGCTGAAGGTCAACCTAGAGAGCTGGAGGAAGAGCTGAGGTCAGAGAATACGCAAGCGTTCACTACTCTGCGCGCTTCAGGGCTGGCAGACACAGTGGGAGAGTGGGATGATAAACTGGAGAATTTAGCCTGCCAGTTTGTAAAGCGGGGAGGGTGCACACTGCCATGGATTAAGGTCCAGCGCCTGTGACTAAGCTTGATTGGGAGGTTCACAGGTGAAATCCCTGGGAAGGGATTGTGGTGATTGACAGTGAGGCAGACCAAACGCCCCGTGCCATCTGCCCCTAATACAAAGGAAAGCAAAAGCACAGCAACAGTAACCCCAGCCAGCAGAGCAGCCCCCAATTCCGGAAGTGGTCATGATGAGAGAATATACTTCCACTGAGCTTATTGATAATACCTGCCAAGTTCCAGCGAAAGGCCGGGGAAACTATCCAGACATGGTTAGGGCAGCCATGGGATAGGGGAGACAATGGTATTTCCCTGACCAGGCAGGAGGGACAGATAAAGAACAACATCACCACCACACATCACACACTTGGCCTTCTGGCAGCTCCTTCATGGCACTTGGTGGGGGGGGAGGGGGCATGTGAAACGAATCTTTTCAAAGTCTCCCCTTCCCCAGCCAAGCTTATAGACAAAACTCACAGTTGTCTGCACTTGGCCCTAACTCTGTTTTTCTAGGTGACGGTGCCCTCCATTCTCGGAAAGTTGACCCCAACTACAAAACATATTCTTCTCTAGCCTGACCACAACCCATATCCCAGATGAGCCCAGGACAGACCCTCTCGAAAAACCTGCCACTTCCTGCTCTATCCGGTCAAGAGTCAACCCTCTCCTCACAACCCCCATCCCTGGGCACAGCTGCAACCCTCTCACATCCTTCAAAACCCCTTAAAAGGCCCAGCCTAGGGCACCTGGGTGGCTCAGATGGTTAAGCGTCTGCCTTCAGCTCAGGTCATGATGCCAGGGTCCTGGGATCGAGCCCCGCATCGGGGTCCTTGCTCAGCAGGGAGCCTGCTTCTCCCCTGCCTGCCGTTCCCCCTGCTTGTGCTTGCTCTCTCTCTCTCTCTCTCTCTCTCTCTCTCTCACTCTCTCGTTGTCAAATAAATAAATAAAATCTTAAAAAAAAAATAAAATAAATAAAATAGAATGGCCTTGGACAATAAATAAAAAAAATAAAATAAAATAGGATGGCCTTGGACATTATTACTTCCTTATAAGGAGGCGTCTGTGCCATTATCCATATAGAATGTTGTGTGTTTATGCCTAATGAGACCGTTAATGTATCATCTTTTTAAATTACATGAGGATAAAAGTGAATGTCCTGAATGATCTGATCCCCAGCCTAGGGGACTTATTGGTGGTTCAGATCATAGGGCTCTTGGTGGAAAAAAATTGTCACTGATTTTGGGAATCATTGTCTTAACCTGTGTTTTCTCTCGCATGTATCTATATCATTGCCGCATCACCTGCCTCCAGTGCAGCCAGAGAGCCACCCAACCAGCCCCCTCCATGTTAGTGAAACCCCTTGCGGACCACTCTAGGCACATTGAGGAGGAGGGGGCCATGTGAGATTGTAAAAGCTGGTCAGGAGGGATAGAGTATCGGGAAGGGTCGTTGTGAAGATATGACCACCAGTTGATCCGTGAACCGGACCTCAGCAATCAGAAACTACCTACTCCCTCTCCTGTCTTTGGAATGTGCACTCAGCATGCCTTCCTGCTCCCAGAAGCTGCCCCAAGGACAGAGCCTTGGGCTGGTGATGTGGTGTTGAGACCACCTAGAAGGCATGCGTGACTGAACCCAGTTAAGGCCCTGTAGAAACTTGTAGGACATGGCAGGCTGGTGTGGAGATCTGCTCCCCTTGTGGTTATCCAAGACGAGCCTCGAATGTTAAGTTCCCGTATGAAATCTGCCACCTACCGACCTGCAGTGGTCTGCCGCTTCTCTTCAGTCTTGCTCTGCCCTGAGTATGGGCTGGTTTCAGATCACACCCGGAAATGCCCCAGGTTATGGACTAACACCTGGAGTTCGGTGTTTCCCAAACTTCAGTTCGTATCAGAATCACCTGGAGGCTTTGTTAACAGACTGTGTGTCTATGGGCGCCTGGGTGGCTCAGTTGGTTGGGCGACTGCCTTCGGCTCAGGTCATGATCCTAGAGTCTGGGGATCGAGTCCCGCATCGGGCTCCCGGCTCAGCGGGGAGCCTGCTTCTCCCTCTTACCCTCCCCCCTCTCATGTGTGCTCTCTCTCTCTCATTCTCTCTCTCAAATAAATAAATATAATCTTTAAAAAAAACCAAAACAGACTGTGTGTCTAACAAGTTCCCAGGTGCTGCTGATGCCGCCGGTCTGGGGAGCACACTTTCAGAACCACCGGCCTGGCCTAGCCTGGCTGGCAGGTGCTATGAAACTTGGGGCTGAATAATAGTTGAAGAACTCCTACGTAATTGTTGATAATGAGTCCAGTATTATCGTTTATCCCAACATACTAATGAGATGAACATCAGCACATCTGTGTTATAAGAAATTAAGATTATGTATTAGACAGGGTTTTATTATTACTTTTACAATGTACTTTGGGGCCCCAAGGTGGCTCAGTCGTTAAGCGTCTGCCTTCGGCTCAGGTCATGATCCCAGGGTCCTTGGATCGAGCCCCACATCGGGCTCCCTGCTCGGCGGCGGGAAGCCTGCTTCTCCCTCTCCCACTCCCCCTGCTTGTGTTCCCTCTCTCCCTGTGTCTCTCTCTGTCAAATAAACACTATTTCATTATTACTCAAAGTACAAAATGAATATCTAAGAATCCATAGTGAGATAAATAAGTCATTGAATAAATATATAAATAACTGGGAGATAGAGGACAAATCTGATACGAACAATGTACTTTGATTTACACTATTCTATCTCAGGTACTGTCTACATCAATACAATGACATTTCCTATGTATCCTCTTCCTTTGCCAGCCCATTAGAAAATATAGGGGTTACACTGTATTCCAATAAGACTAGTCACACAATTTAAAACTTGGCTTGGATAAAAAAATTCCTCTTAGATGGTCTCTGACAAATGGTACAATTTATTTACTGATCAACAAAAAAGTAAAACTAATTGTGCTGAAACAGTTTTTAATAAAAATTAACCTGGAAATCACAGAAATGTCTCTGTCCACAAAGGATAATGACTTTACTTTCAGCAAAGATACCCAAGAACATCCAATGCTTCTATCTAGTGTGATGAAAAACACAAAGAAAGCACAGACAAAAGCCCTCCATACCGGGTGTCTCACTGTCCTTCATTTGGGGGCAGTGTGGGGAGCCGTATCTCCAACGATGCCCAACAGAATATAACCAGCCACATACAAGTAAAAAGTAACTTTTAAGAATGACTCTATGGCCTGTGCCCAGTTCTTGTCTTCTAATACCACTCTCCAATTTCTCCTTGAAGAAATAGCTGATAGTAGGACTGGGACAAGATGAGCCTGCTGCATCTTGAAGTGCCAGGAAGTGTACAAAAGACAAAAGGACACAGGAGCCCACTGAAGGAGCTCCAAATGGCCAAAGTTGGAAAAATTGGGGCAGTAAAAAATAACACACTATTTCATTATTACTCAAAGTACAAAATAAATATCTAAGAATCCATAGTGAGATAAATGAGTCATTGAACAAATATATAAATAACTGGGAGATAGAGGACAAATCTCCCCTACAGGTAAATTCCAAATAAATTATATAAGTAATTATGTAGATACCCCCACCCCCAGGGAGATGAAGCTTAATTCCTCACCCTTTACTTATGGGCTATGCTTAGTGATTTCTTTCCAAATACTACATACAGTATGGAATGGGCAGTGGGAGGAACAAGTCACTTTACAGTGGAGAAGACTGGCAAATGCTACCTTTTCCAGGTGATGAAGGTTGACATCATGTGGATCGTATGTACCTCTCATTTATAATGTTGAGAATGGCACTTCACCTCTGTGGTCTTCCTCCCAAAAATCCATAACCCGCTTCACCTGAGAAAAACATCAGACAACCCCAGACTGAGGGACATTCTACAAAATACCTGATCAGCACCCTGCAAAACTGTCAAGGTCATAAAAAGACAAGGGAAGTCTGAGAAACTGTCACAGCCCAGAGGAGCCTAAGGAGACATGAGGACGAAATATAACCTGGTATTCTGGATGAGACTTGGGAACAGAAATAAGAACAATAAAGAAAAACTAATAAAAAATAAAGTACGGAATTGAGCTAATAATAATACATCAATATTAGTTCATTAGTTGTGACCAATCTGTAATAGTAGTCTAGGATAGTAACAACAGGGAAATTCAGTGTAGTATATATGGAAACTTTGTGTGCTGTCTTTGAAACTTCTCAGGAAATCTAAAATTTTCTCAAATAAAAATTTTATTTAGATATAAAAAAGATTGTAACTACTTAAAAAAAATGTCCTCATCTTTTAATTGTGAGATAGCTGAGTCAAGACTTGGGTCTTTCATATCCTAAATAAACTCCTAGAAATTTTTCCTGACCAGCCTCCTCAGAGGATGACTATGTCAAGTAAGGAAGCCTTCCTTCCTGAAGACAGTATGTGAGCCTTCAGTCTGGTGAGATTTTCTGGTGTTCAGAATGACACTGGTAGTCGTTTCAATTAGGCTTGAAAATTCTCTGAAATCCTGAGTCGATAGAAATTCAGAATACGATTAATAAAATTTGAACAGATAAAAAAAACTGTTACTCTCACCCCTTCGGTTCATCTGACCCCTTCAGCTTTGAGTGGTCCTAGATTTAACCGCTTTTGAACAAGAAATCTACTGATTTCTATGTGGAGGAATGAGTTTCAATCCATGACTCGGAATAAATGGGATGATGGAAATGATTCCACTCGAAG
Source organism: Mirounga angustirostris (assembly GCF_029215605.1). Lineage (NCBI taxonomy): Eukaryota > Metazoa > Chordata > Mammalia > Carnivora > Phocidae > Mirounga > Mirounga angustirostris. The sequence goes on along the minus strand of NW_026991709.1, from coordinate 114,926,778 downwards.
TCCCTATTAACTGATTGATAACATACCTACAGTGTGGTAGCCAGGAATGTGGTATGGGTTAGGATTTCAGATTTAATCCCCAGTTGTTCTCATATAACCAAATTCAAATTTTAAACAAAAAATTTTTTACTATCTTTTGTTTTTTCTTTGCCTTCTTTCCCCCGCTCCCCACCTCTCTATCTTAATTTTGGCATTCTTTTTCATAGTTCTCCATGTCCTCGAGAGAAACCTGAGGATAGGAGATTTCCACGGAAGCCTGAGTGCCTACTGCTGGGTGGGGGGATAGGATGGAATGTGCAAACATGCTCCTGTAGCCCCATGTGATGCGGGCCCAGCCAAGGGACAGCATTACCTGCACTGTGTACTCACACAGCGGCAGAGTCATTGAAATGACCTATGGGCCCTATCACTGCACATATTCAATTAGAACACTTTATTAATGGGCCAAAGAGGAGCAGGGAAATGGGAAAATCCCTGTGCAAATTGCTTTAATCCATTCAGTCCTCCTTGGCTGTGCCTTCCCTGATTAGTCTCTAAAGTTTTTCTCTTTACTTATCCTCTGTCTATAAAATCTATATCCCTTACTTTGTGGTGTTCTACATTTATTTTCCCTTCTCTTCACCATGCACACACTTGCACACACACATCCCAGAGGCGCACTAATGTTCCCCTCCCTGTGAAGGGTTTCTTGACTATACTAAACTATTCACTCCTCCCTGTGTATAATTTCTTGAAAAATACTGGTTAACATAATGTTCTAAATCTCAAAAAATGAATAAATATATGCCCTAAGGTGAGAATTCAGTGTTTGACTACAGTTTTGCAGGAATTATATAGTGCTACTTACTTCTAGATAAGAAATTAGAAGCACTCAGTCAAATAGTTCTCTACATATATTCCAACCATGTCCATTTAGAAAATTGCAATGGGTTCAAATTATCATACATCTTAAAGTTCAGAATGGCAAATCAGAGGTCATCTTTTAAAGTAAAATAACTAGACAGAAAAACCTGCCTACCGATTATTATATAAAATCTACTTTCTCTGGTAAGGTTAAAGTGAATCATCCAGACGTTTGTTCAGACCCAAACAATTCTTCCTGGTTGTATAAAAGCAGAATAAATCTCCCAAAAATGTTACTCACATCTAAACTATGATTAAAGATTGTGAGTCAATGATTTCTGCATTTGACTTTACAGCTCTCTGCCTTTAGCCCTGCATAATTTTTTTGTTTTGGTCAACAGTTATTTATTTTTCCAAATCTACCATATGCACATATTATGCTATTGGATTAGGTGTAATGGAAGACACAGAGGATTGTAAAATGCAATTTCTACCCTCCAGGAAATTATCATTCATTTATCATATTATTATAATATAAAAAGAACACGATTCTGCCATCATTAATGTGAAGACATACAGGTAGACTGAAAGAGTAAATGTTACGATGACTTTCTTCATTGGCACCCTTGCCCCTTCCCATCTGCCCATATCTAAAGAAATACCACATTAAACAAAAGATACTGAGGTTATTTAAAATGTTTTCTAATATTTATGTTTTCCCCCTTTCCTTTGAAACACTGTATGTATCACCTCTCCTAGTCTTTGACCCCTCTATTTTTTAAAAGGTTTTATTTATTTATTTATTTATTTATTTGAAAGAGAAAGAGCACAAGCAAGGAGGAGAGGCAGAGGGAGAAGCAGACTCCCCACTGAGCAGGGAGTCCAATGCGGGGGCTCGATCCCAGGACCCTGGGATCATGACCTGAGCTGAAGGCAGACGCTTAAGGACTGAGCCCCCCAGGGTCCCCTGACCCACTCTATTGTTAACCTGAAACTGGTGATGAGGAGCAAAGGCCCTGGAATGTGCCTGGCTCTGTCTCTTGGGAAGCTTTGTACCCTTGAACAAGTAATTTACTCACTTGGCAACTCAGCTTCCTCCTCTGGTAAGTGATGTTAATAATAGAACTCACAGCATTTTCGTGAGGGTTAAATAAATAAACAACAGTATTAAATGTTCGATATTAGATAACAGTGTTTGGTATATAACAAGCATTTAATAACTGTTGACTGTTATTACTGATCTAGTGGTTTGCTGCTTCTATTAATTGCTTCCTTGGACTCAGGAACTAAATCACCAGCAAGATGCACGACGCTCCTGCAGCCAGATGATGTCTTAAGGAGACAACAACCAGACCCCTATCACTATGCTCCGGTAAATGGGACATGTAGCCATGCGGCTCTATGTAGGAGAGTCAGATAAAGCTTCACAGCAACATACAATTTCTGACTTTCCCACACAAATATATAATTATATTGAAATTCCCTTTACAATGCCTGCTTCAAAAATTCAAAATAGAATTGGCTTTCGATACGGGTTGAAATGACAATGTGTTGTATTGGTCCATGATTCCTCTGTTGGAAATAATTCTGATACATGACCAAATTTTATACCTTAAAATTTGGGTGAAATTTAATTTCGTCTTGTTCTTTTATAGCTCATTTTAAAAATTACATTTGGTTAACTCTTTGCTCTGAGAGCCTGAGGTTGGCATTTAAAGGCAACCTCAAATTCTCAACCAGGGAAAGGTCTCAGCAGAAGATGAGAAATTTGAACTTACAAGAATTCTTATCTCTCGAAGCACAGCCATCCACAGCAGACCGTGCATAAAAATATAAAAGGATATTATTCTACTTGTAAAGAATTTAAGCATTTCCACCATCTAAAATAAAGCAAAGCTACACAAAGAAGAGCCCAGGCTTCTCCAAAGGGACAGCAATCATTTGGCTTTAAGTGACAAGGATAATTCACATCAATTTACAAATTAACCACCAGTATGACAAACATGAAGCCAGTCGGTATTTGACGTGGGGATATTATTAAATAACTGTCATCCTGCAGTATGTTTAAATTAGTTAATTTGTTTCAATTCATTAACTTTTAAATTAATCAGGTCTATATGTTCTTTTGCATAAAACTGGAAGGATTTTCCTGCAGCTCAACATTGCCCTCCTATGGACTAAAAGCCATAATATGGTATTTCGGATATTTAAAAAAGAAATAGGAAAATCATACTCCTATAGCACAGGTTTTAAAATAAGCAGTCAGTCTCAGAAATCTCAATAGCAGCATCGCTAAGTGATCATATCAGATTTGAACGCCTCCTTCCATTGATCAGTTCTGCCCTGGAAAGATTTCCCAGCTTTAGACGACCAGTGGTCTTGTGGGTGGGCAATCATTACAAAGAAATGAGCAACATCATGACGAATCAGTTATTTCACTGAATCTGTCCAGTAATTACAGGGACATTCCAAGGTGATTTTCCTTACTGGGTATCAGGTATTTCCTAAGCTAACAATTTATAAAACCTGGTAGACTTCTGGGAGGTGTGGTGAGCTTCCATATAAAGGATACTTTCCACCAACTAGGATAAGAACAAAAGTGCTTGCCAGTTTTGTAGTCTAGACTGCCTAAGAGAAATAAGCCCGATTCTGTGAGGAACTCAACTGGACTTCTGGACTGAATTTGTGTAAGTGAGAGAGTCCAGGGATTGGGTATGCTAGAAACAACCGGTGAGTCATCAGATGGAATCAAGCTGGATCAAGAAAAAGAAGACAGGAGGGGGTGGGATGATGATATTTTTAAAATAAAAACCATAAAAATAAAAAATCATTATACAGTCCTTTTCTGAAATTACAATATTAAGGAAATGTTTTATGCGTATGCAGATGATGGTGGAAAAAGTGGTCCAACAGCAGTCACTTTCGTACAAAGTGCATGAAAAGAATATTCCTAAATGATTGCAAAATAATTACAAGTAAGTCCAGGAGAAGTTGTTTTAACCCCTATGAGTCTCAGTTTTCTCATCTGTAAAATAGTATTTTCATTCCTATTTTGCAAGTTTGAGGGTAGAGATAAGAAATAACCCAGGGAAAATCCCTCACTTAGCACATATATTGGTATAGAGTAGCTGTTGTATAAAGGGCAGCTGATTAATAAACAGTATCCATAATTGTCACCTTAGATTTTAGAATTTATCATGCTCTTTTACATATATTAACTAATTTTATTAAATATATTACCATTATTGCAGTCACTACTCAGTGGCATAGCTTCCTTCAGAGTAGAGAACAGAGAGATCAATCTAGCTTGGGAAATTTTAAAGAACTTAATGAGAGTAAGCAACAGATTCATCATCTCAAGCACAACTCACGAGAGCACAAACTTTAACCAAAGCTTTATTATAAAAACTCACACCCACAACTGAACACAATTGACTAACCTTCTCATCACCTTTATAGATCTGCACTCCAAAAAAAGTGGTAGGAGCCATTTGCAGGAGAAGCTGGAGAAATGAGTCCAGGACCTTCATCTTCAGGCCAAAGTGTTCTCAGATGTCTTTTCTGGAAATCATATCTTTTTCCTGTGTGTTCTTGGTGTGCCAAGATATGAAGCTTCAGCCACTCACTCTACAAAGCCTTCCTTGAGGGATGCCTGGGTGGCTCAGTCAGTTAAGCGCCTGCCTTTGGCTCAGGTCATGATTCTAGGGTCCTGGGGTCAAGTCCCGCATTGGGCTCCTTACTCAGCCGGAGCCTCTTCTCCCTCTTCCTGTTGCTTCCTCTGATTGTGCTCTCTCTCTCTCTCTCTGACAAATAAATAAATAAAATCTTAAAGAAGAAAAACAAAGCCTTTCTTGGGCTTAATAGACTCCAATCATCTTGGTCCCGAGGACTATTTATGCCGTATGCATCCTCTTCAACATCCAGTATGTTTAGGAATTCAAATACTAGCTACAAGCAAAGATGGGGAAGGTAAAGATTCCAATTATTTAATTACACTCTAATCACAGAAAGGAGCTGAGCAAGTCTTCTGAGGCAAAAGAAGTTACTTGCAGCACTCACCAAAGATACATTCAAAATATTAGTAGGCATTAACCATCTAAAAGGACACTATCAAAGAATATAGAAAGGAAATGTAAGCCAAACCATAAAGTGGTTTGAAATAACAAGAGTTAGTATTTAATTAATGCTAAGGCACTGTTTAAGTCCTTCACATGAATTGACACATTTAATCACTACAGCAAACCTATGAAATATGAATGTATTATTATACACATTTTGTAAGTTTGGAAACTGAGGTCCACAAAGGATAGGTTCCTTACTCAAGATTACACATGTTAAGTAGGTATACCCATATTAAAACCACGGATAGGGGCTCCTGGGTGGCTCATTTGGTTAAGTGTCTGACTCTTGATTTTGGTTCAGCTCATGATCTCAGGGTCCTGAGATGGAGCCCAAGTTAGGCTCTGTGCTGAGATTTGCTCTCTCCCTCTCCCTCTCCCTCTGCCCTCCCCCCCCCCACTCACATGAGGGCACATGCGCGTGCATTCTCTCTCTCTAAAAATAAAGCAACAACAAAGATAAACCCAATATTCAAATTAAAGGTATCTGATTCCAGAGCTTGAGCTCTTACCACTCCCCGATACTGCCTTTTTAAATTAGTACAATTATTGATACATATTTTTTTTCTCATAAAATACTCCACAAATCAGATATCTTTGTACTGGTTAGGAGACCTAGTAAGATTTATTTAATGTGTCTCCTTCTATGAGGTAAAGCTCTGAGCCAATGTAATTAGACTGGTACCTTATCAAGAAATAAGGCAATGAAAAATCATGTCTTCTGCTTGGGTGAGAGAAGCTTGTGAACAGTTAATTTTCTTTTGATGGGTGTAGTCTTTGTGGGAGCAATATGGAATGCCTGGTCCTGAGTCACAGACCAGGGTTGCTTTGGATGACATTACATCGTCCCGAATTAGATGCTGCTCAGGGATCCAAATCTACTCTGCTTATCTCTCTGAGACATGAAAAGGTAACTCTATGTCCCTGAGCTGTGGCAAGAGGGCATCACTTTCAGCAGCTACAGAAATCAATATTTGTTCCAAGGGAAAGAATGCCTGCCCCCTAAAATTAATGTATGCTAGGATAAAGACAATGAAACGATTATAGTTAATGGCACTTTTTTCTTTGTTTATAACACCCAAATACGTAGGCCTCTTTCCTTTTAGTAAGTGCCTGATGTAAAAGTAATTAATTTAGTTGATCCTTTTGTTTGGGCATGGAACAGTTTGCAGGAGCTCCTGGAAAACTCGTCAAGCTGGCCTGGAAAGTATTCTGGAACAACTGCTTAAACTGAGTCTCCCTAACAAAATGCTTAAGCAGAGTGGGACTTGTCAGGGGTCAGACGAGTTAATTTTAGAACTGACTTTCCACAAGTAGAAAGTTAAAGTCAGTTATGGCATACATAAATGAGAATAAAATAAGACTCAATTTTGTTCAAAAGAAAAGGAGTAAGCATAAGAAAACAGCCTTTCAAAATCTCGAAGATCTGGCTCTTATAGAGGAACTCGAAACCCTATCAGAAACTTAACCAATTTTAATATAAATTTCTTATTAAAGACAATTATTGATGTCAGAACAGTAATGAAGATTCATCAACTGTAATCAAGAATTTTGTTCAGGAAGAGAGCACATTGCCAGAGAAGGAAACAAGGCAGTAAATTAGAAATAATAGTAAAATTCAGGTCCTATTAGCTTTGAAAAAGACACATCTATTTCAAAGATCAGCAAAGGACTGAATTATAAAGGGGAGAGGGGATGTCACAAGGTTAAGTATTGCATAATAATAAAGAGGAACACTGAAAATAGTCATCTATCTCAGAAGAGGAAATAGACAATTTTCACAATGCCAAGTATCACCATTCAGAAACAAAGAAAAGCCAATTAAAGGGTTTGAGCCTCAGACACATTTATTTTAAAAGTTCCCGCAAGATTCACAATCCCAAACACTAATCCTGCCTCCAGAGACCAGCTTTATATCATGGTCGTGCAGATTCCTTCTACAATGCATATTCGAAAAAAGTTAACAGAAAACTTTTCATGTTCAATAATACTAATTTCAATTAGATATATAAATGTTGTGGGATGCTTTGTCTGGTTTAAAAAAAAAGTGAAACAAATTAAATATACCAATGGCCCTGAACTTAACAAAATACATGGAAAACCATTTGGAAACAGGCTCCAGGTGCCTGCCTTAACCTCTGTTTCCTTGTTCTCCTTCATGCAGGGAGATGAGAAGACAGAATGGAGAAGGGAGGGGCAGACAGTGCTAAGGGAGATATTTGGGGGATGAAAGGAAGAACAAGGAACAAAAGGAAGAAGTGTATATTGAGTGGAAAACTGGGGGTGGAGGAAGAGGAGTAGATGGGAAATGGGGATGGAATAAGGAAAAAGACTCTTGATCTATTATTTCCCTAAAAGATGAGATCATTTGAGGAGTTACCTGAGCTGGAGTTGGTTAAATTTCAAGCAATGGCATTGTAAGTTTTAAAGTTGCATACTTTGTAGTTCAAAAAAAGAATCAGTTCTAAAGGAGGAGGCCATTTTTTTTTAATTGCATCATCTTGTTATGAGGATATGGTGGCTAAAGAGAAAGTCAGTGTCTTCAAAAGATGTGGAAAGCTACATGGTATAGAAAGTCTGCCACCTACAAGGAAAATCTGGAGGAGAACAAATTTCTGGTTATGTTAGTTAAGTCTGGTCTTGTACTAAAGTTTTCCAGCTTATTGGCCAGGCTACTGAAATGGCAATATAAATAAGACATAATTGTTGGTTTGCCATTGAGAATTACAGACTTTCTGAGATGAAAGGAAAACATCAGAGAGATCACAAACCTAAAATCCCCTAGGTCACAAACCAACGTGTGTACTGAGGTCAGAGACATGAGTGTCTGAAGGGGGCCCAGTGGGGAGCACAGTGAGCAGCAAAGGTGAGCCCAGGCAAGAGGGGTAGGTGGCCCCACTTAGCCCCAGCTGGTCTTGCCATGTGCAACCCAGGCTCTGCATGACCAGAACTTCTAATCGCTCACGAGAAACTGGAAACAGATTTATATGTAAAATAACCCAGTTTTCTTTTTGCATTTGCTTATTTATTTTAATCGACTGCTTTTTGAGCAGTTTTCTGTTCATGACAAAATTGAACAGAAGGTACAGAGATTTCCCATACACCCCCACACATATATAGCTTCATATCATGTTTGTCTGATTCCAAATGCCATGTTATTTCCAATGTGTCAAATGAATTCTCAATTCCAAATGCCCACCAACAACTTTTTAAATTAATAAACTTGATTTTTTAGAGCAATCTTAGATAAATGGTAACTGATCAGAAATGGAGTGGAAAGTAAGAGTTCTGTGTGCCCTCCTCCCCCACACATGCCCAGTCTCCCCCACTACCAACATTGCCCACCAGAGTGGTACATTTGTTACAACTGATAAACCAACATTAACTCATCATTACCCCCCAGAGTCCACAGTTTCCACTGAGGTTCATTCTTGGTGCTGTACATTCTATGGGTTTGGAAGAATGCATAATGACATACTGTATAGCATCGTACAGAGAAGTTTCACTGCCCTACACATCCTCTGCTCTTTGCCTATTCATTCTTCCCTCCCTCCAACCCTGACAACCACTGAAATTTTATTGTCTCCATAGTTGTACCTTTTCCAGAATGTCATCTAAGTCCCCAACCATGCAGTATGTAGCCTTTTCAGATTAGCTTCTTTCACTTAGTAATATGTGTTTAAGATGCCTCCATGTCTTTTCATGACTTCATAGCTCATTTTGTTTAGCACTGAATAATATTCCATTGTCTGGAATGGACTGCAGTTTATTTATCCATTCACCTACTGAAGGACATCTTTGTTGCTTCCAAATGTGGGCAATTATAAATAAAGCTGCTTAAACATCTGTGTATAGGTTTTTGTATGGACATAAGTCTTCAATTCCTTTGGGTAAATACCAAGTAATCCAATTGCTGGATGGTATGGTAAGAGTATATTAGGTTTTGTAAGAAACCACAAAACGGTCTTCCGAATTGGCTGTACGATTTTGCATCCCACCAGCAATGAATTAGAGTTCCTATGACTCTACATCCTCACCAGTATTTGGTGTTGTCAGTGTTTTGGATTTTGGCCATTCTCATAAGTGAGTAGAGGTATCTCCTTGTTGTTATGAGGAGTTTTTAAGTGCTCAAGAATCTTAGGGGCACCCGGGTGGCTCAGTCTGTTAAGCATCCAACTCTTGATTTTGGCTAAGGTCCTGCTCTCAGGGTTGTGAGAGTGAGCCCCACCTCGGACTCTGCACTCAGAGGAGAGTCTGCTTGAGGTTGTCCCTCCCTCTCCCTTTGCCCCTCCCCCATGCTCTCTAAATAAATAAATAAATAAATAAATAAATAAATAAATAAATAAATAAATAAATAAATAAATTTTTAACAAAAAATAAATGCTCAAGAATCTTTGATTAAAAGCAAGAAGGAAGGAAGGGCGGGCGGGAGGGAGGTAGAGAGGAAGGAAGAGCACTATGTGAATCAAATAAATCACATCTATGGGCTACCAGAGTTCTGATCCCATTCAGCGCTTCAGAGACAAGGAAACAAAGAGCTTGATCGACGAGAAGGGAAGGACTTGGTCAAAATCACACAGTTAGTTATTGGAAGAGCAGAGATCATCTTAGGATGCAGGTCTCCTTTTTCCCAGCTCAGTGCTTGTCTGGTTTGTGCAGATTCAGATATTTTCACAAATTCACACTGAAATTCTTAAGTTTCTTCAGAGCTTGGCAGTGGCCTTGCTTGTGTGCTTCCCTCAATTTAGCAATTTGGTTGAAAAGTTTCCAGATAAACTCCAGCTCCACAGCCAATGTTGCTCTGGTCCATCAAGTAAATCTTCTCTCAGTCTGGGAGGCAAGTTGGAAGAGAAGGTTAAACACTGATGTTTTATGGAGGATCTAAGAGTTGGAGTCAGTGTAACTGAAACCTTCACTCCATGCTGGGCCTAATGTTTTGAAATCTATGTCTCTTCTTTCTACTAAGCATTTCCAATGTGTTGGTGCTGAGGTGAATATAAAAGCTGTTCCAAGAATAAGTATTTAACAAAAGTTTTAGTTTAGTTTAGTTTAGTTTAGTTTAGTTTAGTTTAGTTTTGTTTTGTTTTGTTTTGTTTTGTTTTTAAGTACTATGACTTAACTTATGCAGATAAACCTTGGTGACAAAGATTCCATGAGAGAAACAAAGTTCTAAGTCATCAGAAGCATGAAGATGGTGCATAAATCATGATTATAAAAGACCAAAAAGACAGAAAGATGACAAGAGATGAGAGGGAAAAGTTGTGTGCTCAGAATGAATAGGAAGTTAACACTATTAGGGAACAACATCATTTTATTAAATTATAAATATTACTCAAAAGGTTATTTTTTAGGGAAAGGACCCTTCAATACACCTTCAATGATATACAGGAAAAAGAAATTTTAAGGCAGTATTTGAAAAGTAATTATGTAAAATAAGTGTCTACAGCTTATAGCCCCTTCACTATCAGAACTCACTCTTACAATTACCCAGCACCACATGTGTCTGTTTTTTCACTCTAAAATTGGCTCTGCACAGAAACTTAGTAGATTTCTAAAGATTCTCATATAATAATGATTATTTTAAGAATCAGGAGTACTGTGAATTATAAATACTTATATCATATCTGCTTTTATACCAAAGATGTTTACCATTTTAATGTGTGAGAGATTTGAAGAGGGCAATATTTTATAATACTGGAAAAGACTTGGTGATCCTTGGAACCCAGAACACTATTTTCCTCTAGGGAACTGATGTTGTTATTGTCATTAGAAGTCTCCTTCAAAGACCTGGAGATTTTGATAAAAGCAATACAGAGCTACACATAAATGGGAAATTCTTTCATGAGCATTCAACCAATAAAATTTAATAAGACATAGTCCTGTGTTTTGTATTTTTTTTATCCAAATCTTCAGAGTTGTCTATTATTGTTGACAGGTTTAGTCAACAAAACAAACATTTTGTGTGGGAAGAGATGTAGGCATAGTATTTACTGTTAAAATTAAGAAAGGGAGGAAAATAAAGGTCAAGGTAATTTGGGTTTGAATTCTTTTTCTTTACCAGTATTAGTAAAGACACAACTTTATGATAATCAAATTCATTTCCAGAAATGTCATTACAAAATTCAGAATACCTTTTATCATACCTCTATAGCGAAGTCTTTTCCTTCTGCCTTGCTTTCCTATTGAGGTGGCCTGTGGTCAGCCTGTGTGGGAGGGACAGACCCTCCTAGGATAAGTATAAACATGGAGACCTTCCCTCATTTGGTACATCTTTGAGAAACTTACCCCCCATCCCACAATTCCTTGGATTGTGTCATTACCCCTGAACCCAGAGACTGCTTTATCTTATGCTCTAATAATCTTCTTGGGGTTAGAAGGGGGTGGTTCTCATCTAATGGCATGATGGAAAATACTACCTTTATCCTGAAGATTCCCCCATTCTTCTTTTTTTTAGGCAAAGCCTCTCTCCTGAACTTAGGCTCATATATCTAACTGTCTTAAAGATACCTTGAATTCAACATATCCAAATGAGCTCATTATCTTTCCCCGAATACAAACTTGCTTTTGTCCCAGGAGAAAGAACTATCCATCCAATTGCCCAAGACAAAAAAATCTGGTTATAAGTATTAGCTCTTTTTTCTCATCCTTTTCCCTGTATCCAATCAATTATGCATTTTTGTTTTATTCAGCATTCCCATTTGCTTATAATCTGCTAAATTTCTACATACTCACACTGAAGGACACCATGATATATTTCCTGGATTATTGCCATATCTTCTTAGCTGGGATCTGCTTCTCCATTTTTTCAAATGCCCTAGAAATAATTCATTTCTGTAGGCAGATTGACTTTTTTTTTTAAGACTTTATTTATTTGACAGAGAGAGACACAGCAAGAGAGGGAACACAAGCAGGGGGAGTGGGAGAGAGAGAAGCAGTCTTCCCGCCGAGCATGGAGCCCAATGTGGGGCTCGATCCCAGGACCATGGGATCATGACCTGAGCAGAAGGCAGATGCTTAATGACTGAGCCACCCGGGGCCCCCAGATTGACCTTTAAAAAATGTAATGCAGGGCGCCTGGGTGGCTCAGTTGGTTAAGCGACTGCCTTCGGCTCAGGTCATGATCCTTGAGTCCCAGGATCGAGTTCCGCATCGGGCTCCCTGCTCGGCGGGGAGTCTGCTTCTCCCTCTGACCCTCCTCCCTCTCATGCTCTCTGTCTCTCATTCTCTCTCTCTCAAATAAATAAATAAATAAAATCTTTAAAAAAAAATGTAATGCGGACCACACTCATCTGCATTGCTCTTAAGGTAAAGTCTAAGACACACATGGCTTACATGGTCTATGTGATCTTCAGCATCCCTTGAACTATTTTTCCCCATTCCACTTCATTCGGTCTCTCCTCCTGACCTAAATTGTCTAATTTATCATTCTTCACAATTCAGCTTAGATATTACTTCCCTTGAAAGCTTCCCTGGATATTTCTTATGTGTTTTACTAGCATACTGGACTTCCCTTATCTTAAAACTTACAATACTGTAACACAATTATGTATTTCTTTATTCAAAAAATGGTTTATTGAGTGTCCACTATATGCCAAGGGCTATTCTAGATACTCTAAGTAGTGAATGAAACTAAGTAGTGATTGAAACAAACAAGGTCTCATCCTCATGGGTTATATTTCAATTGAAGCTATTAAATTAACAAATACATGTCAGAGAGTAGAAAGTGCCATGAAAAGGAACAAGGCAGAGTAACAAATATGTAGTGTAATTGGAGCAAGAAGAAATGTATAGTTCATGAAAATTAGGTAAGGCTTCTCTGATAAGCCAGCAGAGTAGCAGAGACATGAAAAAGAGGGAGCAAGTCATATGGATTTCTGAGGAAGAGGATTCCAGAGAGCAGAACAATATACACAGAGGCACTAAGACAGGAGCTGAGCATAATCTAGGACAAGGAAAGGCCCAGGAGGCAAGAGGAGAAAATAAGGGTGAGCGTAGAATAGAGGGAGTAAGGGCAGATGGCGCAATCATTAGGCCATTGACAGCCCTCATGTACACTCTGGGTTTTATTTTACCTAGCATGGACGCTATAGAGCTTTGAACAGACGAGCAATGTGACCTGACTTAGAAGGATTACTGACTGCTGTTTGGAGAAAAGGGTGGGAAAGAGAAAGAAGAGACAAGGGTGGGAAAAAGAATATTTGGAAGACTATTGCAGTCAGTATTCTTGGCAAGAGCTGATAGTAGCTTAGACTGCCATGTAGTGTTGGAAGCAGTAGGAAGTGGATTTCCTTGCAATATATTTTGAAGGTAAAGTCAAAAGAATTTGCAGATGTCTGGGACACAAGATGTGAGGGAAAGAGAGGAGTCAAAGATTACACCCATAGTTTTTATCTGAGCAACTAGCAGAGTAGAGTTACCATTGTGTGGAGATGGAGAAATCTATGGCAGGGCCAAAGTTAGGAGGAGGAGATCAAGAATTCACACAGTGTTGTGTGTGGTAGGTTTGAGATGCCCATGAGAGATCTAAGTGAAGATGTAGAGGACCGGTTGGATATATTAATCAGAATAGATGTGGTTGTCCTGGCTTAATCACAACCTGAAATTGAACTACGTGAGGATGGGACCTGGTTTTTATTTTTTGTTTTTTAACTTCTAAATTCCTATCCTTAAAATATGCTTGTTACAGAGTAGGCATTCCATAAGTAATTGATATTTGATTAATAAATATATAGGGGCACCTGGGTGGCTCCGATGGTTAAGCATCTGCCTTCAGCTCAGATCATGATCTCCAGGTCCTGGGATTGAACCCCTCATTGGGCTCCCTGCTCAGCAGGGAGTCTGCTTCTCCCTCTCTCTCTGCTTCCTCCCCCCTGTTCATGCTCTGTCTCTCTCTCTCAAATAAATAAATATATATAAAAAAAAATGTATAAATGAATTTCTAGTTTCATGATTTGGAAAGGGCCTCAGGCATTTTTGGTGATTTCTGAGCCACCACCAAAGATTCTATGATTTCATTTGTTTAATGAGAAACAATGCAGATGGGGAATGAGGAAACGTTCACTCCAGAAAAGTGTACTCTGAAACAATATCAACAAGACAAAACAATTATTTTTCACTGGCAAACCAGTTGGGGAATTGTTTACTCGAGAAAGTTCACCTATTCAAGGTCTAAGGGTCTATGGCCTTGTATCCAAGAGATACTTACTAGGCTCTGTTTGCAGAGTCCACCTGTGATAGCTTAACCACTTCTTTATAACTATGACGAAGTAGAGACAACTGCCTTCACTCAGCAGTCACTGCCAAGTCTGGACAGAAGCTTGCAAACCACCCCCACAATCCAGGTCCGAATTCATTCAGTGTTGGCCTAGAGAGAGTGATAAAAGACAACTAATTGCCAACTAATAATTGATGAGAGAATGATGAGAGAATTTTACTTATATTTGGATTTCTGCTTTTTTAAAAATAACAAAAAATGATAATATTGAACCACATGGGGCCAGTTTCCGGCACTGCATTAATGGGCTGGCACTGAGCGGCTGTGTGCTCTAGGAGGGCTGTGCGCTCATCTGAGACTCCACCCCAGCCAGTGATCGAATTAGCATTATATTAGGTTTGACTACAACCCAGAAATTATCTTTCTTAAAAGTAAATAGTTAAAAAAAAAAAAAGCTCCGTATTGTCTGGGGGAAAAAAATGAGCTTCAACCCATACCTCACACCAGACAGAAAAATTAGTTTGAGATGGATCATAGACCTAAATGTAAAGAGAATATTTTCATAAATTAGGGGTAGGCAAAAATTTTCTAGGCAGAATCTAAAATTAACTATTCTAAACTATTTAAAATAGACTATTTTAACTATCAATTATTGAAGTAGTAAAAATTAATGTAATAGACTTTATCAAAATTTTAAATTTCTGCTCATTAAAACGTTAAATTCTGTTCATCAGGCTACCACCATTGTGTTCTATTTATTAATAAATTGAATAGGAAAGTCATGGACTGAGAGAAAATATTTCATATAAGCAACTCTAACTCAATAAGAAGAAAATAACCTAATTTAAAAATGGGCAAAAGGCTTTTACAAGCAGTTCACCAAGGAAGAAATACCAATGGCCAAAGAACACGTGAAAAGATGTTCAACACCCTCAGTCATTGGAGAAATGCACATTAAAGTCACAATGAGAAAGCATTACATACCCACCAGAATGGCTAAGATAAAAAAGACTGATACCACCAAATATTAGCAAGGATATGGAACACCTGAATTCTCCTACATTGCTGGAGTGTAAATTGGTAAATTAGTTGGGAGGTTAGTCTGGCAACTTCTTATACAGTTGAACATGCAGCTGTTCTGTGATAAAGAAATTCCATTTCTAGGTATTTACCCAAGAAGAATGAAAAATATATCTCCACAGAACAATGTGTACTAGAATGTTTACAGCGGCTTTATTCTTAGTAGCTAAAAACTGAAAATTATCAAATGTCCATCAGCTGTGAATAAAGAAATTATGGTGTAGTCATACAACAGAATAGTACTCAGTAGCTGGTAATATTCAGCGATTAAGAATTTCTAGGGTGATGAAAATGTTTTATATCTTGATTATATGGGTATATGCAAATATCTAAACTCTACAAATTTTATATTTAAATCTGTGGATTTCTCTGTATATTAATTTTACCTCAATTAAATATTTTTCTTTTTTTATCACCAAAAAAAATTGAATTCAATTAACTAAATGCAATTATATCTACCAAGCACCAAATTAAACATAAATACCCAATAAGTAAATATTCAAAGAAAATAACAGGGGTGCCTGGGTGGCTCAGTTGTTTAGTTAGTGTCTGCCTTCGGCTCATGTCATGATCCCAGAGTCCTGGGATGGAGCCCAGAATCTGGCTCCCTGCTCAGTGGGGAGTCTGCTCCTCCCTCTCTCTCTGCCCCTCCCCCAGCTTGGGCTTTCTTCTGTCTTTCTCTCTTTCTATCTCTCTGTCAAATAAATAAATAAAATCTTTAAAAAAAAAGAAAACAACACAGTTGTTTCCTTCACTGAGTATCACTACCTTAGATATCAATTTAACTAATAAACCTCTTAGTGAATTTTGATTAAACTATTATGTTGTTTTCATCAGCTTATACTTTGCACATCTTAGCTGTGTATGAAACCCAAACTCTGACTGGTCCAGGGGTTCCTGCAGCTAAACACAGCTTCAAAAAAGTCTAAGCAGAATCCCTCCTTCAGCAACAGAGGCCCCAAGGAGCAAGTGAAAAGACAGACTTTTTTTTTTAAGATTTTATATATTTATTTGTCCGAGAGAGAGGGAGAGAGAGAGAGAGCACAAGCAATGGGAGCGTCAGGCAGAGGGAGAAGCAGACAACCCACTGAGCAGGGAGCCCAACGTGGGACTCCATCCCAGGACCCTGAGATCGTGACCTGAGCCAAAGGCAGACGCTTAACTGACTGAGCCACCCAGGCGTCCTGAAATCACATACTTTTGCTAAACATCAGAAGTTCTGCCTCCATCAGTATTTCTAATCCACAACTCCCCCCTCTTCCCTTCCCAGTTGGCAGAAATTGACAGAAAATAATTAGGATTATTCAGTTACTGTCTATATAAAACCCCACCAAGTAAACTCACCCCAAGTGTCTTCGTCCATTGGGCTGATTTAACAAAATACTAACACCTGGGTGGCTTATAAACAACAAACATTTATTTCTCACAGTCCTGGAAACAGGGGACGCCAGAGATGAGAGTGTTAGCAGATTCAGTGTCTGGTAAGAGCCCGTTTCCTGGTTCTTAGCCAGCTGTATTTTCTCTGTGTCCTCACAGGGTACAAGGGATCAACTGTTGTCTCTTCAGCTGTTGACTTTTGAGATTTTCCTGCTTGCTTGCTTGCTTTCTTCTTTCTTTTCTTTCTTCTTTCTTTCTCTGTCTTTTTCTTTCTTTCTTTCTTTCATTCTCTTTCTGTCTTTCTTTCTTTCCTTCTTTTTCTTTTAAGATTTTATTTATTTATTTGACAGAGAGCCAGAGAGCCCAAGGGGGCAGAGGAGGGGGAGTGACAGAGGCAGAGGGAGGAGCAGACTCCCCGCTGAGCAGGGAGCCCGATGTGGGGCTCAATCCTGGGACCCCTGGATCATGACCTGAGCTGAAGGCAGACGCTTAACTGAACCATCCAGACACCCTTTTCCTGCTGTTTTCTAAAAGAGAGCACAGTGTTCTCTAGCCTCACTCAGATTTCTGATTCCTCAGGAAGCCTCTGAACTAAGCCAGGACTTTTCCTCGGCTGCCCTGAAGAGTGAAACAGCCTCCGACTCTTCACGGTTCACTTTCTGATGCGGGCACTTTCTGAAACAGCTTGGGTCTCTTATCACAGATGACTACCTTCTGAACAACAGTTTCAAACTAAAACTAAATGAGATTTTAAAAGGAGATATGAAATGATTTTGTTAAAAAAAATTGCTATATTGACTACCCAAAGAAAATAAAATCTTTTCTTGCTTACTTTAACTCAGACACTAAAACCCCATATATTTCATTCCATAATAAATAGAGGTGCAATTTTACTGGAATCCAGGGCATCTCCACAATCTTTTCGAATTCCATTTTTCCACAATATAAATTTTTCCTCCAGAGGCCAGTAGCCTAGAGTTGATGTGGTGTCCTACCCAGGGAAGGTTTAGAAATTGAGTATTTCCACTTGCCAGCTGTGACAGTGACGGGAGATGAGAAATCTGAATGGCTCAGAGGCAGCCAAAGCTCACCTCTGCCCGTAAACGGACATTCTGATGATGACACAAGAGAGGCACCAAAACTTACAATCTATGAATGAAATTCTTCTGTACAAATATGGAGTGTGCTAGCCTTTTGTAATACAGCCTCTCACAAACGTTTTGACCCTTATTAAGAAAAAGATGAGATATGTACATTGTTTAAATAAAAATAAACTGGAGTGTTGCAGACTGCCTTAAGCTAGGGTCCATCTGATGTTGTTCTTTGGAGAGTACAGTTGTTCTCTCAATAACACAAGACAAATGTTGGTCAGATGCTAGATATAGCTAGACGTGACCCCAAATGTGACTTTGCTGTTACTGTGGTAAGTTTGAATTACTGTTCTCTGAGCTTTATTTATCCTAGGCTTGTAAACTAGCAAGTCATGGTAGTCTGTACTCTCAAAATGCATGCATGGGAAGCCTCAATATTGTTTGCATGGCACAGACTACAAGCACATCGGACTGATAAATTTCTCTAGGGAGAAGTTGTGGTAAACTAGGGCCATAATTAGAGCTGGATTATAATGTGATAAAATGCATAATGATTACCTTTTAAAAAGATGATTCTTGATCAAAGTTCAGGTCTTTAGTAAATATAAGTTCCTCTACTTACTAGCTTTTCAAGTATACATATAAATCAATAGACTGGCATTTTAATGACCCTTTTCTAGAATTAGATCTCTTTATAGTGAATTTGAGATTTTAAATAGATTCATAAATTAACATCCACGCTTTACTTTTAAAATATCAAATTCCTCGGGCGCCTGGGTGGCTCAGATGGTTAAGTGTCTGCCTTCGGCTCAGGTCATGATCCCAGGGTCCTGGGATCGAGTCCCACATCGGGCTCCCTGCTCCTTGGGAGCCTGCTTCTCCCTCTACCTCTCTCTCTGTCTCTGTCTCTCATGAATAAATAAATAAAATCTTAAAAAAAAAATCAAATTCCTCTTTGTCTAAAGCTATACTATCTTCATTTTCTCTTTTAATAAATATCAATTCTGGGGAGCCTGGGTGGCTCAGTTGGTTAGGCGACTGCCTTCGGCTCAGGTCATGATCCCAGAGTCCTGGGATCGAGTCCCACATCAGGCTCCCTGCTCGGCGGGAAGCCTGCTTCTCCCTCTCCCACTTTGCTTGCTTGTGTTCCCTCTCACGCTGTCAATCTCTCTCTCTGTCAATTAAATAAATAAATAAAATCTTTTTTTTTTTTAAAGATTTTATTTATTTATTTGAGACAGACAGAATGAGATACAGAGAGCATGAGAGGGAGGAGGGTCAGAGGGAGAAGCAGACTCCCTGCTCAGCAGGGAGCCTGATGTGGGACTCGATCCCGGGACTCCAGGATCATGACCTGAGCCGAAGGCAGTCGCTTAACCAACTGAGCCACCCAGGCGCCCTAAATAAATAAAATCTTTAAAAAAAATAAAAAAATAAATATCGATTCTGCTTGCATTTTTTTGTTTATATAAACTTATTTACACAAAAACCTGAAGTGGAAGAGAAAAATGATTTTGAATTGTGTCCAGTTTTGACCATTAAAAATAGGAAACAATAGGAGTCCAACAAGAAAAATGAGGTTACATACATAAAATTTACTATTGTGTTATGTTCCTAAATTCTTAAAATTATTTTTTAACTGAAAGAAGCAAGAGTTGTAAATAAAGATTCAAATAACACTTTTCTAAACACCTGGGTTTTATCTCTACTATAACAAATAGTACAAGAACAGGGTCTGGATTTTCATGGCAGTCCCGGAATCTAAGAGGGCCTTTTAATTACTCTCACGTAATAGACCATGGTTTGAAAAATAAAGCCTTGAATGGAACTTCAAGATAGCCAAATACACATTATTTTATTTTGTGTCTGTGCTTCTTTAAAGCCTCATGTTCTCCCCAAATATCTTTTCTTTCCATAGCCACATGTCTGCCACCGAGCAAGGCTTTCCATTTGACAGGTAATTAAAAGGAGGAAAGGTTTGCCAAAGCTTACAACACTCTTATTCAATGTTAAAGATACCATAGAGAAGAGTTTTCTAGAATGTGCTTATAATACATAGTTCTGCATTTATTTCTGTTTAAAAGACCTATAGCAAGGAAAATAGCTGACAGGCAAGTCCCTAAATCTATTCAATCATTTCTTGGGAATTCAAAATGTACAGTAACCTCTCAGAGACTCTAGGAAGTCCTGCTATAGGGAGACCTGTTTAGCTTTGTTTAACAGGGGTTCCCAACTTTTCAGGCACTGTAATACTTATTAACATGGCCGTGTATGTTTAGGGAATTGCCAAAAGTGATAAAGTTGAAACGGGATAAAATGTTTTCAAATTGCATGTAAATATTCAAAAGTCAATATAGCACCATCATCACAATCCTAAGGTACTTTACAGTTTACAAAACACTTTCAAATATGCCATTTCATTTTATTTCTGTAAACATCTTGGGAGTTAAAAAAAAACAAGTATTAATCACACCCACTTCAAAGATGAAATAACTAAAGCTTACAAAACTTAAGTGAGGGTTCCTATTCTGGTGAAGATGAGGTAAGCAACTCTACTCTATCTCACCATCTGAATACAACCCAAAACTCCCTCCCAGAATGCATGGAGTGAATGCTTGACGACAACTCTAAGTAAATGGGAGCAGGTGACTTGGGGAAGAAAACCAGAACTCAAAGTACAAGAAATCAGTGGAAAGTTTCCTCGTTTTTTCTTTTTCCACCCATATCTTTTTGTCTTGGAGTCAGCACAAGTCCCAGAATAGTATAGTGTAGCAGTATAGTGTAGCAGTGACAAAAAGAGCTCCAAAAGAAAAAAAAAATTTTTTTTTTGGTCTTAGTACTGAAAAATGGAGCCTCTAAAAGGAGGACAGAGTGTGGAGAACTTTATGGTCTTTTTTCTTGCTCTCTCAGCTTTATCGCCAGCAAGACCCACTCTTAAAGCTACAACCATATGGTGGGGCGGCAGTGGCAACGAGGTAGAGACTTGAAAGGAGGAGAATCCTTCTCTCTAATCAGAGAAACTGTGTGATCCAAGGACCATGGAGGAAGATCTTCATTTTTCCCTTCCATCCTCCTGCCATTTGCATTTGGAAGCAGAGGCAGGCTCAGGACATGTATGCAGTGTAAGCAGACCAGCAGGGGACCAGGAAGGAAGAACACTGGGAGCCAGTCTAGGGAAGACAGTGGAGAAAGAAAAGGACCCCAAAACATTTTATATGAACCCTTTGGCTTAATCCTGAGCTGAGTAGTAGATCTGACCCTAAACAGTGTACCAAAAGCCTTGAGGACTGAAGTAGGAGGTAGACAGCCACCCAGGTCTCAGACTGGCCCCAGGTGGGACACATGCAGGAGAATGCTGAATAACATAGCAAAAGCTTTAACAGTATATGGACATTTGAACTACAGTCCACATAAACATTTCAGACATTGCAGCCAGTTCCTAACTGACTCAATTGCCTACTAAAACAAAACAAAACAACAACAAAACATTCTCTATGGGATTTGATCAAGACCCAGATCCTCATAACTTAATATTCAAAATGCCCAGCATCCAACCCCAAACCCCAACTTATAAAAGAATCAAGAAAATCTGACAAATTACCAATGGAAAAGAAACAACAGATATCAATTAATGTGAATCAGATGGTAAATTATCAAAGACTTTAAAGAAGTTATCATAAAATGCTCAAAAATGTAACAACATTCTTAAAACAAATGGAAAGATAGAAAGTGTCATCAGAGAAATAGAAGTTTTAAAGGAGAACCAAACAGAAATGAAACTGAAAAATACAATCACTAAAGTTAAAAAAAAAAAAAATCACTGAACGAGCTACACAGTAGAATGGAGAAAATAGAGGAAAAAGTTAATGAACCTGGAGATAGATCAATAGAAATTATCCAGTTTGAACAATAGAGAGGACAAAGTTTAAAGAAAAAATGAACAATCTTAAGACCTGAGGACAACATCAAAAGGTCTAACATTTCTGTCTTTGGAGTTCCAGGAAAATAAGAGCAAGGTAATTGTGCAGAAAAAAAATATATTTGGAGAAATCATGCCTGAAAACTTTCCAATTTGGGTAAAGATATAAACTTACAGATACAAGTTCAGCAAACCCCAAACAGGATACACTTAAAAAACAAATAATACATTATATGTTAAAAAAAAAAAAAAGAAGAAGAAGAAGAAGATAGCAGGAAGGGAAGAATGAAGGGGAGGAAATTGGAGGGGGAGACGAACCATGAGAAACTATGGACTCTGAGAAACAAACTGAGGGTTCTAGAGGGGAGGGGGTGGGGGGATGGGTTAGCCTGGTGATGGGTATTAAAGAGGGCACATATTGAATGGAGCACTGGGTGTTATACGCAAACAATGAATCATGGAACACTACATCAAAAACTAATGATGTAATGTATGGTGATTAACATAACATAATAATAAAAAAAAAGAAAGAATAAATATACATGGTCTTTTAAAAAAAAATTCATGCCCATACACATCATAATCAAACTAATAAAAATCAAATATAAAGAAAAATCTTGAAAGCACTTAGAGAAAAATAATGTATTACATATAGAAGAGTAACTATTTAAATGATTGTAGATTTGTCATCACAAAGAAAGCAGTGGAGCAAAAATGATATTGTACTAAAAGAAGAGATCTGTCAACATAGATGTCTCCATCCAGTGAAAATAACTTTCGTTCACAAAATAAAATAAATTCATTATCAAATGAATGAAAACTAAGAGGATTTATCACCAGCAAAAATCTGCTATGAAAGAATTGCAAAAGGAGTTTCTTTAGGTGAAAGGAAAAAATACCAGAAGGAAACAGATTTGGGAATAAAAGAAGAGCAACACAAATGGTAAAAATCTGCCTAAGTAGACTGTACATTCTTTGAATAGCTGAAAGTAAAAATTATAACATTTTCTGGTGGGTTGTCAAATAAACATAAAGTTAATGAATATTACAATTGAAACATAAAGGGAGATATGGTGGTAAGGTCTCTACATTCAACTAGAAGGAGTGAAATATTAATTCTAAGTAGACTCTGAAAACTTCAGTATGAGTATTGTAATACTTGGAGCAAGTCTGCGAAAATATTCAAAAGAATATATTCAAAACTTAATTGATAAATTAAATGGGATACTTAAAATATTTAATTAATCCAAAAGAAGGCACAAACAGTGGAATGAAAAAGGGGACAACAGAAAACAGACAATAAAATGGTAACCTAACTCTAAACATATCAATAACTACTTTAAAGATGAATGGTTTAAACATACTAATTAAAAGGCAGAGTTGTCAGATTGAGAAGAGAGAAACAAATATATGTGGTCTATAAGAAACCCACTTTAATTATGAGCAACTCTATGCCAGCAAATTAGATAACCTGGAAGAAATGGAGGCATTCCTAGAGATGTATCAACTACCAAAACTGAACCAGGATGAAATAGAAAACCTGAACAGACCTATAACCACTAAGGAAATTGAAGCAGTCATCAAAAATCTCCCAAAAAACAAAAGCCCAGGGCCAGATGGCTTCCCAGGGGAATTCTACCAAACATTTCAAGAAGAATTAATACCTATTCTTCTGAAACTGTTCCAAAAAATAGAAATGGAAGGAAAACTTCCAAACTCATTTTATGAGGCCAGCATTACCTTGATCCCAAAACCAGACAAAGACCCCATCAAAAAGGAGAATTACAGACCAATATCCCTGATGAACATGGATGCAAAAATTCTCACCAAAATACTAGCCAATAGGATCCAACAGTACATTAAAAGGATTATTCACCACGACCAAGTGGGATTTATCCCTGGGCTGCAAGGTTGGTTCAACATCCGCAAATCAATCAATGTGATACAATACATTAACAAAAGAAAGAACAAGAATCATATGATCCTCTCAATAGATGCAGAAAAAGCTTTTGACAAAGTACAGCATCCTTTCTTGATCAAAACTCTTCAGAGTATAGGGATCGAGGGTACATACCTCAATATCATAAAAGCCATCTATGAAAAACCTACAGCGAATATCATTCTCAATGGGGAAAAACTGAGAGCTTTCCCCCTAAGGTCAGGAACGCGGCAGGGATGTCCACTATCACCACTGCTATTCAACATAGTATTGGAAGTCCTAGCCACTGCAATCAGACAACAAAAAGAAATCAAAGGCATCCAATTGGCAAAGAAGAAGTCAAACTCTCACTCTTTGCAGATGATAGGATACTTTATGTGGAAAACCCAAAAGACTCCACCCCAAAACTGCTAGAACTCATACAGGAATTCAGTAAAGTGGCAGGATATAAAATCAATGCACAGAAGTCAGTGGCATTCCTATACACCAACAACAAGACAGAAGAAAGAGAAATTAAGGAGTCGATCCCATTTACAATTGCACCCAAAACTATAAGATACCTAGGAATAAATCTAACCAAAGAGACAAAGGATCTTTACTCAGAAAACTATAAAATACTCATGAAAGAAATTGAGGAAGACACAAAGAAATGGAAAAACGTTCCATGCTCATGGATTGGAAGAACAAATATTGTGAAGATGTCAATGCTACCTAGAGCAATCTACACATTCAATACAATCCCCATCAAAATACCATCCACTTTTTTCAAAGAAATGGAACAAATAATCCTAAAATTTGTATGGAACCAGAAAAGACCCCGCATAGCCAGAGGAATGTTGAAAAAGAAAAGCAAAGCCGATGGCATCACAATTCCGGACTTCAGGCTCTATTACAAAGCTGTCATCATCAAGACAGCACGGTACTGGCACAAAAACAGACACATAGATCAATGGAACAGAATAGAGAGCCCAGAAATGGACCCTCAACTCTATGGTCAACTCATCTTTGACAAAGCAGGAAAGAATGTCCCATGGAACAAAGACAGTCTCTTCAACAAATGGTGTTGGGAAAATTGGATAGCCACATGCAGAAGAATGAAACTGGACCCTTTCCTTACACCACACACAAAAATAGACTCCAAATGGTTGAAAGACCTCAATGTGAGACAGGAGTCCATCAAAATCCTAAAGGAGAACACAGGCAGCAACCTCTTTGTCCTCAGCCGAAGCAACTTCTTCCTAGAAACATCGCCAAAGGCAAGGGAAGCAAGGGCAAAAATGAACTATTGGGACTTCATCAAGATAAAAAGCTTTTGCAAAGCAAAGGAAACAGTCAACAAAACCAAAAGACAACCGACAGAATGGGAGAAGATATGTGCAAATGACATATCAGATAAAGGGCTAGTATCCAAAATCTATAAAGAACTCATCAAACTCAACACCCAAAGAACAAAGAATCCAATCAAGAAATGGGCAGAAGACACGAACAGACATTTTTCCAAAGAAGACATCCAAATGGCCAACAGACACATGAAAAAGTGCTCAATATCGCTCGGCATCAGGGAAATCCAAATCAAAACCTCAATGAGATACCACCTCACACCAGTCAGAATGGCTAAAATTAACAAGTCAGGAAACGACAGATGTTGGCGGGGATGCGGAGAAAGGGGAACCCTCCTACACTGTTGGTGGGAATGCAAGCTGGGGCAGCCACTCTGGAAAACTGTATGGAGGTTCCTCAAAAAGTTGAAAATAGAGCTACCATATGATCCAGCAATTGCACTACTGGGTATTTACCCCAAAGATACAAAAGTAGGGATCCGAAGGGGTACGTGCACCCCGATGTTTATAGCAGCAATGTCCACAATAGCCAAACTGTGGAAAGAGCCAAGATGTCCATCGACAGATGAATGGATAAAGAAGAAGTGGTATATATATACAATGGAATATTATGCAGCCATCAAAAGGAATGAGATCTTGCCATTTGCAACGACATGGATGGAACTGGAGGGTATTATGTTGAGTGAAATAAGTCAAACAGAGAAAGACATGTATCATATGATCTCACTGATATGAGGAATTCTTAATTGCAGGAAACAAACTGAGGGTTGCTGGAGTAGGGGGTGGGGTGGGAGGGATGGGTGACTGGGTGATAGACACTGGGGAGGGTATGTGCTCTGGTAAGCGCTGTGAATTGTGCAAGACTGTTGAATCTCAGATCTGTACCTCTGAAACAAATAATGCAATATATGTTAAGAAAAAAAAAAGAAGAAGAAGAAGAAGGTAGCGGGAGGGGAAGAATGAAGCAGGGGAAATCGGAGGGGTAGACGAACCATGAGAGACGATGGACTCTGAAAAACAAACAGGGTTCTAGAGGGGAGGGGGGTGGGAGGATGGGTTAGCCTGGTGGTGGGTATTGAGGAGGGCACCTTCTGCATGGAGCACTGGGTGTTATGCACAAACAATGAATCATGGAACACTTCATCTAAAACTAATGATGTAATGTATGGGGATTAACATAAGAATAAAAAAAAAGTGTAAGTAAATAAAGCATTTAGCAAACGTAGTAAAAAAAAAAAAAGAAACCCACTTTAAATATAATGATATAGGTAGACAAAAAAGGATGGTAAAAGCAATATACTAGTACACTAATTAGAGGAAAACTGGAATGATTATATTATTATATTATTATCAAAGTAAACTTCGAAGCCAGAAAAATTACCAGAAATAATGAGACATTACATCATGATAAAAGGATCAAAACATCAGGAAAACATCCGTGCTAAATGTATGCAACTTCAAATACATGAAGCAAAAATGGAAATAACTGACAAAAGAAACATGTAAATCCGCAATTGTACTTGGAGATTTCAACACTCCTTTCTCAGTAATCAATAGAATTAGTAGATAAAAAATCATAAGGTATAGAACTGAATGACACCATCAAACAATTGGGCCAATAGAACATCCACCAATAGCAGAATACTCATTCTTTTCACATGTACACGGAACATTCGCCTTGAGAGACCACATCATGGGTCGTAACACAAACCTTAACACATTTAAAAGAATGGTAATCATACAAATCATGTACTCTGACCATAAACATATTATATACTTACCACATAATACAGCCATCCCACTCTTAGCTATTGCTCTAGAGAAATGTAAACTTGTGGTTATGCAAAACATGTACATAAATATTTATAGGAGTTTTATTCATAGTCACCTAAAACTAGAAACAACTCAAATGACCTGCAATAAGTAAATGGGTTAGAAAACTGTAATTCATCCATACAGTAGATTACTACTCAGCAATAAAAAGGAACTATGTATACACACAACACTACTGATGAATCCCAAAGGCAATAAATACACTGAAGGAAAGAAGCCAATCTCCAAAGGTTACAGGCTGTACGATTCCACTTAAAGGCAAAACCTATGTGAAAGGGGAAGAGATTAGTTGGTGTCAGCATTTCGAAGCAGGGGGAGGTTTTAAGTACAAAAGTGAAACTAAAAGGATTGTTTGGTGTGATGCTATTTTATATTCTGATTATGGTGGTGGTTACAGGAATTTACACATATGTTAAAAAGTGCAGAACTATACATCAGAACCAGAAAAGGTTAAACAACAACAACAACAAAACCTTTAATTGAGTTGCCCAAGATTATGTGACTTTTATGTGGTGAGTTAGAAGAAAAAGCGGTTGCATTTGTACTGGGCCCTCAAATATTTGTCGAAAGAAATGAACTGATAAATGAACCAGCACTTTACTCTCAAAATAGTTAATTTGGCAATATATTAATTCATTGCAAAAACTGAAATCACAATTTTTAATGTATTTATATAATGCTTTATACCTTTCAACAATCCTTCCTGCTTCAACAGTCTCTGCCATGTGACTTTGCAGTTTTTCTTCCTAATGGTTCCACGTATATGTCTCCAACCCTCAGTCTGGGTTCAGCTACGTGACTTGCTTTGGCGAAAGTATAAGGTAGAAGTGATGATGGGCCAGTTCAAAACCTAGACCCTGAAAGGCCTTCTATGTTTCCATTTGCCCTCTTATGCGTCTATCGGTGCCGTGAGGAACACATGCTGGGATTAGCCCACTAGGCCTGCGAGGGAAATGAGATATTTATAGAGAAAATCCCATTAAACTGAGCCCAGGGGACTCACAGAGCCATGAGTCTTTTGTGTGGCAAAGGCTAACTGCTATCTTTCTAAAGCACAAATTGACCCCTGGTCCCTCACAGGATCCCAGTCTTAGGGTAATAGCAATGAGAATCAAGATATCTAGGAAAGTATTCAGACAAAGGGAACAAGACAAATCCAGTTCTAGCAGATGGAGTGTATGATTTCTCCACAGGCTCAAAATAAAACTTGGTTAACAGATCTGAAAGGAAAAAATCAAAGGAAAATAAGCATCAATGTTAGCTTGTTACTTGATCTACTTGGGGCCCCCTTAAGCACAGACAGGAATAGAATTTAGTTAAAATCAAGCACGACTGAATCTCTAGGTGAAAGCCTAATAAATACAGAAATAGGAAAAAAAAACAGATGGGTAGCTGAGGAGCGAGGAATGCCTTTATGGCAATATAAAGAGGCCACCACGTAGATAAGCACTGTGTTTCTTCTTTTGACTTGGCTATCAAGGGAGCTGAATGGTAAGTTTTATGTGCAATTACCGTAAACTTCTCCGCCACTTCCTACAAATGTTTTCTGACCTTTCTTATTTTCAGTTTAATGGTATTAACACTATTCCTTTGGATAAAACCAAAAAACCAAAACAAAACACTATTCTTTCAGACTATCTGTAATTCATTTTACAGATAGGTATGACAGATATTATAAATACCATATGATGCCTTAGCCTATGAACTATTTGCCTTCAAAATTGTACATTATGATCATCATCAACAATGTACTCAATATACCAAGAATTATGGGGGTTACTACATGAGGGCTGCTCCTGGCCTTTTAAATAAAGGGTCAATAACGTTGAATTTTGTGAAATTCTCATTCACTACACTGCAATATTCAGGCAATCTTAACAACTTTGAAAAAAAAAAAATGCCCCAGAGATGCAAATTTAAGTAATTATAGTTGTTCCTCTTAACTCTTAGTCAATACTGTGATTAATTTCAGATGTGCCAGACTGTAAGCTTTCTGCTGCCAAACTTTCTGAAGGAATGCTCCTTTTAACAGCTGAAAGATACCAAAAGTCAAAGGACTAAAAAGTAGTTTAATTTGGATATGCCTTACAACTCAGTGTTTTAAATAAAAAGAGAGCCAACTAGCATAGCATTAATGCTTGTTTTATTTGGAAAGACCTTGAATTTGGAAAACCATTCTTTTATCCCATGCTTACTGGGCCATGTCATTTGCTATTGATGATCCTCCAAGTTTATTCATACCAGGATAGCAGGATGCTTTTATATACAATACAAATTATGTTGTGCATAAATTCAATAAGATAAATATTAAATTGAAGTGAATTAATCTTTACGCTTTTTAAAAATCCTTTCCAAACTTTTCTAAACATGTTATGGACATCAATAGCAATTTTAATATTCTAATTTAGTTGAAAATTGACCTTATAAAATTACATTTGGATTTTCTGGGAATCCTATTATCAGAGATAAATTACACTGGAACAGAACAAAATCTGATATTTACATTCAAATTTAAAAATTGCATTTACATATAAGTTGAGAGAAACCTCATTTAAGAGCAAAACACATTTTGTTACATATTAGAATCACTGAAACACTTCTAAAAAATACCTATACGTGGGCCTTCCCTCCAGAGATTCTGGTTTATTTGGTTAGGGCCAGAACATCAGTATTTTTTTACTTTTTTTAAAAGATTGATTTATTTATTTTAGAAACTGAGAGAGTGTGTGAGGGAAGAGGCAGAGGGAGAAGGAGAATCTCCTCCAGCAGATTTCCCCTCTGAGTGCGGAGCCCAACATCTCAAGGCCCTGAGATCATGATCTGAGCTGAAATCAAGGGTCAGATACTTAACTGATTGAGCCACTCAGGTGCCCCATGCATGAATATTTTTAAAACTTCACCAGGTGATTTTAATTTGCAGTCTGGTTTGAAAACCACTGACCTAGTATTTTCTTTTAAGTCATTGTGGGATGACCCCTATAAGAACTAATAACATCTTAGGTGTTCTTTCTAGAAGTACAGTGACTAGACCAAAGGAGGCAATCAGAACCATTCCAGTAGGCTGTGCCCTACTCAGATGATACACTGGAAGTGTGATGTTGGCAAAGGAGAAAGAAGCAGGGAGTCACAGAGGACAGGATGATGAGATGGTTGTGAAAACCTAAAATGTTTACTTTGGAGAGCAGACTTAGGAACGTTACAGTCCATTTGCATTGCTAACACATGGAAAAGGCATTCAACTTAGTCTATGTTCCTCCAGAAAGCAGAACTAGAGCCAACAGGAAGAAGTTAAGAGGGTAACTTGTATCAGCTCAATATATGGAAAATTCTGATAACAAAAGCATTTCATCCACCGATGAGCAACCTACAAATCCTCAAGTAGAGGCCAAGTGATCTATCATCAACATGAGGAGGTTGAACTAAATGATCTTTTCTTTATCGTTGTGCTAATAACCTGAGAGAACATCTTGAAGTTTCATGAACTATCTCAAACTGTGTTCTAGTGTTTTAGGAACTAAAACAGAAGAAATAATCGACTGCGGGAATACGGCCAGAACCAAGGCCGTCTATAGTCATGAACTGTTTTTTTATGTGATCACAATAGGTCCAACATGTCCGCCTTAGCCCTGGTCAGGTCTCTGGATGTAGTAACCTAGGGAGAAGTTGGTCATTTTGTCTTCCAATATAGAAACCTTGAGATTTCGTTTAGGTTGCCATTTGACGATTGATTAGACATTTTCCATTTAACACGGTCCCCACTAATTAGCTGAAGATCCTCCTGCAGTAAGCTAAGCACAGGTTATAAGTATTGTGTGGTGAAAGAAATAACATCTTTGTTAAAGAAAAATTATTGAATGACACCATTAAAGTACTATAAGGCAAACTTTATTCAGGACCATTGCAATGGGTATAGGGACCACTGCAGGGGGATGTGGCAATGAGGGGGAGAGATTGGGCTCAACATGGAACACAGCATGGGCAGTGGGAATTTATAGCTGAGGAGCAGGGTGGAGGTCAGCTGATGGAAAATTCCTAAGAGGCAACGTCGGGGAAAGGGGGAATTCTGGCTAAACCAACCTAACAGGATTCTTGCCGAAGGCAGGCCAGAGGGATCAAACGTCCCTGGACATATTGACAGATCATTCCAACTGGAAAAGAGAGTGCCTGCAGTGATATTAACACTTGGTAAAATCAGCAAGCCACCCTGAGCAGGAGGGAGGTCCAGAGGTGGTCATACAAGGACTAGTGGAGAATATGATATTTTAAGTGTGGAAAAGATAATCTGGTGAAGTGAAGGGGGTGGAGGGGAGAGAGGGAATGTTGGTGATTACTGCTTTAAATAATTGAAAGATAAGCCCATATTAAAAGGCATTTTTTCCTACCATTCCCAAATGCACAAATATAAACTTTAAGCAGAAATTACAAAAGACAGATTTTAGAACAGTTAAGAAAAAGCTTTGTTGTCTCTGTGTCAGAATTCAGGGACGAGCCCATCCCCGGATTATAATGCAAGGATGATACTGAAGTCATGTCTGTAATTTCAGGTAGCATGATGGGCATGTAACAGATACCTAACAAACATTCACTAAACAAAGTTTTCAAGTATAGTCTGGATAATCATCAACCAAGGAAGCTTGAAACAGATTTATTTAGGGTGGGAGCAGGGCAGAGATTGGACTACCGAGCTTTTAAGACTGCTTCCAATCTTGAGATTCTGTTGTCAGATGAGCAAATTAAATCACTAAGCCCTACAATAACTCTAGGTTTCTATTATTTTAAAATCAATACATACCTCAGTCCATCTTCTCCAAACAAAATATGTATCATTTTCTCAAACATGTGATTGGTTTTATTAGTCAGGTAAAAATAAGCTTTCTTGAAAGCCTTGAAACCGTAACATATAAAGCTTCATTTCTTTCTCACACACACCTGTTGTGGGCCTGGCACCTGTTAAGGCAAACTCCCTTCCAGATAGTGACTCGGGACCCAGATGTCTCAATACATATGCTTCAAGGGTCACTACTGCAGGCTCTTAAATGGTTGGCCTTGGGTGATCCATGTCACTTCTGCTCATAAGCCAATGGCCAAAGCAGTCACATGGTTCAACCTATGAGTGGGAAATCTGGGAAGCATGTGGATATTCTGTGAAAAGCACATGAAACTGTCACAAAAGTAAACCATTATCGAAGATTTAGATTCTGGGCTACAAACATCTGAGAGTGGATACCTATTAATCATGTCACATAGACGAATCCATATTCTGCACTTCTTGTTTGGTACTCACTTTAGAACTTAAAAAAATAGTGTAACATTGGACTAAATATTTGCAAGAAAGTCTGTTGAAGGATGAAACTGAAAAACAGTGCACACAACATACTTTCCAAAAATAATAGAATAATCTGACATCTTAAGGTCAAAACAAATGTCCCAAATTAGTAGATGTTACCCTTCCAATCCATGGCAAGTTAGATGTGGGTTTATGCCCATTTGTCACATTCTTGTTTTGAAATATAATTAGATTGATTATAACTCCTGAATATCATTGCTCTCTCCCAAGTCTTTACACATTTGAATTCACTGTTACCTTTTACATGTCTCAGATCTGCCAAATCCTTAACCAATTTTTTAAAAGATTTTATTTGTCAGAAAGAGAGAGAGAGAGCACACAAGCAGGAAGAGTGGGAGAGGGAGAAGCAGGCTCCCTGCAGAGCAGGGAGCCCCCTGCGGGGCTCAATCCCAGGGCTCTGGGATCATGACCTGAGCCGAAGGAAGACACTTAACCCACTGAGTCACCCAGGCGTCCCAATCCTTAACAAATTTTAAGTAGTTAAAAATATCTCCTCCATATTTGTATAAAAATACTGCTCCCCAAGTCTGCTTTATTCAAACTATTAGTTACATGCAGTCAAGAAGTTTCTAAGTTCTGGATTTTTCTGACATAATCTCCACCACAACTCTCCTAAACAATTCATTCCTTTTTTTATCAGATTCATACAGGTCCATACCTCTGAAATGATAAAGTTTTTTTTTTTTTAAGATTTATTTATTTATTTATTAGAGAGAGAGAGCATGAGAGGGGGGAAGGGCAGAGGGAGAAGCAGACTCCCCGCCGAGCAAGGAGCCCGATGTGGGACTCGATCCCGGGACTCCAGGATCATGACCTAAGCCGAAGGCAGTCGCTTAACCAACTGAGCCACCCAGGCGCCCTGAAATTATAAAGTTTTAATGCCATTGTTCATCACATTTCTAGGACCACACTGAATAGATATTAAAATCACGCTTGGTCGGGACGCCTGGGTGGCTCAGTCGGTTAAGCGTCTGCCTTGGGCTCAGGTCATGATCCCAGGGTCCTGGGATCGAGTCCTGCATCGGGCTCCCTGCTCCACGGGGAGCCTGCTTCTCCCTCTGCCTCTGCATCTCTCTCTCTGTCTCTCATGAATGGATAAATAAAATCTTTAAAAAAATAAAATAAAATCATGCTTGGTCAAAATCAATGAGCCACACCCAACAGCAATGCAATCTGTAACCATGGTAACAACTGTAGTTCCAACAAAAATGCACATCAAGGCCACACTCTCCTTGGAGTTTCAAAATGCACTGCTTTTCCTTTTCCTATTTTATATTTTTCAGTTTAAAGTGGGATGATAAAATACGGAGTTTTAGTCGCTATATAAGCATAATGCTTTTTAAGGCATTTTGTTGAAAACTGCTTTAAGATAGGTAAAACCGAATTCATGCAATTCAAAATATTTATTGAAAGTCTAATACACATATAGCCACTAAAGAGGTTACTCGTAAATTGATCACTCCCTGTCTCAGTCCTTCAGCATAAAATGCTGAGAATAACAATGATACCAGTTTATTTTTACAACATCGTAGTATATCACTCTATCCAACTTGAGGCCTCCTACATATCCCTTTATTCAGGAACAAACTTGTACAATCTTTCTCAAGTCTTTACCTCACACATCAAAACCAAAGTACACATTATTAAAAACAGATTTATTTTTATTTTTGGTCTATCTGTTAAATTCAAAACTCCCTTCCCTTCAGGGATCATTTTGATTCAAATGCAATAAAACCAACTCTCCATTACTTATTCACACATAAGTGCATACTATATGCCAGGCTGTATGCTAGGGTCTAAAACAGAAAAGACTAAATAAGGCCCAATCCCTTTCCTCAAATTGCTTGTGGCTTTACTGAGAAAAATTAAAGGTAAATAAACAATGCAGTGTGTTAAGTGCTCAGAAAAGCAGGCCCAATTAGAGAGGCAAGATAGGCGCTTATCCGTGTTTCAGTTATTTGCAGCTTTGTGACAAACTACACAGAACTTAGTGACTTAAAACAAGGTTATCTATGTTTCTCATGGTTCTGCGGGTTGACCGGGCTTAACGGGTGGATTTTTCTTGGGGACTCACATGTGGTTACAATAGGAAGTCAACCATGCAGACAATAGCCATCTGAAGATGCGACTGGGCTCATTATATCCAAGTAATTCACTGGTGTGGTGCCAAACCATACAGGAACCCAGCTACAGCTGTCAGCTAGAGTGCTTGTACGTGGCCTCTCCATGTGGTACGGGCTTTCCACAGAATGGCACCTGGATTCGAGAGGGAGTGTCCTAAGAATGAATATTCCAAGACAGCAAAGCCACAAGGTCTCTCATGACAACTTGCAATATGCAGAGCTGCTTCACAGAAGACCCACTCAGGTTCAACGTGGGAGGGAACAGGACAAAGGTATGAGTCCTGGAAGTGTGGCTCACTGATGAACACCTTTGGAGACTTGCTATCACAGGCACCAAATCATTTAGGTTTCAATAATACATATATATATATATTTTTTTTTTAATTTCCTCTTAGCTCACAGAAGATCAACAGGGAAGCTGTCTTGGGGCAATGTGAAAATTAACGGAGTCCCTCTGGAGTTAGAGGAAGAGCACCTGAATTCAGTCAAGCAGCCAGGGCACAGGGTGACCCAATGGAAGGAAAGGAGATCAAGAAGATGTGTGGTCAACATTTGAATACAGGAAAGCTGGAGTAAATGAGCACTATTTTAGTACACTTCCTGTCAACAACTTCCGCAGGAACACATTTCATTAATCCTCAAAAAGCCAAAACAGAGATTATTAACTTTCAAAATTTGTCTGAATCATTCAATTTTTGTACCACAGGAATCCTGTCCTCGTTGCTGCACTTTTTTTTAAAGATTTTATTTATTTATTTGACAGAGAGAGACAGAGCGAGAGAGGGAACACAAGCAGGGGGAGTGGGAGAGGGAGAAGCAGGCTTCCCGCCGAGCAGGGAGCCCGATGTGGGACTCGATGCCAGGACCCTGGGATCATGACCTGAGCCGAAGGCAGACGCTAAATGACTGAGCCACTCAAGTGCCCCCTTGTTGCTGCACTTATTAGCCCTTTGCTGATTATGAAGAAAAAAATCATTGTGATTTATCTTTGCCCACCATGCAGTTTTTAAAAACATATTTATTTTTACAATTAAACTCTCTGGAACTGTCCTAATGTAAGTTATTTGGTCTACTCAAAATCAACTACTGTATCAGTTGTAGTTGAGTCTGACCACTTCTACACTGATTTTATTATTAGTCTAGGCCCATATTTCCTAGTGAACATAGATTAGCAGTTTACAAAGTAGGTAAAAGAATAGAAAACAAATAGGGACACCTGGGTGGCTCAGTTGGTTAAGCAGCTGCCTTTGGCTCAGGTCATGATCCCAGAGTTCTGGGATCTAGCCCCTGCCTGGAATTCCCCTTAAGCACCAAACTTAAGCCCCCAGGGAATCTGCTTCTCCCCCTGCCTCTCCCCCTCCTCTCTCACTCCCTTTCCCTGCTCATATACACTCTCTCTCTTACACATGCACTCTCTCAAATAAATAAATAAAATCTTAAAAAAGCAGAAAGCAAATTATTTCCTCGGTACTAACTGAAAATAATGCTAGCTATCCCTTATTTCAGAATAAGGTATCTAATTCTTTCTTTTAAAATATTGTATCATGTTACCAAAATAAATAGGAAATTACCATTCAAAATCATCCAATGTTATCATTTTTATTCATATTAGCCTTTAAGAAAAATTTTGAAAGCATAAATTAAAAAAAAAATGAAGGTTCCTGCTTTGTTTCAAATTTAGACCCTACTAGTTATCTACATTGACCACAAGATGGGGCTGTGATGTCACAATTTGGCAAGATTTATAAAATATATAAACTAAACACAGATTAAAATAATTTAATAAAACAAAGTTTGATAAGATAATCTCATGTTTCAAATATTATATATTTTCAATTAATCGATTGTCTAATCACTAGTGCTCAGCAAAGAAAAAAAAATCACACTGTAATTTGTCCATTTCTCACTTGGAAGTTACTGAGCTTTTTCAAATGAAAAATTCTCCTGTGTTGATGCAAAATTATATATATAACGATGTGATTTCTTTAAGGATTCTTGTTACCATTTCACACTGCATTTTTAAAAGTTACTGAACTTAAATCAGTGTTAAGAAAGATGTCTTTTAGAAATACTTTTAAAATTATTGTATAAGCACAGAGAAGTTCATTCCTCATCACAAATCTACATGAAATTTTTCTCTCCTGTTCTATCCCTTGATTATTTTTTTGTAATCTAATATAGTTGACCCTTGAGCAACACGGGTTTGAACTGCACGTATACACTTTGTGAGTTTTTTTCCATACAGTACTGTAAAGGTATTTTCTTTTCCTTCTGATTCTCTTAACATTTTATTTTCTTTAGCTTACCTATTGTAAGAATAGAGTACATAATACATATAACAAAAAATATGTGTTAGACTTTTTATTATCAGTAAGGCTTCCAATCAACAGGAGGCTATTTATAAACTTGGGGAGAGTCAAAAGTTATACACACGTTTTTGACTGTGCGGGGAGTGGGAGTGGGAGGGTGGTCTGGGTGCCCATAACCTCTGCATTGTTCAAGGGCCAACTGTAATTACTTTGGGGTAAGGATGATTTGAAAGAAACCGTATTTTCTTTTTTTTTTTTTTTTTAAGATTTTTAAGATTTTATTTATTTGAGAGAGAGATAATGAGAGATAGAGAGCACAAGAGGAAGAGGGTCAGAGGGAGAAGCAGACTCCCCGAGGAGCAGGGAGCCCGATGCGGGACTCGATCCCGGGACTCCAGGATTATGACCTGAGCCAAAGGCAGTCGCTCAACCAACTGAGCCACCCAGGCGCCCGAAACCGTATTTTCTTTATGTTATTTATGGCATGCATGATCTTTCCATTTCATCTGTTAAAACTTCTTTAAGTTGATTACTTGTGTGTTTTGTATTGTTAAATAGGCCAAAATTCCTTTCTAATTTTCAAAAGATTATAAAAATTCAGATTTCTTAGTTAACCATTTTTCAGTAGAGACACAACAGCATGCCAAAATAATCAGTTACTTGATTTATTAAACAAACACCACCACCTCAAAAATCAGCAAAGAAGCTACTTTTCACATGTTTTTTTTTTTTTTTTTTTAAGATTTTATTTATCTATGAGAGAGAGAGAGAACGCACAAGTGAGAGAGCACAAGCCGGGGGTGCGACAGGCAGAGGCAGAGGGAGAAGCAGGCTCCCCACTGAGCAACGAGCCCAACAAGGTCCCAGGACCCAGAGATCAAGACCGGAGGGGAAGACAACGGCTTAACTGATTGAGCCACCCAGGTGCCCCCCACATAATCTATTTTAATATATTAACCATGATGCAAAAATATAATTTAATTCTTAAAAGAAAGCTGTCAGGAAAAGTTTAGATTTATAAAGTCCACACATCCCTAGCATGTATACTCATCTTTCCAATTTTTCTAGTTCCTTTTATTAGAATAATTAAGCTATACTGTACTTCACATTTTAAAACAAGTCTACATGTAGTTTTCTACTCTTTCCATTACTTATTTGTATTTCTCTTCAAATTTCATCCAAAATTCATTGCTATCATTAAAGAGTTTTATACATTTTCCCCTTTTTTCACCCCAAGGGCTTTTTCTTAATAAGAGTTATTCTAAAAGAAGTCTGTAGCTTGCTATTCTGAAAGACCACAGATAAACAGCGCTGTTTGACAAAGGCTGCTTTCATGAAGTCTTAAGGACTTTAATTTTCCAAAATAGTCAACATCTAGTCAAAGAGGGCTATTTGCTGAGACCGACTCTCAACTGTGACTAAAAATTGTATTTGGCTTTCCCTGCAACTCGAAGAGATCTGTTGAATAGACCACTCCATATTCCAAATCAATGACAGGCCCCCAATATGTCATACAAGATGGACTGTAGGGCTTAGCAAGCAGAGAAATTAGTAAGTGCAGATGACAGACAAGAAAATAGGAGTGAAGGAATATATAAAGAGATTGTTATTAGGATGGACAGAAGGGACTCAATCCATATGGTAATAGTTTTCCTTATTTTAATTCTGTGAAGGGGTATTTGATCTCTTCGGTTAGTTACCAATGCAAGTAAATTATTAGTGTTTTTAAAAAATGAACCAGAATCAAGAAAATTAATATACTGAACTACTACTAAAGTATCTGTATTTTTTTCCTTTTTTTTTTTTTTAATTATTATGTTATGTTGGGGAGGGTTTGTGCTATGGTAAAGTATCTGTATTAAGGAAAAATATTCACATTAATTCCTATGCACATTTAGAATTAGGAAAAAAGCCACCAATATGAGCATTTAAAGCTCTCTGGGAATACATGTATACACACACACACACACAAACATGTATGCATAAACACAAATAGTTACTATTGACATCAATATACTTCCATTTATTCAAATTAAATTAGTTATGGGAATTCCCCCCCTTTTCTTTCTACTGTTTGTTCTTTATATTAAACAATACACAAATATATATTCAGAGTAAAAGATTTCACTTCCATAAAGCACTAAAAATAGCAAGGATATGATCTAGCAATTCCAATTCTGGGAGTGTATCTGAAAGAAAATCATTATCTCAAAAAACAATCTGCATCCTCATGTTCACTGTAGCAGCGTGATTTATAATAGCCAAGACATGGAAACAACCTAAGTGTTCACAGGTGGATGAATGCATAAAGAAATTGTGGTATATATACAAGGGAATATTATTCAATCTTAAAAAGGAAGGAAATACTACAATTTGTGACAGCATGAACAAGCCTTGAGGGCATTATGCTAAGTGAAATAAGTTAGACAGAGAAAGACAAACACTGCATATCACTTACATGTGCAATCTAAAAAAATGAACTCACAGAAACAGAAGAACAGATTGGTGGTTGACAGAGCTGAGTGTTCTCCATGCATCCAATCCTACCTATTTTCCATCTTTCCAATTTGCTGATCTACTTACGGGAATTTTCACACTTTTCCTCACTAATTATGAATTGTTCTTTTTAAAAGTACATTTCATATAATTTCATGAAACTTGGGACAAGAGGGAAGATAGAAAATGCTACTGACTGCCTTGATCCAGTTTCTGAAAACATAGCATGAGATTAAAATAGTTACTATAGGTTGCCACGCATGTGAACCACAACTGAAAAGAACTAGGATCTAGCAGATGTCTTTCTTCTGAAGTGTATCACAAGGGACATTATGCTGCTTGCACTCTGTTAACAGTTTATAACCAGAGTCTGCTCTGATTGGCTGGTATCCACGACATACCAGTTGTTACATATTTAGAATACCATCCCTGAAGTATTGTAATGTAATTCAGAAATAATTAATAACATGTCTCTTCAACAAAGTTGATGGGCTGTAGGAATTTACTTCGAGTATTAAGTGCCACCAAAGAAGAGAAAAGAGGTAGAACCCAACTTCCTTATTTCCTAAGTCCATCTTCCAGTGATTATAATCTTGATCATCACTATCTCCTCAGGGCCTAGAACACTGCATGGCCCATAGTAGGGACTTGAAAAACACCACTGAATACATACATACAATGGAATATTACTCAGCCATCAGAAAGGTTGAATACCCACCATTTGCATCGACATGGATGGAACTGGAGGGGATTATGCTAATTGAAATAAGTCAAGCAGAGAAAGACAATTATCATATGGTTTCACTCATATGTGGAACATAAGGAATAGTGTGGAGGACCACAGGGGAAGGGAGGGAAAACTGAATGGGAAGAAATCAGAGGGGGAGACAAACCATGAGAGACTCTGGACTCCAGGAAACGAACAGAGTTACAGAAGAGAGGGGCGGTGGGGGGAATGGGGTAGCTGGGTGATGGGTATTAAGGAGGGCACGCATTGTGATGAGCACTGGGTGTTATACGCAACTAACGAATCATGGTACACTACATCAAAAACTAATGATGTACTATATGCTGGCTAATTGAACATAATTAAAAAAAAATCATCCCCCTAATAAATGTGATCTGAAGAGTCAATAAATAAATAAATATACCACTGAATAGATAAATATATATTGAATAAATGTTTGTCTGTATTTCTTCACTTGTAAAATAAATTAGATCAATCCCCAGTCATTATGAAATTGAAGATAATACAATGCAATTCATAATTCAGTAAGTAGAGTTTTCATTAAGTTATAATATCATCAGTAAATATAGCAATCAAAATGAAAAAATCATAGCCTATTACATCCAGATATTGCTTTAGGATACTCCATCATACATTCTCTTCTAAAGATAAATCACCAAGTAATAAAGAGGCCAACAGAAACTTATTTTAATTATTTTATTTTTCATAATTTTCTAACACATGGTGTTAGAAAAGTGAATTTTGGCACCATGACTTACAACTTTATTTCAAGTTTAACCTTTAAATTAAAAACAGTAGCTGTAATAAGTATATTTAAACCTCACTCAGAGAAATGGTGAAAAATCAAGTCACAAATTTTTTGTGCTGGGGAATTTTTTAAAAATGGGATTAAGAAAAGGTAACAAAAAGAATAGGAAGGATAAAATGGAGACTATGCTGGAAAGACAAAAAGGTAAATAACCTTCTCTAAAAAAGAATAAGAAGGAGACAAAGGGCAAAGAGAAGAAGAAAGGCTCACCAACTTTATTTTCCTGATATAAAATTCAAGTACTTAACCAAGTTTTTTAAAAATCATAAAATGCTACTACTAATCTCATGAAATTTTCTTTTTCCTCATTATTTTCTAGAATTAAAATCAAAAGCCTGTTTTGACTCAAGGACACTTGCTGATCTTAAGTTGATATTTGATATACTTCACAAAATGGAAAGGCTTGAAAACTTTCCTAAATCTAATACCTACTCAATATAGTCCACCTTGGAAAATTAATCTGAAGGAATATAGGGTTTGATTTCTAATACAAATGTAACAAAACAAAATCTGTCTAACAATCTAAACAAAAATGTTTTCAACTGGCTCTAAACCTCAGTTGTATTCTGTACTAAGTTTCTTGAGGAAAAACATTGTGTAATATTTACTGTTCTTTGTATTCCTTCAGTAACTACTATAAAAGGTACCTGTATAGGTCATAAAAAAAAGTACTTACACAATTAGTTGCATACAAATTTAGTTATAACTCCAGTTTTCCAATGTTTCAAAAATTATCAATTTTCACTTATATTCATTTTGTTTACATGTTAATAAATAAAATTCTTCCCATGCTTTTTTAATAAAATATTATTAGTCTCTTGTCACTTGTACATTTATAGCTGAATATTTTATCAATTGAAACACAAATTCAGAAAACTGTCATTATTCTCAGAGAAAATAAGGCATAGAAATAAATATTTGCTTTTACTTTTTCTTTCTTTTCTTCTTCAATCTGTGTTTTAAGGCTCAGAGCAGACATTAAGAAGTATCAAACAATTTTTTACAAAAAGTTTTTCAAATGTTTGGCCCAAAGTGAAGTTGTTCTGTTGAAGTTATTTAAATATTCCTCTCATCTTCTCAAGCACAACTTCAAAGACATGTTCGTCCGTTCCAAAAGAAGATTCAATTCAATGAAAAGTAAATAACTTAGGGGTCTATAAATGACACTGCAATGTATCTCGTTCCATTTTTAACAGGAAGTCCTTCATGCAAATGTGTGAGTCTCCCTGGATGCATGAAGCTCCAGCCTTTTCTGGGTGATTCAATAGAGCAATTGTACCTTAGAAATTTGCATCCACCTCCCTAAAAGAGATGGAACAAATGAATATATCAGCTTATTATGTTTAATTTTTAATCAGTGGGAAAATTCAAATTATGTCATCTAACCAGAATCTTAAAAAAAAAGGCAAATCTAAAAAAATCTAAAAAAATTAAAAATCGTAATGACATATTTCTTTTACAGGGTGTGAAAAATCAAAGCCGTAATTACCTGAAAATCTTCTCCCACGTTATTGAGTGCAATGTTGATGGTAAATGTAGAAGCGTCATGATGAGGGCGAAGAGAGCGCTGTCTTTCAGGGGAGTATTTTACTACAAAATTCAATAGAGCAAACCCCTAAAAACGCAAAGTACACCAATGGATTTGCTTATCAATAAAAATGTAAAATAGCACATTTGTGTAAAAACTAGTAGGAGGTGGACAGGGGGAATGGGAGGATAACTACCTTCGTATAATAACCTGCAAAGACCTTCAGTGTAACAGGTGCAATAAACTCCCGGATAAAATGAAGCCATACATTCTCCAGATCAATTTGCTTCATGTGGATATCATCAGTTGGGACATTTTCATAACCACCAGATATACGGCTATCCTAGAAACAGCATTAATGATGTCATAAAGTGTGGTCCACATGTAATTCACATTTATATTACGTTGGAATTTTTTTCAACCACAAGATCATAATAGACAATAAAAATAACCGTTGTTCAATCATGGTGTACCATCTGCTTTAATTGCAAAACTCAAAATAACTTAGATAACATGCATCAAGGATGCAGCAAAGTATCAGACTCTTTTCTTACTTATTTAATATATATGTGAGGTCTCTATAAAGTAAATAAAACGTATTTCCAAAGCCCCCCCATGCCTCCTAAAAAACTGGTGTTTTACAGTAACCCTCCAGGCAGTCTTAGCTACTTGACGGACAAAGATTCTGCTTGTCTGCCCTTTGGATCCCCTACCACTGAAAACAAGCTTTCCCTGCTATGTTCCCCACTTGAAATTTACGATACCCAAAGTCCTTCCATGATTGCTTTTTATGATCCTACAACCTGCTGACTTCAAGTTCTTCCTCATACTTTGAACTTCTGTCTCTCTGGTCAGCTAACTAGCTGGGGTATGAAATTGAGCAGAGACAGTAATATTCCAGAGTATTCCCCTAAGAGCAGGCATCTGTGGATTCTCCAAGGAAAAGAAACACATTGAACCACCAACAGCAATACTTCCTGCCAAGTCTTTGACACTGAATATAAATGCAAAACTGAATTACACCAATGGCATTCAAACAGATTTCTTCTGCCAATGTTTACACACACACACACACACACACACACACACAAAGCTTTGGCAGTCAACCAGATAAACTTTGGGTCCTTTCACTATTATAGGTCACTGTGAAAATGCAGAGAATAAAAAGTGGCCCTGGGGAAGACCAATACCACAGAATAAATAGACATATATTACCTTACCATTCCAGCCTGGAGACACTGACTTTAGAAACCATCCAGTGTAATTACACACATAAATGAGAACCTGAGGCCAGATAGATTAAATGCTACCAGAGTGCTCCTGACAGCCTTGGCTAGCCCCTGCATTTAAGTTTAGGAGTCAGAGATGCATGACAAAACAGATAATCCCCTTTAATTGTCTAAATATCTACCCCTGCTTCTATCCCACATACACATTATAGTTCCTTGTGTGAAATTACCACTTACATGATGTTTCCCCCCAGACCACTGGCCATAATGCTCCATTTCTTCCACCAATTCATCACAGGCTTTTTCAGAAAAGATGGGAAACCAAAAGACATCAGGACAAGGCTATAAAACAAGGCATCACCATTAAGAGAATAATAGTTTGTATCTTTTAAGTAATAAATGGCATTTCAAAAGTAACAGGATGGGATACTCAATATTCATCTCATTTAGATGCCTTTTTAAGAGGTTTGCCCAATATTACTGACATTACTGTTACAAATAATAGTAGCTTTTCTTTAATGCTAAGACTTTTTTTTCTTTTTTTTGCATTTTAACATCTATAAAATCAAGACATATCTTAGACTCACATTTGGCCAGGGGGCCACCATGATGTAGTTGTAATGCTACAGTGTGTGTATACTTGGCAAATTTCCATTCTGCTTCACCTTGTGTGTACGTATACATCTGTGTGTGTGTGCACATACACGCACGCATGTAGCTGGTGTTGCACTTGAGTTGACTTGCCCTTTGAAATGTTTTCTAAATAATTTACACTACGATTTGTCATCGACTCTTGGTGGGAATGCAAGCTGGTGCAGCCACTCTGGAAAACAGTACGGAGGTTCCTCAAAAAGTTGAAAATAGAGCTACCCTACGACCCAGCAATTGCACTACTGGGTATTTACCCCAAAGATACAAATGTAGGGATCCGAAGGGGTACGTGCACCCCGATGTTTATAGCAGCAATGTCCACAATAGCCAAACTGTGGAAAGAGCCAAGATGTCCATCGACAGATGAATGGATAAAGATGTGGTTTATATATACAATGGAATATTATGCAGCCATCAAAAGGAAAGAGATCTTGCCATTTGCAATGACGTGGATGGAACTGGAGGGTATTATGTTGAGTGAAATAAGTCAAACAGAGAAAGAGATGTATCATATGATCTCACGATATGAGAATTCTTAATCTCAGGAAACAAACTGAGGGTTGCTGGAGTGGTGGGGGTGGGAGGGATGGGGTGGCTGGGTGATAGACATTGGGGAGGGTATGTGCTATGGTGAGTGTTGTGAATTGTGTAAGACTGATGAATCACAGACCTGTACCTCTGAAACAAATAATACATTATATGTTAAAAAAAAAAAAAAAAAGAAGAAGATAGCAGGAAGGGAAAAATGAAGGGGGGGAAATCGGAGGGGGAGACGAACCATGAGAGACTATGGACTCTGAGAAACAAACTGAGGGTTCTAGAGGGGAGAGGGTGGGGA
The DNA here is from genome assembly GCF_029215605.1 of Mirounga angustirostris. NCBI lineage: Eukaryota > Metazoa > Chordata > Mammalia > Carnivora > Phocidae > Mirounga > Mirounga angustirostris. The sequence continues at coordinate 114,881,947 of NW_026991709.1, read as the reverse complement.
AGATGGGTTAGCCTGGTGATGGGTATTAAAGAGGGCACGTTCTGCATGGAGCACTGGGTGTTATACGCAAACAATGGATACTGGATCACCACATCAAAAACTAATGATGTAATATATGGTGATTAACATAACAATAAAATAAAAAAAAGAAATGAAAGTTATTATGTATACAGTGCTCTATGACATACGATAACATCTATACCTTGATAAGTCTAAATTAGCTTTTCCAATATGTACAAAATAAAAAATTTCTAAATGACTAGAAAACATTGTGTCTTAGTTTAATTGTCAGTATTCTTATTCTTTCTCACAGTACACAAAAGAACAGCATCTCAGAATCAAAGATGCCTTACATTCTCTGAAATAAGCTATTAGCAACAGTTTGGAACACTAATCTAGAGTTCATTTTTAAAAAAAAAATCTTTGAAAAGAGACTCTTAAAGTTCAATTTCTTTCAAAGATAAACTTACTAAATGAGGCCTACACTAGAGATTTGCCAAAGGTTCCTTATTTTTCGTGGTTTGAGATAGTTACAACATTTGGAAGCATGCTAATAAAAAGGGCAAGATCTTAAAATTATTGTTCGAGCCCATGTTCTACATTTTTACAACTATATGACCCTTAAGGCTGTAACATTTGTAATTAAGCCACATGATTTTTACCTAAAAGATGGTTTCTGCACTTTCACAACAACCTCTTCTAAAGCTATATTGCATTACTATTGTTCCCTTCTGGAAAACAAGGCAAAAGTGCTCTACACATCATAGTAATTATTAATACAAACCTGTTCAACTATATTTTCAGTGAAAATCTTTGAATAATCACGGTTTATATACTTCTCCTTCCAGTCCTACCAAAAAAAAAAAAAAAATCAATTGCACAGATTAAAGCAAATACCTTTTTATAAGTAACAGAAAATCCAAAGTATATGCATTTTAGAAATTGCTCAATTTATAAGTGACTATGTGTACTGGACAAAAAGGAATTTTCAGAAATCACAGTTTATGTTTTTTAAACATAGTCTGATTCTGCATATGCTCACATCACTCTATGAAACATCAAAATTTTATTTATGAAATTTTATACCTCAAGATTTAAAATTTGAGTAATCTTACAGCAATTAGATTTACATACTGTATTCTATGCATATATACAGGGATAGGTAAATATGTGCTTAAAAGTTAGTGATAACAAAATCCTATCAATAAATATTAGTAAAAATTAGCAAATTAATAAACTAGCATCTTACTTATATATACTTTAATAGTGAATTATCTAAAATAATTTTGATTTCTTAAAATTATTTCAAAAATTTCTATTCACTTCAGTTTTTAATATGTATCAACAAAATGATCATGGGTTACTAACACTTTCATTTCTTTTAATTACTGAAATTAAGGCATAGAACCATACATTGAGAAATAGCTTCTCTTCATGCTAATTCAGGAACCTGATTCTTCTCTTTGACTAATCTCTGATACATGAACCACATACAAAGATATCTCAATTTTTGTCAACATCAGTTAAAGAATCCTTTTCCTGGGTCAAGTGTTTTATTTAAAAACCACATATTTAGAGGGTATATATGAAAATATGGGGTGATTTAGTATCAAAAAAGATCTCTTCTTAAATGTATTTAGACATATTTAACAAGATTTTAATTTTCTCTTTACAAAGTACAAAGGGAACCAGGAGGGAAGAACTGAGGTATAGACTCAAAATAATGCCAAAGTATGTTGCAGAAAATATTTGTCTGAAACACGTCTTTTGAGGTCAGATTTCAGAGAGGCCCTGATAATCTGTATGCTATTCTTTGCACATCTTTGTTTATATGTAGCTCAGATATTTTTGATGTGGAAGAACCAAAGTTATCTTCAAATTCTTCAATATATTTCATTTATACATAGTATGTAATTATAAGAATCAAATTATTGTATTATCTCATTAATCTCTTCAATAGTGGTTGTTCTCTGATTCCAAAATACGGTGGGAAATTAGAAAAAAATAATCATTCATAACATTTCAGAATCTTTTATTTTTTCCTATGCATCATTATTGATTTTTTGAAGTAAAAGGAAAAAAATCCCTAAGATCTTACAGTAAGGCATTAACTTCTCATTTTAGGCTACCTTTCAAGTATCATTGAACAAACTGTGACTTTACTCATTTCTTAGAAATTCTGATAATGGGACAATCATCAAATATTTTGCTATGGGACATCCCTCAGGAGGCATTATCGATCAGGCTAATTACCAAAAATAAAACAAAGCCATGGAAAGAGAAGCAGTTCCTACTTACTTCTGATGTTTTCATTTCATATTCTCCAAAGATATGAATTCTGACACAAATGTCTACAATTCAGGATATAATTTGGGACATTTTTTCAGGAACTAATATTACCCAAGAAATAAAATAATTCTAGTGCTCAAAATAACCAAGAGACTCAGTGCCAAAGTAAAATACGTAATTACATCCTCACCATTTTCAAGAGCCTCTTTTTAATTACACTCCTGTGAAAGATTAAGATATGAAGCTAAGAGGAAATGAAAATACTTTTAAATACAAAAATGTCAAAAGACATTCTTTTTCTATTGAACAGAGTTTTCAGAGACCACTAAATTTACTATTCCTGGATGTCAACTACTCCTACAAAATAAAAGACAATTCTAATCAGGTGGATTGAGTCTATGTAATTTAAAACTTTTGCTGTTGAAAAGGGGAAAACCATGAACAGTAGCATTATAGAGATGATTAATAAAGAGAGTATTTTCCCTTGAATAAATGTTCCAAACTGACTGAAGAAAACAGGCTCCCGTAAAACAAAAAAGGAGTGAATTCCTGTATAATTCAAGTCTTTAAGATACAAAATTTTAGAGTTAGAAGGAGATAATTTCTTCAACTTCAGACTTTCTATATATGCTGAATCCCCTTACTCTATAATCTTCTCTGGCTGTCTTTGGTGTACATTCACAAACTTGTTATAAAAAAATAAATAAAATGATAAAATAAAATGTATTTTCCCAAACTAACTTCTTGAATTCTCTTCTTGAAAATCAAAACATAATATTATCATATGTGAACTACTTGTTTTTCTGAAATTACAATTAAAAATTTTATGATGCTTTTGAATATATAAAATAGAAATATTGAGAGAAATCATAGAAACTGATTAATTTCTTTCCCCACTCCTAATATATGTCTTAATTAAAAAAAATTTCTTGGTCAAGAAATATAATTAATTGTATCTTTTATTTTATTTTTTTAAAGGTTTTATTTATTTGACAGAGAGACAATGAGAGGGAACACAGCAAGGGGAGTGAGAGAGGGAGAAACAGGCTTCCCGCTGAGCAGGGAGCCCGATGCGGGAATCAATCCCAGGACCCTGGGATCATGACCTGAGCCGAAGGCAGACGCTTAACGACTGAGTGCTTCTAATTGTATCTTTTAAAGAATAATATAAATAATAATATTTTAAATTATGTTATTTTTAAAAGACAAAATTAATTATATTTCTTGAGCTGTTTTTTAAACTTTAAAATTTTTAAAGCCTCTTACCACATTTTCATATTATTAACCCAACTGATTTACATCCATTTAGAGTTATAGGAAAAGAAGAAATAAATGAAGTTCAGTATGAAATACCTACCACGGGATTTTCAAAAATTTGCCAGAGGTCATTGTTATAATGGGAAGTATTGTAATTAGCAGTTGATAAAAGTCTTCCAAATTCATGTCTATTAGAAATGTACATAAACACACCCTATGTGCCAAAGAATAACAGTATTAACAATCTTAGAGGAAAATACAAGAAAATAAACTTAACCATAGGAAAAATATACATGAGATATTAATTTCAACTTTTATATCTCATTCCTGAACATGCATTTTTATTTTTCATATAAAACATGCATGATTTAAAATAAAAGAAAAAAAATTTATTAATTATGAATTCAGGCACCACACAAAACTAATTGATAGCACTAACACTCAACTGAAAAAAAGAAGAGGAAGAATGACTGTTTTTGTCCCTTTCTCATTGATCCTAGATGTAGACATCAGGGAAAAAAATTCCTGTTTGAAAGCAGAAATATTTTTGAGACAACAAAGTGCAATGAATTGTACCTGTTTTGGCTTCTTTCCCTTTCAAAGAAAATGTCACATTTTTAAACAAGAATTCAAATGTCAATATTTCATCAGACTATGTTATTCTTTTTATTGTTCTGATGTTTAAAAACTGAACATAGCAATTACTTATTCATTAAAGGCAGCTAAAGAAAACCGGTCTCATTTCCTTGCCCCAAACCAAATAAATGTGGCAAACACCACTATGGTAAGTTTGTTTCTTTTTGTACCTGTTTTAATGGTAAAAGGGTTAGTTATTAATAAAAAAATAATAATAATGAAGAGTACCCCAATCTCATTTTAGTCAAGATGTACTTTATACTTACTCCTACTTTTTCTCTCCCTTAAAAAAAACAAAACCAGAAAAACTAGTGAAAGGGATTTGGGTTTAATTTTCTCATTCGTCAACCAAAAAATGTAAATCTGCCCAAAGAACTAAGAGTTGAGTATCACATAATGCCCACCCCCAACACACAAAACATACACACACATATACAATTTAAGAACCAATGAATACCAACATTTTACCATGCTAAGTGGAAAGAAGACTCTTAAACTTTATTGGTAGGCAATATACCATATCTAGCATTAATTAAATAAAAACAAATAAAAATAAATAAAAATAACACCTTTGGGGGGCTGAGCATTTGGAATGTTTCCGGAGTAGGGGAGTCTTTTTCCCTTTGTAAAGTCTAAAATGAAGAGAAGCATTGGGTAAGTTGACCTGCACACCCACACTCCCCTAGGTATTCTTAGGTAAATAACATTAGCAGCCCTTGATCAAAAGCTGACATTCTGAAATGTCCTTCATAGACAACATGCATAACAAGCAAAGCTTATAGCGCACACAAAGAAACAACTCCAGCCCTTTCTTTCTTTTTTTTTTTTTTTTGTCAAACATAAATCCAAGCTCATTCCTTAGTAGAATTTTCATTAGACACAAAATAAAGACAAAGGAAAAAATGTGTAAGAGAGGCCATTCCAGGATGCGCTGTTGAGTCAAATTAGCAGAACATGAGCACAAATTACAATCACAAGTACTGAAGATACTCAATATAACAATGCACATAGGTTTGTGGGAAAAACAAACATAGTCAAACAATACATGCCTTATTAAACTAGAAAAAATACTTGCCAACTTTTCTGATTTTTCCCAAATCACATTTGCTTATATGAATTTGAGTAAAATAATCCAATCATTTCTAAAATAGAAAACTATATAAACATGTTTTAAAACATTCACACATTTTGAAAAACAAACTATTTTCTACAATCATTGAAGTTTTATAATGAAAGTACATTTGTAGAATAGCAATATATCATTACTTTTCACACAGATGAAATATACTACATATCACAATCCCTCTCTCAGTTTAGTGATAAGGAACTGCTTTGAGGACTGTGCAGTTTATAATGATAAAGAGAATAATGGGCATTGATTTCAGAACAAAAGTGTGTTCTTCTTAAATGTGTAAATGATTATTTCACCCAGGCTTTATCTAATTAATTTTAATTAAGTCAGTTTTCCACTATAAAATTTCAGATGGAAGTGAAGATGAATTCTTAAAAATGCAAAGCTGATTTATAACAAATCCATGTTTATGATTGAAATCTTTCTGTTGCTTATGCCTAAGCATGGAACCTAACATTTTCCAAACTATTTCTACAGATAAATGTTCACAAATTATTCTCTATAACTGCTCCCAATTTTTCAATATGGAACCAAAAAAATTGGCTAGTACTTACAAATTAGAAAGAAAAGGGGCATCAAAACACAATGACATATCAACTGGTAAAGCAAGCCATTTTATAAAAACATTCAAGCAAGCCATCACTGTAGACCCTACCATTTCTCTAGCATTTCGGCACAGAGCCATATCAGGATCCAATTTATCACGAACAAAATAGTTCCTTTCATTCATCTCTGATCGAAGTGTCTTTCCCTTAATTAAGTACACATTAGCCATGTATGGGACATTCCATATCCCCCTGAAAGTAAAGACAAGACATTCCAAAATACCACAAATAAAAAATATTTAAAGGTTTATTTTTATGTTTTCAAAACAAATACCTTGTATGTTTTTAAATTTTGTATATATAAATCATTGAATCAAATTACATGCAAATGCAAACATATGTAATGATATTTAACATAGTTATACACACATATATGACATTACTTGCTACACACTACATTTTTATGCAATAAATCACTATCTCCCTACATTAACTTCATTTTAGGGTTGATACCTGTTTAGCATTTTGGCTGTAATCCTTCACTTCATTATTAGAGTATAATCTATTGTACAGAAAGAGTTTCCATTTAGGATTAAGCAGTTTGATAGCAAAAATAATTACATACAACCTGTGGTGTACTACAGCTCGTTCACACTGGCTCCCCAGAGCACTTAGCTATACTCAGTGACTTCCCATTGCGAGCCTGAAATCAGCCACTGCAGAAGCATTTACACCGCAGAAACTGGCAAACACTACAAATCAGGGCATCCCTCAACCCCCAGATCCAGTTGTTAGGCCTTTACCAGCACACCACTGAGTACAGCCTAAAATTCTCCTAAAATATATCCTCTTGAAATTCACTAAGCCATCTCAAATTTCTTGAGAAAGAGAAGATATGAAGAAATGGAGCTAGAAGTACGTGAGGGTTGGGAGATAACTTTATTTTGCCCTTCATTCTTCCCCACATTTGTCTTTTCACTCTGAACATGACTCATTTCCTAAGAATAGTGAGTGAGGTTTCACCTGAAGGCAAATGCCTATTGCTTTTAGAGAAAGAAAGGAAAGATTTTGACCAAGGAAATGAAGTTAGATGTTAAAAGGAATATGATTTCATTTTGTTTTGCTAGATGAACCTCAAGGGAAACAGCCATAAAAGATAATACAGTGTATCATCTGAATTCAGAAACTTGTCACTGGCAGAGTATGCAGTTTTGAAGAAAGACACACACACACACACACACACACACACACACCCATGTGCATATGTGTCATAAGATGTCATTCCTTCATGTAGCTTTTGGACATGAAGTGCATTTTTGTATTAACTAGATCAAAAACCTCTCCCATATTCTTTTCCTTATACTTTAAACAACAGTGACAGGAGGCTGTACAAAATATCACCAGTGCCTAAAGCAACTTAAATGAAACATTAATTCTATATTCTACTTCTGTGAACCCTTATTTCTGTTATACCCACAGACAATATCAGGCATTTGGTCTATACAAATCATCCTAGAGATAATAAAATACTTTGAAACAACAGAACATGATCTGAACAGTGTTTTCTCAGCTATCATGCTTCTTAATTGCAGCTAACAAAAGCTTTAATCATATTTATCATTCAAATTTACTATTACTATTTTCACAAGTAAAACATCTTTTTAATACTCAACTGTTCAACAAAAAGTATGTGGGGTTTTTATTCTCAATTTAGGGGCACATATTTTTAGTCATGAAAGAATGTTTTCCCTTTCTAACTGGGCTGATGTATCTGAGAAATTAGGCAAAGGCTTTAATGTATCAGTCACTCTGGTCCATCATCTGTATGAAGAAAAAGGATAACATTCCACTCTATACTACCTTAGGAAAAAAACACTATTTCAATTCTGATTATTTTTTAGTCTAAAAAATGTCAACTATTGTCTCTGAAATAAATATCAATTCATGCATACACTTTGTAGCAAGTATATTCTTTTTAAACTCTGGAAATGGAAATCAGATATTGGTGAAGAAATTGATCTTTAAAGCAGAATATTAGCTATTTTACACAGAACACTCTTGCAGTAGGAAATGCTAGAAGGTAAATCATTGCCTTTGTTATTGATTTTGTTTGTTCACTTGTAAATTTTAAAAGCTATCAAAACAACTTTCATCCTGGCCACTAAATGAGCTAAACTAAATTCTTCTTCTAAACTTTTAACTAAATAATATTAGTCTTCTGACAACCCTCTCACAGCTACTCCCACCTACCATGTAGTATCTTAGTATTTCCCACAAGTTAAGTTTGTTCCTGTGAAGATTTAGAACCTCAAAGACAGATTTTTGTAATATTATTTTACACTAGTATTTCAGGATCCCAAGTGGTCTCAGGTTGGCAGATTTCCACTAATCATGAAGAAAAGAGGAACAAAAACTCAGGTAATGTTAACAAGACCACATTTTGAGGTTATGGCACTTTACATTAAAAGACTGACCAAGTAACTTACACTCTATTCCCTTGAACAATATCCACATAATCTTCAGATCGAGCATAGTATCCATCAGGACTCAAGGCTCCCCAGAAGTTGGACCATAGCTTTCCATGACGAGTTACGAGAGGAGCAATGATCTTTCTAAAGACAGCGTGAAAGGAAAAACAAATCCAAGTAATTGTTTATTCTTAAATTACCACAGAATTATGTGTTTTGGGCTTAGCATGACACATACAACACTAAAGTTCATATAATACCCATGTAGTGAGTTAAAAAAAAAAAAGTAAAATAAAAGATAAACAGGAATTTCTTTCCACTTTTTCTTAAATAAGCACACTGCTGATTTTCAATGATGTTTCTTAAAAAGGCAAAGTAATCGAAAATGCTAATTAAAGTATAAAAATGACTTTTAAAAGTACCTTACTTCTATCCAATTAAGTCAAACTACCTTAATTATTTAATTATTTTAAGTATTTCAGAAATTATACAAAATGAAATCAAATAGTTTCATTGTCATTGAGAAGACATAATAATCCCTGGTGCACTGAAGTATCCAACAAATATTTGACAAATATTTGTTGAATAAAAAAATGAATAAAGATGAACTGAGATATTTGTAAATAGGCCAGTTTTCCTTAAGTTAGGTCCTGAATTACTTTAAAGTATGTTTCCTTTTTTTTTTTTTTTACAACTTTTAAAATGGGCTGTGCTATCCCTGGCAACACTGGACATTCTTCTGGCCCTTCAACTACTTAAAAAAAAAAAATAGCTTTGCACAGTGGCAGTATCGTAGCCAATGAGGTTTATCTGAGGCGCGATTATTGCTAATTAAAAAAAAAAAAATAGAGGGTAATTGCCATAGCACTCTGTCTGACTACCTACCAGGAAAGTAGTCCCTTTGAGACAAGCACATGTTACAGATTCAAAATATGTCAGATTTTTTCTTAGGAAAATCTAATTTATAATGTGTCAACACTTTCCAAATGAGGTAATTCTGAGGTTCCTCTAGAATTACTTTAAAAATGAAGTGAATTATAGTGGTGTCAATTTTTAAGAAAAGCTCACCCAACTCTTTCATGAGGAAGTTTATGAACCAGGTATTTGCCACAAAAAAAAACCCTATTTCACAGCACTCCAGTCCTGTGAAGACCAGGTGTGCCCTTTCCCTTACCTACAGAAAAGTGAAACAGTCTATAAATACACATTATTCAAAATAGTGATTTTGGTTTATTTTTCCTGGTTCCTATTAAAAGGAAATGTTAACCAGAAACACTTAAATTGTCCATCAACAGATGAATGGATAAAGAAGATGTGGTATATATACACAGTGGAATATTATGCAGCCATCAAAAGGAATGAGATCTTGCCATTTGCAACGACGTGGATGGACCTGGAGGGTGTTATGCTGAGCGAAAATAAGTCAATCAGAGAAAGACATGTATCATATGACCTCACTGATATGAGGAATTCTTAATCTCAGGAAACAAACTGAGGCTTGCTGGAGTGGTAGGGGGTGGGAGGGATGGGGTGGCTGGGTGATAGACATGGGGGAGGGTATGTGCTCTGGTAAGCGCTGTGAATTGTGCAAGACTGTTGAATCATAGATCTGTACCTCTGAAGCAATATATTATATGTTAAAAAAAAAAAAAGAAGATAGTAGGAAGTGAAAAATGAAGGGGGGGAAATTGGAGAGGGAGACGAACCATGAGAGACTATGGACTCTGAGAAACAGACTGAGGGTTCTAGAGGGGAGGGGGGTGCGGGGATGGGTTAGCCTGGTGATGGGTATTAAAGAGGGCACGTACTGAATGGAGCACTGGGTGTTATACACAAACAATGAATCATGGAACGCTACATCAAAAACTAATGACGTAATGTATGGTGATTAACATAATAAAAAAAGAATATCTACAATATTAGAAATGATACTATAAATTAGAATCTATATATTATGTTAATTTAAGAAATAATTCAATGGTGTTAACTGATAAGATCAAATATATAATAGAAAAAAAAAATCTTGTAATTTATAATCCAGCTGCCTTCCATAGAAGGTTAGGCAAAGAAATGGAAATCAAAATCCATCTTCGGTGTGCCTCAATGTTTTTGAGTACTGAAATACAGTAAGGCCCCTTATCCATGGTTTCAATTACCCAGGGTCAACCATAGTCCAGAAGCAGATGATTCTTCTGATGAATCATCAGATCAATAGTAGCTTAACGTTAAGTCACACTGCCTGTGTCATTCCCCTCACTTCATCTCCTCAAGTGGGCATTTTATCATCTCACATCATCACAAGAAGGGTGAGCACAGAACAAAAAGATATTTTGAGAGAGAGAAATCACATCCACATAACTTTTATTACAGCATATTGTTATAACTGTTCTATTTTATTATTGTTGTTAATCTCTTACTGTGAGCAATTTATAAATTAAGCTTTATCACAGGTCTGTAAGTATAGGAAAAAAACATAGCGTATATAGGGTTTGGGATTATCTGTGGTTTCAGGCATCCCCTGGAGGTCTTGGAACGTATCCCCTGTGGATAAGGGGGACTACTTTATCAGGACAGCAGCTGGGGGATGATGAATTACACTACATTACTGAAGGAGTAAAACCTGGAGTAAGGCAGTAAATAGCAGAGATGGGAAAAGAGGGAAAAGAGAGCTGATGAAATGCTAGAAAGCTACATGCCCTAAGATGTGACCCATCCCTTGTCCCTCTAACCTTCAGTCAAGTCTACTAAACCTCACAAGATTTTTGGTATATGTAAATTCTTTATAAAAACTACATGCTTGGATACAGAAGCAAGAACTGTATGTATCATATGAACCGAAACCTTTGATCAGTAACAGAAATTTATGGAATTGGAAAAATATCCTGAGTTTTCTAGCCTTTCAAGGGCAATGGACCCAGATGGCAGTTGAGTTACTTTTGAGGGAATTTTATTTTTTACCAGGTTTAAAACATTAGATTAATATTAAAGGGGATATATGTTAAATACATAGTATGAATTCATTAAATAGTTCACTGTAAGAATAAGTACCTGCAAAAGTGTCATATAATAAAAACATATAGATATTATCTAAAAATGTACATTCCATAATATTGAATTTAAATCAAATTAAGAGGCAATTAACATTGCAAATTCAAGAAAATATTACTGAATTCCACTAGGTTTTAAGAGTTATAAATTGCAACTCTATCCCTTATCTCTAAGGTAGCCTAACTGCTCCTTGCCTAATGATCAAAAGGTTGTTCATGTTTTGAAAAATTACTTGCAATTTATAGATATACAGTGGGGCTGTATACACAGATTAATACTAAGAGGTCTTAGATTTTGAAGTAATAACTGAATTCTCAAATTGGCAAATCATATTACATATAGAGGAGGTTAGTATAGCATAACAGATTTCTCATATATTTTACTCAGCAAAATAAAAACAGCAATTCTAATATTTCACTGCTAACCATACTATTTGCTAAGATAAATAACTGCATTAATATATGTAAACATACTTAAAAACAATACGTGGCACTTAATAAGCACTCATTAAAGGTGGGCTATTAGTAGGAGGATTAATAAACTACTAGCAGCAATAGGTGTAATATAATAAATAATGACTAATATCATTATAAGCTGGTATAGATGATGTCTTTTTCACACTTCAATTCCACTAAATAAAAATAGGTACTGCCAAGTAATAATTATCAGTTCAGTACTAAATAAAATCACAGATCTCTGAAATTTCTTTCAAATTCTAAGACCTTAGATCTCCGTTTGCAATAACTTTTTAGGTCATAAGTTTTATGAAATTCTACTTTAAAAATATCTACAAAAAATTTTAAAATTCCAAATTTTACAGATATATCATAATTTCACCTTGCTTTAAACAGAAAAATAGGCCAAATATAATTGATAAACATTGCATTTGTGATTGTAACTAATATTAAATACTTCTAATTTTCATCATTGTTTTCTATTTGACTCCTTTGAAAGAAAACTAGTAAGAATTGAAAGTTTATAAGGCATAGAAAATAACTTCATGTGAGTTCCCTCAATCCACTAAACATAGATATGTAAGCATAGTGTGTCCACATAGACACAGAAAATGATTATCATTTTAAAAATAAATTGAAAATGAATCTTATGTAGTACCTGTTTTGTTCAATCAAAATTTTTAAGGTCCTTGGATTTGTCAAAACAACATCTGCATCCAGACTAAAATAATAATCACAGTTTTCATCCTGACGGCAAAAATCCCTAACATTGAAAAAGAAATAAGAATTAGATAAAATAAATACTTGCTAGTTGAAAAATGTCAACATAAAGCTTATACATAAAATAAAGTTTCTCTAACATATTCTTCTAATCAATATAGTAAGACAGTCTCCAAAGGGATAAATACTGTCTTAAATTTCAAAATGGTCAGTTTATCAACATAGATATTCACATGGAGATCAACACTAAAAATTTTAGGTCAAGTGAAATACATTTTCAAGCCACTAAGAAGTTTAAGGCATAAGATACCCAGTCAGAATGGCAATTTAGAATTTGGTACTTAGAACTCTCTAGAAGGGAAACATAATTTATCTCAATGTATTTATCAACAACTTTTTTTCACAAATCAAAATGCTTTCTGCACACACACACACACACACAGTGCAAAATCTTGCTTATCCAACAACTCAGTTTTAAGTGAATCTTGGAGATACAAGTGTGTAATTCTTTAGGTATTAATACTTTTTAAACTTGATTTGCATGGAATTCTAAGAAATTTACTCCCCTGCTTCTTATCAGGGGTCATCATGGACTATGACATATGTTTTTCTTGGTAGAGTCTGTAGCATTTTCATCAGGAACAACAAGGAATGAACTACTTGTGATACATGAGATGCTTCCAAGTATTATGATTTCTACATCTGGGGCTCTCTCCTTTTGACCTCCCCTCCCTCACTGCTGATCCTAGTTACCACTTTCTGCTATTGTCAGTATGTATCTCTATACCACATTTGTTTCTAAGCAACTGTCATACAGGAAACTTTGCTAAACTTGCACAAAAAATTAGAGAAAAATTTTTTAAAGTTTTGTAATTATGTATGATGACAGATGGTAACTAAACTTATTTTGTGTATTCAAATATTGAATCATTATGTTGTACATCTAAAGCTACAGGTTATATGTGAATTATACCTCAATTAAATACATAAGATAAAATAAAATAAAAATAAAATAGCCAAAATTATTTTGGAATAAAAACTGAAGGAATTACACTACTTGATTTCAAGATTAATATAAATCCCTGGTAATAAAGTGTTGCATTGATCTAAAATCAACGGAACAGAGTAGAGAGTTCACAATCACTCATAAATATTCAGTCAATTGATTTTTGACCAAAGCCAAGTCAATTACATAGGAAAAGAAAAGCCTTAAAATAAAAAGGAGTGTTGAAACAACTGGAATTCCTTTTGCAAAGAATAAAATTTGACCCCCACTTCACTCCAAACACAAAAATGTATTCAGGATGAATTATAGATTGAAACATCTTAAACATAAGTGCTAGGACAATAAAGCTTATAAAAGAAAAATTCCAAGGGATGTTTTCATAACATTGGAATCAGAAAGATTTCTTAAATAGAAAATAAACCCCAAAAGCAAAAAGCATAAAAGAAAAAAAAAAAAGAAATAGAATTTTATTGGAATTCAAATTTCTTCTTATCAAAAGACATGATTAAAAAAGTAAAAAAAATCAAGCCACAGAATGGAGCAAATAGTCACAAAACATCATACACACACACACAAACACACACACCCCTTGTATACAGATTATATAATGAAATCCTATAAATAAACAAAAAAAGATAACCCAATGTAAACAAAAATGCACAAAAGACTTAAACAGATACTCTACAAATGAATACATACAAATAGCCAATTAATATACAAATAGAGAATTCGTTGTCAGGGAATTAAATTAAAATACAGTAAGATATTTTTGATACCCAATAAAGTAGCTAAAATAAAAAAAGATGGGCAACATCAACTGTTGACAAATGTGGAGCAGCCAGAGGTCTGAACTACCTGCTGTCAGGTGTGTACAATGGTATAACGGTTTGGAGGACTATTTGGCAGTTTCTTATAAAGTTAAACATGCATTTATTCTAACCCTATGCCCTAGTTAGTCTACTCCTGGGTATTTTCCTAAAATATACGGAAGCAAAATATGTACACACATACACCCACATATACACTTCTAATAAGGAGTCTTCTTTAGCAATCTTATTCAAATGGCTCCAAACTGGACATGATCTAATTCTATCAATAAGAAAGTGTAAAATCTATTTGTGGTATATTCACATGACAGAGTATTAGTCGGTCATGAAAGGAATGAACTGCTGATAACTGCATTGACATGAGTGAATGAGAATATGTTGTACTGAGCCAAAGAAGCCAGACACAACAGAGTATATATTTAAAGAAAAAAATCGAGAAAATAAGTTCCAAATGTGGATCCAAGGTATTCTCCAATGAATAAATTATGGAACCATTAATTTTGTCTTTCTGAGGCTTGTTTTCCTGCCTATGCCTTTATTCCCCCACCAGGCACTACCCATCACTCTGTACCGTGAGCTTCCACAACACAAGAGAACATCTGAAGAGAAGTCACATGATTTATTTATCTTTTTTCTCAGCAGCTCTTAAGTCACTGCTGGCATATTCAATTAACATTTACTGAAAAATGATTGTTTTTATTATTTCCAGAGTTTTACTAGTAATCTGTCTAAAGTATTAAAGGGGCTAAACAAAGAACCTAAAACTTTCTTCTGAGGGATATAGTTTTATCTAGACCAGTAGGTGACTAGAAAGTAGGAATACCCTTTATACCCCACAATCTGAAACACACATTTTCACCACACATAATCTTCAGATAGTAAACATTTAGATCACTGCTACATCAGTCATACTATTCATTTGTCTGAGTATCTTTTTTTATTTCTTATTTTAAGTAATCTCTACTCCCAGCGTTAAGGCTCAAATTCATGACCCAGAGATCAAGAGTCACATGCTCTTCTGACTGAGCCAGCCAGGCACCCCTGTCTGAGTATTCTTTTAAATCTTGATCTGCAGTTCAATTAACAGCTTGATTAAATATGTTGACTCTCAACCATCTCTCTCTCTGTATACATGTAAATACACACAAACGTAGATACAGTCTAACAGTAGAGGTGTGCTCATGAGCATACACAGCACACA
Organism: Mirounga angustirostris; assembly: GCF_029215605.1. Taxonomy (NCBI): domain Eukaryota; kingdom Metazoa; phylum Chordata; class Mammalia; order Carnivora; family Phocidae; genus Mirounga; species Mirounga angustirostris. Next base: position 114,866,363 of record NW_026991709.1, on the reverse strand, counting down.
TGCAAACTCACACACAGAGCTGAGACACCCAAGTTCAGGATACTAATTTTGAAGAAAAGTTGTTTTTCTTTAAATTTCTTTAGTAGAAATTACTTAAATTGATTAAAACATACATTCCCATGTTTCTGGCTTCAGCTTGACTTAGATTTTCTTCTGGTCCTACTATTTTTATAGTATTGATTTCATGTTTAGCTTTATCAAAAAATACTTTGATGTCCTTTTCATGATAAACTTCCTGTAACATATTTTAAAAACAGAACATTAGTGCGAAAATGACAATAGGATAACTGAAGTATTCATATGTAGGGATGGCATCGTATTCAAAGTTGTGAATTCCACAATTCACATATTCCCTCAATTACAGATGAAATGATAACCTGTATCAAACACGTATCACGTGAAGAATCTAAAATAGATACACATCAGTATTTTTTAAAATAAAAATAAAACAAAATTCTTCTAACATCTACTCCTGGACAGGTCCTTGAAGAAATATTTAAATCCTGGGTTTAAATTTAAACAAAATGTTTCTGACTTGAAGGAAAAATGGCTTGTGGCCTGAGAATTTCAGACATGTGCTTTAAAATATCCCCAAAAAATGTCTATTAAACCTAATAGACATTAATCTAAGTTAAAAATATAATCATATTTTATAAAGTAAGTATTATAATACTCTTTGAAGCCGGAGACAGAAATGAATGGTCATATATAAAATTGTATTTTTACAAAAAGAAGGTAAAGTTTAAGAAAACCTTATTGATAAATTATGAACATAAGTCATCAAATTAGTATGATTCAACTGTGCTAAAATTTAGATAAGATTATGTGTCTCCAACAGAGCATTTCAGAGCTTTTTGTGTATTGAGTTTCACTAAGTTATTTGAAAGCTTTTCACAGCTTGTTAAAACGAGTTATAGCATAAAAGCTGCACAGAGTTAATTTTATAAAAAAAGAGAGAAGACAAAATCCTCTCTCATCAAGGAGGTCCTATGAAAGGAGGAAGACATAAATAAATGACACAATATATAAAAACAAAACACTTCAATGTAAATAAATGTATTACGACACATTTTACAAAGCAAATGCTCAATGATTCACCCTTTTAAACTTATTGTAGCTGGTTTTCTGCAAATTTAAAATATTCTCTGGAAAAGGCAAACGATAAGCTGACATGTACATTAGGAAGAAAGAACAATATTAAACAAAAAGCATTAGGACAAAAGAGAGAAAATGCATATTTCATAGCTATTGTGTTTTTCTAGAAGATGTTAAGTGTCAATTGTTTTAACAGGAAAGGGACAAGTAAATGGGAAAATATTGAGCAAAAATGTCTCAGTTGAGATTATGTGTGGGAGGTTTGCGGGAGGTTCTGATTATTTTTGGAGGAAATGACAGTATCAAAATCCTTTGGGGAAGAGCATGCCATTGTGTGGTTAATCAAAACAATACTGTATCTGGAAGCTGTTTTAAGTTCTGATGTCACAGTATTAGCTTAAGCTGCAAACAATTTAATGACCAGTTCCATCAAAGAAGGTACAAGGACTAACCCAAAGGCAAAGGAATATGAGGACTTTGACATTTCTTCACATATTTATATATTAAGTTGAACCATATGAAAATAGCTGATATTCCACCATTTTGAATCTACAAAATTGAGCTTCATGTGGCTCATTCCAATATTATAATACTAGTTTCCAGACTCTAAAATCCTTAGGTCCTAAATAAACAGGATAGTAATTATCCCCAAAATTCCCCACTGTATTTAGCTCAGTGTGTTATTTTACACATAAACAAATAATAGCAAATAGTTCCAAAGAAGGTCAAAAACAATTTTCACATAAAATATTCATTTCTCAAACACTTACTTTGTTATGAATAAAGAGCTTAAGCGCTTCTTTTGGGTAATCCAGTGTCAACAATACGTCCAGAAATCGAGGTAGGAAAGGGGTTGGTTGTTCAATAAAAACTCCTATTGTTACATTTGGATGGACCTTTGTTTTATGGCAAACATAAAAGCAAATTATTATTAGTGTGGGTGTACTCTAAATTCTATTTAAGTCTTAATCAGTACAACATAAAATATATTAGGAATATCATTTATAATCTGCTAAATTTCAATTGCCCCATGGCAATTCTCTAACACTTAAAATACATTCCTATGGTCCCCCTCAAAGTGATTTACCTAATCACATCTTGACATTATGACTTAGGTTTGAAGAGGAAACTCACTATCATATTTATTACATGAATGTAATAAAGGAAATTGCCTACTCTACCATTCAATGCTTCCTTTATGATAGTCTTTAAAGAAATTTCCTTCAGATCTGAATCTACTTTGTCATCTTCATCTAAGAAGTCAGAATGCTAATTGTTTTTCCCTTTTGGTTTCCATGGCTTGGAAGTTCAACATTTAATTTGTAGCTCAGATAAAGCAATCATGGAGGTCTTGAGCCTTTATTTCTATCCTTGAATATTTCCTTTAATCTCTTTTATGGATAGTACTTTATTTTGCTCATTATTATATATAAGAAAACTATTTTCTTTCACTAATGTAGTTTATCTTGTTCGATCTATTTCTATAGATTTTTAAAAATCCTTTGGGTATGTTTTACAGGATAGTTTATCTTTCACTAATTGCATGAGAACTTTTTGAAAAATTCATCATATTTGTCAGTCCTTGTGATGAGCAACATTTAGGACAAGGAGTAAAAGGTTCCTGGCCTTAAAAATTTACAAATGGTTGGGGAAGACAGAAACATAAGTAAATGACCATGTAATAGTGTTATTACCAAAACTATAAGAAAGATTTCATTATAATGCTTTTTTAAAACATGTCTTAAAGTCTGAATTTAAAGATTAAAGATTTTTAGAAGTATCATATATGTTAAGTGCTGAATTAGGTACCGCCTCTCCCATCTTTTCATGCATGATGCCTCATGTATTTCTGTTATCTGGATCATAACTTAATATCTGTTTACATTGAAGAACAACTTATTTACTATTTACTTCTTTATCAATTTATTCACTCAAATATTTATTACTGAATAAAAAAATACAAACAACTAAAGACAAAATATCTACCCTGTAGGAGTTCTCAATTTAATAGGGGAAATAAGTAAAAAGTTGATCACAACTCTCCCTTATTAAATGAAATAATACATTTAATTTACATTTCATAATAACCTTAGAGTTACTTATTATTCCAAATTTACACATGAGGAAAATGGGGTTTAGAGAAATTAAGCAACTCAGAACACATAATTAGTAGGTAAAGAGCTGGGTTTCAATGTGCTACCTTTTCATTATCCATCTAAGTTCTTTTTATATACTAATGATAATACAACAGTTAACATAGATTGAAGGCTTAGTACTGCATATGTATATATAATTTATACATGTAAAATATTATTTATATATCTAAGTATAAAGTTTCATTTAACCCTCCCTTTCTTTATATAGAAAGAAACTTGCTTATGGCCCACACCTAAGAATATGATAGGCCTGAGATCTTAACTACCCACATCATTTTAATTTTTATATCCCTATTGCATAATAACTACAAAATTTAAAAAAAATTTTTAAAGGTTTTATTTATTTATCTGAGAGAGAGAATGGGAGACAGAGAGCATGAGAGGGGGAGGGTCAGAGGGAGAAGCAGACTCCCTGCTGAGCAGGGAGCCTGATGTGGGACTCGATCCCGGGACTCCAGAATCCAGAATCAGTTGCTTAACCGACTGAGCCACCCAGGCACCCCAATAACTACAAAATTTTAAAGCAAACGTTTTTCTGTATTTGCACCAGAAAGTTTATGTAAAAGAAGACCGAACAGATAAAAAGAATTAACCCTCCCTCCAAAGGACAACACTACTTTCTGCAAAAAAGATCAGGATGAATTTTTAAACATCATGGTGCTGCTTCATTCAAAAATATTCTGGCACTCTTTCCAGATAGGAAATATTCAGTTAGTTATTTGAGAGACCAGCCAAAAAGTCTTATTTTCAAGAAAAGTAGGGCTCTATTCAGAAGCTCCTAAATGTGCACAAGTTACTCTTTGTCCTCCTTTCAGACAGTGATAAGCATAGAAACAATTTAATTCAGGAGCTTCAGTTCTTTATAGTAAGAGTATTTTATATTTGCATGGATCCAGGAGTTACCAAGACTATATAACTGGGAATTTCATTTTTGCTTATATTGGTTCTACCTATCTGGCATGCTGTAGATACTCAATAAACCTATGATGAATGAAGGAAAGAATCAGCCTTAATGACAAAATCATCCCTAGAATCCAACTGGTCATACCCACAATAACAGTCTTCCAAGTTACAAGAGCAATTTTTTGGAAGAAAAATGTTACCATAAGATATCCTAAAGCTGCTCTGGTTGATGACAGAAGGATGCATCAGAATGTTCTACAGGTAAATATTATTTATAATTGCTCCTTTACCCTCAAAGTGTAAAAGATAAACTACAGCTATAATTCTCTATGAGCTATACATAAAAGTAGCACTGTGCCTGGCATATAATATGTACAGGGTTTAGAGCCAGATCGCCTAAATTCAAATCTCACCTCCAACGCCTAAAAAACTTGGGTGCCCTTAAGCAAGTTACTTAATTTGTATGTATCTCAGTTTTTCATTTGTAAAACTGAATCAATTAGTACAATCTACTTAAGACATTTCATGAAGTTTAATTGAGTTACTTTATGTAAAATACTTAAAACGGTCCTTAGTTACATAATCAAATATTATTATTTTTTAAATCATCATATTTGAAAATCAAGCACAGATAATACTAGTCAATACAAATGCTAAAGCATTTTTTTCCTCAATGCTTTAGCTAAGTTAGTGGACTAAAATAGAACAAGAGCATCCAATCATAACAACTATTAAATATTAACTAAGTCCCTTTTATTGGGATCAATTACTAGCCAGTTTCACTTTCAAAAACAGTTCAGAAACACACAAATCTAGCAATTTTCTGAATCATCATTTTAGCTTTATAAATCCATTATCTACCATATTACCAAAACTATAAAATAACATGTTTTTGAAAAATCACTGCATTTCATGACACTGTGCTTTTTATTTCTACATTTCACACATAGTCAATTCCACTCACATCTACCGTAGATAAGTCAATTGTATCCACATCACAAAGAGTGCAGCCATTATCCTGCGTCCATGCGTTCGGTACATAGTTTCCAAAATAATTCAGGAGAATCTAGTAAATGAAGGAAAACTACATTAAGTAAGCCTTTCCCATCAATTCTATAAACATCTATCTTCAAAGCAGGTTTTCTGCATTAGGTATATTCCTTAATAATTCTACTAATATTTAGCGCCTAAAGGTATACACTGAACTAAGTTCTCTCCAGATAAGGAATCATAAAATCAGGGCAAATTTTGTCTAGAAAGGCCAAAAAATGCATTATAAATCACAAAGGTCATTTTATTTCAGTAAGAAATAATACCAGAAGAGACATAATTGAATAGATATGTCAAATAATGAAATACAGAGTTTTAATTGAGCTAATGAGACCTAGCCAAAACAACACTAATAAGAGCAGTCATGTGAATAGTAATTTAGTAATAAGATAAATATGTTCAAGGCCTGGTGCAGACACCTGCAGTGAATGGGGCAGTGCCAATGTAAACTCTTGCCAACCATCACCACACATAACCGGTATTATATATATACCTTATCACCAAAAAGCACTAAACCCTCCCAGAAACTATGCTACCTACTATAAACTAGGCTTCTGGGCAGTGGTTCAGGGGCACTGACTTCAGGAAGACAAAGGTTGCAGATTAAAACAGATCTGGAACAAGGTCCTAATTACTGCCACCCCACAAATCCTATTAACAAAAAACTGAAGTACAATATTGCCTCCCCTTTCAAATCACTCAGACATCTCCTTTGTAACTTATCTCCCCCTCTCCTCAGGCATCTATTGGCAATCATTTCATCCATAAAATCGGAGTCCCTTGAGTGTGTTTCAGGTGGAGAAGAAAATGAGGGAAGGTAGACAGAGGACAGACATAAACACTAAAATATGAGCCCTCAAACAAATCCTGAGTATTCCTAGAGTGTAAACATTTTAGAGAAAATTCTGATTTACCTTTAAAAAAATCAGTACACTTTTCTACTGCAATTTTAATACCTGTAGTGGTATGACCGTTTGTAATTTTTAAATTTTTATGTTTTTATTTCTTTTCAAAAACTATTTCACCTCAAGACAGTAAAGTTGCAGCAAACTAGCTTTAGCTGTGATTTTTACATTACTGTGAAAAGGAAGCACTTAAAATCCTCACTATGCTTATATAATGATTAATTTTTCATTAGAAAAGTGAGATGAACTCAAAAGAAAAAAATGTCAATATACTAAATACGATGGTCAAAATGTATGGTAGTCTAGCTTCTTAAGACCCTAAAAGATCTTCCAGTACAGAACAGATGAGGTAATTAGTCTAGTACCATTTTACCAGATTCCTCTCAAATATTTGGGATGCCATCCAAATACTTCTATTGTACTAAAACTGAAACAAATGTTGTTGAAACAGTACAGTACTCATTAAAATGGGAAAATCTTTGTGTAATCGTAGTACGATCACAGGACATGAAAAAGTAACTCATTCACATCTCTTTCGAACTACATGATAATTCAGGAAACAAATTACAGGGCAGGAAATATGTACTCACGAAATTCATTAATGACATTTCAAGAGTCAATGTGGTCATTTTAATGGACCTCTATAGTAAAAACAGAAAATTTTGCTATTGTCAAATTACAAATGCAAACATTAATCATTCATATTCTATACAATAATATGGTTTTGAAGGAAAAAAATATATTCATGTGAAAATGGATCCTGTACTAAGCATTATTTCTAAAAGAAATTTTAAAACATTTTTTTTAAAGGCTAGTGGGAAATATAATTTGTTTAAAATATCCTGGGAAAGAGTTTTTTTTTTTAAAGGAAGAAAAAAAATCCCCCAAATAGTTGGCCATATCTAAAATTCCCAACAATGTGTAAAGACTGGCACTTTCCTCATCTCAGAAATCTCATAAAAATTAAATATTTATTTCATGAATTATTGATCAGTCTATTAGAACCCTATGTGAATATGGAACTGATTGATATCTTTTAAAAGGTTAGAGCATAAAAGGTATTACTACTTTTAGTTTTCAGAATTAAGACTTTATTTTTAACCTTTCCACTTTCTACTTTTTGCCTCAATTTAATTTTCATAGATAATTAAGATATTTTAAAAACATTACTTTTGACTGGAAACCTTTCTCTTTTGGATCTCTCACTACACAGGGAGAAGTTATCCATCACCTCCACCGTCCATTTACATCTGTTTTCTTCATTAAAATCTGCAGACATTTATGCTGGCAGCTTTGGAAAGTTCAGAAGACTGTTTATGTAGTTTGGCTGTTCCAGGCAGTCCCCGCTACTAGGTGGTAGTACTTTCCTGATCCTTCTTGCACAATTATCAAACCCTTTCCAGGAATGATGTCATTTCATTGGCAGAGAGACTTTTCCAACCAATCTTTTCTTTTTTCTTTTCTTTTCTCTCTTTCTCTCTCTCTCTTTCTTTCTTCCAAATCATCCAATTATTCAAGGTCACAGTGACCAAGTATGTACAAAATTAACATCCCTATTTTTATTGCAAATCAAATTAGTTTCAGAAATGCTTGTTTTCATGTGCAAATTAGGTGATTTGATCTTCTTCTGTTCAATTTTAGCTTCTATAAAAATACCACCAATTTCATGATTGCCTTAACATGTATATTACCTGATATTTAAAAGAAAAGGTTAGTTATTAAAGTAAGCATCTTATGATGTGTTCCTAACAATAAATGAGCTTCAAGCATAAAAAGTAAAGCTTCAGCCAGAAATCACAGTTTCTGTCTAAAAAGTTATTTATATCAGATTGTATGTATCTAGCCAAGCATGAAAATAATTATGTAGATAACATATTTTAAATAAAATGAAACTTCATTTTAAATAACATTTTAAATAAAATATTACTTAAAAAACACAAAATTGTTTACACATCATTATGAAAACAAGTAAAAAGTATAATGTTCATAGATATAGACTGAAAGGACATAAAAACTGAAAGCAATCATGAACAAAACAATATCAGAGGTTAGTGGGATTATAAGTGATATTTAAAGTCACTTATAATTTAAAAATTACTAATTTTTAATTATAATTTAAAAATTATTTGTATTAATAGCATGAGATTTAGAGAAAGTAACTAACTTTAATAACTTCAGTCCATAAACACATTAAAAACAATTTATCATTTACAGATTATGTATAATTTTTAAATGAAAAAAATGGCTTAAATATTATGTTAGGTCAATGTTATGGTTCAAAGCCACTGACATTATAATCACCCCTTACTAAATAAAATAATAAGTAAAATTAACTTACAAAAATTCATACAGAATATCCTTTTGCCTTTCATGATGGCTAAAAAAAACAAAGTTTGTATCTAGAGAATAATCTGCTTTCTTTCCCCATTAGGCTGGACACAGGGGAAAATGTGATATATTCATGTGCCTCTAACTTTAACATAATATTATTAAATAAGGTATTCGCATAAAGTAAATGCTTATTTACATAATCTTTTCTCAAATGTTTATAACAAGTATAATTTTCATAATAAAAAATTTACTTCACTTTGTTACCAAATAGCATCCCAGGAAGACAGATAGGATCACGTCAGGAACTGTGATAGTCCAAACTGAGAATGTTTCCTAGAAGACCTAGACCAGGTCTTTCTAAATGCACTAAGGGTTAGGGCTCCTTTTCTTATGAGATGTCCTAAATTAGTCACTGTGTAAAACTCCAGGCAGCATTGTCCTGGGAATTGGGAAGGCACTGGGGATGATACCACCATCACTGAACATCAGGCCTTACTCACAACAGCTGAATTCTCAGGGCTAAGCCCCCTCTTTCAAGCCCTTTACATGTGATTTAAAACACTGCCAAGAAGAAACGGCACCCTATTTAGTTACAGGAGAGGTCTGGTTGTGCAAAAGCCCCTGCCTAACTGGCACCAAGGGTCTCAGACTGAGGCCGAAAACAGACACTGTGAGCGAGCGTGCGTGTGCACAAACACATGCGCACGCGCACACACACTGTAAAGTGCTTCGTAGACAAATCTGTCCATTTATCTGCTTACGGAGAGTCACATTTTATGACTTTTTTTGCCCTGCCAAAAATTAATCTGTCTTGCCACTCCCATGAATAATGCTAGGTCGTTACATTGTTTCTAAACTCTGACATTTTTTAAAGGCTGATATATGGCAGACATGTGCTGGCCCCGGGGGAACAAAAAGTAAATGGGATAGATATGATTTCTATAACTCCTAGGCTAAAGGCCCAGTAAGGGAGACCAAAAAAACAAGTAAATTCCATCCCTGTCCAGAGTGTGGCAACATGTATTGTGATGGAGTAAGTTCCAAATATTATAAAAGCATGCAGGAGACCGGAGGAGTAAAGACTAAGCTGACACCTAAAAGGTGAAGAAGATTTAGTAGGTGGGTACAGCAAGTGGGAATTGGGGGCAGAGGATTCCAGACTGAGTGAAATGCGGGCACAGAAGACTTGTAGGATGAGGAAACACGAAACTTGCGAAATTCAAAGTAATTCAGTATGGTAGGGGGTGAGGGAGAGAAAGGGGGAGAGAATGAGTGAATATGAGAAATGTATGTGTGGATATTTGTAGGGTCAGGAGTGGGGAAGTAGAGGGGACGGTGGACTAGTGACCATTAAACCAGGAGTGGAATTTTAAAAAGAGCCTTAAAGGCCAGTTGAGAATTTGGATCTTCACCCCGAAGTCCACAGATGCAATTACGCAGGTGAATGACATGACTGGCTTTCTGCTTCAGCAGAATGCCCTAGTTCCAGGCTCCTGGTGGGTGACTGCAAGGAGTGGTAGGGTGCAGGTGGCAAGAACTAAGGAAACTATCACTGGCACTGAGAAAATTAGACAAGGCACAGGAATCAGAAAAAAATAGCTCTTGGATTGGGAGTGGGAAAGCAACTAGAGCCAAAATAAAACCTAGGTTCCAGTTAACCAAATGGATGAAAGAGGAGGCAGAGCTGAAGGTCTTGAGCTCCAGATCTCATACGATACACAAATAAACCAACTGGGTATTCAGACCTGGAGGTCAAGAAAGATACAGGAGCTAGAGTAAGGATTTGGAAATCATCAACATTAAGGTAGGAATGAAGCAAATTAACTAAGAATTTGTGAAGAGAAAAGGAAGGTGTCTCAGATAGATACCTGTGGAACGCTTACCTGAAACTAAACTAAATAAAGGGATTGCCCCCAACCACTCCTGAGCCACTCCCCGCACACAATGTGTTAGATTTTTTAAATGCATATTTAAAAAATAAAAAGAAAATGAGAGAGGTTTAAGAGGCCAGATAATTAATAGACAAACCAGCACAGAATTGTGCAAAGGGAAAGAGGACCACGTGGGATCAACATAGTCAAATGTTATCTTTGGGTAAAGTAAAAATCAGGACTGAAGAGGATGTCACAACACACGTCAGCAGGAGCATTTCCTGGTGTGGTGGGAAGAGGGACTGAGGGGGCAGTAAGTTGTCTCTACTTTAAAGAGTGTAGCTGTGAAGGGTGGTGGAGGAGGAAGACAGGCAGGCTGGAAGGCAAGGGGATTGAGGAGGATGTTTTAGTTTGTTCTGGCTCAGTTTTGTTTTAAGATGGGAAAGAGCAGAGGGTCTTTAAAATGCTGATGAGTAGGAGAGAATAGAGCAGGGAAAACTAATCCAAGATATAGAAAGTAATGCACCCAGCAAGATGGCTTCGTAGGAGGGCCGGAAGGGGACAAAAAGCAAGGTGGAAAGATTAACGAGAGGAGAAGAGGAATCTACTGCTTCCAATTTGATGTTGGAAAAGCTGCCAGTATCGGCTTCCCCTTGCATTTCTTCCCATCCATATAGCTTTTATTGGAATTCCAGACTATTCAATCCTCTGAGACAGCAGGTGACATCTCCCCACCCTCCCTTCCCACAGTGCAGATCTGTTCATCTCTTTTCTAGGTACTTATGAGTAAACTAGGCATCTCGGTATCTCAGAACACTGCTGTAAGCACAGTTTTCACAAGATAGATAGGTATCAAACTTATCTATGAATTTTTCACTCAATAACATTTTCAGCAAGCTCAATTATATATATTTGAAAAGCATCCAAAATTTCATTAGTCACATTAAGTCTTTGTCAATTATAACCCAGCAACCTTCATATAAGATAAGTGCAAGAAGAAAGACAATTATCATAAGATCTCACTGATATGAGGAATTTGAGAAACAAGACAGAGGATCATAGGGGAAGGGAGGGAAAAATGAAACAAGATGAAAGCAGAGAGGGAGACAAACCATAAGAGACTCAATCTGAGGAAACAAACTGAGGGTTGCTGGAGTGGAAGGGGGTGGGAGGGATGGGGTGGCTGGGTGACGGACATTGGGGAGGGTATGTACTATGGTGAACGCTCTTAATTGTGTAAGACTGATGAATCACAGACATGTACCCCTGAAACAAATAATACATTATATGTTAATTTAAAAAATAAAAAATTAAACATCAAATCTAAAAAAAAAAGATAAGTGCAAGAAGAAGCTTCCAGCCATATAGTTACATCTCAATCTCAACAGAGCTTTTAAGTGAGAAAATGGTGACTTACAGACCTGCACATTTCCTATTCAGATAGGATACCCTGTATGAGGGAAATATGGCTCATTCTCACATTCGCTGTTATTATTAAACGCTAAAGTGAAATGTGTTACCAACAGAATGCAAAGGTATCGCTTTGCTTAGGAAACATCATTAGTTTGGTGAATCTGAAAGAAATCACTTAATCTACAGTGTAAAAGATGAAGCCAGTAGATTGCTAGCACCAAAATAGAGCCTCTCAAAGACACTAAAAAAGAAAGGAGGAGGAGAAGGTGAAGGAGGGGAGGGATGGGGGTAAAGGAGGAGGAAGAGAAGAAGATATTCTACATATTGCTCTAGAGTCTATTTCCAAGAAATAAAGAAACAGGGAAAAGTCACTGTGACTCACCTTGGTGGGTCCATTTCCATTAACTGCCACTGGTAATGTTTCATAAAATACATTCTTAGCTCTGGCTTTGCCATTTTCAAATTTCAAAACAACTTCATCTGGGTTAAAAAGAAAAAAAAACAGATTTTAGTAATTTAAAATGTGTGTGTATTCATATACACACATATATGTGTACATTTATATATATCTTCTGGTTATTATAAAATTTCCCACAAATGCCATTCCACGTGCCACAACACTTTTACAAATTTTGCCTACGCTACATCAGAGAGCACCTCAGTCACTCCAACCTGGCACCAGCGAACTGAGGTGCTAATCCACTGAGGTGTCTAGCAGAAGGAAAGCATCTTTGCAAACCTGCCTCCAAGGACTCTTGATAGTAATGTGATCCAGGATGAATTAAATTATTGTCTGAATTTATTCAACTGTGAAATGGGATCTTTGCCTTTCAAAGTTATTATGATGATAATAACAATATAAATATGGTGAATAGAACACTGCCAGACATAAGCAAGGTCTCCACCATTGGCTATCATTGAGAGCATTGCCAGTTCTTGAAAATCAGGCCTAATGCCAATTCCAGGAATACACAAATCAAGTGGGAGCAGAAACAGCTGGGTGTTTTTGTTGTTGTTTTCCAGTTCCTTTCTTTGCATTTCCTAAGCACTCCAAACTAAATGCTTTCATCCTGAGAAATTTTTAAGGTATGAACTGCCTTGAAAAGTTGGACTGAATTGCAATGTATTTTTAATGTTTAAGGTATTAATGCATTAATGAATTAATGTCTTTTTATTTTTAATATATTAATTAATTGATGTATTAGTATATTTTTTCCAAGACATATGTCTAACTAGGAAAAAGCATAAAGGCATACATGCATATGCACACAAAACACAGACACACATACACACACACACATTCCACAGTATATGTGCCTGGTTACCAGTTTATCTTCAGCTAGGTAAAGCAGTCTAATACTCATACTCCTGAGTAATTCACAATATAAAGAACTTATACTGAAAAATGTGTAATAATAAGGTATAGGTAATTTAAAAATACATCTAGTCTCCAGATAGTGAGACACTAAATTCTAAATTACCTAAAGCTAAAAGCTTATCTTTTTTTGCACTAGTCTTAGGGCATGATTTTAAGTAAATGCGTTTCACTATATCAAGCTAAGCTCAAGTCCGTTATTTTTTAAAAGTTGTAATATCTGTACACTAAACCTTAATCATAGCCCCAAATTGATATGATAAAGGACAGACAGTTGAGAACACAGGTGTTCATTTGTATACATGAGCAATTCAGTATTTAGGAAGCATACCTACAGCTCCATTTAAAGTCTGGAAAATTTTGCATTTGTGATCCAATGTGATGTTAATAGCTTCCTAAAAATGAGAATACAGATACCATTGAAAATGACAATATGCAAACAACATTATCACGTTAATATAGTTTATTCTTTTGCAGAATTTAAAGATCCTATTTGTAAATTATTCCAGCAATATTCCTCAGAAAGACAGAAAGACTGTAATTTTATAGTTGCTTGAATTAAAGGATAAAGGGAATGGCAAAGTATTCATGCTATTCTCCAAATATTTCCACTTCCCTACCTTATGACTAATTCTGACCAGTGAATTTTTAGCAGAGGTGAAATTATTTCACTTCTAACCTGGAGCATGGAGCTTCCAGTTTGAGATGCTAGGTGTGCTCTCTCTCTGGCACATGAACTAAGATGGCTGCTCCATCAGCCAGGGTCCCAGGTGAGGACAGTAAGCAGAAACCCTCTGCTGACCTACAATGGACATGTAGCAGGAGAAACCGACCTGTGTTGTGTTAAGCTCTTGTGGTTTGGGTTATTATTACAGCATAATCCCCAATCCGACTGCTACAATAGATATGTAATTAACATAACCATAAAGATTAATCTGCTTTACAAACTTCATGATTCTCAATGCACCAGTTTTTCAGCTACATTTCTCTGTATAATAATACTCTTAAAATTGACTTTGTATATTGTTAGAGACCGAATGTTTGTGTCCCCTCAAAATTCATATGAAGCTCTAACCCACAATGTGATAGTATTAGGAGACAGGGCCTTTGGGGAGTAATTAGGGTTAAACTGAGGTCATGAGATGTCCTCATGACAGAATTAATGCCCATATAAGAAGAGACACCAGAGAGTTTGTACACATACTCTCTTGCTCTGTGTGTATGTGTGTGTGTGTCTTTGTGTCTCTGTGTCTCTCTCTCTTCAGCATGAGACGATACAGCAAGAAGGTGGCTGTCACCTACAAGCCAGGAAGAGAGTCTTCACCAGAAACTAACCATGCTGGCGCCCTGATCTAGGACTTGCAGCCTCCAGAACTGTGAGAAATGCATTTCTATTGTTTAAGCCAACCGGTCTATGGTATTTTGTTATGACAAACCAAACAGACTAGGACACATGTTAACCAGATAAAATCTTAGCCTTCCAGAGAATCTTTTTATTATTATTATTAAGTTCAATTAGCCAATATATTAGTTTCTGACATAGTGTTCAACGATTTATTAATTGCATATAACACCCAGTGCTCATCACAACACATGCCCTCCTTAATACCCATCACCCGGTTAGGTTACCCTATCCTAACCCCCTCCCCTCTGCAACCCTCAGTTTGTTTCCCAGAGTCCAGAGTCTTGAAAGAATCTTAAACAGGATTTATATAACTAAAAATATTATGAACTCAGCAGTGAGAGTTCAGAGAATGCATCCTGAAGCAGAGACAACTAAATATGACTCAAAGTACATTCACAGTTGAATTACACTGAGAAAGACAAGCATGAGGCTGCATGCACTAGCACTCATGCCAACAGAGGGTTTCTCCTCCCAGATGAAAGAGCAAGTCCTCAGGTTTGCTCTGTCAGGCACATAAGAGGGAAAGCAAGAAATGGAGATGAAGAAAAACATTTTAAGAATAAAGTTTCTTCAGTATTAAGTGTCTAATGAAAATATTTAGATGACTGAAATATTTATCTAAGGAATAGAAAGTTACAGTTGCAAACTCACCGTAAAATACACTTTAAAAAACTTGTTTCCAATAATAGTACCCACAAATTATACAATTCAGTACATTTTAGAACTATATCAGTTCTAAACTATATCAGTTACATACAGTGAATTTATGAAACATTAACTTATATTATGTAAATATACTAAAAATATTCTCAAATTAGGGAACTTTGGTTCTACTTTTCTCCCAAGTTTCATTTAAATCAATCTCAGGAATGTTCTCTCAAGGGCCGATAACACAGCTATTGTTCCCTACATCCCCTCCTTAATAATAGAACTCAGATTTTCAGTAGGATGTTTCTGCTTGAAATAAAGGCCAACACTTACTTTCCATATTGTGAATAGCCACATAAATATGTGCTGGTCAAAGAAAAGTAAGAGAATTTTTTTTTTCTAAAAAGGTTAAAGAGAGTTGATTCAACTGAGATGGCCCTTTATTTACTATTCTGCTGTTAACTGCCTAGAATATGGATGCAATGGCTGGAGCTCCAGTAGCCATCTTAAACAAGGAGGTTATATTGAAAATGGGAGCTATTCCATACCCTCTTCAGTGGATCAATGTAAATTTTGGTGTAAAATAGCTGATCATCATCATTATCCTGGAGATTCCACTGTTGAACTATCTGGTTGATATACGGAGCATAACCAATAAATCCTGCAATATAATAGAGATTAGAGAATTTAGTAGTCAAAGACCAAAACGTGTATCTATTAATTTCACTGACCAGTTGCACAGAGTTGTAAAACCATTAGGCCTAATCCTTAGGTTGGAATTTTACAGCTCACCATGAAAGAAATGTTATTGAGAATCCTTTTTTTTTTTTTTTTTTTTAAGATTTTATGTATGTATTTATTTGAGAGAGAGAGAGAGAAACAGCATGAGAGGGGATAGGGTCAGAGGGAGAAGCAGGCTCCCCGCTGAGCCGGGAGCCCCATGTGGGACTCGATCCCAGGACTCCGGGATCATGACCTGAGCCAAAGGCAGTCACTTAACCAACTGAGCCACCCAGGCACCCGAGCATCCTTTGTTTTATATATAAACTATAATAGAGTGAGTTTTTACCACCAACTACAAATCAGAGACTCTTTTTGAATAAACACATTCCCCAAATTAATCGACACAAGAGAGGGAATAATGTTTGCCAAGGCTCCTAAGGGAAAAAGTTACTAGGAAAAGAACAGAGTAAGACAGAAGAATTTTCTTCCTGACCTTCTAAAATGCTCTTTCTTGGATCCTTTGGAGAGGATTCACTGTTTCTGGGGGAAAAAAAAAATCTCTACTACAGTGGTTTTAATGTCAGTGCCGGTGATGCTAACAAAATCAAAGGAATGTTGGAAATGTCACTGACTGCAAACATCTCAAAGAAATTCTATATCTAGGACATTTTGGGAATTTTTCCTTTCCTTGAACTAGTCATTATTGTACCTGTTAAACCATTTTCTGGCCAGATTTTGTCTGTCACAGTCTGGAGAAAGGAAGTCTAAAATTGGATTGTTCTCCTTGGCCTTCGAGCATAAGCATTAAATTTGCCAATAACAGCTGTCTATAAAAGACACAGACAACAGGATCATTTTCCCCCTTTTTCAATCTTCCTCTGCATTTCAGAAATGCAGGCAAGCTGCTATGTTTCACTGACATGCAATACTTTAGAAAAGGACCAATGTTACTCCTGTGAATTGAAAGAAAACCTAATTTTTTACCCTCAAAATTAAAATTTCCTCGTAGGAATAAAAGAATGAAAAGAAATAAGTCCAGGAATAATACAGTTACCTAGAAGAAACAAGACAAAATGAAAACATACTTAAACCAATCACTGGTTGCTCATTTTTGTTATTTTCATCAAATTAAAAAATCCTAAAACACTGAAAAATAGCGCATTTTTAATTCCTATGACCCATCTACGGTGATGAAAAGTATGTCCAAATAGTGACACATGACATTTTCCAATGGCTTATATTTCTGTTTTTCAAAAATTATGTTTTCTTATCCTTTTTATAAATCTATTTCAAAAATGAAAAGAAATTTTATCTATTTCAAAGTATGTGAGATCTATTTCATATGATTTATATTTTTTATTAAACTGCCATATTATTTCAAACTAATAAAGTTTATAATATTCTGAAATTTTCCTGATTAGGAAACATGTTTTCTAATGATAAATTTTTTTAAACTAAATGATATAATCATAAACAAAACTCTTGTCCCTTAAATAACTGTCAATATACCATTCATGAAATTATATAAACCTTTATTGAATATATTTAGATTTCCTAGCATCACTTTAATTACTATGACTACAGAAAGCAAAGATCATGTTTTGATGTCCTTATATGATCTCTTTCCCACTTAAAAGCACCTTTTCCTTAATTAAACTAGCTCACAAAGGCACTCACTTGCTAGTCTTCCGCTGTTTCCACAGCACTGTGCATCTGATTGAAATTTAGATTCCTGAATAGATATATCAGTATCTAGATGAATTTACATATGACATTTTACTACATATGTCATGTTTAGGAAAATTAATAAATGTAAAATAAAACTTCTCCCAGAGGTCCATAGCTAAATGGTTTTTAAACTATCTAGGACTTCAGATAAGTTAAAAGCTAGTCATGTGTTATTGAGAACCTGACAGTTTGGAAGTAGAAGTTGCACCAATCCATAAATGAGGGTTCAGACAGAGACGTCAAGAGTGGGAAACAATCTTAGGAGAAGCTTCATCAGCGCATAAACTGTAAATGTAAGAGGAAAAGAAAGCTAAGGTGATGAGGTCAGAGTGACCAATCTGAGAAAACCTAGGTTCTGACTTGAATGTGGAAGTAAAATCCAAAGGTGGTAGATAGATTGGGAGAAAAATAAAATGGTCAAGAGATCTCCCAAATGATAAACTGTGGTTATCTTGAGATGGAGAGAAAAAGTGAGCTGAAACCAGGCAATACAAACTGGAATTTAAGGTTTCAGAAGTGCAGTATTTATAATGTGCTGACAAAACTCCAAGGTACAATGACAGGAATGGGTTGCTAAAATATATTGCAGGTAAATAGAGCTGGAATTGAGGCACCTCAGAGAAATTATATTACTTGCTAAAGGTTTCATTTTTATAAGTGACTTGAGCAGAGCCTAGAATCCAAAAGTGCTGTTACCTCAAGTAGTACTTACTTGAACTAGACTGAATAGTATCAGTTATATACATGCAAATCACCCCCCAAAATTTGTTTTCCCAATGTGGCTTGCAATTTCCACCCAAATTGTTTTTCTAACATGTCCCCCATCCTATTTGGTTATATCTGCTGGTCATACGTTTACATTAATCCAGTCTAAGGAAAACATTTTGGAGTCATAATAATGTCCAAAGTCAAGTTTTATTTTATTTTTTGGAGAGGGGAAATGTGATAATTTGTTCCTTTAATCCATTATTAAAACTAATGCAGCACTTTATACCCACTCAGTGCCAAGCTTTTTGACTAGTGATTTCAAGACAAATCACTCATTTACTCTGATATATTTAAAATATACATAAAATTAAGTAATGCTTATTTTTATAGCTACATAATTAGTTCCCCCTAAGTAAGGGAACTTACTAACCCCATTATCCTAGAGCCAGAAAATTCTCAATGAAACTATAGTCAGAAGACTCGAAAAGTCACTTAAATTGGGGGAACATGGATTTTCCACTTATAATCTGGAAATAATATTTACACCACTTAGTTTTGTTAGGAGCATCATATGATATGACATGTGGAAAATCTTTTGTCAACTACAAAACCCACCATGGATTCTAAACTGATATAATTTTTTCGTAGTAATAAGATGATAATGGTTATTTAAAGCTTCATGTCTATAGTTACATATACCAAAAAAAAGGTTGTTTCATCAATCTTTATAATTTTCTGTGACTAGCATTAAACTCCTCTGCCAGTATCTTACCTCCTGAATTCAGGTAGCGTTTCCCAATGTGCACAATGGGATACTTGTCTGCTAGTCTTTTATCTGGCCACAGAATTCCATCTGCTGCAAACACCACTTTGTGGTTTGACTTTTGAAACTTTTTTAGAACTTCTTCTGGACCACCAGCAAATATGACATTAAAGCTGTTTAAAGAGCGGGGAAAAAGAAGTTTTAAAATACACTTGTCAGAATTTAGGCACATAAACCAAGAAATAGTCACTAATAAAGTTAGAATTCAGCATCAACCTAAGATTAATACCAATGATTTACAGAATACTCCAAACAATTTTCCCTCATTAAATTATATAGAATGTACTAAATTATTCATATTTACATTATATTGGCAAATGAAGTCCAAATAAAGATAACTTTTTTAGTACTAGTCTTAGTATCCCCCCAAATCAAAATGCTAAAGCAGTGTTGAAAGGTTAAAAAGTCAATAACTCACTATATAACTTAATAATAAAGACATAGTCATTGACAGAAGCTGCCATTATAACTGCCTAATGTTTCAATGTAATTTGTACCCATCCATTAAAATTTCTGAAGATTTCATTATCTTTGACAAAATGTGTTTGACTACTAAATGTCACCTATATAAATTTATATTTGAATCATTGTTTAGCCTAAAATCTTAAAAATAAAAGTGTTTAGACAAGTGCATCTTTTTAAAGCTCAATAAATTTGGGAAAAAAAGTCTAAAAGTTGACACTATAATGTCTATGGTTTCACTGATTTTTCTGGAGACATTATTGCTCATTGTTCATTCACAGAATGACAATGACTTAGCCAAATAGGAAGTGTAAAATCCACTACCTGATATGCTTCCACTCTGCAATAAATTCTTTATTCTTGTTACAAACACAAATTGTTTTGCATCCTTTTTTTTTTTCACATCAGAGTACCTCAAGTCCAAAAGTTTCTAAAGACGATAATTTATTGACCTAACATCCCAGGTAGCAAACAATAAGAATAAACTAATGTTCACAAATTCAGCACCAAGTCTTCCTAACAGCCGATAGTCCAGATGCACTGCTGGGATATGTGAGTGGAGGAGTAAGGAGGTGTCCCACATTCCTTTCCCAGCCACACTTGCTCTCAAAGAGCTTGTTAATATGCCAGGAGAATAGTACTGCATCAGGCAAGATTTAATAACTTTCTATATATGAATTATTTTATCAAAATAAAACACACTATTGCTCATCTTTATAAAAGTAAAAACCACACGAAGTTGTAAAAATTACTTTAGCAAGAATAGTGCAAGTTTATTCTTGTGGAAGAGATGCTAACTGAGCCTCCATATACATTCCCGAGCCTTTATTTGAATAATGGAATCCCCCTGTGTTAACCGGGCACATGGCCATCCTGCTAAAGACTACTCTGAAGCTAGATGTGGCCACATGATTAAGTCTGTCCAGTAGAATGTGAGTGGGACCGGTGTGCTTCTCTAATCTCCAGGTCCTGTACTTTAAAAAGAAGTTGCTTGCCCTCTGCTCCTTCCCTCTCTTTCCCTTTCATGGTGAACTACACCTCCCAAGTAAAAAATACTTGACATATACACACCCTCACCATATACTCCACTTCTGAATCTTAAAGCCAAACTAAGAGAGTTAAAATATTACTAATGTGCAACTAAATTTAGTAATTGTATCCAGCCAATTTTTTTTAAAAAGTAAAAATAAGGTTGGGATCAGAGAGACAGACTATTTCATTTTATATTGTTCTAGAGGATTTAAATTTTATGATTTGTTTTTTCTTCAGTTATAGAAAATATTACCTCAAAATTAAAACATATCTATATATACAACATTTTGGTACATAGCTTTTTCTTTCTTCCAGAATCAATTGGCAAGCTTCTGTTAATACTATTAATAACATAACCATAAAGAGACTCAGGACATACAATTTAAAGTCTGCTAGTTGGGTTTTTAATTTCAGTTCTGCCATGAGCTATCTGAGTAACCTTAAACCAGTTACTTAAACTCTTTATGTTTCAGTTTCTTTATGTAGAAAATGGGGGAGGGGAGAACTTACCAAGTTATTGAAAAAAATTAAAAATTAAGAAAAAATACATGGCACATTATAAATA
The DNA here is from genome assembly GCF_029215605.1 of Mirounga angustirostris. Classification (NCBI taxonomy): domain Eukaryota; kingdom Metazoa; phylum Chordata; class Mammalia; order Carnivora; family Phocidae; genus Mirounga; species Mirounga angustirostris. The sequence goes on along the minus strand of NW_026991709.1, from coordinate 114,845,170 downwards.
CCCAATGAAGCTAAAAATTAACATTATTGTTACCAGAAGAGAGAGACTGCAGTAATGGGAGAGGCAGGAGGAAAACTCACTTTTAAGTTTATACCAATCTGTAGTTTAAAATAATTTTTATTTTTATATACACATATGTGTTAAGATAAATTCTAAATCAGAAAAAATGTGTTCCAGGGCGCCTGGGTGGCTCAGTTGGTTAAGCGACTGCCTTCGGCTCAGGTCATGATCCTGGAGTCCCGGGATTGAGTCCCGCATCGGGCTCCCTGCTCGGCAGGGAGTCTGCTTCTCCCTCTGACCCTCCTCCCTCTCATGCTCTCTGTCTCTCATTCTCTCTGTCTCAAATAAATAAATAAAATCTAAAAAAAAAAAAAAAAAAAAAACAGTCTCTATTAAAAAAAAAAAAGAAAAAATGTGTTCTGACTAAAACCTCAAACTAATTTTTCCCCGTTGATTTAAAAAATGGAATTAACCTGACTACACAAAATAATATTTATAAAAATATATCAATTTCTTCTTTTTCTTATAAACAAGTACTACTTAACTCCTCAGTATGACCACTTTAGACTTCTGCCTACTAAGATAATCCATCCTCTTTTCTAACAGGGGTAATTTCCTTAAGACTACTAGTTGTTGATATATTCTTTTTAACATTAAAGATTAGGAAAGTAGACCAGTGTCATGGGTAATTGAGCCATAAGAGGCAAGGAAAATAAATCAAACCTTCTGAGACAGAGATTGCCCTGCAAGTTGCAGAAGAACCCCAATACATTGTCTGGACATGGAAAAAAGGGCTATATATTATGTCAGAGAATCACATGATTGGAGACTTGAGGCCAACTGGTTCAGAAATTTTGCAGGTAGCATTGTGTCTTCAGCGGTATAAATGCACATTTGGAAAGTGAATATTTTCTGTCTTTATAACCCTAGTGAAGGGGTACAGTATCTATGCTGTATGTCTCAAACTATTAGCAAAAGGCAGTAGCTTGAAAAGGAGGATTTGTAGCAACTTCTACTTTCATGACTTAGTAGTTTATAAGTATGCATTACCTTTATAACAAAAAAACCAATTATTTTAAAGCAAAATGTAAAGGCAAAAATTATGTTCACATAATTTAAGTAAGAATTTGACTGAATAAAAATTTAAGGTTGCTAAAACTTTCCCATCGTATTTTAGCGGCATTGTCATTTCTGTGTTTAAGTACTTTAGAAAAGTTCTCTAAATTGATTTAAAACTTTTCAAAGGGGAGAAAGTTTTTCTACTTAAAATTACTTTGGCCACAACAATCTGAATAATCAAATTTTTAAAAAATGCACAACGGTCACAAAAATAATTCTCATAGGAGTTTGGTCCATTTAAATATGAAGAATAAAATAAAATTTTCCATAGTTAACTCTGGTAAATATTCCTGGTCCTGCAAAAAGCATAAGGTCCCACCTTATGTGGTCACACTGAGTTCTCTAACAGACATGTCAGCGTTCTATCTCCAACAGGTCATTCAAATTTTACAAGTGTTTGTCCTTCTGTGTTCCCGGTTTCTGTGGCACCATCAACCACCCAGTCACGCAAGTTGAAAATCTTTCTTCCAGCCTTGCCTCCTTCCTTTTTTCTACAGCATCTCTCATCAAATATTTCACCAAATCCTATTGATTCCATCTACTTAATCTATTTAGCATTCAAATCCTCACCACTTTTTCTAGAAGACACTGGACAAGATTAATTCAAAAATCCTACAAGCCCCCACATTACCTACCTCCACCCCACTTCTGATAAGGACTGACTAATATAAACTCCTCTGGAAACCATTCTAGTTCCCAGACTGGATCAGTGGTTCTCAACTAGGTCTAGAGCAGGACTCTACAAATATTTACTATCTAGTCTTTTACAGAAAATACTTTCGGCTTTGAGGGCAATATGGTCTCCCTCGCAAGGACCCAATTCTGCTGTTGTGATGCAAGGGCAGCCAGAAGCAACTGACATAGCTGTGTTCCAATAAAACTATTTCTAAAAACAAGAAGTAGGCTAGACCATGGTTTACCAATCCCTGACCTTGGAATAAAGTCTAAATTAATCAGCATCACAATAATAACTTTCCATTAAATAACCTGTTCTGAAACCAGACTGAATTATTTGATCTGTCATCTGTGTTTACTCATAATGTCCCATCTGCTTAGCACATCCTTTCTCAATTGGGTCCACATCATTCACTCTTGAGGCCCATTTCCAGTCTCACCTCTTCTAAAAACTTCTAGTGGATCAGCCTAAATGGAAAAGATCATTTCCTTCCTTTTAACTCCCACAGCTCTTTTTGTTTCCCCTTTCATGAAACATTTTATTTCTTGCTCTTCATGCTTGGAATGCCTATCTTATACTAGACTGCCTGTTCTTCCTTCTTGGGCCAGATCCACATCTTTATTCATCTGTGTATTCCCCTAGCCTTGTATTTTGAAGATAGTCAGTAAATATTTGTTGAACAAATGAATGAATAAATAAATGAATGAATGAGTCATCCCCAGTCTTAACAAGAAGCAAAAGCTATTGGGTAGCCAGAAAAGAAAGCGACAGAAGTGTTCCCTAATTTTATTTATTTGTTCCTCCCCAATCCAACAATTTCTTCATCATCACTGACACAAACTTAAGCCAAGAGTTATAATCATCCAAACTATTAGCAGCTAGTGTTTAAAAGCTTAAAGTCTAATGAAACTGAAGCACACAAGTAGCAACACACCTGATGTTTTTGTCTGTAATCATGTCCTCACCTTAAATACGTATCTGTATTTCTATAGATAATAGCACAAACCAGTACTAGGGAAACCACTCTCCCCTCCCCCTGAAAAAACAAGCAGTTAAAACGGTCAACCAGAGGATGCCTGGCTGGCTCAGTCAGTAGAGCATGCGATTCTTGATCTCAGGGTCACGAGTTCTAATCCCACATTGGGTGTGGAGCCTACTTAAAAAGAATAAATAAATATTTTTTAAACAACATTGACCCAGTTGAACTTGCAAAATAAATTACAATAAAATCACAGTATAAAATGATAAGTTTTCTGTAAGAATTTTGAAGGAAGGGGTAGGAATTAGCTCTTAAAAAGTGGGTACTACTTTAAAAACTAAATATTACTGGGAGGCTTTTTCCTCCAAATGGTATAGACTTTCACTTCCTGTATAGAATTCTTACTGAGGCTGGGTAGAGGTAGGAGTCAATGAGGACACTGCCAAGCTGGAGAGTCATTTTCGCCAGACTGTTTTCTGAGTGGCTAATGCTACGTAACACCTAACGAAGAAGGCAGCCAAGACGGGAATGGTGGCAAGACATCAAACTGCTCAAGCTGCTAGCTACATGTGGGGCCACGAGTCACCAGCACTTGTTGTTTCTGGGTCAGTCTCCTTATTAGGAAAATAGTCAAAAGGTGGTTAATTAAATGAAAATTTCCCTCTACTTTTAAATAATAGTTACGTTTATCTCTGCAACATGAGAACTTTTAAATCTGACACATATTTAATACGCAGTAAGTATTCAGTAAATCAATGGGGGAATTAAAAAAACTTTTAAAAATCCTCCAAACTTGTGATTATGCAGCTACGACATGCTAGATACAACATACACAGAGCTATGGATAGAAAAACGTATCCAGCGGGCAAGATTTCTGTCCCACTCAGCCCTTTTCCCCAACTCCAGTTCCAACCACAGGGGCTAGCACCATATTTTGCACATAACAGATACTTAATACATGTTTACTCAAAAGAACAAACTTTAAGGAGTAGGCAATGTGGTCTGGAAAAAAAATTATATATATATATATGTTATACATTATATACACACACATATATTTGTACACATACATACACAGTCAGACAAAGTAATGCCATATAAGAGTATCATATATCAATCTACAGATAAATAGATAATACATACACATATACATATATATACATCCAATGCTTCTTTTGTATACAATTTATTTCTTCCTCATTCCAACATACCCACTAATATATTCAGTAAATATTAACAAGAACATTTGAACAATTTGAAAAAAACAAAAGTCACTCATTTCCTACATGATTCCTAAACATATTTCAGACTGTTCTGGATGAGCCAGAAGTCAGTACAATATATTTAACTGACAGCTAAGGATTTCAATCTTTCCTTCAAAAAAGGAAAAAAAGAAAAAAGCAATACTGAAACTAAGAACTCTGATGTATTTTGGCCTTCCTTCATACTAATATAATGAAATGTTGTCCATTGCTAATGAATAGGTTCTTTGTGTCTGCACACTTAAATTGTCATCACTGACAGGAAGGAGGAGTCCATCAAATAAATCTGCCATAGTTGGTTAAAATTATAGCCATCATACTTGAAAAGCTTTGCTTTCAGAAAATTTTTATTCTGTCTTCTGTATAAACTATATAAGACAACATAAAATGCAGGCATACTGGGTATGTAACCTGAACTATGAAAGGTATAAAATATTTATTTCACGGAATAAAATAGATAGGATCTGGTTATCTATAAAATGAATACACATAAATTATATTTATGACAATAACAATAAAATCATAAAAATATTTTTATAAACAATTACCAAAACGATTCAGTAAAACATAACCTTTGACAATTTTCTAAAAGTAAATGATTCTAAAGAGATTATGCCAACATACGAATTTTTTTTAACATCCAAACTTTTTTTTTTTTTTAAAGATTTTATTTATTTATTTGAGAGAGAGAATGAGAGAGAGAGAGAGAGCATGAGAGGGGGAGGGTCAGAGGGAGAAGCAGACTCCCTGCCAAGCAGGGAGCCCAATGTGGGACTCGATCCCGGGACTCCAGGATCATGACCTGAGCTGAAGGCAGTCGCTTAACCAACTGAGCCACCCAGGCGCCCACATCCAAACTTTTTTGAAGACATATTATGTCTTTCAAATTAGGTCTGTTCAGTTTTATTTGCAAAATTAGTATAATATGAGAATTCCTTGAGTGTGGGATCTATGTTTATCTCTTCTTTTGAAGGGTTAAGTTTAATGCCTGGATCATGGTTTGCTCAAGACATGTGTACCAAATGCAAAGCGAAAAATCTGTCCACTGATCTCACTTTCTCAGCAAAATAATATTTAGTTAGGAGTCAAAAAAAGAAACATTGGCCTACATCTGGAAGATCAGAAGCATCATTTTCATGGCTTCTGACAATCAAAATTCGTTTTTCTAATGATTTCAATCTTTGAGATTTAGAAAATTTGGATGCTTTCCTACTTTTATAAATCATTTTATTTCTCTAAATGAATGAAGAAAATCAATCTTTTAAAAACAGTTACAGGGCACTTGGGTAGTTCAGTTAGTTAAGCGCTGACTCTTGGTTTTGGCTCAGGGTTGTAGAATCGAGCCCCACATTGGGCTCCGCACTCAGCGGGGATTCTGCTTCGGGCTGTCCTCTTCATTCCTCCCCTACCCTCTCTCTAAAATAAATAAGTAAATCTTAAAACAAAATTAAAAACAGTTTCAAAACATCCACCATATTTCTCCTCTTGTAAGATCTATTTCTCGCTTTTTTTTTTTTTTTTTTAAAGATTTTATTTATTTATTTATTTGAGACAGAGAGAATGAGAGAGAGAGCACATGAGAGGGGGGAGGGTCAGAGGGAGAAGCAGACTCCCCGCCGAGCAGGGAGCCCGATGCGGGACTCGATCCCGGGACTCCAGGATCATGACCTGAGCCAAAGGCAGTCGCTTAACCAACTGAGCCACCCAGGCGCCCTATTTCTCGCTCTTTTAATGCAAGTTTCTGTTACCTAATATTTATTGATACCTTGCTATTTACACAGACAATATTTAAATCAGGTACATCCCCCAGATTCACTGTCTAGGAATAAGGACAATTGGAATCCAACATGATAAGTGAATGGAAGCTAGCAATATACAAGTGGTAAGACATATACATTAACAGAAAAGATTTGTATAACTAAGATTATTCCTGCGTTTTCAACCAGTATTACTTATCCTCGATCAATACCCCCAGACCAGAGCCAACTAGAAAACTACTATAATAATGGCTTTACTTTATATTCATTTTAATTCTATATCGACTTTTGTATTGTAACATTGACTACCATTCTAGTTTTTTAAGTTCAGTCTTCCTTACTGCTATCATTAGATAGCAAGAGCTTATAAACTGCAAAGTCAATTCCTTTATCTTACCTCAAAGTCATATAGTTAATCATATTTAAACAAATACTTAAATGAACTGAGGAGTCTCTATCTACCAAAATCCTTGGGTAGATATTTTCATAGAGGAAATACTACTTTTTGGTGAGGCCAATAACCAGCACCAAATATTTCTTTTAAATATTTCATATACTGGGAGTCTTTCAAAATGTAGCACATCTGCATTCTGATTATTGGCATTATATTCAACATCACCAAAAAAATAGAAATTTCTGCTCAGTCCAAATTCAAACTCAAATATTTATACCAACTTTATTTCTAATTACTTTTCTTCTAAAGAATTTTCTTAAGTCTAAAAGAAAAAGAATAAAAGAAATAACCAAAGTTTTTATTAGACATTAATGTGATACCCAAAAAAAGCATTCTACCACATGCTTATTTTGGGGTCTGGACTCTGCTGGTTTATAAATTACTGTATCTAGTACAGAACAGGCTTGTGGAGATATTCAATTTGTATCTAATTTACTCATAATAAAACACTTTCTGTTACATATTGGCCTATACATTATTCTAAAGAAAGAAAAAAAACCTGTTTACTATATAATAATAATTAGATCGGGCTCCCTGCTCAGCGGGGAGTCTGCTTCTCCCTCTCCCTCTCCTCCTGCTTGTGCTCTCGCACTCGCTCTCTCAAATAAATAAATAAAATCTTTAAAAAAGACTCTCTTTTCCTCGCCCTCTGCCCCTCTCCCCCCTCATATAAATCTTACTGTTGTCTTTTTTGTCAAGCTGGATCTTAACATATCATCTAAATAAACAAATGCAACCTCAAGCAGTTTTCAGATATCTCAAAGTGTCCCTTTTCTTAAGAGAAACAACTGGCGGGGCGCCTAGGTGGCTCAGTTGGTTAAGCAACTGCCTTCGGCTCAGGTCATGATCCTGGAGTCCCTGGATCGAGTCCTGCGTCGGGCTCCCTGCTTGGCGGGGAGTCTGCTTCTCCCTCTGACCTTCCCCCCTCTCATGTGCTCTCTCTCATTCTCTCTCTTTCAAATAAATAAATAAAATCTTTAAAAAAAAAAAGAGAGAGAAACAACTGGCATCTAATTAAATCAGTTTCTCCTAAGGCTAAATCTTAGATTGGGGGTGGGGGAGGTGGAATGGGGCAAGAGGGTAAAGGTAGAGGTTAAGAGGTTCTTCTGAAAACACAAAAGGAGGCTTGGGTGTCTAAAACCATTACTGGCATATATGTGGTAACTTTTACAAGGAGAATTTCCCTCAAAGTCAAAATCAAAACGTATGTGTGGCAAGTTCAAGCTGACCAAAATGGTTGTTTGAAATCCACGGTAATTTTAAACCAAAACATACTCAATATTTAATCTGAACAGTTATTATGAGCTTCCCACTCTTTTTTCAAGGATAAAAAAATATATAATAATAGATTCTGCAGAAAAATCCCTGGTACACAAGCTGACAACAGCTATCCCACATTTCATGTTCAAGAACAGGTTAGCTATAAGCAGAACTTTATTTCTTTCCTGGGAGACATTAGGGAAATTCTAAAGAAGCAAGTATACAGACCCTCTCAACTTTTAATGGTTGATGGCACCAGGACTTCATTATGTCTATTTTCATTTCAAAATTTATGCCTTTCTTACTTATATACTTGCATAAAAAGCATTACCCTTACTTTTATCTACAGTAATTTATGGTGTTGGATTTTCAAATTGAGGAAGAAAAATATAAGTAATCTTTCTGAAGTTAAGAGGAAAGCACAAGATTTGAAATGAGCAATCAAGGACAAAAAATAAAAAGGTAGAAAAAATGGAAGACAAGGTAGCAACCCCTAATGACTCATGATAACCTGACATTATAAAAACTTGCTGAAAGAAGGTAAAAAAGGACAGTGGACACTCAAAATTAAGTAGAAGGAAAGTAAAACAATATACAAAAAAAGATATTCACACATGAGAAAGGCTTTTCTTTTTAAAAAATAGGCTTTCTCATGTCTCACTTATAACTTCTCACGATCTGTTTCTTTCTGGTTGACCAGGATCCACTGAATTACTTTCCTCAATAGAAAAGCTCAACATGACCTTTCTTCCAACTCAAGTTAGAATTAAAACATGAATTTCACAAAAATGCTAGCTCATGCCATGTTTTCTCATTGTTGCTTACAGTAAATCATCAGATTCAATCCATTACATAATTATGTCAAACCACAGTTTTATAATTATGAGTAAAATCTACTTTCTAAAACAGTAATTCCTTGAGAATAAAATAATTTAATATATAATCTGCAAATATGAATTTTGACACTTTTAAAAAATAATTTAATGTAAACTTAAAAATCCATAAATTATTTCTCTTACCATTCAGTAAACAAAACAACCAAATCCTCTTGATTGGCATAATGTTCCATGATTTCTTTCATTAATCTCACTTTCTGGCCCCCTCCAATACTATTAATTCCAGCACCACCTCTCCACTCTTCTCCTTGACCAAGGACCTATAAATGAAATCAACATTTATCACTGAGCAAAACTCAAGTTATGACAGTATCATAAAAGCTAGAAGTCATCAGCAACTTGTATAGTATGACACAGTATCCACTCTTTAAACATTTCACTAAATCACGAAATCACGATGCTACAGAGAAAAACACTTGATGCATAGGTCAGGTCATGATTCTTCAATGTTATCCACCCCATAAAATGCCATTCCCAATTTTACCATTTCAAAAGTAGAGTCTAATCTAAGGAGATCAAGGGGTATGGGGGGGGGTACAGACAATATTTCTCATATCTTATTTCTATTTGTTCAGATAAAATGAAAAAGAAAATACAGAAACTTTCCATAACTTTTCAATCTGGCAGGAAATCTGCATGATGAACACTGAAAGCTCAGTAACTCCTGGACAGGGCCCTTAGGTGATTTTCCTACTGAACCAAGTGGGTTGTTCAAGGAAAGACAGAGAACATTAGGTCAAATGTCACCTACTTTACCTTATAAATCTTACATTACTCTCAATAGCTTAATAATAATTTATCAATGCAAGAAATTGCCTAAGCACAATTAATCAAAGCTAAACTTATAGGTGTTCTCCTCACTGTTTGCCTTAGGCTCCTCAGTTGCCTCCCACATTGCAAGTGCATGGTAACACTAGGCTGCTTCCATAGTTTGGTGATTGTAGATAATGCTGCTATAAACATAGAGAGGCATGTATCCCTTGAATTAGTGTTTTTGTACTTTGGGGGTAAAAATCCAGTAGTGCAATTACTGGGTCGTAGGGTAGTTCTAGTCTTAATTTTCTGAGGAACCTCCATACTGTTCACAGTGGCTGCACCAGTTTACATTCCCACCAACAGTACAAGAGGCTTCCTTTTTCTCCACATCCTTGCCAACACTTCCTGTTCCTTGTGTTTTTGATTTTTGCCATTCTGACAGGTATGATGTGATACCTCATTGTAGTTTTGATTTGCATTTCCCTGATAATGAGTGATGCTGAGCATCTTTTCATGTGTCTGTTGGCCATCTGGATGCCTTCTTTGGAGAAATGTCTGTTCTTGTCTTCTGCCTATTTTTTATATTGGATTATTTGTTTTTTTGGGTATTGAGTTGTATCAGTTCTTTATATATTTTGGATACTCACCCTTTATCAGATATATCATTTGCAAATATCTTCTCCCACTCAGTAGGTTGCCTTTTAGTTTTGTTGCTTAGTAGAAAATAAATACTATTAGCTCCAACATCACTAAACACTGAACCAAATATAAACCTGGCTAGCAAAGCCCACGGGGCTCCTAGCCTCAGATTCTCTAGTTATTACTTTATTACCACCTCTACTGCAGATTGGGGATAAACGCTACCAAGAAAACTCAAAACTGATGTGTATCTGGATTCATTCTGGGGCTAGTCTAGGAGAATTATTAATTTAGTAGAATTATTAGTTTTTGCCCTAAAAACTGGCCTCCTCTGACCCTGTGATTTGTAATACTTCGACTCCAAAACCCTTCTGGATTTTTCCAATATCACAGTAATACCAGACTCAGCCACATCCAAGAGCCTACTCTGTGCAGTACAGCATGCTAAGCTCTATTCTCTATTTTCTTTCCACTCCATCAGTGTGTCAAACTTTAGTATGCATCAGAATCACGTAGAGGGTCTGTTAAAACACAGACTGCATTGGGCTGCCTGGGTGGCACAATCTGTTAGGTGTCTGACTCTTGGTTTCAGCTCAGGTCATGATCTCAGGGTCCTGGGATTGAGCCCCACAACAGACTCTGTGCTCAGTGAAGAGTGTGCTTGAGATTCTCCCTGTGCTCCTCCCATTCGTGCTCTCTCTAATAAATGTTTAAAAAAATACAGGGTCCTACTGTGTCTGGCAGGGTCCTACTGCCAGAGTTTGTGATTCAGTAGGTCTGATGTCAGGCTTGAGAATCTCCTTTCTAACAATTCCCCAGATGATGCTGATGCTGGTGGTCTGGGGCCCACACTTTAAGAACTATTGCATTTCATAATTGGGAAGACAGCAAGAGTCACTCAAATGGGCTTGGTCCAAGATTTGACATTTCATAGCTATATACCCTGGGGCAAGTTTTCTTTACCTAGAAACAAAGTAATATCTAACATATATGGTTTCAACAGCATACAATATATAAAATTCCAAACAGCTTCACATATAAGGAACATCCCACACTCTCCCCAGTCCAAACTCTAAAGATCCCCTCTTATTAGATTTCAGCATTATTCAGCATTATTTTACCCTGATTTCTCTGTTACCTCCACATGCCTCCTATCAGTACATATTACTATATTTTTCCTCTATCCTAACAAACTTCTAACATATTTCTCATTTATCCTACATTGAACATCTGGTTGTTAACACTAGATCTCTTTTCCAGCACAGTTTAGCCTCTTTAATAGCTGTTCTATATTAACATCTGTACCTAGTCTCCAAGGGGCTATGTAAGTGAATACTACCTTCTTTCTACATTACATACTAGAACAGCTCAGTTTTTCCCTAAGCAAAACAGTCTTCCCCTCTTTTTTTTTTTAAGTTGTTTTTTGTTTGGTTGGTTTGGGTTTTTTTTGAGGGGGGGTAGTTTTTTTTTGTAAATGTTCAGTTTGTTTGTTGGTTTGTTTGTTTTCCTACTTGGGATACCTCCCCATACACCTCTTATTTGTGTAAAAGACTTGGCTGACAGTTCCTCATTTCTATTAAATAAATAAATAAATAAATAAATAAATAAATAAATAAATAAATAAATAAATAAATAAATAAGGCAGGCCTTTAACACTCAGTTTACTAATTCTACCAAGTCCCCAGGTTTCCTCTGATCATTTATCAATGAGATATTCCCCTGGAGGTCAGTCTTCTAAAAAACCTTTTTATACTTTTATAATGTTCCCAAATTCCTCTAAAACAAATAACAGGAAGAGCAACTCTCAATACTGGGACAGAAAAGGTATTCCCCTCACTGCCATGTTTCCAATTCTCTGTAAGCGAAGAAACAGACTATGACAGACAAACCCATTACAGAAAAAATTCTTCAAAGTAAGTGAAAAACATTACTGTCAAATCTGTTATGTTGTGCTTTTTATGACCCTTCAAAAGAAGCATATATATAAACATATTTTTCTGTTGTTTTATGGAATGTGTTTATACAAAGCATTAGCAAATATGAAGAAATTATTGTCTAAGTGGCAGAGTATTAATAAGGTCAAAATGTACCCTTAAAACAATCAATTGTATATACAAACTCAGTAACTATGTAACCAAATTTCAACTCCCTTGTGTGGGTTGCGAACTGTGGTGGTGGTATTGTTGTTATTGTTATTAAAAAAATGTACTTTAGTCACATATTCTAACACCTCCATGAATTAAAAGATATACTGTACCTTCACAGTATAATTGAAGTATTTGGCAGACTGCATAAATCGATGGAATCCATCACTTTCTTTTGTTGCTACCGTTATGACTAATAATTTATCTGCAAAGACAGAGGGACTAGCATAAGATGGTTTACCAAGAGGTTAAATGTTCCCACTTTCCACTCTCACTAAACCCACCCGCCTACCTCCTGTTAATTTTTGTAATGAAGTCTTAAAATCCATAGCAACATTTACATCACCATCAGTGCATCATTTTTTTAACAAATAAAGGAACCAAAATCAGCACTGCTCTAGTAAATACACAGCTTTAGTTGCCATTTTATAATGGATGATTATTTTCTATCCAACATAAAACCACTTCTCAGTAGGAGGAGGTAGATTTAAGGAATCATTTTAAAATATCCATAAAAGCTATTAAGAGGAAACCGTATCAGAAAAAGGCACGTTGGAAAATGCATAGAGGAAACAAGTACATTAGTAGATATCAAAAGTGCTGGGACACTTCTTTCAACCATAGGACATAGAAGGACCCATGGACAAAGAAAGCAGAAGTTAACATCATTTCAACATTCTAGGCACTGAGCTGTATTGTTTGATCCTCACTTGCCCTTTACCAATAACAAAAAATCCATAAATTCATAAATGTCTGCTAAGCAATAGGCAATTATTAGAAATAGCATTAGTGCATTACAGAATTTAATTAGAAATAATTTAATATAAATCAATTTTCCATGAAATTTTTTAAATAAATAAAACAATAACATATATAGATGCAATACACATGAAGAAATAACAGATTCAAACATTCATTAGTCAACCAAAAAAAGGAAAACATTTCCATAGAGATAAATATCAACATTCTTAGTTTTTTTTTTCTGGAAAAAGGTATATTTCATATAATTTTCACCATTATGAGAAATAAATAGTCAAAGAAAAATAAGTTATTTTCATAAAGTTGTCAGGCCCCAAATCAATATATTTTAAGAGTACTTTTTCAATTAACTATTCTTTTTTTAAAAAAAAATTTCATTTGTAAAGTTTAAACAAGGCTTAACTGATTGAGAAAATGTGACATATTACCATTCACAATAAATTTTGAAAGAGAATACCAGATTTTTATAAATATTTTATACATAAATCATAAAAATTATCTACAAGCTTAGATTCTGATTAGATGGATTTTGACACTATTTTCGGTATAAAATTAACAACAAGGATTTTAACATCCTTAATAGGAAAAGTAATGTTGGCCAGACCACTAAGTAGACAGAAACGTCACCTAACCCAATGACTCAGAAGGCAAAATTAAAAATGTGTAATCTGACTATGTCTGGCAGTCTTATGCCAAATAAGGATTCCTGTTGTTTTACTATTGTTGCTAATTACAAAAACAAAACAAAACAAAATAGTGAATTAGTAACTTTGTTAAAGGTATGTTTAATAGCATTATGTATAAGTATCTGTTTCCTCTTACCTGCTATTCAATATCATTACTATGATGAGAAATAAATCTTACTCAATTGGGGGCAATAAAAGAAGAAAGTGTTGACATGTACTGCTCATAAGTTTCACCAACCAATTCAAGAGTCTAACTTGGTCACCATTTATGAAGTATCCTTGTCAAAACTTTAACCTAAATTTGATACATACTTGATTTCACAACTGACCTAACGAATCAGTGGCAAAAGGGAAAAAGAATGGAAGGGAAACTGATGTAGTATATTAACAGAATTAAGAGATAATTCAACCAAATGTAAATCATGGAGTTTAGTTGGATCCTGATTTGAAAAACTAACTGCAGAAAGGTATTTTTGAGAAAATTAGGGAAATTTGAACACTAATTGGATATTTGTTGATATAGGAAACTGTTAATTTTTTATTGTGCTAATGGCATTGATTTTTTAAAGAGTCCTTATAATTTAGAGACACATATTTAAGTATTTACCCAATGAAATAATATACAGTATTTACAGTTTCTTTTAAAATTGTCTGAGGTTGAGAGGAGGCAATGAAGGAGGAAGATAAAAGATTAAACAAGACTGGCCATATGTGATGACTGTTAAAACTGGATTCCTTTTCTATATGTTTGGAAATTCCTACAATTAAAAGAGAGTTGAACTTTATGCACAATCCCTAACCTTCCAATCAGAAAAATTACAGAAAAATATTCAATATAAAACTTTAAATAGTCTAAATAAGTAAAAAGAAGGATGAAATAGCAGAAATATTCTAACCAAAAAAAAAAAAATTGTAATTTAAACAACTACTATTAGTACTTCACTCAATCCACCCACCACAACCAAAATGATAATGTGAGATGACAGAGGAAGGAAATGGGCTTGAATAAGAGGCACGCATCAACCATTACCAAAACCGATCTATAATGGTGTCAAAAGGTAAATGGAAGCTTAACTGTGACCAAATGTAACCTCTATTGCCACTGTCTGGCCCTATTATAAAATAGATTAATACAGTTTGCATGAGGAAGAAACATGTAACACATCTATAAAGTGTGGTAGATTAGAACCACCACTTATCAATGAAAATTCACACCATAGCAAAAAACAAACAAAAACTTCTGTAATCATCTTTACAATCCCCCCAAATGCCTATCATTATAGTAAGATTTAATAAATACTTAAGCGGCTAAATATATACCTCTCTATAAAATTCAGATGAATATCAGAATTTCTCAAAAAGGAAGAAGTCAATTTATCTAGAAAGGCCAAAAATATGCTATATTCTCTCTTATTAATGCAGTTCTGAGGGCAGGAGAAACGCATTGTTAAAGAGGCATTCTTCTTTCTCCAAACAGTTGTTGCTATAAGAGCAAAATTATCAATATTTAGTACTGACCTAATTTTCCTTTTCAAAAGCAAACCATGGGTTCAAAATAGAAAGTTTTGTGTAATATACCATCTCCAAATGCTAAAGCAGCACACAAAATTCATCTGAAATTCATTGTCTTAATGACAGTCATCACATTAAGTAACTCAGCAATAGCCCAGCTACCTTTGATCCTACTACGGGAAGGATAAATTTATCTTTCCAAGAAACTTTCTCCACACAAAGTCAAACCAGTCCTCAATTTTAAATTTGCAGATATCAAGAAAAATAATTCTAAAACAGGAACTATAAGTATGCTATTCTCACTCTGCAACTAACTCATTTTATGACCAGATATGTCCTTTATCTATAAAGATCTGTGACTCTCAACTTTCTACTGAAGGAACATATCATATCTTCTTAGTAATGGTTAGCATAGTGCAGGGGCTAGAAACTTTCACTGTACAAGGCCAAAAAGCAAGTATCTTAGGCTTTATGGACCACATATAATCTCTGTCATGATTCTTTATATTTTTTTAAACACTTAAAAAAAATTTTTTTTAATTATTAATTTTCTGGCTGTCTTTACAAAAACAGTGGGTCAGATTTGGCCTAAGAGTCATAGTTTGCCACTGGGGTTGGCCAAATGAATCTGAAGACAAATACGTGCGTTCAAATCCCAGCTCTACCATTTATTTGTTAGAAATTAGTCAGCTGTGTGTGTCTCCATTTATGTCTCAACTATAATATGTGCAATAATAGCACCTGCCTGATAGGTTTGCTGTGAGAATTAAATTAGTTAATATATGCAAAGTGGCTGACATACTGTAAAGTCTACATATATCTACATAGATAGTATCTTCTTATTTCTACTCAACAAATGCATGGATAAGGTAGGCTATTGTTGTGCAAATCTCAGCAGGTTATAATTCCATCTCTTTCTCTATGAGAGTTACATACTCAAGAATCTGACATCTCTCCCAACTCTCAAGATTTTATGATGCTAGATTGATACACACACACACAAACCCAACCTATGTAAAAACAATTCAGGTTGAAGCTATTTAATCAAAGAATTTAGCAAGAAAATGCAGATATGTCTTCTCAAATGTTTACATTTCTCTCCATCTCCAAGCAAGCTATAACACTAACTCCAGTTATGGTCATGACTAGCCCAGGCTTCTGCAATAGTCTCCTAAACCCACTTAACCCACTCCAACTCTACAAAGCAGCCAGAGTGATGTTGTTCCACTGCTAAACACCCTTAAATGGCTTTCCATTGCTCTTGGGATGGTGCCCAAGGTCTATCACCTAAATGTGGTCCTTGACAGTGGCCCTCTCCACTGTCACCCATTACCACTCCCTCCTGTCTTCTCTCTGCTCCAACTGCCCTGGCTTTTTTTTGACTCTCCAACAACACCTGCTCCTTCCCACCCAAAGAGAAGAGCATATACAACATCATTATCTAATTCCCCTCCTGACCTCTTGATGGAGTCACTGCCTATTGAAATTTCAGATTCTTTTTTTAAAATTTTATTTTATTATGTTAATCACCATACATTACATCATTAGTTTTTGATGTAGTGTTCCATGATTCATTGTTTGCGTATAACACCCAGTGCTCCATTCAGTACGTGCCCTCTTTAATACCCATCACCAGGCTAACCCATCCCCCCACCCTCCTCCCCTCTAGAACCCTCAGTTTCTCAGAGTCCATAGTCTTTCATGGTTTGTCTCCCCTCCGATTTTCCCCCCTTCATTCTTCCCTTCCTACTACAGTAGAAATTTCAGATTCTTACAATAGGCTATTTCCTTAGGGAGACTGTCCCTGACTACCTCTCTTTCAGGGCACTTACCACAAATTGTATATTAATATTCACAATTATTATTTAAGATTAAAGTCTCTCCCCCTCAGCTAAACTATAAATGTCTTACAGGATGTCTTTTTCTCAACACTATACCTCTAAGGTATATCAATGTCTAGCATATAGTAGGTTCTTAATAAACATTGGTTGAATGAATAGATTCAAGGATAAGTAATGCTATGCTTCATGTGAATGTGTATATAAAATAATTTGTTCTCAACAAAATCCCTATGTCATTAGCTTTATTATCTCCAATTCACAGATGAAGAAAGTAAGGTTTAAATAAGTTAAACAATTTTACGAAAGTCACCCAACATGTTACTAGCAAAGCCAGGAATAGAACTTCAGTTATTTCTCAAAGTCCATTTCTTTCCAACATTTCATGTGGACTTACTTGCTAGTGAGAAGTTAAGAGACTAGACGCAAACTGAGTTTTACTACATGTGTAGAAAAGAGAGAACATAGCAAGCTGAAACTTCTAGCCTTAGAAAGACCTGCGTGCAAGGTTGGTCCTTGGCTGCCATCTGGACAGTTGGATTTGGGGAGGGTTCCCACCATTCCCAGTAAGAATGGCTCACTGGGCCTAAAATGTAGAAACAATGTACTTAATGCTGAACAGCTGCTTTCCTTCTAGGAGCTTGGAATTTTGATACAGAGCTTGCCTATATGACCAGCCCCCACTAAAAACCCTGGGCACTGAGTCTCTAATGAGTTTTCCTAATAAATAACATTTCACATGTGTTGTCACAGTTAGTTGCTAGGGGAATTAAGCAAATCTTGTGTGACTCCACTGGGAAAGGACTGTGGGAAGCTGCATCTGATTTCCCTGGATTGGCTCATGTGCCTTTTTCCTTTGCTGATTTTGCTTAATATCCTTTCACTATAATAAATCACAACAATAAGTATGATTTATATGCTAAATCCTCTTAGCCCTCCTAATGAATGGTTGACTCTGGGGTTGGATGACCTTGAGGATGCCAGACCCAACATGCTTCTAGTTACAAGCAGCAAGTCTTCATCTGAAAAAGATATTCTGGGCCTAATTAGGTTATGTGTCTGATAAAGGGCTAGGTATTAGGTTCAGGGCTCAAAGGTCATGCTAGAGAGCTATAGAAAAGACTCCCAACAGACATTAGAGAAGTATTTGGTACATAAGGCAATCATACTCTGTTCCTCTGCTGAGAGTTATTTTATTTTATTTTATTTTATTTTATTTTTGATTTTATTTTATTTTATTTTATTTCTTTAAAAGATTTGTTTATTTGACATAGAGAGAGAGAACACAAGTGGGGGAGAGGGGGCATGGAGAGGCAGAGGAAGAGGGAGAAGCAGGCTCCTCACTGACTGAGCAGGGAGCCAGATTAGGGGCTTGGATTCCAGGACCCTGGGATCATGACCTGAGCAGAAGGAAGATGCTTAACCCACTGAGCCACCAGGCGCCCCAAGAGTCATTTTATGTTAATGTAAATTGTGACCTCATGCATAATGTAGCAAAGTCTATTTCTTTTAGAGAGGAGGAAACCAAGACCTAAAGAAAAAAAAACACTTGTCCAGGATCTTGCAACTCAGTGGTAACCAATCTAGGACTGGAACTCAAGATTCTCAATTACTAAAAACATGGTTTTCCAGGTCCTATTGAATAATTTTGTTGCTTTCTTAAGTACTGAATCATCCAAACACTATGACAATTAAACCAAAGCCACAACGCGTAGGTAGCAAGAAAACAAATTGTATTTTGTAGAATTGTTGAAAAAAATTCAAAACAAAGATTCCTCAAGAACAATTAATGCCAAAAACTTCAACAAAGAAAAAACCTAAAAAGGATATGACAAAGAGACATCAAAGGATTCCTTACGATTTTTGTAGGAAAGGGAGGAGAAAAGGGAACACTTAAAAAAAAAAAAAAGTAAACTTTCAACCACTAATGCTACATAGGGAACAGCTTCACACATTAGCATTCAGATGGATACCTGAGCTTCCACACCCCACTCTGGACAATGCACAGATATACAGCAAATCAGGAGATGTGCCGTGAGGTAGTAGGGGGAAGGTAGTATGTAGGGTGACCAATCACCCCAGTCTGCCTAGGACTAAGGAGGTTCTCAGAGCACAGGGATTTCAGTTTTAAAACCTGGAAAGTCCTGGATCACCTGGGTGGCTCAGTCGGTTAAGCATCTGCCTTTGGCTCAAGTCATGATTCCAGGGTTCTGGGAATCGAGCCCCATGTCTGGCTTTCTGCTCAGCAGGGAGCCTGCTTCTCCCTCTGCCTGCCACTCACCCTGCTTGTGCTCTCTCTATCTGCCAAATAAATAAAATCTTAAAAACAATAACAAAACAAAAAAAAAACACCACACAATTAAAAAAAAAAAATCAACTTGGAAAATCCTGAGCAAATCAGGACAATTTGATCCCTGTAGCAGTATATGCAGTGGGATTAGAGAAAGTGAATATTGCCAGTTATGTATAAAAGACTGAATGACAAATGGTCCAGGAGCCAAATGGTAGGAGAGCATTAAGTTAAGGATAAACACTTCTAGAACCAGCAGTTCAACCAACACCAGATATCAAGTGAAGCAGGACCAGATTAAGACCGCCAGAGGCCTTAGCACCTAAAAGGTCAAAGTGGACAGAGACCACCTTTCTCCCTCATAAGTATTTCAAACCATAATATGCATTTTAAACTTTTTTTCAAATAAAAAATTGTACATACACTAAAATTAGTATCACCTTTTTAAAAAAGGTTTTCTAATTTTCTTTTTGGGGGCCCATGTTTCCTGATGGTATATACCCATGTTTAGTTTATTAGGTAACCTAGTAGTGAATGAAAGACAAATTTCAAGACACAGTCAAAAGAGTTATTTAATATTATGCCCAAGAATTCCTAGCAGGTAGTTGATTTCACAGGACTATGAAAGCTTAAAGGCATTTAAGAATAGCATTCAAACAGATAATTATATTGCAAAAAACATCAAATTTAGTGTATGTAGTCAGTAAAACTTGAATAATTATTAGGATAACACTGGAATTTTAAAATGAGGTGAAATTTTTAATATCAAAAATCATGGGCCCCTCTATAACCATATTAATCATAGCAACCATTGAGGAATTTATGAAAAACCTTGACATAAATACATCTTTAATAAATTTAAATAAATTTATATTTAAATAAATGTATATTCACCTAATCACAGAAGTATTCACATACTTTAGAAAAACATTAATATGAACAATATAATCTATTCAAACTGTGTTAAAAAAAAAAAAAAAGAACAAACTTTATTCAGAACTCCAGTGCAATAACTCTCTTTGGTAATACCCCACCATCCTTCACAATAACTATTCATGACCTAAATTTTAAGAACTCAACCTAAAGGTGATAGACAAGAAGAAAATTAAAGGAGACCCGCTCCTCTACATCCATCCCCATCCCCTTCCAGAAACACGGAGATAAAAATGCAAGGACCTGATTGCAGCCAAAAACTATACACTGAGTTCCAACAAATTGTTTCTGGAGTTTAGAAGGGGAAACTAAAGTTTAAACACCGTGAATGATCATAGTAAGGGGGACTTCGATCAGGGTAAGTAAGACATGACTTAAAAAAATGAAAGAATAAAAAGTGCCGTAAGGGCTCTACCCGAATATAAACTCAAAAATGAGCCAATATGTGAGAAAGCTGGCCAAAACAAACAAAAAAGCTATCTTGACAAGAGAGGTGATGATCCCTGTGTAATCAGTGCAGCCTATGCATGGAAAATTATGAGATGTTTGGCATGCTACACTGAGGAAAATTTTGACAAACATGAAGTTTGACCAGCATGGTTAGAAGTCTGGCAATTATTTCATATATTGAATAGTTGAGGGATTGAGAATTTTTCTACTTGAAAAAAAGACTCAACACCTCCCTACCTCATCACACTTGAGAAGAAAAAAATAGATTTCCTCTATCTTATTTTGAAGAAGATAACTGGCTGGGGAAGAACTAATGGAGAGAAGGCAGATCTTGTATCAGTATTGTCTTAGTCCATTCAGGCTGCTCTAATAAAACCACCATAGACCCTGTAGCCTAAAAACAACAGAAATTCATTCTTCACAGTTCTAGAGGCTAAAAGTCCAAGATTACCCCACCAGCATGGTGACAGCCCTCTTCCTGGTTTACAGCCAGTACCTTCTCCCTGTGTCTTTACATGGTGAAAGGGGCCAAGGTCTCTTTAGAGCCTTTTTTATAAGAGTACTAACCATATTCATGAGGTCTCTACCCTCGTGACTTAAGCACCTCCAAAAGACCCCACCCTCTAATACCATCACCTTTGGGAGGTAAGTTTTTGACATACGAATATGGGGCAGGAGGGACACAAACATTCAGACCATAGCAAATACAAAGTATGATTAAAAGCATCCAGGATGAATGGACTGTCTTAGAAAAGCAGTGTTTCCTATCTTTATAAACATTAATACAAAGAGGATAGGTCCATTTTCCAGGATTTATGACTTGGAGGGCACACTTGATAGATTCAAAATATGAAATTTATACCTCGGTAATATTAATGTCAAAAGGAAAAGGCGTTGCCCCCTAACAGACAGAACAGATTTTAATCTGTAGAATTCCAAGGGTTCAAAGGTTACAGCAACCTCCAAAGTAGAAAGATGTACCGATAATGAGAACCTCCATTGAGTGGGCTGGGGTAACCCATCTGCAAGCCAAATGCTTTAGCAGAGACTCTAAATTGCCTGCCAAAAATCTGGTCCCAAGGTTATGTAGTTTGTTCAAACAAATTTGATTTATTGCTGTTTATTCCATATTTTACATAAGCACTAAAAATATTTCCCAGACTCATAAGCAAAGGTCATCAACAGTAAAGTTAACAACGAGTACAAAACAGCAGAGGCTGAGATAACATATTCCTGCTAATTCAACTACAAATGAAGAGTTCCCCTTGCGCAGAGGCCAACTTGAGATGGACTTGTGGCCAAGCAAGCCACGCTCTGAGAGAAAGTTTTAAGGATGAAGTGTCTGAACCAAAATGGCCTTACTCCTCCATAATGGAAAAAGAAAAATCATTATGAAGTCTGTCTAACCTAAAGGAATAAAAATAAATGCATCTGGGTTGCAAAATTAAAAGCACACCTGATAAAGTGCAGAGTAGCTGAAATGGAAACAAGAAAAAAGTCGTAACTTTCATTCCTCATCTTCAAATATAAACATTTGCTTCTTCTAGTCCACATTGCCATGAACACATATAAATACATTTTTTCGAAGAGGGTATTTTCCATTGTATCCATCTTGCACAAAATGAGTACATTTAATCTGAACAGCAGTCCATCCCCACTCTGTCTGCAAAGTTTTATGGCATCTATTTTGGCAGCTCAGAATCCTCCCCCAACAACTTGCTAGTTCTCCACATTGTTCAACAAATTGAACTTGCCATGTAAGAGATTACTAGAAAATTGAATCTGTATTTTTGATCTTTGGGGAACATAAAATTAAATGTAGATGATTTGATTTCTACAACTATGGATACCTTCTTCTATGGAATTACTGTAAGACGCCAAAAAAAAAAAAAAACGAGTTTTATTATTTAATTTGTGTAGTAAACTGTCATAAACTTTCATCTTTATGTAAGAGAAATGCCCTATTTTTTGGAAAGTATGTCCCAGAAAATGTAAGAAATATTCTAGCATTCACTGGGCCAAGTTAGAGATTTAAAAA
The DNA here is from genome assembly GCF_029215605.1 of Mirounga angustirostris. Lineage (NCBI taxonomy): Eukaryota > Metazoa > Chordata > Mammalia > Carnivora > Phocidae > Mirounga > Mirounga angustirostris. Next base: position 114,822,722 of record NW_026991709.1, on the reverse strand, counting down.
ATATGTTTATGTATACAGATGACTGATTTTTCCTTCCTCAGCCACTCAAATTAGTAATTTAATTTTTTGGACTAGGTGATAAAGTAGGAAGTGATATTCCTTCGCAGATCTTTCTCCCAGATCTCTAGCTTTCTCCCAGGAGATACCAGTAATGTTGTTCTTATGGATGCTTCAAAAGATGTCAATATATATCCTACACTCCAATTTTGCGTATTTTAAATTTTTTATTATTCAATTTATTTAAATATTTTTTAAAAAGCAAAAAAAAGTTCACCCATTTTTCCTTCCCTCCCCCAATCTCTGACCTTTGGCAACCACCAATCTGTTCTCTGTATCTATGAGTTTGTTTTATGTATATTTTAGATTCCACATACAAAAGTGATCATATGATATTTGTCTATCTCTGACTTATTTCACAAATGGCAAGATTCATTCTTTTTTATGGCTGAGTATATATGTATATATGTACTGCATTTCTTTACCCATTTAGCCATCGATGGACACTTAGGTTATTTTCAGATCTCAGTATTGTAAATAATGCTACAATGGACATGGGGGTGCATATGTAACTTTGGAATTAGTGTTTTCATCTTCAAATACCCAGAAATGGAATTGCTGGCGTATACAGTATTTATATTTTTAATTTTTTGAGGTATCTCCATCCTGCTTTCCACAGTGGCTGGACCAATATATTCCCACCAAGAGTGCACAAGGGTTCCCCTTTTGTCCACATCCTTACCAATACTTGTAATTTATCTTTTTGACAACAGCCATTCTAACAAGTGTGTGGTGATCTCATTGCGGTTTTGATCTGCTTTTCCCTGATGATTAATCATGTTGAGCATCTTTTCATGTGTCTGTCGGCCATCTGTATTTCTTCTTTGGAAGATGTCTATTCAGACATTCTGCCCAACTTTTTAATCAAATTATTTTGTTGTTATTGTTGTTGTTGTTGTTGTTGTTATTGAGGTGTATGAGTTTATATATATTTTGAATATAACCCCCTTATCAGAAGCATGGTTTGCAAATATTTTTTTTTCCCATTCAGTAGATTGCCTTTTCATTTTTTTGATGGTTTCCTTTGCTGTGAAGAAGCTTTTTGGTTTGATGTAGTACAACACGTTTATTGTTTATGGTGTTTTTCTTTTTCTTTTTGGTTTTGTGTATTTTATTGTTGCTTTTGATGCGTTTGCTTTTGGGGCCAGATTCAAAAAATAATTTCCGAGACCAATGTTAGGGAGTTTATCACCTGTATTTTCTTCTAGGAGTTCTATAGCTCAGGTCTTATATTCAAGTGTTTAATCCATTTTGAGTCAACTTTTGTATATAGTATAAGATAGTAGTCCAGTTTCTTTCTTTTGCATGTGGCTGCCCAGTTTTCCCAACACAACTGATTGAAGAGACTGTCCTTTCGTCATTGCATATTCTTGGCTCCTTTATGATAAACTAATTGACCACACATGAGTTTATTTCTGGGTTTTCTATTCTGTTCCACTGATCTATGTGTCTGTTTTCATGTCAATATTATACTATTTTAATTACTATAGCATTGTAATACAGTTTGAAATCATGAAGCGTGATACATCCAGCCTTGTTCTTCTTTCTCAGATTTGCTTTGGCTATTCAGGGTCTTTTATGGTTCCATACAAATTCTAGGATTGTTTGTTCTATTTCTGTGAAAACTGCCTTTGGAATTTTTATGAAGATTGCATTAAATTTGCAGACTGCTGTGAGTACTATGGACATTTTAGCAATATTAACTCTTCCAGTTCATGAGCATAGAATATCTTTCCATTATTTATGTGTTCTTCAATTTCTTTCATTGTCTTATGGTTTACAATGTATAGGTCTTTCACTTCCTTAGTTAAATTTATTTCTAGGTATTTTTATTATTTTTTATGCAACTGCAAGTGGGACTGTTTTCTTAATTTCTCTGATAGTTCATTAGTATATAGAAACACAATAGAATTTTGCATACTGACTCTATGTCTACAACTTCACTAATTCATTTATTAGTTTCAACAATTTTTTTGATGAAATTTTGATTTTCTATATATAATATACCATGTCATTAACAGTGACAGTTTTACTTCTTCCTTTCCAATCTGAATGCCTTTTATTTCTTTTTCCTGCCAATTTATCTAACTAGAACTTCCAATACTATGTTGAACAAAAGTGGCAAGAGTGGGCATCCCTGTTTTACTCCAGATCTTCAAGTTTTCAGCTTTTTACCACTACTTTAGCCTTTATTATCTTGCCACACGTTCCCTCTATACCCACTTTGTTGTGGGCTTTTATCATAAATGGATGTTGAATTTTTTCAAATGCTTTTTCTGCCTCTATTGAGATGATCATATGATTATTATCCTTCATTTTGTTAATGTGGTATATCACATTGATTGATTGGTGGATATTGAACCATCCTTGCATCCCTGGAATAAATCCCACTTGATCATGGTGTATGATCCTAATAGTTCAATTATTGCTGAATTCAATGTGCTAATATTCTGTTGATTTTTGCATCTATGTTCATTGGGGATATTGGCCTGTAATTTTCTTTTCCAGAAAGACATCCTTGCATCCAGGCATCCTTGCCTGGTTTTACTATCACAGTAACTCTGGGCCTCTTACAATGAATTTGGAAGAGTTCTTTCCTCTTCTATTTTTTGGAAGAGAATGAGAAGGACTGATATTAATTCTTCTTTGAATGTTTGGTAGAATTCACCAGGGAAGCCTGGTCTTGGACCTGGATTTGATCTCCTTATTAGTAATCAGTCTATTCAGATTTTCTATTTCTTCATGATTCAGGGGTGGTAGGCTATATGTTTCTAAGAGTTTATCCATTTTCCCAATTTATTAACAAATAATTATTCATAGTAGTATTTATGGTCCTTTATATTTCTGTGATGTGGGGACACCTGGTAGCTCAGTTGGAAGAGCATGTGACTCTTGATCTTGGGATCATGAGTTTGAGCCCCACACCAGGTGTAGAGATTACTTAAAATATTACTTAAAATTACTTAAAATAAAATATATATATTTCTCTGTGATATCAGTTGTAACTTTTATTTCATTTCTGATTTTATTTGAGCCCTCATTTTTACTTTTTTCTTTTCTTTCTTTTTTTTTTTTTTTTGTGAATCTAGCTAATGGTTTGTTAATTGTATCTTTTCAGAGAACCAGCTCTTAGTTTCACTGGCTTTTTTATTATCTTTTTAGTCTCTATTTCAATTATTTCTACTCTAATCTTTGTCGCTTCTTTCCTTCTACTAACTTTAGGCTTCATTTGTTCTTCTTTTTCTAGTTCCTTGAGATATAAAATTGGTTGTCTGAGACTTTTTTTGTTTCTTGAGGTAGACATTTATTGCTATGAACTTCCTTCTTAGAACAGCTTTTGCTGCATCTCATGAATTTTGGTATATTACATTTCCATTTTCATTTGCCTCAAGGTATTTTTCTTATTTCTCTTTTGATTTCTTCTTTGATCCATTGGTTGTTTAGTAGTATGTTGTTTAATCCCCACAGACTTGTGAATTCTCCAGTTTTCTTCAAGTAATTAATTTCTGGATTTATACCACTGCAGTCAAAAAAGATGCTTGATACTATTTCAATTCTCTTAAATTTATTAAAACTTGTTTTGTGGCCTAGCATATGATCTATCTTGGAAAATTTTCCATGTGTTACTGAGAAGAATGTATATTCTGTTGCTTTTAAGTGGAATGTTAACTGTTAAGTCTATCTGATCTAATGTATCATTTAAGGTTGGTGCTTTCTTACTGATTTTCCGTTTGGATGATCTATCCATTGATGTAAGTGGGATACTAAACTCACCTAGTGTTAATTATTGCTGTCTATTTCTCCCTTTAGATCTGTTAATATTTGCTTTATATATTTATTTATGTATGTTGGGTGCATAAATATTTACAAATGTTATTTCTTTTTCTTGGAGAGCCCTTTAACATTATGTAATGTCCTTCTTTGTCTCTCACTACAGTCTTTGTTTCAAAGTCCATTTTGTCTGATATAAATATAGCTACTCCAGCTCTCCTTACATTCCTTGCATAGAATATTTTTTCCGTCCCTTCATTTCCAGTGTGTCCTTACATCTAAAGTAAGTTTCTCATAGGCACCATATAAATGAGTCTTTTTTAATCCATTCTGCCATTCCGTGTCTTTTGATTGGAAAATTTAGTTCATTGACATTTAATGTAATTATTGATAAGTATGTGTTTATTGTCATTTTGTTAACAGTTTTTTGGCTATTTTGTAGTTCAAAAAATTTTTTGCATCTCTTTTTAAGATCTACATATCTTTGATATATTTTCAAATGTAATCCAGCTACACTGTACCCCATCATATAGATAAACTACAATTTAATTAAGTACTATGCTAGTGACAGGTATTCACATTGTTTCCAATCCAATGCTATACTAAAAAAAAAAAAAAATCTGTAATGGGTAATGATTTATATAAGTATTTCTTACATATAAGATTGTATCTTTAGAATAAATCCAAAGTAGAACTTCTGGGTCAAATATTTTCCTCCCATTTACTATTTATCTTTTAACTTTATTTTGATTGTATGATTTTTGCCAGGCAGAATTTCTTTCTTTTTTTTTTTTTTTATCAGCCATTAACTCTTATGTCTTCCAGGTTTTAGAAAGACCTTCTACCTTCTACAGCTATACAACAACCCTTCCATATTTTCTTCTAGTACTTTTATAGTTTCATTTTTTCACATTTCTTTCTTTTCTCGTATAGCTGATATTGAATAAATGAAGTGATGAACCTGCTGAAGATTTTCTCTTATATTATTCGAAACAAGGAAGTCGTTAGATTCCATTCTGAATTACCAGAATTTGTGATGAATTAACACAATAATGCTTTATGAAAAATATTACTTATTTCAACCATGACAGGATAGTGACCTATGATTATTAAAGACAGAATAAACCAAAAGGTAGTTTATATGTCTCAAAGTATGCAAATCCCCAAAACCTAAAAATAACAGGAAGATGACTTTTCATAAAGGTTTTTTTCTAAGTAAAATTGGCTTTCTAACACTATTTTGATTGGATATAAAGCTCTATATAGAAGATTCTCTATATAGAAGGTTCTCTATGTGCCCCCATCTGCCACACTGACAAAAATTTACCTAAGGTGTAATTACCTCTGTCCCAATCAGTTCCCTGTTGTCTAAGGGCCTGTTTCCTCCCTTCTTATTTCTTCTCTCAATTTTGAATAGCAACTTACTTAAATTCTGAACCAAGTCATATTTTAAGATACATACATGGATGATTCTCTCTGACAAGTCATTGTTAGACAAGCCCGGCCTGTGTCTGATTAACCTCACAACCTTAAGACAGCCATCCTCCCAGTATGGCCTCAGTCACACCAGTCATGGTGCATCAGAACCCCTGCACTACACTACAATCTAGGCAAATTCCATGAGGTGGGGATGGTGTGGTGTGGGTAAGCATGCATTTCAACATGGGGCTTAGAATGCCTGAAGGACAGCAGTACAGAAATTCTATACAATCGAACTTCTATCTTATTTCATGCAAAATATAAAACCCTGAACATGTTCACTTTTCTGTTTTGTGCCCATGGTAATATGTATGGTAAGTCAGTTATAGCAGGGGGCCAAAAGTCTTTCTGAACATGTGCTATATTCTCCCAGTTATTGAAGCACTGTTTTATTCAAATTCAAAATTAGGGGGGAAAAGTAAAAAAGATTGATATCATATAGCAAACACATATATATGATTAAAATAAGTCCTCATAAACAGAAAGCTATGAAAGTATTTGATTTCAATCCATTATCATTCAGGCAATGAAGAGACAGAAAGATGTATAATGTACAAATCACCTGTCTTCAAGTAAAATATTTAATTTGACATGTAACACAGAGTAGACACTGTTGACCTTAATAATTTATGTGATAACCAGCCCCTCCAAACACTATCCCTGAGGCTGTGTAACTTTGTTCCAGGAGCTCACACCAACCTATTCTCAGTCCTCAGGTTCTTTCAATTCCAAGCTCCTCTGCAGAGATGTATTCCTTTCCTAATAACTGGGTTTCTCGGCCTTCTTCCATCAGTGGTCAGAACTCTATCATGACATCATTTCAATAGGTGACCAGAATCTGGTTTTGTACCCTCTTCCTTAATTTTAGTTCCTGTCAAAAATTTCCAGTCTTAGAGCTGGTATCTCAAATGCTCACCACCCAGAAAAGGACATACGCATTGCCTTAATCTTTGCATGGCTTACCATTCTCAAGATCTGCCTGACGCTAACATTCATAACTTCCAAGTTCCCTGCTAACCATCTTTGTCCAAAATTTACTCAACAAGAAAATCTTTGACAGATTTCTATTCCCTTGACTACCCTTTATCTTGTAGACATACTTCCCAGTTTCTGATACATTTCAGAGAAATGCTTTTGTTTATTCATTCTTGGAACATTCTACCTCTGGACCTCCTATACCCAGTTTAGTTTCCTTCTACCCCTGGGGATCACTGAACCCTGAAGATCCAACTGGATCCTTAATCCAGACACTCCCAATCTGATCAATCACGCCAATGTCCTTGTCCAGTGGTTCTCAAATATTAGCATGCATTAGAAATACCCAAAGGCTTATTAAAACAAAAATTTCTAGACCATGCCCCCAGAATTTTTGATTTGGTATGTCTTGGGAAAAGCTCAGGAATAACTTCTGAGCACTAGGTTTCAGCACAGGAGATGGTGATGATGCTGAAAAGCTATGCCAATGAATATACATACTACAACATCTCCAATTATAGATTATAGCCCAATAAGGAGGTTAAACAATGAAGGAAGAAATCAAAAGTAGTTGGGATATTCCCACATAAGAAAAAATTTTAGGTGGGCCTCAAAGATGGGATAAGACTGCCATCATAGAGTTTACATGCATGTGGAAGACAAAAACCAAACAAAATATTTTCATTCAACTTACAGGGCTAAAAAAGAAGGGGGGTAGAATAGGGAGTCTTGAATATGTTACAGTTTTGAATAGCATAACCAAATTTCACTGAGAGGGTAACATGAAGCATAGGAAGTGAGCTAGCTAGGCAGACACCTCAGGAAAAGCTTTCCAGTAAAAGGAAGCAAAGAATACAAAGAATCTGACTAAGCTGGGTCCAGTCCTCATATGTCTTTGAGGGAGTGAGGAGAGGATGCTACAGGCACCAGAGTGGGCAGAACAGACTAAGCAAGAGAGAAAATGAGATGAGTTCAAAAGTCAGAATAAATAGATTGTGCAGGGCCTAGTAGGTCATTGTAAAGATTTGCCTTTTGCTCCAAATGCACTAGGAAGCTATTAGAGGATTTTGAGTGATGGGATGACATAACAGTTGCTAAATACTACTATTAGTACTACTACTACTACTACAACTACTACTACTACTACTAGCAGTGTCTACCATGTAGATACTATTAACTAATTTAATCTAAGTACTACAGTATGATATAATGATTTGTCAGAAATATATATTTGGTCATTCCAATGACCAAAACAAATTTCTCAGATATAATTTGGTCTTCATCCATAGTTCCTAAAAATGCCTCAGAGCCATAAAGGTGAAAATGGGTGTCTTGTTATTAATGAAGGTGACTTTTGGACCTCACCCAAATGTGGGGGTTGGTTGTCAGGAGGACCAACCATGTGATTAGAGGGTTGGAACTTCAGTCAATACCTCCTGACCTCTGGGGAGGGGAGAGGGGCTGGAGGTTGAATCAGACAATGCAATCATGACAATGCAATGAAGCTTCCATAAAAATCCAAGAGAACTGGGTTCAAAGAGCCTCTGGGTTGGTAAACACATCGAGATTAAGGGAGAATGGCACATCTGGAGAGGGCATGGAAGTTCTGCGTCCTCTCCCCATACCCTGTCTTATGTATCTCCTCCATCTGGATGTTGATATGTATACTTTACTATGTCCTCTAATAAACTAGTATAAGTATGTTAGTGTTTCCCTGAATTCTGTGAGTCACTCTGGCAAATTAAAAGAACCTAAGGAGGAGTTCATTGGAACCTCCAATCTATAGCCATTTCGTCAGAAGCACATGTAACTTTGCAACGGGTGTCCAAAGTGGGGGGTGGGAGGCAGTCTTGAGCACTTAACCCATGAAATCCGATGCTATCTCCAGAGTAGATGGTGTCAGAATTGAGTTGAATTCTCAGACACCCAGCTAGTGTCTGAGAATTGCTAGGTGTTATTGAGGGGGCCACCCCCATAGGCATTGGGTCCAGAAACCTAAAAAGATACAGTTATTCCAATTTTACACTTAAATAAGTTGCCTTAAATTGAACAGACTATAAATGGCAGGACCTAGATTTGAACCCAGACAGCCTGGCTCCAAAGTTTGTGCTCATAACTGCTATACTATAGTGTGTCCCATAATCAGACTGAAGTTTAACAGGATTACTCTGGTTGCTATGACTGAAAGAAGTCAAGGATAAAATCAGGAAGCCTGGTTGGGAGTGTTCACAATAATAATCTAGGGTAGAGGCCATGGTGATATGGATCAAGGAGTAGCAGTAAAGAAGATAAAAAGTGATCAGTTTGGATATGTTTTGAAGGTAGATTAAACAAAACTGACTGATAGATTAAATGGGAGATTTGAGAAAAAGGAGTGAAGAAGAACTCCAGATTGTTTAAGAAGACTAACCTTAAAAGATCAGCCTGCTGTGTGGATAAAGTGGTAAGAAAATGTTTAAATTAAAAGCATTTACTGTGGGGTGCCTGGGTGGCTCAGTTGGTTAAGCGACTGCCTTTGGCTCAGGTCATGATCCTGGAGTCCCAGGATGGAGTCCCACATCGGGCTCCCTGCTCAGCGGGGAGTCTGCTTCTCCCTCTGACCCTCCCCCCTCTCATGTGTGCTCTCTCTCTCTCAAATAAATGAATAAAATCTTTAAAAAAAAAAAAAAAAAAGCATTTACTGTGCCTTCTAGATAATAAAAATATCTAACTGCCATATTCCCTATCCTGAAGGGGATACAGTCCCTATAACTTCCCGATAACTTCTCCTTGTCATTTGTTTGCTCCTAAAGGAATTATACACACCAACTATTAGACAACCTAAATGTAGATTAAGTGTTTTGTTATAATGCATAGAACAGGATAATGACTGAGCTCATCCTAAAATGTGAAGCTTTTCTGTACTTCATAATATTTTATTTAGATTTTTATTGGTTTTAGGCAGAAATCAATATGCAGAGGTTTTCTTTAAAAAAAAAAAAAAACAACCTATTTTAGAATAAGCAAGGCATAGCTGCACATTCCTGTATAAATGTCATCACTTTGAGTCATTAGTAAGAAATGTGTTACAAGGATTAGAACATGTACATTGAAAAGCAGCTGGGGAAAAGAAATATCAGCTGTTGGCAAAGAGCATTGTTGGAGGATGGTCACTGTGCAAAAGCTGATCTCTCCCTCCCTCTCTTTCCCTGTCTCTTGTACAATCATATTCTATTAATACATTAGAAATGAGTGGTTCAACTGGTTCTTCAAAAAGAAGAAAAACATAGCAATGCATTAAGTAGTCATAAACAAGATGCATATTTAAAACAGATGTTTATAAAATCGTTCCCTTTTGAATGCAGTCTAATCTCAGCAGTATCAATCCATTCAGGGCAGCATGATCTTGGGTACTGGGTCAGGTTGTATCTGAATGAGTCAGCATTTCAGTCAGAGAACTTCTGTAATAGGAATGAAAATCCCCTGGTTGGAAAGCTTGGCCAGTGTCACGTGAGACCCACTGATGTGAGGAGTTCCCCCAAATCCAAACTCTCAAGAGTAAAACAAGGAGACATCCCCACTGCTGAAAGGGTTCCTGACATTACTCATCAGAGAACAGCTCCCCAGTGAAGTCTGATTTCACTGTGACCTAGAAGCAGGGGTAAGCATTCAGTATTTCTTAGTACTGAACACCTCTCCAGCACTCCTCACTTGCTCTTAATTCTGGAATTTCTCAAAGTAGAGAAAACTCACATTGATTTCATAAATTGGTATATTGTTTATACGAGAGATTCCAGATTAAGCTACACTATTCATGTGTTATTTTCCAGAAATATACAATCTGGCTTAAAATAAGAATAGAAAATATTTTCTCAAAGTCACAAATGACTCTGTTAGCATTTTTGGTCACTTAGCATTCCAGTCAATTAAACCATGGAGTCTTTGATCTTCCTCTAAACACTTAACAGGAATCATTCTATAAAATTCTCTAATTAAGCAGAGAATACCAAATATAATCTCTTCCTGATGTTTCATGATCATTCCTTACAATATCTTCCCATGATATAGTAATTCCCCAAAACACATCTAATTCTATACAGCTATTTATCCCCATAATAAGTTTTGGGTTTTTTTTTAAGATTTTATTTACTTATTTGCCAGAGAGAGAGAGCACAAGCAGGGAGAGCGGCAGGCAGGGGGAGAAACAGGCTCCCCTCTGAGCGAGGAGCCCAATGTGGGACTCAATCCCAAGACCCTGGGATCATGACCTAAGCTGAAGGCAGGTGCTTAACTGACTGAGCCACCCAGGCATCCCTCCCCATAATAAGTTTTTCACATGCTATTTCTTACCTTTAACTTCTTGGTCTCCATTTTGATGTCTGAATATCAGTATGCCTGCTTCTATCAACAACACAGTATGTTTCTCCAGTTACTGCCCCCTTATAATTTTCATAACATATTATGTCCTGAGAGGTAGAAAACTCATTTGTCCATACTATGTATTAAATAAAGTCAATAAATGGTTTTTCTATCTTTAATTATCAGTAATATAGACAGCTGGATGTTTAGATTATGTCCAAAATGAAAAGTACAGTTAACTATATTAAAATTAGAATTTCTGTATTTCACAATGTTTATCAAGTGATCACTACCACTTGAAGTCTTTAGAGATGTATCTTGCAACTTACTTAAACTGTATAAACTCCCCAAATGCGGTTACAAAATAATATCTAACATTAGAGAGGTTCAGGTTTTTATTGAAAAAAAAAGTCATGCTGACCTAAAACATTCTCAGGCTGAAGCAGTGAAAAATATCTCAGGCTTCCATGGTATTTGGTGAAAATTTGTGTTGCTTTGATAATTATTAGAATGGCATGGAAAAAATTCAAAACTCCTTCTGGGGAAAAAATACACAACCATACACACACACACCCTACCTAAAAACTCTTCTGCCAAAATAAAACAAGCAGTATTTGAAGAGAGGAGAACCCTCTAGACATAAACTCCATTCTCTTCTTCCTTTAGGATAGTAATTTTGGACCTGGTGTGCATAATGCAAACACCTAAAGAGCTTTAAACAAACAAACAAACAAAAACTGATGCCCCAACCCACCTCACATCAATTAATCATCAGTATCTCTGGATTATTCTTATTTCCCTTTTCAGAGAGGTAGATCACTGTGGTCAGAGAGAAACCCTCTTTCACCAAAGGAATACTACATAGGCAGGGGAACTTGGAAATTTCAGCCTGTGATAGGGGAAAAGAGTCGCAGCCTCAAGCAGAAGTTTATATTGCTGAACTACAGATCTAAACCTTGACTGCACTCTACCTTTGAGCCCTGCAAATAATCATCAATGGCTTTCATCTTCATTCTTTCAACAAATAGTTATTGATGGTTCTCTGTGAACCAGGCCCCTGTGTGCTAAATGTTAGAGATAAAAGCAAATACCAGAATTTAAGACAATGTAAACTTTAAGAGCTGTGTTCCCAACTCCTAGTTGACACATAGTAGGCACTCAGTAAATATTCTTGGAAGAATCAATCACTGCCTTCATGGATTTTACAATATAATAGGGAGTGGAGTGGCAGATAGTAAGAAAATAATTGCATTACTAAGTATAAGTAGAAATTTTGGTAAATGCTAAGAATGAATTCAAAGCAAGAATGAGAGGAGAGATTTTAATAAAGGAAACTGTTTTAAATTGGGGGGTTAGGGAAGAACTCTCAGAAATTCACAATGAAGCTGAGACCTGGAGGAAAGGAGTTCAGGTGAAAAAATGTACTGTTTGCATAGGGAGTGGAATTGAATATAATCTAGCAATTTTGACATCGCAGGGGTTCCCTCTTTAAAAGTCAGCTATTCAGGATTTTTTCATTTCTGTTCCTAGAGGGTTAGAGGAGTTGTAACAATGTCTCTTACTGTATCATTTACCAAATGTACTGTCAGAAAAGCGATTACCAAGTTACAACTTAACACAATAAGAAAAAATCCTGTTGGAAGTAACAATAAATAAACCACAACTGAAGCTACTACCTACTATCTAATTTCCTTCCTTAAAAGAAACTAATTTTTTCTAAACAAATTTTTGTCACCTAAACCAATGTGCGTATGGTATTTTCTTTTTCTCTGTAAATAGAAAATTATGCAATCCAACAAGTCTCCTCGTTTGATTCAATTAGCAAAAAAGTTTACCACCAAATTCACAGTCCAGCTGTATCAAACTAGTCCCTCCAGATATTTCTTTCTACTGTTTTTTCTCTTCTCTTTGCTTATTCGTTTTCAGTGTCTTTTTCTAGTTTTTATCCCTCCATCTCCTTCAGAAAACTAACAGTGGCACATATCAGAAGCACTGGGGACCTTTTCCCAATTACAGGGTAGTTGCATATGTTATGCCAAGGATAGCCAGTGAAAATACTGCAAAATCCAAACCTCTCCTACTACACTATTAATTTTCCCATTGAACTGAATGGAAAGCAGGCTGAGGGGAGTATTTTCCAGGTGCATACATCTCCTTCCTAATGCTTGCCTTTAAACATATTAAGCATGATAAATAACAAACAATAAAAGCTGCATTCAAATAAAGCTTTTTAATTAATACATTGCATCAAATTACAAGAGAAAGGCACTATCAGCACATTCCAATCTCTGATAAATCAAACGCACTGATGCCTTGGTGCAACCCACAGCTGACTCAGCCCTGCAGCAGCACAGACTGATCTTACAGTCATGAACCCAGAGCTTCCCCCCATTTGTTCCCATCTTCCTTGTTTTGGTTATATGGCATTTCCATAAACTTAAAAATCTCCGGCAAGCTGCTCTGTAATTTTTCAGCACTTTAACTATCATTTTTGCAGAGTGCTCTCTCCCAAACTCACAGTTCAGTGAATCATAGCAGCTGTTCTGGCCTTCTTCCTAGAGTTTAACATTCTGACTTCCCTTACAAAATTTCTGTTGTAGGGGGTTTGTTTTTTGGTACCAGCACTTTACCAAATAAACATTTGGATAACAGTATTATAGACACAAAACAGACTATAAATTTCAATAATGGTGATTATTAAAATAACTGTATAAAATAGTTACCAAAATCCCTCAAGGAAGTTCCAATCCACAAATCTCACAAAAGTGAGAAATAAGAATGGCAGCTAGACTATATTACTGACATAAATTTAGGCAAATTTAAACTTCTTTTCTAGTTTTGAGAAATAATTGACATACATCATTGTGTATGTTTAAGGTGTACAGCATGATGGTTTGATTTACATATACAGTACTGTCATCCCCATCTCCCCCTGGCTTATTGGTGGGGGATATGTTTCAACACTCCCGGACAAATTTAAACTTCTAACATGCAGAACTTTGACTCCTCTGTTCTGCTCACATTCCCCATCCAATCTATCTGCAAATCCTATCAGCACTACAGAATCCAGCCTTACCTGTGAGTGGTCTAAATCTCCGGGAGTGGTCTAAATCTGGGCACCATCATTGTTTCCCTGGACTACCAAAATAGCTTCCAGAAGGATCTCCCTGCATTTATCCCTGCCCACTTCAACCTATTCCTTCCACTGTCCCTAAAATGACACATCTACAACTCTGTCAGCTGAGGGCTTCAATGTATAGTTGAGCAGTTGTATTCCACATGGTCACCTAGCAAAGGGGCTTGTTCTCAATAAAATTCAAACTCCTTACCATAGTTTCCAAGTCCCTAAGTGATCTGGTCCTGTCATTCTGAGCTCCTCTCCCATCACTAGCCCCTCCCTGCCCCTGCTGCAGGCACATGGGAAAACCTGCTATTCCAGGGACACATCAAGCACACTCTAAGGCATTGGTACTTGTGATTCCTGCTGCCTATAACGTTCTTCTCCCAGCAACAATTCCTCCCTTCATGTCTGTTCAAATGTAACCAATATGAAAAGTCCTCTCTGAAAACAGTACCTAAAATGGCATTGCCAACCTCAGCACTCTTGGCCCTCATCCCATTTTATTTTTCTTTGTGATACTTATATCTACCTAGTACATCTGTTTATGGTCCTTTCTTACTCCACTAGAATGTATACTTCATTGATATGAAGATGCAACTCACAGAAGAAACAGCAGGGACAATAAAATGCTTTTATTTTGACAAGTAAAGAAAGAAATCACTATAAATTTGAGAATCAAACTCTTATTTCCCATAAAAACTAGAAGAAAATCTTTTAAAAGTAATGCTACTGGGAATTCCACACAACAGACCATTTGGTACCTGCTGGTGGAGATGACAATCCATATAACCTCTGAAAAGCAAACTGATAATATGCAACAAGAGATAAAACAGTTCATATCCTTTGATTTCAAAATTTTGTTTCTTGGACCTATCTTGTAAAAACGGAAACCAAACACATTTTCAAGAATATCCCTACAATGTTATTTCTGTTACTACAAAATAGAAAAGAAACCATATTTCCAATAATAGAATAATAGTAATACAAATTATGGCATAACCCCACAACAGATATCAAAATGTTACTTTAAAATCATGACTTGAACAGTATTTTAAGCCATGAGAAAATACTTACAATGTAGTGTTTTGTGAATATGGTAGAATGCAAAACGCTTTTCGATATGTGTATGTATCCTGACTTTATAAAGAAAACATATGAAGAAATGTGAACCAAAAAAGGGAAAAAATTATCAAAATGTTTTATATTGTTTACTAATGATAGTGGGATTATGGACAAATTTAATTTATTCTTCTTAAATGTCTTCATTTTCATTTATATGTATTTAATTTCACTGTAACCAAAATATAATTTTTAAATGAAGTTATACCACCTTCGTGAAGTCTGTTGTATCTTAGTTCTTACTGACTCCCACTGGTGCTTCAACATGTCTTAGAAAAGATTTGTCACTTTTTACTAGTTTTCAGAATGATCTTCAGATGAAAAACATGTTTAGAAAGGGCTAAACTAACTGCTAACTGGGCACATGACATCAAAATAAATCCAGATTCACCGAAGATTTATTTTTATCTTCATCAAAATGAAAGCAAAAATTATTGAGATTTATCATTTTAAACACATGCACTTAAAACCAAAAAGGTAAAATTTCCATGGCAGCATATTAAACCTGTATTAGCATTTATTAATCTAACCCATCCATTTTCAATCTAGTTTTGTTTATTTGTTCATTTTAACATTAAAGTGTATGTACTTCTTATCCGGAGTTGCCAAAAATTATCAAAAATAAACAAAACACATGTAATTAAAAATAAATAAATGCCATGTGTAGTTGGCAAAGAGCTTAGAGCCTAGAGAAGTAAAATGAAGCACTCTATGTCCCAACTCCAAATAATTTTGAGGAAGCCCAACATTCTAATTATAATGCAAGATTGTCCTGTAGATTTGCTCAGCAGAAGTTTCAGCCACAAGCTTATTTTTTGTTTCTGCAATGGGCAAAAAAACTATAAAAGTTTTTTAAAAATTACATGAAAACCAAACTTTCAAATAAAAATCATTAAATCTGTAATTGTGAAGTATAGTTATGGTGATCCAAAAGTTTTCTCTTGTACTTTTGCTTTCATAAATACTTAAGAAGTGGAGTCAAATTAAATCCTTCCTTCCTAAATGAGCCAGATTTTTTTTTCCGGTTATCTCTTGACCTTCTCAAATTCCAGAAGCCTTAAATAAGCCCCAGTTGTTTCATCTCAGAAAAGTAACTTTAGTCAGCTAAGTAATTACTGAAGACTAAGAGGGTGTTGTGTGAGATGAAAACACTAGAAAATAAGATGAATGAATAGCTGAAAGTCAAATAAACACTATAAAATTATAATTAGAGATAAGTGGCACTACACTGTCCTCCACATTAAGTTATGATCCACTGGCCTTAAAAAAAAAAAAAAAAAAAAGAGGATAAGGGGGAGATAAAATCCTATTACTTAGCTGCCTCTATTTTATAGTTTAATTTCATTTTCCTCATGATTTTCTTCAGCAGTTGTTCTTAAAACTTGAGAAAGTATTCAAAGATCTTAGAATTTTATAATAGACTTTCATGTGAATAAGTAGAGCATAATGTTTTATGTAATGCTGACCCCATACTTGGATCCCCACTGTCAAAAAGACATAAAATTCTGAAATTGAATTATTTGTCAACCTTCAAGAACAATACTGAAAAAAAGTCATACAAAAATAAATGTTGGGGTCCCTGGGTGGCTCAGTCATTAAGCGTCTGCCTTCGGCTCAGGTCATGATCCCAGAGTCCTGGAATCGAGCCCCACATCAGGCTCCCTGCTTGGCGGGAGGCCTGCTTCTCCCTCTCCCACTCCCCCTGCTTGTGTTCCCTCTCTCGCTGTGTCTCTGTCAAATAAATAAATAAAATCTTTAAAAAATAAATAAATAAATAAATGTTAAAACTATATTTCTCCAACTCCTTTGGAGCTAAACTTCTAGATGAAAATAAGCCCCATCTTTCAGATTCACGTCTATGAGATGTAGAAGACAGATGGTCTTCTCCCCGTGACTACTGGCTGTTTCTCCTAGGAAGCATGTTTCAACAAGATGTGGAGTTATCCACATTAGTGTTCTAGTCTTCCATTTTGTGTGGGAAGATAGAGGAAAGGGAGAAAATGAAGGAGACAGGGAGAGAGACACACAGATAGACATGTGGCAGAGGAGGTAGTGGAATTCTGCTCCTAGAGTCTAGTCACCAACTTCACGTGAGTAAGGAGTCAGTGGACACAGCTTCCTGATCCCTGAATTATATTTACGGCAGCATATTCATAACTCAATAGACCTACCCCCAACTATAATCAAGGTAGTAACTTCCTACTTTGGTCAGCTGTTCTGCTGTCTTAGGTATCAAGGCTGAAGGCTCAGCGTAAAGCCTGCCCTTCCAGCCTTTCCCACAATTGTGTAAGCCCATACCTACTACTGTTAAATCCCTTTCTGCTCCAAATATCTAAAGTGGCTTCCCTTTTCTGAATGGAACTCTGACAGACATAGGTGCCTACCCCTCTCGGTAGTTGTGACTGAGGTGAGCCATGGGTCATCAGACCCCTCAGTAGGATCCACAAAGAAACTTCCAGAGGCATGCAGTTCTAAGGCATAGCAATTCACAGACTTGGTACCCACAGTAAGAGATACTGTCTCTGTCCTCTTGCAGGTAAATCCAGCTGAGAAAATGAAGTTAATTCACATGAAAAGACTGAGAATAATATATTAAGTACTTAATTAACAGATTATATATTAGCATGGGGGGGGGGGGGACAAAGAACCAGGAGACACCTTGAATGTATCACTTAATGCCTCTAGATACAGTTACTTGGATTAGAGAAGCAGGAGGTAGTAAGGGAAAATATTAAAATCAGTCATCTTTAGGAAAGTTCCCAGTTCTAATAAAATGATTTTTGGAGAATACTGTGATAAGGTGACATCAAAGACAGCTTCATGAATGGGAAAGATGGAGTCTTAAAAAAGACAAGTGGGATTCTGATAGTGGGAAGGAACTGGAAAAACAGATATGACTTAAGAAAGGTAAAAAAGCATGATATCTTCACTGGACAGTGAGGAGTCCAGTATGAATATAGAGTGAAAACTGGGAAATAATAAATATACTTGAAAAGAGGGAAGGCACTGGAAGCTTCTGAACAGGGCAGTGAAATTAGAGATTAGAAAAATCTGGAGCCAGCTAATTCTTTCCTGTGGGGGCTGTGCTGTGCACTGTAGGATGTTTGAGCAGCATCCCTGGCCTCCACCCACAGAATGCCAGTAGCACCCACCACTCATGGCAGTCAAAAATGTCTCCAAACATTACCAAGTATCTCCTGGGCTGGGGGCAAAATCACTCCCGGTTAAGAGCTACTGGACTCCAGAAAGATTAGTGTGGAAAGATAAGAGTAATAATTTAAGAAGCAATTATAACGATCTCATTCTGTGATGTGCGCCCAGATCAGGAGCTGCACACACACATTAGTGCAGAGGCCAGGGGAGAGCTGTGGGGAACACAGCTACAGGAGCACCATCCCAAGGAGAGAACGCCTCAGCATCAGCCAGCTGTTGTTGCCAGGGGAAGGCAAATCCTTTCTTTCTTCCCCACCTCCCCTTCCAAGAGAAGTAAATTCCAGATTTTTAAGTAAAATTTCCTGATTTTAAAAATACAGGACTTAGTTCAAGTTTTCTGGAAAACAATAAACAGGTTGGTTGGGGCGCCTGGGTGGCTCAGTCAGTTGAGCAACTGCCTTCGGCTCAGGTCATGATCCCGGGGTCCCGGGATCGAGTCCCGCATCGGGCTCCCTGATTGGCGGGGAGTCTGCTTCTCCCTCTGACCCTCCCCCCTCTCATGCTGTTTCTCTCTCGCTCGTTCTCAAATAAATAAAGGGTGCCTGGGTGGCTCAGATGGTTAAGCGTCTGCCTTCAGCTCAGGTCATGATCCCAGGGTCCTGGGATCAAGTCCCGCATCGGGCTCTCTGCTCAGCGGGGAGCCTGCTTCTCCCTCTGCCTCTCTCTCTGTCTCT
The DNA here is from genome assembly GCF_029215605.1 of Mirounga angustirostris. Lineage (NCBI taxonomy): Eukaryota > Metazoa > Chordata > Mammalia > Carnivora > Phocidae > Mirounga > Mirounga angustirostris. The sequence goes on along the minus strand of NW_026991709.1, from coordinate 114,803,975 downwards.
TATGAATAAATACATAAATCTTTAAAATAAATAAATAAATAAAATCTTTAAATAAAAAAAAAATAAAATAAAATAAACAGGTTGGGTTTAACCCCCAAGCGACCCAAGATTTGCAGCCTGGACTAAGGTGATGATAGCTTGGAGGGTGTTTAGGAGGAGAATTTAATGGATCCAGATCAAACAAACCCACTGTAAAAAGACAGTTTTGGGAAAAGGTGGAAAAGTGAACTTGAGTAAGCATTAGATGACATGAAGGAATTACTACTGACTGTGATAATGGTATTATGTTAAAAAAAAAAAGACTCATCTGTTTGCGATATTTAATTATATGTTATATATAGATACGTTTTCCATTATAGATGAAACAAAAAAAGAGAGAAAGTAATGAGTGGAATTCAACACATCTGAATATCAAGAATCAATCAGAGGAATGAGGAAAAGTGACTTCAAAGATTTGAATTAGAGTAAATAAAGAACATCACCAAAGAGACTGCACCACTAAATTTATTATTTATTTCCTTTGGGTTCCCCTGGCAAAAAACTGTCTTAATTTGTTAAAACTTATTTTCTAGAATTTATTGACAGCCTATACTTTTCTCCCATTACCAATCAGAATACGAGAATTAATTCTATACAATAATTCTAGGTTCCACTTTAGAATAATGTTAATCAGAATTCTGTTTAAATAATAGTAGCACTCACTGGGCCATTTCTGTTCCCAGACCCTGTGCTAAGGTTTTTATTGGCATTATCACATGTAATCCTCAAATCAACCCTAGGCGACAATTATCATTATAAAGAAACTATGATTCAGAGATCTTAAGTAACTTGTTCCAAGGATAATCAGCAAATGAGTGGTAGAGAAGAGATTTAAATTCAAGCTGTCTGATCACAAGACCCTATCCCCTTAACCATTACACTGTCTCCCACAGGGCAACTTTCCCATAATTAGCAGGCAAGCAGTTTATTACCATCTGGCCTTAAAATAAATCACGTATCCCAGTGAGCCAGGCAAGCCCATATATACCTTTAATTCACAATTAATGGTGTCCAACCCCTTTCCTATTTCGTAAACATTCTTTGGCTATATCTAGAAAGCAAACATCCTCTTCTGTACTGCTTAATGTTTGAAGAGTAAAGTAGCATTTCCCTCAAATTCTTAGTACCATATTCAAAATGAAAGTGGGACCAAGACAGCTTTCCCGATAATTCAAAGCACAACAGACTTGTACGTCAGTTTATCAGAAATACCAATAGATGTGAGGCACCCTCTGCCACCATGAACATGGCCACGGTTGGCTTCACAGAGTCACAGTACCTATGTTCCTGAACTTCTGCTGTTCCTCAAGGCAACCAAATGAAAAGTGAATCCAGTACTGCACACTGTCTCTAGTGCTTGTCCCACTAGGGTTCACGTACGCTGGGCTAGGCTAGGGGCCAGGGCATGGCAAGAACAGCTGAGATATACAACTTATTATGGTTAATATGAAATGCTATACCATCAACTAGCATCATCCAGATAAACAAATCCCTAAGTATAAAAATATGCAAACCATATTGCTGCTTGGTGCATATCCAATTGTACATAAGCAAAATTCTCTTTTGCCAGCATTCAGGGCAGTGCCTTCTAGTTCAGAGGTTTTTTTTTGTTTGTTTGTTTGTTTGTTTAATTTTTTTTTTTTATTTATTCATTTGAGACACAGAGATACAGAGAGAGAGAGAGAGAGAAAGCATGAGCAGGGAGAGAGGCAGAGGGAGAGGAAGAAGCAGGCTCCTCGTTGAGCCAGGAGCCCTATGTGGGGCTCGATCCCAGGACCCTGGGATCATGACCTGAGCTGAAGGCAGATGCTTAACCATCTGAGCCACCCAGGCGCCCCGAGTTCAGAGTTTTTTTAATTACTGGTCTGAACACATTCAAATCACTTATTTTATAATTTTCTAACATGCTTACAAGCAATTTCACCTCCCTTTCTCCACTTACCTTCTACTCCACCACCTCTTCACACTGAATAGGATTCACTCTTAGAAGGATTTTCTACAACTCAAATACGCTTGAAACTAATTCAAGTGTGGGCTATTCTGACACTTGAGAAAAATTCATATCTTGCATCTACAAAAAATTTAAATCCAGTTACAGAAAAGAAGATGTAGCTATCAATTGTAGTCATTTCTTAAGTTTGCATGTTTAAAGTACTATGCTTAGTTTATCTTTTACCGCAACCTGAAAAATCTTACCTCTCGACTCATCCATTTACTGCAGCCCACGATGGCACTGCTGATCCTGGGGCAATAGTGCCCTTCCGTGACTTGCGATGGAGAAGAGGGGCTTGGCTGTTGAGGATTTTATACCATATGAAAAAAAACCTTATGCTTACATTTGTGGGATATAAAAATACCAATCACTTTATATTAAATCATAACATAAAGGTTAGTTTATCCGATTTTAAAAGAGATCTTTCTTTAACCTAACCTACTCTACAGGAAAAACATCTGCTAATGCTTACTTGCTTATTCAAAAAATCACAGTTAATCTCCAAAAACAACATCCAGCCTAAATGGTTCTGTGATTTTTGGTAATCTTACTCTTGAAAAAGCAACAACTGTATATATTTTCAAAATTAAGCCACCCTCTTCCTCCTCCAATTGTTTTATTTGAACTGTTTCCTCCAATTTACATAAAATCCTTCTGCAAACAGTAGGGGGAAAAGCCAAGAAAAGAGAAAAAGCACTGGGCACCACCATCTCCTCCAAAGATTGGGCCTAAGATAGTACCACTCACAAGATATGTTCCATTCTAGAGGTGCAAACTCATGTAGAATAAGTGTTACTGTGACAAAGATCGAGCAGCATATCAAAGAAAATTCCAGATCAAAAGGCATTCCAACTTTCTACTCCATTCTTAAGGCTTAACAGTAATCTCCATGGCTAGAGACACATGCATACAGACAGAGACAGATACTCACACAAATACTTTTCTCCCAAAGACTGATTTTCTTTTTATTTACCATGTTTCTAGTTTACTGAATGCGATCATATTTTAAAGATACTTAGTGAATCTAAAAATTAGGTGATTTGATAACTTTTGGGAACAATTTGGAAGAGGGCCTCCAATTTTTAAACAGCACATTTCATTAAAAAAAAAAAAATTTTTTTCTAATTTTAAAGAGTTACCAGCATCATTTTTGTTAACCAATAGGACTTAAATAGTCAAGACTGAAGCAGAAGAATGTAAAGTTATTTTTTAAAACAGCTTACAGTATTCAAATGTACTGAAGAGTATATGATTCCTTTCAGAAGACAGAAAATAGCTTCATACAAACACCAGACTATTTTCTTCTCTCACATTAAAGCACTTGGAATATTTTTAAATGTAAATTTAATTCCAGTTATTCTTAGATTTACTTTCTTACCTCTAAATCAAAACTTAATTAGGAAAAAAAGCAATATCAAGACCTGTCCAAGTCCAACTCCTGAGAGAATAACTAGAATATTAAAATACAAAACAACTTTGTATCTATGCTTCCTTTGGCATAACGAATGTATTAATAGTAAGTTTCCTTCAGGCCTGTTTTCTGATCCCTGCAGCCTTTGTCTCTACTCCACATCCTGACACTTAGAATTCAAGAGACATCAAATGACAGAGCTATAAAGATCATAAATTACAAAGGAAGTCTGGAGAAGCAAGGTAATTGGCTCAAGGTTGGTGAATGGAAAGGTTAGAACTTAGATCAAAGTTTCCTGATGCCCAGATGTCAGTGCTCTTCCCCATAAGCCAGGCTGTTTCACCTTAAAAGCTTCTTTGATTTGTTCAGTTTTATATAAGCATTATTCGTTCTGCAAGAATCTTAGAATTTCAGTGTGGAGCAGGAGCTAAGCCTGGTGTGTTTTTTGTTTGTCTTGTTTCATTTTTCTATTTTTCCTTCGCATAAGGCAACACAGAACACAAGCAAGTCACTGAGTAAATACTTGAATTAAATTTTGAAATATTAATTGTCATATTCAGAGTATTACACAATGGGAATCGTTCTTAGCATACATTTGTATCTAGGAAGTTACAATATGTAAATTACCTCCATAAAAAATGTATTCTGGGAGAACTTAAAGCTTAGTTAATTAAATAAACAGATTTATTAAAGTATGTAGACTCATAAAAGAAAATATAAATTGCTACTCAAAACGAAGAATTAAAGCAATACCAACAGAGTTATAGGTAAAAAATGCATAAAAACTTTCACTCACAGAAGAAAATAGATTGCCTAATTGCTAGGGTTATGCTGATATGTTCCATGAAACTTTAGAGATATCAGGTCCCCCTCTGTCTACGGAAAACACAGTCATGTTTCTCCTCTACCTACTCACACACAATACTTCTGATACCAGATGTGTAGATTTTTTCTCACACTGGCCAAGTTTCCAAGACCTCCTCCTCCAGTTTGATAATTTACTACAGCAGCCCATAGAACCCAGAAAAACAGTTTACTATTGCAGGTTTACTACAAAGGATATTTTAGAAGATGCAAATGAACAGCCATATGAAGAGATAAATAGGATGAGATCTGAAAGGATCCCAAGTGTCCCCATCGATTTGGGGTACACCACCCTCCTCGCACATATATGCAATCACCAACCCAGAAGCTCTCCAAACCCCATACTTTAGGTCTTTTTTGTAGGCATAATTGATTATTAACTTATTTTCTAACCCCTCTCCCTCTTCAGAAAATGAGGTTTAGGGCTGAAAACTTCAAGCTTTTTTTTTTTTTTTTTTTTTTAAGATTTATTTATTTTAGAGAGAGCACAGGGGAAGGGTCAGAGGGAGAAGGAGAGAGAGAATCTCAAGCAGACCTCACCAAGAACAGAACCCCATGTGGGGCTCGATCTCATGACTCCAGATCACAATCTGAGCCGAAATCAAGAGTCTTAACTGACTGAGCCACCCAGGCACCCCTGAAAGCTTCAAGCGTCTTAAGCATAGCTTGATCTTTCTTGTGATCAGCCCCCATTCGAGAGCCCATCAAGAGTCACCTCATTAGAACAAAAGATGCTCTTTTCACCCAGGGAATTCTAAGGGATTTAGTAGTTCTATGACAGGTACTCCTATCACTCAAAAATTACAAGGGTTTTAGAAGCTTTGTGTCAGGAACCAGGGTCAAGGACCAAATATTAGCAGGAACCAGGGGCAGAGACCAAAATATATATTTATTATTTCACAACCTAACAACACTTATGGACTTACAAAGTCCATGATTTTATGGACTCCAACCCTGGAGAAGAAAGAGGTGTCTGTGTAAAAGAACGTGGTAAGAAGAAGTAGAAATGGGATTGAAGAATGGAGAAAGAAAAGCTGAGCCAGGACACAGAACCTAGGAACCCCCCAAAATATGCCAGGTATGCAGGTCTCTAACTAAAGTCAGAATACAGTAAGGACTCTGAGTCTCTACTTTGTAAGTCTGTTCATTTCTTTGCTTTGGTGGTTTTCCAGTTTGGAGTTTTGTTTTGTTTTGCCCTTGGTTACCTAGTAAAGTCACTGTTTAAAAAATTCCAACCCTGTTTAAACTAAACTAAGAAGTAAAGGAGAATTGTCCTTCTTTAGATGCGGCTGACAAGAATTTCAGAGGGTCTAGACAAGCAGAGCACTCTGGTCACAGTGGTGGTGGCAGCTGGAGGCCAGGAAAGACTTTGCACGGCTAGAGCTGGAGAGGGAATACCTCTGAAGACAAGGGGCCTCAGAGCTGGCTTGGGCATGACTGGAAAATCCCATCAAAGGACCCGTTAGCTCACTGCATAACAGCTCTGTGAGACTTCCCTGGATGATTGAATTAGGAAGGTCATTTTAGTCTGCCTGCAAAATGTTTGCCAGTTTCTTTTTTATTTTTTTAAGAAATGATTTAAATTCAATATTTGCTGATTTTTTTTTTTTTTTTGAGACGTTGAAATAGCTGCTGGTGTTTATCATCCTGACAGAACCAGGAAGGAAAGGATTAAATGTTTAAAGAACCGGTCAGAGAATGTATTTAAAATGTCTAAAAGTAACTGGCTTCCTTCTTAGCGCTGTGTGCAGTACCTATAAGTAATTAGCACCCTAAGGCACCCTGAGAGCTTTGGCTTCAAACCAGTCACCAGTCAATGACAGAGCCTTGCTAATGGGACAGTGGCCCTGTGTCGAGACTCTGTGGCCACTGGAATTAAGGGGTAGAGCTGGAGTTTCTCCTGAACAATGCCCAGAATCAGGAATCCAAAACTGCCGGGATTGCACGTACATCTTCCACTTGCTGCTGTGGGGACCGGAGGGTGAAGCTGGGTGGCCTGACGCATATTCAACTTAGTGTACTTGTGTCTGGGACTGACAGCAGATGGTGGTGAAAGAGATAAAAATTGCATGTGCTTGGAAGTTCCTTCATGCCTAAGAACCTTTACTTTGTGATGTCCACAGCATAGAGAAGCAGAACCACATTAGCATTTAAATCAGAGGAAAACCCTCTCTCTTTCTCTTTGGAAGGAACTTTAAAACAGACTAACCGTAACTAGAAAATAAATAGGAGAATTCCTTCTACATGTTTGAGAATGTAATCCTAAAGAAAATGAATAGATGACCAGTAAATGTGATACACACTGGGATGTCTTGTGCACCCAAAATAATGAAAGCAATTATTAAAATCAACATATCAATGTAACAAGTGATATTTAGAAACTGACGCATTTTAGAAACTTAAACATATTTGTTAGAAACACTTTTCCTGACCATTGCTCTCATTTAGCCCCTCACTTTAACTGTATGTTCACCAAAACTCTTATTAGTGTTAAAAGTTTTATATAGTATATTTGTATACTTATTATAGAGTATATGTAGAGAATATATTTTTGTATTTTCTTTGAATTGTATTAAAATTAAAATGTGGTAGGCTTTTTTCCCTTCATAGTGAAGACTTTGATTATAAACACAGTAATTCTCCAGAAATATGAGCCTTCAGCCTAAAGGGAGAAGATACTCAGATGTAGTAGACCCTGACATTTCATCTTAATAATGACTAGAGTGCTCCCATCACTCAGAAATATGCATAGAAACTGGTTGATACTCTCTCGTAAGAAGAATAAAATTCAAAAGAACGGTAAAAGAAAGTATTTCAGTGTTGATCTTAAATGAAAGCAAAGACTGTCTACTACTCACTGTTTAAAGCTCTTCCCTTGTTAGACAAAATTTAATTCTAAACTTATACAAACTAAACTTTAAACCAAATTTCTTGTAGAAGAGAAATAGTAAACAAAGTATATTTCTTTTTTTTTTTTTTTAAGATTTTATTTATTTATTTCAGAGAGAGAGAATGAGAGACAGAGAGCAGGAGAGGGAGGAGGGTCTGAGGGAGAAGCAGACTCCCCGCCGAGCAGGGAGCCTGATGCGGGACTCGATCCCGGGACTCCGGGACCATGACCTGAGCCGAAGGCAGTCGCCCAACCAACTGAGCCACCCAGGCGCCCCCAAAGTATATTTCTTTACCAACAAATTAAGCTTTTTCTCACTTAATCACATCTCCTTTAAGATATAAATTTAAGGAACACCTGGGTGGCTCAGTCAGTTAAGCATCTGCCTTTGGCTCAGGTCATGATCCCAGGGTCCTGGGATACAGCCCACATCAGGCTCCCTGCTCAGCAGGGGAGCCTGCTCCTCCCTCTCCCTCACCTTCTCCCTCTCCCTCTGCCCCCGCTACTGTGCTCTCTCACTCACTCTGTCTCTCAAATAAATAAATATTTTTTTAAAAAGATATAAATTTAAGAAGGGAAAAGATATATACATGTTACAATAGGAATAAAAAGTGACTGCCAAAACTGCTACAGTATCCTACTAATACAATTTAAGATCTGAAAAATACTTGAGTCAATTCAGCAACTAAGTATATAAATGCACTACCCTGAATTAGTTTTTTTTTAATAAAGAGATTTATATTTAAAAATTAAGTAAAATTATTAACAGAAGTCAATTTCCCACTTGTAACATACAAAAGAAAATATGTAATAGAAATCTTTCCTCTGTGTATAAAAATAACATACCTCCACTCTTTGAATTTTGTTTTAAAATAAAGTTATCCTGGGCACCTGGGTGGCTCAGTTGGTTAAGCGACTGCCTTCAGCTCAGGTCATGATCCTGAAGTCCTGGGATCGAGTCCCACATCGGGCTCCCCCCTCAGCAGGGAGTCTGCTTCTCCCTCTGACCCTTCCCCCTCTTGAGCTCTCTCCCTCAAATAAATAAATAAAATCTTAAAAAAAGAAAAGTTATCCTGAGTGGGAGATGTTGAAAGTTATTTTTTAATTATAAACAACAGTTTTTGAAGAAGCATTATTTTTAAGATTTTATTTATTTATTTGAGAGAGAGATCGAGAAAGCACAAGCAGGGAGAGCAGCAGAGGGAGAGGGAAAAGGAGAAGCAGGCTCCCCACTGAGCAGGGAGCCCCATGTGGGGCTTGATCCCAGGACCCTGGGATCATGACCTGAGCCGAAGGCAGAAGCTTAACCGACTGAGCCACCCAGGCGCCCCTTGAAGGGGCATTCTTATGACACAGTTGATAGGATGGTAATAAATTCTGTACTGCTACACCATCCTAACAGCATTTCCAAACACAGGTTGCAACACATAAGCTTTAAGGTAGTAAGAAGTATGCTGATAACAAATCATAACAGACTGTCTATAATTCTACTACTCAGGGTAACTGTTTCTTGGCTAACTATAATCTCAATAGCTCTAAAAATTAGTTCTGTTATTTAAGTTTAATTTAGTGAGGCAAGCACACCACTGCAAATGCAAACTAGTAAAATGTAAAAGAAAAATATGTCACTTTAAAAGCCACCAATTTCTCAGGTTAGCCTAATTCGTACCAATTGTTGAAGAAAAATAAAAGTACTCACTGATAAATGTGCTAATTATTTCCTCCCAGGAACAGAGCCACAAATTTATAACCAAGTTTCTAGACCAAATTCTAGAACACCCACAAGCTATGAAGAAGAAACATGCATCTCCTTTCCAATCAGCCATCAGTGTTTTATTCCTTTCTGATTATGAGTATACTCTTTACACCACAGCACATGTCTAGTTAGCATCAAGTGCCGTGTTTAAAAAGATGTAACAGAGAAGCTGTATCTTTGAATTAAAAACGCCATAGGAATCACTGGAAAGTCTAAAATGAAAAACAGACCGTTCAAATGCCCGGAATCAGCTGCTACTGTCCAGAATCCTGCTCCTTCCAAGACAGCAGCAGCTCAGCGTGAGCCACAGCTTAAATGGGAATGTCATCTCCTAAGGCAAGGATCCACAAAGTTCTTCTGTACAGGGCCAGGTAGTAAGTAATCTATACTTTGCAAGCCATAGTCTTTATGGCAATTATAAGACCCTGCCTTGGAACACCAAAGTAGCCACAAACAATATGTAAATAAATAAATGTGGCTGACGGCCAACAAAACTTTATGGACCCTGACTACTGAATTTCATAGAACTTTCACATGTCATGATACACTATTTTTCATTTGATATTTTTCAACCATTTAAAAATGTAAAAACTATTGTTAACTCACCAGCCATACAAAAACAGATAGTTGTGGCCTGCCAGATTTGGCCCATGGGCCACCGTTTGCCACCCTGGGCTAGGGCCCAGTTTTCCTTCAACCTGTGCCAATCCCTTTCCCCTCCATTTACACAAACCTACAAATACGTGTTTTCCTTTTAGCAAAGCATTCCTTGTACTTCTTTAGGGCTCTGATGTCTAGTCTCTATTTATTTCCCAGAGGTCCCAAAAGTCCAACAGAACAATAAGGAGGTCAGGAAAGATGTGGAGCCTAGTCTGGAGAAAGGACACAAGCCCTACCTGTGTTGCTTTCCAGCTACATGATCTTCTGCAAGTTACATAACCATTCCAAGGTCTCCAGGTCACCATCCATAAAGTTTAAAAGAGAAATAAAAATCATGGTATCCAATCACCTGAGAGTATTTCTGAAGGTGTGACTTTATATTGAGTAAGGTAAGTAGAGCAGAAAAATAGAACCTGTGGGAAAGAGTTGCCAAACCACAGTTCAGAAACAAGGCCTTGCCAGAATTTCATTGATAAATTGCTAGATCATGGTAGTGTATGGGTCCCCGGGTGGAGAAAGGAAGTTCAGCGAATTTAGTTAAAATCCTGGGAAAACGAGCATCCAGCAATCTCACTGACTGATGCCACTTTTCAAAATTCTACATGTGGGCCACTCAACAAATATGAAAGAATATGAGAATCTCTGTGTTAGAACACAGAAGAAACTGTGAGGAGCACAAAAATGAATAACTTAGTCCCTCATTTCAAAGAATCTACAATTTATTAAACATAAAAATCCATCACACAAAGCAGGTATGATCTATATACCAACTGCATTAAAATGTTAGAAAATGAGCCAAACGAAAGATAGTAAGGGGCGGTGGGGGGAGGGGGGCAGTGCCCGGGTGGCTCAGTGGGTTGAGCATCTTCGGACTCTTGGTTTCGGCTCAGGTGGGGATCTCAGGGTCCTAAGAGTGAACCCCTTTGTCAGCGGGCTCAACGCTCAGCAGGGAGTCTGCTGAGATTCTTTCTCTCCCTCTCCCTTCCCCTCTGCCGCTCCCGCCCTCAAAGAAATAAATCTTTAAAAAAAAAAAAAAAAAAAAGTAAGGGGAAGAATTTCCTAGGAGCTAGATTTAATAATGAATAGAATTTCAAGAACAGACAGACACAGAAATTTGAGAGTACTGTACATGTATGTATCTAGAACTGTAGGGTATGTGGATTATCAATTCCACTAGACTGTTCTCCAAAAATGATGTGCTTCTATCAACAGTTTGTGGATTCCCATCCTTAGAACAGTTGTTATGAACAGAGTTCATTTTTAAAATGCTTTAGTCAACATGATGGGTAGAAAAGGGTATCTCAATTTAATTTTCATTTCCTATCCTCACATTCTCCATAAGTGTTTCATAGGTCCCTTTTTATATTATGAAATAAAAGGCATAGTCTGCTTAAGCATGATGAGCCGTTCGTGCAGCTGGAGCCCAGGACACAGAAAGCACACAGAGGATAAGCCTCGCTCTCTCCCTTCCAGAGGTTTCTCCAGGACCTTGGTCTTTCCCTCTCCACCCCAAAAATTGCCAGTTTGCATCAGCAGATGGGACAAACCTTTCCTTTCCTCCCTGAATGCACCAGAGTAAATTAAAGAGTTCATAAATGAACATGGTTGAAAAATACAGATCTTGACAGAAACATCTGAAACCATTTCCTCCATTTTTGCCCAAAACTTGGTTTCTGCCCAATTTAGATCATGGAATAGTCAAGGTACCTTAGAAAACACACAGAAATTTTTATCCAAGCCTGGAGACCTGGTTTGTAAATACGAGGCATAAATACATCCACTCTTCTCCCCCTCTCATCCAGAAGGCAGAAAAGTATATGAAAGATAAATCAGGGTTGTTTTTTTTTTTTTTAAAGATTTTATTTATTTATTTGACAGAGAGAGACACAGCGAGAGAGGGAACACAAGCAGGGGGAGTGGGAGAGGGAGAAGCAGGCTTCCCGCCGAGCAGGGAGCCCGATGTGGGACTCGATCCCAGGACCCTGGGATCATGACCTGAGCTGAAGGCAGTCGCTTAACCAACTGAGCCACCCAGGCGCCCAGGGTTTTTTTTTTTTTTTAAAGATTTTATTTACTTATTTGACAGAGACACAGCGAGAGCAGGAACCCAAGCAGGGGGAGTGGGAGAGGGAGAAGCAGGCTCCCCGCAGAGCAGGGAGCCCGACGCAGAACTCGATCCCAGGACCCCGGGATCATGACCTGAGCCGAAGGCAGACGCTTAACGACTGAGCCACCCAGGCACCTAAATCAGGGTTTTAATCTGATTTGTGGACACTCATTAGGAGGGTTTTGCCTCAAAAGCTCCCACAGGGATAAAATTTTAAGGGAAAATTCCAATAAATAATACTAGGAGAAAATAATTGTTTTTAACCAAAATCTTATTTAGATTCTTTCCATGCTAAAAAACAAAATGGCAACCAAATAGGAATGAACGCAGTACACAGTAAAACCCTCAGTAGGTATTACTAAAAGTGGTATTCTCAACTCTAGTCAACACACAGTATCAAAGAAAGCTAGGAAAAAACATATTCCAAAACTTGATTAATGTGATTCAAATAGCACATTCCCTACTACAGTGGAAAAATGGAAAATCACTATAAACATTTGCTTTCAAAAAGGAGTTGCTAGTATCATTCCAGTAACACTATAATGCCACATTGCCTCAGATCCACATCGATTTTTCTAATCCAGGGGTTTTCAACCCTGGGCAATTCTACCCTTCAGGAAACATTTGGACATTTTTCATTTTTTTTCTTTTTAAGATTTTATTTATTTATTTGACAGACAGAGACACAGCGAGAGAGGGAACACAAGCAGGGGGAGTGGGAGAGGGAGAAGCAGGCTTCCTGCAGAGCAGGGAGCCCGAAGGCAGACGCTCAACAACAGCCACCCAGGCGCCCCTGGACATTTTTCCTTTTGAGACATTTTTCATTCTCACACGTGGAGGAGGGTGCTACTGGTATCTAGTGGGTAGGGGCCAAAGATGTTGCTAAACATAGCACAATGCATGGGACAGCCCCCCTCCAATAAATAATTTTCGGCTCAAAATGTCAATTGGGCCAAGAAAGCCTGGTCTAATCTATTTCTTCACGGCTAACTGGGACATGGTGACAAACACAGGTGGATAGAAATGATAAGTACTTTTCTTAAAGACCTCCTATTAAGTGAAACAAGTTAGAGTTCTAAAGTTCACTTGATAGATGGATAAATAAAATTTCCAATTTAGCAATTTTCGGGTTGCAATATTTTAGGGAGAAAATGGGACATAGTACATGACTGGCCATGTTACTGAGCAGTGTATCATCTATATTTATCAGCTCATCACATTCACCTACACAGAAGTTCATAATCAAACTGGCTACTGCTGCCTCCATGTACTACAAATTAATATTTTCCTGCATTTAGGCGCTAACTGAATTCTCCATGCCTACCCACCAAGATTGACCAGACCTCAGATTTCGGCAGTGGGTTTTATGTGCTCAGTTTCTGAAGAAAACATTCATATCTAAAATTCCCTTTCCCTTATGTTACAATCCATTAAAACTTTACTGTCCAGCTCTATGAAACTTAAAAGCCAGAGTGGGAAAGCAAGATGATTTTGACTGAAAACCTAAAGGAAGCTACAAAGAGATGCCTTCTATAAAAAAGGGGGGAGGGGGTTGGTAATGCACTGAAATAAAATATACAGAGGCTGAAGAGGTCCCTCTAAAAGTAGCAAAGCCCTTCGAGGTTATTTTATTTCCCAGTAAGGTTTCCTTGGGTGTTTCAACAAAGAAAGTCATTTTTCTGGGGGCTGTTTTTTTTAATGTCTCCATTTCCAAGTTTGCTGAAGGCACTTACTCGTCTATTTTCTAGGTGTTACACTAAAAGAAAATTTTAAAGTTATGAAAAAACTCAGTTCAAATTTAAAGAAACCACACAGTGTTCAGAAATCCATTGTGAAATCAACACATTTATCTAGAAGAAAGAAAAGCATCATGTAACTGACAAAAATCCATCTACACGCTGAAGTTTTTCAAGCTAACAAAGCAAGTACTGTTTGGCAGGAATGTAGAAAGATGGGTAATTTAGCCCACTGAAGCCTTCTTAAACACTTAAAGATGAAGACAAAACTACTGCTTAGATGGACTAACTGGGTTCTACACCAAATGTCATCTTCTGACTGTAAACCTGAAACAGAAATGTGTCCTTGTGCTTAAAGTTCAAGCAGAAAAACGCCCTATTTACTTACCAAAAAAAAAAAAAAGGACAAAATGATCCTAATTTAAAAAAAGAAACAGTACAGCACGAGGACATTTAAGTGTGAGATCTAATTTCAGAGTGTTGAGCATAGAGTAAGAGCACAAAAGCGGAAAACTCCAAGGGTATCTCCTGTGCTGTAAATGGCACCGAAGTACGTTTAGGCAAACATGTGGTGAAACTCTTTAATCTTGGTAAATGTAAAAAGTTTTGTTTTACATGAACTTGACTGGACTCTTTGCTGCAGTTCCAGCTTCTGAAAACAAGAAATGGCACCAGGCTTAGGAAAAGGGTGGCTAAGGGGAGATGCGTGTCCACAGCTTCCCCTCCAAATCCCTAAGGAGGAAAGCCGCCTCCTGGAGGTATTGGGTAGCCAGGCAGCCTTACTGAAAACAACCAAGGTTTTGAGCGTTGTTTTTGGCAAAAGGTAGGTGTTACCGGCTGCTTCCTGGGGCGCTGGAAGGAATGTGTCACCATCAATCAGAAAGTACACTGAGCCCCGTGTTTGGGTCACAGAGGGACTACTGCCTCTTCCAACACGAATAAATCATGCCAATTCCAGGAAAGGAGGAGAAAGGAGAGTTGCCCGAAAGGTGTTGGCGCCCAGTGACCTGCAAGACGAAAAGGAAACCCCAGCTTGTGCTGAGGAAAACTTCGTGCGCTCCCAGGTTGCGGCGAACTCCCAGAACCCAGGAGGGCGGGGGCTCCCACACTTCCCCGGGGACCAGCGCCGCCCGAGCGCAGTTCTGGGGAAGACCGCCGCGGTCCCGAGTCACTCACCTCGGTGGTCCTGGCGAAGGACAGGCTCCCACGAACTCACCTCTGCAGTCCTGGGGAGGGACGGGCGCCCCTCCTACTCACCTGGCAAGCCCCGGTGGATGAATGAACTGCCCACCCGGCCGAGCCTCCCGGACACGGGCAAATCGCGGGAGCGCTCACCTGTGGGGATACTGGAAGGCTTCCCCGAGTCCGCACCCAGGCAGGGATTCCAGAGCTGGAAGACAAACGCCAGCAGCAGCAGCTGCGGCTTCAGGGCGCAGCACCCCATCTCCGGCCTCCGGAGAGCCCGCTCCAGCTCCGGCACCGCACTGCCAGCAGCGGTGCTCTTCTCGCGAGAGCGCGCGGAGCCCGGTCCGCCCGGGGCCGACGACTGCGGGCGGGAGCCGGCGGGCCAAGAGCGCGCGGCGGCGCGGCTGCGGGCGGCTGGCGCGGCGGGAGGGCGGGCGGCCGAAAGGAGGCCGTCGCGGAGTCGCGGAGGAGCTAGCGCCCCCCGGCGCTGCGGGCAAGTTATAGGCTCCCCGCGGGGGAGGCGACAGGGCGGGCCGCACCCCGGCTATTGGCCGCCAGCTGACCCGCCGCGCCGGTGCGGTCGCCTCCGCTCGCCTCTGCCGGCCCCAAGGCTGGGATTGTTTGCTCAACTCCGACCTATTTAAGGAGCTGTCTGCGGCTACGTGTAGAGGCTCACGCAGGGCTTGTGGCTGGAGCAAGGGAGCGTGTACTTAAGTTTGGGAGCGGGCCTGGGAGAGGGGAGGAGCCGCGGGGAGTCTGGCGGGCGGGCGGTGCTCCGCTCCCCTTCTTCTCTGCTGCCTCAGCACCAGAAGCCTCCCAGTAGCCTCAGAGGGTGTGAATTTGCTCTTCTCTGAATTTGGAGACTACTCTCTCATCAGAGTGACTGCAGATCCTCAGCGATCTTCGCTCAAGAGACCTCGCCAGACTCTTAGGTCATGGAAATGGATCGCCCCCCACCCTCAACCCTTACTCAGGGGGCAAGTTTCTTCACTCTGTAGAAGGAAGGCCCTGCTTTTGTTTTACCCTGTAAACCGAAATTTTTTATTGTCCAGTGAACATTTCATCCTCCTCTGCCTGTGCCAGGAGAGCCATAGACTCTCTCCAGTCATGGCTTGTAAATCCCGCGGAACTGGAGTCCAGCATGTGTAACCTGGGGCTGTGCCTTACAAGATCTTCCTTCAGTCCACATGGAAAATTACTCCCAGAGTTGTCTGAGCGATCTCTCAGGTCCCTGGCTCGTCCTCCCCTGCTTCCAGTTTTGACTCTTGTCTAAGCAAATGCCCTTTTTCTGTATTACATCTCATCACATTTTAGCTAGCCCAGTATTTAATCTGTTGGGATGAGCAGGGGCAAAAAGTACAAGCGTGACAATTTTGCTTCATATATTTCATGACGTGAGCTATCTTATGGGAGAAAAAAAATCAGACTGGTAATGCGGTAGCATTCTGTAATCTTCTACCTCTATTTTCCTAAAATGAAAAAAAAAAAAAAAATCGAGCCAAAGCTTTTCCAACTCTGAGCCTTTGAAGTTAAAACAGAAAATTATTGAAAAAGATATCTCATTATGATCTCATTTTGTCTAAAACTAGCATGGTATATAGATGAGTAATAAATGGTTGCATTTAAAACAGGTGGAAAAACCTGCAAAGAAATGTTGCCTGGATGTGACATTTTAGAAAATCATTTCCTGTGCCCAGAACTAAGCTAGTTGCTATTGTTTTGAAGGTTTGGTCTCAGGATTTTTTTTTTTTTAAGATTTTATTTATTTATTTGACAGACAGAGACACAGCGAGAGCAGGAACACAAGCAGGGGGAGTGGGAGAGGGAGAAGCAGGCCTCCCGCAGAGCAGGGAGCCCGAAGTGGGACTCGATCCCAGGATCCTGGGATTATGACCTGAGCCGAAGGCAGAGGCTCAACAACTGAGCCACCCAGGCGCCCGGTCTCAGGATTTTTAAAGGAAAATTGGAGAACGTTCAGAGAAGGATAACAAATAATTTAAAAAAATGGAAACTATGACCTGTGAGAAGAATGAAATAGGTTTATTTAGCCTGAAGAAGAAAAAGCTAAGGGATGGATTCCCTAATAACATCCTTCAGCGTGTGGCCAGCTCCACTCCACAAAATTAGGCAGAAAATAAACATCAGTCTTCGGAGCCTGAGGACTCTGAAAGGAATGGCTTGTCTTTTGACCAAATCTAAGTCTCCAGAATTCCAGAACCTGTCAACTGTACCTGAACTGTGCCAAACTCCTTGGATTGGACTTCTTGCTTTCCTGGTTGTCCGTATCTTCAAGAATTCACCTGGTGAGAGCCAACCTTTCTGCCCTGTCACTCCCCCTTTTGCCTCTATACACACTTACAGCCTCTCCACATCACAAGTATGTATTTCAATTGCAAAGTCCATCAATGCCTGCAGGTTACTATGAAATTTCTCCTCTTTTAGAGTCACAAGGTCAGGACTATAAGACTTGTATAAAGCAAGTGTTTCTTTGGGATTTTCACATAGCCAGGCACCTTTATCACTGTCTAAAAGAGCTCCAATTCTGAAACCAAATCCTTCCTGCCTTCTTATATTTCCAGCTGTCTGCTGGACATTTCTGCTTGGACATTCCACTGGCACAAACCCCAAATGTCTTTAACTCATCAAATCCAGATCCCACTCACAGCTTCCTCATCTCTGTTGATACTTCTGCTCTCTAACTCACAGAGCCTCAGACATTTGCTGCTCTCCTCCCACCCCCGCAACACGCAGAACTCGATTCCAAATCTTGTCATTTTTTCCCTTGACATTTTCTCTCCATCTATTCCTTTCCATTCTCACTGCCACCTCACTAAGGCACTCCTGAATATATCCTAACTGTGCTGCCTGAACTGTTTCCTAACTGTAGACCTTTCCTGGCCCCAGTACAATACCACTATATACCACGGCTAGATTCATCATACTCAGATATCCTTTGATTACTTTATCCCCAAACTCAAAGATTTCAGAAGGAATTTGGAAACATTCTAAATCCCTTCATGTAGAATTCAAATTCCTTTACTATCAAACCTAATCACCTCTCCCTATACCTATACACAACCCATATGGCTTGCTTTATTATGTCCCAAAGCAGACCAAAGACTTTATCATTTTTATTCTCTAGAGTTTGGGTAAAAATCACTGTCTTCATTTGAGTTTCTCCAGGGCCAACCCTAAGCCAAGATTCCAGGATCAACAGTTTGTTGGAGTTTCAAAGAAAAGGGGTAGTTGAGGGTGAAGTGACACAGGAGAGAGAATTTCGTCGATAATGGGTACATTATTAAATCGACAACAGTGATTAAATAGAGTTCAATCCCACAAAATTGCTGTACTTACCCCTCAGAAATATCCTGGCCAAGGGGCAAGAGAACAGGGGTATACATACCCCAACACTCATTAGTCATTAAGAGCTGAGGGGCACTTATTAATTCTCAGGCATTCCAGGCTGCTTATGTCCATAGGCACAGCAGTCTCCCAGTAATGATGCAGCTCTTGACCATAAGTCAGGTTGACATATTCGGAAATAGTAAAAAGCTTTGAGGAGAAATGAGAGGACCACTCACAGCATCTGCTCAGCCACCATGCCTCTGTTCATGTTGTCCCTCCATCTAAAAAGCTCCTCTCCAAACCTCTCCTTTCAAAGGGCTAACTTTTGTCAGGCCCAGGTGCGACCTCCTACAGGAAGCCCAACTTTGGTGCCTCATCCAACCTCAGGCTGAGTTAGGTATCCCTATTCCAGGCTTTCTAACTCCTTAAACAAAACTCTCTCATTAGTGACAGTGTTTTATTAAACAGTTTGGTTTTTTTGGGTTTTTTTTTTTTTAAAGATTTTATTCATTTATTTGAAAGAGAATGAGATAGAGAGAGCATGAGAGGGGGGAGGGTCAGCGGGAGAAGCAGACTCCCTGCCGAGCAGGGAGCCCGATGCGGGACTTGATTCCGGGACTCCAGGATCATGACCTGAGCCGAAGGCAGTCGCTTAACCAACTGAGCCACCCAGGTGCCCAAACAGTTTGTTTTTTGAGGGCAGGATCCAATTGTTCATCATTGCACACTAAGTAACTGGCACATAGTAACATGTATTCTTTCATTCATTCATTCATTCATTTACTCAGAAAACACTGACTGTGTATCTACTCTGAATAGGCACTGTCCTAGATGCTAATAAAACAAATATATCAGTGAAAAAACAAACATCCCTATGCACTGACTCTTACATAAAGAGATAATAAACATATAATGGTAATAAGTGGTAGAGAGAAAATAAATCGGGAACGGTACCTAGGAAGGACCAAGGAGGAGAGGGTATGTGGAAACTTGGAATAGGAAGTCCTAGGAAAGCCTCACTGAAAAGATGATGCTTGAGCAAAGACCTAAAAGTGGTGAGGGAAACAGAGTCATTGTGCTGTATGGGAAAACTGTGTTCTGGGAAGAAGAGACAGGGAGTTTAAAGATTCTGAAGCTAGAACATATCTGGAGTGGTAAAAGAAGGCAAGCTAGCAATGAGCAGGAGTTCAGTGACCATGGCTAAGACCAGTGAGAGATGTAGCCCCTGAGAAGTGACAAGGAGGGCAAAGGTAAGTAGACATGCAGACAGTGTGAAGTCAGTCATAGAGTCTGATAACATCTTTGCCCTTAAGGACATTATATTTAAGTGAAATAAGCCACTTACATCTAAAACAATCAAACTCACAGAAACTAAAAATAAAATGGTGGTTGCCAGGGGCTGGGGAGGGGGAAAAGGGGAGCTAGCTAATCAGTGGGTGTAAAATTTCAGTTATGCAAGATGAATATGTTCTAGAGATCTACTGAATAACATTGCATCCATAGATAACAATAATCTCCTGTACATTTAAAAAATCTGTTAGGAGGATCAATCTCATGGTAAGTGTTCTCACCACAAGTGAAAAAAGAGAGAGAGAACACCATCCAGATGGTTGTACACATAGTAGTGATGGGGTCTGGTGTAGGGTTTGAGAAGGCTCACAGAATCCAGATGCATGGTTAGACTAAGGGACATGGGAAAATGAAATACAAAGCCTGGAGACCAATTTGGAAGCAGATGCAGTGGTCCAGGAGATGATGGTGCTTTCAGCCTGATAAAAGCAAGTCAGCTTCTAGGTAGATTTTGATTGTAGAGCCAACAAAATTTGATCATTTGAATGTAGGTGTGAGGAAAAAAAAAAAGGAGACAGGGATATTTATTCAATGAATATTTGTTGAATGAATGAGAAGTCAAACCTTGGAAAGACATGAAATAGCCCTGGGCGTGGAGAGGAAAGGAGAGGTTAAATGAAATAGATGAGAAGGAAAAACAACCAGACAGCCGAGAGCTGAAACTTGGAGATGACAAATGCTTTGAGGGGAAGAGGAGGAGTCAGCAAGGGAGACTGATAAAGTCAGAGAAATAGCAAAAATTCTGCAAAAGAGAGACATGGGAAATAGAAGAAAGCCTGGGAAAAGGTCAGTGCTTTTAGCACTATGGACATGAGTTTCAGCTCAAAAGCTTAGATGGGAGCAGAAACCACGGTGAATGTAACATACACTAGAGATGAGGGCATGGAGAACACCGTGCAGCAGAACTCTCAGGCTGCCCCTCTGGTCTAAATCAGCTTCCCGGCAGACGTCAGAGCCAGCCTTTCTAAATTTAGGGTGAGCAAGTTGCCACCAAGCTGAAGGTGCCTTCTACGAATGAGAGACTCTTCTTTTTAAATTCTTCAAGCTGCAATTTGAGGGGAAGGATTTCCAAGGTGACTTTTTCCAGAGTGGGCTCCAGACAAGACCAGTATGAGAAAATAAACATATGTTTAACATATGGTAAGCAAAAAAGCTTTCAACGACAACTTTTATTTATCACAGGGGAAATGTGCATGGACTGTTTTCTGAAGTTTTTTACTTCTCTGGCTTCTTTTTGTCTTCAGGAAAAGACAGAAGCCCTTTATAAATTCAAGTTCCCATTCAGCACTTCCAACCACTTTTTTTTAACCTTCATTATATGATTTAGGCATCTGAGCATGACTGTATAGAATCTCCCCCTAGGCTAGGTATGAATTGTGAAACCCTCATCCCTAGCAAAATGATGTCAGACCTAAAGCTAAACTCAGCCAGATTCAAAGTAGGAAGAGAAGACCAGGATAGTAAAGAGAGCCAGAGAGCACACAAGTACTCCAAAGATGATCCTAACAGATGTTTTATGACTATTCACACTGTCTGGGCCATGAGTCACCCTACAAGGTCAGCAAAAGAAATGTGTGGCTTCTGCATTCAGTCTTCTAAACGATTTTGCCAAAGTTCCATACCGAAGCTGTGACATATTTGCTGACATAGGTGACACCAGAATGACATTAATTCTGATTAACCACAATGTAGTGTCAAAAATTTCTTGTTCAACAGTAGTATGTAATGATTTCCTATTTCCTATTTTCTGGTCCCTCATTCTCCTGGACCTGCTTCTTCTCAGGACCATTTAACACCTCTCTATGGAAATATCTCTACCTAGAGGCACATTTGCCCGGAAGCTAACAGAGTGTAAGCATCAGTGCCCTCACTTGCAAGAGCCCCTTGGGCGTATTGGGAGTGTCTGGGAATTGTATAATATCCTGTGTTGAGAAGGAAGCAAGGTTGTAATCAGGAACAATTACCAAAAAAGCATTTTGCAGAAACTACCAAAGGAGATCTTAGGGGAAAAAATGGAGACCTGAACCCCAAGGATTCCATCAATTGTTAGGTTTACTTTTCTTATCCTAAATAAGTACTCCCTCTTTACCTTATTTTATATTTGTAACTCTATGGTCTTTTTCTTCTTAAAAATTCCTAAACTGGGCGCCTGGGTGGCTCAGTTGGTTAAGCAACTGCCTTCGGCTCAGGTCATGATCCTGGAGTCCCTGGATCGAGTCCCGCGTCGGGCTCCCTGCTTGGCAGGGAGTCTGCTTCTCCCTCTCCCGCTCCCCCCTCTTGTGCCCTCTCTCTCTCTCACTCTCTCTCTCAAATAAATAAATAAATAAATAAATAAAATCTTTAAAAAAAAATGCCTAAACTGATATAAACTTTAAACCTTTGATTTTTTCATTGTCCTACCCCTAAATCTAGATCCAATCCTTTCCATAAGTATTGAGAATATAAGGAATCTATAATCAGTAATTCCTGATCAGCTTGGAGTTGCACCTTCCTGAGTCAACTCTGATCTTACACCATGCCCAGTTTCTAAAAATGACATTGTCACCTTTTTCCTGTGTGACCGGGCTCTTCTTTGCATACCCTAGCTCAAGTATTTAGCTATATCTTGGGTCCCTGTCTGATAGCCTAGTTCATCGCAGACCCAGAGCTTTCCTTGCCTCATAAATCTCCAGAGAATGGAGTTCTTTAGCTTTGCCAACCTCTGAACCTCCTCAAGGCCTCCTGCTGGCACTATCTTACCACCTGCTATTGGGTGCTTCCTTATGGTTTCTGCCCCACCACTGGCTGGTCTGATTCTGAACATCCCTGTTCTGGCAGAGCTGATGAAGGCAGAATTGAACTTAGCATACATTGATTATGAGTGTTTGATTCAGCCAGAATACTATGAGTAAAAAGATTGTATTATAATTTCACTTGGTGAGATCTCCAATGATGCTAATTGGAAATGAAGCATAGCCTAGCTAAGAAATACATAGACCCATTATGCAATAAAACAGATATAAGTAATTCTAATATTAGATGTTATAAAAAGAACAGAGAGAATAAAATCATAGAATATTATAAAGCTTTGGCCCCAAGGAAATGAATATTATTTAAACATATGCCATGAAAGTACTAGTACTATTTTAAATTCATCATTCCTAAAATCTGGAAAATGAATTTTGTGACATACATTAAAGGAAATATTTTTGCAATAGAACTGAAAGGTAGAAGGATTTAATTTAAAGGGTGTGCCAATAGAGAAAAGCATGGCATTGGTCAGCATGCCATGCCATGCCCATTCTGAATGCAGCACCCAGAATTATAAGTGTTGTCTTCTTTAGAGTACTTTCCATTACAGGTTTCCAAAAGAAATGGTTTGCATCAGATGTAATTTTCTGTATTATAGACACAGATCAGAATTCACAGAGTACCTTCATACCTTTGAAGGTAGCTGTAATGATCGTGCAGCCCACTTGCTGACTGCTTGTGAATATGTGAAATGTTCAGTGAACTCCCTGCGGCATCATATTTTGCAAAGTTCTCTAATACTATCTCTGACACCACTCTGGTATCTGAAGGTAGCCATTTAGTGGTTGCCCTCTAATTTATCTTTACCTTCAATTACAGTGTTTTTGTTAATTACTGCTCTCATGTTACTTTGTTAATGTGTGGCCCTCATTTTTTTCCAGCTATTAATGATTCTTAAAAACCACAATTTTAACCTAAAGTGGGAACACTATTTAGATGCCAAGGATTATTAGTTTTAAAAAAAATGTTTCAGGTATAGACTATAAAAGGTAAATAATCATGTAAAGAAGTTCTTAAACAAGAATATTTTTTCTTAAAAATTTAAAAATCTCTTAAAATGAACCGTATTATCAAATCAGTTATGTAAATGCCAACCTTTGAATTTTTCAGTTTTTCAATAATTATTATTTATTGCATAAATAAAAACAAATAAATGTTACAACTAGTATCCACACAGCAAAATTGCCACAAATCAATCACAAAAGTGGAAAATCCCTTTTTCTCTTTATTCCACCCATGTTTTCCTTAAAGTAGGTGCACAGTTGTTCATTATTCAGTCAACAAATAGTTACCTGCAGGCACCATATTCCAGACACTACTTTGTCCTCAGGATTTCAAAATGAATTAGACAGTTCTCTCACTTTGAATATATTCATGCATATTTAAATCACTGTGCTAAATAGTAAATTAAATCATATTATGCATTTCTTTAGTCTATAGTATATCTAAATAAAATTCCATTAAAGAAAAAAATGTTCTGAATTTTGGATAACAGAATATTATGGATAGATAGACTTTGATGTCCCAGATAAAATAATAATTTGAATTATCCTCTCAAGGTAATATTTTTTGTCATTTCTTGTTTATAAGGATAAGAATAACATTTGTTGTTTACTGATTTTGGCACCTAGTTAAATAATAGAAGAGATATTATGTTCTTTCATGTCTTTTTGTTGTTATCCATGTCAATTCTCAGTATAGTGCACACATAGGAAATAATTAATTTTGATACTTCAGTTACATAAAAAAATCACAAAAAATGTCATTTTTATTGCAAAACTAAAGCATTGAAAGGTAAGTTATTAAAGTTTTAATATAGCCATTACTCATGACCAATATTGCCTATCAGCTAACTTTCATGTGCCCTAATTTTTTTTCTCTGTCACAAAACCAGTTTTGTGAGTATTCAAAGTATACTCTGAAGTATACTTTTAAAGTATATGCTGAAGGTATTTCAGCAGTGGTGATATGGCATTATGCTTACCTCAAATCTTCGACTCAGGTCAACCTGGGTCCCAATCCTAATTCTACCACTTAACACCTGGGAAATCTTGACCGGGTTTCTTGACCTCTTGAACTGGTTGAAATTAAAGAAAATCTACTACTGCACAACCAACGGTGTCCAGAAGCAGGAGGGTCCCCAGGCATAGCGGGTTAGGTCTCTGGCTCTGAGTATTTCTGAGGCTCTTGGCTTGCCCTACCCTCGCTCTTGGACTGGTAAGAACATGTGCAGGCATCTTAGGCATTACATCGACATGAAGATATACTGAAAAAGGAAAGGAACTGCCATTTTTCATGTCTTTGCCCAGCAGCAGCCCCCAAAAAACATGTCAAAAGACTTCCCCTGGTGTCATTAGCCAGAATTAGGTCACATGGTCATTACTAAACCAATCATGGTGGGGGAAAGGGACTGCTAACTCACATCCTGGTCAGAATCTTTCCCTAGAGATGTGGATAGGGTCACCTTTCTCTGAGTCACATGGGAGGGAGTTGTTTTTTGTTTTTTGGGTTTTTTTTGGAAACTTAAAATTAAGATTCCATTAGAAAGAATGAGTAAATGGTTGACAGCCAACATAGCCCATTATCTGTTTATTGGCTGGCTACCAAGTAAATTGAGGATTCAGTACTTTAATCTCTCTCTCTCACACACACACACACTCCCTCTCCAAACCTCCCAAAATGTGTCATGATTTTAGTTAGATTACTATCTAAATTTGCATGATTATTGTTGTGTAAATAATATTCACTGTTAAGGTAAATAATTTTCTATGGTTTCATTTCCTTTCTTGTATGTTTTCTGTTTTTCCTTGGATTAATAATTATATTTTTAAAAATTTAACTGTCATGGGGTGCTGGGTGGCTCAGTTGGTTAAGCATCGGATTCTTGATTTTGGCACAGGTTATGATCTTAAGGTCGTGAGATCTAGCCCCGCAGCGCGCTCTGCGCTCAGTGAGTAAGCCTGCTTGAGGATTCTCTCTCTCTCCCTCTGCCCCTCCCCCTTCCTTATATTCATCTAATGTGGGTCCCTGAATCCATGCCCTCTGTTCGGTATTCTGCAGAGAATAAATCTCCAGCTACTGGTGGGGGAAGGAAGTCAAAGAAAGAGTGGTGTTCTGGCAATGCAGGTGGGACAGGGGATCTGAGGCCTACAGACTTTCTATACAGACCTTTAACCAAGCCCTTTGTTTGTACCACTCAATCTCGCATTCCAAGCTATTCAGCAGCTCCAAATTATGAGCCTTTTCTCCACCAAGAACTGTTTTGTTTCTTGTCTGCAGGCACTCAGGTTTCAGCTTTCTCCACTCTGCTAAGAGGGTTACTAGGGATCTATCTGCTTTACACGTTCCCATAATTTACTGATATCACTTACACTCAACCTACTCGTATTCGTTTTTATTCCTTCCCTTACATTTTAGCTGGATTTTTGGAGAAAGACAGAAATGCATGTGTTTAATTTGCTATATTTAACTAGGTATCTGTTTAACTACATTAAGCCTCAATTTCCCCGTCAATAAAATGAGAATGTTAACAGTACCTAGCTCATGGTATGGTTGATGAATTAAAGGAGCAAAGTGTTAAAATTGCTAGTACATTGCCTAACACATAATAAACAGCAACTTAATGTTTATTATTATTATAGTTATAAAACAGACATATATGCAACAAATAATGCACAAGAAAATATGTTCAATTCTCTCTATTTTATATTAAAAATTCCATAAGAATAGAAATGTTGCCTGTTCTGTTTATTGATTAATACATATTTTTCTAATTAAATTGAATTGAATTTTTCATACGTGCATTTAAGAACCTACTAATTAAATAAAGAAAACATCTTTGTAGTTAACAATCATGCATTTCACAGATGAAGACATGTAGGCCTACTGGGCTGAAATCATCAGAATGGAAGCTTAGAGAACCCATTGTCATTGGTACATATTGATTTTACCTCCCTGTCCCCCATCCCAGCAATTAATTATCTCTTTGTTGTGGTTATAAATAATGATATTTTTGTAATCATTTCCTATGGGCAAATTATTGGTGTGAATAAGATGATTTAGGGGGAAGGGGGGGTGAGTGAGACTTAGAAATGGATTTATAAATATTTCTGATATTTCTAATTGTCAAACTTTCATTTATCAAAACCTGAGGGACTTCCATAGTGTTGCCTGATAGAAATCGTCATTACTATAGGCTACATAAGGTCCAAGTGATCAACATATTAGAGGTCTATTTTTTAAAAACTATATCATCAGGATGGACCTAGTCACTAAGAATACATTTAATGGTGTCTGGACATTCCGTAAAAAAAGGAAGCAGCTTATCATTTTATCAGTAAAGGGCCTCCCTGATCCATGCCACTGCAAATACCCCTTCCTTCTCTGCCCTGCCTGGCATTTCGCCTGTATCCTTCATCACATATGTCACCTCAGAGTATATTTACTTCCTCGCACATGGGTTGTATTTTCCTTTGAGGCAGGGCTGTACCTGATTCATGTTTGTATTCCCCAAAGCCTTGAAAATTGCAGGCATGCCATAAATATCTGATGAATGAATGAATGAGTGCCTTTACTATTTCCCCCCTTTCTGTCATATATAAAGACCCAATTCGTTGTTTTCTTTTTCTAACCAGTATTTCAGTAATTGATATATGCTTATTTTACTTACTATACCAAGATTAATAAAACAGGATATTGACTCCTCTTATATAATTGTATGCCACTGCCCACTCTATAAACTATTATAGTTGTACTGCCCTGTTTTTAATTGCTTCACATGCATCATTATACCTGAATCTCCACTTCTCCACTTCTTTTTGATTCAGATGTTAGGAAGCTGGTGTTAAGCTTACCACCATGTGCTATCAGTTTGGGAAGAGTGACTATTGAACATGGTACCTTTTCAGTCCAGTGAGGGATGTTCACTTGAGCCATAATGCTCTTTTCTTGTCAAATTCTAGTTTCATCATAAATGAAAAATAATGTTAGTTTGCTGTCTTATATTGTGACTTATTGTGAATCTTATCAGAATTTATCTGAAAACTGGCATTTAAAAATATTTAAAAACAAGTGTGATGTATTATCAGATTTGAAATAATAATACTATGTGATAAGAACAAAATGTTTTTGATTTACCTCTCCCATCAGAAGTCAAAAAAGGGGCGCCGGGGTGGCTCAGTCGTTAAGCGTCTGCCTTCGGCTCAGGTCATGATCCTAGAGTCCTGGGATCGAGCCGCGCATCGGGCTCCCTGCACAGCGGGAAGCCTGCTTCTCCCTCTCCCACTCCCCCTGCTTGCGTTCCCTCTCTCACTGTGTCTCTCTCTGTCAAATATATAAATAAAATCTTTAAAAAAAAAAAAAAAGAAGAAGTCAAAAGAAAAACAAGAGGCAGCTTACAGACAACATAAGAAAACTGTAACTGGTTGAAAAAAACCTTTTTTGATTTTTTAATTGTAATTTTTTTTTTTTTTTTTTTGAGAGAGAGTTTGTGAGAGGGGGCTGGCAGGGGATGAACAGAGAGAGAGGTAGAGAGAGAATCTTAAGCGGTCTCCAAGCTGGTGTCCGACATGGACTCAATCTTAAGACCCTGAGATCATGAGCTGAGCAGAAATTGAGTCAGATGCTTAACCAACTGAGCCACCCAGGTGCCCCAAAACCTTTTCTGATTTTAATAAAATATATTTACTAGTCAATCTAAACTGGACATCACTAATAACATGATGTCACATTGATTTCTTCAGAAAATATTCATTTTTCTATCAACTGCTTACTATAAAATATCTGTCATTTCTCCAAGGTGTTTAATTATGGAATTTTTAAAAGACAGTAAGTGTTTTGAGGGACGAAATAAAGTTTAATTTGAGGCCATGTAAATTTATTTAAACATATGCTTGCTTTCCTGTTGTGTAGACAAATAGGTTTTGGTGTAACTCTACCAATCTTTACATATATGATCATATATATATATATATACAATTAATTGCAATCATAGGGATAGAAATTCCAAAAAATCAGTACAGTATTGTCTGTTGGATGAAATTTGAAAGAATAAAACATATTTGAAGAAATAATTTTTAAATTAACAATATTTTAATTTTTTCCCATGTGCATGTGTCCAAAGCCTGAGGCCTAACATTTGCTGTATGTCATGCTGGGGCTAGGGCTCTAAAGGCTGAGGTGAAGATTTGACCTTTCGTCTTTGGTCACTGTCAAGACGATCCAAACTGATATTGTACCCTTCTTGTCAATTGTTGCTGAGACTTTCATATTTCCATCTATAAAAAGAATCTATGTGTCTTTCTGCTGCGTCATTTGAAGAAAGTTTGTTTTTGGTCACATGACAGTGCGAAGATGTTGTCCCTGAAATTGAGGCATAGGTTTAACATTTCCCTGAGTCATCTCAAGGCTCAGCTAATACAATTTCACCTCACTGATGGTGTTGCTAATCTTGTGCAGTTAAGCAATAAAACATTTGCCTCTCAGAGGGATTATAAAAAGTAGGATATTAAAAAAAGGATAATGTCATATGATGTGCAGGGTCACCTTTTGTACCTTAAGATCTGCTACTGCAGTGAGCTCTCACCAGAATTGCCTTCTCTCCCCTCCCAGGCCCCGACACACGCCAGGCCGAGAGTTACACAGAAGCCTTCCATTTGCTTCGCAGCCTGAACAACCAACTTCCCCCATGTAAATACATGTAATCATTCTGAAATATGAATGAAGCTGATGTAGCATTTTTTTAATACTTTCATAGATTTGCTTGAGAGGTAGATAGGTCATTGCAGATTGCGAATAAGACAAGGTGGAGCCCACCACATATTTTTAAAATTATATCAATAATGCAATTCTGAGTTAGGGAACTTTGCTAGTTCCAGGAAGAGATTTTTGATCAAGTGTGTATTTCCAACCTCATAAATGGTATACCCTTGCTCTATCCTTTAAAGCCACAAACTAAATCTGACATAGTCAATTGCTTTTAATCTATAGTGGATATGTGAGAAGAATATGGAGAGTGGCTTTTCTGAGAGAAATAAAAACCTTTAATTTAATTTGCTGCACAGTTTAGTAAGAATTACCTAACATATCTAACTCCAAGACGTTATTGTAGTCATTTTTATAAGACACCCTTTTCCTCATTTTTCATTCTTCACATGAGCTAAACACAATATGAATGAACAATATTCAATAACAACAAAAACATTTGTTAAGTTTTTCCATGGAAATTTCAGGAATTCCATCCACAGTTTATCTGTGATCATTTGCCAGCATAAGACTAAATGTTCCTGGAAAGCTTTCTCTCTTATTCCTGTAATGGTTTGTAGAGTTCTTTACTTCTTTCCTCAAGATCCTCTGTACAATCTCAATCTTAAAAGAACCATTTGTCTTCTGCTTAATAGAAAAAGTCAAAGCCATCAGTATAAATGGTTTGAACTACTTTCCCTCCCTACTCCCATTGCTGTTTCTTGATCTTGGACTTCCCAGCCTTCAAAACTGAGAGAAATAAATATTTGCTGGTTAAGCCACTGAGACCCAGTCTAAGATTTTTTTTTTTTATGGCAGCCTCAGCTGCCTAGGACAGGCCCCAAAGATGTTTTGTTTGTGTGGGTTATATTTATTGATACTTACCATAGTCAAAATAAAACAGACTTCTAAATAATATTTATTTATTCATTACATGTTGTAGTCACTACGTGTTAGCATAAATAACATATTTTATGAAAAATATATTTCATAGGAAGAATGGTAAATTTTTAAAACATTTTGCCTGATAGAAAACAGCTGGATTCTCATATCTTCTACATTCAATTGGTTGTGATGTTTTGGTTTTTGGTTGAAGTATATGAACAACACCTAGTCTCATACAAATATGTAGACAAAAAAGACAAGATTATTGTAATAGCCTTTTTAGATAATTGTGGATATTCTTTGATGCCACATCAAAATTTGCATCTGGAAGGTTAGTTGCAAAGTGAATCATGTCAATGAATGTTTGGTATTCTGTTACATTAAAATTCATTGGTCTATTTTGCACTTTGAATGGATCTTTTACTTATGTATGATGTTGTAACACTGTGCATTAAAAATGTGAAATATATTGGCTTATTAAGTTATGCAGATCTTCCAAATACACACACATGAGATAATAAGAGTGAAAAAAGTAAAATAAACTCAATATTATTATGAAAATAGTTTTGACTATTTCTAGACAGTACGGTCTAGTGGTTAAGAGAGCAGGATCTGGTTTCAAACTCCTGACAGACTCCTGGGCATGATTATCAGCCATATTGGGAAAATTTTGTGTATCCATTTATTATATGACTGATAAAAAATACCTTCATCATTAAGATTGCTGTTATACGGAAATGACATAACACATGTAACTACTGGTACACAATAACCAAGAACGACGGTTCTTTTTACATTTCCTTTGGTTCCTAATTTCATTCTGTGCTTCCAGCTTGTATCTGTGTTCTTTACTTTGATTTCATTTCCTCTTCTCATCTCTGACATTCAAGGTATATGTGACCCAGGTCAAGCCTGAAAAAATTTTCAGATATTAGAATCTTCAGCTATACCCAAACTGGAAGGCAAGGAGACAGGCAAGTGAATGTTTTTTAGGAAGATTTTAGAAGCTTTCTAGAATTTTAAGAGGTAAAGAAAATGAGTCCTTAAATCCTAAGGATCCAGAAGTTGTGCAGGAGAAAGATATAATTTACTAAGGATATTTCCTTATTAAGGAAAGGATATGATTTATTAAGAGGAGTTTCTATTCCTAGAGCCTCCTTGGGCATCTCTATAATAGGAAGCAGAACTTCTCCTTCAGGCTGTTTGAGTTGGTGGAACATTTGGGAAGAGCATTATGTTAACCTTAAGAAGAAGGGTTGCATTCGGCTCCTGGGTCATGGAAAAAATAGCTGACTTCAGCTCTTTGTCAGAAGTTTGACTCAAGTTGGGTTCAAGTTTCCTGTTTTGGTTACTATTACTGTGTAACAAATTACCCCAAATGGCAGTGTAGTTTAAAACAACCATTTCATTAAACTCACAGATTCTACCATCGGTAATTCAGACAGGGCATAGTATGAACGGCATGACTCTGCTTCTGCATGTCTGGGGCCCCAGCTGGGAACACATGAAGGCTAGGGGAAACCCTCCGGAGCTGGAATCATCTGAAGGCTCATTGCTCTCATTATTGACCTCTGTACATGGTCTAGCCACGGGGCTGAGGCTAACTCCTAACTTGGCAGCTTCAAAGTACTCAGAGGTTACATGGTGGTTTAGGGCTCCAAGTGTGAGTGTTTCAGAAAACAAGTTAGAAACTGCATTGCCTTTCATGACCCAGCTTCATAAGTCACATAGTATCATTCCCACCATATTAAATTGGTTGAGACAATGTCACAAGACATATATGGTAGGATCAAAATGTTGTTTCACATGCATGCTCACACACACATACACACTCACTGAAATTGTGAAATTCTCACTCCCATACATGCAGATACAACACTGAAAGAAACACATTAAAATGGAAACTCTAGTTACTTCTGGGTGATTGGATTATGAGTGATTTTATTTTCTTTCTTTCTACTTTATTTTCCCATTTTTCTTGCCAAGCTTTCTCATTCAATCTCTTCATACCCAGCTCTGCTACTGTAGAAACCTTGATCCTTCTCAAGCTCAGTCCAGCCCAGCCCTGAACTATCCAAGTCTACCTCGGACTCACTGGGCTCTGAAGCCTTTTGTTTTATCTCCTATTCATTCTTTTTTTTTTTTTTTATTCTTATGTTAATCCCCATACATTACATCATTAGTTCTAGATGAAGTGTTCCATGATTCATTGTTTGTGCATAACACCCAGTGCTCCATGCAGAACGTGCCTTCCTCAATACCCACCACCAGGCTAACCCATCCTCCCACCCACCTCCCCTCTAGAACCCTGTTTGTTTTTCAGAGTCCATCGTCTCTCATGGTTCGCCTACCCCTCCGATTTCCCCCGCTTCATTCTTCCCCTCCCGCTACCTTCTTCTTCTTCTTCTTTTTTTTTTTTTTTCTTAACGTATATTGCATTATTTGTTTCAGAGGCACAGATCTGAGATTCAACAGTCTTGCACAATTCACAGCACTCATCATAGCACATACCCTCCCCAGTGTCTATCACCCAGTCACCCCATCCCTCCCACCCCACCCCCCACTCCAACAACACTCAGTTTGTTTCCTGCAATTAAGAATTCCTCATATCAGTCTCCTGTTCATTCTTTATCACTGGGTCTAAGCTCACAGGGTTAGACAGTTCTTTACGTTAAGCTCCAGAGAGTAGTTTCCCTGTCTGGAGCTCAGGTAGTTTAAAACCTGACCACACCGTTCTTTGATACCGCTCCCCTCCTCTTGACTATAGGCCCTCAACCCAAGGTTTGCTTCTCATTGGCATCCTGCTCTGAACAGACTTATATTTCAGCTTTATTCACTTCTGCTGAGTCAGCTAAGGTAGCCTTGATCGAGTTCTCTTGTGCCTACGTTTCTGTGCCCAGGGCCAATAGCCTGGCACTGAGTTTTTGTTGTTATCGTTGTTTTTCAAGTATTTACCAATTTGAAGAAGTCTTCCCAACCTAGAGATGAAAAAAGTCATTAATTACTCCCGTCTATAAATGTAAACGTCAAGGCTCAGATACAAGAAAGCTTCTGCCCTATAACCAAGCCCCTGTTATCTTTTCTTAATATACCATTCTTGGTATAACAGCAAAAAGACAAGAAAAAGTTGCTACCAACAACCATCACTCCTCCCTTCCAGAAACTATTGACATAGCCTCAGATTGACCATTTGACCAACTGGGGTGTCCTTGTTTTCTCTTTGTAACAAATGTCCAAAACAATACAGTAAACTCCCATATCCTCAACCGGTAGCTTCATCTACTAGCAACCAGTTGTTCTGAGATGGAAATGAGTCCAACTAACATCTCCCAGGCTCCCAGGCCTACTTCTGAGACATCTGTTGGATTCCTGACCATAGCCAACAGATAGGGCCTAGCCAGAAAAGCTCTTTGCAAAACAAACTGGTGAGGAGGAAATTATTCCTGGGTTTGTATCACAGGAAAATCAATAGCCAGAAGTTAAATATCTCTTGCCAAAAGGTTTACAAGACCATAGAGCCGGGAGTCAAGCTGAATATATACAATTTGTTGTATTCTTAAACAAAAATTTTCTTTTTTTGTTGTTGTATGGTTAAAGAATATTCCAAATAAATAATAAATTTCCTTCAAAGTAGCCATCCGAGCTAGGGACACAATTATTCTAATAATGCTATTCTTATCCATACCTTTTTAAATTCCTCTTTTAGAATTATCTTTACAGAGGCCATGTTATTTTGCCTATATTCAATACATTTAGTTAATATTTATTTAGTCTCTGCTTCTTGCTAGACGCTGTTAAACACAATGAAGATATGGTGGTAAACATGAAACAAAATCCCTGCCTTCTCTGAAACTACTATAAACAAATAAACATATAAGTGCTGACAAGGAGAGAGTGATTTGGGAGACTGGAAATATTTTAGATAGAGGGGTCAAGGCATGCCTTTCTGAGCAGGTGAACTGTGAAGAAAAGGAATAAGCTTCCTTAGGATCTGGGAAGGATGATCTAGGGCCCTGAGAGAAAACTGAGTTTACTTCATAGCATATGGATAAATGGAAAGCTACTAGAGGATTTTCAGAAGGGCGTAACTTAATTTGGTTAATCTTTGAGAATGGATTTGAGATAAGTGGGTGAGTGTGGTGAGCCATTCAACTGAGTCATAGAATTTATGGTACAGACTGAGTTTTGTAGTTTGGGGAATCATTTTTAAAATATGATTTCCAAAACTGTTGTTAGCAACAGAGACCTTAGAAGATTCTCCACACTGGCCTCACCCGAAGTCCTTGTGAAGAATAAATATCTTGTTAACAATGGATGTGTATACAGGGCAGTTAAGTTTGTAAAGAATGTGTCTAAGAATTGAATATACGAATTATATATAGATAGATAGATAATAGGGTTACTTAAGTTAGTTTTTTTTAGGAGGGTTTAATTTTTTTATTTGAGATTTTATTTATTTAGAGAGAGCACATGCACGAGCAGGGGGGAGGGGCAGAGGGAGAGAATCTCAAGCTGACTCCCGCTGAGCACAGAGCCCTACTCACCACCCTGAGATAATGACCTGAGCCAAAACCAAGAGTCAAATGCTCAACCGACTGAGCCACCGAAGTGCCCTTATGCTGTTTGATTTTTTAAAAATTTTTCATGAAAAGTGTAATAGTACACTTGAACCTAGAGCTTGTCTAAATGAACACATATTCAGACTTAGAAGAGCTCAACATAATGCAGTCTCCTTGAGCCCTAAAAACAGAATTGGGTCTGGTTCATAAGGGGAACATATATTAGCTAATCTATCTAGACATATGGAAACATGGCATCCATACACATTTTTTCCATTTCACTTACTTTACCACTCAGACTTTGGGAATCTTCCCGTAAGTTTGCCTATGACTCATCCTTGGGTCAGATGACTTAATGCTTCCATCTAACCAAGAGAAGGGAACATGATTATTTAAGAAATCCACCATCCCCACTCAGGATTCCAGGAACCTCTAAGGGGGCTAATCTTGTGGCTTGGCATTTTCATCTTTTCTTTTTCCTTAGAAAAATCAGTGCTTACAGTTGGCCTGCTAACTGGCATTTCTTTTATCCCTTGAGGGTATTTCTGGGTCAGTATGCTTTGATAATGCAGAAAAGACTGTACTAGAGTCCGGCTAGATTTCTTTGTGCAGAGCAAAACAAACCCTGTTCCTACTCTTCCTTCTTTTCTTTTACCTAGTAAAATTGCTAATGTTTGGAATAGTCCAGTCCAAGCCACATAATTATCTCATTGGAATTCTTATGAAAACGCTTATCAAAAAAATAAATAAATAAATAAAACACTTATCAAAACAAGTCAGACATTATGGTTTTAATTTTACAGATGCAAAAGTGGAGGAGCACGAGATCTTCATTTCTAGCCTGAGGTCACTTAATTAGCAAGGGCAGCTGCTAGGCTCAAAGCAAAGTCTGCGCCCCAGAACATCTTGGACACTCTTTCTGATACACCACATGTCTCTCCAGAAAACATCTAATACTTGCTGGATACATGCTTCCCCACCCCCAACTGAATATTGGACACTGTCACAGTGTAAGCCTTCGTTGTTCCCTTATCATATATTTGTTATCTATAGTGGTGATTTGTGTGGTCAATAACGAATTCTAGGCAACAGAGTTTTCAAGTTGGTACAGGTAATAGTACTTCTTTCTTTGCAATAGACCATCTACCGAAGGAGACTCTGGTTTATGTTTGAAGCTGACACTGAAAGCAGCAGTTAGGAGATAAATTTATCTAAATTCCTAGTTTAACACTGACAGGATATACCCTGAAGGTTACATTCCCACATGAATAAAAACAGGATGATACCTTTAAAAAAGAGTCTTAAGGGCACAACACACACACAAACACACTCACACATACACAAGCCAATCCAACTCTGCATTTCCTTGGTTTAGAATCTTTTCTGTGTGGTTCAGAAAAAAAGATGATCAAAATCTTAGTTGGCTGAAAGAAGGAAGGATTAAGGGTGGAGTGGGAGAGATAGGAGTGGGGTTGGGGAGTTATTTGCTTATTTTTGAGTTGGGTCAGGGAAATCAGCAAAGGAATTGAGCCAGTTAAAAATCTAGGAATATTGGGGAAGAGAGATAAGTAATGACAATTTGTAGATTGTTTTACTGGGCATTCGCAAGGTGATCTCTCTTTGCTTCTTCCTTAAGTATTCAATCTTCTTTTTTTCCTTAACATTTTATTTATTTATTTGAGAGAGAGTGCGCGTTCGCAGGAGTCGGGGGAGGGGCAGAGGGAGAAAAAGGCTCCCCGCTGAGCAAGTAGCCCAATGCGGGGGGTGGGGGGGGTCTCCATCCTAGGACCCTGAGATCATGACCTGAACCGAAGGCAGCTGCTTACCCGACTGAGCCACCCAGGCACCGCAAGTATTCAATCTTCTTAAAGCTCCTTTACATACAGAGCGGGTCTAAAGTACTCTTCAGTGATTTTTGTATTTTGTTTGTAGAGTTGCCAGATTTCACAAGTAAAAATACAGGAAGTCCAATTAAATGTGATTTTCATATAAACAATGAATATTTTTTTTATGTGTGCAAGTTTCAAACATTGCATGGGACAATCTTTTACTAAAAATTGGTATTTGCAATTTGAATTTAACCAGGCATCCTGTATTTATTTCATCTAGCAACCCTATTCATTTGGCTAAGACATAGATAAAACAAAAAGTTTTTTATTAGCTTACTTGCAAATTGGAAGAAAGTTTCCAAAAGATTTTTGGGCAGTAACAGCTGTTCCCAAGCTTGGCTGCACCTTGGAACCACCTGAGGAACTCCAGATTCTGGAGGTG
Source organism: Mirounga angustirostris (assembly GCF_029215605.1). NCBI lineage: Eukaryota > Metazoa > Chordata > Mammalia > Carnivora > Phocidae > Mirounga > Mirounga angustirostris. The sequence goes on along the minus strand of NW_026991709.1, from coordinate 114,767,393 downwards.
TTGCTCTGAGATTCAGTCAGGACTCAGGGTTTTTCAAAGCATTCCAGGTGACACTAATGTGCCCCAGTGAGGAGTTGGTGACGAAGTCCATTGGTTCTCATCCTGCACTACACACAACAAAGACCTAAGAGACTTTTGGATCCCAACCAGATCCCATACCTAGATCCCACCGCAGAGTAAAGAAATCAGTGTGTTGGGCGCCTGGGTGGCTCAGTTGGTTAGGCGACTGCCTTCAGCTCAGGTCATGATCCCAGGGTCCTGGGATCGAGTCCCGCATCGGGCTCCCTGCTCTGCGGGGAGCCTGCTTCTCCCTCTCCCACTCCCCCTGCTTGTGTTCCCTCTCTCGCTGTGTCTCTGTCAAATAAATAAAAAAAAATTAAATCTTTAAAAAAAAAAAAAAAGAAAAAGAAATCAGTGTGGAGGGGCAGGAAAGAGGAGTGGGTCCCCTACATTGCAATTTAAGAAAAGCTCCCAATGATGCTAATGTTCCTTCAAAAGTTAGGAAGTCCTAAATTATAGCCTAAAATATAGCATCCTAGGGAGGGCCATCTATAGGAAACATTTAAAAGTTTATCTTTAATATTTTAAGTTATGAAATTAATATTTATTATAATAAATTCAAGCAATAAAGAAATATCTGAAATAAAGATGATGTCTCTCTCTGTCAAATAAATAAATAAAATCTTTTTAAAAAGGGGGGGCGGCGCCTGGGTGGCTCAGTCGTTAAGTGTCTGCCTTCAGCTCAGGTCATGATCCCAGGATCCTGGGATTGAGCCCCACATTGGGCTCCTTGCTCTGCGGGAAGCCTGCTTCTCCCTCTCCCACTCCCTCTGCTTGTGTTCCCTCTCTTGCTGTATCTCTCTCTGTCAAATAAATAAATAAATTCTTAAAAAAATTTTTAAATAAAATAAAATAAAGACGACTCCCCCAATTCTACTTTCCAGAGGTATCCACTGACAAAGACTTGATCTGTTTTTTTTATTTATTATTATTATGTTATGTTAATCACCATACATTACATCATTAGTTTTTGATGTAGTGTTCCATGATCCATTGTTTGTGCATAACACCCAGTGCTCCATGCAGAACGTGCCCTCTTTAATACCCATCACCAGGCTAACCCAACCTCCCACCCCCCCTCCCCTCTAGAACCCTCAGTTTGTTTTTCAGTGTCCATCGTCTCTCATGGTTCGTTTCCTAGGCCAAGTATAAAGGGAGGAGGAGAGAATCAATGAGAAACCAATATATGTGTCAGTTATCTTTTAAAGAAGTTGGCATGCTTCACTTTTAATGGAACAGAACTTTGTCATGTCACCACTTCAGGGAAATGTTGTGTTTCTTTCAGGCTTCACTGTAAATCAGTGAAATTGGGGGTTACATAACATAAGGGGAGAAGGGGAAGAGAGATGGAAGAAGACAAAACAGCCTCTACGACAATCGTATTCCTGTCCTGACATACCCATGTAATGGCAGTGGCCGTAGAGAGCACTCGGGCCATTCTGTCCCCTCATGCGCTTGCCTCAGAGAGCAGGAATGACTAACCCAGCCACCGAGTTGGAAAAAGGAACTGGGCCTAAGTGGCTCCGTCCAGTCATTTTGTGTCTCTTTGGGGAGGCAGCTTGCCTTGCAGAAAGTGCACATTCCTAGTTCTTCTGTGGGGTATATTTTATAGGGGCAAGCCTCTCCCAGGGATCCCTCTGGTTTTCCAGCTCTGCCTGAGACGGACAGGGTAATTCTGATTCTACACCATTCTGCAAACCTTTTGTTGCCAGGGAAAACCACATGTCCTTAAAATAGCCTTATCAGAAAAAAAAAAAAAAATTTGTATTTCCTTCCTGTGTCTATCTCACACGTAATTTCATTCACAAAGTAATCTCTCAAAACACCAGCAATATATAGTTTCCCTTTGAAAGTTATAGAGCTATCAGTGAAGAAAACAGTGTTAAGTTCTCCCTGATTTCCATGTCGAGGCAGGTCCTGTGACCACATCTCAAACTAGTGGCATGATATGTCATAAACAGAAAATCACAAAGCCAAATAGAATGGGGAGAGATATGCAAACATATGAAATGCAGAGAAAAATAGAATTTTTTTACTAGTAGAGAAAATAATAGGGAAGAAATTGAAGGGGATAAAATAGACACTGAAAGTTGCCAGCAATATAGCTGACTGTCATCCCATATATCTGATTCCTGAATAAAATATTCCCCATCCAGCCATGTCATCTGTCTGTCATCTGTCAGGCCAACAGGTAGCTACACTAGGTCATATCTAGGCAAGAGTTGTGCTCAATTTTCCATTAGCTGTATTAGTTTTCCCTACTTAAGGTAATGGCCTTATTGTCTTTGCCTGACTGATACTCCTTTTGAACTGACAATTACATTTCTTCAAAGCAGGAAAATCGAGCGAACAACAAATAATAGTCTTTTACAAGTACATATATACACAAATATATAATATAATACATATATATACACAGACATATACATTGTATCAGTGGATGAATAGATGAATATATAAACTTCTATGTTACCCATGACAAACATTTTAAATGTTTTTGTTGCTGTGGTAACACAGTAATTTACTTTCCTCTTTATAGTTAGACTTTTGTGAAATTCCTCTGGTTTATTGAGGTAGACTAAGTATGTGCTCAAAAGTGAGGTAGAACGTTAGAACACAGAGGGCAGCGGCCGCCGGATCCGCGCCGTGGTTCCAAGCCCGCAGCTCCCGCAGCTCCCGCAGCTCCCGCAGCTCCCGCAGCTCCCGCAGCTCCCGCAGCTCCCGCAGCTCCCGCAGCTGCTGCAGCTCCTGGTGCTGGGCCTGGAGCTGGCGCTGCTGGGCGCCGGGGCCCGGGAGCAGGTGCCAGGCACCACGCCTGCCCCTGGGACAGCTCCCGGAGTGCGGACCTCGACGCGTTCATGGACTGCACGCCATGCCCGGCCCGCGACTTCTCAGTGACTTCTGCCCGGGCCTCTCCGCAGCCCCTCCAGCTTCCTGTGGAGTTATTCTTAGAAAATGTCTTGTAAACCCTAAGGAGTAACTGTGGAAGCAACTGAAACGTCAGGAGCGTTCCTGTCCTCGGGCTATTGAACGCAATGGCCGGGTAGGAGCAGGATCCCAGGATCCCCAGGGGCAGGGCATAAGTTAGGAGCTATGAAACAATGTGACCCTCAGTCCCCCCCTTTCTGCACCTGGCGACTGCTAGCCCAAACACCCAGCTCCTCTCTTATCCCCTGCCTGACTCTTTGTGTGCCTATGCCTAGGGGAGAATGTAAGCCCGCTTCAAGATATTTGCCGTCCCTAGTCAAATAAATAAATAAATAAAATCTTTAAAAAAAAAAAAAAGATATTTGCCATCCCTAGTCAAATAAATAAATAAATAAATAAAATCTTAAAAAAAAAAAGATATTTGCCATCCCTAGTCAAATAAATAAATAAATAAATAAATAAATAAATAAAATCTTAAAAAAAAAGATATTTGCCATCCCTAGTCAAATAAATAAATAAATAAATAAATAAATAAATAAATAAATAAAATCTTAAAAAAAAAGATATTTGCCATCCCTAGTCAAATAAATAAATAAATAAATAAATAAATAAAATCTTTAAAAAAAAAAGATATTTGCCATCCCTAGTCAAATAAATAAATAAATAAATAAAATCTTAAAAAAAAAGATATTTGCCATCCCTAGTCAAATAAATAAATAAATAAATAAATAAATAAATAAATAAATAAAATCTTAAAAAAAAAGATATTTGCCATCCCTAGTCAAATAAATAAATAAATAAATAAAATCTTTAAAAAAAAAAGATATTTGCCATCCCTAGTCAAATAAATAAATAAATAAATAAATAAAAAAGATATTTGCCATCCCTAGTCAAATAAATAAATAAATAAATAAATAAATAAAATCTTAAAAAGAAAAGATATTTGCCATCCCTAGTCAAATAAATAAATAAATAAATAAATAAAATCTTAAAAAAAAAGATATTTGCCATCCCTAGTCAAATAAATAAATAAATAAATAAATAAAATCTTAAAAAAAAGATATTTGCCATCCCTAGTCAAATAAATAAATAAATAAATAAATAAAATCTTAAAAAAAAAAGAAAGATATTTGCCATCCCTTTGTACTCCTTTCCCACGCTTTGTGGCATCTGCCCTTGCGTTTCTGATAAAAACCAAATAAAAGCAAAACAAAATATTCAGCTGCTGCCGCTCTCCCTGGCAGAGGCAGCCCTGCATGGCCGCTCAGACTGGTGTCTGAACACTTTGTTTCAGTGCGCTACGACACGTCCTTCACGCTGCTGTGGCCCATCCTGTGGGTTGGGCCGGGGGCGTGGGGGCGGCAGGCGGTAAGCCTAGCCCTCGTGCTGGGACCGCTTTCCGGTTTCTTGGTCCGGAGCGGGTGCTGCAGGAAAGTGAAGTTTACTACTCCCTTCCAGGAGGCCGAGGCCGGGCGTGGGGGGAAAGTGCCTCCCTGAAAGGGCGATGATGCAGGGACGGCCCGCGCGCCTGCCAGTAGGAGCCCCCACCCATTCATCATCCATCCATTCATTCATTCATTCATCTGGAGCCAGCCCCTGCCCCCCAGCCTGCCCCCCAGAGAGCCCCCCAGATAACCAGAGCCAGACTACCAAACAGGGGTGTGGAAGGATGCGGGGCGAGCGAGGCCTGTGCTTCAGAGGAGCCTTAGAGGGTGTCCCACTACACTGTCTCTGGCTCCAGCAAGAAAAGGAGACCGGTGCTGGCTCACACCAGACAGCTGACACGAAGGAACCTCAGCATTTGCACAAGGGCCTCCCACTCCAACCCCACCCCCATGGCCTGAGGGCCAGGCTGACGTAAGGGACAGGCAACAACACCAGGCCCCACCCGCTCAGATGTACTGAAATTCCACGCCAGCGCCTCAGTCTGCCTAACACTAGGGGCCTGGCCCTAACACACTGCCCCCCAACCTTCAAATGAGGGGATATTTGTTTTGGGGAGAAAGTTTGGAGGGTTGAGAGAATTTATTAATAAAATAAACTTTAAGAAATTGATTTAGAACATTAGAATCATTTGAAACAGTTTTTTTTTTTAATTGCTAGAATTCCAGTGTTATGAAAGATGTTGCATCACAATGTTTTAAATCACTGCTAAATTTTTGGTGAGGTGGAAAGAAACTTTTGGTTCTAAGTGCGAATTCATGGTGTAACTTTGGGCACTATCTGGGCCTCTCTCAATTCCTTCATTTATATCTAGAGTGAAGAGCAGATAGTCCTTAGTGCCCCTTCTAACTCCAAAATCCTTTGATGCTATTCATTAAAACTTCTAGATTAGTACCAATATATTCTTGGCTGAAGAAAAAAAAAAAAAAGAGCATAGTTTACGGAAGAGCCCATGAGCTGGTGCTGCCCCCTATGGCAGACTGACAAGGAGGAGGGAAACTAGATGAATATTTTGTCATTCAAATTGCTTCTCTCCGTTTCTATGGGCTTATTCCTGCATAATCAAGAATTCTAAAAACTAATTTCTGTTTATTTTTAACAGTTATAGTGAAAAGAATTAAAACTCAAATTATGTTGAATAGCTATTAGCTAAGACAATTTGAGCAAACATGTTAACACTACTCAAGGAAAGGATTGTTTCTATAATTTTCCAAAATAAATTTATCTGAGCCTGGATTGCAGAAGAGGTGACATCATTTTAGATGAATCTCTTTTTATCTAACAACAGCATTAGAAACATTAAACATATTTTAAGAGAATCTGGAATTCAATAATATGATAGAAAGATAACTAATATACGTCATTCCAAATAGAAAGTAAAAATTTAGTTGTACATTAGGTCTAACAAATAGTAATAATATAAAAGTTCAAAATTGTTTTAAAATTTGTGTTTATGTTAAAGCATTATTCCCTGAATATTTTATTTTATAATAAAATTGTGTGTTAAAAAAAATAGATCATTTCCATTGCTGGCAATGTTGCCAAGATCATCTTAAAACCCTTTTGCTATAGCATACCTACAAAGTCTAGCTAAAGTATAACCAAAAGCCATGTAAATGCAGAGTGTAGCTCCTAAGAGAGTGAGAGAATTTACTAGAGGTCAAAATCAGGCACAGTCTGAAATCTCTGACTATTAAACACAGGCTGACACCTTCTCTGGCATCCCAGAGAGGAGTGAGTTACCAATCGTTATTGACCGTGGCTTAGATTTCTCCTGCTAAGATGAGACGGGAGATGAGCGATGAGCTTAAGCAAAGCTGTAGTATTGGAACAGAGACTACCAATAAAATGGGAACTTTTGAAGAGACACACCCCAGTGTGAAGGCTGAACTAGAAAAAAATTCACCACTGGCAAACAGAGCTCAAGAGAAAGTTTGACTGTTTGGGCTTGTGCTGTAGGTTTAGAAAAAATTGCTTACTGAGGATCTATAACCAAGACTTATCCTCATTGTTTTGGTTTTCCTATTTAAAATGCATACATGAGTTGGGAAGCACCGAACTGACAGAATAGCATAAAAGTGGTCTTCGATCGGAAACACCACTGGGATATAGCAGAAGCAAAAGCACACCTCTAGGAGAGAACATACCCTCAGACAAAACTCCTCAGAGCCTCATGGGCTTCCCACCATAATCCTCAACTTGAGAGAACCCATGAGGTAACATACCGCCATCTTCCTCTATTTCTGTTTCCCTATATTTCTGAGTTAACACACAATGACAAACCACATATGACACAGAGATTAAAGAAGCACAGGGCATAGTGGTTTAGAATGTAGCCTCTGGGGCCACCTTCAAATAATGGTTTTGTGGACATAAGCTAGTTGGGTTCCTTTGTGCAAGATACCTAAATCTCTTTTTATTTTTTCATTTGTAAAATCAGGATTATTATAATAATCTATCTCACAGGATTATGAGAATTGAATGAGTTAGTGTATAGAAAGTCCGTACAACCAGTATGGTGCCTGGAATATAGGAAGCACTAGAAAGAGTTAGCTGCTACCATCATCATGATCGTCATCATCATTATCATCATCATCATAGTTAGTTGATCACATTATACCACCTGTCTCATGATTATTAGTCTGTTTTTCCTCCATATGTGCCCAGATGCATATCCATCTACCCTGGAATTGAATCTTGAGGTAAACCCAGCAACTACACATCTCAAAGTTATATGAGTTCATATGACTGGCTCCCTTGTTGAGAAGCAGCAGAACTAAGAACGGCAAGAAAATTTAATGGGCAACCTTTAAGTTAGCTAATTACAGAATGTCTTAGAATTTGCTGTTTACATTTTGTTTAGATATTATGTGAAGAGGCACCACCACCCCAACCTTAGCACCTACCCTACCTCAGCCACACCCACCACCCAGCCATACTCACCACCAATCCAGTCTGGACAACTGGAAAACGGAGTGAGGAGAGTAGGCTGCCTGATCAGATTTCTAGTTGGAATTTGAGACTGGGCAACTCTACATGCTCTTGCACGTGCTGTGCTATCTTCCAGGAGCTGTTATGTTTCTCACCTTTTATCCAACATTTCAATTTTCCTTCATTGCAATTACAACAGGGAGGGGAAAACTCCTTAGCACCCCACCTTTTTCTATTACCTCTTGATGAAGTTTGTTTCTTCCTCTGAAAAATATATATTTTCAATATATATTTTCAAACAAAATAATTTTTATTTTATGCAATAATTCTTTAAGTTTGTGCTGTAATTGCATACTTTCTTGCTTTATCCTTGCTGAGGGATAGAGGACTACCTTTTCATTTCTGTGTCCTTTAACACCTAGCACAGAGTCATACACATATTAGAACTATTTTCACACATTCAACAAATATTTGTTGAGGATCTCAGATGTACCACTCTCTCGGGCTCTGTGTTTAACTGTGATAAACAATCAATCCCTGCTTTGCTTGATGAAAATTTGCTAAATTGACCTTTTCAATTGTATTTACCATGCATTCAGCTTGCAGACAAGACTGTAAAATGCATCTTATTAACCTCCAGCAGTGCCAGGAAGTGTACCTGGGCAAATGACACAACCAGCCAGCCTAAACTATCTGATTAAACAGGACAGAAATATATTATATAGCACCTGAGAAGGTGCGAGTGACATGGTCTCTACTGAGTGTGCCAACATCCCATTGAACACATGTCCATGTGGTCCTCAAAGATGTGCATTTTGTTTAAAAGTCTGTCGCATTCATTAGCCTGTGAACCCCTGAGGGGTAATAACTGTATTTTTTACCTTTGCATTTCCCTCTGCCTTCAGAACTAGTTCAATGCCTGAATTTAGTAGATGCTCAATTATTAATAGAATGAAATAGTGGAGAGAGGGGTATATTTTTTAAATGGTAAAACTTTTTACTGGTTACTATAATAAATATTTCAGAAATACAGCCACTGATTGCATTGCTATTCATCAGGCAGATACTGAGTGAATGCCTACCAGGTGCTATTATTAAGCATGCTAAGTGTTATCATGTATAATACTAAGCTATCTCACTTTACACTTGGAATGTATCATTCTGTTTTTCTCTTTTCTGGGATTTACAATTAAAGATGTCTAGAGGCAAATAAATGGGGAACAGCTTCTGTGAAGGTCAACCAAATTTGGGAAAGATCCATTTTCAATGTTAGTTTCACTAGCCAAAAAGTTGAATTTGTTATTAGTTTATTAAATCCATATCTATGGATTTTCCAAGTTTGCATCTTTCAATATAAGTTAAATTAAACCTTAAACACTGCGGTGGGGGGCAGCAGGTACTAAAAAGTAGCCAGCTATCCCAGCAGAGCAGGATACCATCTCCTGGAATCATTGCTCATTCTAAACTTGAACTTAATTTAACATCCAGTTGGCTGAAAAATTCAACTAGAAAATTAGTCTGTTAACCAGGTTTTTGTATAATTTTGGGGAAATCTGGTCATTAAAATTGTTTTAAAATGCATCCTTCACTGACAGTTATAAGTTCTGGCAGCTTTCCTGCATGATATACTGCTCTCGAAATCATACTTAAAATTTAAATGGGCCTTAAGTGAATTAGAAATAAGCATTTAATAACTTGGTTATATCAGAAAGCCAGTCACTACTATAAAACACTACAAAAATGACTTTATTGGAATTAAACTTATATAAGAAAAAAGGAGCCTGAAGGAACCTGATTGATAATTAATAGGAAATTCCTTCAAAAATCCCTTTGAAGAAAAGTGTTAAAAATAAAAAAACTGTCTTGGTCCATTTTGGCTGCTATAACAAAAATACTATAGACTGGATGGCTTATAAGCCAACAAATTTATTTCTTACAGTTCTACAAGTCCAAGCAAGATCAAGGCCCCAACAGAGACTGTGTCTGGCAAAAGCCCACTTCCTGGCTCATGGATGGATGCCTTCTCAGTGTGTCCTCACTTGGTGGGAAGTGGAAGGGAACTCCTTGCCTTCTCTTTTATAAAAGGTACTAATCCATTCATAAGGGCTCCACCCTCATCTTCTGATCATCCCCAATGTCTGACCTCCAAATACATCACATTAGGGGATTAGATTTCAACATATTAATTTTGGGGGACACAGACATTCAGTTGATGGCATTCCACCCCTATTCAGGACAAAATTCATTCGTTTCATGCTAACAGCCAAAAAGTCTTAACTTGTTCCAGCATCAAAAGTCTGAAAGTCCAAAGTTGCATCTACATCAGATACGGGTAAGACTCAAGGTCTGAGTCATCCTGAGGCAAAGTCCTCTCTATCTATGAACCTGCAGAACCAAACAAATTATGTTTCCAAGATACAATGGTGGGACAGGCACAGGACAGACATTCCCATTCCCAAAGAGAGAAATAGGAAAGAAGAAAGGAGTGACAGGTCTCAGGTAAGCCCAAGACCAAGCAGCACAAACAACATTAAATCTTAAGGCTCAAGAATAATCTTTGACTCAGTGCTCTGTCTTTTGGGCCCATTGGGATGGCCATGTTACCCACAGGGCTCAGCAGAATGGCCTTCCCTGCAGAGACTCTCTGCCTGGGCCCTGTGGGTCTCCAGGACTGGCGTTCAAAACCCGAAGCTCTCCCAGATGGCCCTGTCCTTTGAGATCTAGGTGAAGGCAGCCATGCCCCCTTGACCTATGCACTATGAGCATCAATAGAGATAGGCCACATGGACTGCACCCTCTGGACAGGTGGCCACTGGAGCCCTATGCCATACCAGGGCCTACCAGAGCCACAGCTGGGGCGGCAGAGGAGCATGGCAAGAGAGTGTAGAGAGCAGAGCCCCCCATGTGAGGTAGGGCCAGGTAGCATGCAGAAAGGCCCCACAGGTATTGAAGGCCCTTCCTTTGAACCACTCAGCCCCCTAAGCCCTTGCAATACAGGCCTATAATGGGAGAAGTGGCTCTGTTGACCACTGACTTGCCTTCAGGGTCTTCTTCCATTGTCCTGGAGAATAGTTTCCTGGCTTCTGTTAAGAAGGCTCACTCATACTGATCTCCTTATCAGTACCTTGGCCACACCCTCAGTGTTCTCGTTTTTTTGCTATATGGATAGGCTGAAAATTTTCCAAGTCTTTATGTTCTGCTTCCTTTTGCTTAACAATTCTGTCTTTAAGTCATTTCTCACTGCTTGCATTTTACTGTAACAATCAGAGGAAGCCTAACTGCACCTTCAACACTCTGCTTAGAACTCACTTCAGCTAAACATCTAGTTTCACCCTTGCAAGTTCTATGTTCCACAAAACATGAGAACAAGAACATAATTCAGCCAAGTTCTTTGTCACTTTATAATAAAGAGGGCTTCTCCTCAAATTTCCAATACCATGTTCCTCAATTTCATCTGAGGCCTCATCAGAATGGCCTTTAGCACTCATGTTTCCACCAACATCCTGTCAGGATTACTTAGCTATTCTCTAAGAACACCAAGGCTGTCTCTACAGCTCTTTTCTTTCTGAACTCTCACCAGAATCATCTTTAAAGTTCTGTTAAAATATCTATGCTTTTTCTAGAATGCAACTCAAAATGCTTACTGCTTCTACCCATTACCCAGTTCCAATGCTGCTTCCACATTTTTAGGTATTTGTTACAGCAGCACCCTCAATTCTCCAGTACCAGTTTCTGTCTGAATCCGTTTGGACAACTACACAGAAATACTGTGGACTAGGTGGATTAAACAACAAATATTTAACTCTCACAGTTTTGGAAGCTGGGAAATCCAAGATCAAGGTGCTGGCAGATTATAATGACACTAATCCTGTTCATGAGGGAGGGCCCCACCAGCATGACCTAACACCACCCAAACATCATCACATTGGGGTAATTCATAAGTTTGGGGTGGGGGGAGGGATACAAGCATTCAGTCTATAGCAAAGACTCAATTACAAGTCAAAAAGTAAGACAGTATTTTACTATAAACCATATTATATTTATTTAAAAGCCCAAAACAATATGATGAAGCATGAAAACATGCAGATTTCAGAGTAGCTTTTGTTTTTAGTGTATCTGATAAATTTTACACAATGAAATACCATTAGGAAATATAGAAATTATAATATGAACCATAGTATAAAAATATAAGACCATAGTATTACTTTTTTAAGATTTTATTTATTTATTTGACAGAGAGAGACACAGCGAGAGAGGGAACACAAGCAGGGGAGTGGGAGAGGGAGAAGCAGGATCCCCACTGAGCAGGGAGCCCGATGCGGGACTCGATCCCAGGACCCTGGGATCACGACCTGAGCCGAAGGCAGACGCTTAACTGACTGAGCCACCCAGGTGCCGCAAGACATACAGTATTACTTTTAAAGAAAGTGGAATTATAACTGTAAGAGACAACTTAATACCATAAAAACTTTAAACAAATTTAAAATGTCATATGTTAAAAATAATATATATTTTTTAGTATTATGCAGCAGGTCTTGGGATGTAGGGGTATAGGCAAATAAAAAGGAGGTTTATAGAGATAAACTTTCTCAATACTATTTGTCTGATTTCATATATAAAATGTCAAACATTATTATAAGAAATAATATGTATATCTAAGACTGCAATTATATTTTCAAATATAAGGTAATTATTTTTTTCTAGAAAGCAGCAGTTTTATATTTTTTTTTAAAGCTAGTAGTAGCACCTAAAAATAAAAATTACCAGAAACTGAGTAAAACAACTTTACCATGAAAAGATAAATATAATTTAAAAATGAAGCACCTTTCTTTGACTTCAAGAGGAAGTGTGGGCAAAGGCCCTCATTTCTGAATAATCCCATCTGAGAACACTCAGGCTTGTTTTACTTAGCAAGGAGAATACATTTCATTCAATATACTGGCTGTGTTGAAGGAACACAGTCCATGTCCAGATAGGAAGGTAGAGTGCAGAAGAGGCAGGTTGATTCATCAGAGTCTATTCAGTAATACACTATGCTTTTAACTAGCCAATAAAAATAAGTACGTTTGTACTCTATGGTGATCCTACATAATTTTACTGGTAAGTTATAGTTCGCAGAGAAGTAGCATGTTTGCTGGGTTTTATTATTTTCTTTGCATAGATACAGATTTATCTATCATCTAAATAAAAAGCAGCTAAGAAATATTAGACAATGTCAAGATTTGTAGGTTTTGCTTTTACAAAGTGCTACACAGAATGTCATATTTCAAAATTCAGAAACAAAACTCTAACTCCTGGTATTAGATAAATAGGGTGATTATCAGGGATCTTCTTGAAAAGTGAAAAAAAAAAAACAAACAATTATCTTCTCTGTGTCACATCAAATGATATACAAAGGTTCAAAAGGCATTCTTAGAGATTTGACCAAACATATTTTTTATATAAGGCATCTGTGACCAAGAGAGATGAAATGGATTAAATGCAAGCTCCTTATAAGGGCGCTGATGTCTCTAAGTTGCTCAGAGAGCTAGACTGGCTGTGGTCCTTGTCACCTCTTCCTGATAGTCTGACCCTGACTCCATATACAAGCAAGTCCTGACTGACCATGCTAGTGAATGAGGGAGTATGCATGAAAAATATAAACCCTATGATAAAAAAAAAAAAAATAAACCATGTTTGATTTGGAAATAAAATCAAAATTTTCATGGAAACTTAGAAACTTGCAAAACAAGGTTTTGATACATATGCACAAGTAAATTTTTCCTTGTACAATAAACACATAGAATTTCCGTCTGCCTTCCTTCTTGTTTTTGAATATCAAGAGTATCATTCTTTTCACCTGGAATCAAATTTGTCTTCAGTAACAGGACAAGAGGTAGGAGAGGTAGGACAGGGTTAGGGATAATAGCTATATTACTCTATCTCAAAGATTGCTCTAAAAAGCTCACCATTTCATGACCTATTAATGTGAGAGCTCTCGGATTCATTTTCCCTTATGTCATGGTAAAGCATTTTGAAGCTCATTGTAATGTGGTTAATGGCAGTATTGTAACTTGGTTAATGAGTCATAGCTTTTTCAAGGTGAACTCCTAGTCTACCAAGAGGACAAATGAACTGATAATCAATTGAAACATATTTAGATTGTATTCTTGCCCTTACACTGTTAGCCTGTTAGAGCTAATAACCAGTGAAAATAATCTGCAAAAGCAGATACATATATTTGCAAATAATTGAGGGGATTGTAAGCCTGATCCAACTTTTCTAAATTTTTTTACTAGCCATAATTGCTGATTTGCTGTGTCCATCTATCTTGATGAATGTTGTGATGGAGATCTTTCAAAATACATGAAGTCCTGAAATTAGAAAAAGAATTAAACATACATATATAATACATACTATAGAGAGAGAGAAAGATAACTGTACATGTATAGATACATACATAATTAGATGCAATGCATAAAGTACTATCCTTTATAATTTATCAGATGATCCTCATTCTAGTTAAGGATAAAAAAATCTAATAAAACCTTTATGAAGAGGATCTAACATGAAGACCAGCAATTACAGACTTGGAACTGTTGGTAGCCAATAACATTTCCATTTGGGGGTACTGACTAGCTAAATTTTCGTTGTTAAAAGGAAGAAAAGCTTAACAATCAATATTAAATATGTTAAATATACCAACTGCAATATGTTAGCTACATTTTTAAGGTAAATATATCCATTTTATTTCCACTGATCAGTCAGTAATACAGCAAGGGAGCTGTACCTAATAAATCTAAGGAAGATACAACACCAAGGGGTCCACTGACAGAGAGGCAGTGGGGTGGAGGGAAAGGACATCATATTTAGAGTTATTTATTTCATTATGAAGTCATAGGATAGGCATCTTTAAGTAATGGGAAAAACAAACAATAGGCAATGAGGACAAGTATACCCACTGGATGCCCCATATTCTCCAAGTACTCTTCTGGCCCCTCTACTCACATGATAGCTAATGTTCAGTGCCCTGAAAAATATAAGTATTTTTATCTCCATTTTATAGGTAAGGCGAATGAGGCCTGGAAGTGCTAACCACTTTCCAAAACACGTAACTAGTAAGTGGTAGAGACAGACACTGTCCTAGTTTCAAAGGTTACTGCCTTTCTATTACACTACACTGCATCTCATAATAAAGAGTGATTCTCTCAAGACAACTCAAAAGCAAAAGACTTACAATGAGGAAGCAAGCTCCAAAAATCATGGCTTTCATCTTCACATCCAGGTCTAACGGGAAGTGAATTTCAAAGTGGTCAGCATCGCCCATTGCTGATAACAGACCGTTCCACTTCCTAATAATACTGCCAATGTTGGACACGCCATCAAGGGATTTGACCTAGAAAGATAAGAATATGACTTTATGAGGATTGAAAAATATTATAATACATACTTCATTCTTCTACTTAGAAGCAGTTTACACTATGACAGCATAAATACAGGACAGGAAATTAATATAGTAATAAGGTAGTTATTACTATAAAGTAATAAATTACTGTAAAGTAACAGGGAATTATGGCCAAGAAGGATAAAGTGCCTTGCAACTGGTGAATAGCTGAGCTGGGGTATAGCGGACAGTTCTCGGGCTGGTGCTCTTTCTTCATCCTCAAATGAGTTATTAGGGAGGTACGATTTGAGTTGATTCCAAAATTCTTTTTCATATAGTGAAGGGTAGGAATTGGGGATTGGAAGGGAGTCTCTACAGTCTAGGGAAACACACGAGCAAAAGTAAGGAAGCATAGTTCTACGTACTTCACAAACTTCAAATAATCACTCAAGTTTTTGTGGGCCAAATCCACCCTGACTTCCTAAAGTATGTCAGAATCCTGAGGGGCTTTAGCTTGTAAAAGGGGGATTCTGGCACTTGCCAGAGGGAAAATACCCAAATACTAACTTCTGGTGATCAGAATGATTCTATACACCTGCTCCTAAAATTTGGCTTATCCACATTTTTTATTTCACTACAATGGTCTTTTAATAAATAAGCAATGCTTGAAGAACTAAAAAAAAAGTTTATTGGGTATCATAGAAAATATCTGAATGAGCAACTTTAGATAATGAGCCTTCCTGAATTACAAGGCATTCAAGGTTTCTCTAAGAAGCTCAGGAAACATTTCTAGGAATCTCCTTTGTCAGATTCGTAGGATAATAAGCACTCATTTTGTAGATACTGAGATAGAGGCAAAACAAGAGATTTCCTGAGAAAATGTTATAACCTATTATGAGTTTTATCCATGTTATCAGTGTTATCCTATCTCTTAAGGACACAGACAACTTCTACCATGCAAATAATGTACACAATCTCAGGGTGCCCCATATGTTCTGTGATATGTCAGGTATTTTTGTTAATCAGGACCTGCAATCCTGCAAATCTGTGGTAAAAATGGTGAATTAAATACGACCAAGAATAAATAAATGGACTCAGTCATGCTATTTACTTTCGGGTTTAGTGTTTTAAATGGTTACTTCTTATCTTTATCAAACACTGAAATAAAAAAAAAAGTAGCTCATACTTTGGAAAATAGTAAGTAATCCACTAACAATAATTTGAAAATGATTTGATGTCACCAATAACTCTTTCCTCATTCTACTTTATTCATTCACATTAAAGAACAGTCTAAAGCCAAATGATTTTAAGGTCTGTTAGTACATGTAGAAAAAATAGTAAAAGTGTCATTTTTATATTTGTTTACCTCGAAAACCGAATCTGAACCACAGCCGTAGGTTGAACAAGGCCCGCGCACTCTCATCACATTTTCTTTCTTCTCGTTCTGGAGGCTGTAAACGGCCCTGCACAGGTTCCAGTGTTCCGCAACAAAGCCAATGGGGACACCGGGAGGACACTGCACCTCCAGCTGCAAAGAAGCAGTGACAGAGGGAAGGATGCTACATATATACCTGTAGGCGTACACACCACCCAGATGTGCTCTTAAGTCTTTCCAGGACTAGAAGAATTGTTACTGGTAGAGAACCTTCCTTTTTAACCCAGGCTCTTTCTTAGGGTTGTAGGTCGGAACAGCCTTGAGAGCTGAGGTGACATTTCCCTTTGGAACAAAGTGGCTGCTTGTTGCAAAAATGGACAGTTCTCCAAGCTCAGAATTGCTCAGCTGTATGCAGCATCTGCGTGGGCTCCTCTGAGCCAACCCTATAGAACTTGGGGGCACGGGGACCTACACCAACTACATGACACTCATGCTGTTTACTGTGCTGTAGTGAAGTTCTTTGTCTCTGCTCTAGGTGTCTCATGTCTTCTGGCACAATTCATGACAAAGTAGCAAGGGAACTTCTTAGATTCGAATCTCAGACTTGACAATTATAAGAGAAAATAGAAAAAGAGGCATTCTGAAAACTGAATATTTTTTTAAAAGATTTTATTTATTTATTTGACAGAGAGAGAGAGTGCAAGCGTACAAGCAGGGGGAGTGGCAGGCAGAGGGAGAAGCAGACTCCCCGAAGAGCAGGGGGAGCCCGATGCGGGACTCGATCCCAGGACCCCGGGATCACGACCTGAGCCAAAGGCAGCCGCTTAATGACTGAGCCACCCAGGCGCCCTGAAAACTGAGTATTGTGAAAACAACAGAATGTGTGAACAGATATGTAAAGCCATATTAAAAAGTTTCAAAACTGTCCACTGCCCTGTTTTAGCTAAGCATCTTTACAATATTTCTTTGTGAAGAACTAAGATTTTCATATTTAATAATAACAAGAGTCACAAAATTAAATTACTTAGTAAGAGGCCAGAGTTAAAGTTCTACTGGTAGCTTTTCTGGCGTCATATACACTTTTCTAAGAGTTTTGAGTCTACTACGTCTCATCATGGGGCAGTACTACATAGCTTCATGAACTGTCAAATCAAGATATTATTAAAAAAAAAGATGTTATTGTTCATATATATACATTCACACATATACATAAGCATATAAATTTGAAAGCTGCCTAGGATTAAGATCTTACACAAGTTTAGTCCTAAGAGCTAAAAAAATAAATAAAAACTGTATACAAGTAAATTACTTAAAAAAAAATTCATTTGAGAAGAAAACCCAACTCATGAATATGAAGAATTCCTAGTATATCGAAAAGGACTAAGGAGTAAAGGTGAAGATTCATCTCAAATATCAGGCTATTATTACAAAAATAGTAACGAGAGAGGCGTATGATACCTGGGAACAACATCCTCTGAGCACTGTACTATCTGTCCGGTACTGTAATGAACAGTTAACATTTATTTACTATTTGATCCTCAAAGCAATCCTGTGTGATAGGTGCTATTATTACTTCCATCTTATAGGAAATCAAAACACAGAGAAGGTTGTAAATAAATTAACATTTAGTAAGTGCTGGCACTTACCATGTCTTTTAAATATCCCAGGAATCCCATGGGGTATTGTTGTGCATATTTTATGTACAAGAGCACTGAGCCCCAAAGAAGTTAAGTAAATTGCACAGTTTAAGTAGGTGACATATCTGGAATTCAAAATTCTGGTGGACCTCTCGCTAAAGCTGCTTCTTTTCCCTGCAGCAAACAACCTTCCTAGAGCTGCACGGGTTGTAGAAGAGGAAGCCAACTGTAACTCAGAACACCTGCTCTCTAGGTCTGGCACTCGGGGGACTGTAACACCCTCATCAGGCACTTCATCTTTCTGAGCCACCCCTTCTTTATCTGTGGCCAGGTGTGGACTGCGATGGGGAGTGCAAAGTCATCTAAGGTCTCTTCCAATTCTAAAAGCATTCGATGATGTCTAGCGACATCTTATCTGCGGATACGTAGGTACATTTAGACAAATGTGTGTAACTTCTGTTGTAGGTCATAGATACATTTCCAACTCAGTAGACACAACTGATAGAATTGTGGTCACCGAATAAATAACCCTAATTTGTGCCTGACCCCCCAACTAGCACCAGAAGACAAAAAAGAACCCACAAGAAAAAGCCCTCTGTGATTTTCCTTGGGTGAGATGATGTGGCCTCCTTCCTCCTCACTCTCTGAAAACCCCTCCTGTGTCATTCTGGAAGGAGCACAACTGTGCTGTGAAGACTTGGATCAGGAAGAAACCAGGGATAAGACCTGCATTCTCTGACCTCTTGCCTGGTGGAGGGACAACAGAGGCAACAGCAGGTGCATCTGAAAGGTCTCTGCATTGTCATGATTTCTCGGCCCATACAGTCGGTGACCCGGAGGACGAAGGGCCTTAGTGTCCGATAAGCATTTCTGGTAAAGTCGTCTGTGTCTTCAGTTACGATGTAAACCATTTGGTCCAGGTTGTTTTTAATATCATATCTATTATTAGTTTCAAAAGATGTCATCACTATAAAAGAAAATGAGAAAGACACTTTAAATTAAAAGCAGTTAAAATGGGCCCTGAGAAGTCCTTTTGTAGTATTTCTTAGGGGCTTAAAGCAAAACAGCTTTTTAAAAATTTAAAGTGAAATATTACCATTGATTAGGACACCGAAATAATTCAGATGCCCAATAAATATTTGGTAATTTTGAACATTTAAAACATTTCTTTTAAGGAGGTCAGTAAAAATGATTTTTAAAACTTTTCCACATAAATGCAAAGACTAAAACTATATTCCTGGAGTACCCGAATTTAGAAAACTTTAATAAAGAAACCATTTAAATAAAAGTACACGTTTTACCATAAAGTAGTCAGCTCAAGAAAGATACTGAGATGGTTAGGGGTCATTCCTAATTGCAAATAGGAAAACGAACCAAGAAGACTCAGGCTCTGCGTAGTGGTCAAATGAATATGCAGATCTGGTGGTAAAGAGAAGGTCAGTAATCCAGTGAGGATGAACTGAGATCAAACAGCATGCTTACTGTGATTTCTTTTTACTTCTAAAGCAAGGGCACTGGACTAGAACTTAGCAGATTTAGATTCTATTTCCAGCTCTACCAGCTGACTATGGTGCCCCTGGCTAACTCATTTAGTCTCTTGGTTCCTTCTCTTCCTCTTCCATGGAAGATGAATATGCAGAATAGGGTGGGAAGGGGGAGTTGACCAGATAATATGTAAGTCTTTTTCAAGTCTAAGAACTTAGGTATGGTACATAAATAGATACAATTATACAAAACAATTCCCTTTATTACTTTCTTGAAAAAAGGGTAGAAGAAGATAGTCCTTTCTCTTTGACTCATTAAGAAATGATCATTGGGTAATGCAAATTTCCACCTGATTCAAATACTGCTGAACACTACAAAATTATACATACTTTCCAGAGGCTCAAAATGCTGAAGGACGTGTATGTTGTCCAACTGTTGGGATAGAACAAAGCAATTAGGAAAAATAGAAATAACAGAATTAAATCAAATCAGCGCTAGAAAAGAAGCTGATGAGACAGGTATAAAAATGTATTAATTGGCACCAAAATATCTTTTTGAAATTGAACGAAATAAAAAAATTATCAAGTGAAATTAGCAGAGCTGTCCAGATAGGAATACCACTTTTCTTCAGTTCTATTGTAAAAGATAAACAGGTGCAAAAAAAAAAAAAAGATAAACAGTTGCCTGGTGCATCAGAAAATAATCTTCCTACTACAGTAACAGCATCTAGAAGAAGCTGTGTTGACACAGATTGTTTCTAGCTCGGCCCCTACTCACTGATCTCATTGACATGTCTGTCACTCACTGAACTCACAGCCTGGAGGTGCTCAGGAAGTTTGGGACGGTTTAACATGGACCAGCCATAGAGGAAGCTACTTTCTCAGTGGTTTACAGAGAGCAAATCAGCCAGGGGCCTCACACAGTAGTATCGTTTTACATTATTTTCACAGGTACCTCTGGAAGATGTTAACACACTGATTTCCATTCATTTGAGGTCCTAATGCCAGGGGCTTCCCTAGGTGCATACTTTAATGAGGGTCCACAAGGCTGGAAGCATGTGATTAGGATTAGGACAAAGGGGAGGAAACATTCTGGGATGGGATCTCTTGAAAAGGGTGTTGGGAACATCACTAGATAAACTTCTGCCTTCACTTCACTTAGGAACCACTCTAAAGACAGTTTGATGGGCTCAGCACCTGATATTACTGGACAATATTACAGCAGAAAAGAAGAAACTTCTTTGAGGACAGAGTAATTATATCTATATAATTTTAGATGATATAGATCATTCCTAATCCTTGAGCCCAGAATATTGCCTGAAATGTCCTATTTCACCATAGTCATTGAATACTTTAGCTAATAAAAAAGTACATGAATGTGGTAATAAAGAAAGTCAAAAATAACTAGACATAAATATTTTGTGGTGTAATTGATTACAAGAGGGTATAGGGAAGATATAATCCTTCCTTCATGAAAACCTTTTTCTTATACGAAAACACAATCAGGTAAGGAGGTCTAAATCTGTCTTATAAAATGCCGAAAGTGGTCACTAAGGAGGTCCACAGTTCCTTTAAAAATCCAGAATGTTAAAATCTAGAACTCAAAGTAAAAATATTCATTGCTGATAAAAGCATCCGCTGCTGAGCAAAACATTCTAAAGAAATAATGCCTGTTAATGTAAAAGAAGTTTGTCCAATGAGACTCTATGGCTGCTATAGATCAGTTCTCTAACAAACTGGTAGGGTCACTGGCCAAGCCAATACTCTAGAAATAATATAATCCTGCTACTTTGAATGCTCCAGAATCTTGACAGTCTGATAATGATTCATGGAATCTATATCGGAGATTGCAAAAAGGCTAGGTAGGATAAGGAAAATGATAAAGCAAATGACTGGTTCTGTCTTCTGTTTGCATATGAGGTATTTTAACTAATAATATCCACAAGCTGCCACCCACTGGATGGCCTTGTGTGCCCAAAATAGTAGGCGCACTATAAACCTTAGCTCCTGAAAAATTCTCCTAACAACCCAATAAGGTCTGTATTGCTAGTACTATTTTATTGATAAGGAAATTCAAGCACCAACAGGTCATGAAAGTTACTGAAGGTTGCAATGAAGAGGGAGTATGAGTAGAATTTAAAACCGGGTTTGTCTGGCTCCACACCTGTTTGTTTTGTTTCTTTTCTCACTTATTTTTTTTAATTCAAAACATCCCTGAAAGAGAAAACAGAATTCATAAAATATATTCATTTAACTCCTGTCAGAGTAATAGAAGAAATGAAAAAACTTGGCAAACTAAGAAAACTGGCAAGTCCCTTGCTTATAATGTATTTCAACATCTTTTTCTAAAACCAAACATGATTCAATAGGTTCTAAAGGACTCCAGTACCAGCTTCATCTTATTTTCATTAAGCAATTTTTTTGAGTCTCTGACATGTGGTTTTAAGCGATACCATTTGGTACATGGATTAGACATACTGCCCCAGTTTCTGATCAGGATATCCTGGTAGCTTCCGAACATCTATATAGATGGGAAATAAGAATTCACTGTGTTGTGGGAAGGGGATCTCTGAATTTGGCCTGAAGAGAACCCTTGGTAAGTCTCCTCTTTTTATTGACATTTTATGTTTGGAGGGTGGCAGGAGTGGCTAATGAAAATTGTGGGCAATGAGAAAAAGGGATGGGAGGAGACACTCAGTGACTCACTCTTGGTCTGGTGTTCTTCATGTTGTTGTTCTTGGTGTTAACTCTTTACTTCTATGCAAATAACACCTCAATCAGCATCTTTGATAGTTTTCCCTGTTTCTTAAACTGCCTTCCACAGGACACCTTGCATATCTTAAAATTCAGCATACATCCTTTAGAAAGCTGTACTGATTCCACCAAATACATCCCTGCACTCATTTTCCCTTCACATTTCTGAAATCAGTACTACCATTCCTACGGTCTCACAAACAGGACCACTGTCATCACTGACCCACCACCTGCATCCACTCTATCCAGCTTCAGATCTCTTTTTGTCAGATCCCCAGTCACACTTCATCAGAAAATTATTTGGATTTGTGTGGAGTACCTGGGTTAAGTATTCCAGACCAGGAGGACAGTTTGGCATAAGAACAGGCCCTGGCATCCATGTTATTGGAACAGGCTGATTTGGCATATGATATTTGCCAGGCTGGTACTGGATAGGATGAATACCACCAGGTAGCTGATATGAGGGGAAGGCACAGGGATGCTGTGGGCTGTAGTATCCCACAGGCAAGCCTCCTGGGTAGCCTGCAGGTGCAGGGACAACTGGTCCAGGGGGTCCTGTGTCCAAAAACAAAGGAAAATGTTATACACTATTAACACCATAACACACTTTTACATGAAAAATGTATGTGCCACACAATATCCACTTCAGACTAAAACATGATCCATTTTCTGAATGTGTACCATGCACCAACAATGTACTAAGTAAGGGGCTTTACACGGTAACTCATTTAATCCTCTTAAACCTTAGAAGATAATTATTCCACACAGAGGTGTAGAAATAAGGTTTGAAACATCAAGTAACCTGTTGGCTTCTCTGTAATAGGTTTCCCCCTTGGAGATAATAATATCCCTACTTCAGTAGGTTGTAGTGGGATTAGCACAAGACAGCACATAATTAGCACTGTACATTTATGTTATGATGTTTATTGTTATTGTTTAAGGTCACAAAGATAGTAACTTCAAAGGGGTGTTTTTTAATGATGGCTAAGTAATTCAGAACAGTTTTATCACCCCAGAAAGCAAGCCCATACCCATTAGTTGTCATTTCCTATCTTTTGCCCCAGCCCCTGGAAACCACTGTCACTACCGATTTGCATAACCTGGACATTTCATATAAATGAATTCATGTTACCATGTAGCCTTTCTGTCTAGTTTCTTTGATTTAGCGTAATATTTTCAAGGTTCTTCCATCTTGTAGCATGTACTAGTATTCAATTCCTTTTTATGGCTGAGTAATAGTCCATTGCATGGACATATCACATTTTATGTATTCATTAATCAGTTGATGGGCATTTGGGTTGTTTCTACCTTTTGGCAATTATTTATAATAACACTGCTGTGAAATTAGTGTACAAGTTTTCAGTTCTTGAGTACATACCTAGGAGTGGAATTAGCCTTAATGTTTTGAGGGAATGCCAAACTGTTTCCCAAAGTGGCTCACTGTTTCCCAAAGGACTTCACTCCTACTGCTGAACTCCTTTATTACTGCTAGTTGTGTGTGCATGTGTGTGTGTATTCCTTAGGATTTTCTACATACAAGATAATGTCATCTGCAAATAGAGATAGTTTTGCTTCTTCCTTTCCAAACTGGATGACTTTCATTACCTTTCCTTGCCAAATTGCCCTGGCGAAAACCGCTAGTACAATGTTGAATAGAAGTGGCAGGAAGAGATATCCTGTCCTGTTCTTGACTTTAGGGGGAATGCTTTTGGCTTTTGCTATTCAGCATGATGTTTTTCATAGATGCCTTTTATTAGGTTGAGGAAGTTCCCTCCTATTCCTAATTTGTTAAGTGTTTTTAATCATACAGGATGTTTCACTTTGTCAAATACTTTTTCTCTATCTATTGATATGATATGATTTTTCTACTATATTCCATTCATATGGTACATACACTGACTAATTTTGGTATGATAAACCAATCTCTCGTACTTGGGACAAAGTGTACTTGGCCATGGTATATAATCCCTATTTTAACTTGCTGGATTTGGTTACTACATTGCTAGTATCTTGTCGAGCACTTTTGCATCTGTATTTATAAGGAATATTGCTCTACAGTTTTCATTTCTTGTGATGTCTTTGTCTAATTTTGCTAATAGGGTAACACTGGCCTCACAGAATGGGTTGGGAAGTTAGTGTCCACTATTCTTACATTTCTTGTAAAGGGCTGGTATTAAAATCCTCATTGAGCACATGGTAGAATTCACTAATGAAGCCATCCAGACCTGGGCTTTTCTTTGTCAGAAATTTTTAAATAACTAATTCAATCTTTTTACTTGCTGTATAGCTCTCTTTAGGTTTTCTATTTCTTCTTGGAGTCAGTTAAAATTGTGTTTTTCTAGGAATTTGTCTATTTCATCTAGGTTTTCCAGTTTGTTGGTATACAACTGTTCATAGTATTCTCTTGTAATACATTTTAATTTTTTTAAGCTTGTTAGTAATGTCTCCATTTTCATTCTTGATTTTAATATTTTGAGTCTATTTTTTTTCTTGGTCAGTCTAGCTTAAGATTTCTCAATTTTGTTGATATTTTAAAAGATCCAACTTTTGGTTTTGTCAGTTTGGCCTATTGCTTTTCTCTATTTCATTTACTTCTACTTTAAATTCTGTTATTTCCTCCTACTTGCTTAGGGTTTGGCTTCTTTCTAAGGTGAAAAGTTGGGTTACTGATTTGAAGTCTTTCTTCTTTTTTAATGTAGGTGTTGATAGCTATAAATTTCTCTCTGATTTTTTTTTAAGGTTTATTTATTTGAGAGAGAGAGGAGAGGCAGAGGGAGAGAGAGAGAGAATCTTAAGCAGACTCCCTGCTGAGCACAGAGCCCGATGTGGAGCTCAATCTCAAAACCAACTGAGTCACCCAGGCTCCCCTCTTTATGCTCTGTTTTAGCTGTATCCCATAAGCTTTGGTATATTGAGATTTTATTTACCTCAAAAGTATTTTCCAATTTCTCCTGTGATTTCTTTTTGCCTTTTTGGTTATTTAATGGTGTGTTAATTTCCTCGAATTTCCCAACTTTCCTTCTATTTTTATTGATTACTAATTTTCTTCCATTGTGAAACATGTATGATTTTAGTCGTTTTAAATTTATGACTTGTTTTTTGGCTCAATCAGTCATCTATTTTGGAAAATGTCCTATATGCACTTGAGAAGAATGTATATTCTGCTGTTGTTGGGTAGAGTAATCTATACGTGTCTATGTTTAGTTTGGTGTATAATATTGCTTATGGCCTCTATTTCCCTTTGACCTTCTGCTTAGTTGTTCTATCCATTACTATAAGTGGGGTATTGCAGTCTCCAACTCTTATTTACTGAATTGTCTATTTTACCTTTGAATTCGGTCTTTTTTGCTTCATATATTTTGGAGCTCTGTTTTTAGATGTATATATATATATAATTGTTATGTCTTCCTGATGGATTGACACTTTTTTATTGTAAAATGTTCTTTATCTCTAATAACAACTTTTGCCTTAAGGTATATTTTGTCTGATATAAGTATAGCTATTTCACTAATTCTTATCAACAACGAAGTTTGAGAAACATTGTGCTAATATAGTGTTTTATAATACATACATACATTAGTGGGCTGTGAAATCAATTTAATGATTAACAATTAAAAATTTTTACAATAAAATTTACTACACTAGAATAAAATAAAATAGAAAAAAATCAAACTGTATTGTCCATATGCTATATACTCACTGTATTATTGCTTGATGAAATGTTATATATAGCATATATATAATACATATAAATATTGTTAATATATAAATATATACATATATATATTATTTACTGTGGGTCATAGTAGACTGTCATTAAGAATGTTTAAGGGGGCGCCTGGTAGAGCATGTGAATCTTGATCTTGGGGTTGTGAGTTTGAGCCCTACATTGGGTGTAGAGATTACTTTAAATAAAAGAAAGAAAAAAAAAAAGAATGTTTGAAAGCCAGTGATTTAAAGACCCTTTTGTTTAACCAATGTAAAAGAAAAGATCCTATTGTAAAATGGAAAAGATGGAGACAATGTCACAAAACTGTGATGCATAATCACATGGTTGCAAATAGTTTTGTGGATCTTCTCCTTGAAGGAAAAAACAAATCTTACCTAAATATAGGTTAAACTGAGTTTCTTTCTGAAAATTGCTATTTGTTTATAAAAGCACTGTTTATAATGTGTGGATGTGCATGTATCCGCGTTTTCTTATACTGGGATATTGGTCCAGAAGACAGCAAGGGGTGTCAGAAGCCGAGATTTACCTCCTAAGTACGTGTGCTAAAGGGAACAAGCCTGGGATAGCTGTAGCCATATTTCCCAAAATAACCCAGGCTCTGGGCCTGCGGCTCCAGACTGGGAAATCTGGTATCTTTTTGTAATCAAAAAGCACTGCCACACAGCTGTGTAGGGCAGGGACTGATATTTCCTGAAAAATGTGAACAGTCCATTGGTGGCTGTTCTTTGAAAAGGTCCCTCCTACAGAATGAAAAAGACCTGAGAGAGTCGGGTAAGGTGGAGACTATGCTCTCTCTCAGAGAACCCAAAGAACTGGATCCTGGACACCATGCACACCAGGAAGGAACTCCTGTTAGAGGAAGCTATGTTTATATATATATATATATATATAAATATTACTACTTATATATATAAGTAGTAATAGGTAATACTTGCTGAGCTTTTATTATATTCCAGGCATTGTTGTGACTACTTTACATGGATTAAATCCTGTAATCTAGGCATCAACCGTATGTGGTAGAGACTACTTTTATTATCCTTAATTTACAGAGGAAAAAACTGAGACATAGGAGGATAAGTAACTTGCTCAAGAATCAATAATGTCAATATGTGACAGAGTCAGAATTAAAACTCAAGCATTCTGACTGCAGAGGCACCCTTAATTAAATTATGCTAATACTCCCTTTAGATCAGAGAGGCGAGGAACATCCAAAATAGGACTCCCTACATAGCCTTGAAACTACAGAGTAGAAGAGCGACTCTAGCTGGCCGCTGTTTTTTTAGGCACGCGCATGCGCGCGCGCGCACACACACACACACACACACACACACACACGCATGCACCCCTCCTAGGGGATGTCACAGTACAGAAAAAACAGTGTAGCAGGCAAAAAGCTGGCTTCAGAAAGAGTAAGCGGTCACCAGCATAGAGGCAAAGCAGTGGTCTGGGGTCAGCCAATGCCGAGGAAACCAGCCACCACCAGGAAGGGCGATTCCCCAAGACTTCCAGAAGTTGTGTGGGATGAGAAATAAAGACAGACAGCCCTTCCTGTAAGGCAAATTGGACAGAGGGTCAGATTCCAGTGATTTGGGCATTAAAGGGAAGAGTGGCTTTTGACGCTCATGAAGTCTGGGACATTTTGGTTACTCATCAAAATCCCACTCAGGAGCATCATGAATTGTGGAACTATTTCTTCTAATACTGTCTGAGAACAAGGCCATGAAATAAATCAAACATTTCTTTATTTGGGAAACACTCCACAATGCCATTTCAAGGACCAGCTGCTGTGCTTACTGCTAGAGACAGAAAGATGTAGAAAGACATGTCTTTGAGGACATTCAGTTCTACAGAAAATACACAGATTTTTTTTTTTTAAAAAGTGAATGGTTATCATGAAGCAAGTAACTCGTGGGATCAGAGGTAGATTCATAGTGTGTGAAGAGATTAGAGAGGAACGGTGCTCAACCCAGGCAGAGGAGGTACCTTATGATGTTAGTGCTGACATGTTAGACCCAGCCAGCACCTCCACAATGGACAGAGGTTTTACAGGGAGAGTAGGTGCAAAATGAACAATTGCACAGGGAGACTCAGTATTGCAGTGGGGCCAAGGCTGTGTATGGAGATTAGGCAGAGAGGCTAGAAAGGAAGGTGGGGAAGGACTGAAGATTATGAAAGACCTATACTCCTCTGTTGCAAAGAGTAAACTGTATGCCAATAAAACAGAAAGTGAAGTAATTGGACTTACACTCAGAAACCTTATGAATGAGGTTCAATTAGGCAGGAGGTGCTTCCAGGAGTGCAGATGGAAGGCAAGTTAATTTGTAATGTAAGGAGTAGTAAGTGGAGGAGTAATAAGCAACATTGAAGAGACAGTCCTGTCTCAGTAACAGACTGGATATGAGGAAAGATTCTCAAGTTCTGTGGTGGGTCCCTGCAACCTCCAGAGGAGGGAAAGAATAGAGGGTATGTGTTCTGGAGCAACATGCCGAAGTTGAATTACAGACCACTGAGTTTGAGATCCAGGGTCATTTCCGGGGAAATGCAAGTGCAGAGCACAGGAGATTGATATAGGCGGGTGCTAAGGGATTCTTAAGTGGTTAAAGGCAAATTACCAAGATCACTCAGGAGAGTGTGTAAAAAGTTGGGTGAATGAATAGTTGAAAGAAGGAGACAAGGCAGGGCAGGGGAGTGGCCCAACCCTGGGGAATACCAGTTCTTAAGGACAGAGGACATATAGATCTTGATAGACACTGACAGTCAGGACAGACTAAGGGAAAAATAATAGTAACTAGAAAAAAACGTCAAATTAGAGCTACACGAGAAAAAACAAAAACAAAAAACCTAGTGTCTTTAGAACAAATGGAAGAAATTACATGTTTCAGTTTGTCATGAAGAATATACTTCAGTTCCTGTAAGAACTGTGTTTAAGAGTACCCAAATTAGACTGGAAATCAGATATCCCTACCCCCTTTTTTTGAACTATTAAAAACAGTGCAACTAAAAGTCATATAAATAATCTTAAGAATATTGTTTTATCAACTCAGTGAGTTGCTTAACTCTTATATTAGTCATGGGATTTTATTTTATTTTTTTAATTTAATTTAATTTTATTATGTTATGTTAGTCACCATACAATACAACACTAGTTTCTGATGTAGTGTTCCATGATTCATTGTTTTCGTGTAACACCCAGTGCTCCATGCAGTACGTGCCCTCCTTAATACCCATCACCGGGCTAACATCCACCCACGCCCCTCCCCTCTAAAACCCTCAGTTTGTTTCTTGGGAGTCCATAGTCTCTCATGGTTCGTCTCCCCCTCCGATTCCCCCCCCTTCATTTTTCCCTTCCTTCTCCTAATGTCCTCCATGCTATTCCTTATGTTCCACAAATAAGTGAAACCATATGATAATTGACTTTCTCTGCTTGACTTATTTCACTTAGCATAATCTCCTCCAGTCCCATCCATGTTGATGTAAAAGTTGGGTATTCACCCTTTCTGATGGCTGAGTAATATTCCATTGTATATATGGACCACATCTTCTTTATCCATTCATCTGTTGAAGGGCATCTCGGCTCTTCCCACAGGTTGGCTACTGCGGACATTGCTGCTATGAACACTGGGGTGAATTTGGCCCTTCTTTTCACTACATCTGTGTCTTTGGGGTAAATACCCAGTAGTGCAATTGTTGGGTCATAGGGTAGCCTTATTTTTAATTTTTTGAGGCACCTCCACACTGTTTTCCAAAGTGGCTGTACCCACTTGCATTCCCTCCAACAGTGTGAGAGGGTTCCCCTTTCTCCACAACCTCTCCAACATTTGTTGTTTGTTGCCTTGTCAATTTTTGCCATTCTAACTGGTGTGAGGTGATATCTCAGTGTGGTTTTGATTTGAATTCCCCTGATGGCTAATGATGATAAACATTTTTTCATGTATCTGTTAGCCATTTGTATGTCTTCTTTGGAGAAGTGTCTGTTCATGTCTTCTGCCCATTTTTTGACTTGTTTTTTGGGTGTTGAGTTTGAAAAGTTCTTTATAGATCCTGGAAATCAGCCCTTTGTCTGTAGTGTCATTTGCAAATATCTTCTCTCATTCTGTGGGTTGCCTCTTTGTTTTGTTGACTGTTTCCTTTGCTATGCAGAAGCTTTTTATCTTGATGAAGTTCCAAAAGTTCATTTTTGCTTTTGTTTCACTTGCCTTTGGAGATGTATCTTGAAAGAAGTTGCTGTGGCCGATGTCGAAGAGGTTACTGCCTATGTTCTCCTCTAGGATTTTGATGGATTCCTGTCTCACATTGAGGTCTTTCATCCATTTTGAGTTTATCTTTGGGTATGGTGTTAGAGAATGGTCCAGTTTCATTCTTCTGTATATAGCTGTCCAATTTTCTCAGCACCATTTACTGAAGAGACTGTCTTTTTTCCATTGCATATTTTTCCTGCTTTGTCGAAGATTATGGACCATAGAGTTGAGGGTGCATATCTGGGCTCTTTATTCTGTTCCATTGGTCTATATGTCTGTTTTTGTGCCAGTACCATGCTGTCTTGGTGATCACTGCTTTGTAATATAGCTTGAAATCGGGCAACGTGATGCCCCCAGCTTTGTTTTTCAACATCTCCTTGGCGATTCAGGGTCTTTTCTGATTCCATACAAATTTTAGGATTGTTTGTTCCAGCACTTTGAAAAATGTCATTGGAATTTTGACTGGGATGGCATTGAAGGTATAGATTGCTCTGGGCAGCATAGACATTTTAACAATGTTTATTCTTCTGATCCATGAGCATGGACCGTTTTTACATCTTTTTGTGTCTTCTTCAATTTCTTTCATGAGTGTTCTGTAGTTCCTAGAGTATAGATCCTTTACCTCTTTGGTTAGGTTTATTCGAGGTATCTTATGGTTTTTGGTGCTATTGTAAATTGAATCGTTTCTCTATTTTCTCTTTCTACAGTTGCATTGTTAGTATATAAGAAAGCAATTGATTTCTTTGCATTGATTTTGTATCCTGCCACATTACTGAATTGCTGTATGAGTTCTAGTAATTTGGGGGTGGAGTCTTTTGGATTTTCCACATAAAGTATCACGTCATCTGCAAAGAGAGAAAGTTTGACTTCTTCTTTGCCAATTTGAATACACTTTATTTCTTTTTGTTGTCTGATTGCTGTTGCTAGGACTTCTAGTACTATGTTGAACACAGTGGCAAGAGTGGGCATCCTTGACGTGTTCCTGATCTTAAGGGAAAGGCTCTCAGCTTTTCCCCATTGAGGATGATATTTGCTGTGGGTTTTTCACAGGTGGATTTTATGAACTTGAGGAATGTGCCCTCTATCCCTATACTCTGAAGAGTTTTAATCAGGAAAGGATGCTGTATTTTGTCAAATGCTTTTTCTGCATCAATTGAGAGGACCATATGGTTCTTCTCCCTCCTCTTATTAATGTGTTCTATCACATTGATTGATTTGCGAATGTTGAACCACCCTTGCATCCTGGGGATAAATCCCACTTGGTCGTGGTGGATGATCCTTTCAATGTATTGTTAGGTCCTATTAGCTAGGATTTTATTGAGAATTTTGGGGATATCGGTCTAAAATTCTCCTTTTTGACAGGGTCTTTGCCTGGTTTGGGGATTAAGGTAATGCTGGCCTCACAGAATGAGTCTGGAAGCTTTCCTTCTGCTTCTATTTTTTGAAACAGCTTCAGGTATTATTTCTTCTTTGAATGTTTGGTAGAATTCCCCAGGGAATCCATCAGGCCCTGGACTCTTGTTCTTTGGGAGGTTTTTGATCACTGCTTCAATCTCATTACTACTTATTGGTCTATTCAGGTTGTCAATTTCTTCCTGTTTCAGTCTTGGCAGTTTATAGGTTTCTAAGAAGGCATCCATTTCTTCCAGGTTGCCTAATTTATTGGCATATAGTTGTTGATAGCGATTTCTAATAATTTTTTCTATTTCCTTGGTGTTAGTCCTTTCATTCATAATTTTATTAATTTGGGTCCTTTCTCTTTTCTTTTGGATAAGGCTGGCCAGAGGTTTATTGATCTTATTAATTCTTTCAAAGACCCAGCTTCTAGTTTTGTTGATCTGATCTACTGTGTTTCTGGTTTCTAATTCATTGATCTCTGCTCTAATCTTAATTATTTCTCTTCTAATGCATGGCTTAGGCATCATTTGTTGCCTTTTCTCCAGTTCTTTAAAGTGTAAAGTTAGTTGGTGAATTCGGGATTTTTCTCTTTTTTTGAGTGAGGCTTGCATGGCTATGTATTTCCCCCTTAGGACTGCCTTTGCAGTATCCCATAGGTTTTGGACTGATGTGTTTTCATTCTCATTGGTTTCCATGAATTGTTTAAGTTCTTCTTTGATTTCCTGGTTGACCCAAACATTCTCGAGCAGAGTGGTCTTTAGCTTCCAAGTGTTTGAATTTCTTCCAAATTTTTTCTTGTGATTGAGTTCTAGTTTTAAAGCATTATGGTCTGAGGAGATGCAGGGAATAATCTTAATCTTTTGGTATCAGTTGAGACCTGATTTGTGACTCAGTATGTGGTCTATTCTGGAGGAAGTTCCGTGTGCACTTGAGAAGAATGAGTATTCTGTTGTTTTAAAGTGGAATGTTCTGTATATATCTGTGAGATTCATGTGGTGCAGTGTGTCATTCAAAGCTCTTGTTTCTTTGTGGATTTTCTGCTTAGATGATCTGTCCATTGCTGAGAGTGGAATATTGAGGTCTCCTACAATTAATGTATTGTTATCAATATGACTCTTTATTTTGGTTAACAGTTGGCTTATGTAGATGGCTGCTCCCATGCTGGGGGTGTGGATATTTACAATTGTTAGATCTTCTTGTTGGATAGACCTTTCAAGAATGATATAGTGTCCTTCTGTGTCTCTAACTACAGTCTTTAGTTTAAAATCTAATTTGTCTGATGTAAGAATTGCTACCCCAGCTTTCTTTTGAGGTCCATTGGCATGAAAGATGGATCTCCATCCCTTCACTTTCAGTCTGGATGTATCTTTAGGTTCAAAATGAGTCTCTTGTAGACAGCATATGGATGGGTCCTGTCTTTTTATCCAATCTGCAACCCTGTGCTGTTTTATGGGAGCATTTAGGCTGTTCACATTGAGAGTGATTATTGAAAGATATGAATTTATTGTCATCATGTTGCCTGTGAAGTCCAAACATTGTCTCTGTAAATTTCTGTTCTATATCACTCTTGGGGTCTTTCTCCTTTTATAGAACCCCCCTTAACATTTCTTGCAGGGCGGCTTAGTGGTCACATATTCTTTCAGTTTCTGCTGGTCTTGGAAGCTCTGAATCTCTCCATCCATTCTAAATAACAGCCTTGCTGGATAAAGTACTCTTGGCTGCATGTTCTTCTCATTTAGTACCCTGAATATGTCTTGCCAGGCCTTTCTGGCTTGCCAGGTCTCTGTGGACAGGTTTGACGTTATTCTGATGTTTCTCCCTCTGTACATAAGGAATCTCTTCCCCCTAACTGCCCTTAAGATGGTCTCCTTGGTTCTAAGATTTGCGAGTTTTACTATTACATGCCAGGGCGTTGGTCTGTTTTCCTTGATCTTGGGAGGGGTCCTCTCTGCCTCTAAGACACGAGTGTTTGTTTCATTCCCCAGATTAGGGAAGTTCTCAGCTACAGTTTGCTCAAATATATCTTCTAGTCCTCTCTCTCTCCACCCCCTGAGGGATCCCAATAATTCTGACACTGGAACGTTTCATGGTGTCACTTATTTCTCCAATTCTGTTTTCATGGATTGTGAGTTGCTTCTCCCTGGCCTCCTCTTTTCCTTCTTTTCTATCAGTTGGTCTTCTAGATCACTAATTCGTTTTTCTGCCTTGCTTACCCTAGCTGTTAGATTATCTAGATTAGATTGGATCTCACTGATAGCATTTTTAAGTTCTGCCAATTCAGCTTTCATTTCTGCCAGTAGAGACTCTACGTTGCCATTAATCGATTTCTCCATTCTAGCTATTGTCTTCATAAACGCTACCCTGAAGTCCATTTCTGACATTTTGGTTAATCTGTATCCATTTGTAAATCTGTGGCAGAAGTTACAGTCTCTGAGTCTTTCCTATTCGGGGGGTTCCTCCTCCTAGTCATTCTGTTGAGGGGTGGTTGAGGGAATATACAGAATCCAAATTATTGACCACAACCCAAGCAAGATGCACCTGTTTTATAGGGACCTTAGGGTTGTCGGCCTCTTGTTCTCCCAGCCTGTCTTCTGGGGGAGGGGCCTGCTGCGCTGTTACTCAGGCAATCCCGTTTGGGTGGAGTTGCCCTGCCCTCTGTGTGGGGCGGATGGGCTCAGTGAAAACCGTTTTTTGGGGGCTTTTGTTCTCTGGCAGCTTTCCCTGGTGGCTTTCTGCATCTCTTCCAAGAGTCAGAGCAGAAGAGACCGTTTCCAACCCTCTGCCTCAGAGCAGAGAGATCGCAGTCTGTTCTTCAATGAGCTCTCCAGGCCACACTATCTCTGTTTCTGTCTGTGCTGCTATAAACTGCAGCGTCCTGGGTTGTGCACCCCTCAGCTGCCAGGTCCAGGCGCGTCTCTACCCTTTGTGTTTCTAAAACCGCCAGCCGCCCCCAGTTCGCATGCACGGCACTGCCACTCCAGATTTCAGTCCAGGGGGCTACCCTAAAGTCCTTTCCCTGCCACTACCGGTCTGTGAGCCTGTGCCCTGTCCCTAGCACAGGAGTCTATCGCTCACCGGTGGTGTAGGATCCTGGCAGCTTGGCTCCCTCCCTTCCGTTTATTTTCCAAAATCTGCCCAGGGAATCGCGGCTCCCCGCTTCATACCTCGAAACCAACTGCCTGTGATATTCTGTTTGTAGAGATCCAGATATATCTTCTTACATCTCAGACTGATTTTGTGGGTGTTCAGAGTGGTCTGGTAGATATCCAGATCCATTCAGGGGACCGGTTGGAATAGGGTCCCCTACTCCTCCGCCATCTTTAGCCATGTGATTTTAACATAAAAGTACCTCATGTAATAAAATTTGAGGATCAATAAATTAGAAAATTATAATTTAGATTATGGGGCTATTCAGTACAGATTATATTTCTAGAAAAATTATATACATGTTTATGTAATCAAATGATTTTTGTTATATGTATTATTCATAGATGTTAAGAGAACTGAAGGAACAAACATGATCAAATTATGTGTGGTAAACAGCATATTATATTCCCCTTTGAGCTTTGAAATTACCATTAAGGATTCTGATTGGTTCTGTAGGAAACCAAAACAAAGCAAAACGGTTAATTTTGTGTAACTATAATATCCCAGATTTATTTAAAAAAAGAACTCTGTTATAGAGCTTTGTCCTACCGATACCAACGTGAAAAATACCTCTTTGTGGGATTTGCATCTTCTCAGTTATTTTGAATACTACCATCCTTTTTTATTTCACAAAATTATGTCAATTTCTTTTCTTTAAATAGACTACATATAACAAAAGTGTCTTTATTAGCTATTCTTTCAAACATATTTGGGACAAAATTATTTTCAGTGGGATTGCATGTCCAGTACTATAATGCTAATAGAAATTAAGTAATTGATTTTAAAGAAATTAATTAAAGCCAAATACTTCATAGTATTCCAAGTTCCTTTATGTGAATTACAGGGCCATAATTTGCAACAATCATCATAAATAAGTATATAGTTCAGCCATTAGGTGGCGATCACAGTGAATTTTTGTTACTGTATTTCATAACTGAAAATGCAGTTCTGTGCTCTGCATCATAATGTTTTCCAACTTATCTAGTCATTTGATTTGAATGATATATCCTATGCTCTTGCTAATTTTTTGATATGAGAGGAACACTTTCCCAGATGAACAGAACATGACTTATAGCCAATGTTACTTAGAACTGGTAGAGCCTCTGTTCTAGTGGAACCTAGGTTATTGGATATATAGTGATCCATTAACATAAGATAGATTATGTAGATCATGTTCTGAAGTAAATTTAGAGAAATGGTCAGATATGGCATGATTATAATTTAGGACTGTCAAGACCTTGGATTTAGCAGGAGTTGAGCCAGTAATGAGGGGTTATATTGGACCAGATATGCACATATATGAGGGAAAGGGGAAAAGGAAGCCCTGCTGTTTTCAGAAAACACGCAAGGGCAGAGGTTAACTGAGCTCCACGGATCTTTTGTCTAGAGCCAAAACAACATTTTTACCATTATCCTTTGGGTACTGGGGCTTCTTCTCCTCTTTCACAGACTAACTCAAATGGTTCCCACCTCTAAATATACATTTAACTATATATTTAGAGAAATGTTGCTACACCTTATCTATCATTTTCTAGGTCATTGAAATGTATTTGCATACAACCCCGATTATTTCCTTCCTTACTTCGAAAGTAAGCATATTTCTAATTTTAAAAATTTTACACATTGCCTAATTACTTTATAAAAAGACTATAATAACTCAAATTTCCACTAGCATTATGAGTATCCATTTCACTAAGTCACCACCAGTAGTGCATTCAGACTTATAAAAATATTTGTATAACTCCTTAATGAGCACTCAAGGCCATTCACCTCCATTGCTCTTGCATTTGTCCCATGCATGTCTCCTAACAGACTTTCATGACCTTGGGCTTCTTTTTTAAATTTAGATTCAATTAATCAACATATAATGTATTACCAGTTTCAGAGGTAGAGGTCAGTGATTCATCAGTCTTATATAATATCCACTGCTCATTACATCACGTGCCCTCCTCAATGTCCATCACAAGTTTACCCCATCCCCCCACACGACCTTGTGCTTTTGTACCTACATTTCCTTCTGCTAGAAAGAAGTCCCTTCCTCCTTTCCGTTGAGTGAGAAACTCCTCATCAAGCCAGAAAAATCTGACTTCCTCAGTTATATCTTCCCTCAAATCCCTGGTAGAGTCAGTTACTGTCATCCAGGTCCTTCAACATTCTCTTCACATTTTCATAACAGAGCAAAGAGCATGCCTTTAGTGTTTGTACAACTTCCTTCCTCAGTAGCCTACAAATATATTCTAATGGACATCTAGTAAACTACTTGGCATCCTGGAGGCATTCAATACTTATTTACTGAATCATTCAATTACTTACTTTTAAAAGCAATCTTAACTATTAGTATGGTTTTCTGCAGAGGTGAAATAATCTTTCTGATTATTTAACCCACCTGGTACAAAATGGGAATTGTAGTCAGGAGGAGCATCAGGCCTTGGATCAGGAGACTTTATTTGATTCTCCGTTTCATCTGTAGGTTGCTCAGGGGCTGTGGGGACCACACCTTGGGAGGAGAGGTAGAAGGGACATGATTTACAATGGAAGTGATAATGTGATAAGAGAATAAATTCATTTTTTTTTTAAAGATTTTATTTATTTATTTGACAGAGAAAGACACAGCGAGAGCAGGAACACAAGCAGGGGGAGTGGGAGAGGGAGAAGCAGGCCTCCTGCTGAGCAGGGAGCCTGATGTGGGGCTCAATCCTAGGATCCCAGGATCATGACCTGAGCCGAAGGCAGACGCTTAATGACTGAGCCACCCAGGCGCCCCAAATTCATTTTTTCTTATCAATGAATGTAAATAATATGAAATACACTCATATTTTTAAAAGACACATAATTCATTATGTATATTAGGTATTAACCTATTAATATATATTGATGAATTTTCAGGCTGAATATAGATTTAAAACAAAGCAATTATTTATATTGTGCTATGATCAAAGCAACACATTTTCATGCTAGTGGTTCAGCTGACTTCATGCTGATTCCTACCTACATAAACTGCTGGCTCATTAGCAAAAATTCTTTTCCCCACTATATAATATGGAGAACACAGTCATATGTAGAGTGAATCTTATTTTGTCCTTAATCCTTTTTGGAAAATGACTGTGTTTAAATGATTTCAAAACATCACACAATAAATACGTAATGGCTTAAAATGCAGTGGTTCCACACACAACTCAGTCAGAGGCAGTTTAAACTACCTCTCCAGTGAAACTGATCTCGGTTACTATAATTGTTGCAAAGGAGGGCCTGAACTCACTTTCCATGATGCTACCTCATCCCCTTGTTGTGATCAGAGACGTGTCTCCCTGTACTCACTACAAGGAAAAATTCTGATTCTCTTAACTGACTGATTTTTATCTCTGAAAAACACAAATCCCATAAATGTGATGTTTCTCTCCTTCCATCGTCTTCTGCACTGTTTGAAAATGCAGGACCTGCTTCTGAGCCCTTCTCTATGTGAGCAGGCTGTCACCACAGGCTTCTAATATTATTAGTACTGCCCCTCTTTGCAGACTTACTTTCTTACTTTTTCCTTTACTTAATTCTCCCCACATACTTTAGAGATCTTTCAGTACATATGTGCCAATATAAATCCCTTTTAATCCTTTTCTGTCAAAGATAGAAATGTTCATATATATAAATGAACACATATGTTTTCTCCAAATGCTAAACAACAATAAAAAATAATTTCAAAAGGAAATAAACTCCAATTTTTAAGGAAAATATCACAAAATTCACATTTGAAAATAGAGCATATTAAAATTTATTCATAAAATGTTACCTGACATTTTGAAGAATTCCACTTAGTCCTGAAAAATAAAACATTTTAATACCTTAATACTTTTAATACCTTTAATATCTTAAGATAGATATATATAGTTACTATTATTACTTAGTGATACATGTAACAGGTTTTATGATTTTTTTGTCGCCAGTTACATTTCATTCATATTTTTATTAATTCAACAAATATTTACTGAGCACTTATTATGTATCAGGTACTAACATAGATGTCGAAAATATAGTAAAAACCAGAAAAACAGGTGACCTCATGCTGGAGATTTGTAGTGGCATGAGATTAAAAACACATTAACAAATATTTAAGATTATATCTGGATAGTACAGATACATAAAGAAAACAAAGGAAAAAGTTTAGGAAAAACATGGATGGGGTCCCAGGAGGTTCAGGGAAAGCCTCTCTCAGGGGGTAACCTTTGAGCTGTTTGAACCAGGAAAGGAGGCATGACATTACAATGTAGGGAGTTCTAGGAAAACAGGCAATAAGTGCAAAGGCCCTGAGATGGCACTGAGCTTGGAGTACTCAAGGGTGAGGAAGAGGTCAGGTGTTACTGGGACACAAGGACTGAAGAGAACAGAGTGAAGAGATGGAAACAAGTCTGATCATACCTGAAAAGCGAGGCAAAATGTTTAGGATTTGCTATAATTGCCGCTGGGCAGTCTTTGGAGGACTGTAATCAGTGGAGTGATGAGAGCTGATTTATACTTTCTCTTGAGGGGGCACGAGTGGAAGCAGTGAGGATGGGATGGCAGCCATAATCCGGGTGGGACCGATGATGGCTTAGACTGGGGAGGTCACCCTGGAGAGGGTGAAGTGTGGTCAGGAGCAGAACCTATAGGAGCTGCTGATGGACTAAGGAAGAGAGGAGTGAAGGATGAGCGTCAGTTTTCAAGCCAGGGTACCAGAGCTGATGACAGTGCCATTAACTGAACGGCAGAGGAAGCTGGTGGGGAAGTGGTGCAGACTGGGGAGGGTAAGAGTCAAAAGCTCCAAATAGGCATGTTTTGTTTAAGAAGAGGCCAGAAGTTTATTTTATTTAAATAAACAGTATGTATATGTAAACGTTATGAGTATAACTCGAGAGAAGTAAATCAGAGGTTGAGATGAGATTTGAAACAAGGGGTGGGGGAGAGATTTCATGAATTCATTCAAGACTGAAAAAAAAAGTTATTATCATAGAAAGGAATTTTAGGATTTCTAAGTTCTGGATATTAACAATGAACAACATCAACAAAGGCTATAATTTATGAATGCTTATCTAATGTCAGGCAAAGGGTTGAGTACTTTCCATATCTTTAATTATATTATCTCTCTCATAAATAGCCAACCCTACTAAAATCAAGTCTATTTTTTTTAAGATTGTATTTATTTATTTGACACAGAGAGAGAGAGCACAAGCAGGGGGAGCAGCAGAGGGAGAGGGAGAAGCAGGCTCTGTGCCAAGCAAGGAGCCCGATGTGGGACTCAATCCCAGGACCCTGAGATCACGACCTGAACTGAAGGCAGATGCCTAACCGACTGAGCCACCCAGGCACCCCTAAAATCAAGTACTTCTAAATTCAAAGTTTCTTTTGGATTTTCTTTCCAATGTGTCATTCTGTTTATCAGATTACAAAATGGGATCATTTGTGTAGTTCCAGCTGAGTAGAAAGTCACCAATATAGATGAGGTAGGTCAAAGAAACTTTAGATTACCATATAAGACAGTAGTCAATATGGATACTGAGTTGACTCAATGACCACCACCATGACATAAACCAGTATGTAGATTTCCAGCTCAAATAACTGTCTTGCCAAGCATGGATTGGAATCCCACCAGTCTTGCACCATTTCTACTCACTTCTGGAACTAGAACTAGTTGTACAAAGTCCTATGTGTCTTAAAGGTTAAAAAAGTACTCTGTGGTGGGGGGGAGGAGTGGGGGGAGCCACCTGTGTGGCTCATATGGTTAAGCCTCTGCCTTCGGTTCAGGTCATGATCTCCAGGTCCTGGGATCGAGTCCCACATCAGGCTCCCAGCTCAGTGGGGAGTCTGCTTCTCCCTCTCCCTCTGCCCCTCCCCCTGCTTGTGCTCTCTGTCTCTCTCTTAAACGAATAAAATCTTAAAAAAAAGAAAAGTATTCTAGGGCACATCAAAAAGTCAGAACAAACTACAGGCCAATCAAAGTACATGAAATTGATCCTATTCCTTCAAAGATGGTAATCTCTGGTGTTTAGAAAATGAGTGTTTCTAGAACCTTAAATCCTGGACACTCTTAGGAATATACCTTCAAGTGACTCTTGTACATGTATACAGAAGATACATACAAAAATGTCGACACACTGTTCATATTAAAAAAAACCATGAGAGACTATGGACTCTGAGAAACAAACTGAGGGTTCTAGAGGGGAGTGGGGTGGGGGGATGGGTTAGCCTGGTGATGGGTATTAAAGAGGGGACGTACTGAATGGAGCACTGGGTGTTATACGCAAACAATGAATCATGGAACACTACATCAAAAACTACTGATGTAATGTATGGTGACTAACATAACATAATAAAATAAAATTTAAAAAAACACTCCAAATGTCCATCAATGGTACACTGAACAAATAAATTCTTTTCTTTTTTTTAAGATTTTATTTATTTGACAGAGCGCACAAGCAAGGGGAGCAGCAGAGGGGGAGGGAGAAGCAGGCTCCCTGCTAAGCAAGGAGCCCGATGTGGGGCTCGATCCCAGGACCCTGGGATCATGACCTGAGCTGAAGGCAGACGCTTAACCCACTGAGCCATCCAGGCACCCCTTAACAAATAAATTCTGGTACATTCCTATGATGCAAGAGTATACTGTAGTGAAAACAAACTATAGCCATATCATCAAGAGAGATGAATCTCAAAATAACGACACTAAACAAAAAAATAAAAGGAAGTCATTGGAGAACACATATACGATATCATTTAATGTTCAAATGTAGGAAAATGAAACAGAACATTATTTTCCGGATATATACATGGGGGAATACATACTTTAAAGAAAAGTTAGGGAATAACACAAAATTCAGGAGAATGTGGGGCAAGTGTCATTGTGGCCCACAGGGGTTTGAAGCTTCTCCTAATGCTTTAGTTTACAGGGTGGTGAGAACAGGGGTGATGGGTTCTTACTAGTCTTTAAAAGGTACATATATGTTTAAATATGCAGATTTATGTGTCTGACATATGATTTCACAATACAAAAGAACTATTTGACAGTTATATGTTGCATATAACTTTCTAACTAAATATCTGTTGTTCCTTTCTACATTATTCCTGGAAGTGTAAACAATGAAGAAACCGTGATGGAAACTTTTTGCAGTTGAGTATTTACTGGAATGTGTCCTGGCCTCTTGGCAAGGGAGCCTTTGGACATGTGACAATCTTGCAATTCTCTAGGCAGAAGTCTTGGAGATCTGCATATGCAAACTGAAACCTTAGGCTCTGACAGTTTCCAGTGCCTTCAACAGTGAGAGGAGAGAAAAGAAACCAGGGGGTCACTGTCTGTACAATTCCTCTGCTTCTTACCAAGGGCAGGAAAAACAGCTAGTTCCTGCAAAGTCCTAGTCCATCTACCACAACTGACCATCTGGGTTTAACATATAACTGCTGGGAGAGGATATCCTTTGTACAAAAGGTAGGATACTTGGAGGAAGGTAGATTTGGTGGCTGGTAAGTGATGTATGCCAGCACATTGGCTCAGATACGCAGATCCCAGGTATCCCTAATGGCTATATGACTTTGAGTGACTATTCTGCTGTTGGGTTGTTGTGTCATGGGCAGTATGACAGCTGCATCCACCTCACAGAACTGTTGTGAAGACTGACATGGTACACTCAGAGAGCACTTTATTTATTAAAATTTTTATTTTATTTTTTTGAAGATTTTATTTATTTATTTGACAGAGAGAGAGAGAGAGAGAGAGAGAGCACAAGCAGGGGGAGGGGCAGAGGGAGAGGGAGAAGCAGGAGCAGGCTTCCTGCTGAGCAGGGAGCCCGATGCAGGGCTGGATCCCCGGACCCATAGATCATGACCTGAGCCGAAGGTAGACGCTTAACGACTGAGCCACCCAGGCGCCCCCTCAGATAGCACTTTTAAAACAGTGCCTGGCACACAGCAAATCCTCAACAAGCACGCATAATTTCACTAGATAAAATAAACCAGCTGGTGAAGAAACCAAGAATAAGTGTCCGTCTTCAAGTGTAGCATAAAAGAGCTGCTTGCCATTCAGCCATTAACAGACATAACTAAGAATCCCTGGTGAAGACTTTATCCTGGGTTTCAAGCTGACATCAATAACTCCCCATCACTGATTCTGCAGTGACTATGGTTCTAGCAAACATGATTTTACAAGCGCTGTTGGTAATGAGTTTGGAAACTGGAAAGAACTAGGAGAAAGAAAATGGAGGCATTGCTGGAGGGCTTTTTCCTATTTGTAGCTAAATGAAAGACAAATGAGTTAGAGCACATCTTACATGTGTACAGGATTTGCTTTAGATTTTAGTAGGATAGTGACATTAATTATATTATTCACATGAATGGATTTATCCAGTAATGGACTTTAAAAATTGCAGACAATTATGGTTACATTAAAGACATTGTCTAAAAATTACAATATTCATTACATCTCCAAGATATAAACATTGAGGTTATTTTTTAATTATATTAGTGTAGGGTCTATATTAGTGTAGTACTTCATGGCATATATTCCAATGAGATAATATGTGTAGTATTATATTTGATTTATTTGAAAGGCTTGATGAAA
This sequence comes from Mirounga angustirostris, assembly GCF_029215605.1. Lineage (NCBI taxonomy): Eukaryota > Metazoa > Chordata > Mammalia > Carnivora > Phocidae > Mirounga > Mirounga angustirostris. Next base: position 114,724,330 of record NW_026991709.1, on the reverse strand, counting down.
CTCTTAATAAATGTAAACGTTGGTATTTTTTGAGCATTCACTTTATAAACCTTTTATTTCACAAGACTCCATGCTGAGTAAATAGAAGTTAATGTGCTAATAGTCCTAGGAATGTACACAGGCCCTGCTTAAAAAAGAAATATTTATTAGACTTTGATTAATCTCTCATGTATTAATCATTTTCTTCCATTTCCATAGGAAGTGATGACTACTCAATTTCAGTTGTTACATGTAACTTAGTGTTGCATATGAAAGATTTTGTCCGGCCTTTGTCCCAGGCTCTGGGGAGAAACTTCTGAATCCTTGGAATTTCCCAAGTGATGGGAGTGTCTCTATTAAACATGGTGGGCCTTTGGATCACACCTCAATTTATGCTAAGGAGATGTCACAGGATGGGGGCTGATCATGCCAAAAGATCACCATATGAATTAAGAGGGTGGTATTTTGAGCTATGTTATATTTTACTTATCTCTTGACCTCTGGGGAGATGAGAGAGGCTGGAGATTTAGTTCAACCACTTGGCTAATAATTCAAGTAACCATGCCTACATAATGAAATCCCAATAAAAACTCTGGCCATTGAAGCTTGAGTGAGCTTCTAGGTGGCGAACACATCAGTATGTTGGGAGGGGACGCATTCTGACTCCACAGGAAAGAGGCATGAAAATTTCAAATCTGAAACCAGATCTTACCCAAGGTGTCTCTTCCTTTGGCTGGTCCTGATTTTTACCCTTCATAATAAAACCTGCATTGTAAATGTAGCACTTAGAATTCTGTGAGTCATTCTAGTGAATGATCAAACCTGAGAGGGTGATGAGAACCCCCAAATTTGTAGCCAGTTGCTCAGAAGTGTGGGTGACCTGGGGTTCCCTGAACTTAGGGCTGGTATCTTTAGTGGTGGCAGTCTTATTGGAGACTTGTACCTTTAAACTTGTGGAGTCTGTGCTAACTCTGGCTGGTGAGTGTCAGAACTAAACTGTTTAGATTTTTGAAAAAGTTGCTAAACTATTACAAATAGAAGTACATATATATATATATATATATATATATTTTCTGATGTAGTGTTCCATGATTCATTGTTTGCGTATAACGTCCAGTGCTCCATTCAGTACGTGCCCTCTTTAATACCCATCACCAGGCTAACCTATCCCCCCACCACGAACCCTCAGTTTGTTTCTATATATATTTCTGATCACAACAGTAAAACATCATCATTTGTAAAACATCAGTAAGTATAAAGAAATGAACATAACTCTTAAACCAACTTCCAAAAATAACTATTCTTAAAATGTTGGTCAATGTCCCGCATGTGTGTATATGTGTATGACTTTGTTTCTGTGTGTATGCATGGGGGGGAATTTATAATAAATATTATTTGAAATACTGTAAACTAACAAATATATGTGTTTAAATGTAAAGTACCAATGACTGCCTTCACTTATTTAAACTATTCCATTTTTATTGTTCACACCTTTCTAGTATTATGATTAATGCTATAAAATTCCCATTTACATAAATATTGGTACAAACTTCTTATAACTAGTTTAAGAAGGATTTGGTGTTCTATAGGTGAATGTTTTTACAACTTAGGGAATATTTTGCCAATTTTTTTCTTTTTTTCTAGAAAGGCTCTTTCAGTTTAAACTCAAATCATGTGAGTGACCATTTCAGTGTTAATAAATATTACCTCCCTTTAAACTTTGCCAATTCGCTAAATGAAAAATTTCTTTTGTATTACTATGCCATTAAACACAATTCTTAATTCAATAAGTATTAAAAATAATGTGTTTCCTGAAAGAGAAATTTTAACTGATGTGGTGGTTTATAGATTTTAAAGAATCACTCGTGAAAATATTACTGAACAGCAGGTACTCAGCACTGTATAGAAGGAACTTTTATTTACACATTCAAAAGGATTGTTGATTCTTCCTTCTTAAGCGACTCTTTAAATACCTCTTGCTAATTAAACATACAAAACTTTTATTCACTTCTTTGACTGAAGCAAGACAAAGACATATGGGAATTCAATGGATGCCTAGAGAAAGAGCCCCCAAATTTGGAGGTTTAAAAGAAACAGGTGCATTGTGTTTCTATTTAGCTTGCCCATGGATTCTGGATTGAATATTAAAACAGCTCTACGTTTCCGAAAGAAAATCCAAATTAACACACATGTTCAGGGGTAGCCTCTCTGAAATCACTGCTAAAGAACAAACTAGTTCAAATCAGATTTGACTGGAATATCCAAAAATATGGCCTCTAAGTCTCCCTAAATCTTATACGTTTAGAGTTTTAATTAGGTTTTTTTTTTTTTTGAAGTAAATTCACTAGACTTATACTATGTGTTCTTTTGCCTTTTTTTTTTTTTTTACATTTTTTAATCTTCCATTAATGGATGAAAAAGGCTGCGATGCCCAAGAATCATAAAAAGCTTTATAAAAGAGGTACTATAACAGAGGTGGAAAGTGAGGCACAGAGAAGTTATTGAAAGGCTTTTCCTCAAGGTTGCACAGCCATTAAGAAGTACTGCCAGCATCTGGCCAGGAAGCTGGTTCCCCCCAGTCTACAGCATGTGGCTGCTACCACCTGTGCCTTCCTCTTACCCATAACTGCAGCCACACCAGAACCCTTCAATATTTACCTTTGAGGTAGGGTGGAGTAGAAAAATAAATACAATCTAATGAGCTACTTTTCCTTGTTTCTGGTGATAGGCAGTAGAATTAAAAGGCAGAAACAGGGACACCTGGGTGGCTCAGTCGGTTAAGCGATTGCCTTCAGCTCAGGTCATGATCCTGGAGTCCCGGGATCGAGTCTCACATTGGGCTCCCCGCTCAGCGGGGAGTCTGCTTTTCCCTCTGACCCTCCTCCCTCTCATGCTCTCTGTCTCTCATTCTCTCTCTCGCAAATAAATAAAATCTAAAAAAAAAAAAAGGCAGAAACAACTCGTCCAAATATGCTTCTTTTTGAATATAAAATTCATTTCATAAATGGGTGGGCCTGGTCCTTGAAATGTTCTTACAGTAACTGTGATATATTTATATTAATCCATCTACTTTGGCTCACCAAGAGTGTTGTGGATTATAAATATACGAATTCATATGTGCTATTACCGAGGATAATGTTAGCTATAAATGTTAAACTGAGTCAGTTTACTTACTTTACTGAACATGATGAGATATGTGAAGAACTCGTTTCACAAAAAAATTCTGCAGTAAGATTTCTCATAACATAAACAGAGCTCAGGAAGAAAATGCTCCCTGGGAAACTGGCCCAAGGGGAGATCATGTTTATAAAAGGAAGTACTGGGGTCTCAGCTATTCTACTCTGGCCCAACAGACTGGCTGGACCAAAAAGAAAACACTTTTCTGTGTTGGAGGTGGTGCCATGTGGTGGAGAGAGTGGAGAAGAGCAGGTAGGGCTGTGGAGTGTGAGCCTCCTGATAAGGAACCTTAGAGAGAGCAGGGAGACAGAATATTAGCAGCAGTTACAAGCATAAACAGCTTTGGAAAGGTAAAGGCTTTAAAGAGGATTAAATTTTGGTGGAAGCCCTAACTAGAAAGCAAGTTTCCTAAAGGAAGAGATTTTTACTTATATAATTCCCTACATATTCTGGATCATGACAGACCACAGGATTTATGCACTTTATAGGCATCAGTTTCTCTGGATTTAAAAAAAAAAAAAAAAAGGAAGTTGTGTATTCTAAATAAATTTAGAATTAAATTAATTTTTTTTTTTTTGGTAAGGGCTTTTTGAATGTTAGTTGAGTCACACAGAGATAGTTCCCTTAATTTGCACATTTTTGTCACTTTTGCACTAGTCTGTATTATGTTGTTCATAAATTACAAAATGTAATTCTCTTGATGAAATACTACTTCTACAACCCTGCTATGTAGAAACTGAAAATGTTATATTATTTTATACACAACATACTGCTTACCTATATTTTATATATATTGTACATTTATGTAAATTTATATAATATTTATATGTTATAGACTTAAATATACCATAATACTAAACCACAGGGCTAGAAAGAATAAGCAAACCAGTCATGTTTCCAAATTCTCAAACAAATAAACCATCATTACATTCCAATGTAAAACTAACTGGAATGAGGCCAAACAGAAAACATGGTTCTTTTTAATTAAAAAATTTTAATACTTTTTAGAGAAAATTTAAAGTATTGTTTAAAGAAGCAGTTAGCTAGAGAGAGCTGTGGGGTTACCTGCTGATTAATTAAGACCCCAAATAAACCAATATAATATATTTAAAACACTCAGTTTCACTGTGTTTCATTTTTGGATATCATTTACTACCTACCTAGGAGGTGCCAGGAACTTTGCATATTTTCAGTGACGTGGATATTATGGACTTGCATTACACAGGTAAGGGAAGAGAAGCTCATGGTTTAAATAACCCATTCAAAGTCAGTTTCATGATTTGGGGAAACTACGGTTTAAAACAACCTTATCAGAGACCAGATTACTTTTCTAAACCCCACTGAAAATTGCCTTCTGTATCCTTGCTGCACTCTCTCTCCTATCCCACCACCTTCACGTTGCTTTCAAATTATCCAACTCTCCTACTACTATACTCTATAATATGAAGATAGGCCCTTCTACTGAGCCCCTTTCACCTTCCATTTTGTAAGGTTTTTGGAATATATGTATAATTTAGAAAGAAATTCTGAACCCAGAGGAAAAAAATTCATAATAGGTCACCTGTTCCAGTTCTGGGTAAGATCTAGTAAACCTGTATCACCCTGTCTCTCCCACTGAATGCAATGAATTAACCCAGACTTGAAGGATTAGGCAGCTATTTGAGGACTCTGGAAATCCCATGTAAAAGGATTGGAGAAGGCGGCCAGAATTGGAAGTACCATAAACCAGAATCAGGTTCCTAATCTTTCCCTGGTATCCCTGCCTGATATATTTTAAGGCAGTCTGAAACACGGTAGTAAGCAGCAGGTGCAGAGAGAGCTCCCAAAGAAGCTCTCTGGTTCTGGCTTGAGCAAGGAGAAGGGGCGTTCCTAAAGCTCAGAAAGAGAGAGTTTTCCCGATATTTTTTATTTTTCTCCAGTTTCTCATGTCCCAGATCCTGGCGAGCCCACTGTGCAGAAAGGAGTGAGTGCATCCAAGGAGACTCACAGGTGCCTAGGAAATCTTCCTCTGGATACAAGGAGCTGGGGCCCCAAGAGGATGGGGTGAAACTCTTCCCTTGGTTTCTTTTTTCTCTGCCCTCCTATAACTTGGCCTTGTATACAAATTAATTTGTGGGAAGTACACAGCAGAAAAAGGTAAAAAAAAAACTTCATTTTTTTTTTCTGGCTCAAGAACTAAAAAGGAGAGGTCCAGAAAACTGGTAAGGAGACTGTAGAGAAGGAGAAGCTTCAGAAAGTATCCCAGTAAAGTTATTTATGAACTTCTGGGTTCATCCCTGAGTGATGCATACATGGATCTGATCCTAACAAAAACTTTGAGAACTGAAGGGAGAACACAGCCCAGGTCTCAGACTGACCACTGGATTGTAAAACAGATCTAAATAGCATGACCAAGGCTTTGAAAATGAAAGTTGATACTCAAATCACAATACACAGAAGGCTGGTAGAACCTATGGCCTGAACCCAAATGGGTCAACCGCCTGCCAAAACAATAAGAAAATCAATTTCCTGCATAGCATCTAAATAAGACTCTGAATCTTTTAACATAATATTCAAAATACAATATCCAGGATACAGTACACATGTACAAAAAAACCAGAAAAGTCTCAACTCATGTGGGTTGAGAGCCACCACTAAAAACACTACTCAAAGATATAATCCAGAACACAGTAACAGATTAAATACTACAAAAAGATTCAAATAATGTTAAAAAAAAAAAAAAGACAGGAAATGAGACACAGAAGAATGAAAAAGAAAACAAGCAGGTATAAATTTAAATATATCAACAGTTACATTAAATGTAATGTACTAAACATATCAATGAAGAAACATACATTATCAAAATAGATAAATGGATATTTTTTTTAATGATCCAATTACATGCTCTCTAAAACAAACTCATTCAAATGTAATGATAAAGTAGACTGAAAGGAAAAAGATAGAAAAGATATACAGAGCAAACATGTAGAAGAAAGATGGAATGTTATGACAAATTGAAAACAAGTAGCAGCTGAGTGTCCATCAAGAGATGAATGGATAGAGAAGATGTGATGCATACACACACACACACGTGTGTGTGTACTGGAATATTATGCAGCCATAAAAAAGGATGAGATCTTGGGGCGCCTGGGTGGCTCAGTTGGTTAAGCGACTGCCTTCGGCTCAGGTCATGATCCTGGAGTCCCGGGATCGAGTCCCGCATCGGGCTCCCTGCTCGGCAGGGAGTCTGCTTCTCCCTCTGACCCTCCCCACTCTCATGCTCTATCTCATTCTCTCTCTCAAATAAATAAATAAAATCTTAAAAGAAAAAGAAAAAAAAATTAAAAAAAAAAAAGGATGAGATCTTGCCATTTGTGACAACATGAATGGATCTAGAAGGTATGATGCTAAGGGAAATAAGTCAGACTCAGAAAAACAAATACCATATGATTTCACTCATATGTGGAATCTAAAAAACAAAACAAACAAAAAGCAAAATCAGACCTATAAATACAGAGAACTGATGGCTGCCAGAGAGAAGGGGGTGGGGGATGGGCATAAATGGGTGTGGCAGTGTGGGAGATACAGGCTTCCAGTTATGGAATGCATAGGTCACAGGAATAAAAGGCACAGCATAGGAATATATAGTCAATGATAACTGTAATAGCAGTGTTCAGTGACAGATGGTAGCTACACTTTTGGTAAGCACAGCATACAAAACTGAGCAGAAATGACTGAGATAAATAGAGATCAAAGTATCCTTCCTTGGATAAAGGCCTAACACTGCCATTAGAAAGAAAGAAAACTTAAGTAAAGGGATGAAATACATTTCTACTGGGAATATTTAATTATTCAAATATAGAAACATGTAATGCATATGCACATATGACAAACAACTAAGAGAATGATTCCGTGCGCCTGAGTGGCTCAGTTGATTAGTCTGCCTTTGGCTCAGGTCATGATCCTGGGGTCCTGGGATCGAGTCCCGCAGAAGGCTCCCTGCTCCACTGGGAGCCTGCTTCTCCCTCTGCCTCTTCTGTCTTTCTCTCATGAATAAGTAAATAAAATCTTAAAAAAAAATGATTCAAAAAATCTGGGACATAATCAAATTTGCAGATCTTTTATTTCTTTTCTACTGGGAAAACTTTTCAAAACTTTTATGAGCATATAAACTTCCAACATTAAAACAATACAAAAACAATTGAGAAAATAAAATTGAAATAAAAATTAACACTTTCTACAGCTGAATATGATAGTGTTTTGTGTAGATTTTTTAGCTGGATAGAGTTGCTAAGGATATTTTTAAAGTAAATATTCTTAGATTATGACATTAAAGATTTTTAACTTTTGCTAAAATGCTATTCAAAGTTACTTGACATAGTAGAAATTTTTAAAAGATTTATTAATAGGATATGCAACTTCCCTACAAAAATTTTCCAAATATTAAGTCACCATTTGATGTTAACATTTCCAAAATAAATGTAGACATTTCTCTGCCTTCTTAACCCAATACTGTTAGAAATATTTAAGAAGGTCAAATTTGCTAAATATGTTATTAAATAATATGGCCCAGTTTGTTCTTGTAAATATTACAAAATTTTCATCACATTGAAACTGAAAAAACTGCAAATATTTCGTAAAGAGAACTTTAGTCACATAGAACACATACAAATAAAATGTGCTAGGTATACAAGCATGAAAGAAAGTTTGAACAAATTGATTTCCAAAGTTCCTTCCCACACAAAAATCTGTACCTCAGCAATCAAGCACAGTAATTCTCAAGGTGGAAGGAGCAGGGGGCTCCTGGGTGGCTCAGTGGGTTAAGCATCTACCTTCGGCTCAGGTCATGATCTCAGGGTCATGAGATCGATGGGCTCTCTGCATTGGGCTCTCTGCTCAGTGGGGAGTCTGCTTCTCCCTCTGTACTCTCCCTTTCTCTCTCTCAAATAAATAAAATCTTAAAAAGGAGAAAAAAGGAGGAAGGAGCGGATTTATAAAAGAAATCTGGAACTATTCCAAATACGCCACATAGCATATCTGACCAGGTGACGCTGACATTGCTGATTTAGGATCACACTCTAAGAACCGCAAATCTAGGGACTTCTTTCTCTAAGTGTATGAGGCTTGAAACCATTTCCCAAGTGATTCTGATATACCCTTCACCACACACCCAACCATCTATAACTACAGATCTCTTTCCCAAGTAAAAATTCATCTTCAAAAGGAATTATATCTTAATAAACTCAATTAAAACTTCAATTTACTAATGTAATACCTACCTAAATTTTTCCTCAAACCTCATTGGTAAACCCAAGTAAATCTCTTCTGAAGTTCAAAAGAAATCCAAACTATGCTGTAAAATTTTTAAGTGATTCATTCTCATTCTTGTATAACTATTCAGATCTCAAGCTCACCAAAGTTGAAATGTTTTACACACAGTTCCAAGTACAATTCTCTTTGTAGACTTTAAGCCAAAATCTTGGCTCCTGTAAGTATGTATAATTGTGTTGATTAGTTTTATGGGTTTCTTGGTTACTAGGGAACTGGATAGTTGAATGGGCTCAATATGAATGGATTAAAGTCCAATGACTGTGAAGAATTCAGTCACTTTCTGTTCCACACCTTGGCAACTTAATAGGTTGCTGTTACGTAGCTAGAATTAAGAAACTATCCTACTCAAAAAGCTATTACAGAGGCTTGCACTAACAAGATAAACCTAGGTCTGTTACTTTAGGATAAAATATGCAGTAGAAATGTCCCGAAGATGCACAGAATCTTTCACTGATTATTTGTAGAACATATATTTAATTATATCTTTGCATGAAATCAGACCTACAAAAAACTTCAAAGAAACTGTGGTTTTCACTAGGAACAAATAAAAATGTTGGTAAAATCTAATCAATTTTTACTGTTATGTTTTCATAACCTATATAAACATATTTCTTGTTTCGGTCACACCATGATTTCTTCTAAACAAAAGGTTTGTGGTGGAATATTTCCTTCTTTTTAGCAGAGAAGAATCTTGGAGGTTGGTTATTTGGCTTTGTTTTAAAATAAAAGAATGAGATTAGGAGGCGCCTGGGTGGCTCAGTCAGTTAAGTGTCTGACTCTTGGTTTAGGCTCCGGTTATGATCTCAGGTCTCTGAGTTCAAGCCCTAGGGCAGGCTCTGCATGCTCAGTGGGGAGTCTGCTTCTCTCCCTCTCCCTCTGCACCTTCCCCGACTCGTGTGCACACTTTCTCACTCTCAAATAAATAAATAAATCTTTAAAAAATAAGTAAAAGAATGAGATTAAATGGAAGCAAAGTAGGACACCTGGGTGGCTCAGTGGATTGAGTGTCCCACTCTTGATTTGGGCTCAGGTCATGATCTCAGGGTCCTGAGACTGAGCCCCACACAGGGATCTGTACTCAGCAGGAAGTATGCTTGAGATCCTCTCTCTCCCTCTGCCTCTGCCCCTTCCTGCAGCACTCCTATGCATGTGCCCACATGAGCCCCTTCCTGCAGCACTCCTATGCATGTGCCCACATGACTGGAGATCATAACTGGAGCCTAAACCAAGAGTCAGACACTTAACTGACTGAGCCACCCAGGCGCCTCCTAATCTCATTCTTTTATTTTAAAACAAAGCCAAAATTAATAAATCATTAAATAAATAAATAAATATTTAAATGGAAGCAAAGTGATAGCCACAGTTCATAAATAGCTTTTATTAGACATTAAATTGGTTTCAATTGTGTGAAAATATTAGGCTTCTCCATTTTAGCTTTTAAGGGGGAAATGTCTTTGTTACCTGGAGTACAAAGATATCAGAAGAGTAGTAATATCATAATATTTATACAACACATTTAAGGAAACATTACCATGTCAGTTATGATACCTGGAAGATTACCAGAAAATGCCTTATTGCGTCATTTTCTGGCTAGTCTTCTAGTATTAAAAACTGTAACAAAACAGGATGGCATATGACCTACAATTAAATCATTTTGATAAGAAACCTTACATTTAAAAGAACATATTTAAAATAGGTATTATCTGCAAACAAACACTGGAATTAATCTAGTCAAGGAGTACATATATTTATACCACGAAAAGTAAAAATCCCTCCTACCTAGATCCCCGTTTCTCATTTCAAAAGGCAACCACAGATGGACTTTTTGTCTTCCATGAGATTTTCTAAGTATACACAAACTAGTATGTCTTTTAATACAAATGACAGTCCTCTACATACCTTTCTGTATTTTGTTTCTTCGTATGTTAAAAATGTCTTGATGTTGACTACAATTCATATAACCTTATTCTTTTTAATGGCCATACCAGTTTATTTAATTGGCCTATTTTTTTTAAGTTTTTATTTAAATTCCAGTTAGTTAACATAGTGTTATATTAGTTTCAGGTGTACAATATAGTTATTCAATACTCCCATACATGGCCCTGTGCTCATCACAAGCGCACTCCTTAATCCCCATCACATATTTAACCCATCCCCTTGCCCAGCTCCAGTCTGGTAATCATCAGTTTTAATTGGCCTATCAATGATGAAAATTTAAATAGTTTCCAAATACCTGCAATTAAAAGCATGCTAAAATAGACTTACATATACTTCTTTGTGTACCTGTGTATTAAATTCCTGGAAGCAGAACTGCTGGATCAAAGTTTTGTGCATTTTTATTTTGATATATACTCTCAAACTGTATTCCAAAGGATGTGAATCAATTCACATGAGACAAAAATGTGTTACAGTCCTAAATGATGTGTTATCAACATTTTTGTCATTGCCAATCCGAAAAGTAAAACCACTATATTTTCCATATCTTATGAGGAAGTTGAGTTTTTAATTACATTTAAAAGTAATTTGCAACTCCATTTTCTCATGAACTGTTTGTCATTTGTCCATTTTTCCATTTGTCTTTTTTTTAGATTTTCTTTATTAATATGAATAGTATTAGAACTTTAAGAATTTTTCCCCAAAATCTGTCCTTTATTTTTTCTTCATTTTTGCTATACGTTCTTTTCTACTTTTTGTAGTTCAATTTTATTTTTCTTTTTAAGCATCTCTCTCTCATCCTGAAATACTGTAAAGGTTAATTTTAATTTTAATACAATGCTGCTGAGAAACATAAAGAACATAAACATTCCTGCATTTTTTGTTTGTAAGAAAGTTAACAGGCTGTGAAATCCCTCAGGCAAAAGTTTTCAGTTATATGCCTCTAAGAAACATCATAGCACTCAATATTAAGGAAGGAGATAAAGGAAGGGATTTTCAAGGAAGAAACTGAAAAAGGACATTCAAAAATAAAGTAAATGAAGAGAACAACATGGAAAGCTTTGTGAAAAAAAATATATTTTTTCTACATTGAATGACAACTAATATATCCAGAAAGGAATTATTCTATATAAATTACTAAATACACTTCCAGAATCTTTATTATTTATTATTTTTCCTATTATAGTAACACCACTTTTTCCTTAGACATACATACATTATAGAACTAAGAGAACATGAATACACATAATTCAGTCTAGTTCTACATTATTTACAAAAATGCTGTTACTGTATATATATTCTATTTATATATATACTGTTTCAACTTGTTTTTTGTGTTCCAACTTATAATATACTTTGGACATATTTCCACTTTAGAACATTTAGAGCTATCAAATGTTTTAAACTATACATTATCTCACCTTTGGATGTACCATAAATTATGTAACCAAATCCCAATCAATGGTTATGAAATTATTTCCAAGTTTTCTGTATTAAAAACAATACTACTGTGGGGCGCCTGGGTGGCTCAGTTGGTTAAGCGACTGCCTTCGGCTCAGGTCATGATCCTGGAGTCCCGGGATCGAGTCCCACATCGGGCTACCTGCTCAGCAGGGAGTCTGCTTCTCCCTCTCCCGCTCCCCCCTCTTGTGCTCTTTCTCTCTCTCACTCTCTCTCTCAAATAAATAAAATCTTTAAAAAAACCAAAAAAACAAAAAAAAAAACAATACTACTGTGACCATCTTTGACACAGATTTTTATTTGCATGCTTAAGAGCATGATAAACTCTGGGCGCCTGGGTGGCTCAGTCGGTTAAGCGACTGCCTTCGGCTCAGGTCATGATCCTGGAGGCCCCGGGATCGAGTCCCACATCGGGCTCCCTGCTCAGCGGGGAGTCTGCTTCTCCCTCTGACCCTCCTCCCTCTCGTGCTCTTTGTCTCTCATTCTCTCTCTCGCAAATAAATAAAATCTTAAAAAAAAAAAAAAGAGCATGATAAACTCCAATAACTGAATATTTGAAAAGTTTAATAGCTACCACCATAAAAAAGCTTTATCAATACATTTCCACTAAGAGTTTGTTAGACTGTATTTCTCTCAACTCATTATCAACAATACTGAATATTATCAGACTTTCAAAATCAGTAAAACACACAAAAACTCTTATTTTAATTGTACTTTTCTGATAATTAGCCTGGCTGAGTATACTGCTTTCCATTTGCATGTCTCTTGCTTTGAACTATGTCCTCAAATTAATTGTTGATTTTAAAAGCCTTAATGAGAGTTCTAGGCATACTACTATAACTAGCTCCTTTTCCGTTAACAATTCCCCTATATGTTTGTTTTCTGAATGTGAATTGTTAGTAAGAACCATGTCCCTAAAGAGGCTATAGGTTTTTCTATCAACCTCAAAAACACTTTACCCACATGCCATGTTCACAAATATTCATTCAGGTTTTCCTCTTTTACTTTCAGGTTTCATACCTTTATATTAAAATTAATAAGTCATCTAGATCACATTTGTGTGCTAAGAGTAAGAAAGTTCCAGTTTTATTATTAGTTTTCCCAAATAAACACCTGATTATTTAAGCATGATCAATTACATGTCATTTCTTCCCCACCACCTGATTTAAAATGTATGTTTAAAAAATGGCAGCATTCCTTTTATTCTTAAATCTGTCTCTTCAGTTTCATTGACTTGTCTGGTCTATTCCCTATTCCACTGTCTTTTTTTTTTTTTTTTTTTAAGATTTTATTTATTTATTTGAGACAGAGAGAATGAGAGAGAGAGCACATGAGAGGGGGGAGGGTCAGAGGCAGAAGCAGGCTCCCTGCCGAGCAGGGAGCCCGATGCGGGACTCGATCCCGGGACCCCTGGACCATGACCTGAGCCGAAGGCAGTCGCTTAACCAACTGAGCCACCCAGGCGCCCTATTCCACTGTCTTTTAATCACTATAGCTTGATAACAGCTTTTATTATGTAGTAAGTATATCTACTGTTTTTCCACAAGGGCTAAACAGTTGACTTAGAAACAAAAAAATTCAGTTAGGAATCTATTTAATTTATATATTCTCTTAAAGAAATTATATCTTTAGAAAAACGTATCTTAATGCACTTACTTATACATTCATTGTATTTTCAAGTCTGTAGTTTTACCTTTTTTAAATAAGTTTTCAATTTCGTGTTATTTCAGGCTAAACTGAACGGTTTATTTTGTTCAATTGTATTTTTTGTTTATGTAACATCTATTGATATCTATTAATTATGGTTAGATACAATTGGACACTTCATTAAGTTCTTTTCCCAGGATATTTTCAGTTGCTTCCTATAGACATCCAAGATACACAATCACATTATGTGTAAAAAGAGATAATTTCGTTTCTTTTTTTCCTAATCAGAATGTTAATGTGTTCCCTTGCCTGATATCACTGGTCTATACAATTCACAACAATGTCACAGAATGTCATGAGGAGCATTCTTGGCTTTCCCAAATCTAATGGAAATGACGCTAGTATTTCAAAATTAACCAAGACAATTGAGTAAAATATTAAATCCATATTCTTAAGTAGGTGGGAAAATCAATCTTTTTTTTATATGGTGGGAAATCAATCTTAATGCCTAATAAGCTTCATCTGTACTCGTTTTGGTAGCTACATTTTAAATACGCAATATAGAACTAAAAATTTATCAACTGAACTGTAGATCCTAAGAGAAGATAAAAATACCAGAAAATAAATGAAAGAAAAAGCTAAGTCTTGAAACATAAACGTTTTATTTAATAGAAACATCTCAAGTACACTCCAAAATAAATGACATCACCCCAGTTTGTCCGCATTTTCAAAATGAGAGAAGAGTTCTCTCCAGGAACCCCCGCCCATCCGCCCGCCCAATCTGCGAAGTTACCACAAACCGTTTTACCTGCGAATCAGCCTGGTGGGAGCACCTGAGTGCAGCGCCGAGGCAATGCCTGCGAGAGACGCACGAGAAGCCCAATCAGGCGGGACCCGGCCTGCGAGACAGAGCGGGCCCCAGCAACGCGCCTTCCTCCCGCAGGAGACGCTAGGAAGGAGACGCGGAGGGCCGGGAAGCGCAGCCAACTCTCCCAGAGCGCACTTTTGCTCCTGCAGAACGGTCTTTGCAACAGAAAGCTTTCATTCCGGGGCCGCTGCAGCTCACGTTAAGGTCCAGGGGGCCCCGACCCCCAACCCGGGGCTGGCAAGAGGCTCCGCCTGTCCCGCCGCGTCTCCCGACAGACGCGCGCCGGGAGCCCCGAAACTCCGGCACCACCCGAGGATGCAGCGCGCGGCACAGCGGGCGGGCCGCTGCCGGCCCAGGACGCCGCGCGTCCCCGCGCCCGCCAGCTCCCGGCCTCCCCTCACCACCCAGCTCCGCGCCCCTCCTCCGGGGCCCCGCTCCTCGCCCGCCGCCCGGCCCCACTCACCGCCCGGCCCGCTGTCCGCGCGCCCGCGACGCCAAGCCCGGGGTCGAAGTTTCCCCGCGGAGCGGAGTAAGGAGTAGGGGCGGGAAGCAGAGAAGGAAGAGGAGGACTTTTCAAATTAAAGACAAACTAGAGCCCGGAGGGGGGGGGCGGTGCGGGGCTCGGGGGCGTGGCCCCGACTCGCCCGGACCCTCCCCCAGGGCGAGCGGCCGCGCGGGCCTCGGACCCCGCCCCCCGCGCTGGGCGCTGGGCCGCCGCGGGCCGGTTGTCCCGGGAGGCGCGGGCGTCCGAACGAGCGAGGAGGCGGAGGGGGACACGGAGAGAAAAGTTGTCGCAGCGCTAGTGCGAGGTGAAGGGAAAGGTGAGGGCCTGTCGACGGGGGCCTCGCACCAAGGAGGCAGGTTCCACAGCCTGTGGGGAGTTCTGCTGACAGAGATGACTGTGCGTGGAAAGGAAAGGAAAAGAAACCACTTTCGCAAGAGCCCGGTTAATTTGCATCTGCTCCCCCCACCCCCCAGACCCTGGCCTGGAGAATTGGCCTTGGCATTGCAATGCTAGCTGGAAACACTCAGGCGCAGGCCCAGGCATTCTGTTTTCTTTTCCACAGGATTGGAGGAGGCCAATTTGATGTTAGAGGGAGGGAGTCCAGGAAAAAGGGAAGGGGAGCAGGGTTGCCTAGTTTTTTGACCCTGGGGGAAAACTGCCATTTGTTAATTCTAATTGTTGAGCACAAATGCTTTTTTTCAGACTCCTGGGGTTCATCTTTGGGGTGGCCCATGGGGGAGAAGCACAATCCACTGACTGGAGCTGGGGGAGTCTAAAAAGGTCCCTGACGTTGTAAAAAAAAATCAGAGCTGGGCAGAAGTAAATTAGATTAAGCTCTGAAAGTACTTGGCAGTGCTCCACTATGGGAGAAGTTTGGATGGGGGAGGGCATATGGGAGTGGAGTTCTGGAATTTTCCATTTTTTCTTTGTATGTATGGTACTTGTTAGTATGCAAGTGAGAATAGATTTAAAAAATTCATATTGTATTTCTCAGTAATAATTGTGCAAGACATTACATAAATACAGAAAGAAAGTTATATGGAAAGCATAAACTTGGCAAAAACTGCAGCAAAATATAATACTATTTATTAGCTTTGTTCTGAATTCATGAGAGTGATCAAGAAATTGAGCTTATGAATGCAAACATCCACAATACCACATGAAAGATGGCAAAAAGTTCAAAAGCAAAACATGTTTTGTGAAACATACTGCTTTGAGGGGGACGGGAAAAGAAATTAATGAAAGTGTGTCTTATGCCCAAATCAGAAGTTTTGAGGAGAATAAAAATGATTCAAACCCATATCTTTCTGAGATTCCTGATGTGATGACATTTCTACTTGAATACTTCAAGGGATGACAAATTCATTATTATTATTTTTTTTTTTTTTGTACTAATCCTATTTAGTTGCTCTGCTTCTTAGCTACATCTCTTTGTATTTTCTTTTTACTGGGTGTTCTTACATTACCGCAATCTGCTTAGAGTTAATACTGTACTTCATATAAAATTTAAAAATTTGCGACAGGACTTTTTGGTTCCTCAGTACTATGTGCCATTGCTCTCATGCTTTAAATGCACACAAATTATAAACCACATAGTAAAATGTTGTTTTGATAAAGCAGTTAGTTGTCTTTTACAGATATCAAGAGAAGAAAAAAAGATAACTTTTATATTTACCCAACGTATACATAATTTTTGTTCTTCATTTTTTTCTTGTAGATAGAGACTTACCTCACTTCAGGCTGGAGAATTTCCTTTAGTATTTCTTGTAGTTCAGAACAGCTACAGAGAAATTCTCTCAACTTTTTAAATCTAAAATATTTTTATTTTATGTGCATTTTAATGGTATCTTCACTGGATATAGAATTTTGGGCAAACAGATTTTTTTCCTTCCCTGCAGTTTTAACTTCCATTTTTATCTGATGGGATTCATATTATTGGTTTTGAGATGAAATTTTTTAGCTTTGGTTTTCTGCAGTTAGTTTATGATATGTGGTTTTCTTTGTAATTATCCTACTTAGAGTCCTCTTAGTGTCATAGATATGTAGGGTTGATCATGGTAAACTTTCAACCATTATTTTTAAATTACTTCCTTAGCCCATTCTTGCTCTTTCCTTTCCTTCTGTGAATCCAATTAAATGTTTGTTAGACTAGTTAATATTGCCTCATAGGTCACCAAGACTTTGTTTACTTTTTTCTAATTTTTTTCTCTTTAAGTTGAATAATTTCTATGGATTGCTCTTCATAATATACCGGCCTTATTTCAATCTGCTGTTAAGCCCTTTACCAATATTACACTTTCAGTTCTAGTATTTCTGTTTGGTTCTTTTTCACAGTTCCTGTGTACCTGCTGAGATTGCACACCTGTTCATTCATTTTGACCATCATTTTCTTTAAATTATTAAACGTATTTATAATACTGGTTTACTCCCCTATGCCACTAGGTGATTCACCTTGGGATCTATTTCTATAGGTTGCTTTTTTTTTTTTTTTTGGCAGAGCACAGACACCCACAATTTTCTGTTTCTTAGGATATATATTAATATATATTAATTTTTCATTGTGTATAGGATGATAAGGATAATATATTGTAGAGTTTCTGATTTCTGTCTTCTTCCTCTGAAAAGGATCAATTATTCCCTGACATGTAATTGAAGGCAAATCATCTTTAACTTCTGGAGCCTTTGATTCATACTTTGTTAAGACTAGTCTGTCAAATGCCTGAAGGTTTTACCAAGCCCCTCTATCTTTGGCAGTCCTCATATTCCAATTCTATTTCCTTGCATTGTACAGCAACTGAAATCTCTGTCCAGTCCTTTCAGCTGCTACTCTCTGCAGGCATCACTGGAGGATCTCCAGCACATATATAGTTCAATGGTCAGCCAAGGATTTTAGGGCTTTTTATAGGCAGGTATTAAAGTTCTTACCTCTTTGTCACCTACTCTCTGATATTACCCTCAGTGTGCTGCCTGAAATCTCTTCACTGACATCACAAGTCAATAAAACTAAAGGGATCTACTTGAGTTCTAGCTGCCCTGCACCTGAGGACTGGGGAATGTCCCCAGGGAAAAGGCTGTATTAACATGCATCTCACTCAGTTATTATAATTCCCTTCTTTTACTGGTCAAATCTCCTATAGTTCTGGTCAGGTTTTGACAGCTCTCCAATGTCTTCAAATATTTGTGGGTTTGGTTTTTTTTTTTTCAGGTTTATTATTCTTATCGATGGGAGAGTTATCCCAGTACAAGCTAACTTATCATTATTGAAACTTTAACTCTCACAAACTCATAACATTTTTAAGCAGTTCATTGCTAGATAAACCAAACTGTTAGAAAGCCGTTTTAATTAAACAAAATCTATATCCAGAAAACATTCTTTTTTTCTTGATTCTATTGTTTGTTCCAAAAGAGAATATATTTCTAACTTTAATTCAGTAGCTTTTTAAGTTTTTATAAGTTGCTATCCACTTTTCCTAAAATATTTTCTTTGTAAGATTGAACACCTTTTTTTTGCTATTTCTATTTGTCATGATTGCAGATTCCTTAGATTGAGATTACTTTCCTTAGAGTTATTAATTGTTTTCTAATAGTTGGTCTGATACTTATGTAAAACAATGAAATATCAATAGGGCTCTATTAATGAAGCCCATTTACATTAGCTTTATCAGCATATTAACCATTTCTAGTATATTTGTGGTGATTAAGTTTATGTCTTTTCATTGTATACTAGAGAAATTTTACTTACTAGTATTTGGTAGATGACCTTTTATTTATTAGTATTTGGTAGATGACCTCAGTTCTTTAGACTAGTAAGGTCTGTATATAAGGGATTAGGGAAATGGAACCCAAAGAATTTTAACAAAAGAGCAAAGAGATAACAAGAAATGATAGTAGGCTGAAGTTGGGGGTGGAGAGAGTAGGCTGAAGTTGGGGGTGGAGAGAGATGAGCGTAGAAGAGAGGCTCTTCCCCGCAACTAGAGTAATGGCTTAATGGTTTTGTCAGCAAACAGTATAAGGTGAATTGCCCAGTTTTCAATATAATCCTTGCTGCTGTCAGAATTTTTGGAGTCAAAGTATTCCATGGCTCCCACAGTCTTCATATATTATAACATTGACCCAGAAAACAAACTTTCCTTCCAACTAATCAGTGTAAGGAGAGTATTTGAACAATGGGAAATATTTCTACTTGTGTGCAGCCTTAGATATGAACAGGATGCCAGCAACAATATGCTTCAGGGTAAAGTTTCTCATTGTCATGTTTCTCCTTATGAACTGACGACATAAATGTTGTGTTTCAAATCAACTTCTCTGGCATATTAACCAGGAAAAGTCAGTAAAAGCAGAAATCCTTGTACTGAAATTGTTTCTCTCCAGACCACATGTAATGGAAGTTTTTTGCTATCTTTGGAATCTTACCTGCTCACTTAGGGCTAATTTAGGGAAGTCTCACCCAGAAACTCATTTTTTTTAAAAAAAGATTTTATTTATTTACTTGAGAGACAGAGAGAGCAAGCACAGAAGCAAGGGGGTGGGGGAGTGGGGGGGAGAGGCGGAGGGGCAGAGGGAGAAGCAGAGAGAGCAGAGAGCCCCTCCATGGGGCTTCATCCCAGGACCTGGAGATCATGACCTGAGCCGAAGGCAGACGCTTCACTGACAGAGCCACCAGGTG
This sequence comes from Mirounga angustirostris, assembly GCF_029215605.1. Lineage (NCBI taxonomy): Eukaryota > Metazoa > Chordata > Mammalia > Carnivora > Phocidae > Mirounga > Mirounga angustirostris. The sequence continues at coordinate 114,704,782 of NW_026991709.1, read as the reverse complement.
CCCCATCACCCAGAAACTCATTTAATGGCAATTTAAGAACACAATCTGGTTAACCATTTATAGGTAATATCATCAAACCAGCTCTTTAAAGCTATAGATACAGTGTCTATATAGGCAACTGACTTTTTATTTTAGAAACAGAAACTCATATTTTGCCTATATAATTTCATCTTCTTCATTAAGCCCGTTTAGCTCCTCAGCCTTACGACTAAAATTAGTTGTAGCCTATTAAGGTAAATTTGAATTTGTATTCTGTTAACCTATCATGTTAGCTTTTTTCTTAGATTTTGTCATTAAAATTTTACTTTTTTATGTCTGCTCTTTTTATGTCTACATTCATGTCATTGATACAAATCCTGGGATAAATAAAGAATCTGGTAAGTCATTACTAGAAGCTAATCTCAGGATGACAGAAATTCAGTATTGATTACTGAATTCTATAATTGTTCAATCAGCTAAAAATCCACTTAGATTATCCTGTTATGTAATCACTTTTTCTCTTGCTCAAAGCACTTAAAATGAAAATTTCCGCTACATGTATGTTAAAACAATGTTCATCAGGGTGTGCTCATGATCTTTTATAGTAACAAGCAGGAAAGGGAAATGTGTCCATTTTATGAGTTTTGATATTTAAGAACACAAAATTGTTAATGTTATTCACCACCCCTTTTGCTAAGTGCTTGCATACTATTATTTAAAAAAAGTACTGGGCGCCTGGGTGGCTCAGTTGGTTAAGCGACTGCCTTCGGCTCAGGTCATGATCCTGGAGTCCCTGGATCGAGTCCCGCATCAGGCTCCCTGCTCCGCGAGGAGCCTGCTTCTCCCTCTAACCCTCCCCCCTCTCATGTACTCTCTCTCTCTCTCATTCTCGCTCTCTCAAATAAATAAATAAATCTTAAAAAAAAAAAGTACTATATATTTGCCTGAAATTTACATTGCAGTATATTGTGGGTTGAATTGCATGCCCTAAAAGATCAGTTAGTACCCTTACCCTTGGTACTGGTGCATTTGATTGGTCTTATTTGGACATAGGGCCTTTACAGATGTAATTAAATTAAGATGAAACCATATTAAATTGGGGTGGTCCTAATCCAATGACTAGTGTCTTATAAGAAGAGAGATATTGGAACACAGAGGCAGACAAAGGGAAGTACCATATGACAATGCAGGCAGAGATTGGAGTGATGTATGTATAAAGCCAAGGAGCACCAAGGATTACTAGCAACCACCCGAAGCTAGGATAGAGGGGCATTGAAGTGATTCTTCCTGAGTTCGCAAGAACAAATCAACCTTGATAACACCCTTTCTTCAGATTTCTAGCCGCCAGAACTGTGACAGAAGAGAATTCTGTTATTTAACGTGATCTAGTTTGTGGTTATTTGTTAAAACAACCGTAGAAAATTAGAATATGCGTGCGCGCGCGCGCGTGTGTGTATCTACAAGTCAATATTGCCTTTTTTCTCTGGAAAATTGGATTTCCAGAACTGGAAGAGTTTGCCATTCACTAGTTTTCTGAGTCTTCATATATTCTGTGATGTTGAAAATATCATTGACAGTGGTTTCAAAGATACATTTTCATGTTATTTTGTGCCCACGGATGTAGTTTATATGATTTTGAAAGCTTAAACTCATTTATACCATCTGGATCAAATTGCCTCTGATACATGAAGTGGAAAGTGAGTTGTATCTCCAAGAATATAGCAATAAAGAATGGAAAAGAGTGTCTGAGTGTTTGGGGAACACATAGAACCCTAATCAAAATGATTTCAATACCATCTCAAGGAGGCACGAATAGATATGATGGATCAAGAAGAAAAAGAGAATGTATCTTTCTGAAGTAAAATTATACTAAAAAACATGGGGTGACTCTTTACTGAAAAGATGTCTTGTATACTGCATATATATGGATATACACACCATGCATAGATATATGCATACACTAGATATGCTCATATATGATTTATGAGCATGGAGAAAAAAATAGAAGAACAACACACTGTTATAAATATGGGCTATCTGGGATGTGGCAGGGGTGGAAAGATGGAAGGAATGAGAAAACTGTGGCTTAGAGACGATAAAGTAACTGGCCCAGTAGGTAATGGGATTGAGATCTGAACCAAAATCTATCTTGAATCTTCGGAATGTTGTCATGAACTTTGTTCTAAATGTTATGATATTTACATTGATGTAGAAAGGGACATTGGAATAATCTTTTTTAAAAAGGTGTATGCAGTTTTGAAATCTAATTATATTACATTTTCTTATTTTTCCTTTCATAGAACATATTAAATAACTTTTCTGTCCATTCACATAGGTATATTTAAAACTTACTTTTTTATCTAACAGTTTTTTTTAAATGTTAGGTCTACTTCAGACTGATTCTTATGTATACGTGTGTCATGAAATGTATAAAAGTATTTTTTAATGAAATATATTTCTTAGACACTATCAACTGGGCCATGTGATCATCATATATTTATGCATGTTTGCAAAATCCCAAAATGCCCAAGGCACTTGAACAAAAATGTAAGGAAGTAGGAAATTTTAGAGGCCAGCACTCCCAAAAGCAAAAAGGAGAAAAGGATATATTTCTTGAAATCAGATAAATATTTAACTATATGTGGATGAGAAGGGTATTTCAAATTCAATTTTTACACATGGCAGTCCCAAATGCCACAATCTGCACATTATGACATCAAGGTTTTAGACTCAATGAAATGAGTGTTTATGTTGTGACTAAACACCTAAGAATTGGCCATTGTCCTTAAATGTAGATAGACAATTCATTAACTTATTAACACAGCATCTTTTTGTATTGTATTTGTATGCAAAGTGATTATTTACTGATTCAAAGTTTTTTGGCTGAATCAGAGCTACTGACATTTTATAAATATGTTCAGAAATGTGAATTCTTAGGGTAAGCTGCATACCTTTTTTGAAAAATAAGACTTTTTTTATTTTTTAAAGATTTTATTTATTTATTTGACAGAGAGAGACACACAGCCAGAGAGGGAACACAAGCTGGGGGAGTGGGAGAGGGAGAAGCAGGCTTCCTGCAGAGCAGGGAGCCCGATGCGGGACTCGATCCCCGGACCCATAGATCATGACCTGAGCTGAAGGCAGACGCTTAACGACTGAGCCACCCAGGCACCCCAAGCCTTTTTTTTTTTTAAAGAGCAGTTTTTAGGTTTGTAACAAAATTGAGAGAGAAGTACAGAGATGTCCCATATTTCCTGTGAGCCCATGCATGCATAGGCCTCCCACTGTCAACATCACTCACCAGAATGGTACATTTTTTCCCAAGAATGAACCTACATTGACACATTATAATAACCCAAATCCATGGTTTACTTTAGGGTCACTCTTGTACATTCTCTTGAGTTTGGACAAATGTATATTGACATATGTACATCATTATCATATAGAATATTTTTACTGCTCTAAAAATCCTCTGTACTCTGCTTATTCATATATCCCTTTGCCCCCCACCCTGTCCCAGGCAACTACTCATATTTTTACTGTCCCCATGGTTTTGCCTTTTCCAGAATGTTACAGAGCTAAAATCATGCAGTATGTAGCTTTTTCAGATTGGCTTCTTTCACTTACTAATAGGCATTTAGGATTCCTCCATGTCTTTTTATGGCTTGACAACCCATTTCTTCTTATCACTGAATAATTTCATTGTCTGGATGTATCACAGTTTTTCTGTTTACCTATGGAAGGACATCTGGGTTGCTTCCAAGTTTTGGCAATTATGAATAAAGCTGCTATAAACATCCAGGTGCAGGTTGTTGTAAGGACATAATTTTTCAACTCACTTGTGTCAGTACCAAGGAGCCCACTTGCTGGGTCCTAAGACTATGTTTAGTTTTGTAAGAAACCAACAAACCGTCTTCCAAAGTGTCTGTACTATCTTCCATTCCCATCAGCAATGTAGGACAGTTTCTATTTCTCTACATCTTTGCCAAGCATTTGTTGTTTGTGTCCTGGGTTTTGGCCATTCTAGTGTGTAGTGGTATCTTATTGCTTTAATTTGCATTTCTCTGATGGCATGTGATGTGGAACATCTTTTCATGTGCTATTTGCCATCTGTCTTTTTTTTGGTGAGGTGTCTGTTAAGGTCTTTGGCCCATTTTTTAAATTTTTTTTTTTTTATTGTTGAGTTTTAAGAGTTCTCTGTATATTTGTCTTTTTCAAGTGTTTTCTCTTCATCTATGGCTTGTCTTCTCATTCTCTTGACAATGTCTTTCACAGAGCAGAAGTTTTTAATTTAATGAAGCTTGGCTTATCAATGATTTCTTCATGGATCATGTTTTGATCTTGTATCTAAAAAGACATCACCATACCCATGGTCATCTAGGTTTCTTCCTATGTTTTATTCTAGGAGTTTTATGGTATTTGCCATTTATATTTAGGTCTGTGATTCCTACTTAACATAGAACAAATTATCAGCATTGAAATTCTCACAATGGTATTATATCCTGCAGATTTCTTTTGTAGTTATGGTCTATAGGTGTGAATATGTGATGTTTTAAATTTGATATATATTTCAACCAGATGTATCCTGAAATCTTATCATTATTACACATTGCAATGCACATGATACAATTATAAAATAGGCCATAATTTCAACTGAGTCTGCAGGGTGTTTTGCAAGAAGGAAGAATCTAGAATCAGAAAACTAAAAAAGTTGCAGAAGATTTGAAGTTGAATTTATACAGTGAAGAATATAAGCCCATATTTGTACCTCATTTGGAAATCTAATAAATTCAGCCTTTAGAGCTCTAATGAAACAAAAGAAGCACACATCAAATTGTTATTATGTTATCATTTCATTCAAGAGATATTTTAAAAGTATCTCTCCTGAGCCATGGGTATGGGTTCCTTGGGAATCAAGGTAAGGGACAAATAGTGGAAAAATGCTTCCATTTGAAAGTACCAAATTTAAATTAAAAAAAAAAAAAAAGAAACATTTTTTTGAATGTATAAAAAAAACAGGAATAACAAAACTGATTCAGAAACATGTGATCTCTGTCTTACATCTAGTAAGGCATGGGCAAAAGAGACTCTGGGTTGAGTACAGGTGATAGTTGCCTTGTGACCCTAATAATGCAATCATTATTGCCTGCTTCTCAACTAGCCACTACTTGCTCCCACTACACCTCTGTACTGTGGGATGCTATTCATTCTCATTATCAGCTCCTAGCTGTGAGTAATATCTCTTCCATATTCATACTTCACCTCTCTACCAAGTTTCAGGGATTAGGTAAATATACCATATCTACAAATAAAAAGAAAAAAAAAAATCCTTGACCTATAAAAGAAAAAAATAAAAGAATTGAGATTACTGTTATCTTTCATTTTTCAACAATAACCTCAATTTTACTACACTTTCTGGTAGAGAAGGGCAGACAAAGGACAGGAAACTGAGAAACAATGTTTGTCCAGCAGCATATAGTCGTAAAGTGGCTACACGGCCTATGTTTCAATAAAAATAAAAATCTACAATATAATTTGAAGAAAGCAAATCTCTTTAAGTTAGTACATTGATGTGCTCATTGGATTGTATAATAAAGACTATGGAAGGAGTAGTCTATAATTTTACAGTAGAGGGGAGATAATACATGCATATTAGGCCAAAGAACTAAGATTTCCTAATGCATGAGAAGTAGGTTGAACACCACCACAGAAGGAGGAACACTGTAGCTTCCTAAAAGTAGATCCAACAGAGCTCGTGACTTTCAGTTTAATTCGTACAGAGTGTACCTGTCCAGATGTACCAGAAGATGAAAACAAGTGCAGAAGTTTTAGTGGAAAGAATATGCAATTGGGCTGCAGAAAGTCTGTGCTGATTCTTTCAATAATTTGGAAGAAGTTTGAGCAAAGCCAAGTGTAGTGCCTGACATATAACTAGCACTAAATTATTTGCAGAGCAAAGGAATGAATCCAAGTAAGGAAGTAAGGAGATCACCCATAGCTAAAATGTCTGAGTTTCTTGTCTGGGGAAGAGTTTATGAAATAAGCAACCAAGTTATATTAACTCAAACTGTAAATTATTCAAGCTAAAAAGAACAGAATCTGAATTGTATCAGTTAAAAATGTTTCTTTCCTGCTTTAAATTTCATTTACTGTCTTGATAATAGACTTTTTAAAATTACAACAAAATTACATTATTATAGTTTGGAAAAAAAAAAGACAAAAAAAGGAATACAGGTATTTAAGGTACTTGCAAACACTGCTCCTTCTTAATTTGGATATAGAGAATTAGGTACCAAGTTAAGAGAAGGGGTTTATAGAAATTAAATTAAAAAGAAATTATGTCCAAATCAGATTGAATCTTCCAGTGCATGAAGTGCCTATCAAGAATCTAGAGCAGATACCAGAAGAAATATGTGAAAAGCTCATCGAAGAATGAGAAAAGCAATAAAAATTTGGCCCAAGGTTTGAAAGGGGGAAAATAAGGGACCAAAAGAAGTTTTTAAGAAAATCTGACAAAATCAACACTTTGAAGATTTTACTTTTCATATAAAAAAGATAAAAATATCATTAATTTCTGGTCCACTTTTCTACAGAAAAACTTACATGTTTCCTACCTAAATGGCAGGTAGAGATGGTGGAAATATCATTTTCATGAACATCTGCAAAAGCTGTTAACACTTAGGAAGTAACTGTGGGCATTTATCTCTGCACGAAGGAATCTAGGAAATACTGCAGTTTCTTATGCTTGGTATTGAAAAGCATGAAGGTGAGACTCCTACTAAACCAAAACAATTACATATATTTTGTTTTTAACACTGAAACTGTAGGTCTTTACTTTTTTTTTTAAAAAAAAAAAACCTCTGGTCAAAGGAATGACAGTTCAGAAATGTGCTATAATTTCTCTTGGAGCCAACTGATTAAAATGTAACATAGCATTAGAATATATTTTAATAAATATGACACCTGTGATGTATTTTAAAATTCTGGCAAAGTATATTAACTAAGAATTATTTATTGAACAGATACTGGGGTATCTTTCAAGCCCCACACTGTAGATGCATTTTGGTCTCAGCCAAACTGTCTAGAACCATGGTTCTCAAAGCTGGCTGCCCCATAGACTAACCTGGCAAGATCTGTAAAAATATCAGTGTTTGGGCTCTCTACCCATAAAGATTTTAACTGAATTTTTAGGGTGTGGAGCACAGAAACTAAGAACAAGTTCTAGCTGTAATATTTTGGGGGAAACAAGTAAACTCTCTCTCCATCTCTTGCCTCTCTATGTTACATTTTTTATTGTTGTTCATTTTGTTTTTTTATATTAAGTGCTGGCTTTCTCTGCCTCTGAGTTTACAGGACAGAAAACAGTCCCTGAATCAATCATCTGTGATAGAAAGGGTGTCATCTTATGAAAGTATGGGTGCTTTTCCAGTAAGTATAAAGATGCAGAGTATGGTAGGTGACCAGCTTTATTAAAAAAAGCCGAAGCAGGTAATATAATACTGTCCAGTTATAGAGAAATTATCTTGGATCTCTAACTCTCCTTCCTATGTTGACGTGTGAAATAGGACATTCCAACAAAACTTCTGTACCTAAATTTTCTTATAATATTTTTGAAAAAAAGTATTTCTAAATTCATACATAAACTGAATTTTTACTAATAAAATAATTGTTTCCTTTAAATCAAATTCTTTTTTTTTAAGATTGATTTATTTATTTGAGAGAGAGCACGTTTGCACATGAGCAGGGGGAAGGGCAGACGGAGAGGGAGAAGCAGACTCCCTACTGAGCATGGAGCCCCAGACCTGGGTTCAATCCCAGGATCCCCGAGATCATGACTTGAGCCGAAGCCAGAGGCTTCACTGACTGAGCCACTCAGGTGCCCCAGTGAAATTCTCTTTATTAGTCTTCATGAATAGACTTGTTTCTTCTGCTGTACAGACACAAACTACGCTCAGTGGCAGCAATCCCGTTCCTGGATTTCAGTTTTCTTGTTAGCCTTACCGAGGGAGTTGTGAGAGTGTGGAGAAATGGGGAATAAGGAATGTGAAAATGTTAGGTGATGATGAAGGGACATGATTTTTCTTTTTCGACTACCTAGTAGAAATAAACCCAAAGCTTTACTAAGGTCTAAGAGTAGATCTGCTCATCTTTTTTTTTTTTTTTTAAGATTTTTTTAATTTATTTATTCATGAGAGACAGAGAGAGAGAGAGAGACAGAGGCAGAGGGAGAAGCAGGCTCCCCGCGGAGCAGGGAGCTCGATGCGAGACTCTATCCCAGGACCCTGGGATTATGACCTGAGCCGAAGGCAGACGCTTAACCGACTGAGCCATGCAGGCGTCCCTAGATCTGCTAATCTTTAAGCAAGAGTATTGTCATCTTTGTTATCATTGATACCTCTCAGATTACAATATAATCCCCTCCCACATTATGTTCTTGAAACTAGTCCTTCCTTACTTTATAATCCATCATCAGAAGAGCATTCAAGTTTGGCTTTTCAAAGCTCCTGAAACTACAACTTGTCCAGTTAGAAAAAAACATTTACTAGCATGGGCACTTTAGCCTACACATCTGCATTCATTACTCTGCTGATGGGCTATGGCAAAGCGGGGGGCGGGGGGGTGGTTCAGCAGTGTCCTTGACACAATCATAGCCTTCCATGAACATTAGAAAAGCACTCATCTTGGCTTCATTTTGGCCTCTGCCAAGCCATAGTACTAGCCATCGTGTCATAGGCGATTAGCACCCCCAACAAGTCCCTACCTGGGAGTTGTTCTCCAAACAACTTGGTTTTGCTATGATAAACAAAAAGCACTGGTAAGAAGAACTGCAGCTCTTTGAAGACAACTGCAGTGCGCTGAGACCTTAAGGAAGTCTAATTATCATAGTTTGAAGCAACTGTAACAAACTAAGAGCATCACCCTTTTTTCCTTCTCCCCATCTCTGCTTAAGAAGCATTAACTGACTTTGAAGCATTTTTGTTTAAAAAGTCAGCCACTCATCTTACCCCCAAATCAGGATAATTGTTCTCTCCCCCAACTGAGGTTGAAATAAATGATTACAGTTTGCAAAAAAGCAGTTTTACTTCTTTATGAGCAAAACACCAGTTACTTCTCATATAGTCCAACTATTTTGTTTTATATATCTTTAATATAATCGCTAACCCTTTCTCTTGTCAAGTCTTTTAGCAATGAAACAGTTGGGCAAAAATCACATAAAGGAATTAAAAGGAATGAATGAAAAGGCTCTCATTTTAAGTTTTAAAAAAAACAATGATCACACAGGTCTTTTTTTTTTTTTTTAAAGATTTTATTTATTTGAGAGAGAGAGAGAGCATAAGCAGTGGGAGTGGCAAAGGGAGAGAGAGAAGCAGGCTCCCTGCTGATCAGGGAGCCTGACCTCGACCTCCTCACAGGACTTGATCCTAGGACTCCAGGATCATAACCTGAGCCGGAGGCAGATGCTTAACCAACTGAGCCACCTAGGTGCCCCCACACAGGTCTTTACAAACTCCTTTTGTATACTTTATCTTCAATCTTTATCAAGCTCAATTTAAATATGAGGAAACAAATGGAGAGGTAAAAAAGTAAATTTATGAGTTTGCTGTATGTCATTGAACAAGCTCACGAATGTTGTTGCAGGGATTCAATCCAAATACTCTGACTTCAAGTCCAGTGCCCTTTTTACTGTATCATGTGACATCCAATGAAGGGGGGGAAATCGGAGGGGTAGACGAACCATGGGAGACGATGGACTCTGAGAAACAAACTGAGGGTTCTAGAGGGGAGGGGGGTGGGAGGATGGGTTAGCCTGGTGATGGGTATTGAGGAGGGCATGTTCTGCATGGAGCACTGGGTGTTATGCACAAACAATGAATCATGGAACACTATATCTAAAACTAATGATATAATGTATGGGGATTAACATAACAATAAAAAATAAAAAATAAAAACAAACAAAACCTCAATTAGTAAGCCACCAACATTCATGCAAAATAAACAAAAATCTAAATGATTCAGTAGACTCTATGCTCAGTATGATTCAGTCATCTCAAGTGGGTGGATGCGGATATAATCTACACTAGCAGATGCCCAGTGTCCACACAAGGAAGGCTAAGACAGTTTTACTATCCTCTGCAATGTGAAGAATGTGCCTGAAATATCATTTAGTTCCTGGGGACTCATCTCAAATAGAGTTGCAGAACTGAAAGTGTCTTAAAGAGTCAGTAGAGTAAGAGCGCACCTGGATATAGCTTCATTTGAAAAACAGCTAAAACTGGAAATATTCAGTCCAGAAAAATATTTAGAAAGAAGGAAGCGTGGGCTGGTTGTTTTGAAGTATTTGAACTATGTAGAAGTAACTTTGTGTCTCAATGTATTAGAGCTAAACACAATAGAATTTTCAGAGGGGGACAAACGATGTTCATTTAATGTATCACTTTCTAGTCATTACAGCTCTCCAGAATGTTTTAAAAGACCACTTCAGGGGCGCCTGGGTGGCTCAGTTGGTTAAGCAACTGCCTTCGGCTCGGGTCATGATCCTGGAGTCCCGGGATCGAGTCCCGCATCGGGCTCCCTGCTTGGCAGGGAGTCTGCTTCTCCCTCTGACCCTCCTCCCTCTCATGCTCTCTGTCTCTCATTCTCTCTCTCTCTCAAATAAATAAGTAAAATCTTAAAAAAAAAAAAAAAAAAAAATAATAAAAGACCACTTCATGAACAGTTTACAAAGGGAACCTGGCCAGTACATTGTACAGAAGACTCCAGACTTCCTGGCTCCTACCCAGCCCCAAGGAGTTTAACTTGAGAAGGAAAGACAAGGGAGGTTCACTTTTTAGTGCAAGAGATCATACCCGGCACTTTGACCATGGAAAGAGTTTGTCTACAAATACTTACGATTATAATAATGCTGCTGATAATGATGATAGTATATTATGCCAATCATGTTTTTTCACATTTGAGAAGCTGAGTACAGCCCATTTACTCTCTTGCTCTTTATCACTCTTTTTCTTTCTTTCTTTTTTTTTTTTTTCCAAAGTAATACCCCTTGAAGCTCAGGAGACAGACTGAAAGGCAGAGGCTCAGTTAACGCCCTCAATTTAGAACTATATCTCCGAGAAAGAGAATGCCCTTGAGCTAAAAATGTAATTCTTGGCCTGCAGTATCCTGGCAGAGATTAGAGCAGACATCTGTTCCTGCACACGGCTCTCTGTTGACAGCTGTGTGATGCTCACCGAAACAAGTCTTGAACTGCTCTGCTTCGCTGTCTCAACAGGTTAACTGGAACTGAGGATTTTGTAATACAACTTTACGTCTGTGCAAATGCTCTGTGTCCTTTAAGTTTGAGTGGCTTTGTAAACAGTGAGTAGATGTTAGGTCCCCTGGATTTGGAGTCAGACAATCAGTCCTGCCACTTGACATGTGTGTGCCCCTATATGTGTCCTTCCTTGTAATAGGGAAATAGCAGTAATGCTTCCCACACTGACTTGTTTGGAGGATTGAGGTAATCATATGCATAAAGGATTTAGCATAATCTATAACAAATAATAAGTGCTGAAAAGATATTAGTTGTTTTAATTATATTCATACTCATTGTTTCAAGCAAGAATGATTCCACCGTCATAGATAGTTCTGTGAAGAGTCCCAACTACAGCTCTGTTGTACAGCTAAGACTTTCTGTCTGTTGTTTAAAATAAAGTATGGTTTGTTCAACAATATTATCTGTTATACAGAAGTCATTGTAAAAAATCAAATACTTATAATAAATGTATGTATCGGGATATAGATATAACTTCATGTTAACTTAAGACTTTTTATTTTATTATTTTCTTTGAAATATGGGAAGGTGAGAATGAAGAGACACTGTGGAATTGGACCAAGATAAATATAGTTTTGGTTTCTGAAGCAGGAGATTCTGGGAAGGTGATGACTGGAAAAGAGCTCTCTTCCCTCTACCACCAAACCCTCTGTGTCTATTCCTCCTGAGTCAAATGGATGCTAATGTCTACATGGAGTCTGTGTGCCAGTGAGTCATTGTGTTCCACGGTGGCCATGGTGTGGACAGCTCATGCACAATCATGAACTCTTGCACTAGGTGAGTCCCTGAAGCCAGAGTTCATGTAGTAAAGCCAAGAAGAAACTGAATCATGCACAGATCCCTCCTCTTCGTGTGGAGGAGAATAGGAAGAGAATGGGTGGAGAGGTTTTCTTGAGGTACTTCAATAAAGAGAGGTTGATTTGCTTGCTTTTATTCTAGCAGTCTTTTCAGAGTAGAAGCCATAGACCTCACATGACTCATATGATCCAGCAACCCTGGTCTCATCTCCCATTCCTCTCTCACGCGCTTGCTTTCACTCCAGTTACACTTTCTGACCCTTAAATGTCAGAGTCACACTCCCACCCCAGGATCTTTGCTATTACACCCTCTGTCTTTCTCAAATACTAGGCAATATACTTATTTTAAATTATTATATTTATGGACACATTTATAAATTTATTTTCTGCCTCTCCCAAGCCATATTTTCTTTATCAGTCCTAGAAAAGGAAAGAGTAAAAAAAAAAAAAAAAAGAAAGAAATTCTGTGCACAATAGAGACAACTTTGGAATTTAAGAATAAAGTTAATAAGAAATGGGTAGAGCCTTCATAAAGAAGAAGATTGAATCTTCTTCAGTGATTTGGCACTGAAGTTGTAATTTCAGTGATTGTAGTAAAATATAGGAAATGAGTAAGCAATGCTTTTGAACGGGAGGACTCAAGATTTTAAAAATCAATACATTCAAATTTCATATATTGATTTAATACAAAAGACTCCTAAATTTAAAAAAAATGGCTAAAATGATCTTCAATTATATGAGGAAAAAACTAAATGCCCAAGAATATCCGGGGAAAATGTTGGAAATATAATTTAATAGTTTATAGTAATAGAGCTATTGAATATTTTTTACATGATTAAAAAAAAATATTTTGTAAACCATGTCTCTTAGCTTTCAAAATCAAATTTCTTTGTGCAACTCAATTATATGTACTCATAAATATATGACAACTGTTAAAATTTTGTTAATCTATTTTCTTTTTTTTTTTTTTAAAGATTTTATTTATTTATTTGACAGAGAGAGACACAGCGAGACAGGGAACATAAGCAGGGGGAGTGGGGGAGGGAGAAGCAGGCTTCCCGCCGAGCAGGGAGCCCAATGTGGCACTCGATCCCAGGATCCTGGGATCATGACCTGAGCCGAAGGCAGACGCTTAACGACTGAGCCACCCAGGCGCCCGTTAATCTATTTTCTACTCTGCTCTTGTTCAGTCCTCATAATATATTTCTTCCTATCATAATTATACTGTGATGAGTTTTAAATTTGGGGGGACATAAGATTACCAAAAATGGGTTTGTTTATAGCCTCTAAAAATAAATAATGCAAAATAATAGAGCATTTAAAAAAAATGTCTGGTTACTTCCAGTGAATATGTAAAATTTATTTGCTTTCTTTTTTTTTTTTTTGAAGATTTTATTTATTTATTTGACAGAGAGAGAGAGCACAGGCAGGAGGAGTGGCAGAGGGAGAGGGAGAAGCAGGCTCCCCACTGCGCAGGGAGCCCGACCCCTGGGATCATGACCTGAGCCGAAGGCAGTCGCTTAACCAACTGAGCCACCCAGGCACCCCGAATTTGTTTGCTTTCGATGTTTGTATATATTTTTCCTGTTTAAGTGTATGTTATCTGTGGATTTAATGCCTTCCAAGTTAATATTACAAGAGAGAAACTGTCCATTCCCAACCCATTGAATTTAGTCAGATGTTTTTCTTCAACTTCAACTTCTCCAGTCCATTGATTCTTGTTCATTAGGTTAATAATGGAAATATTTTCAATATTTTTCTGATTGTGAAAATGTTCCATACATACTATAAAGATTGAAACAACACAGAAGAGAGGGAGCTGGTCTGTCACATGAAAACACACACTTAAATACACACAAATGCAGGACAGAAGAGAAATTAAAGTCATTCCTAATTTCAAGGATGTATTTACTACATATAAAACAAACAAGTCCAGGTTGGAAATATGTGAGGTTCAGATGTGGCAGCCTGGTCTGGTTGACTCCATCTCAATTAACCAACCTGTGCGAATATACTGTGTCAACCTCTGGACCCTAGGCCTATAGATATTTCCTTTTTGGATTGAGAACATGCACCAGACACCATCTATCTTCCTCTTATCTCCCTTCTCTTCTGTCCACATCTACCCCTTTGAAATGACCACCCCTGGTATCTTTAAATTCTTCATTTTTTCTTTCTTCTGCTTAGCCAAAATTTAGGCTTATCTCCCGATCCAAAAAAAGTCATCTCTTGTTTCCATTTCTCCCTATACACCATGGAGATTTTTCTCTCCTCTCCTCAACTGAAAAGCCTTTCTATCTTATTTTCCATTTATTTCTCATCTGCTTGCAATCTGGCTTACTTTCTTAATTCTCCATGGAAATGATTCTGGCACAGTTCACCAATGACCTCTATTTCCAAATTCAATGGGAACAATTAAGTCTTTATTTACTGACCCTTCACGGCTCTCTGCTCCCTGACATCACACCCTCCTGGTTCTCATACTTTTGCATTTCTTTAGCTCTTTCACAACCTTTTTTTCCCACATAACCCCTAAATGTCCATGTTCCCTAGGATACATTACTGGAAAAATCCTTATTAGATAATCTCATCTTTTTAATTGTTTTCAATGACTACGCATGTATTGAAATTCTCAAACCTCTTGATCCCACAGAGAGTTCTGTCCTCACCTATAGATTCACACATATCCAGTTGCTTACTGGATACTTCCATCTGGGCCTGACAATGGTATACCAAATTCAACAGATTCAAAATAAAATTGATATAACCCCAGGCATTTTTTTTTTTTTTTTACGTTTCCTGTTTTGACTGATGGTACTATAATGCACTTAGCTAGAAATCAGTTTTCCTTGAAACTTCTTTATCTTCCATGAACTCACTTTTTTTTTTAGATTTTATTTATTTATTTAGAGCAAGTGGGGAGAGGGGCAGAGGGAGAGAGAGAATCTCAAGCAGACTCCATGATGAGTGCAGAGCCTGATGTGGGGCTCAATCCCATGACCCTGAGATCATGACCTGAGTCCAAGTTAAGAGTTGGACGCTCAACCGACTGAGCCACCCGGGCACCCCCACTAACTTACTTCAAATCAATGGCTCTATGTGTGTAGATCTTGCCTCTCAAATGATTTTTCTCTTTTTCTTCTTTAATACCACAAAGACATTCAAACTGTCTCCATTCTGTTCATAGTCTTAATGATGTAACCAAAATACATTTCAAACCACATTAGTTCCCTATTTAAACCCTTCAGTGCCTCACTGACACATGCAGAATAATGCCCAACCTCCTCTTAGAATGTACACATGGCTACCTCTCTGTCATCTCCTCTCCCATCACTTCCCACTGCTATGTTTATCAGAACGCAATTACAAGCAAGCTCCTCATATACTATACTATTTGTAATTCCTCTTCCTCCTTTCATACCATCTCCTTGTTCTGGATCTTCTTCTGCTCATCCATCTTCTATTTCTTTCCTTTACCTGGGCAACTCTTATATAAGACTTGGCTCAGGCCTTATTCCCAAAGCCTTTCTAACTCTTCTCTTTGCTATTCTTCCTTCATTGCATTGGGTTAAATACTTTTATGGATTCTCCAATGCCTCTCCTTATCATCATCCTCACATGGTATGTACAATTAGGTTTGTGGGCTCACGGGCAGACTGTGTCCAATTTGGCACCTGTATAATCCTAGTTCTCAGCACAGTGGCTGGCACATGGTTGGATGCAATACATATCTTGAATGGACAAATGCATGGTATCTTTTACTAGATTTCTTGAATAGTCACTTAGTGAGTGCTAACTAAATGGAAAGTAGCATAGGTATTGTGGCCAACGACATACTGTTCCATTTTTCTGATTTTCACCTCTTTTCAATTATATTAAGATCCAAGAACATTTGAAAATGTTTTGAAAACAGATTAACGATACACTGAAAACTAATTAACAATACACTGTATACACATTTGTTAAGTTAAATGTTTGCATGTCAGTTGGTGTGGTCATATTTTCCTCCATTATTTTGGTACAAATCCAAAGAAGAGGTTAAAACCATTGTTTTATTTAACCGTGTTTACACATTCCTGTTCCTTTACCTTGCAGAGGTTTTCAACAAACTTAGAATGTTCTTGAACATACAACTACGATACAATCTACCACAAAATTAGCTATGAGCTGGACATGGTCTAATAATATCCATTACATGTTTATTTTACACTTTAATATTTATCTGTGCTCTGCTAGACCTGAGCCAAGTCTTACATAATTTGCTTAAATGATTGGCTTGAGTAAATTGAGTCATGACTGAGCTTCATAGTGGTAAGGAAAAAACAAATGGGAACCTATTGTCAACTACATCTCATATGTCTTTAAAAATAACTGTAGAAAAAAACATTTTAGATAATGATTTAAAGAAATATTTTATGTGAATTCTTTCATTAAATTCAGAAAAATGTGATTTTGGGGAATATGCCTATGATATTCCCGGTAACTCTGAATACCTCAGACTAGAAAATAAACTCCTCATTTCTCCTACCAGCGGATGCTAACGTCATGCTTTTCAGATCGAGAAAACTAATGTAATCCCTCCGCTGCTCTCTTAGATCTACAATGTCTTAATAATATCATGATTTGTGACTATGCTGGAAGCCATGGCTGGGAGATGCAATTTCACTTTCAGTTCTCTATATCCACAAAAATTTTGTGTTAACATCTAAGGATCTTACTATTACTAGGTACACAGGTTCCTGCCACATTCTTTCTCCTTGATTTTTTTAATGTATCCCAACATATACTTCTTAAAAAACAGACTTATTTAGGTAGATTTTACATACCATAAAAGTCACCCTTCCAAAGTGTCCTGTTTAGTGGTTTTCGGTATATTCAGAGAGTTGTGCAACCATCACCACCAAGAGGTAATAATAAGCCCCAGACACACAACGTTCTGGCTGTCATCTCTGACCATCCCTATTCTTATGTTCCTGGCTTGCTAACTCTTAAATTCCATCTGCATCTGTTTCCTGACCTTTGATCTGTTTTCTCATTTAACACTTGCTTCTGCCCTGGAGACTTGGCATTTGTATTTTGTCTCTGATTTCTGACAGTCATTAAGGACTTTGACTTAGAATTGCTTACCAGCTCTCTCTCACCAGTTACTCCTGGGAATTCTCCTGTCTTAGCTCTTCCTTAAAAATCTATCCATGCATACAACCCACCCCAACCACTACAGACAGTTAACTGTTTCCCATTAGAGGGTCATTGAATCAGCATTTTACTTCCAAGTTTTGTTTTTTTGGAATTCAGCTCTTGATGAAGCTATAGCAACATGAATGAGCTCAGGATCTCTCATATATGGCTTGTGAATCAAGAGGTAAGGGAAAAAAAAATAGAGATCTTGTTTAGGAGAAATCTAGTGCATGACTTTGGAAGCTGGGCATTGCTTCAAAACCAGGCACATAAAGATATGAGGTACACCCAAGTGAGGCACAGATGAATTGCCTATAGGTCCTAATTCTAGATTATCCTTCAAGGCTTTGCCTAGATACATACAGAATGAACCACATCTCAGTGTTCATACTGGAAATGGGAGGGGGAGTTTAGGGAGCGTTCGTAATTGTCACCTTGATAGAAACAGTGCTTTGTGTTTCTCATTGGTAAAATTAGGTGAATAATTCATGCCCCTGTTATCCAACAATGACTTAAGGGTTATTTTGTAAAGATAGCAGCAAGTATCACATAATGCATGTGGGAATTCACAGAGTGTCAGCAGGAGCACAAGTCATCCATTTTTGCAATTTTCTAGAGAGGCAGACTTGGACAGTGGGGCTGGGTACTGGCAGAGGTACTCTGCCCTCTGCTTCTCTCTCTATTTAACGGAGAAAACATAACAGTGATCTTGCTCAGGAAATAAATACTTTGAGCCTCGGAGCCAGTTTTTTAATGATGTACCAGAAAGTCCAGCTTTCTAGTACCTGGAGACAGCGAAAGAAGTTGCCATGCTACCCAGAGAGAGAGAGGTCCACAGGCAGGAACCAGGACCAGCTTTCTATACAGGAGTGATAGATAAAAGGTAAGCAAATGAATGTTTAGAATTGCTAAGCACTATGTACATTAATCTATCTACGAATACCAAAAAGTAATGGTGAAAGATTACTATGAAGAATACGATATGTGGAATATATAATGTCCATGATATTTTGTTCTTTAATTCTAAATATGTAACTTTTGTTTAAATAATAAATATTTCTGATCTTAAAATGATCTTTATGGTTTGTTTCACTTGTGGCAACTCACAACTGGGATGAGGAACGAAACTGATGGCCAAGGAGGGTGAAAAAATAAAGAAAAGCAAATAATTGTTTCAATTAGTATAATTCTTGTTCTAAAACTAAGAGCAAGATTTAAAAATCACTAATTTTCATAATTCTTATTTAATAATGCATGCAGTTAAATAACTGTAAATTCACCAGAATAAAATTTCCACGTGTAATTCATGTGATGCTGGACCTTGCAACGGAAGTTTAATTTGCATGGCTACATTTCAATGAGGAAACTGAAAATAACTTGCCCCAAATCCAAAAGCTGAGAAGCAGTGGAGCCAGGACTCAGATCTGCATTTATTACAATCTGTGATTTCCTTTACCAGACAGAATTGGGGAATATTTAGCTTGCTTCAGTATTTAAAGTGATACTGCTCTCTGGCCTGGACTGGCTTCCAGAGCCCCAGAATAAGTATAAATGCACAGGACACCACATGTGGTTTAAAGTCTGCTGTTTTCTCCCTGAAATTCTTAATACTTTTTAAACTAGGGATCTAGCACTTCTGGTTTGCCCTGGGCCCAGAATTATGTAGGTGGTCCTGCTTCTGGAAAAGTCTGGATAGCTCTTTAAAGAGTCTTCATGTTTATAATGAGTGTCATAAAATCCAGATTTATCAACTAGCAGAATTGTTCCTGGACATCTTTGGGACTGATTCATTTCTTTTCATTTTGGTAAAACAGCTTCACCTCTCAGACATCAGTTTTCTTTTTTCAGAAAATGGTACTCATTGACCCTGAGGGCGCCCACTTATTGCTGAATTGCTCTCCACCCACAGTGATGCTTCTGGAGCTCTCCAAAGGAAGGTACGTCACTGGTTCTTTCTATAGTTACCTAGAATGGCCTTCTTTGGGCCTCGAGGAAACTACTGGACTTGGGAAAATGTAACTTCCTCTAGTTTCCTGAAGGGATCATTTGACCCTTCTCAACAGTTACCTTCAAAATACAAGAGCTGAGACAAAAGGAGAGAGAGAAACTACAACACTGTTTCTGGACTGTCTTCTACCTAGAAAGAGTGTATTGATCTCTCATTGTGTTCCTACAGCACCGGATATAAATCTTATTAAATGCTGTTAGAGTGGCCTGTGACGCCAGAGACAAAGAATTGCCCAGAGTGGAGCAACCAGCAGGACAGAGTTTATTCACTCTCCAAGGAAGGAGAGGGGCCAGACATTCTAGAGAAATGTCGCCCTGAGTTTTCTGTTAGGCTGGGCCTTTTAAGGGGTTTTGAAGGATGTGAGAGGGTTGAAGCTGCGAGCATGTGAGGGGGTATGGGGTGTGAGGTGGGGGTCAACTCTTGGCCAGGTAGAGCAGGAAGTGGCAGTTTTATTGAGGGGCTCTGTCTGGGATGTGGGTTGTGGTCAGGCTAGAGAAGAATATGTTTTGTAATTGGGGTCTATTTACTAAGAATGTAGGGCCCCATGACCTAGGAAAACAAAGCATGAGGGCCAAGTGCTGACACCTGTGAGTTTTGTCTATAAGCTTGGTTGGACTGGGGGTTTGAATAGATTCCTTTCAATTGCCCTTATCACCTGGAAGACGTGTAAATGTCTTTCTCCTCTACTAGACTACTTTAAGTAGTAGAATATTACCTTGTTTTTTATTTTTTTTTCAATCTTTGGAGCTCCATTATTTAAAAACATTTTGACGAAGTGTTTGGTGAAATGAAATGAATTGCCAAAGTCCCCTCCCCCGCCATATTCCATGACTTTGGCAATTACATATTTCAATCCCAATTACTTGTTTTTCAGGTGAGTTATGTGAAAACTTTCCTCAACCCCAAGTAAGACTTAATGAATCCCCCAAATGGATGTGTAAGTGCTTCATTACCTAAAGCAATGTTTCTAATTAGTTTCTGCTTCTGGGTTTTATTTTCTCAACATGATTTAGCTAATGTTTCAGCTAAAAGAAAAATGAGCCACTGATTAAATTAATGTCTTAGCATAAGACAAAGTCAGTCACTATTAGCATAAATTCTTCTTCAACAGCATTTGACAAAAAGTACTGCTAATTATCTAGCCAACTATAGATACAGATATGTTCCAACTACAGTTGGAATATGGCACTCACATATTAAATAAGAGTGTCTCTTTAAAGATAACGTGATTGAGGCCACCTTCCTTGTAGAAGAGGAAGATTTTTCTAGATGAGAATATGTAATTTTCAAAAGTGATAGGATCAGGGTCCAAACTCATCAGTCAAAATCCTGTGAATACTTAAAAAATTTAAGAGGAAATAGTAATACAATCTTACAGCATTTTATCAGGGAATAAAGCATGATTCCTATATTACTCTGTTAGGTCTGCTATAACAAAATACTACAGACGGGATGGTTTAAACAACAGAAACTTATTTTCTTACAGTTCTGAAGGCTAGTTCTTGATGTCTTCAGGGTTGGTTTCTGGTGAGAACTTTCTTCCTGGATTACATATGGCTGCCTTCTCCCTGTATCCTCACCTGGGCTTTCTTCTGTGCACATATATAGAGAGAAAGATCTCTCATGTATCTCTTTCTTTTTATAAGGACACCCTAGTCCTATTGGAGCAGGGCCCCACCCTATGACCTCCATTAACCCTAATTATCCTTCTGAAGGCCCTATCTCCACGCACAGTTACACAGGGATGGGGGTGGGAGGTAGGACTTCAACATATGAATTTTGCAGGGGCATAATTTGGTCCATAACAATTTCTAAATTGTTTGATGAGGTCATAACAGAGGTATGTTGGAGCCAGCTTGCGCAGGCTCACAGGAACCAACTGCGAGCATCTCTTCCCAACTCTGCATTCAGTGACTTAAAATCTGCTTTAGTGGGAGTACTGACACCATTAAATTCATCAACCAATACTATTCAGCAGCATTAGCACATATTATCACTGAATCTAATATATATAATAATTATATTACATATAATTACATATAATAATCACCACTGTATAATAAATAAAAGTAAATAAATAATCATGTCAACAAATGTTCGATGTATATCTATCAGTGAAACATTAAAAATTTGGAAATCATAAGAAAAATAAAATCTCATATGCATTTTCTCTCTGATTAAATTTATCTTGAAGATTGTGTTCAACTTGATCAGTGAAATGAATTTTGCAAATAATAACTAATAAGAGATATGCATTGGCTTTTCCCAATATTTAATTATAAAAATTTTCAAATATACAGAAAAGTTGAAATATGTTACAGCAAACACCCATACATCCATTATTTACATTTTGCAATGAACATTTTACTATAGTTGCTTCATCATATACCCATCCATCTATTCCTCTACCCATCAATCAAAGCTTCTTAATTTTTTTATGCATTTCGTAGTAAGTTGAAAATACCAGTACACTTCCACTAGATACTTCATCATGCCTGTGATTAACTATGATCTGCTATTTGTATTGGGTTCCTTTTTTTTCTTAAAAGGTAAAATTCCCTTTAAGAATTTGAGCGAAGATTAACTCTGGGGGCTTCCGTAGACCAGGACCTCACCAATGATCTTCCAGAAGGAACATTTTGTAGGTTAACAGTAAAATTCCCATACAGTAAAATGTATAAGTTTTAAGTGTATCATGTGATGAGTTCTTACAAATATATTCACTTGCATAACCTAGACCATTATCAAGATACTGAGCATTAGCCTCAGCGCTGAAAGCTTCCTCATGCTCCTTCCAATTCCAACCCCACCCTTTATAGGCACCACAACTGTTCTGATTTTTTTTCTTACCATAGAAAACTGTTGTCTCCTTATTAATTCTATAAATGGAAACAATACAGTATGTACTCTAGGTATGGAGCTTTTTTCATTTAGCAGGGTATTTTTGAGATTAATCCATGCCATTGTATGTACCAATAGTTCATTCTTTTTATTAATATGAAGTGTTCCATTGTATGAATATAATATAATTTCTTGATCCATTGTCCTCTCATGGAACCCCAAGCTATTTGCAGGCTTTTGCTATTATGAATAAAGCTCTATAAACTTTTTTTGTCAAGTGTTCTTGTGGACATATGTTTTCATTTCTCTTAGATAAATACTTAGGAATTGAATTACTGTGTCAAAAAATAAACATATGCTTAGTTTCATAAAAAATTGCCAGAGTTTTTTCCAATGAGGTTGTACCACATTACATTCCCATCAATAATGTCTGAGAGTTACAACTACTCCACATTCTCTCCAACAGTTAGGTCATTAGTTAACTCATTCTTTTTTTGTTTTAACCATTCTGATGATATGTGTGGGTATCTTTTCATGATTGTAATAGCCATTTTCTTGTCACAAGCAATATTGAACATTTTTTATGTGCTTATTGGCCACTTGTATCTCTTCCTTTGCCAAATGTCTATTGAAATATTTTGCTCACTTTAATTGATCTTTTTGTCTTTTAATTTTTAAGAGGTTGTTAAATATATTGTGGATAGCAGTCTTCTGTCAGATACATGTTTGTAAATATTTCTCTCTTTGAGTCACCTATTCATTTTTAAAAATGTCTTTCGATGACAGAAGTTTTTACTTTTCATGAGGTCTAATTTATCATCTTTTACTTTTATGGTTATTGCCTTCTTATTTCTGTCTACAAAATCCTTGCTTAGCCCTGAATTACAAAGATACTATACTATGTTTATGTTTTAAGCTTTCTAGATTTAGCTAATAGATTTTAGTTTATGATATACCTTAATTTTTGTGTATAGTATTAGATAGTCTTTGAAGTTAATTATTCCCATACAGATATCTAGTTGTTCCAGACCATTTGTTGAAAAGATTTTCCTATCCCCTTTGGATTCCTTTGGCACCTTTGTCAAAACTTAATTTACCACCAATATATGATTCTATTTCTGGACTCTCCATTCTATTGGACTGATCTGTTTATTAATCCTATGCTAGTTCCACATCATCTTGGTTATTATAGCTCTACAGTAAATCTTGAGGTTAGCAAATGTAAGGCCTCCAAATTTGTTCTTTTTAAAGATTGCTTTAAATATTCTAGGTCATTTGTGCTTCCATATAAACATTAGAATCAATTTCTACCAAAACACCTGCTGGGATTGTGTCGGACTTGAACTGAAACTATAGACCAATTTGGAGTGAACTGATATCTTAATGGTTTTAGGTCTTCAAAATCAATGAACTTCATTAAATGGACTCCAGTTATTTAGGTTTTTTTTTTTTTATTAACTTCCATCAGTGTATTATAGTTTTCAGTGTGAATGTCTTTTGCATCTTTTGATAAATTTATATCCATATATTTTGTTTTTTGATCCTATTCTAAATAGAATTATTTCTGTAATTTCATTTCCCCCCCCCTTTTTTTTTTTTGGCTATTAGTGTATATAAATGCAACTGACTTTTAATTGTATCCTGTGACCTTGCTAGCTCATTTATTATTTTTGGTAACTTAATTGTAGTTTCCTTAGTTTTTTTCTATGTTAAAAATTATGTCATATTCCGATAGAGACATGTTTACTTATTTTTGAATTTTAGGCTTCTTAAATATTTTATTGCCTTACAGCAATCAGTTAGGACATCTCGTAGGTTCAATAGAAATGGTGGAAGTCAGTATTCTGGCTTTTTTCAGACCATAGTGGAGAAGTATTAAATATTTAAGCATTAGATAGCTTCTTCGATACCATTTGTCAGGTTGAGAAAGATTTATTATCTCTAGTTTGCTGAGAGCAGTCATGAATAAATGTTGAATTTTGTCAAATGCTTTTTTGTAATGTGTTGAAATGATCATACTGACTTTGTCTTTTATTGTTAATATGGTGTATTACATTGGTTGACTTATGAATGTCAAACCAGCCTTATGTTCTTAGGATGAACTCCCTTGATCAAGATGTATTCTTCTCTCTACATCACTGGAATTGATCTGTTAATATCTCATTAAAAATCTTTTGACCTTGTTTAAGAGAAATATTGGTTAAGAGTGGTTTTGGTAATATTTTTGTCAGGTTTCAATATAAAAATTATATTGGCTTTATAAATCCAATTATAAAGTGTTTCTTTCTTCTGTATTTTCTCAATAATATTGGTGTTATTTCTTTCTTAAATGTTTGCTAGAATTAATCAGGGAACCATCTTGACCTGCAGATTTCCTTGTGGAAGGATTTCAATAAGAAATTCAATTCCTGTGGCGCCTGGGTGGCTCAGTTGTTAAGCGTTTACCTTCGGCTCAGGTCATGATCCCACGGTCCTTAGATCGAGCCCCACATCGGGCTCCCTGCTCAGCGGGAAGCTTGTTTCTCCCTCTCCCACTCCCCCTGCTTGTGTTCCCTCTCTCGCTGTGTCTCTCTCTGTCAAATAAATAAAATCTTAAAAAAAAAAAAGAAATTCAATTCCTGTGCTGGATACAGTACCATATACATTTTCCATTATATCTTGCATTAGTTTTGGTAAGTTGTATTCTCAAGACATTCAAATATAGTTGTATTTTCAAGACATTTATCTATTTTATCTTGTTTGTTCAATTCCTGATTGTCATAATTTATTTATTTTTTTGTTTTCTTTATGGTAAGTCTAGGTAGGTTTATTAATTTTGTTGATGGTTTCCATTGTTTATATTTCATTGAATTCTGATATATTTATTTTCTTTCTTATGTATACTTCGAGTTTTTACTTCCTTAGATGGGATTTAAATGATTCCCTCTAAAGAAATGTTTCTAGTATAAAGAGTTTAAAATACAAATTTTCCTGAAAGTACTACTTTAGGTGCACTGTGCAAATTTTCATATGTTGTATTGTTATCATTCATTGTAATTTCCCTTTTGATTTCTTCTTTTATCCATAGATTATTTAGAAATGTGTTGTTTAAATTTTCAAATATTGCCAGTGTAAAGAGATTTTATTACTAATTTATAATTTAATCCAACAGTGGTTAGAGGGTATACTCTGTATGATTTTAATTCTTTTAAATTTATTGACTTGTTTTATTGCCCAGCATATGGTATATCTTAGTGAATGTATCATTTGTAACTGAAAAGAGCATGTATCCTGTAGTTCTTGGGTATAATGTTCTATAAATATCAATTAGGTTAAGTTAGTTAATAGTGGTGTTCAGATCTTGGCTATCTGTCTGTCTATCATCTACCTATTTATTGTTCTCATTGTTCTATCAATTGCTGAGAAATTTCTTTAATCTTCAATTGTGACTGTGGAATTGTCAATTTCTTCTTTTAATTCAAGTTTTTTCTTGAATGTGAAACTCTGTTTTTAGGTATATTGAAGATTGCTATACCTTTCTATATTTATTTCTTTATTCAAGATCAAGTGAAATATTTTATATGACATGTCGTTACTTATCTTTGATAATATCTTTTTCTTGAAAACAGCTTTATGTGGTATTGATATTACCTCTCCAGCCTTCTTATGCTTACTGTTTTCTTGGTATATATTTCCATCCATTAATTTCAGTCTTTCTGTATCTTTAAGTTTTTTTTAAATTATACTTATATAACATAGAGTGTAATACTAGTTTCAGATGTACACTATAGTGATTCAACATTTCTATACATCACCTAGTGCTCATCACAAGTGCATTCCTTAATACTCATCACCTATTTAACCCATCCCCTCACTAACTTCCCTTCTGGTAACCATCAGCATGCTTTCTGTAGTTAAGAGTATGTTTCTTGATTTGCCTCCCTCTTTCTTTTTTACCCCTTTGCTCATTTGTTTTGTTTCTTAAATTCCACATACGAGTGAAATCATATATTTTTTTTTTCTCTGACTGACTTATTTTGCTTAGCATAATATTCTCTAGCTCCATCCATGTCATTGCAAATGGCAAGATTTCATTCCTTTTTATGGCTGAGTAATATTCCATTGTGTATGTATATATACCAATCTTCTTTATACATTCATCAGTCAATGGACACTTGGACTGTTTCCCTAATTTGGCTATTGTAGATAACACTGCTATAAACCCTGGCATGCACGTATCCTTTTGAATTAGTATTTCTGTATTCTTTGGATAAACACCTAATAGCGCTATTGCTGGATTATAGGGTAGTTCTATTTTTAACTTTTTGAGGAACTTCCGTACTGCTTTCCAGAGTGGCTGCACCAGTTTGTATTTCCACCAACAGTGTGATAGGGTTCTCCTTTCTTCACATCCTTGCCAGCACCTGTTGTTTCTTGTGTTAGTTTTAGCCATTCTGCCAGGGTGTGAGGTGATATATCATTGAGATTTTGATTTGCATTTCCCTGACGATGAGTAATGTTTAGCATCTTTTCCTGTGTCTGTTGGCCATCTGTATGTCTTCTTTGGTGAAATGTCTGTTCATGTTTTCTGCCCAATTTTTAATTGGATTATTCATTCTTTTGGGTGTTGAGTTTTATAAGTTCTTTATATATTTTGGATACTAAACCATTATCAGATATATCATTTGCAAATATCATCTCCCATTCTGTAGGTTGCCTTTTAGTTTTGTTGATTGTTCATTTTGTTATGTGAAGCTTTTTATTTTGATGTCTTCCCAATAGTTTTTGTTTTTGTTTTTTTTTTTGCTTTTGTTTCCCTTGCCTCAGGAGACCTATCTAGAAATAAGCTGCTGTAGCGGATGTCAAAGAAGTAACTGCTTGTGTTCCCCTCTAGAATTTTTATGGTTTCAGGTCTCACATTTAGGTCTTTTATCCATTTTGAATTTATTTTTGTGTATGGTTTAAGAAAGTGGTCCAGTTCCATTCTTCTGCATGTTGCTGTCCAGTTTTCCCAACAGCATTTGTTGAAGAGACATTCTTTTTCCCATTGGATATTCTTTCCTGCTTTGTTGAAGATTAATGGACCATATAGTTGTGGGTTCACTTCTGGGTTTTCTATTCTGTTCCACTGATCTATGTGTCTATTTTTGTGCCAGTACCATATTATTTTGATCACTACAGCTTTGCAATATAACTTGAAGACTGGAATTGTGATGCTTCCAGCTTTGCTTTTCTTTTTCAGGGTTGCTTTGGCTGTTTGGGGTCTTTTGTGGTTTCTGTACCTTTATTTATTTAATTAATTTATTTTTTTTAAAGATTTATTACGTGGGGGGTGGCTGACGGAGAGGGAGAGAGAATCTTAAGCAGACTCCAAGCCCAGCATGGAGCCTGACATGGGGCTTGATCTCCTGGTCCTGAGATCACAACCTGAGCTGAAACCAAGAGCTGGATGCTTAACTGTGCCATCCAGGCACCACCTTGTATCTTTAAAGTGTAATACCTGTATGTAGTATATAATCAGGTCTTGCTTTTTTATCCATAGTGAACATTTCTGGCTTTTAATAAATCTATTGGACGTTTAGTTATAATCACTTACATAACTTTTAGTGTTTTTTTTCCCCCTGATTATAGTACATATTCTTAACTTTTTACAGCATAGGAGACCTAATATACCACTTCATATTAATGTAGAAACACTGAAAACATATGGGTCCATTTACTCTACTCGCATGCTTATTGCTACAGTCGTCACATGTAGTACATTTTTTATATGTTATAAACTCCTTTGGGGCTATAAGTTTTGGTTTGATCATTCATAAATATCTAAAGGAATTAAGAGAAAAAGTCTTTCCATTTGCCAATTCCATGAACTTCATTCCTCATGAGTACACAAGTTTTCTTTCAGCTGGTGTAATTTCCCTTTAGCTTGAAAAACCTTCCTCAGCATTTCTTGTAGTCCAGGTGTGGTGGTGACAAATTCTACTTTATCTTAAAATATCTTAATGCCACTTTTATTTTTGAAGCGTATTTTCATTTGACATAGAATTCTAGGTCAACAGTTTATCTTCCACTGCTGAGTTTTGAGAGTTCTTTATATATTCTAAATATTTGGCCATTTTAGGATATACAATTAACAAATTTTCCTCCCAAACTGTAGCTTGTCTTTTTACTCTTTTCATATCATCTTTTGCAGACCAATAGTTTTCAATCTTGATGAGGTCCAATTTATCATTTTTTTCTGTTATGGATTGTGATATTATTGTCGAGTCTAAGAACTCTTTGCCTAGTCCTAGATCCTAAAAATTTTCTCCCTGTTTTCCTAAAAATTTTATAGTTCTACATTTTACACTTAAAATATCTGATACATTTTGAGGTATTTTTGTGTAATGTATGAGGTTTGGGTTGAGATTTATATTTTTACCTGTGTATGTCCAATTGCTCCAGTACCACTTGTTGAAAAGCTATCCTTCCTCAATTGATTTTTTTTTTTTTTTTTGCACGTTTGAACAAACTTGGGTGGATCTATTTTTGGACTTTGTATTCTGTTCCATTGATCTATGTGACTATACCTCCACCAATACCACACAGTCCTCATTATTGTAGCAGTGTATTAGGCCTTAATATTGGGTAGAGGGATTTCTACCTCTTTGTTCTTTTTCTTTTTCTTTTTCTTTTTTTAAGATTTTATTTATTCATTTATTTGAGAGAGTGAGAGAGAGAGAGCACATGAGAGGGGGGAAGGTCAGAGGGAGAAGCAGACTCCCCACTGAGCAGGGAGCCCGATGCGGGACTCGATCCCGGGACTCCAGGATCATGACCTGAGCCGAAGGCAGTCGCTTAACCAACTGAGCCACCCAGGTGCCCCCTCTTTGTTCTTTTTCATAAGTGTCTTATCTTTTCTAGGGCTTGTGTCTTTATATACAAATTTTAGAATAAGCCTGTCTACAAAAAAGCTTTTTTCTTTTTGAATCTCGATAGACATTATATTAGAACTACCCATCAATTTGGGGAGAATTGCCTTTACTCTTCCAGTACAATAAATAGGATATCTTTTCATTTATTTATATCTTTGATTTCTTTCATTAGAATTTTGTAACTTTCAGCATATTGATCCTGTACATGTTTACTAGATTCATGAATAAAAACTGTATAATCATTCTACCTAAAATCAAAGCCTGGTAAAGATTACCTAAGTCTTATTTTCTCTGGGGCAATTGTAAATGATATTGTATTTCTAATTTTGTTTTCTACATGTTCATTGTTAATATATAGAAATACTATTGATTTTTATAGCTTGATCTATGTCATGTGACCTCGCTGAACTCATTCATTAATCCTAAGAGTTTTGTTTATTTGGTATGTAGATTTATTGGGATTTTTCAGGCGGACATACATGCCAGCTTCTTGAAACTATGGATTTGTATCTTTTGTATATTTTAGCCATTATGATTATTTTTTAATACTCTTTCAACCTCCCTCTCTTTCTCCTCTCTGATGACACAAACTTTAGGTTCTTTGTTACTGTCCCATGGGTCCATGAGACTCTGTTCATTTTCTTTCCATCAGTCTATTTTCTTTTTGTTGTTGGGATTAGGTCAATTACATCAAGTTCACTGATTCCCCCCCCTTTTTTTTAGGATTCATTTATTTATTTTAGAGAGAGAGCATGTGAGTGGGGAGAGGGGCAGAGGGAGAGGGAGAGAGAGAGAATCCCAAGCAGACTCTCTGCTGAGCATGGAGCCCGACAGGGGACTTGATCCCAGGACCCTGAGACCATGACCTGAGCTGAAATCAAGAGCTGGCTGCCCACCTGACTGAGGCACCCCACAAGTTCACTAATTTTATCTTCTGTCATCTCCACTCTACTACTGAACCCATGTAGTATGTTTTTTTGTTTGTTTTTAAATTTCTGTTACTCTATTCAGCTCTATAATTTCCATTTGGGTCCTTCTATTTCTGTGCTGAGATTTTCTATTTTTCCATCCATTTCAAGAAAATTGTCCAAGGACCAGACAGTGAGATTAGTGCCTGGAGTGAATCTAAATTTTGAAGGGCCAAAGCAGATACAATTTTGCAAGCCCTCTTTAAGAAACATAGTATAAAATTAGGTATGAAAGTGAGTATTGCTTTAGATTTATAAAAGAAATCCCAAACTTTACAAATTGCAAATTAAAAAAAAACCTGACAAATGCGAAATCCTCAAATCCAGAGAAATAAAATATTTTTAATTAAAAAATTAACAAATCAAATTGCAACTGTTTATGAAAGAGCAACGTAGGGGGTGCCTGGGTGGCTCAGTCAGTCAAGCGGCTGCCTTTGGCTCAGGTCATGATCCCAGGGTCCTGAGATCGAGCCCCGCATCAGGCTTCTTGCTCAGCGGGGAGTCTGCTTCTCCCTCTCCCTCTGCTGCTTCTCTCTCTCTCCGTCAAATAAACAAACAAACAAATAAATAAATAAATAAATAAATAAATAAATAAATAAATAAAACTTTACTTTCTCATTATTTTTCTAAGAAAATGGTAAAGCAAGCTCAAATGATCACAATTTGACTTTCTGATTTTATTACTTTTCTGTTACTATGTAATTATCACAAATTTAGTGGCTTAAAACAACATACAGTTATCTCATAATTTTTTTGAGTCAGGAGTCTGGACACAGCTTAGCTGGGTCCTCTGCTCAGTTTCCTACAAGGCTGTAGTTAAGGTGTTGTTAGTCAGGCTGCATTATCCTCTGGAGGCTTGACTGTGGAAGTATCTATTTCCAAGCTTTATCAGCTTGTTGGCATAATTTACTTTCTTGCTGCTGTATCATTTAAGTGTCTGTCTTACTTCTTGCTGTCAGCTGAAGGCTATCTGTCGTCCATTGCCACCTGGACCTCTTCCTAGGTTCACTTACAGTATGGCAGCTTACTTCATCAAGTCAGCAATAGAGAAAAAATCTTTCTCTGGTTAGCTAAGATAAAAGTGACATCCCATAACCTTTATTATATAATGTGACTTAACTAAGGGAGAAACACCCTATCTCAATTTCATACCCTATTGTTTTAGAAGCAAGTCATTGTTTCTGCCAATCCTCAAGCTGTGAAAAGTGTTCTCATTAACTCATGTAATTTCAGTGTGCTAGAAATTATTCTGTAAAATTATATAATTACCTAGGTTAACAATAAGATTATATATGAGACAATAAAGAATCACATTATGGCCCATAAAATGGTTTAAGAGCATTGCATGCTCTTATCTGTTGTACTGGTTCATTTTTTTGCACTTTGTGTGAGGGCAAGTTATTGAGAAATATCGGCCTCAAGCACATATATGAGAGAGAGAGACAGATTACCTGGAATGTGAATCAGAACATCCTCTTTTGTGCCAGGCTTTGGGTAAAAGAAAAGGAAGACCATAGCAATTCAAAACAGGAGTGAAAGTGATATGAAAATAGAAGAGAGATAGATAAACCATGAATACAAAAGTGGTAGGGATTCCATGGATGAGCTACCCTCGTGCATAAGCCCCTCTGCCAACTTCATGCACGAACCTATGAATAATGCAACATTCCTGAGTGTTTTAAGTCCCCTTGAGCAGAGGGAAAGACCAGGGCATCCGTGAAAGACTGTGGGTATAAAAAGAGAATGTCATACCTGTCCATGATGTCAATGAACATTAATTAACTAATACTTGGAACCTCAGTTTTCTTATGAATAAAATAAATAATATAAAATAATACTATTTGTAAAACAATATTTTATCTATAAAATAACTAAAATGTTCTAATTATAAAATTCTGATTGTGTAAATGCTTTCAAATATTCTTAATGTACTCTGAAGCAAGTTTGTCACATATTTTGAGATGTAGAACTTAACTGAGTTACGGATTTTCAACTTAGAACAAGTTTTCAAGAAAACTAATATTGGGGAAAATAATGTTGGGAAGCAAAACTGGAGAATACGTGGCTTGTTTACATAAGTGCACACATAAAGAATTATAGTTATTATTTGAATCAAATATCAACAACTAGAAATATGTCACATATATACACCAGTAGTATAGGAGAGCATGTATTTGCTCAGTGTGGAAAATGCTAGATTAGATATATCTAATACCCAGAAGTAATAAAACTTTACTTTCTCATTATTTTTCTAAGACATTTATTTCCCACTTAGAGCAGTTATGCATCATCTGAAAGCTATAAACAATGTTTATAGTGTAGTGTCATCTATCTAAGTAGAGTTGAGAACAGGGATGCATTAATAATATAAATAACAACAATAATAGTGAAACATACTTCTTTAATCATAACAAAACCCTAAAGAGAGAGGGGTAGTGATTCCTTTACAATTCCCTTACAATTACTTACCAGTGCTTAAGGAGGTTTCATTAAGGTTTTGTATGAGAAGGACAGAGCCAGGCCATCAAACCCAGGTCATATTTGGGTTTCTGAAGCAAAAATGGTATCATTTTACACATTTCTTACATCTAATAATATGATTGAATTTAATTATTTACACTTATTCCTAACTCTCAAAGAATAGATTAAATCAAACCACTACTAGAAGAGAGGTTTTGCTAATAATTCTCGAAACACTGACTCCCATAAAGCTCAGGGGCATGAACGTAAACTTGGCACTTATTGAAACAGCTACGTAAGTTCCACACTGCGCGTGTGGCAGTTTGTGAGCTGTACGTAAGACGGCACTAGAAACCAAGACAGAAACAAAAATGGAGCCACCCTTTAGATAAATTGGTTTCACAGATATATGTTCCTTTAAGCCGAAGACCCTGTGGTCTCACATGGTATCAACAGTTTGGTGTCCCCCGACCCGGAACACTATATCTACCTCATCACTGGGCAGAATTCTAGAAGATTTTTTTCCACAATTTGACAAAACGAGAAGCTCGGGGACACTATATACTCAGACTTTTTCTACCTTTTGCTCTACTGTTCATAGTTTTCATTCCCCAAATCAGCTTATATCCCAGGAGAGGTGCTCCCTTTACATTCTATCCACTTGGAATGAGGAGAGATTAAGGAGAGGCAAATAGTGCATACCACTTATCTTTTAAGTAGTTCCTGCAATTCACTTCTAATAGGTCAGACTGCTACATGACCACACCTAGCTGCATAGGAGGGTAGGAAATATTCTCTTTATTCCAGGTTTCATGTGCAATCAATGAAAACACAGGTTATAATATTATGGAAGAAGAGGAGGAGAGACTTAAGGGACTAGCTCACTTCTACCACAATTCCTTTCCACTCCTGAAACGTCAAGGTAGGGACATTGGCTTTAGAAAACACACTTGACCTTTTTCTGTCCCCTTATTTGCTTGCCTCAGACAGCAGGGATGAATTACTGGCCTGGTGAGTTTGAAAGAAGAAACTGTCTGAGTAGTTCAGCCCTCTTTATCTTTGACTCTATTCAGAGAGGCAGCCTCTCTGCAGAGAGCACACATTCCTAGCCCCTCCACAGAATAGTTTGCAGTGTCAGGCCTCCACAAGAAAGGACTAGGGTTGTTTGCCTCTGCCGGAGATAGGGAAAGTAACTCTCAATCGGTACCTTTTTTGCAAAGCTATGGTTGCCAGAGAGTGTAGCCATGTCCTCTAAATAGCTCTGTCAGTACAAAAATGATGTGTTTCTCACTCCTGTATCTATCTCTCAAGTGATTTCATTCACCGCCGAAGAACAGCAATATTATAAAGTGTCTCTCAAAATGCCAAAAATATGAGCACATTTTTTTTCTTAGAAAGTTATAAAGCTATCAGTGAAGAAAACAGCACAGTCTCAC
Organism: Mirounga angustirostris; assembly: GCF_029215605.1. NCBI lineage: Eukaryota > Metazoa > Chordata > Mammalia > Carnivora > Phocidae > Mirounga > Mirounga angustirostris. Next base: position 114,670,911 of record NW_026991709.1, on the reverse strand, counting down.
CTTGATTTCCCTGTCCAGGCAGGACCCACGGCCGTATCTCACACAAGTAGCACAAATTACATGTAGATAGAAATATATGACCACCTACAGAACAGAAAGAAATATACAGAAAAAGGAGAGAAAAGTGAAAATGTTATAATTGGTGGAAAAAAAAAAAAAACTCAAGGAAAGAGGAAATTAAGGAGCAGTACCCGGAAGAATTGTCATAGTTGTCTGTGAATCTGCCAGACCCCTGAATAAAATATTCCATCTTTAGGCATGTCTTCCGCCAGGACAATAGTCAGGCCGGACTGCATCTGGGAAGAACTGTATCCAACTGCCCATTGGACATATTGCCTTTCCCTAAATCAAGGTAATGATTGGGTTCTGTCTCCGCTCATTTGACATTCCTTGTGCTATCAGCAATTAAATTTCCTCAAGGCAAGTGAATCTATCAAACGCTGAATACATTTTACAAAAAAAAGAAATCTAAAAACAGATACAATAAGAGAACTTAAACTTAGATGTGAATGACAGCTATGAAAAGAACACTCTAAGTGTATCGATGTTTGAAATAAATTAACCTCAGTGTCATCCCCGATTTTGACATTTTCATTGTTTTTGTAACACGATAATTTAGTTCTTCCTTTATGGTTAGAAGATTGCGGTAATATCAGTCTGGATTGTTGAGATGAACTCTGTTAGCACATGCCTAAAAATAATTTAGAATATTAGCAAAATTTGAAACAGGGTTTACAATTTTTTTCCATTCAAATGTCATTGTTAGGAAAGATAGTACATTGAATGTTTTAAATCTCTTAAATTTGAGGTGTGGTTGCAAGAATATCGGACAAAAAAGGGGGGGTTGTAATTATAGTTCTGGATTTCTAGTATAACTTAGAATACATGAATTAGGGCTTTACAGTTTTCTCATCTTACATTAGAATATAGAGCAGTGAATCCTTCGTGTTCCTTCTAACTCTAAAATCCTTTGGTTCTATTCATTAAAATGTGTTGATTAGTGATGACATAAATCTGGCTACGAAATAAGTATATTTTAATAAAGAAAGCTATAAGCTAGTACTGCCCCCCCCTTTTAAGGCTTGTTTTACTCAGTTTTATGGTGAGGAGGGCAAAAGGCAGCTAGCAGCAATAAATTTACAAAACCAGATAAGTATTTTGTCATTTTAATTAATCTTGACAGCATCCCTCATATCTCCCTATCCTTGCATAAACAAGAGTTTCTAAAATTGTTTATCTTCTAAATTTGTTTTATTTTTAACAAAAGAGAACAAATAGCATTCAAATACTCTTACCTAGGACAACTGACCAAACATGCTCTTGAAACTTTCATGAAAAACATAGTTTCAGCATTTTTCACAAGATAAATTTTCCTGTCCCTTGGATTGTAAAACAGTTGCTATAATATTAATTGAATGATGTTTTACCTAATAAAACAAACATTTTCAGAGGATCTGGAATTCCATATAAGTTTTGTATGGCAAAAACATCATATATGTCATCTTAAATAGAAAACAAAGGAGTATCTTTTTAGTTATTGCCAACCACTAATAAATCAAATAAGATTATTTTGTTATATTGATGTTTGAACATTCTCTCTTATGTTCTTGACCCTAAAATCTGTGCACCATTCTAAGAATTTTGTCACTTCCATTTTTGGCAATGTTGCAAAGTAGATAATGTGAAAACCTAAAAGTGCTGACTAAAGTAGAAAGTAAAACCTATTTGCATGCAAAGCCAAGCTCTTAAGAAAGAGAAATCTGTGGGGCAAAAGGGAAAAATCTGAAAATCCTGAGTGTTACACAGCGGCTGACACTTTCTTTGGCTTATGAGGGGTGCCAATCTTCCTTAGCAAGAGGATTTGATTTCCCCAGTAACGGCAAGGCAGTGGTGGGGCCTTGGGCCTGAGCAATGAGTGTACTATGTTATAGATCCCCAATAAGGTGGGAACTCTCAAAGGGAGTCAACCCAGTATGAGGGTAGACTAGACAACAAGGACTAAAAGAAAGCTTGAACACTGGGCGTTACACACAACTAATGAATCGTTGAACCCTACATCAAAAACTAATGGTGTACTATATGTTGGCTAACTGAACATAATAATAAAAAAATAAATAAAATAAAATCATATAGACTCAAAAAAATAAATAAATAAAAGAAAGCTTGACTGTTTTAGCCTATAGTAGAGGTAGGGAAAATCTTGTCCACTGAGAATTCATAGTCAAGATTGGTACTCAATATTTAAAATATACACATGACTTGGGAAACACCAAACTGACAGAATAACATAAAAAATGGTCTTCTGTATGTTATGTCACTGGGACACCAGCAGAAGCAAAAGCAAGCCTCTCAGGAGAGCACACCCGCAGACAAGATGTCCTCAGAGCCTCGTGGGCTTCTCAGCGATGATCCTAAACTTGAGAGCACATGAAGTAACCCGCCAACATTTTACTCTATTTCTGTTCTCCTGTGTTCACACATAAAGAAACGAAATATCACACAGATGAAAGAGGGACAGGGCATAGTGGTTTAGGGCATAGCCTCTGGAGCTACTTTCAAGTAATGGCTTTGTGAGTAACTGCACAAGATCTCTAACCTCAATTTTCTCATCTCTGAAAGGGGAATTATCATCGCATCTATCTTACAGGTTGTTTATAAGAATTAAATAGGTTAATATGTGGAAAGTAGGACCAGAACCATGCCTAGAAAATAGGGAGCACTGAAAAGGACAGCTGCTCTTATCATCAACAGTGTCACTGCAGTTGTGGGTCACTGATTACATTATCCCAGCTAGTCCATGGTTAGGCTGATTCTTCTCCAAATGTACCCAGATGCCTATCCTTCTGGCCTAGAATTAAATCTTGAGGTAAACCTAGCAACTATACATAACAAAATTATGATTTCACATGACTAGCTTCTTGGTTGAGAAGCAAAAGAACTAAGAACTGCAAGAAAATTAACTGGGGCAACCATTATGCTACCTAATTACAGAACTAACTAAACAAGACCTTGCTATTTATTTTTGGTTTCTGTTTAAAGCTATACTTCTATGTAGATTTCTGGTGTAAATCATTTGCCTTATAAATGTTATGGTAATGTACACATATTTTATTATGTTATGTTATGTTATGTTATGTTATGTTATGTTATGTTAATGTACACATATTTTGGTTCCTCAGAATCCAGAAAATTTTACATGGAAAACTCTAAGACACACACATGATTGAGCAAATTGAAGACAGCTTTTACATCAAGAGTAGATGTACCAGGGGTGCCTGGGTGGCTCAGTCAGTTAAGCATCTGCTTTTGGCTCAGGTCAGGGTGCGGGGGTCCTGGGATCAAGCCCTGCATCGGGCTCCCTGCTGAGCAGGGAGTCTACTTCTCCCTCTCCCTCTGCAGCTCCCCTTGCTCATGCTCTCTCTCTCAAATAAATAAATAAAATCTTAAAAAAAAAAAAAAGAATGGATGCATCGTGGTCATCCTAGCCCCAGCACCTTCCCCTACCACGGCCACACACACAAGTGGACACTGACCACCCCCCTCCTTTGGAACCTGGGAGAACAGGGTCAGGACACCAGGCTTCTGCTGGGCCTTTGAGACTCATCAGCTCTACAAGCGTTTGTGTGGCTAATTCCACCTGTTCTGCTTCCCGTCTTCCAGGAGCTCTCATGTCTCTCCCTCTCTTTCCAACTTCCTTCATTATAATTACATCAGAGGGAAGAAGTTCCTCAACACCCTGTCTCCTTACTGTTAACTCCTGATGAATTTCAGATTTGTCTCTGAAAAATAAGATTAATTAACACCTCACTCATGATGAGGTAGTGAGAACCATGTGATACATATGTGCAAACTGATGAACTGCATTTATTTTATATCAATAATTGTTGTTGAGCTTCATACATATATAATTATATATTGACTTGTTTTACACTTGCTGAGGGATAGAGTACTATTCTGTACCTCTTTGAGTTTCCTTAAATACCTAGCTCAGTATCTTACAAATATTTCATCATACTGCTCTATTTATTTTATAAGTCATATTGTAAACTTCATTTCACTTACGTGGAAAAGTGCACTGAAACAGTCAGTCCATGTAGAAAAAACTCTTAGGAACATTATTTTACCATCAGGTTACCTCAGAAACAGAATCTGAACCACAGCCATAGGTTGAACACGGCCCAGGAACTCCTATCACATTTTCTTTCTTCTCATGCTGGATGCTATTAACGGCCCTGAGCAGGTTCCAGTGTTCTGCAACAAAGCCAGTGCTGACACCAGGAGGATACTGCACCTCCAGCTGCAAATGAAGTGATCAAGGGGAGGAAGCTACGCATAGATGTATACCCGTACAGACTACCTAGATGTGCTCTGAAATCCTTTAGGGACTAAGGAAATTGTTGAGAGGGAGAGCCTCCACGGGCCTCTCACACTTCTAAACTACTCGCTGTGTGGGCCAAGAATGCAAGGCCCTGACTGCTCTTTCCCTTGGCCATTTCTCAGGGTTGTCATTGGAGGGAGCATCCTTGAGGGATGAAGTCATATTTTCCTTCAGGACACAGGGGAGGCTTGCTTGTCACTTGCTATGAAACAGCCAGTTCCTTCTCTAAGTCTATGGTGGGTGTGATTATAAAGGGGATTTTTGTGGTGATGGAATTGTCAGTTACCTGCATTGTGTGGTGGACACAGGAATCGACACAGGTGATCAAACCTCATGAAACTGAATACACACACACACAGGAATACAAGTAAAATTGGAGAAATGAGAAAAAATCTATCATGAGATAAATGTTCCATAAACTGAGTACATTTGTAATTTTGATTAGTTTTACTACATCATGGCTTACTTTAATCTTGGAAGGCTGTATTTATAGGATTTGAGAAGAAAACCCAACTCATGAATATGAATCCAAAAGGACTAAGGATTAAAGGTGAAGATTCATCTCAAATATCAGGCTATTATTACAAAAATAGTAATGAGAGAGGCGTAAGATACCTGAGAACAACATCCTCTGAGCACTGTACTATCTGTCCGGTACTGTAATGAACAGTTAGCATTTATTTACTATTTAATCCTCAAAGCAATCCTGTGTGATAGGTGCTATTATTACTTCCATCTTACAGGAAATCAAAACACAGAGAAGGTTGTAAATAAATTAACATTTAGTAAGTGCTGGCACTTACCATGTCTTTTAAATATCCCAGGAATCCCATGGGGTATTGTTGTGCATATTTTATGTACAAGAGCACTGAGCTCCAAAGAAGTTAGGTAAATTGCACAGTTTAAGTAGGTGACATATCTGGAATTCAAAATTCTGGTGGACCTCTCGCTAAAGCTGCTTCTTTTCCCTGCAGCAAACAACCTTCCTAGAGCTGCACGGGTTGTAGAAGAGGAAGCCAACTGTAACTCAGAACACCTGCTCTCTAGGTCTGGCACTCGGGGGACTGTAACACCCTCATCAGGCACTTCATCTTTCTGAGCCACCCCTTCTTTATCTGTGGCCAGGTGTGGACTGCGATGGGGAGTGCAAAGTCATCCAAGGTCTCTTCCAATTCTAAAAGCATTCGATGATGTCTAGCGACATCTTATCTGCGGATACGTAGGTACATTTAGACAAATGTGTGTGACTTCTGTTCTAGGTCACAGATACATTTCCAACTCAGTAGACACAACTGATAGAATTGTGGTCACCGAATAAATAACCCTAATTTGTGCCTGACCCCCCAACTAGCACCAGAAGACAAGAAAGAACCCACAAGGAAAAGCCCTCTGTGATTTTCCTTGGGTGAGATGATGTGGCCTCCTTCCTCCCCACTCTCTGAAAACCCCTCCTGTATCATTCTGGAAGGAGCACAACTGTGCTGTGAAGACTTAGATCAGGAAGAAACCAGGGATAAGACCTGCATTCTCTGACCTCTTGCCTGGTGGAGGGACAACAGAGGCAACAGCAGGTGCATCTGAAAGGTCTCTGCATTGTCATGATTTCTCGGCCCATACAGTCGGTGACCCGGAGGACGAAGGGCCTTAGTGTCCAATAAGCATTTCTGGTAAAGTCATCTGTGTCTTCAGTTACGATGTAAACCATTTGGTCCAGGTTGTTTTTAATATCATATCTATTATTAGTTTCAAAAGATGTCCTCACTATAAAATAAAATGAGAAAGACACTTTATTTTTTTAATTTTATTTTATTATGTTATGTTAGTCCCCATACATCATTAGTTTTTGATGTAGTGATCCATGATTCATTGTTTTCGTATAACATTCAGTGCTCCACGCAGTATGTGCCCTCCTTAATACCCATCACCAGGCTAACCCATCCCCCCACCTCCCTCCCCTCTAAAACCCTCAGTTTGTTTCTCAGAGTCCATAGTCTCTCATGGCTCATCTGTCCCTCCGATTTCCCCCCATTCATTTTTCCCTTCCTTCTCCTAATGTTCTCCACACTATTCCTTATGTTCCACAAATAAGTGAAACCATATGATAATTGACTTTCTCTGCTTGACTTATTTCTCTTAGCATAATCTCCTCCATTCCCATCCATGTTGATGTAAAAGTTGGGTATTCATCCTTTCTGATGGCTGAGTAATATTCCATTGTATATATGGACCACATCTTCTTTATCCATTCATCTGTTGAAGGGCATCTTGGCTCTTTCCACAGTTTGGCTATTATGGACATTGCTGCTATGAACACTGGGGTGCATATGGCCCTTTTTTCACTACATCTATGTCTTTGGGGTAAATACCCAGTAGTGCAATTGCTGGGTCATAGGGTAGCTCTATTTTTAATTTTTTGAGGCACCTCCACACTGTTTTCCAAAGTGGCTGTACCCACTTGCATTCCCACCAACAGTGTAAGAGGGTTCCCCTTTCTCCACAACCTCTCCAACATTTGTTGTTTGTTGCCTTGTCAATTTTTGCCATTCTAACTGGTGTAAGGTCATATCTCAATGTGGCTTTGATTTGAATTTCCCTGATGGCTAATGATGATGAACATTTTTTCATGTGTCTGTTAGCCATTTGTATGTCTTCTTTGGAGAAGTGTCTGTTCATGTCTTCTGCCCATTTTTTGACTTATTTGTTTTTTTGGGTGTTGAGTTTGAGAAGTTCTTTATAGATCTTGGATACCAGCCCTTTATCTGTAGTGTCAGTTGCAAATATCTTCTCCCATTCTGTGGGTTGCCTCTTTGTTTTGTCGACTGTTTCCTTTGCCGTGCAGAAGCTTTTTATCTTGATGAAGTCCCAAAAGTTCATTTTTGCTTTTGTTTCACTAGCCTTTGGAGGTGAATCTTGAAAGAAGTTGCTGTGGCCAATGTCAAAGAGTTTACTGCCTATGTTCTCCTCTAGGATTTTGACGGATTCCTGTCTCACATTGAGGTCTTTCACCCAATTTGAATTTATCTTTGTGTATGGGGTTAGAGAATGGTCCAGTTTCATTCTTCTGTATATAGCTGTCCAATTTTCCCAGCACCATTTACTGAAGAGACTTTTTTCCATTACATATTTTTTCCTGCTTTGTCAAAGATTATTTGACCACAGAGTTGAGGGTCAATATCTGGGCTCTCTATTCTGTTCCATTGGTCTATATGTCTGTTTTTGTGCCAGTACCATGCTGTCTTGGTGATCACTGCTTTGTAATATAGTTTGAAATCGGGCAACGTTGATGCCCCCAGCTTTGTTTTTCTTTTTCAACATCTCCTTGGCAATTCGGGGTCTTTTCTGATTCCATACAAATTTTAGGATTGTTTGTTCCAGCACTTTGAAAAATGTCATTGGAATTTTGATCGGGATGGCATTGAAGGTATAGATTGCTCTGGGCAGCATAGACATTTTAACAATGTTTATTCTTCTGATCCATGAGCATGGAATGTTTTTTCCATCTTTTTGTGTCTTCTTCAATTTGAGAAAGACTCTTTAAATTAGAAGCAGTTAAAATGGGCCTTGCGTATTTGTATAGCATTTCTTAGTGTGTAAAGAAAAACAGCTTTTTCAAAATTTCATTGACGCATGTGCAATTGCTTGGAACATCGAAATATTTTATAATCCTTGTAAGCATTTAAATTCTTTAGGATTTAAAACATTTATTTTAAGCTCAGAGCAAGATGACTTTAAAATGTTTAGTCACATAATAGGAAAGATTGAAAACATCTTTCATAAGATGATCATGTCTTATATAATACCTGTATTCAGAAAACTTTAGTTTTAAAAATATTTTAATGAAATTACACATTGCATCACAAATGAATCAACTCATGAAACATGGTAAGATGACCAAGGTCATTGCAAACTGCAAACAGAAAAAGGAACCAAGAAGAGCTGGAGGCCTTACATACAGCCAAAGGAATGTGTAAATTTGTTGCTTTAAGGGTCAGGAACAATTTCCTATGAACAGAGGACAAGCTTCATGTTTACTGTGCTCATTTCTTCCTGCTTCCCGCAAATCTAGATTCTGTTGGTCCCTCACTAATTCCTTTATTTTCCCTGCTCTTTTTTTACCCCTCATCTATAAAACGTGAATGATGGGGTGGAAAGAGGGAATAAGTGTAATGGGGTTGACCAGATAATATATAAGATCTTTTTCAGTCTAAGATCCAATATTATATGATTTAAGAATAAATAAATAAAATTATACAAAAAATTCCCTTTTTAAGTTTCTAGGACAGTCTTTTCTCTTTGAACCACTAAAAAATGATCAGTATGAATAAGGAACTGGATATTGAATAATGTTGTTTCAAATATTGCTGATCATCACTGAAGTACACATATTTTCCAGAGGTTCAAAATGCTGAAGAATGTGTATGTTGTCCAATTACTGGGATAGAAAGAAGTAATTAGGGAAGATAGAAATAACAGAATTAAAACAAGTTAACATTAGAAAAGAAATTGACAGAAATTATTACCATGTATCAACTGATTTTTAAATATCTTTAATGTGAATTAATTGATTACAAATATATTTTATCAAGTGAAATTAACCTATCTGCACCTGATCAGATATAAGGAGAACTGTCTAGGTAGGAAAAACACTTTCCTCCAGTTATACTGTAGAAGACTAAAAAATTTAATAATGTTTTTGATAAAATATCAGAAAATCATCTTCCTACTACAGTAACAGCATCTAGAAGAAGCTGTGTTGACATAGATTGTTTCTAACTCAGTCTCTACTCACTGATCTCATTGACCAAAACAGACTGGAGGTACTCAGAAAGTTCAGGATGGTTTAACATGGGCCAGCCACAGAGAAGGCAATCTTTTCAGTGGCTTAGGGAGAAGGAATCAGCCAGGGTGAACCTCACACAGAAGCATCCAATTTTATATTATTTCACAGGTACCTCTGACAGATTAACATACTGATTCCATTCACTCGGGTTATTAAACACCAAGCTCTTTCCTAGGTGTTCACTTTTAATAAGGGGAGGGTCCAAGAGGGCAGGAAGCTTACAAATAGGATTAGGGCAAAGGACAAGAAATATTCTGGGATATGATCCCTTGAAAAGGGAAATTGGGCATATCATTAGGTAGACTTTTTATCTTAGTTTTACTTTGGGATTATTCCCAAGATGCCTGAATCCTTCTAGTGGAAAAAAAAAAAAACCTCCTTCAGGACAGACTGATCCAATCTTACACAATTTTCTGTCATTCCTAAATTCTGAGCATGGAACATTGAAAAGTCACATTTCCTTAAATATTTGTTGAATAAGTTAATGAACAGATTTTGAAATGAATAAAACTGAAAGTGACTTAACTGGGCATGAGTGTTTAATCGTGTGCTTAATTTTAAGAGGGTGGAGAACACAGTCCATGCTTAATTCAAGATATTTTTTCTTGTATGAAAACACAGCCGGGTGAGGGGATCTATACATCTCTTACAATTTTTCAAAAGTGGCCACCAAAATGGTTTACAGTCCTATTTAAAAAATTCCAGGATTTTGGGGCGCCTGGGTGGCTCAGTTGGTTAGGCGACTGCCTTCGGCTCAGGTCATGATCCTGGAGTCCCTGGATCGAGTCCCGCATCAGGCTCCCTGCTCAGCAGGGAGTCTGCTTCTCCCTCTGAGCCTCCCCCCTCTCATGTGCTCTCTCTCTCTCATTCTCTCTCTCTCAAATAAATAAATAAAATCTTTAAAAAAAATTCCAGGATTTTATTTTTATTATTTATTTATTTATTTTATTTTTAAAGATTTTATTTATTTATTTGACAGAGAGATAGCGAGAGTAGGAACACAAGCAGGGGGAGTGGGAGAGGGAGAAGCAGACTCCCTGCCAAGCAGGGAGCCCGATGCGGGACTCGATCCCAGGACTCCGGGATCATGACCTGAGCTGAAGGCAGACGCTTAACGACTGAGCCACCCAGGCGCCCCAAAATTCCAGGATTTTAAACTCTAGGACTAAAAGATAAAGAATTCACTATTTCATAAGATGTCCACTGCTAGGCAAAATAGGCCCAAAGAAATGAAGCCCTTTAACATGGGAGTTTACCTAATAAGACACAGGGGCTATTATGGCGCAGTTTTTTGAGGAGCTGGGGGAGTTGCTGGCAAACTCAAAGAAACCATGTAATCCTGCTGTGTTGGACAGAAATTCCTCTGAGGGGTCCTCATACCCTTCACATGAGATCTCAAAAGTCTAGAGAAGATGGAGGAAAGTGACCGGGTATGTGCCTTCCACTCACACCCAAGCAGGCATCTCAACTAAACAGCATCATTACAGTATCTCATCCAGGCAGTGGTTCCTTCATGCCAGGAATTGTATCAGACATTGACGATTCTCAGAACTGTCCAGTAGCGTAGGGATAGTTAGTACTATTTTGTGAAGAAACTGAAACATCGAAGAGTTAAGAAATGTGTTCAAGGTTATAGAACTAGTATGGAATAAAGACAGAATTAAAAACTATATTGTCTAACTCTAAACCCGGTTTTATTTTTTATTTGTTTCTGGTTTTGTTTCTTAATTCATCCATTTTGGAAAGGGAAAAGTGAATCCATCATATTTATCATTTAACTTCTGTCAGGATAATGGAAGAAGTAGAGCAATTTTTTTTAACTTTAATAAACAATTTTAAAGCTGTATAATTTTTAAAAGATGGGGAAATGGTCTAGGAGACCCCAGCCTTGCAAGGACAAATTATTTTTATTGTGCAAGTATAAAAAAGATTTCCTAAAATTTATTTACTATAAGCATTCTATAAACTTCTAAAATAATGAAGGGGTTTACTCTAGCACTTTAATGACTTCATTTGTATTTTATAGTTACTTTACAAAGGGACAGTTTAGTAAAATTTTTGGCTCCTACAAATTCTAATTTCTTCATCCAATTGTACTGCATTTCGCATATCATTTCCACAGCAGTGTATCAATAGTTTTCAATGCACAAGATTAATAATATATTGAAATGCAAAGAGGAACTTGTCAACTTCAAGGAATACTTTATTGATTATGTGGGGAGTGAAGTATTGAATTAGAGTCCCTTGCTTATAATGAACTTAAATACCTCCTGTTTCCAAGACAAAAGGGGCCAGGATTACAGAAGAATTTCTAATACTAGCTATATCTCAGTTTCACTAGATAAATTTTTTGAGTTTACACCATTTGAGTTTACAACCAAATCTGCTTATCCCTCAATTTTATAACCTGGGTTTCAGAGTAGCTTCATAATTTTTATACAGAAGGGATTTAGGGGACCACCACTTTGTGGGAGGTGGCCTCATGGACTTGGCTTGAAGCTATGTGTGCTTGGTAGGCACTTTATGTTTACTTGGTAATAGGTTTGTTTTTTTTTTTTTTTCATTTTATTCCATAGGTTTATTTAATGTTAGATTTGGGTATAACACTTGTCAAGTTGAAGAAGGTCTCTTCCATTTTTTTCTTTGCTAAATTTTTAAAAAATTATGAATTTGTTTGAAATTATATATCAGAACTATGATGTATCTTCTAACATGATTGTAAGATTTCCTCCTTTTATCTATTAATAAGATGAATCACATTAATAGAATTTAAGTTAACTTTCTTGAGAATAAACCCAACTTGGTCAATTACAAACTAACCTAAATAAACTTGGCCCTGCATAACTGTTATTGTTTGGTAGACAGCAGTAATCTCTGAAAAGTTTGAGGTGGGAGAAGGTTAGCTACTGCCTCACAATCTCCCTACTGGGTATAATGAAAGCATCTCTTGGACAAAATTCTGTATACATACTAACATTTACTAAACCAATATTGGTTAGAAAGTGGATATAAAATTGTTTATACACGGACCTATACCTCTGAAACAAATAATACATTATATGTTAAAAAAAAAAGAAGAAGATAGCAAGAAGGTAATAGGTTTTTATAAGAGCTGGAGTAGCTGATGAAATTATGGGTGGTGAGGGAAAGCAAGGGGCCAAGGCACCTGATGAGTTTTTCACTAAGTGTTTTGTTCCTTCATGATGTCTTTTTTTTTTTTTTTTAACAATTTTATTTATTTATGAAGGAGTGAGAGAGCAGGGCGAGGAGCAGAAGAAGAGGGGCAAGCAGACTCCACACTGAGCACAGAGCCCCACGCAGGGCTTCATCTCATGACCCTGAGATCATGACCTGAACCTAACCGACTGAGCCACCTACGCACCCCATGTTGTCTTTCTTGATGTTTACTCTTACTTCCAAGTAAATGACACCCCAATTGGCATCTATGATAGATTTTATCTATAAAAAAATAAATCCCTATAAAATAGGGATACTATTTTTCTAATTTCCTTCAAGAGGACATCTTGAATATCTTACAACTCAGTCTGAATCCTTTATGAAAGCCATACTCTTCCTACTGAAAATATTGTTATACTTTTGCTCCCCCCTCACATATCTGACATCAGTTTCACTGCTCCTATAGTCTCACAAACTGGACCTCTGTCATCACTGACCCACCATCTTTATCCACTGTATCCAGCCTGTGTCTCTTTTTGTTGGGTTCCCAAGGTTATATTTCCTAAGAAAATATTTTGGATTTGTGTGGAATACCTGAGCTAATAGGTATTCCAGACCAGAAGGGCAGTTTGGCACAGGAATTGGCTCTGGCACCCATGCTGTTGGAGCAGACTGATTTAACACTGGACATCTGCCAGGCAAGTACTGTATAGGATGAGTGCCACCAGTTGGCTGGTACGAGGGGAAGGTACTAAGCTGACGTAGACTGTAGTATCCTGTAAGCAAGCTTCCTGGGTGGTATGCAAGTGGAGGGACAGTAGGTCCTGGGGACTCTTGTGTTCATAATCAAATGAAAAAATTACACATGACTGAAGCTACAATATATTGAAACTTAGCATGATTTTTTACATGGAAATTACATGGGCCACATGACAGCTTCTTGAAAATAGTAAGAGGTTTCATTTTCTGAGGGAAGGGCATACCATGTACCAAAAGTGTAGTTAGAGGGTCTTCCAGATTAACTCATTTAATCCTCTTAAACTTTCTGAAATAGTTATGCTCACTTCACAAGTGCAAAAACTAAGGTTGAAGAGATGAAGTAATTTGATAGCCTCTCTATGCCCACCTCATATGTCCACCTGCTGCAGGGCTAGCACAGGGCCTACAATAAATTTAGCACTATGCAAATTTCTATTTTTATATTCTTTATGCTATTGTTAAGTTTACATAAATAGCAACTGGTAACACTGGGATTTGAAATCACATTTTACCTTCAAAATGATGACTTGAAGACTGCTATATTGTTGCTAGTCCAATCACTTCTTCATATCCTCATCATCTGGTTCTCACACTGCTCTCCTCCAACCACGGGTCAGTTTAATTTCAAGTTGGTCAATGTAAGTAAGATCACAGTCAAGGAAACCAGATTTCTTTAAAGAATCACAATATTTAAGAAAAGAAGCTCTAAAAACCATGAATTAGTATGAGGGTACCACTAATGTATGACTTTAGATTTTGCTTCTTTTATCAAATGTCTCTCAAAAGAAGCACCCTCAGCATCAGCCAGGATGGATCAGTGCAGTCCTGGGAAGGAGCCTAAACTCCTGCCCAGCAGTAACAAGGGGCACTTCACCCTCTTTGCTGTGCAAGGAAGACTGGTCCTTGCCATCTACTGGAGAAGCAGGGATCTCACAAGCGTTTCACATGGATTGCTAAAAATGTGGAGAATTAACAGCATTTAGATATGAGACTGTCCATACGGCTGAGATGTAGCTATAGTGTTAAAAAAGTAAAATCTGAACACTTTTATCCCAAATTTGGTGTGTTTTGTTTTACTTTCTTGGATTTAAAATGATTGTTTTATTTACATAAGTAACAGCACTCTGGTTGACTACAAGGGGGTACCTGATAAACTCTTAAGTTATTCCTAGCATTGGAAAGCCTTAACTGAAATCATGTGAGAGGGAGAACCCCAGTTGCCTTTCTCTGAACTTCTAGGAAAGGCCAGAACCAAATGTAAAGAAAAGCTAAGCCTAGAGCAAAAAAGATCCTCTCCTCCTGATCCCAGGAAAAAGAGATGTTTTTAAAAATGTACTGCAGTTGAAAACTAAATAAATAAGGCCAATAATTTATTTTTCAGATTTCATTACGGATCTATTTTAGCTAAAATTAAATAAAACCAACTCTAAGTTAGCAGAAGAGTCCAACTGAGACCTGACCTGTAAAACTGGCTGAAGCTTTGATCATATTTGTGTTTTCTTATTTTGAATATTCTTATCATTTTTTGCTCCAAGAACTTATTGACTGTGAATTACTGAATTAATTTCAGCACCTACTGATGGATCTGCAGTTTGGAAAATACAGTATTAAAAGTGTTTCTCAAACTTAGCTGTTGATAAGAACAACAAGATAGGATGTTTTTCTTTTTTAAGATCCATCTTGGAGATTCTGATTCAATAGGTGGCCAGGATCTGCATTTTTATACTAGCAAAAGAAATCCACATTATTTTGACAGACCTAGTATATTAAGCTACACTCGAAGAAACAATATGTTAGAATTTTTTCTGAAACTTAAAATATAATCTGCCATCAAAAGTCAATTTATGTAGCAGCATTGTTCATAATGGTCAAAAAGTGGAAAGAATTCAAATGTCCATGAAGTGAAAAATGCATAAACAAGGTGTTTATACAATAAAATATGATTCACCCATAAAAAGGAATAATTATAAACACAATGTACAACATAGATAAACCTTGACAATATGCTGAGTGAAAAAAGCCAGACCCCAAAGGTTATATGTGTTATGATTCCACTTATATGAAATATCCAGAATAGGCAAAACTATACAGATATAAATAGATTAGTGGTTGCCAGGGGCTAGAGGAAGAACATGTGGAGTGATTGCTAATGGATATGGATCTGGGAGGTGGTAAAAATGGTCTGGATTAAATAGTAGTGAGGGCATGGGTTTGCAGCCAAACTTTAAATTAGGATTTTCTGAAGAATCTCAGATCAGGAATTAAGTTTAAAGTGGCCCCAAAGGATACGCAAGATTATGATCTAGTAACATTGCTCACAAGGACTGGAGAATTTCCAAGGTCCTTTTGTACCATTTGAATTTTGAAATATCTGCATTATAATTTTTTTAATTGAAAAAATAAAGTGGTCCTAGGGGAAAAAAAATAGTAGTGATGGCTATACAACCCTGTGGATATACTAAAAACCACTGAATTATACACTTTCAAATGGTCAAT
Source organism: Mirounga angustirostris (assembly GCF_029215605.1). NCBI lineage: Eukaryota > Metazoa > Chordata > Mammalia > Carnivora > Phocidae > Mirounga > Mirounga angustirostris. Next base: position 114,655,261 of record NW_026991709.1, on the reverse strand, counting down.
TTTATGTATGTGAGTTATACTTCCATTAAAAAAAAAGAAAGATAAATCACCTGAAAGACACAGAAATAAGACACTGAATGAAATAAAATACTGAGAAATGGCCAGATAGAACTTGACCATAATACAGGAGTGTCAAGAGCCTGTACTGAGAGGTTATCCTGGATCATATCCACACAACATATACATAGAGGAAAAAGGAAAAGGAAGCTCTGCTGTTTTCAGAAAACACTGCAGGGGCAGAGGATACCTGAGCTCCATGGGTCTTATTTCTAGAATGAAATAACATCTCTGGAATCACCTCATAGATGATGTTTTCCAAACTGTGAGCTTTTGCCTCTTCTTTATTTATACTCATTGTTACTAAGCATCATCCAGATGGGACTACTGCAGTAACTTCTTAACTAGCTTTCCCTCTGTTCCAGTGATTCTTTCACACTGGCCCCAAAAGCTATCTTTTTTTTTTTTTAAGATTTTATTTATTTATTTGAGAGAGAGGGAGAGCATGAGCAGGGGGAGGGCCAGAGGGAGAGGGAGAAGCAGGCTCCCCACTGAGCACAGAGCCTGACATGGGGCTGGATCCCAGGACGCTGAGATCACCACCTGAGCAGAAGGCAGATGCTTAACTGACTCAGCCACCCGGGTGCCACCCCTTCTCCCACCAAGAGCTATCTTATTAGACATCCAATCAGTTACTCACTGTACATTTACTGAGCACCTTTTTTTGTACCAGACCCTGTGCCAGAAGCTGGGAAGAAAGTGATGAAAGACAAACTCAAGTATCTGCTTTGAAGTGTTGATGTCCTGTCAAAAAGCATCTGTAGGCTCGCACAGGCTCCAGGATAAGATGCAAACTCCTTCATCAGCACAAGACCCGTTGTTATCTCCATTGCTGTGCACTTCTGCCTTTTGACCCAAGCAGGCCTTCATCAAGGCCCAATCAGACCACCAGATCTTCATCACCTCCTGTTTTTTGACATGTTTTCTTTCTCCCAGACATTCTCCCTTCCCCACCCATTTTTTGATTGAGAAACTCCTTATCGTGCCAATAAAACTTGAATCCCTCAGTTAGACCCTCCCTTTAATCCCACAGTCAGTTACTTCGCCTTCTGTGTCCCTACAACGTTCTTTTCATATTTCCATATAACTTCCTACTCCAGGAAACTGTAAATTCTTTGAGGGCAGGAATGTTCTACTTTGACATCCAGTAAACTACCTGGCATCCAGTAGGTGCTCAATATTTATTTATTGAAATAATAAAGTCATTAGTTAGTTAAACAAGCAACTTAACTCTTAGTGTCATTTTCTGCAGGGGTGGAAAGATTCTTTCTGAAGATTTAACTTATCAGGTATAAAATGGGAATTATACTCTGGAGGGTCATCAGGTTTTGGACTGGTGCACTTAAATGGCAGTGCAGTCAGGAGGAGCATCAGGTATTGGATCCAAGGACTTTGTTTTATTTTCAATTTCATCCATAGGTTGATCAGCATTTCTGGGGATGAGCCTTGGAGGAAATGGAGGTGCACAATTGAGAAATGGAATGATTTATTACTGAAGATATTAATTTTTTCCTTATTAGATTGCTGCAATATCAGTGTATGTAATCATTGTGAAATACACTGCTGTATTTCTTATAACACACATAATACATGCATATGATATGTTAGGCATTAATTCATGCATATGATAAATTGTTAGGCTGAACATAGAGTAAAAAACTAAACTGAGTAATTATACTGTGCCTGTGACTAAAGCAATGAGCTCTCAGGCTGGTGGTTCAGCCGACCTGGTACTATTATTTACATAGATAAATTCCTCACAAGATAGCAGAAATTCTTTGTCCCATGATGTAATATGGAGAAACTGGCATATGTGGAGTGAATCTGATTTTTTTCCCCCACACACTTTTTGAAAAGTGGCTATGTCAAAGTAAATTCAAAACAAAAACAACATAAATACTTAATGGTTTAAAAAGCAGTGTGCCACACATAACTCACTTAGAGGTGATTTAGTACACTTACCCAGTGACTCCTATTTTGACCTATTCTTCCTAAAACAACTGAGGTCACTATAATTACCGAATGGAAGGTGTCGAAGTCATGTTTCAGGTTATACCCTGCCCTTTCACTGAGATTGGAGACATTTTTCCTGACCTCAGTATGAGGAACAGTTCAGTGTTCCTGAAAGAACTGGTTTACTTTTACCACATAGAAAACCCAAGTCCCATAAATGTGGTATTTCTCTCCTTGTATCAGTTGCTGGGAAACTCAGGGCCTGCTTTTCAGACCTCCTCTATCAAGGAAAGCTTTTCATTGCTATCACCTCTTTTGTTAGAGTTGTTTTCCTACCCTTACTTTTCTTTATTTTTCTCATGTATTTTAAGTATCTTTCTTTAGATGCAACCAATATATAAGTCTCCTTAGTCCTTTCTATGTCAAATACAGGAAAGTAGGAATGTTCATGTCTATAAATGAATAGATATATTTATATTATCCAAATGTTAAATAACAATAAAAACAATTTCCAAATGAAATAAACTATTATTAAGGAAAACAGTCATATAATGCGTTAAAATGAAGCATAATAAAATTCGTTCATAAAAGACCGCTGACATTTTTGAAGAATTCTAATGAATACTAAAATATAAAATGTTTTAATGCTCTAATATATTTATACATATTTATATGTTATATATATTATTAGTCATACATGTAACAGGTTTTATGATTTTTTTTGTCTCCAGTTACATTTTATTCATATTTTTATTAATTCGACAAATACTAAGCACTTATTATGTATCAAGCACTAACATAGATGTTGAAAATATAGTAACAAACCAGAAAAACAGGTGACCATCATGCTGGAGATTATATTTTAGTGGTGTAAGATTAAAAACACATTAACAAATATTTAAGATTAAATCTAGATAGTACACTTATAAAGAAAACAAAGGAAAAAGTTTAGGAAAAACATGGATGGGGTCCCAGGAGGTTCAGGGAAAGCCTCTCTCAGGGGGTAACCTTTGAGCTGTTTGAACCAGGAAAGGAGGCATGACACTACAAATGTAGGGAGTTCTAGGAAAACAGGCAATACGTGCAAAGGCCCTGAGATGGCACTGAGCTTGGAGTACTCAAGGGTGAGGAAGAGGTCAGGTGTTACTGGGACACAAGGACTGAAGAGAACAGAGTGAAGAGATGGAACCAAGTCTGATCATACCTGAAAAGCGAGGCAAAATGTTTAGGATTTGCTATAATTGCCGCTGGGCAGTCTTTGGAGGACTGTAATCAGTGGAGTGATGAGAGCTGATTTATACTTTCTCTTGAGGGGGCACGAGTGGAAGCAGTGAGGATGGGATGGCAGCCATAATCCGGGTGGGACCGATGCTGGCTTAGACTGGGGAGGTCACCCTGGAGAGGGTGACGTGTGGTCAGGAGCAGAACCTACAGGAGCTGCTGATGGACTAAGGAAGAGAGGAGTGAAGGATGAGCGTCAGTTTTCAGGCCAGGGTATCAGAGCTGATGACAGTGCCATTAACTGAACGGCAGAGGAAGCTGGTGGGGAAGTGGTGCAGACTGGGGAGGGTAGGAATCAAAAGCTCCAAATAGGCATGTTTTGTTTAAAGAAGAGACCAAAAGAAGATAAATAATTAAAAGAAAATGTATTGTTTGTGTGTCTATTTGTTTATTTTCTATTATGAACGATGTCTTTACATCTTAAAAAAAAATAAACTTTTCTGGCTGGGGAAAGACTACCCCTCTCAGGGCTAACCAACTCTTAGAAACAGCAAAGGGCAGGGCACCTGGGTGGCTCAGTTGGTTAAGCGACTGCCTTTGGCTCAGGTCATGATCCTGGAGTCCCGGGACGGGCTCCCTGCTCTGCAGGGGGTCTGCTTCTCCCTCTGACCCTCTTCCCTCTCGTGCTCTCTGTCTCTCATTCTCTCTCTCTCTCTCAAATAAATAAATAAAATCTTTAAAAAAAAAAAAAAAGAAATAGCAAAGGGCTCTGACAGGAGCATGCCTTTGATATGCAAACTAACTGCTCCAGAGCATCTACCTCTTCTTTTGTCTGGCCTATACACCCCAGGAGATAATATTCTTCCCAGGGCCAGGTACCAGGTAACTAGGAGCTATTCCTATGACTTAGAGCATGCCACAGTTACCCAAAGCAGCCAATCCTCAGTGGCTTGCCTGCTCTGCCTTGCCTTCACCCCTCCACCATGGCCCCCTTAAACCCAATAAAGGCCATGATCTAAGGGCTCTTCTAGCTTCTGCTTCTTCCTAATCAAGATGTGGTGTTTCTCCTGTGGCCCTGTGTTGTGTGCCATGCCTCTCATTTCTAGGGGAACTGTACCGTTGCTTTTCTTTCAAAGGCATAAACCTCTCTATGTTGTCAATCATCTTTATAAATTAAGACCAATATAAACTTTTTGCTGGTGGAGGGTCCCATCTTGCTGTTGATGGTTGCTGACTGATTAGGGTGGCCGTTGCTGAAGGCTGGGGTGGCTGTGGCAATTACTTAAGATAATGAAGTCTGACCCATCGATTGACTCTTCCTTTCATGAATGATTTCTCTATACCTATGCTGTTTGGTAGCCTTTTATCCACAGCAGAATTTCTTTCAAAATTAGAGTCAATCCTCTCAAATCCTGCCACTGCTTTACCAACTAAGTTATATTTTATTTTTTTTAAAGTTCATTTATTTTTTTTAGTAATCTCTACACCCAGTGTGGCACTCCAACTCATGCCCCCCGAGATCAAGAGTTGCATCTCTACTGACTGAGCCAGCCAGGTACCCCTATGTGATATTTGAAACCCTTTGTCATTTCAGCAGTTTTCACAGCATCTTTACCAGGAGTAGATTCCATCTTAAGGAACCACTTTCTTTGCTCATCCATAAGAAGCAACTCCTTATCTGTAAAATTTTATCATGAGATTGCAGCAATTCAAATAATAATAAAGTTTAAATATTATGTGAATTAACAAAATGTGGCACAGAGATATAAAGTGAGCAAATACTACTGGGAAAATGGCACAAATAGACTTGCTCAACACAGGGTTGCCACAAACCTTCAATTTGTTTAAAAAAAAAAAAGCAGTATCTGCAAAGCACAATAAAATGAAGTATGTCTATATATGATCCTGTTCTTCAAAAAAAAAAAAAAATTAAGACCAAAGCATGAAACATATTTATATGTGAACATTATAAGAATAACTCAGGGTAGGAAACGAGAAGTTGAGATGAAATTTTTAAGGAGGGGTATGATTTAATTTATACAATTAGGCAGAAAAAAATGAGGTTATCATAAAAAAAAAAGGAATTATAGTATTTCCAGATTTCTGAGGGTGATGACAAATAATAAGGAGAACAGTATCAACCATGACTATACTTTAGTGAATGCACATCAAGGGTCAGGTAAAGGGCAAGCAATTTGCATATTACTGTTAATTAAAATAGCATGTCTCTAAGATACAAACTATTATCCCAATTTTATAGATGAGAAAACAGGCTTTGAGAAATAAAGTAACTTAACTATATGCTTATGAAATGATCAAGCTCATGAAAGTCAATTACTTCTAAATCCAAAGCCCATGTTCTTTCCACTATGGCTTCCTGTTGATCAGAATCTAGAGTGAGGTCATTTGTATCATTCAAGTGCAGTGGAAAGTCACTCTTGTAGAGTTAGGTGAGGGAAGCATTAGAAGAGCATGTGAGTGATCATTATGAATACTGAGTTGACCCAAAAATGTTGTCATGAGATAAGCCAGTATACAGATTCCCAGCCCAAATGTTTGTCTACTAAGTATGAGGCAAAGAGACCAACTAGGCTTGGACCATCTCCACTCTGTCCTTTAAGCCTGAGTTACTAGTACAATGTTTCAAGAGGTATAAAATATTCTGAAGCCCACCAAAAAACTAGTATGTGCAATTGCTGGCCAGCCAAAGGAGTTCAGGAAATTGGTCCTACCCTCCAATGATAAGAATCCTTGGTATTTAGAAAATCAATGATACCTTTTTAGAACCTTCAATCCTGGACATCCATAGGTACGTACTTTTGAGCAACTCTTGTACATGTACACAGAGGACATACATAAGAATATTCTTTTTTTAAAAGATATTTCTTTAGGGGCGCCTGGGTGGCTCAGTTGGTTAAGCGACTGCCTTCGGCTCAGGTCATGATCCCAGGGTCCTGGGATCGAGTCCCACATCGGGCTCCTGGCTCAGCAGGAAGCCTGCTTTTCCCTCTCCCACTCCCCCTGCTTATGTTCCTGCTCTGGCTGTCTCTGTCTCTGTCAAATAAATAAAATCTTTAAAAAAAAAAAGATATTTCTTTATTTGAGAGAGAGAGTGTGTGTGTGTGTGAGTGAGAGAGTGAGAGAGAGCATGAGCAGGGGGGAGGGGCAGAGGGAGAAGCAGACTCCCCATTGAGCAGGGGGCCTGATGTGGGGCTCGATCTCAGGACCCCAGGATCATGACCTGAGCCGAAGACAGATGCTCAACTGACTGAGCCACCCAGGTGCCCCCATAAGAATGTTCTTGACATCACTTTCATATGAAGAGAAATCAAAAACATTTTTATTATCCATCAGTGGTAGGCTAAATAAATTGTGGTATAATCATATAACAGCACACTGCAGTGGAAACAAATCAGAACCACATCCATTATCATAGATGAATCTCAAAAATACAATATTGAGGAAAAAAGTAAGTCACTGGGGGTGCCTGGGTGGCTCTGTGGGTTGAGCATCCGACTCTTGGTTTCAGCTCAGGTCATGATCTTATGGGTTGTGAGGTCAAGCCCTGTGTTGAGCTCCTCACTCAGCAGTAAGTCTGCTTGAAGATTCTCTCCCTCTGCCCCTTCCCCACTCATGTGTGCACGGGCTCTCTCTCTCTCTCTCAAATAAATAAATAAATTTTTAAAAAGTCACTGAAGAAAATTATATGATTTTATTTTATGTTCAAAGGCAGAAAAACTAAATAATTTTTTTCAGATATATACATGAAAGTAAAGCTCTAAAGAAAAGCTAGGGAACTAATAACACAATATCTAGTCAATGGTTACCTGTGGAGTGATGAGGAAAAAGGGACTCTAATTTCCTGCTAATGTTCTAATGGTTAAGGACAGGGAAGATGGGCTTTCAGTCTTTAAATGACAGGTGTATGTTTAAACACATTTTCAGATGTATGATATTACTTCACATTGAACAAGACTATTTGACAGTTACATGTTGAGAGTAATGTTTTTTTAACTAAAAGTTTGTTGTTACTTTCTAGATTAAGTCTGGGAATTTCAAACTGCTAGGGACTCATATGAAATTTATTAGAACAGATTATTAGGGCATATTTCTATCTATCCATCCATCCATATACCCAGTAATTTGCCATTATTTTAATGACTGGTGAATCTAGATAAAAATACATATTTGAAATTTTCTCAAAATAAAGATTAAGAAAAAATGCAGAATTCTGGACTCTAACCCTTAGGTAGTATCTCTGGGGACAAGCCCAGAAATCTGTGTTTTTAACAAGAGACTCATGTGATTCTTATAATCAGGCATGCTTGCGACTGATAAAGAAAATTAGTTCTCATAAATTAATAGTTCTCAATTATATCAGTCAGAAATTAGAATTTAAATCCGATTCAAGTGAAAAATCAATCTCTAAAGATGTTTTAAAAAGCAGTTAGTATCAATGAATTTAAACAAAGTAAAATATACCTGCCCACCGCCTCATATGCTGCAAATGCTCATGGTTTGTTTGCCTTCCCTCTCCTCTGAGATGCTATTTTTTTCCCCACCACCTAGCATCTTCAATTCTTTCTTTACAATATTTCTTTCTTTTATAATCTAGGAGTTTGCATATTATCTCTAATTATAACAACATGTCTCTGTTCAGTTAGCACGTTATATAAGGCAGAATATTTTCCAGTTGATGTAAGCATGAATATTGTTAACATAATAGTTCCTTAACATTCAGTAGATTGTTTTCAGATTTCCCAATCATTCAGCAAGAGCAAAAAGTGCCATAGGTTGAAAAGAGGTGGAGGAGCTATGATGGTGGAGCAGCAGGAGGACCTTAGGCTTGCCTCATCCCTCAAGCACAGCTAGATAAATATCAGATCATTCTGAATACCCAAGAAATCAATCTAAGGACTCACAGAACAAACTGCACAACTAGAAGGAGAGAAGAGGCTACACTGCGGAAGGTATGGGGGAAAAACAGATGGTGGGTGCAGTGGAGGGGAAGGAGCCCTGATCACAGAGAGAGAGAGACAGAGACAGAGACAGAAAGAGGAGTGCACAGGGGAAAACACTTCCTTAAAACCAGTGACTGGGAAAATGAGAAGGGCTGACTTTCATGAGTATTTACAAGAGCAGGGCTCAAAGACTGGAGTATTAGAGGTCTGCTGGAATGGATCCCTGAGGGCACTGCAGTGCTCCTGTCGAGAAGGAGGGCAGATAGCCCAGAGGCAGAGGACATGATCTAAGGATCCCTGGGGATGCACTGGGAGAGACAGGATGGTCCCCCTTCTTGAAGCACATCTGGGAGAGGTGGTATTGCCTCTCCTGGGACAAAAGAGCCAGTGGGCACCATTTCCCTCTCCCACCCCTCAGCATAGGCACAGAGAACCTTGCCGAGGGCGGCTAATGTGGACACTGGCTCTTTGTTATGCTTTACTCCAAATTCCATGCCCCTGCGCTTTGGTGCAACTGCCCTTCTGGGACAACTTGCATTCAGTCCCAACGTGGCGAGACCCTCTCCTAGAGAACCAGCACAGGTCCCCAAAGTTTGGAGTTTTAAAACTCAGCCAGCCTGCCTGGGATAGAACACTGGTGCACTATGCTGCTGGGTGGGCACACAGCCCAGACACTGACAGGGTGAAGGTAGCGATCTGAGGGTCTCCTGGACACAAGAAGGGAGATTGTTCACTCTTCTGGAAGGGCTTCCCAGACAGCAGCAGGTATGAACTCTCCTCTCCAGGGACTAGGGAGCTGGCTGACACCATTTTCCTCCCCCATGCCTTAGCATAAACTAACTTCAGTAAGCAGCACAGTGCCAGCAGTGGTGGCCTAAACCGCTTACACCAACCCCCAACCCCCTGAGCTCTGCTGGTGCTGCTTTCCTCGGGCAAGTGTGCCTGAGAACCAGAGCAGTGGGCCCCTTCCCCAGAAGACCAGCACAACACCCCGCAGGTACCATGTCTACTGAGCACAGAGTGCTGCAAAGCTTCAGCTCTAGTGCGAAGAGCATCAGTTCTCTTTTAATAAGCAGACCAGAGCACACCTAGTTAAAACTTAGCACAGTTAGCCAAGGTCCAAACACTCCTCACTGCAGGCAAGGAGAAACTGCAGAGGACTGACCTCAGGGAAAGAGTAGCCAAAACACAACAGCAGAGTGCACACAGCATACACCAGAGATACTTCCTGAAGCATCAGGCCCTGGAAACTATATGACCTCTTCTTCATAAAGCCATTACTCTGAGGAGCAGGAAACATAACATGCTTTCCTAACACACAGAAGAACACGGAAACCTAGGCAAATTGCCAAGATGGCGGAATCCATCTCAAAAGCAAGAACAAGAAAAGGTCACAGCCAGGAATCTAACCAAAACAGATATAACATGCCTGATTCAGAATGTAAAGTAACAATCATAAGGATACTAGCTGGGCTTAAGGAAAAAATAGAAGACGCCAGGATGACCCTTACTGCAGAGATAAAAAACCTAAAAACTAGTCAGGCCAACATGAAAAATTCAATAACTGAAATTTGAAACCGACTAAATATAATGATCACAAGGATGGAAGAATCAGAGGAACAAATAAGTGATAAAGGAGAAAAAATTATGGAAAAAAAATGAAGCTGAAAAGAAGAGGGAAATAAAAATATTGGATCACGAATGACTCAGTGACTCCATAAAGTGTAGTAACATTCATATCATAGGAGTTCCAGAAGAAGAAGAGTGGAAAAGGGGGCAGAAGGTTTATTTGAGGAAATTATAGCTGAAAACTTCCATAACCTGGGAAAGGAAACAGACATCCAAATCCCGGAGGCACAGAGAATTCCCATCAAAATCAACAAAAGCTGTCCAACACCAAGACCTACCAGAGTTAAATTTGTGAACTATAAGGAAAAAAAATCCTAAAAGCAGAAAGAGAAAAGAAGTCCCTAACTTACAAGGGAAGACAAATAGGGTTAGCAGCAGATCTTTCCACAGAAACTTGGCAGGCCAGAGAAGAGTAGCAATGTGCTAAATGGGAAAAATATGCAGCCAAGAATACTCTATTCAGCAAGGTTGTCACTCAGAATAGAAGGAGAGATACAGTTTCTAAGACAAATAAAAACTAAAGAAGTGTGTGACTATTAAATCAGTCCTGCAAGAAATATTAAAGGGGACTCTTTAAGTGGGACAGAAAGACCAAAAGCAACAAAGACTAGCAAGGAACAGAGAAAATCTCTAGAAACAATGACAAAACAAGTAATAAAATGGCACTAAATTCCTATCTATCAATATTTATTCTGAATGTAAATGGACTAAATGCTCCAAATACAATTATAAGAGAATATTATGAAAAACTATATGCTAACAATCTGGAAGATTGTGTCACAATGATCTAGGCAATCTGGAAGAAATAGATAAAGTCCTAGAAACATTTAAAACTACCAAAACTGAAACAGGAAGAAATAGAAAACTTGAGCAGACCAATAACCAGCAAAGAAATTGAATCAGTAATCAAAACTGTCCCAATAAATAAAAGTCCAGGGCCAGATGGCTTCTCAGGGGAATTCTACCAAACATTTAAAGAAGAGTTAATACCTATTCTTCTGAAACTGTCCCAAAAAATAGAAATGGAAGGAGAACTTCCAAATTCATTCTTTGAGGTCAGCATTACCTTGATTCCAAAACCAGACAAAAACCCCCCTAAAAAAGAGAATTACAGACCAATATCCCTGATGAACATGGAGGCAAAAATTCTCAACAAAATACTAGCAAATCAAATCCAACAGTACATTAAAAGAATCATTCACCATAATCAAGTAGGATTTATTCCTGGGTTGCAAGGGTGGTTCAATATTCATAAATCAATCAACATGATACACCACATTAATAAAAGAAAGGATAAGAACCATATGATTCTCTCAATAGATGCAGAAAAAGCATTTGACAAAGTACAGCATCCATTTGTGATTAAAAACCCTCAACAAAGTAGGGATAGAGGGAACATACCTCAACATCATAAAGGCCATATACAAAAGACCATAGCTAATATCATCCTTAATGGGGAAAAACTGAGAGCTTGTCCTCTACCTTCAGGAACAAGACAGGGATGCCCACACTCACAACTGTTACTTAACATAGTACTGGAAGTCCTAGCCTCCACAATCAGACAACAAAAAGAAATAAAAGGCATCCATATCAGCAAGAAAGAAGTTAAACTTCCACTCTTCACAGATGACATGATATTCTGTGTAAAAAACCCAAAAGACTCGACCAAAAAATTGCTAGAACATACAAAATCAGTAAAGTCACAGGATACAAAAATCAATGTACAGAAATCTGTTGCATTTCTATACAACAATAATGAAACAGTAGAAAGAAATATCAAGGAATCAATCCCATTTACAATTGCACCAAAAACCATAAGATAGCTAGGAATAAACCTAACCAAAGAGGTAAAAGGGCTGTACTCTGAATATAGAACACTTATGAAAGCAATTGAAGAGGACACAAAGAAATGGAAAAACATCCCATGCTCATGGATTGGAAGAAGAAATATTGTTAAAATGTCTATACTACCCAAAATAATCTACACATTTAATGTAATCCCTATCAAAATACCAACAGTATTTTCACAGAGCTAGAACAAATTTGTTTGGAACTAGAAAAGACCCTGAATAGCCAAAGCAGTCTTGAAAAAGAAAAGCAAAGCTGGAGGCATCACAATTCCAGATTTCAGATTATATTACAAAGCTATAGTGATCAAGATAGTATGGTACCAGCACAAAAACAGACACATAGATCAATGGAACAGAATAGAGAACCCAGAAATGAACCCACAACTATATGGTCAACTAATCTTCAACAAAGCAGAAAAGAATATCCAATGGGAAAAAGAATGCCTCTTCAAAAAATGGTGATGGGAAAACTGGACAGCCATATGCAGAAGAATGAAACTGGCTCACTTCTTTATACCATGCACAAAAATAAATTCAAAATGGATGAAAGACCTAAACGTGAGACAGGAAAACATCAAAATCCTAGAGGAGAACACAGGCAGTAACCTCTTTGACATCGGCTGTACCAACTTCCTACTAGATACGTCTCCTGAAGCAAGGGAAATAAAAGCAAAAATAAACTATTGGGACTTCATCAAGATAAAAAGCTTCTGCACGGCAAAGGAAGCAATCAACAAAACTAAAAGGCAACCTTTGGAATGGGAGAAGACATTTGCAAATGACATATCTTAGTAACCAAAATTTATAAAGAACTTACCAAACTCAACACCTAAAAAACAAATAATCCAGTTAAGAAATGGGCAGAAAACATGAATAGACATTTTCCCCAAAAGACATCCAGATGGCTAACAGACACATGAAAAGATGCTCAGCATCACTACTTATTAGGGAAATACAAATCAAAACTACAATGAGATATCATCTCACACTTGTAAGAATGGCTAAAATTAACACAGGAAACAAAAGATGTTGGTGAGGGTACAGAGAAAGGTGAACCCTCTTATGCTGTTGGTGGGAATGCAATGTGGTGCAGCCACTCTTGAAAACAGTATGGAGGTTCCTCAAAAAGTTGAAAATAGAGCTACCATATGACCCAGCAATTGCACTACTAAGTATTTACCCAAAGGATACAAAAATACTGATTCGAAGGGATACGTGCACCCTGAGGGTTATAGCAGCATTACCAACAATAGCCAAATTATGGAAAGAGCCCAAATATCCACTGACTGATGAATGGATAAAGAAAATGCAGTGTGTATGTAGTGGAGTATTACTCAGCCATAAAAATGAATGAAATCTTGCCATTTGCAATGACATGGATAGACCTAGAGTGTATTATGCTAAGTGAAATAAGTCAGAGAAAGACAAATATATGATTTCACTCATGTGGAATATAAGAACTAAAACAGATAAACATAGGGGGGAAAAGAGAGAGGCAAACCATAAAACAGACTCAATGATAGAGAACAAACTGAGGGTTGCATGAAGAGAGGTGGGCAGGGGGATAGGCTAAATGGGTGATGGGTATTAAGGAGGGCACTTGTTGTGATGAGCACTGGGGTTCTATGTAAGTTATGAATCACTAAATTCTACTCCTGAAACTAATGTTACTGTAACTAATGTTACACTACATGCTAACCAACTGGAGTTTAAAGAAAAACTACAAAAAAATTAAAATAATAATAATAATAAAAAGTGCCATAGGTTGAAAAGAAAGGTTCCAGTTGGTTTAGATTCCCTGTATGCAGCTTAAGCCCTAAAAATGCAAAAGACCTCTGCAATGAAGAGCTCTGGGGACCATATAAAGCTAACATGTTATGAAATAGAGCTTAGTTTACTTTTTTTTTTTTTAATAAAGATTTTTATTTATTTTTTGACAGAGAGAGAGAGACAGCGAGAGAGGGAACACAAGCAGGGGGAGTGGGAGAGGGAGAAGCAGGCTTCCTGCTGAACAGGGAGCCCGATGCGGGGCTCGATCCCAGGACCCTGGGATCATGACCTGAGCCGAAGGCAGATGCTTAACGACTGAGCCACCCAGGCGCCCCTTAGTTTACTTTTATAATCTGAATTCCAACTCACATAAAGCCCAAATTCAGTCTCTTTTGTGAGGCAGCCCTGATAGCGTAAATTACATTCCACAGCAAGAGAGCATTTACATGGGACAACCCTCACTGCATCCGACGTTGCAGCTGCGCTCTATCTTGCTCTTCAATTCCACCTTTCTAAACAGTAACATGCAGGCAAAGTTCAATGAAACCACAAGCTCTAGAGCCACACCATGGATATTTGAAACTTCAATCACAAAACTGAGAATGGTCAGCCCTTTGCAGCTGTGTATGTACTAGACGGTGTCCTATCCTCTAGGTGGAGAAGCCACTGGACACGTGGAACCTTGCAATTCTCGAGGCATGATTCTTGGAAACGTGCACATGCAATCTAAAACCCTGAGTCCTACCTGTCTCCAGGTCTTTCAACTATGAGAGGAGAGTAAAGAAAGCAGGGGGTCACTGTCTGGGCAATTCCTTCTGATTTTTACTTACCAGGGGCAGGAGAAATCATTTCTGCAAATCTTTTGCAGCTATTAAAATCCCTCATCTCGGGATGCCTGGGTGGCTCAGTCGGTTAAGCATCTGCCTTCAGCTCAGGTCATGATCCCGGGGTCCTGGGATCGAGTTCCACATCGGGCTCCTTGGTCAGTGGGGAGCCTGCTTCTCCCTCTGCCTGCCACTTCCCCTGCTTGTGCTTTCTCTCTCTCTCTGACAAATACATAAATAAAATCTTAAAAAAATAAAAATAACAATAAAATCCCTCATCTCCTGTATGGGTTTAACTTGAAATTGTTAGACGATTATATGGGCTATGTGGAGGAGGACAGAAGAGTTGTGGCTGGTAAACAGCAGCTGCTGGCCCATTTGAGACAGTGTGGACAGTGGTCCAAAGTATGGGTTCAAATTCCAGAGATGTCCTTAATGGGGGTTGAGTCAGGCACCCTCACTGTTCTTGGGTTATCCTGTATAACATGAGTGTGATCTTGGTTGGATCCACCTCACAGAACTACTCCTGTGAAGATTAAAACTATCCCATTTGGAAAGCATTTAAAACGGTGCCTGGTACAGAGCAAGCCCTCAATAAATTTTCATTGTTACTATTATTTCAAAAGATAAAATATATAAACTAATGAAGAGACCAAGAATAAATGTCTATATTCAAGTATAGTATTAAAAAAGCTGTTAGCCTTTCAGCCATTTAACATGTATTACTGAGCACCCATGCCTACGATTTTATGCTGTGCTTCCAGCTGACATCACTAACTTCTTCCTCTACTGGTGATGATTCTTGCAGGTAACATTTCATGAGCATTGCCTATACTATGCCTAACACTGGAATGGACTAAAAATGGAGACATTGCTGAGTGGATCTTTATTTCTAGCTAAATAAAAGACAAATGAGATAGAATACAGCTTAAGTGTCTGCAGATTTTGCTTTTAGCTCGGTATAGTCTCATCATGTCGTATCATTCAGATGAACAGATTTATTTAGCAATTGACTTAGAGCAGGTAATGCAAACAGTGTTAAAAACATCTGAAAATTAGGAAAATATAATATCCATTAAATCCTTAACATATAAATATCGAGGTCTTTTTTTTTGCAACCCTGCTATATGAAAAACTGAATATTTTTACTCTGTTACTATAGTGCTTTATGGTATAAAAAGAGAATATTTATACAGTTATGTTTATGTGACAGCCTTGATAAAGCTCTTAGTAAATAGGAACATTACTTTTGAAGTGTTCAAATTTCATAAACCTTATATTTCACAACAGGGATATAGGCTGGGTTCATACAAATTAATGTGCTAATAATCCTAAGTAAATATGCTGTGCTTAAAAATGAATCATTTATTAGTCTTTGCAGTAAAAGGCTAATATGTTATTTTTTCTATATTCATAAATGGCTATCCCACTTAAGTTGTTACAGGTGAATTAGATGTTAGTTCACAACCTTGGTAGCTTCCCCAGTGGAATCTGAAACCAGCCTCCCTACAGAGATGACAGAGGAAACCAACAAAGAGGCAGACCACTCTCGGTTGGTAGGTGGCAAGTTTAATTAACAAGAGGACTTACATATAAGGTTTGTCTTGGGCAGCTGCAGACTGTGAGTAGATCTCCACACCCACCACCAGAATCTTAAAGTTTATACAGGCAAGTAGAGTACACATTCCAAGGACAGGGAGGGAATGAGGAGCTGCAATTGCTGGGGTCCAGCTCAAAGGTCAATTGGTGGCCACAGGCTCTCGATGACCTCCTCCAACATGAGCATGCCAAAAATTTTAGAAGATTATAATAACATGCACGCACAATAACACATTGTTTTTTATTATCAAAGTAATATGCTATTTAGAGAAAATCAAGAAATGCAAAAAGTCATAAAACAGAAATGAACTACATCCTTGTTCCTACTTTCCCAAAGTAGCCACCCTTAAAATGTTGTATGATCCATTTGTGTGTATGTGAATTTCTGTGTGTATGCGTGAGGAGTAAGTTATAATATATATTACAACCAAATTAGGATCTCATTATATTATAGTCATATATTAATGAACACATTTTGGATAGAACAAATATTTTTTAAACCACAATTTAGTGACTACAAAGCAATCTATTATTGGCTGTGCCTTAACTTATTCAAACTATTTCATTATTATTGCTTTAATTTTTTGGCATTATGATTAATACTATAAAATTTACTTTTACATAAGTGTCTGTATGTATATATGGTTATTGTCTATTGCCTTAGTACAAAATAATTTATGTTAAGATTTTGGGTCTACAAGTGGAAGTTTTCACAATTTGGGAACATTTTGCCTAGACATTTTCTTTCTAATAAGGGTCCTTCTGTTTAAGCCCAAATCACATATGAATGACCATCTTGGCACTAAATATTATTTTCCTTTATTCACTCCCAATTTATTACATGAAAACTATGGCTATTGTTTTATAATACCATTAAATAAAATAATTCCCTTCTAATACTGAAAATACTAGTTATGCACTGCTTAAAACAGAATATTTACTTTATACTGGCTTAATAAATTTTTAAAAATCAAAATGCAGAAATATTATAGAATAGCAGGTATTCGGTACTGTATGTAACTTTAACCTCAATTCAAAAAGATCGATCTTCATTTTGTAAGAGACACTTTAAACCATCTATTGCTAGTTTAAAAAAACTATATAACTTTTTATTAATTTCTTCAAATGAGGCAAGATAAAGACAAAAAGAAATGTAATAGGTCCCTAGGCAAGCAGTCTCCCCAAGTGGAAGTTTAAAATAGCAAATGCAATGTATTTCCATTTAGCTTGCTCATGGATTCTGTATTGAACATTAATGTAGTTGAGTTACTAGCATCCTGTAAGAGAATAAATCAGTAAAACACATTCTCCGGTATAGGCACAGTGAAATTGTTAATAAGAAAAGATTTAAATCAGATTTGATAGGGATATCCAGAAATACGGATTCTGCTCCTTCCCAAATTTATACATTGATGGCATAACTGGATTCTTGTGGTGAATTCACTAAGCCTATTATGCCTTCTTTAGTTTACCTTCTTTTTGGAACATTTCTTAAGTTTACTTCAGTGTATGGAGAAGGCTAAGATGCCTGAGATATCCAAGAACTGATTATTTTTTTTATGTTTTTTTATTGTTATGTTAATCCCCATACATTACATCATTAGTTTTAGATGTAGTGTTCCATGATTCATTGTTTATGCATAACACCCAGTGCTCCATGCAGTACGTGCCCTCCTCAATACCCATCACCAGGCTAACCCATCCTCCCACCCCCCTCCCCTCTAGAACCCTCAGTTTGTTTTACAGAGTCCATCATCTCTCATAGTTCATCTACCCCTCCAATTTCCCCCACTTCATTCTTCCCCTCCTGCTATCTTCTTCTTCTTTTTTTTCCTTAACATATATTGCATTATTTGTTTCAGAGGTACAGATCTGAGATTCAACAGTCTTGCACAATTCACAGCGCTCACCAGACCACATACCCTCCCCAGTGTCTATCACCCAGTCACCCCATCCCTCCCACCCCACCCCCCACTCCAGCAACCCTCAGTTTGTTTCCTGAGATTAAGAATTCCTCATATCAGTGAGGTCATATGATACATGTCTTTCTCTGTTTGACTTATTTCGCTCAGCATAATACCCTCCAGTTCCATCCACGTCATTGAAAATGGCAAGATCTCATTCCTTTTGATGGCTGCATAATATTCCATTGTATATATATACCACATCTTCTTTATCCATTCATCTGTCAATGGACATGCTGTACATTATGGTCTCGTGTATTTTTTTTATTTTGTAACTGGAATACTATACTTCTTAATCCTCTTCACCTATTTTTTCCATTCCCCTACCCTGAAGTGGGATTGCTGGATCATATGGTAGTTCTATTTTTTAATTTTTTGAGAAGTCTCTATACTGTTTTAATAGTGACTGAAACAATTTCTATTCCCAACAATGCACAAAGCTTCCCTTTTCTTCACATCCTTGTCAACACTTGTTATTTCTGATCTTTTCAATAACAGCCATTCTGACAGGTGTGAATATCTCATTGTGGTTTTGATTTGCATTTTCCAGGTGGTTAGTGAGGCCATATATCTTTTCATGGGCCAGTTGGCTGTCTGTATGTCTTCTCTAGAAAAATCTCTTCATATCCTCTGCCCATTTTTAGTCAGATTTTTTGTTTTTTTTTTTCATATTGAGTTACAGGAGGTCTTTATATGTTTTGGCTGTACCATTGCAAATATCTTCTACCAGTCAGTCGGCTGTCTTTTCATTTTGTTGATGTTTTCCTCAACTGTGCAAAAGCTTTTCAGTTTGATTTAGTCCCATCTGCTTATTTTAGCTTTTGTTGTCCTTGTCTGCTGAGACAGATGCAAAAGTATCACTGAGACTGATGTCAAAAAGTTTACTACTTTTGTTTTCTTCTAGGACTTGTATGACTTCAGGTCTTAAATTTAAATATTTAATCAATTTTAAGTTTATTTTTATGTGTTATAAGAAAGTGGTCCATTCCCTCTACCCACTTTGTTGAGAGTTTTTATCATAAATGGATATTTTTTCTCTATTTTGTCAAATGTTTTTTCTCCATCTATTGAGACAATCATATGATTTTCATCCTTCATCTTGTTAATGTGTTGTATCACACTGATTTGCAACCATCCTTGCATCCTTGGAATAAATACTGCTTGATAATAGTGTATGATCCTTTTAATGTATTTTGAATTGGGTTTGCTAACATTTTATTAAGAATGTTTGCACCTATGTTCATCAGAGATACTGGCCTATAATGTTTTAATGTTTCCTTCCTTCCTTCCTTCCTTCCTTCCTTCCTTCCTTCCTTCCTTCCTTCCTTCCTTCCTCCCTCCCTCCCTCTCTCCCTCCTTCCTTCCTTCCTTCCTTTCTTCCTCTTTCTTTTCTTTTCTTTCTTTCTTTCTTTCTTTTTCTTTTTTTCTTTTTTTCTTTCTTCTTTCTTTCTTTCTTTCTTTTTCTTTCTCTCTCTCTCTCCTTCCTTCCTATTTTGTCTGGTTTTTATTATTAGGGTCATGCTGGCCTCGTGAAATGAGTTTGGAAATGTCCTTCCTTTTTTTTGTAATAGCTGAGAAGGATAAGTATTGACTCTTCTTTAAATGTTTGGTAGAATTTACCTGTGAAGCCATCTAGTCCTGAACTCTCGTTTATTGGAAGTTTTTTGGATTTCTGATCAAATTTCATTACTAATAACTGGTCTGTTCAGACTTTGTTTCTTCCTAGTACAGTCTTGGAAGAATTTTATGTTTTTAGGAGTTCATCCATCTCTTCTAAGTTGTCTAATTTGTTGGCATCAATTGTTCACAGTGGTCTCTTATGATCCCTGTATTTTTCTAGTGTCAGTTGTAAATTCTTTTTCATTTCTGATTTTATTTATTTGGGCCTACTCTTTTTTCTTGATGAGTCTGGCTAAAAGGTTTACCAACTTTATCTTTGCAGAGAACCAGCTCTTAGTTTCACTGATCTTTTCTTTCTTTGTGTGTACGTATGTATTGTGTAACAATTTCATTTACATCCTTTCTGATCTCACTATTTTCTTCCTTCTACTAACTGGGCTTTGTTTGTTCTTCTTTTTCTAGTTCCATTAGGTATAGATTTAGATTGCTTATTTGAACTTTTTCCAGTTTCTTGTGTAGGTCTATATTGCAACAAACTTCCCTCTTAGAGCTGCTTTTGCTGCATTCCATAAATTTTGGAGCATTGTGTTTTCGTTTTCATTTTCATTTGTCTCAGTAGGTTTTTCATTTCCTTTTTGATTTTTTTTCAATGACCCAGTGGTTGTTGAGCAGCACATTGTTTAGCCTCCCCATCTGTGTTTTTTCCAGTTTTCTTCTTGGAACTTATTTCTAATTTTGTACCATCATGGTTGGGAAAAATGCTGAATATAATTTCAGTCTTCTTAAGTTTATTTAGATTGTCTTATCCTGTTAGTGGCCTAACATGATCTATCCTGGAAAATGATCCATGTGCCCTTGAGAAGAAAGTGTATTCTGCTTTTTTTTAGTTGGAATGTTCTGTATATATCTGGTTAAATCCATCTGGTCCAATGTGCCATTTAAGGCCAATGTTTCCTTATTACTTTTCTGGCTGATATATCCATTGATATGGATAATGGCGTGTTAAAGTCCCCTACTATTATTGTTTTACTGTGAATTCTCCCCCGCCCCTTGTGTCTGTTAATATTTGCTTTACATATTTAGGTGCCTCTATGTTGTGTGCATAAATATTTATAAGTGTTACATGTTCTTGTTGGATTGATTCCCTTATCATTATGTAATGCCCTTCTTTGTCTCTTTACAGCCTTTGTTTTAAAGTTTTATTTTGTCTGATATATTGCTATCCCAGCTTTCTTTTCATTTCCATTTACATGGAATATCTTTTTCTATCCCTTCACTTTCAGTCTGTGTGTGCTTTTAGAGGTGAAATGAGTCCCTTTTAGACAGCATATAGATGGGTCTTGCTATTTTATCCATTCAGCCACCCTGTATCTTTTGATTGGAGCATTTAGTCCATTTACATTTAAAGTAATTGCTGATAGGTATGTTATTATTGCCATTTTGTTCATTTTTTTTT
This sequence comes from Mirounga angustirostris, assembly GCF_029215605.1. Lineage (NCBI taxonomy): Eukaryota > Metazoa > Chordata > Mammalia > Carnivora > Phocidae > Mirounga > Mirounga angustirostris. The sequence continues at coordinate 114,634,357 of NW_026991709.1, read as the reverse complement.
TCCTGGTTGCTTTTGTAGTCTTCTCTGTTCTTTTCTTGCTCTCTTCCCTTGCAATTTGAGGATGTTCTTTAGTATTATGTTTGGATTCCTTTCTATTTTTTGTATATCTATTATAGGGTCCCAGAGGTCTTTTAAACTAGCTAATTTTTCTTTTACATTTATAATTATTTCATTCCATGCTGAAAGATATATGAATAAGCATGATGAAAACAAATTTCAATGTAAGCATTTTTGTGTGGAGACGAGTATGTATAGTCACTTTAAGTTCCAACTTCTATTTCTTGAAGTTCCAACATATAATACTCATGCAAGCACACTGAGATAAAGAATAAATATCTGAAATCTGGAGTTTTTTACCTATAGAAATATGATCAATCAGATTCACACTTTCATTTGCCACTAGAATATTTAGAGATTTAGTAACCAACTATCCTCATTTTCTTTTCTTTTTTTTTAAAGACTTTATTTATTTGAGAGAGAGCGAGAGTGTGAGCATGAGCAGAGGGGGGACGGGCAGAGGGAGAGGGAGAAGCAGACTCCCCACTGAGCAGGGAGCCTGACATGGAGCTCAATCCCGGGACCCTGGGATCATGACCTGAGCTGAAGGCAGACGCTTAACCAACTGAGCCACCCAGGCGCCCCCTATCCTCATTTTCTTAATTTTTTTTTTCCTGTTCAATGTGGGTGATTTCCACTATTGTGTCTTTCAGATATGTTCTGTATCCTCTATTCTGTTTATTCTCTCTCATGTATTTTTTACTTGTTATTATATGCTTCAGTTCTGATTGGTACTTTCTTATATTTTCTATCTCTTTATTGAACTTCTCAGTGTGTTCATATATTCTTCTCCTGAGTTTGGTAAGCATATTTATGACCATTACTTTGAACACTTTACTGGGTAGACTGCTTATCTCCCTTTCATTTAGCTCTATTTCTGAGCGTTTTGTCTTATTCTTTTGTTAAGAACATATTTCTCTATCTCTTCATTTTGCCTAGCTCTCTGTGTTTCTTTATATGTATTAGTTACATCTTAGTTATGTCTTCCAGTCATAAAGGAGTGGCCTTATGTAGGAGATGTCCCACGGTACCCAGAAGCACAATTCCCTCTGGCAACCAGAGCCAGGTGCTGAGATATCCCCTATGTGGGCTGCATGCTCCCTCCTACTGGCAGGGCTGTGACTACTGCTAGCATGTTGCTGTATGGGGCTGTTTCCAGCCCAGCAGGCTGCAAGGCCTGACCATGATAGCTGTCAGCTCATTGGTAGGTGGGGTTATCATCATGATGGCTATGAGGCCCAGCAGGACTGTATAGGGCTCTTAGTGGGGAATGCATCCTGGCATTGGCAGTCTAGAAGGAGCATTCCAAAATGGTGCCCACAAGCACCAGGATCAGCCACTGAACGAGATGGCAGAAATGGCTGCTATCAATGTCTCAGTCTCTGGGGAGAGGCCCAGATGCCTCTTGCCTCTCTGGCAGGTGGTCCAAGACTAGCAAGTGGGCTCCTTTACTGTGTGCTTTTTGATCTGGTCTTTTTGTGCTGGTTACCAAATTAAGTGAGCCTGTGCCTGAGTCTTTAAGAGAAGATTTATCTTTTCCTATAGTTCTGTAGTTTTGATGGATGTATTCCCTGTTGGTTTTCAAAGCCAGGTGTTTTGGGGGCTCATCTTTCCTGTGTAGAATCTAACGGTTCGGATCCTGATATGAAGCTTGAATCTCTTGCTCTTCAGAAAGAAATACCTTTGTGATCCCTTCTGACCATAAAAGGCCACATTTGGGTTGTGGTTTTTCTCCTCATCAAGAACATATCCCTGCTTCTTCTACCCATCTCAGTGCTATCCTTTGTTGTAGAGGCTCTGTTCATCCAGTTTTTAGGTCCCTTGCAGACGGAATTATTCCATATATAGTTGTAGATTTGTTGCGTCTGTGAGAAGTGAGCTCAGGATCTTCTAATACCACCATCTCACACTGGTGTTTGGTTTATTTCATTTATTTTTGCTCAGCAAGTTTTGTGAATTATAAACAACTAATTCATGTGTGACAGCATGAATATTAAAAATGTTAACTCTAATTTTAAACTTGAGTCAATTTACATATTTAGTAAACATAATGAGGTAGGTAAATAATTCACAAAAAATTCTGCGGCAAGAATTCTTGTGACATAAACACAGCTCATGAAGAAGATGCTTTTCATAGGCTTCCCCAACCTTCCTTCCTGGAAAACTGAACCAAGGAAAGATCCATGTTTATGAAAGGAAGTGTTGAGATCTCTGCCATCCTCCTATGGTCCAACAGACCTGGTGGACCAAAAAGAAAACACATCTGCCCCCTTCTGGCTGGGAAGTGGTACTGATGTTGGAACTTTGTGAGAGAACAGGGAGAGAATTAGCAGAGGCAAAAGTAAGTTTAAATTCCCAAGAGTAAACATTTTGAAATGGCAAGTCTTAAAAATGATTACATTTTGGTGGAAGCACCTATCTTAGTCCACTTGGGCTGCTCTAACAAAATATCATAGACTGGGTAGCTTATAAACAACAGAAATTTATTTCTCAAAATTCTGGAGGCTGGGAAGTACAAGATCAAGGCACCAGCAAATTTTGTGTCTGGTAAGGCCCCACTTCCTGGTTCACAGACAACTCTTTTCACTGCATCCTCACATGGTGGCGGGGAATGGGGATTTCTCTGCATTTAGATTAGTAATTATGACCTAGGGAAATGATCCCAAGAACCTAAGACATGATCAAGTTTACAGATTATTTATTTTCTCTTGGGCACTTTTTGAAGAATTTACGAATATATAGACCTTTGACATTAAAATAATACAAAAATAATTGAGAATAAAATTGAAATACAAATTAAAGCCTTCTACAGTAAAATTTAAAAGGGGAATTTTGTTTTGATTTTTATATTGATAGATCAAGTTGAAGATTTTTTTAAGTAAATATATATTCTTAAAATATAACATTAGTTATTTTTTAAACTTCAGTTAGAATACTATTCTGGGGTACCCGAAATAGTAGATATTTTTAAAATGGATGATTAGTAGGATATACAGTGTTCCTACAAATGAACAGCTTTCTCCCAAACTTTTTATCAATTTAATGAAAATATCTCCAAAGTGTTTAGTCATTTCCCTACCTCCTCAAGTATTTATCCAAAATGTTTCAGAAAAAGAAATTAGCTAAATATATTTTTAAATAGTTATAGTTGAATTTCTGTGTAGTTTTCATCATGTTGAAACAAGAAAAATAATGCAAATATTTCATAATGGTTCAGTAAATACATTATAATGAAACATTCTGACACAATCTTATTGCCACCTTTAAGGGATATGGTTACAAATACTTTTGGAAAAATCATAAAATGTTTATAATATAATATGAATAATTATAATGTGGATAATTTTTTTATTTTTTAATATTTTATTTATATATTTGACAGAGAGAGAGATAGCAAGAGCAGGAACACAAGCAGGGCGGGTGGGAGAGGGAGAAGCAGGCTTCCTGCTGAGGAGGGAGCCCGATGTGGGGCTCGATCCCAGGACCCTGGGATCATGACCTGAGTTGAAGGCAGACACTTAACTGACTGAGCCACCCAGGCGCCCCTGGATAATTTTGTTTTTAAAAAGTCTGAAAAACCTAGAGGAAATACTAAAATGTAAGCAATATTTCCTCTTCAACTTTTCTATAATAAATGTATAATAGATTTTAATAACCTGAATAAGTTGAAAAAAATAATAAAAATAGAAGTGCCACTGCACCATACACTTAAAAATGGTTAAAATGGTAAATTTTATGTTGTATTTTATAACAAAGAGAAGAAAAAAAGAAGCCAAGAATCACTGTAATTTGAAGGCATCTATAGTAGCAACAAACTCCCCTATTTACATTTAAAACTCCCAATACCACTAAATTAAAAACATAATGTGTGCTTGTTATGATGACCTTGAAAAATTGAATAAAAATTAAATCTATGGGAAAAAACCTCAGAACTGATAGTACCCTCTTGTAGTGAATCTGTAAGTAAAAAGACCTTCTGAGTTCATCAGACAGATAGTTTATGCACACTCTTCCAAGTTCAACTCTCTTAATAGGCTTTAATTACTGGCTCTTGTGGTAGTACTGTGTTGACTAGTTTCATGAGTTTCTTGGTTACTTAGGATCTGGTTAGTTGTGTGGGCACAATATGAACTCAAATCCAATGACTATGAAAGACTCAGTCATTCCTATTCAGCACCTTGGCACCTTTATAGTTTGCTGTCACATGTGCTGGGATTAGAAAAACTATCCTAAAAGTCACTATACTAGTTTTCCACTAATAAGATAAATAAAGATCTATTACAATGGGATAACGTATACAGATATCTATAGCTTCACAGTGTCTTTTATTATTAGAACTGTACATGTAATGTACACATTTTTTAAAAGATTTTATTTATTTGAGAGAGAGAGAGAGACAGAGACAGAGCATGAGCAGTGGGGAGGAGGCAGAGGGAGAGGGAGAAGCAGACTCCCCACTGAGCAGGGAGCCCGACATGGGGCTCCATCCCGGGACCCTGGGATCATGACCTGAGCCGAAGGCAGACGCTTAACCGACTGAGCCACCCAAGTACCCTATAATGTATTCGTTTAATTATGAATTAACATGGAATCAATCATACAAAAAATTGAGAAGTGAAGGCTTTTCACTATGAACAAATGATATTTTGGCAAAATCTAATTGATTTTATATTATCCTTTTTGTAATCTACATGAATATATTTCTTATTTTATTCATGCTATGACCTTCCAAACAAAGGGTATATGAAGGAATATTTTCTTCTTTTCAACAAATGTTAGGGATTGTAAAGGTCGGCTTCTGGCTTTATTTTAAAATAAAAACATGAGACTGAATGGAAGCAAGCTGATATCTACAGTCCATAGATAAATTTTATTAAATACATTAAATTAGGTTAAGTGGTTTAAAGAGACTATCAGGTCTCTCTCAATTTTAGCTTTCAGGAAAATTGTTTTTGTCATTTTGGAGTATAAAAATATTGGAAGAACAATATTCTCGTGAGGTTTATAGAATACATTTAAGGAAATATTACCATGTAAATTGTATCTGGACTATTAACAGATAATGTCTTGTTGTATTATTATCTGTCTAGTCTTCTGGTATTGAAAATTATAATAAAGAAGGAGATCATGTGGCCTATGATTAAATCACTTTGACAAGAAATCTTACATTTACTAAGATAGACTTCCTTTGAATTGGTATTATCTGCAAACACAATAACAATTCAAGCAGTCATGGAGTACTCATGTCATGAAAAGTAAGGATTCCTTCTGCCCCAAACCCCATTTTTGATCTCTAAAGGTACCACTGATACCTGATTTTTTGTCTTCCAGGAGACATTCTAAGAACCAATCTAATATGTACATCTTGTGTCTTAGTCCATCTGTGCTGCTATAACAAAAATACCTTATAAACAACAAACATTTATTTTTCACAGTTCTGGAGGCTGGAAGTCCAAGATCAAGATGCCAGCCTGATGTGGTGAGGGCCCTCTCCCCAGATGCAGACTTATCGTAACCTCACATAGTGGAAGGGGCAAGGGATCTTTCTCTGGCCTCTTCCATAAGGGCACTAATCCCATTCATGAGGGTACCATCCTCATGAACTCAGCACCTCCCAAAGGTCCCACCATCCAACACTATCACATTGGGCATTAGGACTCAACATACCAATTCTGAAGGGACACAAACATTATCTATAGCATCTTATAATACAAATGACAGTATTCCATATGAGCTTGTGTATCTGTTTTTAAACCTACTAAAGTCTTCTTATTGATTATATTTCAATTGATATACCTTGTTCTTTTTAATGACTGCAACATATTTTCTTTAACTGGCCAGTTAATGGAAATTTAAATTCTTTAAAAATTTCCGCTATTTCAAAAAATGTGCAAATAAATATATGTGTATTTATTTCTGTGGGATATACTCCTGGAAGCAGAACAGCGGGATCAAAGTCTCATGCTGCTTATTTGGATAGCTATAGTCGAATTATATAACAAAAAAGAAAAATCAGTTTGCAATCCTGGCAATAATGTATACACTTCCCAACAGAGTTTTTATCAAAATTTTGTCACTATTAAATCTCAGTCAAAGAAAACTTGTAGTTTTATTTTTCGTTGATGAGGTTGAGTAATTTTTTGTTTGAAAGTCATTTGTATGTCCTTTTTCACAAACTGCCATTTGTCCATTTTTATCTATTAGCTTTTCTTCTGTTCAATTTGAGTTCTTTTTATGAAGGTTAGTAGAACTTTATTAAATGTTGAAATATTTTTGAAATGTGTCATTGGTCCTTACTTATTGGAATTCGCCAGGCAATATTTTATTTTGTGTAGTCAAATTTTAGCTACTTTTGGTTTTATCATCTCTCCTTAATCCTGAAGAATAAGAACTATAAAGTTAAATGTTCATTACGACACGCAAGACGAGCCTGGCCAGGTAGAAATCCTCCGGCGGAACAGAGACGCAGAGGTGGGCCAGAGCAGCCCGAGCAACGCGCCTTCCTCCCGCAGGAGGCGCTAGAAAGCGGGGCAGGGAGGGCCGGGAAACACAACCAGTCCTCCCAGAGCACACACCTCGCTACCGGTCCTACTGAGTCTCCCGGCGAACGCGCGCCGGGAGCCCCGAAACTCCGGCACCACCCGAGGATGCAGCGCGCGGCACAGCGGGCGGGCCGCTGCCGGCCCAGGACGCCGCGCGTCCCCGCGCCCGCCAGCTCCCGGCCTCCCCTCACCACCCAGCTCCGCGCCCCTCCTCCGGGGCCCCGCTCCTCGCCCGCCGCCCGGCCCCACTCACCGCCCGGCCCGCTGTCCGCGCGCCCGCGACGCCAAGCCCGGGGTCGAAGTTTCCCCGCGGAGCGGAGTAAGGAGTAGGGGCGGGAAGCAGAGAAGGAAGAGGAGGACTTTTCAAATTAAAGACAAACTAGAGCCCGGAGGGGGGGGGGGCGGTGCGGGGCTCGGGGGCGTGGCCCCGACTCGCCCGGACCCTCCCCCAGGGCGAGCGGCCGCGTGGGCCTCGGACCCCGCCCCCCGCGCTGGGCGCTGGGCCGCCGCGGGCCGGTTGTCCCGGGAGGCGCGGGCGTCCGAACGAGCGAGGAGGCGGAGGGGGACACGGAGAGAAAAGTTGTCGCAGCGCTAGTGCGAGGTGAAGGGAAAGGTGAGGGCCTGTCGACGGGGGCCTCGCACCAAGGAGGCAGGTTCCACAGCCTGTGGGGAGTTCTGCTGACAGAGATGACTGTGCGTGGAAAGGAAAGGAAAAGAAACCACTTTCGCAAGAGCCCGGTTAATTTGCATCTGCTCCCCCCACCCCCCAGACCCTGGCCTGGAGAATTGGCCTTGGCATTGCAATGCTAGCTGGAAACACTCAGGCGCAGGCCCAGGCATTCTGGGTTTTTTTCCTCACAGGATTGGGGTTTGGAGGCAGCAAGGTGGGGACTTGAGAGCGGGGGAGGGGAGCCTGTGTTTTCGAACACTGGGGGAAAAAAATGCCGTTTGTTAATAACCATTGTTGAGCACAGATCTTTTTTTTCAGACTCCTGGCATTCAGCACTGGGGTGGTCCATGGGGAGAAGCACAGTTCACTGACCAGAGCTGGTGGAGTCTAAAAAGGTCCCTGATGTTATACGAAAAAAAAAAAAAAAATCGGAATTGGGCAGAAATAAATTAGATTAAGCTCTGAAGAGTACTTGGCAGTGCTCCACTATGGGAGAAGTTTGGATGGGGGAGGGCATATGGGAGTGGAGTTCTGGAATTTTCCATTTTTCTTTGTATGCCATTTGTATGTATGTGACAATAAATTTTAAAAATCCTACTGTATATATCATTAACACAGGACATTTCTCAACTGTAGAAATAACGTGTTAAACTGTAAAACTAAGAAAGAGCCACCAAGCTGTGGTAATCCAAACTCAAATCTTAAAGACATGATGCAGTGGTGTTCCAACTTGAATAAGTTAGGTGATAACAACTGCACTGATTGCTTTTATGTTGCCACAATCCACTTGAAGTTAATATTATATCATTTAGTACAAAATTAAGAAATTCCCAACGGTACACTTCAGTTCCTCAATCCTTTGTGTCACCATTCACAAGTTCATGAGATACAAACTCCATATACATTGTTAAAATTTTGGCTTACACATTTGACAGAATACAGCATCCTTTTTTGATTAAAACTCCACAGTGTAGGGAAAGAGGGAACAAACCTCAATATCATAAAAGCCCTCTATGAAAAGCCCACAGTGAATATCATTCTCAATGGGGAAAAACTGATTGCTTTTCCCCTAAGGTCAGGAACATGACAGGGTTGCCCATTCTCAACACTGTTGTTCAACATAGTACTAGAAGTCCTAGCCACAGTAATCAGACAACAAAAAGAAATAAAAGACATTCAAATTGGCAAAGAAGAAGTCAAACTTTCAATCTTCGCAGATGACATTATACTTTATGGGGAAAACCCAAAAGACTCCACCCCAAAATTGCTAGAACTCATACAGCAATTCAGCAATGGGGCAGGTTACAAAATCAATGCACAGAAATCAGTTGCATTTCTGTACATTAACAATGCGACTGAAGGAAGAGAAATTAAGGAATTGATTCTATTTATAATTGCACCAAAAACCTTACAATACCTAGGAATAAACCTAACCAAAGCGGTAAAAGAGCTGAACTCTGAAAACTACAGAACACTTATGAAAGAAATTGAGGAAGACACGAAGAGATGGAAAAAAATTCCATGCTCATGGATTGAAGAATAAATATTCTTAAAATGTCTATGCTACTCAGAGCAATCTACATATTCAATGCAGTCCCTATTAAAATACCATAGACTTTTTCTCAGAGCTGGAACGAATAATCCTAAAATTTGTATGGAACCAGAAAAGATCCCAAATAGCCAATGGAATGTTGAAAAACAAAACCAAAGCTGGGGGCATCGCAATGCCTGACTTCAAGCTATATTACAAAACTGTGATCATCAAGACAGCATGATGCTGGCACAAAACAGACATATAGGTCAATGGAACAGAATAGAGAACCCAGAAATGGACCCTCAACTTTATGTTCAACTAATCTTTGACAAAGCAGGAAAGAATATCCAATGGAAAAAGAACAGTCTCTTCAATAAGTGGTACTGGGAAAATTGGACAGCCACATGCAGTAGAATGAAATTGGACCATTCTCTTATACCACACACAAAGATAAACTCAAAATGGATGAAAGACCTCAATGTGAGACAGGAATCCATCACAATCCTAGAGGGGAACATAGGCAGCAACCTCTTCAACCTCAGCCACAGCAACTCCTTGCTAGACATGTCTCCAAAGGTAAGGGAAACAAAGGGAGAGTTAACTATTGGGATTTCATCAAGATAAAAAGCTTCTGCATGGCAAAGGAAACAGTCAACAAAACCAAAGATAATTGACAGAATGGGAGAAGATATTTACAAATATCTTATCAGATAAAGGGTTAGTATCTATGATCTATAAAGAACTTATCAAACTCAACACCCAAAAAACAAATAATCCAGTCAATAAATGGGCAGAAGACATGAACAGACATTTCTGCAAAGAAGACATCCAAATGGCCAACAGACATGTGGAAAATGCTCAACATGACTTGTCATCAGGGAAATACAAATCAAAACCACAATGAGATACCATGTCACACCAGTCAGAATGGCTAAAATTAACAAGACAGGAAACAACAAATGTAGGTAAGGATTTGGAGAAAGGAGAACCCTCTTACACTGTTGGTGGGAATACAAGCTGGAATAGCCAGTCTTGAAAACAGTATGAAAGTTTCTCAAAAAGTTGAAAATAGAGCTACACTACAACCCAGCAATTGCAATACTACGTATTTACCCCAAAGATACAGATGTGATGAAATGAAGGGGCACCTGCCCCCCAATGTTCATAGCAGCAATTTCCACAATAGCCAAACTGTGGAAGGAGCCTAGATGTCCATCAACAGATGAATGGATAAAGAAGATGTGGTATATATATACAACGGAATATTACTCAGCCATCAGAAAGGATGAATACTTACCATTTACATTGATGTGGATAGAACTGGAGGGTATTATGTTAAGTGAAATACGTCAATTGGAGAAAGACAATTGTCATATGGTTTCACTCATGTGGAATATAAGAAACTGCAGATGAGCATAAGGGAAGGGAGGGAAAACTGAATGTGAAGAAATCAGAGAGGGAAAGAAACCATGAGATACTCTTAACTATGAGAAACAAACAGGGTTGCTGAAGGAGTAACTGGGTGATGGGCATTAAGGAGGGCACGTGATGTGATGAGCACTGGGTGTTATTGGCAACTAATGAATTGCTGAACACTACATCTGGAACTAATGATGTATTATTTGTTGGGTAATTGAATTAAAATAAAATAAAATAAAATTTGGCCTTACAGAGTTAGTTGTCTTTTATAGATATTAAGACAAGGTGAAAAATAACTTTTATATTTACCCATATGTGCACAATTCCACATGACTTCATTCTTTCTTGGACATTTGAGTTTTATATAGTGTCACCTCCCATCCAGGGTGAAGAGTTTCGTTTTGCATATCTTAAAGTGCAAATCTGCTGGCAATAAATTCTTTCAGCTTCTATTACTCTGAAAATATATTTATTTTGCCTTCATTTTTAAATGTCATTCCTAACACATTAAAGACATAACTTTTATCTCCATTTTTGTCTGATGGCAGTAAGCTATCATTGCTTTTAAGATATCTTTTTATATTTGGTTTTCTGCAGTTAGTCTATACTATTTAGTTTTCTTTGTATTTTTCTAGCTTGGATTCTCTGAGTTTCATGGATATGTCAGTTCACATTTCCCCCCAAATTTGGTTATAGTTTAGCAATTTTTCTTTTAAATTTCTTCTCTTATCCATTTCCCCCCCTTATAATTAGGAATCCAACTGAATATATGCTGGAACTCTACATATTGCCCAACAGATCGCTGAGTTTTGCTTGTGTTTTCATTCTTTTACTCTTTTCTTAAAATTGGATAATTTCTATGGCTCTGTCTTCAAGTTATTGACCTTTAAATCAATCTGCTATTTAGCCTGTCCAGTGATTTTTTTCCATTTTAGGTGTTACATTTTCAGTTCTAATATTTCCATTTGATCCTCCCCCCCACCTCCCAAATTTGTAATACAATATGATTGACTATAGTTACCATGCTTTACATTACATATGCAGGACTTATTTATTTTATAACTAGAAGTTTGTACCTCTTGATCCCTTTCACCCATTGGGCCCACCTTCCAACCCCTCATCTCTGGCAAACACCAATCTTTTCTGTATCTATGTTTTTCTTCATTTTGTTGTTCATTTGTTTTCTTCTTCTAGATTCCACATATAAGTGAAATCATATGGTATTTGTCTTTCTCTGACTTATTTCACTTAGCATAATACCCACAAGTTCTATCCATGTTGTCACAAATGGCAAGAATTCATTTTTTATATGGCTGAATAATATTCCATTGTGTATATATACTACATCTTCTTTATCCATTCATCGATCAATGGACACTTAGGTTGTTTCCATATCTTGCCTATTGTAAGTAATGCTGCAATGAACATGGGGTGCATATGTCTTTTCTTCTTCTTTTTTTTTTTTAAAGATTTTATTTATTTGAGAGAAAGAGTGAGCAAGTGTGAGAGAGCAAGCATGAGCAAAGGGAGAGGGAGAAGCAGACTCCCTGCTGAGTAGAGAGCCCGATGTGGGGCTCAATCCCAGGACCCTGAGATCATGACCTGAACTGAAGACAGTCACTTAACCAACTGAGCCACCCAGGTGCTCCTGCATATGTCTTTTCAAAGTAGTGTTTTGTTTTTCTTCAGATATATGCCCAAACGTGGAATTGCTGGATCATATGGTAGTTCTATTTTTAATTTTTTGAGGAAACTCCTTACTGTTTTTCATTGTGCTTGTACCAATTTACATTCCCACCAACAGTGCACAAAGTTCCCTTTTCTGCACATCCTTGCCAACACTTGTTATTTTTTTGTTTTTTGATGATGGCCATTCTGACAGGTGTGAGGTGATATCACAGTGTGGTGTTGATTTGCATTTCTGTGATGATTAGTGATGAGCATCTTTCCATGTACCTGTTGGCCATCTGTATTCTTCAGTGGGAAAATGTCAGTTTAGATCCTCTGTTCATTTTGTAATTGGAGTTGTTGTTGTTATTGAGTTGTATAAGTTCTTTATATATTTTGGGTATTAACCCCTTAACAGTTATATAATTTATAAATATCTTCTCCCATTCAGTAAGTTGCTTCTTTAATCTGTCGATGGTTTCCTTTGCTGTGTGAAGCTTTTTAGTTTGATGTAGTCCCATTTATTTGTTTTGCTTTTGTTGACATTGCCTTTGATGTCAGATCCGACACTCACTCACACACACCACCACCACCACCACCACCACCACCACCACCACCACCACCACCACGGAGGTGTTAAGAGCTGTTTTCTTCCAGAAGTTTTATGGTTTCTGGTTTTATATCCTTTAATACATTCTGAGTTAATTTTTGTGTATGGTGTCAGATAGTAATCTAGTTTCATTCTTTTGCATGTAGATGTCAAGTTTTCCCTACACCATTTATTGAAGAAACTATCTCTTCCCCATAGTATATTCTTGCCTCTTTGTCATAAATTAATTGACCATATATGCTTGGGTTGATTTCTGGACTTTCTATTCTGTTTTATTGATCCATGTGTCTGTTTTTATGCCAATACCACACTGTTTTGAATACTATAGCTTTGTAGTGTAGTTTAAATCAGGGAATGTAATGCTTCCAGCTTTATTCTTCTATCTCAAGATTGTTTTGGTTATTTGGGATTTTTTTTGGTTCCAAACACATTTTAGGATGTTTGTTCTATTTCTGTGAAAAATGCCACTGGAATTTTGATAGGGATTGCATTGAATCTGTATATTACTTAGGGTGGTATGGACATTTTAATGATATTAATTCTTCCAATCTATGAGCACAGCGTACATTTTCATTTATTTGAGTCTTCAATTTCTTTCATCAATGTCTTATAGTTTTCAGAGTATAGGCCTTTGACATTCTTGGTTAAATTTATAACTCGTTATTCTATTCCTTTTGATGCAACTATAATTGGGATTGTTTCCTTAATTTCTCTTTCTGATAGTTTGCTGTTAGTCTATAAAAATGCAATAGATAGCTGTATATTGATTTTGTACGCTGTAACTTTTCTAAATTTGCTTTTTTTTTTTTTTTTTTTGTAGCTCTACCAGGTTTTATTTGGTGGAGTTTTTAGTGTTCTCTCTATATATAATCATGTCATCCACAAATAGTGATAGTTTGCTTCTTCCTTCCAATATGGATGACATGTATTTCTTTTCCTGTTTAATTGCTCTGGCAAGGATTCCACTACTCTTTTAATAAAAGTGACAAGAGTGGACATCTTTGTCTTGTTCCTGATTGTAAGGGAAAAGCTTTTAGGTTTTTGTCATTGAGTATGATGTTAGCTGTCGGCTTGTCCTATATAGCCTTTATTATGTTGGGGTACGTTCCATCTATACCCACTTTTTTGAGAATTTTTATCATAAATGAATGTCAGACTTCATTAAATTTGTGCATCTATTGAGATGATCATATGATTTTATTCTTCATTTTGCTAATGTGGCATATCACATTAATTGATATGCAGATGTTGAACCATCCAGGCATCCCTGGAATAAATCCCACTTGATCATGGTGTATAATCCTTTAAATGTATTGTTGAATTTGGTTTGCTAGTATTTTGTAAAAGATTTTTGCATCTATGTTCATCAGGGGTACTGGTCTGTAATGTGTGTGTGTGTGTGTGTGTATGTGTTGTCTTTGACTGGTTTTGGTATCAAGTTAATGTGGACCTCAGAAAATGAGTTTGGGAGTGTTCCCTTACCTTCAGTTTTTTGGAAGAGTTAAAAAAGATTGGCATTAATTCTTAAATGTTTGGTAGAACTTACCAGTGAATCTATTTGGTTCTGGGCTTTTCTGTGTTGGAAGGGTTTGATTACTAAGTCAATCTCTTTATCTTTATTCATTTGTTTAGATTTTCTATTTCTTCATGATTCAGTGTTAGTAGGTTGGAAGTTTTGAGAAATTTAACCATTTTTTCCAGGTTGTATAATTTGTTGGCTTATAATGATTCATAGCTGTCTTTTATGATTCTTTGTATTTCTATGGCATTGATTCTAACTTCTCAGTTTTCATTTTGATTTTATTTACTTAGGCCCTTTCCCTTTTTTTCTTGATCAGTCTGGCTAAAGGTTTACCAATTTTGTCTATCTTTTCAAATAAACATTCTTAGTTTAATTGATCTTCTCTATTGTCTTTTTAATGTATTTCATTTATTTCTGTTCTAATATTTATTATTTCCTTCTACTAACTTTGGGCTTTGTTTTTCTTAATTCTTTTTCTAGTTCCTTTAGGTATAAATTTATGTTTGAGATTTTTCTTGTTTCTGGAGAGGACTTTATTGCTATAAACTTCACTCTTCGTACAGATTTGCTGCACCCCATACATTTTGCTATGTTCCCTTTGTCTCAAGTATTTTTTGGTTTCTTTTTTGATCCCTTGGTTTGCAGTAGCATGTTGTTTTATCTCCATATATTTGTGACTTTTCGTTTTCTTTTTGTAATTGATTTGTAAATTTATACCATTGTGATCGAACATGATTCTTGATTGATTTCAGTCTTCTTAGGCTTACTAAGACTTGTTTTGTGACCTAACATATGATCTATCCTAAAGAATGTTCCACATGTTCTTGAGAAGAATATGCATTTTGCTACTTTTAGATGAAATATTTTGTATACATCTATTATGTCTATCCAGTCTAATGTGTCATTTAAGGCAAATAACTCTTAATTGATTTTCTCTGTAGATGATTTATCCATTGAAGTAAATGTTGTATTGAAGTCCCCTAATATTATTGTATTGCTGTCTATTTCTTTTATTTCTGTTAGTATTCACTTTTATATTTAGGTCCTTCTATGTTGGGTACTTAAATATTTACAAATGTTATGTCTTCTTATTGGATTGACTCCTGTATGATTCTATAGTACCCATCTTTGTCTTTTATTACAGTCTTTGTTTTAAGGTCTTTTTTTTTTTTCTAAATTTCTCTTCCCCAGCTTTCTTTTCATTTCCATTTGTATGAATTGTCGTTTTCCTTTCCTTCTCTTTCAGTCAGTGTGTGTCTTTCCATCTGAAGTGACTCTTTTGTAAGCAACATATAGATGGGTCTTGTTTTTTTATCCATTTAGCCACTCTGTATATTTTGATTGTAAAATTTTGTCTATTCACACTTAATTATTTATAGGTATGTACTTATTGACATTTTGTTGTTTTCTTGCTGTTTTGTACTTTCTCTCTTTTCCTTTATTCTTCTCTCCTTTTTTTCCCTTATGGCTCGATAACTCTGTAGTATTATGCTTAGGTTCTTTTTCTCACTGTCCTTTTTGTTTTTTTTTATAGATGTTTGTTTTATATACAAATTATTGTAGGTATAGTTGTTTTTACTACTTTTGTCTTTTTGACCTTCATACTAGCTTTAAAAATGATTAATTCACCTCCTTTATTATATACTTACCTTTACCAGGGAGTTTTTTGCTTACATATATTTTCTTGTTGCTAATTACTACCCTGTCTTTTCAACTTAAAGCAATCACTTCAACATTTTTTTGTAGGGCTGGTTTTTTGATGGTGAACTCTTTTAGTTTGTATTTGCCTGAAAAAGTTTTTTTTTTTTTTTTCCAGCTCTGTAATGATAATCTTGCTAGGCAAAGTATTCTTGTTGGGAAGGTTTTTTTTCTTTTAGTATTTTGAATATCGTGCCACTTTCTTCTAGCCTGCAAAGTTTCTGCTAAGAAATCTGCTGATGGTCTTATGGGGGTTCCCTTATATGTAACAAGTTTTTGTTGTTGTTGTTTTTAAGATTCTCTTTTTATCTTTAACTTTTTTTTAACAAAATTCACATATTATTTAGGTTGAAATAAACTGTACAAAATTGATTTTCTTCACCCGAAATAACAGCAATATTTTCTGTATTATTCCTAGATAAACCACAAAACACTTATTTTTGTAGGTTTTTCTAGGTTTTGTTTATAAATAAGATGAGGCAGTAGATATAGTCATGGAAAAAGATGAAAGCAGACAAATCAGTTGTCAGTATCCATGGCCTCTGATCCTGTCTTGACCATGAACAGAGGTGTTCAACATACACCTGCTAAAAAGCTTACGAAGATGTAGGTGTTCAACGTATACTTGCTAAAGAGCTTATGAAGATGTAGGCTCAACAAAGGAATGTAAACAGCAACAACCCAATGTGGAACAATGGCAGGCTCTCCCATTCAAACTTTAAGTGTAACTTGTTCTTTTAAGTTCATTTGATGAAGACTAAATCTACACTGCAATCCTTGCTGGGCAAGCTTACATGTTTCTCTCTCTCTCTCTCTGGTAACTCCCTTAACTGTCCATTACAGATTTTTAACATACTAACACTACTACTATTCAAAGGTCACTCCTGAGATTCATTGCAACATTTTATGAAATGTATTCCTTCCTCCCACACCTCTTCAAAATCTATACCTTTTAAGAACTGATAACTCAATACCCGACAGTTGGATCTAGTGATAATAAATGTTATGTCTAAAATGACTTAATTAAAACAATTCCCAAGTGCCATTAGCGAAGATCTCATAGAATTGTAATGCGGCACTTTCGATGCTATCTTCTGGAAGAGCAGGTATGTCTCCAAAGCATGATAATTTAAACAGGGGCCATTTAAATAGGCAGGTTATCAATGGCTAATGTACTCAATGAGAGGTTGATAGGTCAAGATATTCAGTGATTAAGTGGGCTACGTACACCTGACATCTTTTCTGTAAGGTGTTTTCAAATTTCTTACAGATTTTTTCAAATATCAAACATAAGAGAAAGCCTACTTTAAAAGTCTCTTAGGTACTTTCAATGGTTTCTGAATTATCTGTAGGAAGCTCTGACTTAGTTGTATAGAAATTGATATATGTGCCCACCATTAAATCCAGATCATGTTTTATATCAAAATTTGTTAAGCAAAGCCAAGTTACTTGACCTTTGGTCTGTCAAAGTGTTCCTCAGGTATGCTTTCAGACACTTTCGCCCATTTTCATAGCGTTCATTCTCAACCTTCACCACAGGAAGAATACATAGAACTTTTAGCAATGCATAAACATTAGGGAAAAACTTGATGTCTGGTAGATGCAGGGCTTAATAAATGATGGATGGAAGCTCTAAATCTTTCCCTCTATGTTTCCACTTGATTCTTCAGCAATGCAACTCAGCTGAGAGTGTGTCAGGATTGGGCAAGTCACTACATGTCAGCATGGTGCTCCTCCGGTGTGTTAAATTTGAGCTGTCCCATGACAGAGGATACAAGAGATAAGCATTTAATAGCTTTGAGGTGCTGTTCTGAGAATATATCTTTCAGTTCCTGAATAATGTGTCTCACTGTTGGAACACTTAGAGTTTCTTTATAGTAACTCTCAGAGGTGAGCTGAGATTCCAGGTTACCTTGCTGGGCTCTGCAGAATTTCCCAGGGAGTTTCATCTGAATATCAAGTTTAGTTGCCTAATTTGTGGCTTCTTTGAACCAAAATTCATGAGACACTTCAATATTTTCTATCACTTCATTTAGTGAATGCAGCACTGTCATCAAGCTACTGGCTGGAAAGAAGACATCTGAGGTTTGCCCTTAGAGATTTTTCCCAAAGCCTCTTGTAAAAGATAGAACATTTTTAAGAACAGCAATGGTAACAATGAAATCAAAATCTGTTACTGCACTACAGAGTACAAAAGCTCTACCAGCTATAGTTATTCCATCTAATATTTGTATCACTATTTATACCATCTAAACAAAACAAGTGCTTGTATGGGGTCCACTAACATTTCAAAACATCATTTCTGCCTGTCCACTGAGAATGGCAGATTTCCTTCAGCTCTTTACCCTTTCCCTCATTGTTCTGAAAGAGGACAGAAATTACATTGTCAAGCTCCAAAAGCAGTTGTGGAGATCAATGGGAAAAAGAACAAAATTCCTCAATTGTTCCTAATGCAACAGATACTCCCACAACAGGCACTGATTTTGCCAACCACATATTTAAGGCACAGGAAGAGCAAAGTGTGTAGACAGCTTGGGGATATTTCTCTAAAAGACTAGAAGCAACATTTTGGAAGAAAACCCACTGGACACAGTGTAAGGCTGGCATGACAATACCCCATGTTTAACCCCCACTTCTGAGTTATCGTAGTGTGCAATTTCACAGCCCAAATTTCTGCATCAGCTTCATAAGGCAAGAAGCCCACAAATTCTTCTCTCAGGTTATGAGATTCATCAATAAACCTCACCAACACAGGCAAGTGTTCTTCCCCTGCTATGTCCGCTACGTCATCAGTGGTGATGGAAAAGAAGTGAGAGTCTCTCACTTCCCTGAGGGTTTCCTCCCCAGTGCATCTCTCACAGATGTCTAGTATCTGTTTCTGCTGTGTTTTCGAGCAGAACAATGTGTTAACCACTGTTATCTCAAAGCGCTTTCTCAGAACCTCTTTGCCAGAATTTATCTGGCACTCCAGTAGTGCTTGAAAGTCACCAGGAGTAAAGAGACCCTCTGGGATTTCATCAGTTTCATGCCCATCCAGAGGTATGTTTTGTTTTCCCGTAAGAATCAAAATTTCAAATAAAGATTTTAAGTATTCTTTGTTTTCATTCTCTTCAAGGGTTAAAGGTAAAATGTCCTCATCCTGTTCTTCACCCCCTTCCTCTGCACTGGGGTTCTGAGCTTTGCTGTTGTTTATTTCTTTATGTTTTGGCTCCTGTTCAGAAGTTTCATCAATTTTTTTTTTTTTTCTGTTTCAGTGTCCTGATTTCATCTTCACTCAATTCTTTTATTCGTTTTCTGTGTCCACTGTGTGGATTGTTCAAGTGACTGGTAAGATAAAATATTGTTGGTATTGCATTATCTTGAAGAACTGTACTATAAGGACTCTCCCAATCACTTCACAAGTATCTGCTTCAATTAATTTGAGAAATAAAATAACCCAATTATTCTTTCATTTTCGGATGCCTCAGCAAAATGTATAGTTCTACAAATCATAGAGGTCTCAAAGTGTTTGGCACATAATCAATAATGTTTATTTAGTTGATCAGGTGTTTAATCTTCTAAGTCCTCTCTCCTACAATTCTCCACCCACTTCTGGCATCTGGCCAGATCCGGCAGGAACCTAAAGAAGGCCAGGTCCCACTGCGTGCTCTTCTCCATGCAGTTGGAAGCAGCGCAGAAGTTGGGCATAGTCGCCCACCCTCTGGCTGGCCCAGCCCTCCCCTCGCCACCTCCTCAGGGCAGCCCCCTGGCCCATTAAACTAACTTTTGACATTTTAGTTATGTGCCTTGGTGTGGGTCTCTTTGGGTTCATTGTTTGGAATTTTCTGGGATTCCTGGATTTTTATGTCCATTTCTTTCCCCAGGTTTAGGAAATTTTTAGCCATTATTTTTTTAAATATGTTTTCTGCCCCTTTCTTCTTTTTCTGGAACTCCTATGATGCAAATGTTATTCTGTTTGTCTTCCCCTAAGTCCCTTAATATTCATTCATAATATTTTTAGAAATTCTTTTTTCCTTTTGCTGCTTTGTTTGGGTAAGTTCTACTGGCCTGTCTTCCAGATCACTGACTTGTTCTTCTGCTTCAACTAGTCTGCTGTTGGACCCCTTTAGTGTATTTTTCAGTTTAGTTATTAAATTCTTCAGCTCTGTTATTTCTGTTTGGTACTTTCTTATGTTTTTGTTCTCTTTATTGAAGTTCTTGCTGTGTTCATACTGTCTTTTCCTGAGTTTGGTGAGCATCCTTATGACCATTACATTTAACTCTTTTCAGGTAAATTACTTATCTCCATTTCATTTTGTCCCCCCCCACCACCCCAGGGTTTTATCTTGTTCTTTCATTTGAGATATATTTCTCTGTTTCCTCATTTTGCTTGTCCCTCTACATTTGTTTCTATGTGTTAAGCAAAACAGCTATCTCTTCCAGTTTTAAAGGGGTGGCCTCATGTGGAAGGTGAACCCTACTGTTTAACCATGCCTTAGTTCTTGGTTACCTCTCAGATTGTCTCTCTGATTGTTTTAGACCCCTGAGCTCCAGAAATGCATTCCTTCCCTCCACCAAAGTGTGGCACTCAGGGCTCAGGGGGTATCCCCTGTGTGGGCTGCATGTATCCTCTGGCTTGGCAGGGAGGTGTAAGGGGCAGGGTGTTTACCTGCTATTTCTGGTGGGACCATGGCAGTGGTGTGGGTGGATGGGGCACTCACCTACCACTTCTGGTGGGGCTGCAGCTGTTGCACATGGAGGCAGGGCACTTGCCCATCACCTCTGACATGAGAGCAGTAGTGGTGTGGGGGTTATGATTGAGCCAAGAAAGCTGCTTGGTGGGGTGGGTTCTTGCTTGCCACCCTGGCAGCAGTGCAGGGGGCAGCACTAGCTAGAGTGCAAAAATGGTGCCCACAAGCCTTGGTGCTAAAAAGGTGGTGGGAAAATGTAAAAAGATGCCCACCATCATTTTTGTCCCTGGGGAGAGTCTCTATAGGCTTTTGCCCTCTGGTAGATACTTTTAAGATTAACAAATGAATTTCCTTCACATGTGGTCTAGACTTGTCAAACTATTGCTTTTGCACTGGATCCCAGGATGAGTGATTCTGCATATGAGCCCTTTAAGAGCAGACTCTCTATTCCATACAACTCTGGTTCTATTGGATACAAGCCTGTTAATTTTCAAAACCAGATATTTTGGAGGCTCATCCCTCTAGTGCAGGTCCCAAGGGTTTGGGTGCCTGATGTGGAGCACAAATCCCTCACTCCTCAGGGAGAAGTTCTGTGTTTGTAAGATCCCTCCTGCTTGTGGCTCACCATGACTAATGTGGGTTTTGAGGAGATTTCATGTGTACCTCTCCAATCTGTTTTGATATGGCCCTTTTATCTTTTTTTGTGGAGGGGCTGTTCACCTTATTCTCAGTTCTTTTCAGAGGAAATTGTTCCATATGTAGCTGTAGATTGGTTTTGTCCATGGGAAAAAGTGAGTTCGGGATCTTCCTATGCTGCCATCTTGAACCTCTTAATCTGGTTCCTTATTGTATCTTCCATGTCTCTGCTGAGATTCCCCATTTTGTTTAGTATGACCATCTTTTTCTTTGAGTTCTTGACAATACTTAAGAAAACTTTTACAATCCTTATCTGCTTATTCCATATCTAAGTCATCTTGAGTCTATTTCTATGGGTCCTTTTTTTTTCTTGATGACAGATCATAATTTCCTGTTATTTAAGAGGTATCTTTCAGGGTGCCTGGGTGGCTCAGTTGGTTAAGCGACTGCTTTCGGCTCAGGTCATGATCCTGGAGTCCCGGGATCGAGTCCCGCATCGGGCTCCCTGCTCGGCAGGGAGCCTGCTTCTCCCTCTGACCCTCCCCCTCTCCTGTGCTCTCTCTCTCATTCTCTCTGTCTCAAATAAATAAAATCTTAAAAAAAAAAAAAGAGGTATCTTTCATCAGATGTGTGAATGTAAGTGTGATGGTTAATTTTACGTGTCAACTTAACTAGCCCTGGTGCCCAGATTAAACATTTCTGAGTGTGTCTGTGAGAGTGTTTCCAGATGAGACTAGCAGTTAACTTGGTGGACTTAGTAAATTGTCCTCCTCATTGTGGGTGGGCATCATCCAATCCATTGAGGGCTTGAATAGAACAAAAGACAAAGGAAAGAGGAATCTGTCCTTTTTTTTTCCTGCCTCATTACTTGAGCTGGAACATCTCATCTTATTTTTTTCTGCCCTCAGACTAGGATTTATACAGTCAGCTTCCCTCATTCTCAGGCCTTTCTATTCAGATGGAATTACATCACCAGCTTTCCTGGGCCTCCAGGTTGCAGGTAGCAGATTATAGGACTTCTCAGCCTCCATAATCATGTAACTCAGAATAAATCTCTCTCTCCCTTACTCTCTTCCTTTCTCTCTATCTCTTTCTGTCTCTGTACCTATCTTTAATACATGTTATTGGTTGTGTTTCTCTCAAGAACCCTGACTAATATGTATAGGATAAGTTTCTGATAGTTGAACAAAATGCAGTTATATTGATTTATAATTTAATTCATCTTTCATTCATTCATATTTCCACATAATGGCAACTACATATATCAGAGGTGAACTTCAACATTTATCTTTATTAGCTTATGATAGTTTTGTCATTATCTGGTTCCTCAAGGGGCAGAAATGAAGGCAACCCAATAAGTTACCCTGAGCAGGCTAAAAATGTGACCTTTCTATGAAGTATGTGCTTCAAATATTTCCAGCACTTTTTAATGGACTTGGGTAGTAACTGATTTTAAATCACTTCTAACTTACTTTGTGAACAGTTGGTCAAAACGAAGTCTTGTGTGAAAAAAAATTGTAGAAACATTTTTTTTCATTTTCCCATAATTTTTATTCTCCCTTCCATTTTCTTTCTCAATTTCTTGAACCAGAAGATTTCTTAGGAATCATATTAGAGGCCTTACAACTTGAATAATATAGTTGACCTTAAAACAAGATGGGTTTGAACTGTGCAAGTCCACTTATAAATGTATTTTTCACAGTACGACACTATAAATGTATTTTCCTTATGATTTGCTTAACATTTTCTTTTCTCTAGCTTACTTTATTATAAGAATACAATATATAATACATATATAAAATATGTGTTAATCGAGTGTTTGGGAAGACTTTTGGTCAAGAGTAGGCTATTAGTAGTTACATTCTGAGGGAGTCAAAATTATATGTGGATTTTCAGCTTTGTGGAAAGTTGGTGATCCTAACCCTTGAATTGTTCAAGGGTCAACTTTGTCATGATCACTTATTCCCTTTGAAGTGTGCAGCAGGTCTTAATTGGTTTGGTGTTTTAGCTAGACCTTAACTATGTGAAATAATAGAAGGTTATTGGTCGTAAGGCAGCAAAAGCAAATGCAATATTTCACAATAATTATGGGTTACATTTTTATTACTTTATCCTTCACTTGACAAATACATTCCATTTATAGTCTTTTCCCCAGCAACTTCCTGGCTAGTGCTCTCCTAATCCTTTGTTTACTCTCAGAATAAAGTGTGGGTTTAGATATTCTTAAAGTGATTCCTACAATCTGTTCTGCATTGCTTTTCTAAATATGGTCTTTATATTTAGATTTTAAATTGAGCCTGGAATCCTTTATTTCATGTACCTTTTATATTTCACTTATGTATGTTCTGAAATATTATACTGTATATAATATAAACATATTACTCTGTAGTAGGGGACAAGATAACAATTGTTTCAACTGAGTATGTAGGAACAGGAAGAATCTTCCTACAAAGAGAAAGAATCTAGAACTAGATGAAGAATTTAGAACTAGAAAACAGAGGAAAGAATCTGTAGAGGAAGTATCTAGAACTAGAAAACAAGTTCAAAGCTGAATTTATACAGCTAAGAGTATTAGCTAGATCTTAGAATTTGAAAAGTTAATAAATTCAGCATTTAGAGCTCTAATGGAATAAGGAAATTGAAGTGTATCAAATACCTATTCTGATATAATTTCATTTACCATTTTTAAGTGTCTGCTATGAACCAAATATTTAGGTTTCTTGGACATCACAATGAGGATGAATAGTGAATAGTGTCTCCTTTTGAAAGCACAAGCTTATAAACCTTTTTTTTTTTTTGAATCTGTAAAAAAAAAGAGTAACAAAAACTGACTCAGTAGACTGTGGTCTCTGACTTAACATGTGTGAAGATCTGAGTTATGGAGGCTCTGGGCTGGGTACGAGTGATATACATTCTATAAGCTATAATTGCTGGCCACCTCCCTGATAGCCACCACCTGCTCCCACTTTTAAAGATAAAGGAAATTGGACACTACTTTAAATGGTAAGATCAGGGGCACCTGGGTGGCTCAGTCGGTGAAGTAACCAACTCTTGATTTCAGCTCAGGTCATGATCTCAGGGCCATGGGATTGAGCCCCCTGTCAGGCTCTGTGCTCAATGGGGAGTTTGCTTAAGATTCTCCCTCTTCCTCCCCCTCTGCTCTTCCACCCTGTGTGCAGTGCACACTTGCATCCACACTCTCTCTCAAATAAATAAATAAATCTTTAAAACAATAATTTTGAATTGTAAGATCAGATTTTTATTGGTAATTTACTATTATAACAGGGAAAGAGTTCAGCATGACTTTAACTCAATTTTAATTTGTATAGAGGTGACTGGGTGATTTGAAGGGAGTAGGAGGGACAAGGCAGGGAATGAGTGGGGCCTCACTGAGTCAGGGAAGTAAAAATTACAAAAAATGGGAGGGGGGGATTGGTCCAGTGAAACCCCTTTGGGTTTGGTAACCTGTGCCTGTTGAAGTTAGGCTCCTACTATCCCATAGAAACTGGAAGACCTTATCTTCAGAGCTTGGCTAGAATAAACAGTTAATTATTTTGGCAGCCTTGAGTTTTCTCAGGTACTTTAAGGGGGGGAGGGGTTAGGGGCATCCTAGGGATATGGTCTTGAGCTGTTAGAAATTATATTAGCATTTTGTTCAGGTCTTTGTAGGCCAAGGTTGTAGCTTAGTCAAGAAGAGGACTTAGAAGAGCCTGGCTAGGGTTTGGTCAAAGAGAGTTTGTCACCACTGCCATCTTGATATTCTGGGTGCTTTTACTCTCACCATCAGTTCCCAGTTTCACATCTCTTCCACATTATTACTTTGCCTCCCACATACTGAGCTGCAGGATGAATCCACCATGTCTAGAAACAGAAAGTTAAAAAGAAGTCCTTGACATGTGAAAGGAAAAATAAAAGAATTATGGTTTTTGTTACCTTCCATTTTTCAGCCACTCCTCAGTCTTGCCAGATGTTGAGGGTAGAGAAGAAAGGGAGAAGGTCAGGGAATGAAGAGGCAATGTAAGACAGGGTAGCCTGAAAATATCAAAGTTCATCTGGCAATATAGAGCTGTTATGTGTCTATAGGACCCACAGCAATGTAGTAAGTCCTTTAAAGCATTCTAATGAGGAAATCTAATCCTTTCTTTATGAATTATAAAATGTCTTGGAAGGTAAAAACTAATGCTGTTCATAAAAATGTAAATATGGAACTCAGTTTCATGAAAATTAGCCTGAAATAGATATTTTGACATATTAATTACATTATGTGAAAGAGGCTTTGGAGTGGATAGATAAAAATTTTACAGTGCAAGGGAGATAATATATTTATATTGGACCAAAGAATGAAGATATCACCTAATGCATAAGAAGTAGGTTGATAATGCCACAGAACCAGGAACACTACAGCTTCAGAAAAGGCAAACCCAATAGAGATAATGACATGCAGCTTTGTTAGGATGAAGTGTAACTGTCAGATGCACCAAGATGCAAATGGAAAGGATTTAATGGAAAGAATATACAACTGGGTTCCAGAAAGTCTGTCCTGGTTCTTTCATTATCCTGAAAGAAGTTGGAGTGAAGCCAAGCCTAGTATATGATACACATCTGGCACTAAATTATTTGAAGAATGAAGGGATGAATCCAAGTAGGAAACAATGGATTTTTTGCTTGCAGAAGAGATTGCTGCAAAATAAGCAATTGAGTTTCATTAATTCATAGTATAAATTATCCAAGTGAAAGGAAAAACAAAAACAAAAACAAATGATTCTGTTTCTTTTATTTTCTTTCTTGGTTTACTTTTTTGAGGGGGTCTCTTTTTTTGTCTCTTATTTTTTTTCCTTTTTTCAATTTAAATTCAATTAATTAACATATAATGTATTATCAGTTTCAGAGGTAGAGGTCAGTGATTCATCAGTCTTATATAATACACAGTGTTCATTACATCACATGCCCTCCTTAATGTTCATCACCCAGTTACCCCATGCCTCCACCCCACTTCCCCTCCAGCAACCCTCATTCTGTTTCCTGATTAAGAGTCTCTTATGGTTTGTCTCCCTCTCTGATTTCATCTTGTTTTATTTTTTCCTCTCTTCCCCTATGATCCTCTGTTTTGTTTCTTAAATTCTACATATGAGTGAGATCATATGATAATTGTCTTTCTCTGATTGACTTAGTTCAGTTATACCCTCTAGTTCCATCCACGTGGGTGCAAATGGCAAGATTTCTTTTTCTTTGATAGCTAAGTAGTATTCCATTGTGTGTGTGTGTGCATATATATATATGCCACCTCTTCTTTATCCATTTGTCTATCGATAGACATTCAGGTTCTTTCCATAATTTGGCTATTGTGGATGTTGTTGCTATGAACATTGGGGTGCAGGTGCCCCTTCGTTTCACCACATCTGTATCTTTGGGGTAAATGCTTAGTAGTGCAATTGCTGGGTCATAGGGTAGCTCTATTTTCAACCTTTTGAGGAACCTCCATACTGTTTTCCAGAGTAGCTGTTCCAGCTTGCATTCCCACCAACAGTGTTAGAGGGTTCCCCTTTCTCCACAACCTCTCCAACATCTGTCATTTCCTGTCTTGTTAATTTTAGCCATTCTGACTGGTGTGACATGGTATCTCATTGTGGTTTTGATTTGTATTTCCCTGATGACAAGTCATGTTGAGCATTTTTTTATGTGTCTGTTGGCCATTTGGATGTCTTCTTTGCAGAAATGTCTGTTCATCTCTCTTGCCCATTTCTTGACTGGATTATTTGCTTTTTTGGGTGTTGAGTTTGATAAGTTCTTTATAGATCTTGGATACGAGCCCTTTATCTGACAAGACATTTGCAAATATCTTTTCCTATTCTGTCAGTTGTCTTTTGGTTTTGTTGACTGTTTCCTTTGCTGTGCAAAACCTTTTTATCTTGATGAAGTCCCAATAGTTCATTTTTGCCTTTGTTTCCCTTGCCTTTGGAGACCTGTCTAGCAAAAAGTTGCTGCAGCTGAGGTTGAAGAGGTTGCTGCCTGTGTTCTCCTCAAGGATTTTGCTGGATTCCTGTCTCACAGTTAAGCCTTTCATCCATTTTGAGTCTATTTTTGTGTATGGTGTAAGGAAATGGTCCAGTTTCATTTTTCTGCATGTGGCTGTTCAATTTTCCCAACAACATTTGTTGAAGAGACTGTCTTTTTTCCATTGGATCTTCTTTCCTTCTTTGTCAAAGATGAGTTGACCATAGAGTTGAGGTCCATTTCTGTGTTATCTATTCTGTTCCATTGATCTATGTGTCTGTTTTTCTGCCAGTACCATACTGTCTTGATGATTACAGCTTTGTAAAGAGCTTGAAGTCCGGGATTGTGATGCCACCAGCTTTGGTTTTGTTTTTCAACATTCCTTTGGCTATTTGGGGTCTTTTCTTGTTCCATACAAATTTTAGGATTATTTGTTCTAGCTCGGTGAAAAAAGTGGATGGTATTTTGATAGGGATTGCATTAAATGTATCAATTGCTCTAGGTAGCATAAACATTTAAACAATATTTGTTCTTCCAATCCATTTCTTGGTTTATTCTTAATATCTTGATAGCATGTCTTTTCAAAAATGACAATAAAATTGCATTTTTATATATGAAAAAGTCCCCAAAAGGAATATGGAGGTTTGAGCTCCAGTTTGGCCATGGGCAAGACATTGAATCTTTATTCTTATGTATTATTGGCATAATAATGCCAAATTTCATGTTTCAAAGAATCTTTGTGAAGATTAAAAGAGAAAGGGCTACAAGCCCCATGAGGACAGCTTCCTCCAATCGGTGTCTAGGGAATTGTACAGTTCTGGCACAGTAGGTGATTAATAAGCACTTGATGAATATTTCACAATTGAATAGTTATTTGAATAAAGGTTTTTTAAAGTAATATTGGAAAGAACACTTTTCTTTTGGATTTTTCTAGCTTGCTTAGTTTGATTACTTCTGTGTTCTGTTTAGATTATCTGGTTATCATTTCTAAGCTAATAGAATCAACAATTTCTGCAAATTAACACAATACTTTTCCTCCAGTATAAGAGTACATTAAAATCTTCCTTGTCTACAAATTTTGGACAAGTTCCAGGCTGTTTGAAAAGAGTGAATCTGTCTATAAGAAGATGAAAGAATTCCCTGTCAATTTTTACTTCTCTAGGTCTTGAAAAATAAACAAATAAAGGTTTGCAGAAACCCATAAAGCTACTGACTCATTAAAATTTCATCAAAAGAGAAATTTTAACTCTTGAAAAACAGGACAGAAGAAAGTATTTATTTTGGAGTATAAACCATTAGAATGAGACAATGAAACAAAGTAATAGGAGAACCAAAAACCTTAGGTGGTCTATGCTAAAGAATTTTTCACAAGAAATTAAGTGGTGCATGAGCCCAATATAGAGTTCTAAACAGCCTTGAGAACTGAGAGAAAAAATTTCCTTTGCTGTTCTTCATGGCAGATTCAAGAGAATTGAAATGTACTATAAAAAAATAACAACAACCAACTAAACAAAATGTATAACAACCATATTTCAGGAAAGAACTACTGAGTGATGATTCTGATTTCAAGGTACAACATGTCTGTAGTGAAAGTTGTTAAGTTATGCAGATGAACAGATACACAGAGAGGACCTTGAAGGAGAAAGTAACTGGTTTCTCTGTTAATATGAGAAAAATTAGCAAACTCATTGAAGAATGGAGGCATAGTGATATTCTTTATTGTTTGTATTAAAGATTGTTTGGCTGACTATAACAAGTATGATTATCTTCCTGACCAATCAAATTGGTGGACATAGACACAATCTGGACGATGTGAAGATGCCCTTTGCACGTATAACTGTAATTCTTCCTCAGCAGGGAAAAAAGAAAAGCGATATATAACAAAGCTGAGTGATGCAATGCTGTGCCTTCCTACTTTGGATATAGAGAATTCTGGAACAAGTTAAATAGAAGGAGTTTATAAAAATAAGGTAAAAAGAAATTGTGTCAAAACTGGTTAAATCCTGGGGCGCCTGGGTGGCTCAGTTGGTTGGGCAACTGCCTTCGGCTCAGGTCATGAGCCTAGAGTCCTGGTATCGAGCCCCACATAGGGCTCCTTGCTCAGCGGGGAGCCTGCTTCTCCCTCTCCCTGCTACTCCGCCTGCTTGTGCTCTCTCTCTCTGTCAAATAAATAAATAAATAAATAAAAATCTTAAAAAAAAAAACTGGTTAAATCCTCTCGTGTATCAAAAAGCTATAGCAAATGCCAGAAGAAATATAAGAAGCTTGTCAAAGAATGAAAAAGATAAAAATTTGGCCTAAGGCTTGAAAGGGAAAAATGAAGCCAGAAGAAATTTTCAAGTAAATCTAACAAAATCAACACTTGGAAGATAATTATTTTCAGAAAAAAAAAGTACATTTAAAAATAAATTTCTAATGTTCATTTTCCCATAAAGTGAACCCTGTGAGAGTGCCTGGTTCCATATATAGGGTAAGTGGATTTGATGAAAACATGAGTTTCATCAACATCTGGGAAAGCTAATCACACTTAGAAAGCAACTGTTGGCATTGGTTTCTAGAGAAAGAAGCCTGGGAAATGTTGCATTGTTTTATACTCAGGGTGAAAGAAGAAATAAATTGTTGGAGGGAAGACTCTCAAATTCTGTTATCTATGTTGAAGTTCCTTGGCAGCAGGAATGAGAAAGAAAATATTTGAAACTGCAGCTAGACAAGGATGATGTGAAAGGTGGGGGATAAAAGGAAAAAATATTTAGGATCCCATATATTGCAAATATATTTAAATGAAGAGGTAAACAAACATTTTGTTATTAAAGCATTAGATCAGATGAAAGAGTATATGTGAATGTATTCTGGAAATATACTAAGCCAA
The DNA here is from genome assembly GCF_029215605.1 of Mirounga angustirostris. Lineage (NCBI taxonomy): Eukaryota > Metazoa > Chordata > Mammalia > Carnivora > Phocidae > Mirounga > Mirounga angustirostris. The sequence goes on along the minus strand of NW_026991709.1, from coordinate 114,604,468 downwards.
GACAAAGTTGGACTCCTCATAGTATAATCTGAAGCTGAATTCTCTGTTGCGCTAATAAGGACCAAAGAAAATGTTAATTTCTCTTTTATTCCCCTGTTGGTTCTTTCTCTCCTCATTTAACATTATCTCTAAGATAACTTGGATAGTGAATAAAAATGCAGATAAAAATGTAAGTGAAAAATAATGTGACACTTTCTCCAACTACTTACTTTTTACAACAGCCCAGTATGATAAAAGGGTTTTTGTTAGGACTCTGCCATTAACTTATGTTCTGTAAGCAAGGTTTTGTTTTGTTTTGTTTATAAAAATGAAGTTTAGCATTCCCTTGGGCCTGAAACTTAGACTCCTACTACACAAATTCAGTTATATGTATTTTGTATATTCATATAGGACTACAAGGTCTTTTCCCTTATTTTTTAAAACTTCTGGTTAAAAGAATCACAGTGTAGGTATATGACAAATTTCTTTCTGAACTAACTTATTAAAATGTAACATTGCTTTAAAGTGGTATATGTTTGCTGTTTGCTTTGCTATCTCTCTCTACAGTACTCATGATGTATTCTAAAATTTTGGCATAGAAACTACATTAGTTAAGAGTAATTTATTGGATGGATACTGGGGTATCTTCCAAGCTCCACATGGAAATGCATTTGAGCTTCAACATCTATCTAGAATCATGATTTTCAAATCTACCTACCCCTTACCTTTAGTCTGATGGGGTTTTTAAAAAATCTTGGCTCCGGGCGCCTGGGTGGCTCAGTCGTTAAGCGTCTGCCTTCAGCTGAGGTCATGATCCCAGGATCCTGGGATGGAGTCCCACATCGGGCTCCCTGCTCGGCGGGAAGCCTGCTTCTCCCTCCCCCACTCCGCCTGCTTGTGTTCCCTCTCTCACTGTGTCTCTCTCTGTCAGATAAATAAATAAAATCTTAAGAAAAATCTTGGCTCCACCCAGAGAGACTCTGATTTAATTATTCTGGTGTAGGGCCCAGAAATTAAGTACTGCTTCTACCTATAGTGTTTTGATGGAATCAGGATATCTCCCCTCTCCATCTCTTTCCTGCCTCTCTGTATGGTGCTTGTTTTCTAATTACAGGCTGGCTTTTTCTGTCTCAGTTCACAAGGCAGAAAATGGTCCCTGAACCAACTGACTGTGGAGTGAGGGGGTGGTCATCTTGTAAAAGCCTGGTTCTCTCTGTAGTAACCTCAAGATGAAATGTAGTCCATGTCCATGAGTAGATATGCAGTTTCTAGAAAAAGGGGCCTGGGGCAGATAATATTCGAGCATCCAGTTATAGACGGATTACCTAGGGCTTTTACCTCTCTTTTCCATGCTGACACATGAAATAGGACATTTCAACAAAAACTTATCTAACTACATTTTTTTAGTAATATTTTTGATTGAATGTTTTCACTTTAATAATGAAATTATTTTTCCTTTAAACTGGCTTGATTCTGTGTTTGTTAGTTTCCATGAAAACTTTTTTCTTCTTTTGTGCAGATGTATGCATCTGCCCTTTGGTGGCATCCATCATGTTCTTGAACCTTAGTTTATCTGATGGAAGGGGCTGGGAGAGGTGGAAGGAAGGATAGGGAAGAGAAGGAGTGGGAGTGTTAGGTGTATGTGATGGAACAATGATTTTCTTTTCTTTTTTTAAGATTTTATTTATTTATTTGACAGAGAGAGAGGGAACACAAGCAGGGGGGTGGGAGAGGGAGAAGCAAGCCTCCTGTGGAGCAGGGAGCCTGATGTGGGGCTCTATCCCAGGACACTGGGATCATGACCTGAGCCGAAGGCAGATGCTTAACGACTGAGCCACCCAGGCGCCCCAATGATTTTCTTTTCTGACTACCTGGTAGAGAACCACAAAAGTGACAGAGCTTCTCTAAAAATAGACTTACTGATAATTAAGCAAGAATTTCATCGCCTTTGATGTTGTTGATGCTTCTCAGACATAAAGTGTCATCACCTGCTTCCTTCTGTTCTTGAAACTAGTTCTTTATGACTTTTTCCCCAACATCAAAAATATATTCATGTTTAGCTTTTCAAAGCTTCTGAAGCTACAACTTGTCCAGTCAGGAAAAAACAAACAAATATAATGTCCTGGCAAGGGCTCTGTGTTGTTTGTTTGTTTGCTACTAAGTGTGTTTTATCTCCCATTATCTCTGCATTTATCACTCAGATAATGGGGCTTTGTCAAAGAAGAGGAGGGTTTTGTCAGTGTCTCTTCAAAAAAACATTGGAAAAGAGCTCATTTTGACTTCAGTTTGGTCTGTACCAATTCATAGTAAAAGTTATCATATCACAGGAGATTAGCACTCCCTACAATGTCCATACTTCTCAAAACCACTAGATTTTTGCTGTGATAAACAGTCCATGCTGGTTAGAATTGCAGCCCTTTGTAGACAACTTCAATGCACTGAAACCTTTTGGGAATCTGACGCATCTTGACTAATAGGTCTAATTATCATAATTTGGGGCAAATGTTAAATTGAGAGAATTACCACCCCCACTAGGAGCCCATTGACATGCAGACATCCCTTTATTTAAGAAACATTAACTGGATTTGAAGCATTTAAATATAAGGTACACATTTTTCCCATAGTCTTCCTCTACTAAAATTAAAATTAAGAAAATAACATGAGAGTAGTAAACAATGTCTGTCCCTATGAAATCCAGAGTGATGTCAATGCTGCTTGTGTAAGGATGCAGTATTGTGAAGTTTGATAACTTAGACTTTGTGTTTAGATGGTTCCAGGTTCAGATTTCAACTCTATCACTGTGCAACATTGGGAAAGCTATATAATATTTCTGAATCTCAATTCTTTGCATCTAAGAATGGTGCTATGGTTTTTCATAAGATTGTTGTATAGTTTAGATGGGTTACTGAATGTGGCTAGGAGGTAGCACTGGGCTGGGAGACTTTTTATATAGTATTTCTCTAGCAGCAATCTGATGCCTAATCTGACCTCAAAGTTCTTGTGAGTAGTCTCTAGGAGAAATATTTACACGAATCATATTTTTTTTTATTTTAAGATTATTTATTTATTTATCTGAGAGAGAGAGAGCACGAGAGGGAAGAGGGCAGAGGGAGAAGCAGACCCCCTGCCGAGCAAGGAGCCCGATGCGGGACTCGATCCCGGGACTCCAGGTTCATGACCTGAGCCGAAGGCAGTAGCTTAACCAACTGAGCCACCCAGGCGCCCCTACACGAATCATATTTAAATGAATTTTACTGAGATAATAGTAGATTCATATGCAGTTGTAAAAAAAATTATTTAGAGAAATCCTTGAACATTTCACCCAGTCCCCCTATTAGTCATTTTGTAAAAGTAGTATAATACCACATCCAGCATATTGACATTGATACGCTTGATCTTAGATTTCTCCAGCTTTACTTACACTCGTGTGTGTGTGTGTGTGTTTGTGTGTGTGTTGTGGGGGGGCGGATTTAGTTGTATATAATTTTATCACCACTGTAGGTTTGTATATCCAGTAACAGTCTTGATACTGAACATACCACTATCACAAGTATCCCTCATATTGCCCCTATATAACCATGCCCACCTCCCTCCAGTTGCCTCATATATTTTTCCCCCTCATGAACACTAGAAACCAGGAATCTAACCTCCATTTCTAAAACTTCGTTATTTGAAAAGTGTTGTGTAAATGGAATCATGCAGAATGTGACCTTTGGGGATTGGCTTTTTTTACTCAATGCAATTCCCTGGAAATCCATCAAAAGCACATGTATCCCTAGTTTGTTCTTTTTATTGCTGAGTTACATGTTGTGCATATACTACACAGTTTGCTCTTAGCTATCATCTATTTTTTTAAAATCTTTATTTTCCTTAAAGATTTTATTTATTTATTTGAGAACATGAGCACACGCCTATGAGAGAGAGAGCACACGGAGAGGGAGAAGCACAGAGCAAGGAGCCTGATGCGGGACTCAACCCCAGGACCCTGGGATCATGACCTGAGCCGAAGGGAGACATAAATTAACCGACTGAGCCGCCCAGGTGCTCCAGCTATTCATCTATTGAAGGACATCTGGCTGTTTTTGGCTGTTATGAATAAAGAGTCTATGACTTTTGTGTGAATATACATTTCTGTTTCTTTGTGATAAATGCCTGAGATGCTGTGGTAGTTGCATGTTTTGTTCTGAGAAACTGCCAAGTTTTTCCAGAATGGCTATATCATTTCATTTTACATACAATGTAAATGTATCAGTGATAATTTTCTCTGGATCTTTGCCAACATTTCATGTGGTAACCATTTTTATTTTGGCCATTCTGTTAGGTATATAGTAATATCTCATGGTAGTTTTAATTTGCATTTCCTAATGGCTAATGATGTTGAACATCTGTCTTTTCATAAGTTTACTTGCCATCTGTATATCTTCAGTGAAGTATCTGTTCATGTCTTTTATCATTTTCTAATTGTATTCTTTTTTTACTGTTTAGTTTTGAGACTTCTTTTTATATTCTATAGTTCTTTGTTGAATATGTGGTTTGCAAATACTTTCTCCTTGTCCTTGTCTTTTCATCCTCTTCTTTCTGCTTGCCATTGGGCTAATTGCCCCTTTTTATCTAATTTCTTATCAGATATACAATTTTCAAATATTTTCTCCCATTCAGTAGATTATCTTTTCATTTTGTTGATGGTTTCCTTTGCTGTGCAGAAGCTCTGTAGTTTGATAGTTCCACCTGTGTATTTTTGTTTTTTTGTTTGTTTGTTTGTTTGTTTTCTTTTGGTGTCAAATCCAAAAAATCACCAAGACCAATGTCAAAGAGCTTACCACTAATGTTTTCTTCTAGGAGTTTTACAGTTTCAGGTCTTACATTCAATCATTAATCTGTCTTTAGTTAATTTTTGTATATGGTGTAAGATAGTGGTCCAGTTTTATTCTATTTTATGTAACTCCAGTTTTCCCAGAATCATTTATTACAGAAACCGTCCATTTTTATTCTTGGCTCCTTTGTCATAAATTAATTGACCTTATTTGTGGGGGTTCATTTCTTGGCTCTATATTCTGTTCCATTGATTTATGCATCTGTTTTTATGACAGTACCATACTGTTTTAGTAAATGATTTTTTAAATTATTGAATGCAATGTAAATTAAATGAATCTACCTATGAATACCCAAAATAATGGTGAAATGTTATAATAAAGAATATAATATGCAGAATATATATAATTCACATGCTATTATGTTCTTAATCCTAACTCTCTTTCATTTAAATATTTAAAAACCTGATCTTAATATTATTTTTCTAATGATCTAACTTGTGATTTAGCAATGAAGGATGTCATCAATGGACAAAGAAATTTAAAAAAAAGAATGGATTGTTTTAACATAATTATTTTTCTAAAACTAACAACAATATTGTAAAGCCACTAATTTGCACAAACTCCTTTTTTTTTTTAAAGATTTTATTTGTTTATTTGCTAGAGAGAGAGAGAGAGAGTGACAGTACAAGCAGGGGGAGTGTCAGGAGGAGGGAGAAGCAGGCTCCCCACCGAGCAAGGAGCCCGATGTGGGACTCGATCCCAGGACCCTGGGATCATGACCTAAGCCGAAGGCAGACGCTCAACTGACTGAGACACCCAGGCATCCCTGCACAAACTCTTTTTTATAATACTTTTAAACTCACTAGATGAAAATGCACATATGTATTCATGTATATTATTGGAACTTGCAATGGAAGTTTTAATTTGTATGGCCACATTTTAGTGAGGAACATGGGAAATTTCATAACTTATCCAACATCCAGTAGGTAACGTGTGATGGAAGTGGTATTCAGATGTGCATTTGCTACATTTCAAAGCTTACGGTTTCCCATTCTAGACCAAATGACAAAGATTTAGCTTGCTCCAATGTGTAAAGTGATACCGCCCTCTGGTCAGGACTGGCTTCATGGGCCTGGGAACTGTGCAGTAAGAAAGGGCCCCATGCTTGGTTTAATGTACTGCTGTTGCCATCTTGAAATTTTATTGGTATTTGAATAAGTGACACTGCATTTTTAGTTTGCACTGGGCCCAGAAAATTATGTAGCTGGTCCTGCTCCAGAAAATATCTCAACTTTTAACACTCTTCATGTTTAAAGATACAATAAAACCAATCCTAATCAATAAGCAAGATCATTTTGGACAATTTTGAGACTGATTTCTTCTCATCATTAGTAAAACAGCTTCACCTCTCAGATATCAGTTATCTCTTTCCTATGAGAATGGTACTCATTGATCCTGAATGTGTTGTGCTCACTTGTTGCTGAAGTGCTCTTCACCAATGGTGATGCTTCTGGAGCTCTCCAAAGGAAGATATCCTGCTGGGAATGAATGCCCCTTCATTTGGCTTAAGCAAACTTCTTAGCAAACAATAGGACTTGGAACAAAAGTAACTTCCTCTGATTTACTGAAGGGATACTTTGACCTTTCTTTAAACTAGTAAATACTAAATCTGTGGATGGGGGTGGTGGGGGAGAGAAAGAGAGAGAGAGAGAGACAGACAGACAATAACTCTGGATAGACTTTGTCTCCCACCTAGAAAGAATGTATGGTTCTCTCATTGTGTTTCTATAGCACTTTATGTAAATCTCATTAATTTCCCTTATCACCTTTCAGAGTTGTTACTGGCACCTGTTAGAGTTGTTATTGGTTTAAATGTGTTTGTCCCTTACTAGGCTACTTAAGTAGTGGATGGAATACAGTCTTATTCATCTTTTTTATTTTTGGACCCTTAAAATTTAGCCAAATTTTGTTGGAATGTTTGAAGAAATTAAATGCCAAATTTCCCTTGTAGCCATATTTTGGCAACTGTATATCTCAATTGTAATTATGCATTTTTCAGGTGAGGGAAAACTTCCCCAAACTAAAACTTAATGAATCCCCCAAATGGATACATAAGTGCTTCATTACCTAAAAGCAATGTTTCCAATTAGTTTCCACCTCCGGGTTTTATTTTCCCAGTGTGATTTAGCTAATGTTTTAGCTAAAAAGAAAGTGAGCCTCTGATTAAACTAGTGTCCTAGCATAAGACAAAGTGATTAACATAAATCTATCTCTAATAGCATTTGACAAAATCCACTGCTAATTATTTAGCCAGCTACAGATGTACTTGTCCAGTAGTGGGATCATAAAGATTCTTTTTACCTTTTTCTTCATTTGATTTTCTTTTTCCTGGAATATGGCAATATGGCATTCACATACTAACTATGAGCTTCTCTTGAAAGACACAGTGCAACTGAGGATATGCTCTTTGTTGAAATGAGCAGTTTTTTTTACATTAAGAAAAAGAAAAAAATATATATATTTCAGGAGTCATAAGGCCAAACTAATTACTCAAAACCTTGTGACTGCTAACAAAGATGTAAAGCAGACATAGAAATGCCAATATTACAGCAATTACTTCAGAGTACAAAGCATGATAGAACAATTCCCAACTTATTTTTTTTTAGGTCATACCAGTGGTATGCTGGACCCAGCTTGTACAGGCTGAGAAGAGCCAATGGAGAGCATCTCTTCTCAACTCTGCATTCAGTGGCATCACATTGATAGACTGAAATCAGCTGTCATGGGAATATGTTCACCAAGGTAATCACCAATCACTATAAACCAAGGCCTTTTATTCTCCTGGAAAGCCAATGATTGCACATCCATCAGCAGACCACTGCTGATTTTGATCCTGATTCCATAACAGGAATATTACAAGAAGAGAAAATTACAGACTAAAATCACTCATGAGCACAGTAAATATCTTTAACAGAATATCAACTAATATAGCTGAGCAAAAACAAACAAAACATTATGATTGATATAATCCCAAATCAATCAATGTGGTTCACTAGCCCATCAGAATAGGGAGAAAAATCATATTACCTTATCACTAGATGCATAAAAGTCATATAATTAAATTTAAGTTGGTAAAAATCTCAGCAATCTAGAAAATAGAGTTAAACTTTTTCAATCTGGCTAAGAGTAGTTGCCAAAAACCTAGAGCTGACTACATATGAATGAAATATCAAAAAATTTTCCCTTAAAGAAAGTTGGGAACAAAGCAAAAATGTCTACTGCCAATACTTTTATTCACCATAATATTGGAGGCCCTATCCAATTCAAAAAAGCAAGAAAAAAAAGCAAATCCATAAAGATTGGGAACTGTAAAGTATAATTATTTTTATTGACCAATGACAATTATGTGTACAAAAAACTAAAAAAACTCTACAAAGAAATTATTAGAACTAATAAGTAAATTTAGCAAGGTGATAGTATACAAATCAATATGCACAAAATGACTTGTATTTCCATGTGCTAGAGACAAAAATTAGGAAATGTAATTTAAAAGATGCCATGTACAACAGCACCAAAACAAATATCACCAAAAGTCAAATATCTAGTAAAACAAGGTAATGAAAAATGTGTAAAATCTCTATTCTGTTAAGTATAAAACCTACATAACAGAAATAAAGACCTACATAAAAGAGAGATATACCATGTTCTCAGATTAGATGTCTTAATATTATTAAAGTATCATTTCTCCTCAAATTGATCTATGGATTCAATGAATTTCCAAACAAAAATCCCAGCAAGTTATTTTATTTTTTTTGTGGAAAATGCAGAGTAGCCAGAAACCTCTAAGTCTTTATCTGTGTTTGGCTTTTTAGACTATTCACATGCTATTCATTAATACATTAAAAGTTAATTTAAAAAAATTCTCCACATGTCCCCAGTTTTCTTGCTATGTGGCAACTAGATAGTCCAGAAGAGAGCCTGAGATGTAAACTTGAGGAATATCAGCATCTAAGGGATAGACACAGGAGGAAGGCTAAGAGACTGAGAATAAGTGAGAAGTGGGGAATCAACTCAGAGATTGAGTTATCTGGAAACCAGTGAAAGGGAAGAGTTCAGGGGTCAGCACCAAAATGCTCAGAGCAGTCAAGTAAGGTAAGATCTAAAAGTATCTAAAATAAGAGAATGGTGGAAATGCAGGAGAAATCACAGTGAACTCTGTGCTAAATAGGAGGTGAGGAAGTGGAGAAAGAGAAAATTTAAGTTTATATATGAAAGAAAAACAAAAATTTTAGAGGTAGATACGTGATTGAGGGGAATTTGAGGAAAATAAGAAAATGCTATTTAAATACTGATAAGAAAAATATTTTTGAGAGTAGTTCTTAAACGTGACTGCACATAAGAATCACCTGGAGATCTTTTAAAAATTCCTGTGTGTAGGGGCGCCTGGGTGGCTCAGTCGGTTAAGCGACTGCCTTCGGCTCAGGTCATGATCCTGGAGTCCCGGGATCGAGTCCCACATCAGGCTCCCTGCTCAGCAGGGGGTCTGCTTTTCCCTCTGACCCTCCTCCCTCTCGTGCTCTCTGTCTCTCATTCTCTCTCTCAAATAAATAAATAAAATCTTTAAAAAAAAAAAAAATTCCTGTGTGTATGTGGGGGCAGAAGGCAGATGGGGAATTTCTATGATATTAAAAATGTTCTTAAAATTGCTCTTAAGAAAAATTTATTTAAAAAAAAATCCAGTACCCAGGCTGTATCTTAGATGAATGAAATAAATCGCTGGGGATAGGTTCAAAGCATCAATAGCTTCTTAAGCTCCCAGGTAACTCCAATGTGTAAATAAGTCTAAGAGCCACTGCACCCAATTCTAGGGCTTCTCATACTTGAGTGACAAAATTACCTGAGAATTTGTTAAAACATATATGTCTAGCATGGGACCTATGAATTTGCCTTTTTTAAGAAACTCCCAGATTATGTTAATGTTGCTGATTCAAAGACCACACATTGAGTAACATTCTGCTCTAGGGAGGGAGATTGAAGAGAAAGGAGAGAAAGGAGTAATTGAGTGGGTAAGATGCTTTGGGAGGGTGAAAGCATCTGGGACACCAGTGGTTTGGTTGCCTTTTTGGTGGGAAGAAAGTTAGGTGCCTCTTCTTTTGTGACAAGACCAAAAAAAGAAAGTATGAATGTGAATTCAAATAAATTTGCTGATGGATTAGTAGGAAGTTAAGGAAGGTCTGCTTTGATGACTTCAAGCATTTTACTCTAGTCCTAGCGGTATAGGATGGTCACATGTACCTGACACATACATACATAGTCATGAAGTGACCATCTACAACAATTTCTGATGTTTGACACCAACATTAAATTCCAGACTATGACATCCAGATTACATTGATGTATGTAACCAGGACATATTAGCCCAAGAAGTGTGTGCAGTTATAACCACATTGATTCTAGCATTTGTTTTCTCACATAAAAACCAAGAAAACAGTGCTATACTACCAGTGTGTCCAATATCTGTACAAAAACAAAGATGCCTCTTTTGCTTAGACAAAGGACAGTCATTCAATAGACTTTTGTTTATAAACATACAGAATCCATGCTAGGCCAAACTAATCCAAACCCAAAACTTCTCTAGTCATCTAGTAGTTTGGATACTGATAATTGTCCAAAATTATCCTGCAAAATTTGCTTGTGGAACAGATGCCAACTGATCCAATTGTATTGCTAGGAATGATGATTCCTACATGATGGTTGTGGAACAGTTCTGAGAACACAGTCATTCGAGGGTAGAAAGGGCCAGCAAAGTTGACATTTCAGATGCACATGCAAAGGCAATAGATACCGAAGTTCTTGGTAGAGATGGGAAAATTCCAAGTGATGGTTCCCATGAGCTGACATAATTGTTTGGGTTTTATTAAATCAATGATGCATTCTATAGGATATACCTGAAGATCCCCAACCATGGTGTTTGAAGATAGGGCCATTTAGATGATTCCAGTGATTCTCTAAAATGTTCAATAGATCTTCATGATCTGCTCAACTTGGTCCCTTCAGCAGCTCATAGAATTCTAGCTGAAATTTATTCTAGGGCAAAAGTTTTCAAAGTCCCCCTCAGCAGTAGTAGTAGAACTGGGAACTTGTTAGAAATGCAAATTATTACCAAGATTTATGGAATCAGATACTTTGGGGATGGGATACAGCAGTCTGAGTTTTAATAATCCCTCCAGATGCTTTTGATGCATAGTAAAGTTTGAGGACCACAATTGTAATTAATGGCCAGAAGTTAATAACCAGAAGCACTGGGTTTTCCCAAAAATGGCAGCACTCACCTGTCCGTGAATTATTTTGGTGGATGACTTGGAAAATATTTTCTAGCATGATCTACTTTTCTCAGAAAGTGATAGGGTGTCATATCCACATACATAGTTGGTGAGACTAATAAGTATTATATTTTTATGCACAATAACATCTTATTTTGAAGTGCACTTTTAAATTCCTGTCAGCTTGTTCTAAAACTCTATTGGATTGGTTCTGTAAGGCAATTAAAAATCTCATTTGCTCCCTATCAAATATATTCACTGGCTGATAATTTCGTGAATGGGAGTCCCACATATTCACATATTCAACAATTGAAAAAAATGAGGCACCCAGGTAATGCTGCTTCTCAGCAGTTTCACATTCAGAAAACAAAACAACAACAAACCTACTCATGTAGCTGTTACCTTCAATAACTGATAGAAATCAAATACTCTTTAAAGTATCAATAACAATAACAACAATACTTAACTCAAATACCTGCTGACTCAGTAGCTTCCTACCAGGTATTAGCAGGATATCACTAGTCTCCCAGCCACTCCTCATAATGTCGAGTCATGCCAGACAGTATACCCTAGAGGTACTCCATGTATTTTTCAAAAGGCAGTCTCCCCCTGCTAGTTCCCTCAGTGTATGCTGTTCTCTGATTCTTGTACTCTTGCTTCCATTTCTGTCTCTAAAATTATCTGAAGAAGCCTCAACTATGCCATGACCTGTTATGGGAATGTCGATGTTTATACCAAGGACACTCACTGGGTGAAGGTACTGTCAGAGTTCCCAGTCCTTACAGTGCTAGAAGAGCATCACATCATCTATAAAAGTAGAACTAAACTGTGTCCCTGAAATACTTTGACCCATGTCAGAATGCCCACATGATCTCTTCTTGATCAATTTTACCAGCTTCTGACCCCTAATGCCCAAATCATAAAGGGTGAGACTGGAAAGAGACACTGTAGCTTATACTTAATCTTCCTCTTTCTCCTGTAACTGTTCTATTCATGAGATGCATTTGATAAGTTGTGAGCTGAAGACAAGTTTATTTTTTCCAACATATCCTATCTAAATAGTTTAGAATCTTGTACTGGAATGTGAGCATTGAAATCTTAATGTTTTGTGCTTGGACTTTGGAAGCCTGGCCAAAACAAAAAGTAGAAATATTCAATTTTAACATCCTCCTAACAACTTCAAGCAAAACTCTAAAAAAGTGTTTATATCTCTATAAACAAGGCAAACAAACACGATACCAGTTTGTGAACAGTGTATTAGCATTTCTTCATATACTAATGTTCTATTGGGAGTATATGAATATCTGAACTATCAACATTCAATTAAATGTGGCTGTAATAATGCTGTCTAATATATACTAAGTATTCCGTGTGTACCATGCATTGTATTAAAATTTTCTAATTTTATGTTCCAAGCCGTGCTTTAAGTAGGTACTTTCACCACATATAAAATTTAGAGGGGCTGAGTACTTTGCCCTGGTGATGCCAAAGCCTGATCCAATCAGACCTGGATGGAGAAGGAAAAGTAGATGTGTCTTCCAGGGGCTGCAGGCAGATAAGTTTCACAGAAGGAACTATGAATGAGACAGATAATTTGGAAATGAAATTGCTCCACAAAATTTGGGAGTAAAAAATATTTTCTTCTTTAAATTGACTTGGTTCCAAGTCTTTTCTCACCAGTGTGGTAAGAGATTCAGCCTTATGTATTTTTTTTTCCTGAGGCTGTGTGGGTCATCCCACTAAAAGTTTGTGAAGACTCCTGGGGAATGTTACAAAGTATAGAAAATGGTGGTGGGTTCACCTGGGTAGCTTAGTTGGTTAAGCGGCTGCCTTCAGCTCAGGTCATGATCCCAGAGTCCTGGGATCAAGCCCTGCGTTGGGCTCCCTGCTCAGCGGGGAGTCTGCTTCTCCCTCTCCCTTTCCCCCTCCCCCCTGCTCATGCTCACTCTCTCTCTCTCAAATAAATAAATAAAATCCTAAAAAAAAAAAAAAAGAAAAGAAAAGAAAAGAAAACTGGGAAAAAGTTCATAGGCCAAAGTCCTTTAGTCCTCTGGAAGGCAGGGAAATATGGTGTTCTATATGTGAATCTCCCAGGCCACAGCTGTTATCACAGATGTTACCCAATAAACATCTTTTGGAGTACATGTGGGTCCATTTACCTTTGCCTCACTGAAGAAGGAGTACATGGCTCTTAAGATGAGCCACTTCTGACTCATTCAAAGTTTTGATTCCATCTTTCTAGAATGATCTAGGTAACATCCATTCTAAGCATGAGATTTTGCAAACAAAAACCTGCCATTTTCTTCTTCAGACAGAGATCCTTATCACTAGGATAGACTTTATCTAGAACATGAAATGGCAAGCCCTTGTAACAAGGGCTGCTCTATCCAGACACTTTTGTAAGAAGGAAAAATAACCTTTGAGTGGAAATAGTCGGCTTCATTTTATTACATTTCACTGACTCTTTATCTCTTTTGCTTCCCTTAAGACAGTATCTGTCTAGTTCTGGTATAGGATGACCTGTTCCTTGGAATTCGTCTCCCATTGAAACCAACCATATCTAAGAGGCATCATAAATAATGATTAGTTAATTACACAATGAGATAGAATTGAAAAATAAAATCACATGTGAAAAGCTGTTTCATAGGTAATACTGCCTTAGTCAGTATGGGGTGTTAGAATACTATGGACTGAGTGGCTTATAAACAACAGAGATGTTTTTCTCACTTCTCAAGGCTGGGAAGTCTAAGATAAAGGTACTGGCAGATTAAGTGTCTGATGAGGGTCCATCTACTGATTCATAGTAGGCTGTTTTCTTGCAATAATTTTACATGTTGAAAGGACAAAGGAGCTCTCTTGGGCCTCTTGAGAAAGGGCACCAATGCCATTTGTGAGGGCTCCACTCTCATGACCTAATCATATCTCAAAGGCCACCTCCAAATACTATCACACTGGGGATTAGGTTTCAACATATGAATTTTGGGGAACACAAATATTCAGTCTATAGCAAACATAAATCAAGAAAAATCACCTGTTAAATAATATGGTGGATTATAAAAAAATGTCCACAGCATCTTCCATTAAGGAGTGGGATCTCTTTCAACATCCCTTGAATTTGGATTTAGCCATGTGTCTTAAATTGGCCAATGGGATGCTAACAAACTTGTTGCAAGGAGAGGCTTGAAAAGCGCTTGTGCATAAGAATGTGTTTTCTGGCTGTGTTTGAAACTCATCCATCATATAAAGAAGCTAGACTAGCCATGAGGAAGTCCGGACACAGAAGCCAGTCTTAAAAAGAAAAGTAGATGTGGCTTTTTCCAGTAGAATGGACTAGATCTTATACATGGAAAGCCACACATTTTTTAAGAGAGTAGGATAAGTATAAACTAAAAGAGACAGACAGTTTAAAATGAAAAGACACTTTTGTCTCCAACTTTCTGTAGGCAGGCAACAGGCTGCAAATTCTACTCTGTCAAAAACATGGTCATTTCATTTAGAAAAAGAAAAATGTCTCAGATGACAGAGCCAAAATCCCAGAGGGCACAGCCATGGAGAACAATAAACGTGGGGAAAAAGCCGCTGCCCAGAGGACAGGATATTCTTGGGGCGCCTGGGTGGTTCAGTGGGTTAAGCGTCTGTCTTCAGCTCAGGTCATGATCCCAGGGACCTGGGATCGAGTCCCGCATCGGGCTCCCTGCTCTGTGCAGAGCCTGCTTCTCCTTCTCCTGCCCACTTGTGCTCTCTCTCTATCTCTGTCTCTCTCTCTCAAAAAATAAATAAAATCTAAAAAAAAAACATTAAAAAAAATTTTCCACTTTCCATCTTTTCTTCAGTAAGTATTTACAGTTATATATTGCTGTTTAACTTTACTTGCATTCTAAAAACTTTGATATCATATTTTAGTTATTATACAATTTGATATATTTTAAATTTTTATTATGCATTACTTTTATCCCTGAATTATGTACACAATTCCATATATACAAAATATTTAAAATATGTATTTTTATAAATTTCTAATTTAATGTTATTTGCTCTGACACCAAGGTCCAGGTGATATCAATTCCCTAAATTTGTTGAGACTTGCTTCTTGGATCCATTATGAAAATAATTCTTGTAAAAACCTTTGTTTGATAGGGAGAGGTTAAAAATGGCAGAGGAGTAGGGGACCCTATTCCAACCGGTCCCCAGAATTGAGCTAGATATCTACCAGACCACTCTGAACACCCACAAAATCAGCCCAAGATGTAAGAAGATAGATCTGGATCTCTACAAACAGAATATTGCAAGCAGTTGGTTTCGAGGTAGGAAGTGGGGAGCCATGATTCCGTGGGCAGATATCGGAGGATAAATGGAAAGTGGAGGGAGCCCAGCCCTCGGGATCCTACACTGCTGGTGAGTGATAGCCTCCTGTGCTGGGGATGGGGCACAGACTCGCAGATCAGTAGCAACGGGGAAAGGACTTTAGGGCAGCTCCCCAGACGGAAACCCAGAGCAGCAGGGCCATGGGTGCAAACCAGGGGCGGCTGGTGGTTTTAGAACCACAAAGGGCTGAGACATTCCCTGACCTGGGGACGAGGACTGGAAGCACTGCTGAAGGGCACACAACTCAGGACGTTTCAGTTTATAGCAGCACAGACAGAAACAGAGATAGTGTGGCCTGGAGAGCTCACTGAAGAGCAGACTGTGATCTCTCTGCTCTGAGGCAGAGGGTTGGAAAAGATCTCTTCTGCTCTGACTCTCAGAAGGGACACAGAAAGCCTCCAGGGAAAGCCACCAGGGAACAAAAGCCTCCAAAACCAGTTTCCACTGAGCCCATCCCCCACCACAGGGGCAGGGCAACTCTGCCCAAACAGGGTTGCCTGAGTAACAGCATGGCAGGCCCCTCCCCAAGAGCCATGCTGGAAAAACAAGAGGCCAGCAAACCTAAGGTCCCTATAAAACAGGCGCATCTTGCTTGGGTTGTGGTCAATAATTTGGACTCTGTACATTCCCTCAACCACCCCTCAACAGAATGACTAGGAGGAGGAAACTCCAAAATAGGAAAGACTCAGAGACCATGACTTATGCCACAGAATTACAAATGGATTCAGATATAACCAAGATGTCAGAGATGGAATTCAGGGTAGCAATTGTGAAGATGATAGCTAGAATGGAGAAGTCGATTAATGGCAACATAGAGTCTCTAAGGGCAGAAATGAAAGCTGAATTGGCAGAATTTAAAAATGCTATCAATGAGATCCAATCTAATCTAGATAATCTAACAGCGAGGGTAAGCGAGGCAGAAGAATGAATTAGTGATTTAGAAGACCAATTAATAGACAAGAAGGGAAAAGAGGAGGCCAGGGGAAAACAACTCAGAATCCATGAAAATAGAATCAGAGAAATAAGTGACACCATGAAACGTTCCAATGTCAGGATCCCTGAGGGGGTGGAGAGAGAGAGAGGACTGGAAGATATATTTGAGGATATCATAGCTGAGAAATTCCCTAATCTGGGGAATGAAACAAACATTCGTGTCCTAGAGGAAGAGAAGACCCCTCCCAAGATCAAGGAAAACAGGCCAACACCTCGGCATGTAATAGTAAAACTCGCAAATCTTAGAACCAAGGAAACCATCTTAAGGGCAGTTAGGGGGAAGAGATTCCTTATGTACAGAGGGAGAAACATCAGAATAATGTCAGACCTGTCCACAGAGACATGGCAAGCCAGAAAGGGCTGGCAAGACATATTCAGGATACTAAACAAGAAGAACATGCAGCCAAGAATACTTTATCCAGCAAGGCTGTCATTTAGAATGGATGGAGAGAATCAGAGCTTCCAAGACCAGCAGAAACTGAAAGAATATGTGACCACTAAGCCGGCCCTGCAAGAAATGTTAATGGGGGTTCTATAAAAGGAGAAAGACCCCAAGACTGATATAGAACAGAAATTTACAGAGACAATCTATAGAAACAAGGACTTCACAGGCAACATGATGACAATAAATTCATATCTTTCAATAATCACTCTCAATGTGAACAGCCTAAATGCTCCCATAAAATGGCCCAGGGTTGCAGATTGGATAAAAAGACAGGACCCATCCATATGCTGTCTATAAGAGACTCATTTTGAACCTAAAGATACATCCAGACTGAAAGTGAAGGGATGGAGATCCATCTTCCATGCCAACGGACCTCAAAAGAAAGCTGGGGTAGCAATTCTTATATCAGACAAATTAGATTTTAATCTAAAGACTGTAGTTAGAGACACAGAAGGACACCCTATCATTCTTAAAAGGTCTACCCAAAAAGAAGATCCAACAATTGTAAATATCCACACCCCCAACATGGGAGCAGCCATATACATAAGCCAGCTATTAACCAAAATAAAGAGTCCTATTGATAACAACACATTAATTGTAGGGGACCTCAATACTCCACTCTCAGCAATGGACAGATCATCTAAGCAGAAAATCCACAAAGAAACAAGAGCTTGGAATGACACACTGCACCAGATGGACCTCATAGATATATACAGAACATTCCACCTTAAAACAACAGAATACTCATTCTTCTCAAGCGCACATGGAACTTTCTCCAGAATAGACCACATACTGAGTCACAAATCAGTTCTCAACTGATACCAAAAGATTGGGATTATTCCCTGCATCTTCTCAGACCATAATGCTTTAAAACTGGAAATAAATCACAAGAAAAAAATTTGGAGGAAATTCAAACACTTGGAAGCTAAAGACCACTCTGCTCAAGAATGTTTGGGTCAACCAGGAAATAAAGAAAAACTTAAACAATTCAGGGAAACTAATGAAAATGAATACACATCAGTCCAAAACCTATGGGATACTGCAAAGGCGGTCCTAAGGGGGAAATACATAGCCATCCAAGCCTCACTCAAAAAAATAGAAAAATCCCGAATTCACCAACTAACTCTACACCTTAAAGAACTGGAGAAAAGGCAACAAACGATGCTTAAGCCACGCATTGGAAGAGAAATAATTAAGATTTTTAGAGCAGAGATCAATGAATTAGAAACCAGAAACACAGTAGATCATATCAACAAAACTAGAAGGTGGTTCTTTGAAAGAATTAATAAGATCAATAAACCACTGGCCAGCCTTATCCAAAAGAAAGGACCCAAATTAATAAAATTATGAATGAAAGGGGAGAGATCACAACTAACACCAAAGAAATAGAAACAATTATTAGAAATTATTATCCACAACTATATGCCAATGAATTGAGCAAATTGGATGAAATGGATGCCTTCCTGGAAACCTATAAACTCCCAAGACCGAAACAGAAAGAAATTGACAACCTGAATAGGCCAATAACCAGTAATGAGATTGAAGCAGTGATCAAAAACCTCCCAAAAAACAAGAGTCCAGGGCCTGATGGATTCCCTGGGGAATTCTACCAAACATTCAAAGAAGAAATAGTACCTATTCTCCTGAAGCTGTTTCAAAAAATAGAAACAGAAGGAAAGCTTCCAAACTCATTCTATGAGGCCAGCATTACCTTAATCCCCAAACCAGGCAAAGACCCCATCAAAAAGGAGAATTTCAGACCAATACCCTGATGAATACGGATTCCAAAATCCTCAACAAAATCCTATCTGTTAGGATCCAACAATACATTAAAAGGATCATTCCACAACCAAGTGGGATTTATCCCTGGGATAAAAGGGTAGTTCAATATTTGCAAATCAATGTGATAGAACACATTAATAAGAAGAGAGAGAAGAACCATATGGTCCTCTCAATTGATGCAGAAAAAGCATTTGACAAAATACAGCATGCTTTCCTGATTAAAACTCTTCAGAGTATAGGGATAGAGGGCACATTCCTCAAGTTCATAAAATCCATCTATGAAAAACCCACAGTGAATATCATCCTCAATGGGGAAAAGCTGAGAGCCTTTCCTTTAAGATCAGGAAAACGACAAGGATGCCCACTCTCAGCACTATGTTCAACATGGTACTAGAAGTCCTAGCAACAGCAATCAGACAACAAAAAGAAATAAAATGTATTCAAATTGGCAAAGAAGAAGTCAAACTTTCTCTGTTTGCAGATGATGTGATACTTTATGTGGAAAATCCAAAAGACTCCACCCCCAAATTACTAGAACTCATACAGCAATTCAGTAATGTGGCAGGATACAAAATTAATGCACAGAAATGAGTTGCTTTCTTATACACTAACAATGCAAGTGTGGAAAGAGAAATTAGAGAAATTCCATTTACAATAGCACCAAAAACTGTAAGATATCTTGGAATAAACCTAACCAAAGAGGTAAAGGATCTATACTCTAGGAACTATAGAACAGTCATGAAAGAAACTGAAGAAGACACAAAAAAATGGAAACACATTCCATGCTAATGGATCAGGAGAATAAACATTGTTAAAATGTCTATGCTGCCCAGAGCAATCTATACCTTCAATGCCATCCTGATCAAAATTCTAATGACATTTTTAAAGTGCTGGAACAAACAATCCTAAAATTTGTATGGAATCAGAAAAGACCCTGAATTGCCAAGGAAATGTTGAAAAAGAAAAACAAAGCTGGGGGCATCACGTTGCCTGATTTCAAGCTATATTACAAAGCAGTGATATATTACCAAGACAGCATGGTACTGGCACAAAAACAGACTTATAGACCAATGGAACAGAATAGAGAACCCAGATATGGACCCTCAACTCTATGGTCAAATAATCTTTGACAAAGCAAGAAAAAATATGCAATGGAAAAAAGACAGTCTCTTCAGTAAATGGTGCTGGGAAAATTGGACAGCTATATACAGAAGAATGAAACTGGACCATTCTCTAACACCATTCACAAAGATAAACTCAAAATGGATGAAAGACCTCAATGTGAGACAGGAATCCATCAAAATCCTAGAGGAGAACATAGGCAGTAACCTCTTTAACATCGGCCACAGCAACTTCTTTCAAGATACATCTCCAAAGGCTAGTGAAATAGAAGCAAAAATGAACTTTTGGGACTTCATCAAGATAAAAAGCTTCTGCACAGCAAAGGAAACAGTCAACAAAACAAAGAGGCAACCCACAGAATGGAAGAAGATATTTGCTAATGAAACTACAGATAAAGGGCTGGTATCCAAGATCTATAAAGAACTTCTCAAACTCAACACCCAAAAAACAAATAATCAAGTCAAAAAATGGGCAGAAGACATGAACCGACACTTCTCCAAAGAAGACATACAAATGGCTAACAGATACATGAAAAAATGTTCATCATCATTAGCCATCAGGGAAATTCAAATCAAAACCACACTGAGATATCACCTCACACCAGTTAGAATGGCAAAAATTGACAAGGCAACAAACAACAAATGTTGGAGAGGTTGTAGAGAAAGGGGAACCCTCTCACACTGTTGGAGGGAATGCAAGTGGGTACAGCCACTTTGGAAAACAGTGTGGAGGTTCCTCAAAAAGTTAAAAATAGAGCTACCCTATGACCCAGAATTGCACTACTGGGTATTTACCCCAAAGACACAGATGTAGTGAAAAGAAAGGCCATATGCACCCCAGTGTTCATAACAGCAATGTCTGCAATAGCCAAACTGTGGAAAGAGCTGAGATGCCCTTCAACAGACGAATGGATAAAGAAGATGTAGTCCATATATACAATGGAATATTATTCAGCCATCAGAAAGGATGAATACCCAACTTTTACATCAACATGGAGGGAAATGGAGGAGATTATGCTATGTGAAATAAGTCAAGCAGAGAAAGTCAATTATCATATGGTTTCACTTATTTGTGGAACATAAGGAATAGCATGGAGGACATTAGGAGAAGGAAGGGAAAAATGAAGGGCGGGAAATCAGAGGGGGGAGACAAACCATGAGAGACTATGGACTCCGAGAAACAAACTGAGGGTTTTGGAGGGTGGGGGGGATGGGTTAGCCTGGTGATGGGTATTAAGGAGGGCACGTACTGCATGGAGTACTGGGTGTTATACAAAAACAATGAATCATGGAACACTACATCAAAAACTAATGATGTACTGTATGGGGACTAACATAACATAATAAAATAAAATAAAAATTTAAAAAATCTAACAAAATGATATCATAACAGTTTCAGAATTTTATAAAAATTAATATCAATATATTATTTATAATTAATGCCGTTATGTCATTGTTCATTATAATAAAGTTTAATTTTCTCTTCCAACATTCCTTGAACTATGAAGTAACAAACTTGTTATTTGATAGCTACATACTTGAAATATAGCTTAAAAAAATGTCTTATAAGCAGTATAAACATGTAAGCCTTAATGATACTCACAGTAAGATTTAGATCCTTGAGACAACTGGAAACCACACATGGCCCTCTGATTTTCATATCCTCCTTATTCTCATTTTTTATTTTAAACATTGCCAAAAATGGGTGAAAGTATTCGTACACATATCCAATTTTTTCACCAGGAGGAGCCTCAACTTTTAGCTACAAAAGATTGAAAATTGTAGTATTGATCAAATGAGATTTGTTTGATTTGTAGGCAACAAATTAGTTATGTGCTACCTATTAGCATTTCGTACATATATAAACAGAACTTTCTGTGTTTAAGGCATGCCCTATATTTGGGAACGGACATGATGTGAAAAAAACCAGCGTTTAGATATTGAGACCCTTCGGGTAAGACCTGATGCTGCTACTCAATAACTACCTGAAATGTGGACATATCACTAAATTCTCTGAAATTCATTGTCTATTTGCAAATGGGGGATAATAATTTTTAAGTGCTTATGAATATAACTTTCTAAATTGCCATGTCCGTAAGACATGCCTTAAAATATAGTCACATCGACAACTATTTTTATTACCAATATGACAAAAACTTTTGTCCCTGTAGGCAAATGTAAGTATGATTTCACTGAAATACTTTATGTTTATTGTGATTTAAAGCCCAATTCAGAGATTGATTGTTTAAATTATGGTATACCATACACATGATGGGTTATTATCCCGCCATTTGTAAGAATTGAAGAAGCCCTATACGTACTGATGTAATCTTCAAGTTATATTGTATATGTTAAAAAATTGTAGAAGTGGGGTACCTGGGGGCGCCTGGGTTAGTAAAGTGTTTGCCTTTGGCTCAGGTCATAATCCCGGGGTCCTGGTATCAAGCCCCGCATTGGGCTCCCTCCTCAGTGGGGAGTTTGCTTCTCCCTCCCCTCTCCCCCTTCCCCAGCTCATGCTCTCCCTCTCTCAAATAAATAAATAAAATCTTAAAAAAAAAAAAAGTGGGGCTAAGTGTCTGACTCTTGGTTTCAGCTCAGGTCAATGATCTCAGAATTGTGAGATCAAGCCCAGAGCCAGGCTCCATGCCCAGCTTAAGATTCTCCCTCTCCCTCTGCCCCTCCCCTCTCTCTAAAAAAACTTGTAGGAAAATATCTTCCAATTATGTTAAAAAGACATATGTATGCCATACATATGTATGCATTACACAAATACTCATAGATTAATTCTGGGAGAATATTTAAACTCATAAAAGCAGTTCCCTCTGAGGAATATAGGAGGCCTAAGAAACAAGAGTTTGAGAGGCACTGTTTCTCTAGAATATATTTTTCTTTCTTTCTCGCTCTTTTTTTTTCTTTCTTTTTCCCTCCCTCCCTTCCTTCCTTCCATAATATAGAAGTATTACTCATTTAAATTACAAATGAAGATGCTAAGTCAAGAAGGTGACAGTGGTGATGTAGCTTAAAAAAAAAAAAAGTAGATGGAAAAATTATAGCTCCACATCTCAAAATAGAAGTAGATGTAGTGAAACAAATGACAACAGCAAGATATTCCTGAGATCCAAGGAATCCAGATATCACTAACAATAAAGAAAGGGATCCCACTCAGTGAAAACTCAAAGGACCAGTCTGAGAAACACAGCTGAAAATGGGATGGGACTTCACAACCCCTAATTTTCTGGCACTCCATTCAATAGCTAAGAAGCACATGCAGAGAAATGCAAATAAAAACCAATATTTTGGAATAGAAAACTTCTAAAAATCTAAAGATCTTGTGATCTTCATTGCCTGAAAAATATTTACAGTGTTGTATATTATTCTTACTCTGCAGATACATATAGTACAAATATATAATTTTCTAATGTATTTCATTCCAGAAAATTCTTTGTAGCCAAACCCAGTCTTTTAACATACTGCTCAGTTTTGACGATTTTTGAAGGAACTCAAATTCATTCTAAATCATATAGAAATAATATTTACCAACCTTTTGTAGGTAGCAGTTTCTTAAAGCTTTATGCATAGTAATGACATCACAGCCTACATTATCCTAAATTGTCATGGTAAAAGATCTTGAAGGTCCACAGAGGTATTGGAGGAAACAATTACTTCTCTCTTCTGCAAAATAAATTCTCTGTCCTTGATTGTTCATGACTTCATAATTGGTACTAGTTTCAAAACAACTGAGAACTAAAGAATGAAACAATGTGGTGATTTATTAGTGGTGTGAGACTTATATAAATTGCCTATCAAATTACCTTCAAATATTGAACATACATTTGATAATAAACTGCTTGGCTTTAAGTCATTTTTCTTCACTGGTATCTTAGTTTCTCCTTACAGAAAAATAAAATAGATGTGCTTGCTACTCTCTGGTTCCTTTTACTGTTAAAATTCTTGCATAGCTTTTTTTGTATCATTTTTGAATTTCTGAGAAATTAACCCAATTTACTAGGAGTTATGTTAATTTTACTCTTCATCTTTTTCTTCTAGGACATGAAAAAGACATTAAGTGTTTAATCTGATAGAAATGAAGAAAAAGTATTTTACTGATGCTAAATTGAGAGACAATAAGCACTCTTATTCATCCACATAAGATAATAATCAAATTCATCTCTTTTACAAGCAAATGGAAATATTATATTTTATCCTAATAATTTTACTTCTGTGATCATACAAACAAAACAGTCTTAAATTTTTTTAAAAAAATGCTTTTCTCCCATTGTGTGGGTTGTCTTTTCACTTTCTTGATGATGTCCATTAAAGCACAAAAGTTTAAAGTTTTTTATGTAGTCCACTTTATCTACTTTTGTTATTTTTGTTTGTGCTGTATCATATATAAGAAACCATTCCTTAGTCCAAGGTCACAATGATTTTATTCCTCTGATTTTCCTAATAGTGTTAGTGTTTTAGGTCTTACATTTGTACCTTTGATTCCTTTCGAGTTAATTTTTGAGGTAGGGTCCAACTTTATTCTTGTGCATGTGGATATACAGTTGTTTCAGCACCATTTGTTGAAGAGATTGTGTTTTTTTCATTGAATTATTTTGGTACCCTTGTTGAAAATCAATTGGGCTTAAATATAAGGGTGTATTTCTGGACTCTTATCTTATTCCATTGAAGTATATGTCTTTCTTTCCTAAGTACCACAGTGTCTTTAGTTCGTAGAAGTTTAGAAAGGGAGAGGAGTGAGCCCTCCAACTTTATTTTTTTTCAAGATTGTTTTGATATTTTGGTCCCTTGAGTTTCCACATAAATTTTAGGGTCACTTCATCAGTTTCTACAAAAAAGCTAACTGTGATTCTGATAGAGATTAATTGTATCTGTAGGTCACATTTGGGAATATTGCCATCTTAACAATATCAAGATTCTAATTCACAAGGATCTACAAACTTTCATTTATTTAGATTTTCTTTAATTTCTTTCAACAATATTTTCTGATTTTCAGAATTTTATGCATCTTATAAAATTTATTCCTAAATATTTTATTTTCTTTGATGCTATTATAAAAATATTTTCTTTATTTTAGAAAATAAAAAATAATAATAAATAATAATATTTTATTTTAGTTCATTGCAAGTTTATAGACATATAAATGACTTCATTTCATTTATTGTAAATATTGCAATTTTACTGAACTCATTTTTTAATTCTAATAATATTTTAGAGGAGCCCTTAAAGGGTTTTCTATATAAGACTATGCCATCTCCAAATAGAAAAAAAATTATTTTTCTTTTCCAATTTTGATGATTCTATCTAATTTTCTTGCTTAACTGATCTGGCAAGAGCTTTTACTACAATGTTGAATACATTTCACTTTATTGTGCTTTGCAGATATCACATTTTTTACAAGTTGAATGTTTGTGGCAACCCTGCATCCAGCATGTCTATCAATACCATTTTTCCAAGAGCATTTACTCACTTCATGTCTCTGTCACATTTTGGTAATTCTCACAATATTTCAAACTTTTAAAAATTATTATTACATTTATTATGGTGAAATGTGATTGGTGCTCTTTGATGTGACTATTGTAATTGTTTGGGGGTGCTACAAACATTCATTGAGTAATGCTTTTTTGTGTTCTGATTGCTCCACCAACAGGCCATTCCCTCTTTTCTCTCCCTCTCTATTGGTCTCCCTATTCTCGGAGACATAACAATATTGAAATTAGGACAATTAATAACCCTACACTGACCTCTAAGTGTTCAAGTGAAAGGAAATGTTGCATGTCTCTCACTTCAAATCAAAAGCCAGAAATGATTAAGTTTTAGTGAAGAAGGCATGTTGAAAACTAAGATAGGCCAGAAGGTAGGCCTCTTGAACCAAATAGCCAAGTTGTGAATGCAAAAGAAAAGTTCTTGAAGGAAATTAAAAGTGCTACTCCAGTGAACACATGAATAAAAAAGCAAAACCGCCTTATTGCTGAAATGGAAAAAGTTTTAGTGGTCTGGATTGAAGATCAAACAAGCCACAAACATTCCCGAAAGCCAGGGCCTAATCCAGAGTAAGGTTCTAACTCTTCGTCATTCTAGGAAGGCTGAGAGAGATGAGGAAGCTGCAGAAGAAAAGTTTGAAGCTACAAATATTGGTTTATGAGGTTTAAGGGAAGAAGCTGTCTCCATAACTTAAGGTGAAATATGTGCTGATGTAGAAGCTGCAGCAAGTTATCCTGAAGATCTAGCTAAGATAATTAATGAAGGTGGCTACACCAAACAACAGATTTTCAATGTAGATGAAACAGGCTTCTATTGGAGGAGATGCCATCTAGAACTGATAGCTAGAGAAGAGAAGCCAATGCCTGGCTTCAAAGCTTCAAAAGACAGGATGATTCTCTTGTTAGGGGCTAATGCAGCTGGTGACTTGAAGTTGAAGCCAGTTCTCATAGACCATTTTGAAAATCTTAGGGCCCTTAAGAATTATGTTAAATCTACTCTGCCTGTGCTCTATAAATAGGAGAATCAAGCCTGGATGACAGCACATCTGTTTATAACATGGCTTATTGAATATTTTAAGCCCACTGTTGAGATCTACAACTCAGAAATATAGATTCCTTTCAAAATAGTACTGCTTATTGACAATGGTCACCCAAGAGTTCTGATGAAGGTGTACAATAAGATTAATGTCATTTTCATGCTTGCTAACACAACATTCATTCTGCAGCCCATGCATGGATCAAGGGGTAATTTTGACTTTCAAGTCTTATTATTTAAGAATTACATTTTGTAAAGCCATAGCTATTATAGGTACTGATACCTCTGATGGGTCTGAGAAAAGTAAACTGAAGACCTTCTGGGAAGGATTCACCATTCTAGATGCCATTAAGAACATTTGGGATTCATGGGGAGAAGTCAAAATATCAGCATAAACAAGAGTTTGGGAGAAGTTGATTCCAACCCTGATGGATGACTTTGAGGGGTTCACGACTTCAGTGGAGGAAGTAACTGCAATGTGAAAATAACAAGAGAACTAGAATTAGAAGTGGACCTTGAAGATGGGACTGAGTTGCTGCAATCTCCTGATAAAATTAACAGATGAGGAGGTGCCTCATATGGATGAACAAAGAAAGTGGTTTCTTGAAATAGGATCTACACCTAGTGGAGATGCAAGGATTTAGAATATTACATAAACGTAGTTGATACAGCAGCAATTGGATTTGAATAGATTGACTCTAATTTTGAAAAAAGTTCTACTATTGGTAAAAAGCTGTCCAATAGCATCACATACAACAGAGAATTTCTGCTTTTATGAAAGGAGGAGTTGGTTGATGCAGCAAATTATTGTCTTATTTTAAGAAATTGCCACATCCAGCCATCCCAACCTTCAGAAATACCACCCTGATTAGTCAGCTGTTGTCAACATTGAGGCAAGACCATCCACCAGCAAAAAGATCAGGACTCACTAGAAAGCTCAGAAAATTAGCATTTTTTAACAATAAGGTATTTTTAAATTAAAATATGTACATTGTTTTTTAGACATAATGTTATTGCACACTTAATAGACTATAATATAGTGTAAAGAGAACTTTTATATGCACTGGGAACCCAAAAAACTTATTTGCCTTACTTTATTGTGACATTAGCTTTATTGTGTTCTGGAACTGAACCTGCAATATCTCCAAGGTATGTCTATACAGGCTACCCTTTCATCATTGAGTATTCTTGGCTCCCTTATAAAAAAAGTAGTTGATCTTATCTGGATTTATTTCTGGACTCAATTATGCTCCATTTGTCTGTGTGTCTGCTTTTATGCCAGTACCATACTGTTTTTTTTAGGTAAAATTGGCAAATAAAAATGTAAGACATTTAAAGTGTACAATGTGATGGATTTGATATATGTATACATTGTGAAAGGATTTCCCCCCTTTGGGTTAGTTAACACATTCATCACCCATATATTTACTTGCTTTTTAAATGAGAACATTTAAGTTCTATTCTCTTATCAAATTTAAATTATATAATGTTATCAACTATAGTCACATATTATACATTAGATTCTCTGAAATTATTCATCTTATAACAGAAAGTTGATGCCCTTTTACCAAACTCTTTCTTTTCCCTACTCCTCAGGCCCTGCCAACCACCGTTTTGCTACACTCTGTCTTATGAGTTCAACTTTTTTTTTTTTTTTAAGATTCCATACACAAGTATACCATGCAATATTTGTATTTCTTTGTCTGGCTTATTTCACTCAGCATAACACCCTCTGTGTTTATGCATGTTATCACAAATGGCAGGATTTTCTTCATTTTTAAGACTGAATAGTATTCTTTTGTGTAATCTATACCATATTTTCTTGACCCATTCATTCACTGACAGATACTTAGATTGCTTCTATACCTTGGCTGTTGTGAATAATGCTGGAATTAATGTGGGAGTCTTCAAGATCAGAGTTTCATTTATTTTGGATATATACCCAAAAGGAAGATTGCTGGATCATATGGTAGTCCTATTTTTAATTTCTTGAGGAACTTCCATAATGTTTTTCATACTTTTTGCACAAATTTACCTTCCCATCAAGAGTACACAAATGTTCTTTTCTCCACATCCTCTCCAGCACTTGTTATCTTTTGTTTATTTCAAAATAGCTATTTTAACAGGTGTGAGGTGGTATCTCATTTTGGTTTTGATTTGCATTTCCCTGATGATTAATAATGTTGAGCACCTTTTCATGTACCTGTTGGCCATTTGTATTTCTTCTTTGGAAAAAAAAAAATCTATTCAATTCCTCTGCCCTTTTTAAAATGGGATTTTCTTTCCTGATAAAGAGTTGTATGAGTTTGTTATATATTTTTGTTATTAACCTTTATCAGATGTGTGATTTTCAAATATTGTCTATTTTCTATCATTCAGTAGGTTGCCTTTTCATTTTGTTGATGATTTCCTGTGCTGAGCAGAAGCTTTTTAGTTTCATGTAGTCTCACTTGTTGATTTTTTTCTTTTATTGCCTTTGCTTTTGTTGTCAAATCCAAAAAATCATTTCCAAGACCAATGTCAAGAAGCTTAACCCTTTGTTTTCTTTTAGGATTTTATGGTTTCTGGTTTTACATTCAAGTCTTTCATCCATTTTGAGTTGATTTTGTGTATGGTGTAAGATAATGGTCCAGTTTCATTCCTTTGCAGGTGGATACCAGTTTTTTCTGGCACCATTTATTAAAAAGACTGTCATTTCCCATTATATATTCTTGACTTCTTCCTTGAAAATTAATTGACCAAATATGCATATGTGGGTTTATTTCTGGGCTCTCTATTCTGTTCCATCTATGTGTCTGTTTTTATTCAATATCATACTGTTTTGGTTATGTAGCTTTGTATATAGTTTGAAATCAGAATGCCTCCATTTTTTGTTTCTCTCTTAGGATTGCTTTGACTATTGGGGGTCTTTTGTGGTTCAGTTTGAATTTTAGGATTTTGAAAAATTTGTGAAAAGTTTTTTTGAAGTTTGATAGGTGTTGCATTGAATCTATAGATGGCTTTTGGTATTATGGACATTTAAGAATGTTAATTCGTCTGATCCAAGAACATGGGAGGTATTTCCATTTATTTTGTCTTCAATCTCTTTTGTCAATGTCTTACAGTGTTCAGTGTAAAGGTTTTTCACCTCCTCAGTTAAATTTATTCCTAAGTATTTTGTTGTTCTTGATGTCATTATAAGTGAGATTGCTCTCTTAATTTCTCTTTCAGATAGTTCCTTATTAGTGTATAGAAACAGCACTGATTTCTGTATGTTGATTTTATATTCTGCAACTTTACTGAATTTGTCGATTAGTTCTAACAGTTTTTTATAGGAGTCTGTAAAATCTTCTATATATAGGATTATGTCATCTACAGAGACAGTTTTACTTGTACCCCCCCCCAGTATGAATGCCTTTTATATCTTTTTCTTGCTTAACTACTGTAGTTATTAGTTCAAATATTATGCTGAATAGGACTAGTGAAACTGGGCTCTCCTGTCTTATTCCTGATCTTAGAGGAAAAGCTTTCAACTGTTCACTGTTGAGTGTGATGTTAGCTATGGGCTTGTCATATATGGCTTTTAAAATGTTGAGATGCATTCCTTCTATACCTAATTAGTTGAGAGTTTTTATCATGAAAGTATGTCAGATTTTGTCAAATGCTTTTTCTGCATCTATTGAATGATCATATGATTTTTCATTTTTATTTTACTAATGTGGTATATCACATATATTGATTTGCACATGTTGAAACACCCTTGCATCTCTGAGATGAATTCTATTTGATTATTTTAATATGTTGTTTTATTTGGTTTGCTAATATCTTGTTGAAGATTTTTGCATCTATATTCATTAGAGATGTTGACCCATAATTTTCTTTGTTTGTAGTGTCCTTGGCCTGGTTTTGGTATCAGGATAATGCTGGCCTTATGAAATGAGTTTGGGAGTGTTTCCTGCTCTTCAAATTTTTGAAAGTTTGAGGAGGATTGTCATTAAATTTTTAAACGTTTGGCAGAATTTACCATGAAACCGTCTGATTCTGAGCTTTTCTTTGTTGGAATTTGTTTGATTACTGATTCAATCTCCTTACTAGAAATTGTTTAATTCAAACTTTCTATTTCATCATGATTCAGTCTTGGTAGGGGTTGCATGTTTCTAGGAATTTATCCATTTTAGGTTATCTAACTGATAGCATATCATCATTCCTAGTAGTCTCTTATGATTCTCTGAATTTCTGTGGTATCAATTATAATGTTTCCTTCATTTCTGATTTGATGTATTTGTCTTCACTCTTTTTTTCTTAGTCTAGCTAAAGGTTTGTTGATTTTGTTTATCTATTGAAAAAGCCAGCCCAGTTTTATTGATATTTTCTATTGTTTTTCTGGTTTTATTTCACTTATTTCTTTCTGATCTTTGTTATTTCTTTCCTTCTTCTAATTTGGACTTCATTTTTTTTTTAAATTAATTTGTTTATGTGTATAGTGAGGATATTTATTTGAGAGTTTTCTTTTTTTCTAATGCAGCTGTTTATTGCTATAAACTAGAACTGCTTTTGCTGCATCTCATAAATTTTCATATGCTGTATTTACAATTTCATTTATTTTAAGATATTTTTTGAACTCTTATTTTTTTGGCCCTTTGGTTATATAAAGTGTTTTGCTTAATTTTCATGTATTTGTAAAATTTCCAGTTTTCCTCCTGTTATTGATTTCTATTTTCATACTTTTGTCATCAGAAAAGATATTTGGTATAGTTTCAATCTTCCTAAATTTGCTAAGAATTGTTTGTGACCTGACATATAATCCATCTTGGAGAATGTTCCATGTGTACTTGCAAAGAATATGTATTCAGCTGCTGTTGGATGGAATGCTCTGTATATGTTTGTTAGATCCATTTGATTATAGTTCAAGTTCACTGTTTCTTTTTTGATTTTATATGTGGATGACCTATTAAATGGTGAAAGTGGAGTATTGAAGTCTATTATTATTGTATTTGTCCCTTCAGATTTGTTTGTATTTGTTTGATATATTTAGCTGCTCTGATGTTGGGTTAATATATATTTATAATTGTTTTATCTTCTTCATTAACTGAACCCTTTATCATTATATAATTACCATCTGTCTCTTGTTTATGATCTTTGACTTAAAGTTTATTTTGTTAATATAAGTATTGCTATCTCTGCTCTCTTTTGATTTTCATGGATTTTCTATCCCTTCACTTTGAGTCTAGGTGTATCCTTAAAGTTGAAGTGAGTTATTTATAGGCAGCATATAGTTGAGTTTTGTTTTTGTCCTCTCAGCCACTTGATGCGTTTTGCTTGGACACTTTAATAATTTACATTTATACTAATTATTGATAGGTAAGGAATTTCTAATGCTATCTTATTGTTTTCTGGCTATTTTATACTTCTCCTCTTGCTATCTTCCTTTGTGAATTGATGATGTTTCATAGTGCTATGCTTCGATTCTCTTTTCTTTATCTTTTGTGTATCTACTGTAGGTTTTTGTTTTGTTGTTAGCAGGAAGCTTACATAAAATATCTTATCGCTATACCAGTCCATTTAGAACTGATAAAAACTTAACTTCAATTGCATATAAAAACTCCATACTTTTATTTCCCTCCCTCAAATTTTATGTTTATGAAGTCACAATTTATCTCTTTTTATATAGTTTAGCAAATTATAGTTATTTTTAATCCTTTTGTCTTAACTTTTATACTAAAGTGATTTATACACTATCATATTACAGTATGAAAATATTGTGAATTTGATTATGTACTTACCTTTACCAGTGTGTTTTATATTTTTATAAGTTTTCATGTTACTAATTAGTGTTCTTCCATTTCTTTCATTGAAGAACTCCTTTCAGCATTTCTTGTAAGGCAGACCTACTGGTGATGAACTCCCTTAGCTTTTTTGGGGGAGGACGTCCTTATTTCTCCTTCATTTTTGAAGGACAACTTTTCCAGGTGAAGTATTCCAGGTTGGCAGTTTTTTCTTTCTGTATTTTGAATATATCATCCCACTCTCTCCTGGCTTGCTAAGTTTCTGCTGAAAAAGTTGCTGGTAGCCTTATAGGGGGGTTACCTTGTATGTGAGTTTTATTCCTCCTGTTATTTTTATCATTATCTTAAAAAATTAGACAGTCTTATTGTAGTGTGTCTAGGAGAAAATATTTGGAATTGAAATTTTGGGGGAATCTATGAGCTTTATGAACCTGAAGTCCAAATCTATCCTCGGATTTGAGAAGTTCTTGGCCATTCTTTAAATAAGCACTATGCCCTCTTCTTCCTTTCTTATACTTCTGTCAACCCACTTAGGGATTCTGAGGCTTTCTCAGACCTTTTCTATGGATGTGCCTGCTTCACATTTCTTGTTCCTTCTTGGTGGTAATCCTTAAGGTTGTATGCTTTCTCTTGATGCTACAAAGTCAGGCCATGTGCTGATAGCTTCCTGTTTACTTTCCCTAGGTCAGTGCTGAATGTTCAAGTTTGTGTGATTTTTTTTCTAATTCCACATAGTTGTGCCTGTTTTCTTTGTGCTCGCTAGCTATCTGGAAAAGTTCGCTTTTGCCAGTTTTGGGAGTATGCACGGGGAGATGGTCACCAGGAGGGGATGTGTGTGTGAGACACACGGAGTGTTGGGGGTACCTGTGGGACAGTTGGGAGGCTCTATAGGGGAGGCATCCCCAGTGGGTTGTGAATGGGCTATAGATGGAGTTTGTGACAGAGTTGGTAGGATCCATGTCCTTTGATGCCCTCCTATAGCCCTAGAAGCAGTTCTCCAAGTTGCCTCCTCATTGTTCTACTCAGTATTCAGGATAAGTGAGAAAGAAGTGGGTCTCTTTGGCACATCTGGGGAAGCTGGAAACTCACCTGTTCAACTTTCCCCTGTGCAGAAATCATGAGCCAAAAAGTTCTCTCTTGGTAGTGAGCTCTGCTGCCTTGGGGGAAGGGTGATGTGGGTAAAGTGAAGCTATTTCTCTTACCCTCTTCAGTGTGTCTAATCTCTAATATGTTTTTGCTCCGGAGGTGTGCAGGAGTATGTCTGCTGGACTCCAGGACTTCACAAAGGCACTCACATGTATATGTGAATGTCAGAATCAGTCTTCTTTGGGGAATATGGTAGAAAACTCCAGTTTTGTCACTTAATGATGTTATTCTGCCTCATCCCAGTTTTACAGATAAAAAATATGAGTCTCAAAATGCTTTGTTGTCATTTAAATTTATAAATAGAGGAGCTAGAAAGAGAACCCAGGTATGCTGAAGAGGAGGAATAGCAGGAGTCATTGAGATGGATCAAGGAATGGAGTAGGTAGTATGGTGGGAGAAATTGTATCAGGGCAGAAAAGAAGAGGCTCATGGAGGGTCAGTTATATTTTATATATGTGGCTAATTATAAGTCAGAAATAAGAGATTTGTTTCTCATGAGCTATAATGCTTGTTTTTCCTATTCTCTAGATATAAATATAAATGTCTGCTTCCTACTTTGGATGCTGAAAGCTCAGTGGGATCTCAGAGATTTGTCCTAAACCCAGGAAAACCCAGGCATCCTCTCCAAAAAGGCAGCCAGCTTTTCACTTATATCAGAATAGCAGTAATAACACCTCTGCAAATTTTTAGATCATTTTGCCTAAAGATTATAGTTTTCTAATATAAGTTATAAAATCTCCATTTGATAGGCCACAAAGAGGACCATGGGCATTAAAAAGGGCAGAAGCCATTTATGGTGACTGAGAGTTGGAACACATCAGTCTCTGGAAGCTCCATGTGAAATGGCTACCTGGGAGATGAATTAGAAGAGGCTTGATCCTCTATCTGGCTCACATTCACAGCCTCTCAAAGTTGTTGTGAGGAAGAGATAGGATACCCAAGCAGCTATGGCAAAGAAACATTCCATTCAGAACTTTGAAGTTAATTAGTTCTATGAATACTTCCATGTGTATTAGGATATAAAGCTAATGATTCTCTGGCAGTCCTGGTCCCTCCACTCCCAATATTGGTTTACTTTTTTGCAGCTTGTGCAAGGCAATGTTCTTGAGAAGTCCCCCTTCATAAGCCTTCAACCAGATTAGGACATTGAAAACCTCCCCATTTTCTGGACCAGGAAGGTGCAAATGAGCGATCCCAGAACTGTACCCTGTTGGCCCTAGCAACCTTGCATCATGGGTTGCAGAAAACAGAAATAAATGATTAAAAGGAATATAGAGACATTATGTTTCACTTAAATTCTAGTATTTCCAGAATTTTGAAAGAGATGTTACCTCTTCACAAACCTCTTTATCCAAAGTTGCCCTCTTAATTTCCTTTTCTTTCAGTCATTGAAAACAATAAGCTATGTTTCCTACTTATCCAAAATTATAAGGTATATAGAAACCTCAAAAACCAGAATTGTTAAAGGGTTATATTCATACCATGAGCTATATTTTAACCATCTTAAAAACATTATAGAGTCTCAATTTTCTTACCTATATATACTTTCATGTTTCATCTAGTTATACAATTTTCCAGTTGTGCATATACTCTCAAGTACTCCTTTTTGAACACTAAAGGAAATTCAAGTATTCCTGTTTTGGTATGTAGAAATCAAGCTGAATTAAAATTATGAGTTCACAATTTAAGGTAAAACTTTAAGAAAACTAAAATTTGGAAAACTAAAATTGGAAAATGAAACTATTGAGTGTGTAAGTTGTTTAGTAAATAAATATACACACATATATAATTATTATTAGTTGAATCATAAGTCAAAACCTAAACTTATGTCACAACTATGCATTGTAGTCTAAGAGAGGACTTCTTTCCTCAGTGTGGAAAACACCAGCTATATCCAATGCTAGGAACAGATAAAATTATTCTTAAAAAAAAAAAAATCTCTCAGAGCATTTTCAGCAACGTCTGAAAGTCATAAAAAAATGCTTAGAGTGTAACATCATCTGAGTTGAGAATCGGTGCATTAACAATAAACATTATAGTAATGATAATAAACAATGTTTATTTAATCCTAACAAAAACCTTAAAAAAGGAATTATTAACTTACGGAAATAAGTCAAAGCTTAGAGAGGTTTCATTAAGATTTTTATCCAAAAATCACACAGCTAGAAAATTCAGGAGCTGAAATCAAATCCTGATCATATTTTGATTTGATAAGCAAAATGCTATAGTTTTACCTATTTCTTACCTGCTCATTTGATTGAATTTAATTATCTACCAGTTACTCTTAATTCCTTAAGGCTACATGAAGTTAATTATTTAAGAAACTTCTATTGATAGAGTGGTTCAACTAATTCGCTAAATATCAACTCCCATAAAACTGAAGAGGCATGGAGGTGAATCTGGCACGATTTCTTCAATTGAAAATTAGATCAGTTCCACCCTTCACAGATGGAGATTTGTGACAATCCAATAACACAGAAGAGTACAGAAAAGCAAGCATGAAAAAAAAAAAAAGAGAGAGAGAGAAATAGACTCCTTATTAAATTGGGTTTTACAGATCTTTGTTACTTTAAGACTGAGACTTGAGTCTTGAGTGGTATCACCTGAGCTGGGAGATTGATCTTTTGGCAAAATTCCAGAAGACTTTGTTCCATAATTTGACACCAAGGGAAGACCTAGGTCATTTTTTTTTTTTTTTTTGGTCTTTAGATACTATATACATTAACAAAGAGTGATAAGAATCAACTCTTTTAAGTATGTCGTTTCTGTAATTACGCAATAATCTTTTCAGCAAGATAAGAAAAGGTAATAAAATCAGTTATCAGTTTAAATCTGTTTCTATTGCTGGAAACATCCAGTTTTTCTTACTTCAAATCCTATTTCCCTCCTACATTCATAAAAAACATCATAAATACTGGCCACAAATACGCCAATTATGGTGAAACTACGAGTCAATACCCTGCATATGAGTACCGACTGCCACTTTTAAGCAGCGGGCGGAGCATTGTTTTTCATTGTTATCCTGTGAACATAAGCACAGATTTAAATAAGCAAAACTCATTTAACAAAATACAAGCTGACTATTGTTTCGATTGGCCTTTTTCTTCCTTAAATTATCTATCACTACGATGCAACTAATACTTATTTAAAATTCAACATTGCATAGTTTAAAACACTTCATAATTTTTTTTTTCAAAAGGAATACCACTTTTTGAAAGACAATCCTAGAAAGTCTCATACATACAAACACAAATCACATTTGGAAGCAAAAAAAAGTGTTTTTTATTTGTTGACTTTTTTTTTTTAATTGGAGATGTACCAAGGAAGGGAAAAATGGGCATAAAGGAGGATATTCAGTGTACTTTCTTGCCCTGAATGAACAGTGAAGACCTATCAGATAAGGACAAGTTGATTGGCTAGTCATTTTGAGAAAATAAAAATCCCACGTTTATGAAATAGTATACTTAAACCATTTTTTAAAGATTTTAATTTATTTATTTGACAGAGACAGAGACAGACAAGCAGGGGGAGCGGCAGGCAGAGGGAGAGGGAGAAGCAGGCTCCCCGCTGAGTAGGGAGCCCGATGTGGGGCTCGATCCCAGGATCCTGAGATCATGACCTGAACTGAAGGCAGACGCTTAAATGACAGAGCTACCCAGGTGCCCCGATTTTGATTCATTTTAAATGTTAAGTATGTGTTGTAAAATGGAGGATAACCAATGAAAGAACACCTTTGCTTCAGGTGCCCTGAAATAATATATTTAAAACACATTCTAACAATGGCAACCTAACAATGGTAGAAATGTTAAATAAATGTTGAACATCCTAAATATGTGTACTTGCATGATTCCCTTAAGTCTTACCTTCGGGGCACCTGGGTGGCTCAGTGAAGCGTCTGCCTTTGGCTCAGGTCATGATCCCAGGGTCCCGGGATCTAGCCCCGAATCAGGTTCTCTGCTCAGCATGGAGCCTGCTTCTCTTTCTCCCTCTGCCCCTCCCCCATTCATTCTCTCTCTCTCAAATAAATAAAATATTTTAAAAAATAAGCCTTACCTTTTAACAGCATAGTAAATGATGTTAACAAATTTATATGCCTGTTAATTATATGTGTGTGTGTGTAGTTATGTGTGTACACAGAGAGAAATACATTTGCTGTTTACATTTTCAAATTTCTTTCCCCAAGAAATATTACATTTCATTTGCTAAGGCAATGGTTCTTAAGTCTGGTGCCCAGATGAGGAGCACCAGTATCACCTTAGAAAGTGTTAGAATGCAAATTCTCAGGCAGTATCTGAGATCCACTAGTCAGAAATTCTGAGAATGGGCCCAGCAATTTGTATTTCATCAAACTTTCTCAGTAATTTTTATGCATGCTAATGTTTGACAATCACTGTGCCATAAGATCCTTAGCTGATGGGTTAGGTAGAATGGGTATGCTTGTTGCAAAGTGAAGTAGAAATTATATTTTTAAGCACTTTTTTAAAAAGTAAAGCAATTGAATAATTTCAGAAAAATTGAACAATGTGAGTGTGATAAATAATCTCAGATATCAAGCTAAAAATAGTATCTCACTTTAAAAGATAAATAATAATAGGTAACACCATTGTGGTGCTTACTGTCAATGTGCCAGGCATGGTTCTAGGAACTTTTCATATAATAGCTCATTGAATGTGTATTGGTGTGTATTGAGAGTATTTCAAGGTGTAGCCACAAGTGAATGAACCCGTCCCCCACATTACTATGCCCACTGAGACATGTGAGACACTGAGGCATAGAAAGGTTATATGATTTGTCCAAAATACAGAACTGATAGAAGGAAACAAGTCACAGAGCAAACAAGTAGCAGACATGGGGTACTAATCTAACTGGAAATTGCCATATTCTCACTTTTTTTTAAGTAGGCTCCATGCCCAGCATGGAGCCCAATGTGCGGCTTGAACTCAAAACCCTGAGATCAAGACCTGAGCTTTTTTGGTGATGGATATTTATTAATTAATATTTGTTTTCTTTGTTAGTTTCTTTTTTCTGCTTTACTGAGATATAATTGACAACATTGTGAAATTAAAGTTATGCAATGTGATCACTATATGTATATAAACGATTATAACAATATGGTTAGTTAACATATCCATCACCTCACAGTTACCATTTTGTGTGTGCGTGCGTGCATGTGTGTGTGTGTGTGAGTGATAACATTTAAGGTCTACTCTCAGCAAATTTCAGTTAACTAGAGTCACCGTGATGTACGTTGGATCTTCCCCTCCATTCTTTTTTTAAGTATTTACACTAACTGAGACTCCCTGTTCTCCACCCACCAAACCCACAGGTGGCTGGAACTTCTGGTAATTACAGAAGGACAAGGGCAGCAATCTAATTAAAGCCTGCTGTGACTGCTCTTATCACAGTCATCAGGAAATATACACCTATTTCTCCCAGGCCTGGGTTTCCCCCTTTGGTAGAACAGACTAGACAACATGTCCCCATTTATTGGAACAGGCCCAAACAGTCATGCCCTACATGATTTGTTAACTACACTGATTCTGACCTGAGTCAGCAGGGGAAACAAGAGGCTTGAGATGCTTAGAAACCTGTGAGCCTGCAAGCCAAGGCACTTTGCATACTTCAAATACTTTGTCTCTCCCTTAATTTCTGAAGCAATTTTCTCCTAAGACTTTCCCCTAGGAGGATACCAATAAGTCCACATGTGACTACACCTCTAAATGCTTGTGAACTAGTGCACACAGATTTCCCCTATTATAATGCCACTGTTACATGATGTGGTGGGTGCCCCATTGCCAGGGTCAGGGGAGTGAAGCTTATGTAGATTCAGCATGACTGAGACCTTACCCCAGCATGGCCAGATTCCCACTACCTTCTAACACTCCTGCGAGCATTCTTGGTTCTGCCTCCTTTCTCTCCTT
This sequence comes from Mirounga angustirostris, assembly GCF_029215605.1. NCBI lineage: Eukaryota > Metazoa > Chordata > Mammalia > Carnivora > Phocidae > Mirounga > Mirounga angustirostris. The sequence continues at coordinate 114,565,289 of NW_026991709.1, read as the reverse complement.
GTTCTGCCTCACTCTCTGGCTAATGATTATCTATTCTCATGCATAATGAACTTAATATTAACTTAGTTTAATTAATTTAATCTAACAGTAAGTAAAATAGATAGCTGTCCCTATTTCTATACAATAACAGATTGTATAATCCATATAGTACCATTTGCATTAATAGTATCTCTAAAACATTACTTATTTTAAAAAAATAAAACATTACTTACTTATTTAGGTTCCACTTATATGAGGTGTGAATATAAAATAAAAACTATTCTACAAGTCATAAAAAGCCATCATACATTAGGTCCACACAACATATACTTCAGCCTCAAAACTTCTACTTTCCATCATTTTTTTCTAATAAGAAGCTTCAATATCCAATGATTTAAAAATTTGCACTGTGTATCCTAAAATATTTTACATAAAATTGATGTTGGAGTAGGTAACCTACTTAAATGACAAAATTTGACAAACTTCTGAAGTTTATTTTGACTACCATATTTCTTTCTTACCATGATTTAACTTGCTTGCTTCCAAAGTAAAACCAAGAAAAACTAAGATAAATAATAGATACCTGGTAAACTACTAGAGACTAATTCATTTTAACAAGACATTAAATATCCTGCTGTGGCATGCTCTTCCCCATTGTCTGCTCTATGGTCCATGGTTAAAAGGCAGATATTTAAAGGGACCAAATCAAAATAATATTCAAGAGAAAATACACTGTCAAGGAAATTTGAAGGGAATTACTGATATAAAAATATTGAGCATTTTTTCACACATATATGGATCAGGAGAGGAGGACAAGGAACAGAAAAAAATCTATGAAAGTTGATTCTGGTAAAGGAAAGTATCAGAAACCAGGGAAAAGATAACAATTTATTGATATTGGAGTACTTATTTATGTAAAATAAAATTAGGTATCCCTCACACTATACCCCCCCCCAAAAAAAAATCAGTTCCAAGTGGATTAATGTCCTATGAAATGCAAACCTGCAAAATAAAACAAACACCTCAAAAATGCAAACCATGAAAACAATAAACAAATATGTCTATTTAAATTTCTGCCCAGGGGTGCCTGGGTGCCCTCAGTTGGTTAAATGTCTGCCTTTAGCTCAGGTCATGATCTCAGGGTCCTGGGATCAAGCCCTGCTCCAGGTTCTCTGCTCAGCGGGGAGTCTGCTTCTCCCTCTCCCATTCCCCCCCTCCCCAGCTCTCTCTCTTTCTCTCAAACATATAAATAAAATCCTTAAAAAAATAAATTTCTGCACAAAAAAGACATCACAAATAATGTGAAAGAAAAGCCACAATCTGGGAGAAAATATTTGCAATGCATATAACTTATAAAAGATTAGTAATCTGAAAAAGAACTGCAAATCCATAGGAAAATAATTAGCAAACCAACAGAAAAAAAAGATCCAAGTATGTAAAAAGGTAATTCATATTAGAGGAAATACGAACATCCAACAAACAAATGAAAATATGTTCAAACTCCTAGAAATCTCAGAAATGCAAATTAAAACAATGAGATTTCTTTTAAAAATATCAGTTGACAAAAACCGAAAATATCAAGATGTGGTAGGTATGTAAAGCAATAGCAATGCTCATATGCTACTGTTGAAACAATAAATTAGCATAACTGATTTGGAGAGCAATGTTAACAATATCTCATAATAATGAAGATGCTCATACTTCTAGAACTACCAATTCCGATAATAGGAATAGCTCTAGAGAGCCTCTTCCATATGCATATAAGGAAACATGTATAGAAATATTCTGTAAGATTGATAATAGAGAAAAGTTAGTGTATTCGGATTCTCTAGAAAAACAGAATGAGGGAGAGGGATGGCAGAAGGGGAAGGTGAGAGGAGGGGAAGAGAGATTTTAAGGAAATTCATTCACATGATTGTAGAGGATGGCAAGTCCAAAATCTGTAGCATAGGCCAACAGATTGGAGACCCAGGGAAGAGATGATGCTGCAGTCTGAGTCCAAAAGGAGTATTTGGCAGAATTCTCTTTTCTTTGAGGGAGGTCAATCATTTTTAGTTAAGGTCTTCAACTGATAAGATGTGGCCCACCAATGTTATGGAGGGTAATGGCTTTAGTCAAAGTCTACTTTAAATGGTAATCTCGTCTTAAAACTTAAACTTAAAACTTTCACAGAATCACGTAGAATGTTTGACCAAATATCTGGATACCTAGGCCTACCCAAATTAACATAATATTAACTATCATAGTTAGCAACAACCAAAATGCCCATCCAGAACAGAATAGGTAAATACATGGTATTATAGTCATAAAACAGAATACTATATATAACCATAAAAGTGTACAAACCAGAGATACAAATATCAACATGGGCAAGGTACAAAAGAAAAAACAGTGAATGAAAAATTTCAATTGCAGAAGGTATGTATAGTAAGATGCCATTTATATCTTTTTAAAGCCCATGAAAAGTAATATTATATGTTATTTATGGATATTTCTATGGAAATATGTATATATAAATATATATATTTATATTTATAATATAATAATATATAATATTTATAATAATATAATTTATAATATATGAATACATATATTCACATGTATAATAAATATCCACATACACAATGGAAAGAATAATGGCCCCACAAAAATATCCATATTCTAAACCCTGCATTATGTTACATAGCAAGGGTGAATTAAGTTGCAGATAGAATTAAAGCTGCTAATCAAGTAACCTTAAAATAGGGACATTATCCCTGATTATCCAGCATGGCCCAATGTTATCCCCAGGGTCCTTTAAATGTGGGAGAGAATGCAGAATTGGAGTCAGAGATAGAAATGCTACAATGGAAGCATTTGCTAGTTTTAGAGATGGAAAGAAGCTATAAGCCAAGGAATATAGGTGGCCTATGAAGATGGAAAAGGCAAGGAAAAGGATTGTACCCTAGTGCCTCCAGGAAGAATGAAACTCTTTCAATATCTTGATTTTAATTTGGTATATTAGTCTGCTTAGGGTACCATAAGATGATATCACAGACTGTAAGGCTTAAAAACAGAAATTTGTTTTCTTACAGTCCTCAAGGTTGGAAGATCCAGGCCCCAGCATGATTGGTTTCAGATGAGAGCTCCCTTCCTGACTTGTAGATGTCCCTTTTGTATGTTCTCACAAGGCCTTGCTTGGTTTGTGTGCATGAAGAGAAGACACTAATCCTGTAAGATCAGGGCCACATCCTTTATGCTCATTTAAACTTAATTAGTTCCTTAGAGTGATTAAGTTACCATTGGTGTTAGGGATTCAACATATGAATTTTGTGGAAACACATTCAATTAATGATGTCTAGTAAGACTCGTTTCATACTTTTGGCCTCCAGAAGTTTAAGATAGTAAATTTGTATTGTTTAAAGCCACTAAGTTTGTAGTAGTTTGTTATAGCAGCAATAGTAGACTGATACAGATTTTGGGATCTGGAAGTGGGGTGCTACTGCAACAAATACCTAAAAATGTAGAAGTAGTTTTGGGATTTGGGAATGGGTGGAAGCTGGAAGAATTTTGAGAAGCATGATAGAAAAAGCCAAGATTGCCTTAAGCAGACTGTTCATAGAAATATGGATATAAGTGACTCTGCTCTCAGTACTCAGAAGGAACTGAGGAACATGGTAGAGAAAATACGTACTATTTTAGAGAACACATACCTCATCATGAATAGATTGATAGTAGAAATATGGATTTAAAGGCACCAAAGGCGCGGGCTCAGATGTAAATGAATTGGAAACTAGAGGAAAGGGGATATTTGTTAGATAATATCAGAAAGCTTAGCTGAACTGTATTCTGCAGTAACAGAATCTTACTATCTTACTCTTTTTAAATTAATAGGTTATCTTACAGGCAGCAACTTTGAGACAGTGTACTATAGTGTTATGAATATGGTAATATAGGAGTACCTCAAACTTTTATCACTGATTTTAGCAACCATTAGTGTTTTCTTGCTGGAATCAAATTATGATGATAATTGCAAGTGGTGATTTTCTAATTCCATCATTTCTTCTACATTTTTTTTTTTTAGTTGGCTTCCACTGCAAATAATAACTCTCCTTCCTTCCTTCTCACTTTCCTTCCTTTCTTTTCTTTTTTTGGAGGAGAAAAGTTCTTGGGGAGCCTTGAATCATACTTAAAAAGTGCCTTATTACTCTAGCTACTGGAGTAATGGTGATTATTGTTTTCATTGTCACAAAGTAATTAATTATCAAAGGGAATCAAGATAAACACACTAATTGAAATTGACTTACTAGGATGACATTCCTTATTCTCTCTGTTTCTAACTGGAATCATTAGTTTTGTCTACTCATTATCTTTTTTTTTTTTTAAGATTTTATTTATTTATTTGATAGAGAGAGATAGCGAGAGCAGGAACACAAGCAGGGGGAGTGGGAGAGGGAGAAGCAGGCCTCCTGCCGAGCAGGGAGCCCAATGTGGGACTCGATCCCGGGACCCTGGGATCATGACCTGAACCAAAAGCGGACGCTTAACGACTGAGCCACCCAGGCGCCCTCGTTGAGTATCTTTTGACTGAAAGATGTTATCAACCCTCCTCCCTGACACCCCATCACCCATCAACTCCCCTCCCATAAATACACCCAGACACAGCTCTGAGATTTCTAGCCAGTCCTAGGCCCTCTGTGAATGCCTGCTGCATGATGACATGATTAAAGAGATAAACTGGCCAAGTCCCTACAGTCTCGGACTTCAGACTACATTGAATTAGGGTATGGCCTCACAAGATTTACAGTGTTTGCTTAAGACTGCCACTTAAACTGAACATTAGAGAACACTCTGTCCCCCATTCCCCACTCCCAGGCTAACAAGCACTGAGTGAAAAGAACAGTGAATTACAGCTGGTAATGCTGCAAGTGACAGATTCTGAGGAGCAGACATTTAGTAAAACCCTCTGGTAAACTAATTCATATCTTGAATACTAAGAGAATTTGAAGCTTGAGGTGCACTGAGAATAACCGTAGCGACAGACTACAAACTAAGCGCATTTCATAACCAGATAAACACAAGTACTGAACAACAGGCATACCACAATGAAAGGTGAGCTCATTGAGCATTAAAAAAATTCCGTGAGCTCTCCCATAGGACAGGACATAGATTCTGTGATGCTGCCTCTTACTGCTTCTGATCAGGTGTTACTCAATTGCACTTTGTCCCATTACTGATGATCACTTCAATCACTTGATTATGGTGGGAGCTGCTAGGCTTTGCCGTAAAATTACTCTTCCCCCCTTAAAATTAAAAGGATTTCGTGGGGTAGTGATTTGATACTATAGGTCTCTTACTTCTCATCAAACTTTTGATTTGCACATTTATTTCTAAGTATATCTGTAGGGATGTGTGGTATCCTATTTGATTCAATAGGTAATAATGCCTCATTATTAATATTTTGATGCTCAAATTGTCTTTAATTTTGCTGGTGGTAGCCCTTTCATGATAGTTCTTTCATCCTTTAGACATGGCCCATCAAGCACCTCCTTGCTTTTCTGTAAGTTGTTTGAGGTTTGTCTTGTTCTTTTCCCTGACACAACTCTGGGATCAACCATTTCTTCAAGGGCCCAGTTCAAGTGGAGAGTGTACTTAGAAGCCAAAATTCAGAAAGTGATGGACAGAATGACAACCTGAGATGTGATGTTTTCCTTTGTTCTCTTCAGGGTAGAAGACAGGCAAAGAGGACTCCTGTTTTGAATGAGTCCATGACACTACATCTCTACAGGTCACATCATTCTGAGGGAAAGAATCTCTGAAATGGTATGGTCTCCACTTTAAAGCAGGCAAAGGAAAATGAGGGGACAAGGCCCCAAGTACCTTTATAGGATTTACTTTTTAGTCCCACATCCTTTTTCCTTTAAATATGCTTGTGATTAAAGAATACTGAATTGATTGAACCCTATTGGTGAAGTAAGAAAAAATGAACCAGACTGGGAATATCATAGAAGCTAAGCCACAGAAACCCTTCTACTACAGCTTAACAATATTTGCCATAGGACAGGTATGTGATAATTGTTTTATGAATAATCATAAATAGGTTATTTTGATTAATTTTGTCTGCTATGTAGTAAATCCATTCACCCAGAGACTACAGTCCATTTTGGTTGCAAATATATTTTCTTATATTTTTAAAGTATTCTCTTGGGCCCATCTGATTTCTGCTTCTGAAATTCCTGTTGTGTATCAATTAAAATTGATATATCTTTTCCTCAGGAATCACCTTTTCTCTCTACCCTTTGAGTTTATCTGACTTCCTGGAGAGTTTCTAAAATCCCTTTTACTTTATTGTGTTATCCTTCTACTTTATGCAATCTACTGTTCCAGTGTCTCCATCAAATTTTTCAACATTAAAATTTTGTCTCACCAGAATGTTCCTTTTTCTCTACTGCCTTTTCCAGAAATAAATATGCAGCATTCCTTCAAATCTCATTGAAATTATAAACTTGTGTACAAATGTCAGGACATTTGTTGCAATTCCTGGTAATTTTCTCATTTAAATTTCTAACTTTTCATATGTGATGATTTTTCTCTTTATAAATATTTCATGATAATATATTTTTCTAGTATTTGAACTTAAATGAGTTCTGCAGTGTATGGTTTCTGCTCAATGCTTCCTTGCACATCCTTGAAGAGGGAAAGAACTGTTTACATCAGTTGTAGTTTTTTTTTTTTCATGCAAAACGTGCCCTCTTTAATATCCATCACCATGCTAACCCATCCTCCAACCCCCCTCCCCTCTAGAACCCTCAGTTTGTTTTTCAGAGTCCATCGTCTCTCATAGTTCGTCTACCCCTCTGATTTCCCCCCCTTCATTCTTCCCCTCCTGCTATCTTCTTCTTTTTTTTCTTAACATATATTGCATTATTTGTTTCAGAGGTACAGATCTATGATTCAACAGTCTTGCACGATTCACAGCACTCACCATAGCACATACCCTCCCCAGTGTCTATCACCCAGTCACACCATCCCTCCCACCCCACCACCCACTCCAGCAACCCTCAGTTTGTTTCCTGAGATTAAGAATCAGTGAGGTCATATGATATGTGTCTTTTTCTGATTGACTTATTTCGCTCAGCATAACACCCTCCAGTTCCATCCACATCATTGAAAATGGCAAGATCTCATTCCTTTTGATGGGTACATAATATTCCATTGTATATATATACCACCTCTTCTTTATCCATTCATCTGTCAATGGACATCTTGGCTCTTTCCACAGTTTGGCTATTGTGGACATTGCTGCTATAAACATCGGGGTGCACGTACCCCTTTAGATCCCTACATTTGTATCTTTGGGGTAAATACCCAGTAGTGCAATTGCTGGATCATATGGTAGCTCTATTTTCAACTTTTTGAGGAACCTCCATACTGTTTTCCAGAGTGGTTGCACCAGCTTGCATTCCCACCAACAGTGTACGAGGGCTCCCCTTTCTCCGCGTCCCCGCCAACATCTGTCATTTCCTGACTTGTTAATTTTAGCCATTCTGACTGGTGTGAGGTGGTATCTCACTGAGGTTTTGATTTGGATTTCCCTGATGCCGAGAGATGTTGAGCACTTTTTCATGTGTCTGTTGGCCATTTGGATGTCTTCTTTGGAAAAATGTCTGTTCATGTCTTCTGCCCATTTCTTGATTGGATCATTTGTTCTTTGGGTGTTGAGTTTGATAAGTTCTTTATAGATTTGGATACTAGCCCTTTATCTGATATGTCATTTGCCAATATCTTCTCCCATTCTGTCAGTTGTCTTTTGGTTTTGTTGACTGTTTCTTTTGCTGTGCAAAAGCTTTTTATCTTGATGAAGTCCCAATAGTTCATTTTTGCCCTTGCTTCCCTTGCCTTTGGTGATGTTTCTAGGAAGAAGTTGCTGTGGCTGAGGTCGAAGAGATTGCTGACTGTGTTCTCCTTTAGGATTTTGATGGACTCCTGTCTCACATTGAGGTCTTTCAACCATTTGGAGTCTATTTTTTGTGTGTGGTGTAAGAAAATGGTTCAGTTTCATTCTTCTGCATGTGGCTGTCCAATTTTCCCAACACCATTTGTTGAAGAGATTGTCTTTTTTCCATTGGACATTCTTTCCTGCTTTGTCAAAGATGAGTTGACCATAGAGTTGAGGGTCCATTTCTCAGCTCTCTATTCTGTTCCATTGATCTATGTGCCTGTTTTTGTGCCAGTACCATATTGTCTTGATGATGACAGCTTTGTAATAGAGCTGGAAGTCCGGAATTGTGATGCTGCCAGCTTTGCTTTTCTTTTTCAACATTCCTCTGCCTATTTGAGGTCTTTTCTGGTTCCATACAAATTTTAGGATTATTTGTTCCATTTCTTTGAAAAAAGTGGATGGTATTTTGATGGGGATTGCATTGAATGTGTAGATTGCTCTAGGTAGCATTGACATCTTCGTAATATTTTTTCTTCCAATCCATGAGCATGGAACGTTTTTCCATTTTTTTGTGTGTCTTCCTCAATTTCTTTCATGAGTGTTCTTTAGTTTTCTGAGTACAGATCCTTTGCCTCTTTGGTTAGGTCTATTCCTAGAGATCTTATGGTTTTGGGTGCAATTGTAAATGGGATCAACTCCTTAATTTCTCTTTCTTCTGTCTTGTTGGTGTATAGGAATGCCACTGATTTCTGTGCATCGATTTTATATCCTGCCACTTTACTGAATTCCTGTATGAGTTCTAGCAGTTTTGGGGAGGAGTCTTTTGGGTTTTCCACATAAAGTATCATATCATCTGCAAACAGTGAGAGTTTGACTCCTTCTTTGCCGATTTGGATGCCTTTTATTTCTTTTTGTTGTCTGATTGCTGTGGCTAGGACTTCTAATACTATGTTGAACAGCAGTGGTGATAGTGAACATCCCTGCCGTGTTCCTGGCCTTAGGGGGAAAGCTCTCAGTTTTTCCCCATTGAGAATGGTATTTGCTGTAGGGTTTTCATAGATGGCTTTTATGATGCTGAGGAATATACCCTCTATCCTTATACTCTGAAGAGCTTTGATCAAGAAAGGATGCTGTACTTTGTCAAATGGTTTTTCTGCCTCTATTGAGAGGATCATATGATTCTTGTTCTTTCTTTTGTTAATGTATTGTATCACGTTGATTGATTTGCGGATGTTGAACCAACCTTGCAGCCCAGGGATAAATCCCACTTGGTCGTGATGAATAATCCTTTCAATGTATTGTTGGATCCTATTGGCTAGTATTTTGGTAAGAATTCTTGCATCCATGTTCATCAAGGATATTGGTCTGTAATTCTCCTTTTTGATGGGGTCTTTGTCTGGTTTTGGGATCAAGGTAATGCTGGCCTCATAAAACGAGTTTGGAAGTTTTCCTTCCATTTCTATTTTTTGGAACAGTTTCAGAAGAATAGGTATTAATTCTTCTTGAAATGTTTGGTAGAATTCCCCTGGGAAGCCATCTGGCCCTGGGTTTTTGTTGTTGGGAGATTTTTGATGACTGCTTCAATTTCCTTAGTGGTTATAGGTCTGTGCAGGTTTTATATTTCTTCCTGGTTCAGTTTTGGTAGTTGGTACATCTCTAGGAATGCATCCATTTCTTCCAGATTATCGAATTTGCTGGCATAGAGTTGCTCATAATATGTTCTTATAATTGTTTGTATTTCTTTGGTGTTGGTTGTGATCTCTCCTCTTTCATTCATGATTTTGTTGATTTGGGTCATTTCTCTTTTCTTTTTGATAAATCTGGCCAGGGGTTTATCAATCTTGTTAATTCTTTCAAAGAACCAGCTCCTAGTTTCGTTTGATCTGTTCTACTGTTCTTTTGGTTTCTATTTCATTGATTTCTGTTCTGATCTTTATTATTTCTCTTCTCCTGCTGGGTTTAGGCTTTATTTGCTGTTCTTTCTCCAGCTCCTTTAGGGGTAGGGTTAGGTTGTGTACTTGAGACCTTTCTTGTTTCTTGAGAAAGGCTTGTATTGCTATATACATTCCTCTTAGGACCGCCTTTGCTGCATCCCAAAGATTTTGAACAGTTGTGTTTTCATTTTCATTTGTTTCCATGAATTTTTTTAATTCTTCTTTAATTTCCTGGTTGACCCATTCATTCTTTAGTAGGATGCTCTTTAGCCTCCATGTATTTGAGTTCTTTCCGACTTTCCTTTTGTGATTGAGTTCTAGTTTCAAAGCACTGTGGTCTGAAAATAGGCAGGGAATGGTCCCAATCTTTTGGTACCAGTTGAGATCGGATTTATGACCTGGGATGTGATCGATTCTGGAGAATTTTCCATGGGCACTAGAGAAGAATGTTTATTCCGTTTCTTTGGGATGGAATGTTCTGAATATGTCTGTGAAGTCCATTTGGTCCAGTGTGTCATTTAAAGTCTTTATTTCCTTGTAGATCTTTTGCTTAGGTGATCTGTCCATTTCACTGAGGGGGATGTGATGTTAAAGTCCCCCACTATTATTGTATTGTTGTCAATGTGTTTCTTTGCTTTTGTTATTAATTGCCTTATATAATTGGCTGCTCCCATGTTAGGGGCATAGATATTTACAATTGTTAGATCTTCTTGTTGGATAGACCCTTTAAGTAGGATATAGTGTCCTTCCTCATCTCTTATTACAGTCTTTGGTTTAAAATCTAATTTGTCTGATATAAGGATTGCCACCCCAGCTTTCTTTTGGTGTCCATTAGCATGGTAAATGGTTTTCCACCCCCTCACTTTCAATCTGGGGGTGTCTTTGCATCTAAAATGAGTCTTTTGCAGACAGCATATCGATGGGTCTTGTTTTTTTATCCAATCTGATAGCCTGTGTCTTTTGATTGGGGCATTTAGCCCATTTACATTCAGAGTAACTATTGAAAGATAGGAATTTAGGGCCATTGTACTGCCTGTAAGGTGACTGTTACTGTATATGGTCTGTGTTCCTTTCTGGTCTATGTTGCTTTTAGGCTCTCTCTTTGCTTAGAGGACCCCTTTCAAGATTTCTTGTAGGGCTGGTTTCATGTTTGCAAATTCCTTTAGTTTTTGTTTGTCCTGGAAGCTTTTTATCTCTCCTTCTATTTTCAATGACAGCCTAGCTGGATAGAGTATTCTTGGCTGCATATTTTTCTCATTTAGTGCTCTGAATATATCATGCCAGTCCTTTCTGGCCTGCCAGGTCTCTGTGGATAGGTCTGTTGCCAATCTAATGTTTCTACCATTGTAGTTTACATATCTCTTCTCCCGAGCTGCTTTCAGGATTTTCTCTTTGTCTCTGAGACTCATAAGTTTTACTATTAGATGTCGGGGTGTTGACCTATTTTTATTGATTTTGAGAGGGGTTCTCTGTGCCTCCTGGATTGTGATGCCTGTTTCCTTCCCCAAATTAGGGAAGTTCTCTGTTATAATTTGCTCCAATATACCTTCTGACCCTCTCTTTCTTCTTCTTCTCTGATCCCAATTATTCTAATGTTGTTTCGTCTTATGGTATTGCTTATCTCTCGAATTCTGCCCTTGTGATCCAGTAGTTGTTTATCTTTTTCTCAGCTTCTTTATTTTCCATCATTTGGTCTTCTATATCACTGATTCTCTCCTCTGCCTCATTTATCCTAGGAGTTAGTGCCCCCATTTTTTATTACACCTCATTAATAGCCTTTTTGATTTCGACTTGGTTAGATTTTAGTTCTTTTATTTCTCCAGAAAGGGTTTCTCTAATAACTTCCATGCTTTTTTCAAGCCCAGCTAGTATCTTTAAAGTGATGATTCTGAACTCTAGATCCAACATTGTACTAATGTCCATATTGAGTAGGTCCCTGGCAGTCGGTACTACCTCTTGTTCTTTTTTGTTGAGGTGATTTTTTCTGTCTTGTCATTTTGTCCAGAGGAGAATAGATTAATGAGAGAAAGAATGCTAACAGGGTAACAACATCCCCAGAAAATATACTCTAAACAAATCAGAAAAGACTTGAAGCGGGGGAAAAGAAAGGGAAAGAAAGAAAAAAGAAAATGGAAAAAAAAAAAAAGAAAAGAAAAAGAAAAAGATAGAAACAAACAAAAACAGAACAAAACAAAACAAAACAAACAGAATATGATCAAATATGCTCAGGCTGGTGCATAGATCAGTGCCACACACTAGATTTTGTGTGTATTTTGGTCTGTTAGAAGAAAGTGCCTCCCAAAATTTTAAAGAAAAACTTACATATGTGCAAAAATAAGGGTTGATATGATGAAGGGATGGAATATGACTGTAAAGATGAAAATTATAAAAAATTTTATAAAAGGAATTGATAAGAAGTTGTTTGAAAAAAGAAAGAAGAGGATTTAAGAAAAAAAAAAGAAACAAAAAAAAAAGGCAGAGAATGTGATCAGACAAGAGAGTAGAACAAAACCATACACTAGAAATTTAGGGCATATTTTGATCTGTTAGAAGAAACTATCTCAAAATTTTAAAGAGAGAACAACTTATATATATACATGTATATATATATATATATATATGCCAAAAATAAGGGTAACTACTATGAAGGGATAGAATATGACTCTAAAAATGAAAAATAAAAATGTTTTTAAAAAAAGGGATTGATAAGATGTTGGTTGACAAAGGGAAAAAGAAAAATTCAAAAAAAAAAAAGTTAAAAAAATTAACTTTGAAAGACTAAAGAATCATGGTAAAAAAGCCATGAGATTCTATGTGCATTATTGCCCTAGTGCTGGAGTTCTGCCATTCTCATTGATCGGTAAACTTGGTCTTGGCTGGCTGTTCTCCCTTATCTTCTGTGGGAGGGGCCTGTTGCCATGGTTCCCAAATGTCTTTGCCAGAGGCGGAATTGCCCAGCCCTAGCCAGATTGGGGCTAAGTAATCTGCTTGGGTTTGCTCTCAGGAGCTTTTGTTCCCTGCAAGCTTTCCATACAGCTTTGGACACCGAGAGTGAAAATGGTGGCCTCCCAATCTCCGCCCCAGAGGAGCCAAGAACTTGGGGCCCTGCTCCTCAGTGAGCCCCCAGAGAAAAGCAGTCAGTCACTCCCGTCTCCCCAGTCTCTTGCTGCACTCTGTGTTCACCTGGCCTGTGACCAAGCATTTCTATCTCTGGCACCCGACTCAGTGTGGAGTCTCCAAACCCAGCAGAGCCCTGTGGTGTGCTCCCATGCCGCTCCTTGCGGGGGAGGATGGGGAGTCTCCCCGGATCTGCCGCTTGTTCAGTCCCTGCTGGAGGAGCAGTGGCCCGATTGTGCCACGGATCATGGTTTATGGCAACCCCGAGCTGAGAGTCTACTCCTCGGCTCCGTCTCTGCAGCCGGCTTCCCTGCTCCGATCCCTGGGAGCTCTGCCGCACTCAGGCATCCCCAGTCTTTCTGTGACCCCAAGGGTCCTGAGACCACACTGTCCCACGAGGGTTCCACTCCCTGCTTAGCCACTGGAGCAACGTCCCTCAGCGGAGCAGACTTCTACAAGTTCCGATTTTGTGCTCCACGGCTCTATCACTTGCCAGAAGCGGCTGACTGAGGCCCCGTCCCCCGCTATCCTCCCGAATAACGCCTCGGATTCACTTCTCCGCACATCCTACCTTCCAGAAAGTGGTTGCTTTTCTGTTCAGAGAGTTGTTGCTATTCTTTTCTTTGATCTCCTTTTGAGTTTGTAGGTGTTCAGAATGGTTTGATCCCTATCCAGCTGAATTCCTGAGACCAGACGAAATCCAAGTCTCCTACTCCTCCACCATCTTGCTCCACCCCCCTAGATCAGTTGTAGTTTTATTTTGCTTAACTAGAGTTCCTGAATCTTATGCAAAGAACGGGGAGGAGGAGTAGGAGAGCAGAGGGAAAATGAAAGTAAGATGTAGCCACTAAGAAACAGCAATGAATATACCTTCATTTTATCTGGCATGCTGTCTGTACCAACTGTAAACTCAACACGAGTGTCTCAGTTACACCTCATTATTGGAATCTGGCATGGGGGGCCGGCTGTCTGGGCTAATGAAAGGTTGTCACTTTCCCTGTAGCTCCCCTGCCATCCCAATGTTCTCAACACTAGGAGCTAGTGGTGTTGCTGGAGTTCTGCTAAAGATGAACGGGAGTCTCTCCCCCCAAGTCCTTATTTCCTAAACACACTTTTTCTTTGCATTAGTTAAATTGTGAGTTAGACGTATACTCTTTCCTACAAAATAGAGTATAAAAATTCCTTTAAATTTCTGACAGAAATATTACTTTACAGCACTGGTATGGATTTTAATAAAGATCATCATATGCGTTTGCTACTTTTAAAGGAGATCTGAAAGGGAACAGGTGGTAAATGTGTAATGTTCAGAATACCATCTAAATTGACTATTCACAGTTTATTTAAAAATAAAAATCAAATATGCAAAGAAATGTATGAATAATTTTTAAATCAGTTATTTGATTGTTGGTGTAAATAATCCAGCAGACCATTACTGAAGTTTCTACTCAGATGAATATATATGTTCTATTTAATACCTGAGTGACCTCATAACTATTATGCTCTATGAATGATAAAATGAATACAGGAGCTAACCATTCATTCCATGTGTAAATAATTCCTTCAAAAATTACAACAATGTTCCAGTTTCATAGTGAGTCTTTAAATGTGTTCTTCTTTAGGACATATCTTTTTCATTGGAAATCATTAAAACATCAATAATATTGTCTTGTCAATACAAAAATCTTTTTATAGTAGCAGATTAGCTTATAAAAGAAATTAAATATACTGTAATTTGCTGAACAAAAAAATACACATTTTATGTTCCTTGGTAATATGAATATTAAGTATTATTTTGACATTGTAAAGGAAACTGAAATTATATTGATTTTTAACTTATGTGAATATATGGTATTTGCAAAGTAACAGTTGTTACACATGTGAAGTAAATTGGAACTATATTTAATAAAATGTAACTTTTTATATTAAAATTACTTTGATAAGGCTTTAAATAATTTTCTCTAAAAATTGAAAATAAAAGAGATTACAGTTCAAAACAATTTACCATGGGAAGTTTCATGATTGAATGTAAAAATTCCCATGTCCTTTCTCCAAAATACATAAAGAAAAAGAAGATGTATGACATAAAAGAAATGCATAAAAACGTTTTTTAAGTAAGTGATATAGAAAATAAACTCATAATTTGAAAAGTCATTTTCACATATAATTCACATATGCTATAAGTCATTTCAATAAAGAAAAAAAAAACAGTGAGCTTTTCTTTTACATAGTCCTAATCAATACACAGACTTCAAACTTTCTGAGGAGACTTTCATTAATCCACTACCACACTCCTTTTATTTTCCGTCTCCACCCTTTTCAAAAAACATGAAGTCCTAGATAAAAACAAAAATACAGAAATGAGTTTTCAGCAACAAAGCAGGGAACATCTGGGAAAAGTTGATAGCTTTCAAATATAATAACATGTAAATCCTGTAATTCTATTCACTTACTGATAACCTGCATGAATTTAATTTATTCTCTGGTAATTTTTCTAAATTTCACTTTTTCTCATGCCACTCAGAATATTCCTATTTTTGATCTTTCTTCCTTAACTTTTTGTACTCCTTCTCTAGTAATACAACTTTTCTTAAGACTGGAATTCAATGTACAACTTTCAGATTTTCTCAGGAGAATGACAGCCATCTTAGAGGTAGCATGCATCTTAGATTTTTTTGGCCCAGTTTTATGATTTCTCTCGCAAACTTGTCCACTGTGTTCCCCAACTTGTCTCACTACATCAGTGTCTAATCAGACCCCCTTCCCTATGACTTTCATCAAATCCTATGGATTTTCTCTCACATCTATCATTTTCCTTTATCTTTTCACACAGAAATAATTTAATCCTTATCATCATTCACTTGCAAGTGCACTGTTGTTAATTTTACCTCTCATCAATCCATTTCTTACATAGTCACCAGGATTTATCTTTCTGAGATTTGGATTTATAGCTTTTTATTTATACCTAGTTTAAAACCAACCAATTAACTAAACAATTTTCACTATCTTCCCCACATCTACAAGAAGTTGTCCAATCTTTAAAAGTCCTTTAGAAGAGGCCCAATGTACACCACAGTCATTTCCTAATAACCCCACCACAACTCCCAACCCCATTTCTCATCTATCCAAACACCCCAGACTGTCCTCTCTTCCCTTTATACACCATATCTTCAGTTATTGTGTGTGTACCTCTGGTCAAACAGTTTCCTAAGGTTAAATTTAATTTTACTTTTCACGTGAAATAAACAGTGAAAACACAGATTTTAAACCGAACTGTGGTTATATTTAAAACTTTATACAGAAAACATCGAGCCTATCCCAAATTAGATAGAGTAGCAAAATAAAATCCTAATGGCCACTCACCAAGTTTTAATAATTATTAACATGACCAATCTTGGTTCATTAATTACTCTATCTCCTAAATCCCCCTGCCCTGACCCTCATTATTTAAAAGCAAATCTGTGATATCATACCATTTTATGCTGAAATTCAACTTTAGTGTGTGCCCCTAAAAATTTGGACTCTTGTTTTTATATAAGCTCAATACCATTAGCATATTTTTAAAAAATAATACTCTATTAATATCATCAAATAGCCAATGTTCAAATTTCTCTGAATTCCTTCTAAATGTCTTTTTGTATTCATTTGTTCAAATCAGTATCTAAATACCGTCTATAAATTGCATTAAGTTGAGATTGCTTAAGTTTCTCTCTCTTTTTATATAATTTTTTAAAAAGATTTTATTTTATTTGAGAGAGAGAATGAGAGAGAGAGAGCACATGAGAGGGGGGAGGGTCAGAGGCAGAAGCAGGCTCCCTGCCGAGCAGGGAGCCCGATGCGGGACTCGATCCCGGGACTCCAGGATCATGACCTGAGCCGAAGGCAGTCGCTTAACCAACTGAGCCACCCAGGCGCCCCTCTTTTTATATAATTTTTATCTTTTCATTTTACTGACACTTATTTGTTGAAGTAACTGGATTCTTTTTCTGTATATTTTCTCACTTTTTAGTGTTTTTGGCATTGCATCCCCATGTCAGTGTTTAAGATGTTCATCTAGTGGCTCCAACCTTCCTTGCATATTGGAATCACCTGATGCTCTAAACAGCTTGCAGGCTTGGTCCCACTTCAGGTATTTTGATTTACTATCTGGATGCAGTCTTGACAAAGGGAATGTGATAGCTATCCAGGTGTTTCTACTGAGCAGCTAGGGTTGGATACTCTTGCTCTGTCCCAGGAGTCCTTGATTTTGGCTGCATATGGAGTCACCTGGGGAACTATACAAACTTCTAATTCTGAGCCTCTAATTTAGTTAAACTGGGGTACATCCTGATCCTTGTGGTTTTTTAAAGTTCCCTGGTTGATTAAATGTGAAGATAAGTTCAGAATCACAGCTCTATCCCACATAATTCCTTTCAAATGGCAGTTCTACTTAATGGCTTGATTGGATGTTTACTCTTATTGCAGTTTGCACTCCTGTATTAGATGATTTAATTTAATAATGAATCAGGACAAAATCTTGTTTTACTGAGTCTATTCCATGTAAGCCCAAATTCAAACTCTTTTTCACAGTACTGAGTTCAATTTTTAAATAAAAACCCCAAAGACCAGGGCCCCTCCTTAACACATGAGGTCCTCCTGTTACCAAATGAAACTGCATAGACTCTCCAGAGAAACTAGTCACCTGCAAACCCAGAATACCAGGAGATAATGAAATTTCAGAGCTAGAATTAAAAGGGGCCCCCTTGGAATAAAACCTATAAATTTAACAAGGTCATTTAAAAATGTACAACTTACTAAATCATTTCAGAATGATACTAGAAAAACCATCTAAACCCAAGATTAGCAAGAATAGACTCACAATGAGGAAACATGCACCGAGCATCACAGCTTTCATTTTCACATCAAGGTCTAAAGGGAACTGGATGCCAAAGTTATCAGCATCTGTAAATGCTTCTCTCATGAAACCAGTCCACTGCTTGGAAATCTTTCCAACCACATTTTCTTCATCAAGAGATTTAATCTAAAATGAAAAAAAAAAAAATTCTTAATGAATTCTAGAAAACTAGTAACAAACTAAAAGTTGAAATAAAGTGAAATATCACTCTATCAAAATTATGTGCAATTCTTAACTATGAACATTATATCACTCGTTAAATGCATATAGATTCTTGTATCTACTTTTAGATGCATGAAAAAAGAAACCTGTTTCTTTGTTTCAGAGAACTTAACATGAAAGTAGTTTTGCTTAAATATTTAACATTTTCTATTCTACATTAAGACAGTAATTGATGAATTGAGTTGATCTAAAACAAAATTTAAGCAGAAAAAGATACAAATATAAAACGTTTCTTTGGTGAAATTTCTAGAAGCCATCAGGAAGGTATTAAATTAATCCCCCATGCTGTAAGAGAAGCACAGAGAGTTTACATAAGTTGAGTGTTTAAATGTGATGGGAGTCATTACCACCATCAGTAGGAAAATATGAAATGCAAAGAGCCTGGAAAAGAAGACTGGCAGTTTTGAGTAAAGGAAAATAACCAATAAGTAACTTGATGGGATGCCACAGGTCAAGAGTTGGGGTAAGACTGAACAGTGGGGTGGATAGACAGTGAACAACAAAAAGGACAGATGATAGGGGCGCCTGGGTGGCTCAGTTGGTTAAGCGACTGCTTTCGGCTCAGGTCATGAACCTGGAGTCCCTGGATCGAGTCCCGCATCAGGCTCCCTGCTCGGCAGGGAGTCTGCTTCTCCCTCTGACCCTCCCCCCTCTCATGCTCTCTGTCTCTCATTCTCTCTGTCTCAAATAAATAAATAAAATCTTAAAAAAAAAAAAAAAAAGACAGATAATAAAAAGAGCTCCAAAGTAAAATTTTCTAATTTTACAATTCTGCCTGAGGAAAGCCCAGGGCCATCTTAAGTGTGGGCTATCCCACACTTATCATGGTATGTGCATGCAGAATTATGTCAAACCAGGAAGAGAAGTGTCCTTTTCAAATGTGCACAAGGTACCACAAGTGCTAGCAACACCCACAGAAGCCCTAGCTCAGGTTGAGAACAGCAAAATAAATGTGGGAAAACTAGGGGCACCTGGGTGGCTCAGTTAAGTGTCTGCCTTTGGCTCAGGTCACAATCCCAGAGTCCTGGGATTGAGTCCCACATCGGGCTCCATTCTCAGCGGGAGCCTACTTCTCCCTCTCCCTCTGTTGCTCCCCTTGCTTGTGCTCTCTCTCTCTCTGACAAATAAATAAAATCTTTAAAAAAATGCGGGGAAATTAAAAAGAGCTGACTCATTTTATTTTGGCATGGGTGGATGGGTTCTTTACAAATCTGAAATAAACTTCTAACTTGACTGTGATAGCATAGATTACTGTTCAGCAAATATTCATGCACTACCCTCCCCCACCAATTGAAGGCCCAGTATATGTCCCTGTACACTGATATTTAGGGTTGGCCATATGACTTGCTTGACTAATGGAATGTTAGTAGATGTGACATGAGCAGAGGCCTCAAACATGGTTAAGTAGTTTGGCCTGGCTCTTGCTCTCCAGTGATCAGCCACTAGAAATACATGATCCAGGTAGCTGCATTTGCTACAGCTCCAGAATGAATAACCTGGAGTAGACCTGAGGCCAACTTACAGCCCAAATCAGAGCCATCTAGCTTGTGCCTGGGTATATTCCCTGAGACACAACTGACCTGCATATCCATTAGCATGAGAATAAATACCTGTAGTTTTAAGCCACTGAGCTTTAGGGGTTATTTGTTATGCAACATTATTGTGGCTGAACAGACTAATACAAATTCCTCTTGCATACCTGTGTTTTTTGTTTGTTTGCTTTTAAAGATTTATTTATTTATTTGAAAGAGAGAGCGTAAGTGGGAGGGGTAGAAGGAGAGGGAGAGAGAATCTCAAGCAGACTCCACACTGAGCACAGAGCCTGACACGGGGCTGGATCCCAGGACCCTGAGATCATGACCTGAGCTGAAACCAAGAGTCAGATACTTAACCAATTGCACCACCCAGGCGCCCCTGTGTTTTATACATTAATAGCTGTCCTCAGCATTTGAAACTAGTAATAAAATCTTATATTTATTTTTAAATTTAGTCATTTTTAATTTCTGAAGTATTTTTAAAATGAAATATACAAAAGATAATTTATAAGCCACCATAATCCTACCACTAGATTTAACCAATATTGACTTTTCTCCTTTTTATTCCTATAGTAAGAAATTTAAAAATTTACCAAAATTTATGTAAGTAGAACATGTAATTTTTTATGAAAAGGCTCAGAAATGTGAATAATGATTTATAACTGGAAAGTAAATAGGATTAGGTAATTTTTAGCTAAATTCTAGGTATTTAAAAATGGAAAATTTATACAATAAAATGATTGCAACTTCTAGAAATAATAAACTAATATTATATACCTATACATTTATACTGATAATTGATAGTGGTATTCTAAAAATAAATCTATAGGCTCATCTTATAAATATAAATGCAAAAAATTCAAATAGAACATTAGTACATAGAACCTAGGTAAGTATCAGAAGAATATAGTGTAATAAATTGTATAATGCTAGGACATCATGTAATTCAAAACATATTGGTATATCAGATGCTGAAAAAGTATTTTATTTATTAGCTAATTAAGCATTTATATAACATTTAGCATATGTGTAACATATAAATGCTTTATAAGTATCAGGTGATTTTTCCCCCCTCACAGTATCTTTACAAAATATGTACTATTATTAAACACAGTTTTCGTATGGAAAAACTGAGGCAAGTAGAGGTTAAATAATTTGTCTAAGTTCACATTTAAGGAGTCGTGGGGAGGATTTCAAACCCAGGCACTCTGTTCCAGAATCTATAAACATGACCACTCTGATACCCTGCTTTTATTTTTTTTTAAATTTTTTTTAAAGATTTTATTTATTTATTTGAGAGAGAGAATGAGAGACAGAGAGCATGAAAGGGAGGAAGGTCAGAGGGAGAAGCAGACTCCCTGCTGAGCAGGGAGCCCGATGCGGGACTCAATCCCGGGACTCCAGGATCATGACCTGAGCCGAAGGCAGTCGCTTAACCAACTGAGCCACCCAGGCGCCCTGATACCCTGCTTTTAGATACTTAGGTATCAATTCTTAATAAAAATCTAGGTCAGGGGTCAGCAAACAATGATCAGTGGGCCAAATCTAGCTTAGCCACCTTTTTTGTAAAAAAGTCATAATAGGACACAGTTATATGCAGTGTTTATATATTGTCTGTAACTATTTTCATGCTACAATGACAGACTTGAATAGTTGCACACAATGACCATATGACCCATAAAGTCTAAAATGTTTTCTATCTCATCTTTTTTTTTTTTGCTAATTCCTACTCTAGGTAAAATAGGACTAGAAAAACAATATGAAAAATAATAGTCAATGTCTTTTTAAATTGTGAAACATTTCAATTGAAGGCATCAACTTGGCAGGTATTCTCACAATTGGCATTACTATTCAGTTTTGCCACTGAAGTAGACTAGAAAAGAAAATGAGCTAATTGGTAAATAAACATGAGAAGTTAAAATGATTTCACTTTGCTCTGTAATTTTTAACTAGAAAAAACAAGTATAAATAAGCAAAAATGTTTCTTAAGTTAAATACTAGAATCTAGTCAGAAGACTGGATAAAAGGTAAAAAAATAGCCTTTTTCAATATTAAGAATAAGTACCTAATACATCTATATTCCTTCTTAATAGTGATAATGCCTATAAATTACTTAGGAAATTTTTAACAAAAAAGATAGAGGTTCTATATAAAGAAACCCATTTGATCTTATGAAGAATATAAAATTAGATATGAATGAATAAAAAGATATAACATTTCTGGGATGAGACAGATTTAGCATCATAAAAATGCTAATTTTTAAAAAATAGTATACAGATTTAATACAATACTAATAGGATTCTAACTTTTTTTTTTAAAGATTTTATTTATTTATTTGAGAGAGAGAGAATGAGAGACAGCATGAGAGGGAGGAGGGTTAGAGGGAGAAGCAGACTCCCTGCTGAGCAGGGAGCCCGATGTGGGACTCGATCCCGGGACTCCGGGATCATGACCTGAGCCGAAGGCAGTTGCCTAACCAACTGAGCCACCCAGGCGCCCCAGGATTCTAACTTTTGAAAAACTGCCTTAATATTCACAGGAAAGGAAAAATATGATAGTAGCAAAAAATATGATAAAGAAGAATATAAGTGGCTGTTTGGCTATGACCAGATATAGAATACATCATTAAGTTGCCATAATTGAATCATAAGGCACTGTTGTAAGAACAGATAATTAGATCAATGAAACAGAGGAGAATCTAGAAATAGATTCCATTATTTATGGGAATTTAATGTACAGTATTTCAATTCAGCAAGGAATGAATACTTAATAAATTGTGATGACACAGCTGTCTAGCCATCTGAAGGAAAACAATGTTTGATCCTATCTTCTACAAATAAAATTCCTGGTAAGTTAAAGATTTAAATATAAAAAGATTAAAAAAGGAGTAAATAAAATATAAAGTTGGGGATAACTTCATAATAAAGACAGGAGAATGAGAATATATTAAAATAGATATATGCGACCATATATGACACATATTTGTATATAAATATAAAAATATAAATAAATACATATATATAAGTTCCACAAAGAAAGGGTAGATTTGTGGAAACTATTTGCAGATCAGAGGACAGATGCAGGGTCAATGTCTTCAACATACAAATTACATTTATAAATTGACAAGAAAAAAGTAAACAACCCAATAAAAATACAGGCAATAGATATGAATAGACAATTCAAAGAGAGCAAACACAAGTAGCCAGTCAAGTTAGAGTAAAATGTTCATAATCCCTAATGGTCAGGGAATTACATATTAGAGATAACCTTCCCCCCTCCCACTTGCTGATTTTCAATT
Organism: Mirounga angustirostris; assembly: GCF_029215605.1. Lineage (NCBI taxonomy): Eukaryota > Metazoa > Chordata > Mammalia > Carnivora > Phocidae > Mirounga > Mirounga angustirostris. The sequence continues at coordinate 114,542,392 of NW_026991709.1, read as the reverse complement.
TCCCTTTTTAGTTTGAAGTTTGCAGTTCAAGTTGTATCTGGGTGTCATTTCTTCTTCTAACTCAAAACTCCTTGTACTTTTTGAATCTGAGAAACCATGGCATTAAGTCTGCATGATTTTATCCATTTATCTCTTTGAATATTATCTTGGCACATTCTCTGTATTCTCTTTTTCTGTGACTTCTCTTTGGCACATGCGAGAGTAGTTTCTTCTAGCTTTCACAATCCTTTAAATTTTTTTGGTCCCTTCAAATTTATCTTTTCCCACCCTCCTATTTATTTTCCTCATATAGATCATCCAGTTCATTAATTCCCTCTTCACCTGTATCTAATTTTCAGCTCAACCCTTCCAATGAGATTTCATCAATGAGTGTTCCTTATTTCTGGAATTTCTATTTGGCTTGTTTTCAGATCCTCCGGTCCTTTTTCAAATAGTCTCATTTTCCCCTTATGACCTTTTTTTGTTTCTTCTTTAGCCTCTTTAATGTTTATTTAGATATTTCTTATATGATTGATTGCAGACTGTTGTATTATATGCAGTTTGTTGGTGGTGAATTAATTCTTAGAACATTATGTAATTTTTGATCTGTTCTTGTGAATATCAGCTTTTTCTATAGGAACAGAGAGTGTTTTGGTAATCAATCTTTGGTGATCTCTTTCTAGTGTGCTTTTGCATTTAATTCTGTCATCTGTCATCACCACTCAGGATCAATTTCTATGTTATGACGTTCCTCATTCATAACAGTGGTATGAATTCAGACTTCAGACTCATAGAGGGGACTATAATGTATTAGCAGTTTCATAGTTGTTTTTTTTTTTCCCCTACCAAAAGTCCTGGAAGGAGACAGATTCCCTTATTGCCTCCATGGGATAAAAAGTCTAGTTGTCTTTCTTCTACTCACCCTTGGGACAATCTCATGGCTTCAACTACCATCTATATGCTGAACATATCCCAAACTTTTTCTCTACATACCAAAAATCCAACATAACTCAAATACAAATTATGAGGTTCTCACAAATCAACTGTTTCTTCTCCAAGTTTGTTAACCTGGCTAATGGCATCATTATCCATTCAGCTTCTTCTTCTTCTTCTTTTTTTTTTTTTTGAGAGAGAGAGAGGGAGGGATTGAGAGAGCAGGGGCAGGGGAGGGGGCAGGGAGAGGGGGAGAGAGAATCTTAAGCAGGCTCCATGCCCAGTATGGAGCCCATTGCAGGGCTCAGTCTCACGACCCTGAGATCATGACCTGAGCAGAAATCAAGAGTTGGATGCTTAACCGACTGAGCCACCCAGGCGCCCCTCATTGAGCTTCTTAAACATCAGATATTAGAACAATATGAATCAGAATCATCTCCAAATTTTCTTTCATGCTCAGCTGACATCAAAGCCATGAATCAGTCCCACTTGGTATACTTATGAAATGTCTCCGAATTATTTCTCCCTTTAGGATGGTTCCTGCTCCTGTTTCGTTCAGGCCATTGTCTCTTTTCTATTCTGTTTCCATACCATGGACACTATGACGGAGTCCATGTTCCATAGTGGCTCCTCGTACTGATAATTCCTGCTTCCAAACTTTTCATTACCTAGCCTACAGAAAATGATTCAAGGGACCACTTTCTCAGCTCCCTCAAAGATGTTACCCAGTTAGCACCATTCTAGATGCACAGGAGAGTAGTTAATTCATTACATACAATGGATGCTTTAAGGCATCCACTGAGAAGGGTTGCTGGGAGATTTCTAAATTCCTTAGCATTAAATATAAAAGTTTCACAATCCAATTTCACTTGTTCCATGAGTATTTTCACTTATTTTCTACAAATAAAGTATATGTCAGCAAAAATTCTATTAATATTCGCTGAAAGAACAATTACCTCTCAGTCCTCTGGCTCTTTCATAGGAATGATAACTCCTACATAGAGAACTTTTATTATACAAAAACTATAAAGTCTTGGGGCACGTGGGTGGCTCAGTCAGTTAAGTGGCTGCCTTCGGCTCAGGTCATGATCCCGGGGTCCTGGGATCGAGCCCCGCATCGGGCTCCCTGCTCGGCGAGAGGCCTGCTTCTCCCTCTCCCTCTGCCTGCCTCTCTGCCTACTTGTGCTCTCTCTCTGTCAAAACAAAACAAAACAAAAACTATAAAGTCTTTATACATGCATAGTATACATCCCCTCAATTCCCCCCTTACACTATGTATATGACTTTGTAAGAGTCTTTATAAAGTCTCTATCACGTGTTTTCTTAGAATTGCCTGTCTCTCTCATTCGACTCTGAAGTCACTGAGGGGAAGGATTCATTTTTATATAACCAGGGTCTAACAGAGGAATTAGAAATCATATGATTAAAGAAGCCAGGCAGATAATACCAAGAATGGAGCTGGACAGTGGAAAACTGTAGGAAGTCAGGGGACAGTGTCAGATTTCACACATCTTATCGTAAGGGGGCAGCCCTGCTCAGTTTTAGATTTTTGCCCCTTTTTGTGGAAATGTTGGTCCAGCTTAACATGTTTTGTGATTTTCCAAGAGAATCATGAGATCAAGATTAAGTTATAAAATCTCCCTATTTTTATACATTTGCAACTAAATAATTTGAGCTACGAGGCTAGGCCATCTATGGAAAAACTGCTATAATGAAATTCCTCCATGTAGTAAATACACAGATAAATTGTGGTTTACAGTGACCAAATTTAACACAAGGATAAAAAGAGGCATAATTGGGAAGTATATCTTACTCTCTTTCTTAAAACTATCTTTGCATAAGTGAGCTTTTTGTAGGAACTCGAAGATGTCAGAACTTCTGAAGAGAATCCAGAGCACTGGCAGCCTGTATTTCAGCCTAGGGAAGGATTCATATGCCTTGGCAATCAGACTTAGATGACGAGGTTCACATTTTATTTAAAATGGTTAATATACAGAGCGTCCATATAGACACCACCATGTTCAAATGTTGGATGTTTTGCTTATATCTATTTATTTGACCACAAGACTCTGCTTCTCTTTTATTCCATTTAGTATAATCAACACTGATGCTTCATCAGAGCATTAATCACCTCTCTGACCAAAGTTAAACATAAAAGCACACTGTCTTCCTCTTGAAATATCAGGACACACAAATTTATTTGTAACATCCTCCCAAATTATATTACCCCTTACGAGGAAAGCAAGACCTGTAAACATCACCACATCTCTTACCTCAAAATCAACATCTGCACAACAGCTGCATAGAAGACATGGAGCAATAATTTTTAGTACATCCTCTCTCCTCTCATTTTGAATTGTAAACCTTGGCATGCATGGATGCCAGATCTGAATAACATAACCTATAGGTACACCAGGAGGAGCATAGATTGCTATCTATAAAAGCAAGAGAATATATATAAATCATAATAATTATAATGTCTAGTAATAACTCATTTATTGAATACTTTTGAAGTGTCAGACACTGTTTTAAGCACCTTAATTCATAACACATCTCTAAAAGGTTGGTACTATTATCCCTATTTATAAAGTAACTGAGGAGCAAAGAAGTGAATTAACTTGTATCAGATTCCCAACTACAAAGAAGAAAAGATGAGGTACAAACCTGGGCAGGCTGCATGCATCGTCTCCACTAAAGCTTTGCTCCACTGGCCTTTGTACATTTTTTAATCTCCATATTTATGAAAAATGTCTAAATTGTTAAGGAACTCTTTTCTTAACTTTTTTTAAAAACAGTGGTTTAGATGTAGGAACACAGCTCTGGTCATGGTGCAGTTACTAAATATGAGTAGCAATGGTGCCAAAATGGAAAGAAAATGAAGCCTGGAATTTTGGCTCTGCCACTTAGCTAGGTGACCTTGAAAGTACCTCAGTGTGCTCATCAGTAAATGACTTCCTAGCTCCGTTTTTTACAATAGTGTAATATATGTTAATGTACACTTTATATTGTAGAGCATATTACATCAAACTCCCAGTTTTTCCTCAGATATTCCTGGATAAATATTACTATATCTAACCTAAATGATATGGAAAATAAATAATTCAGCATGAATAACTTCAGTTAACCTTTTAAAATATGTACAGTATTAGATTTCAAATATTCATGTGCTTGTAACTGTGTCTGTCAGGCTAGCACAGCTCCCTCTGTGGAATGACTGAGTGGCCCCGGCAGGGCTGGTCTCAGGCCAGTGGAGACACAGGCAAAAATCAACTTCCCTATAAACTCTCTGTGCCCCAGCATCTCCCCTGAGATCCACATTCCCTATTAGTGGGCTGCCAAGTAAATGAAATAGACACCTGGTCTTTATGGAGCTAAAGGTACTCACAACTAGTGTATACCTCTTATAGGGGGCTCAAATACATTCATAATTTCTATGGATATATAAAAAAACAGGCACTGAAATTTTTCAGAGAGGGCCCCTCTGCGAGGTTGGCCCAAACTGTGGGATGAACACATGTAGGATATTCTAGGATACTCTCTATGGTGTCACTGCTCTGGCTTTGGCCAGGCTTTTCATGTTCCTTGTAGGTTAGGGACTTGCCCTACCTTCTTAGCTTTCCATAAAGATCAAGAAGCCTCATCCCTGAGATCTCTGATCTCAACTTCACGAGACACACTACTCATGGCCATGGGGCTAACTGTTCATTGTTTTCCACTGCCTTTCTTCTTGGACAATTTACTCTCAAGTATAAACTAAGAGCTTATGGACCAATTTTCCTTTAAATCTCATTTGATTACATAATTCAATGAAAGGATAAAAATCCTTGCTGACCTACTTTACAAATGACCCTGGTAATTGCTCACTGACCTCCTGAAGGCAGCAAGGGAAACAACAGCTGTCACACTTTAGTGGTCTCTCCAGAGTTATAACTTCTTGGCCCATATTATCAAGAATCCTCATGGTAAAAGGCCTAGAAGCCCCACAGCAATTTCGGGTACAGAAATCCGTATCCTCTGCTGCAAAGTAAATCCTCTGTCCAAAGCTGTTCTTAATTTCATATCTGTTATTAGTTTCAAAACCTGTTAAGACTACAAACATAAAAGAGGAAATCATTATGACCATTATGCTAAGAAAATACTGAATCTGTCCTAAGATACTATAATATGTAGTTATGCCACTTTCAGATGATACTTCAAGTAACACAGGGAGAAAGAAAAGGAAAGGTGTTTAGAGATGATCTAGATGGAGGATAAAAGGGAAAGGGAAAGGAGAGGGTGTTAAGGCATAGAGAAATGAAGAGTCCCTATGTGACACATGGAACAGAAAACAACTCATATCTTCCTAATTCCAAAGAAATGTCAGAAAGTCAGACTGCTGCTGAGGGATGGTACAACGGTCTTAGTTGTGCTAGGTGTATGCAGAAAATATCCACTTGCTTGGTATAGTTTTCATATATTCAATTATGTAGGGGATGGTTGCTATGTTTACACTCTTACGAAATATTCTATTAAATACATTTTTTTTTTTATATACCATATTCATGGCTTATGTTTTTGCAATGGAGGGAAGGTAATGATAGGGCTTGCTCCTAATGCACACGTGTAGAAAGGGAGAGGGTGAAAATGGAAGGTGAATTAGAACATCACATTGGACCCAGAATACCCTTGTTTAGCTCAGCAGTAGTTACTCAGAAGTGGGAGATGGGTATTAGACAACGGAAGAGGTGCTTGGCAACCAAGGCTGCAACTCATAGGCTATGTAGACCACTGGCAACCTAAGTAAGCTCTGTACTCTGGAGGGGGCTAATCTCTTCACAGGGATGCTGATGCCCATGTGATATCTTACCAATGGGCTTCCCATACTGAATCACACATTGCAAATCTCTCCTTGCTTAGAGCCAGAAAGGAACAATTAATGGTCCCACTAGTCCATAGTCCTCGTTGACGTGGGTCATGGGATGTCAGAGCCACCAAAATAATGATTAAAAGATATATATGGGACAAAAAACACTCTCTAATGTCTGTGTGGATGCTTTTAGTCAGATAGAGATGTGCTTCATAAATTCTATCATCATGACCTCCCTTAAGTGCCTTTGCTCTGGCTCAGATAGGCTTTGGACTCTTTCTTTAAAAGAACCACGCTTGACCTCAACATCTGACAGTCACATGTTTTGTGAGAAAAAAATTAAGCTGATTCATAACATGAAATCTATTATCTAAGTGTTTCATTAAGTAGTTTAATCTCAAAATTCTTCGGATAGTTTATCTGTAAAATGAGATCAATGGGTTTACACAATCTCTAAGTTACCTTCTTTTTTTTATTATTATTACCAACATTGCTTTTTATTTTTATTTTTTTATTATTATTATGTTAATCTAAGTTACCTTCTAGTTACTCAAAAAATGAGAATAAAACAAAAGATCTCTATGGTTATCATTACTGTCTATAAAGTTTTAACTTGGTAAGTGTGTAAGTGCCTGTCGTACACTCAGATGCTGAAAATAAATGGAGTAATCTTCATCTCTTTATACTATCATAATCTTACAATACACACTTTCATTGAGATGAAAAGAAAACAAGAAAATTAAAAATACCGCTTTTAGAAAACTGCAGAATTAAGAACTACTAAATTTGGAATTTACCTTTCATGATTAATACATACATATTTCATAAATATATATAAAAATCATACATTTAAAAACTATAAATGGAATGCTGTATAATGTACAGTGTCTGTTTTGGTTTGGTTTGATTTTATAATGTCAAAAATAAATTTCTTAAAATATTAAAAAATTCAAAGTACAAATTATCAAACAACAAAGAACACCTTTCCAGAGAAAAGTTAGTATAAACAAACTAACAAAAACAAGAACATTATAAATATCTAACAGTGAACAGGATAAGCAATTTAAATAAAATAGGCAACAACTATACATTCTAACCACATCTATTGCTCTACTCTTATAATTCATGTTACAATTTCTACCAGTGGAAAGGGACTTTGCAGAGAGGTGAAGAAGGACTTAACAGATATATTCTAAAAACTAGATGAATGTTCATTAAACTCTTTATATCTAGAAGAAAGACACCACAGTTCATGAATCTATCCAGGTTCTCTTTTCCCTGGCAAGAATCCTGAAATATCTAGTGGCTTCCTAAGTTTACCTTGCATCTCAGGAGTGACGTATCCAAGGAAATATTTATTGGCCATTCACATGAGCAGGAGTGCTGTTCTAAGAAGCCAGGCCTCCAGGTCTGTTGGTCAGCATCCTCCAACACTGCATTAGCCCTGTACCCAAGGTGATAATCCACAGCCCACAGAACAGAGGTCTTACAGGGTTCATATGAACTCCTAATAAAATTTGTGGGCAAGAGGGGTGCCTGGGTGGCTCACTCGGTTGGGTGTCTGCTTTTGGCTCAGGTCATGATCCCAGAGTCCTGGGATCGAGCCCTGCATCGGGCTCCCTGATCAGCGGGGAGCCTGCTTCTCCCTCTCCTCCCAGCTTGTACTCTTTCACTGTCTCTCCTTCTCTCTCAAATAAATAAAATCTTTAAAAAAAATTGTGGGCAAGAATACAATTTTCCAAAACATACCCATCCAAACTGAAGAAGTTTACTTGCTTTAGAAATGTACTAAGGTATCTGAACTAGTGCATTTGGTTCTGTGTCAATATCAAGATCATCATAGGCTGGGGAGAAAACAGCTGAAATGATTTCTAGAGAGAAGTGGGAGAAAAAGTAAGTTTTGATTGGTTTCCTTGTAAGTTAGGGTCTGTAGCATGAGAACAGATGCTCAGAAAAATAGTATTTTACCAGTTGACTTCTAATTTCCAGAAATGAGCTACTGATAATTACCATCATTTCATTATCATGAAGAGAGACATTTATAAATAATCAGTGAAAGTGTTACATTTGTGGTTGCTGATATGCCTTTATCTGTAAAAACATCTTCTCTTTCTAGAAATATGATCAATACAATGAATACATACCTTCCAGAAGCTCAATTTGCTGATGAATCAGTATCTGATCTATCTATTACAGTAAAAAAAAAAAAAAAATTAAGCTATAAGTATATTTCCATGCTTTCTACACCAACCAAATTAATATTAGTGCTTTTATATTTTAAGGAATGCATCTAATCAATTATCAATATTTATCAATATTTAATAATAGCATATCTTACTTCTAAACTTTTATACCTAAAAAAGTATAAAATTAAAGTTACTATATCTTTAACTGAAAAACAATCTATTGAATGTGTTCACTATTAATGTGGGCAAATTCAGGTCAAATAAAATTGATTTACACTGGAATCCCTCTAATTTTTTTTTTTTAAAGTTCCTTCTTGAAAAGACTTAAGAAATATTAATACTCTTTATCCATTTGAAGAGATTCTTTCCAAATCTAAAAAAAAAAATTTGAAGTATGCTTGATATCATCTTTAGGAGCAGGTAATAACTTCCCCGATACATTCTGTAAGGCCTTGATTTTAAAAAGAAAATTGTCGGAGAATATATGAACTATGAAAAGTTCTTACAATACATGCTGCCCAAGTGCACTGTGGGAAATTGAATTAGTACACAGAGTACAAGAGAGCCAATTCATTTACTGAAAACTGGTTGGTTACCACAGGAATATATTTATTTGTTTATTGATCAGACAAATAGAATTTCATATTCCTACTCTACCTATCAGATTTCCAACACTGGGCAATACTAACACTCACATTGCGAGGATATGGTATCATGCAGTACACTAAAATCCAGGATTTTTTTTTTTTTCTTACTGGTGGCGTTAATAAAATTGGTTCTTCCAAAGAACAAAGCATCATAAAATGCAGTTCTATTAATTATAATAAAAAGTGTATCATGTTATACACAAAATATTAACTCTTTGTTTTTGGTACCACTTATTGACACTCAACACCAAATTTAGTTTAATGTTACTTTTCACCTTCCAGGAAGTTATTTGGTGTTGGGATTAAAGACAGTGAGATCCAGAACCAAGGTTCTAGAAGTAAGAAGCCATTCCCACTTCCTTAGTGTTTTGGCTCTGAGTCAATTATACAACTTCTCTGGACCTCAGTTTCCTCTTCTGTAAAATGATGATAATATTAGCACCTATATATCATAGCACTTCTAAAAGGATTAAATAAGTTAATACATGTGTTATACTTAGGAACAAAGTCTGGAAAATAGTGCTTAATAAAGATTTGTTATTGGCCATTACCACAGATTATATTCAAAAATCATAGAAAACACAATTTCCTAAGATATTTGTATTTTGCTTTAAAAGTAAACTTCACCTAGAAGTATAGTAATTTGTCAGCATTAAATGTTGTTTAATCATTTCAGACTTTTGTGAATTAGTCATTTGTTGATTTCATTAAGTGAACTATAAGGACAATTTTATTTTTTATGAGTGTTTCATTTATTTGAAATTACCTGACTTAAATATTCCAATCCAGGTGGACAGTCTAATGGAGGTGGTGGTGCTGGCATGCATGGTACCCCTGCAGGTCCACCTGGCAGATTATACCCTGGCTGGTGTTGGACAGGAAAGCCTACTGGGCCAGCACCTGAATAACCAGCTGGTGGAATTGAGTAGCCAGCCTGAGGGCCAGGATAGCCAGCCTGAGGGCCAGGGTAGCCAGCCTGAGGGCCAAGATAGCCAGCCTGAGGGCCAGGATAGCCAACCTGGGGGCCAGGGTAGTCAGTATGTTCTGGAGGTCCTGAAATACAAACAGGTGAAATAATTTGTAACCACACAGAAAATGAAACATGAATTCTTTTGGGATTACTCCTAAAACTCTGCAAACTGAAATTTCAGCTCAGAAATCCTGTTTCTATGAAGCTTAAACATTGTGTTTTTATCTTTCAGCAATTTTTCAATGAAATATCTGTGGTTTCATATCCACTCCTATAGGGCTTGGGGCTGTGAATAGAGTTGGCCCAAGCCTTATCCATTGCTCAAAACTCAGTTGAAAATACTCTTGAAACCTAAGAAAGTGACAGAAAATCAACAATGATCTAGAGTCACCTACATAAAGAGTCTGGAATACTTTAATAGAAAAGAGAGATGTCATTGTGTCAAAGGCCCAAAACAAAGGCTTTGGGTCAGCATTTCTAAAACCAAAGCACTCTATAAAAATATGATAATTCTGGAATGGTAGGAAACAGTACCTCCCTTATGTAAAGAACTATGGGTGGTTTTACCCCCTCAAGAAATATCTGGCAAGGTCTGGAGACATTTTTGGTTGTTTCAGCTGGAACAGAGGATGATACTGGCATCTGGTAGATAGAGGCCCAGTAATGCTGCTAAATATTTCCTGAAATGCCGAACAGTTCCCTGAAAAGAAAGAATTATACATCCCAAAATATCATAGTGCTGCTGTTGAGAAACTCTGGTAGAGAGGTAAAAGCATGTTGTTACTTCCAGTATTGTCCAGGTGCTTATCTGGGTTAACAATTGGCCTGAACTTTTAACCCATGGTACATTCCTGTCCTAAGACATCCTACAAGAAAAAAAAAAAAAAAGCCATTATGATAGTTAGGTTACAAATTTAAATTTCATAATTTACTGCTCTCAGCACTCTGAAAAATACAATTTGAGAACCAAGGAGGGGAAAAAGTTACAATAGGCAAACTTGTCTTAGGTATTTAATAAGCACAGGAGAGGAAGAAATTTAATAGGTGTATATTCTGTATTCCACATGAATCTGTGATTACAATGAAGCTTCATAAGCTTACATGAATAGTGCACAGAGTAGCAATCCCACAGGAATGGAATATAATTTCAAAGGAATGTGTTCCATAATATTTTAACAGGAAAGGCTATGTAAAATTTATTCTTAGATTATATAATTTATAAATACTTTAAAAAAAATCATTGATGGCAAAATGCATACATCATTATAAAAAGATTTAGAAGAGAGACTAAATCTCATACTAATACCTTTTAAATATAGTTTTTATAATTCATTCCTTCTTAGAATAAATAAATATTTACACCAATGTTGTACAATGTGACTGGTTCTGGTCTAGAATCAGAGGACACAGCTATCAACAAGGTAATCTGTCCTCAGGATGCTTATAGGGCAACTTTTGGGAAAAAGTAAATAAATTCTTTTTAAAAGATTTCAGATAGGGATGCCTGGGTGGCTCAGTCAGTTAAGCGGCTGCCTTCAGCTCAGGTCATGATCCCAGTGCTCTGGGATCGAGTCCCGCATCGGGCTCCTTGCTCAGCAGGGAGCCTGCTTCTCCCTCTGCCTGCAGCTACTCCTGCTTGTACTCTCGCTCATTCTCCCTCGCCCACGCTCTCACTTTCTAACAAATAAATAAAATCTTTAAAAAAAAAAAGATTTCAGATTGAACTCATAGAGAAAATGCATGGTGGAGAGGGAAAGGTATCAACTAGTTACTTTAGATAGAAAAAAAAAAAACTCTGTTGAGATCTAGAATATGAGGAAGGAAAAGCTTTGTGTGAAGATCTGGTGAGAAATGTTTAAGAGGAAGGAAAACCAAACGCAAAAATCTTCGACTTTAGGAATGAATTTGGCATGTTTGAGAAAGAAACATCATAAAGGAGAGGAAGAGTAGAAACTGCTATCAGTGAAGAAATAGGAGCAGTTCATCTAGGGAGCCCATTCATAAGGAGTTTAGATTTTATTCCAAGTGTGATTGACAGGCCTTTGAGGATTTTAAGTAGACAAGTGAATTCCATAATCCGATTTATATCTTACAAAGTTTTTAAGAGTGCTGAGCACTGGGATTTAAAATGAGAAATGCAGATGCAATCCCTTCCCTCACTGCCTAATGGGGAAGATAACTTTATATTTATTCTTCACTCTAGGGATCCACAACACCAGTATGATCAGTTGATTAACGAGAGTCGAAGACAAGCTCTTTGAAAGAAGGGACCAGATTTTTATGACTATATATGCCAAAAGAAAGTGTTGGGATGGGGAGAGAGAAAAGGAAGGAGTTGGGACAGCTTCCCTGAGGACCACCTTTCAGCTGAGATCTAAAGGATACAAAGGAGTTGAGTAAACTAGGGTCATAGGGAAAAAGGTTTCACAGAGAAGCCCTGGGACAGCAACACATACAGGGTTTCTACTCATCTGTAAAAAGGCACATCGACTTGAATAGCAGAGAGTCAGGCTTAAGAGACAGTTAAAGAGAATGCAGGGGAGCCCTCAGGTCTGGTGAACCAAATTAAGCATTTTGGCCTTTATCATAAAAGCAACAAAAAAACAATGAAGTACACATTGAATATTGTCTGTAATATGAACAGATAAGCATTTTTAAAGATCACTGGCTACAGTGCAAAGATCAGATCACAGGCAAACCAAATGGGGATATATGAGTTCATAGGTTACATTATTAGCATATTTCCAATCTTCTCAAGACTCTTGGAGAGCGTAGTTGATTATTTCACAAATCAATGAATTAAGCATACAGAATTACCTGAAATTTGGATAATATTTTCATTTGTATAAAGTCCAATTGATTTAATATATTATTAGTATAATAGTCAACAAATATTTGTCACTTATTATTTGTAAATCATTGTACTAGGTGTTTTACATATACTCTCATTCAATCTCCAAACAAAACTGAATTGGAAAATATTAGCCCCATTTTATGGATAAGAACTGAGGCTTTAGGGCACCTGGATGGCTCAGTCGGTTGGGCATCTGCTTTCAGCTCAGGTAGTGATCCCAGGGTCCAGGGATAGGCCCCACATTGGGGGTCCCTGCTCAGCGGGGAGTCTGCTTCTCCCTCCCCCTCCCTCTCCCTCTGCCGCTGCTCATGCTCTCTCTCTCTCACTCTCTCAAATAAATAAATAAAATCTTAAGGGCGCCTGGGTGGCTCAGTTGGTTAAGCGACTGCCTTCGGCTCAGGTCATGATCCTGGAGTCCCTGGATCGAGTCCCGCATCGGGCTCCCTGCTCGGCAGGGAGTCTGCTTCTCCCTCTGACCCTCCCCACTCTCATGTGCTCTCTGTCTCTCATTCTCTCTGTCTCAAATAAATAAATAAAATCTTTAAAAAATAATAATAATAAAATAAATAAAATCTTAAAAAAAAAAAAAAAGAACTGAGGCTTAGAGGTATAGAGCAAGTTTTTTGAACCACCACACAACTATTAAGTATAGAAGCCAGAACTTGAAGCCTGATATATCCTCTCTATGCCTTTTTCCCACCTGCATAATGGGGACAATTAATAGTATTTACCTCATAAGATTGAGAATTAAATGAGTTAATCTACATTATGCACAGTGAGCTCTCAATTTTAAACTATCACTACTGTTAGCATCATTGTCATATTAAGACCTGAACTATATGTGGCCTTGGACTTGAGAAATAAAATTAAGCTATTTTTCTCACAAACTCTCAAGTCTGATTATAACTAAATTTAATTATGTATCAACCATTTTTAATTATCTGTGGGGTGGATTAAATCATTCTCCAAGTGCCTTGGATGAATATTACAGCTTGCTAATAATTCTTCAAACAGTCATCATATAAGAATTCAGAGCAGCGATCCTCAGCCCTGGCAGCACATTAGAATTACCTGGGAAATTAAAAAAATTACTAACCCCTGGGTCCCACTACCTGAGCTTCTGCTTTAATTTTCCTGGGCTAGTGCCCTGGTATAGTGTTTTTAAGAGCTTCCAAGTACTACTTAAGTGCAGGCACTCTTGAGAACTATAACCTTAGAGATTTTCTAGCTCATTCTTCTAACTGCAAACATCTGACTGAGATCCAGGCCCTACTGGGAAGTTTTTGGCTAGACAATTAAACAGGCCAATTAGTTCCCAAGCAGATTTATTTGCTCAGAGGAGAAAACAAACCAGATATACCCTTCTGTCCAAACCTGATTCCTTTTGACCCTAAATCCCCAGGATGGTCTCTCAAGATGGTAGTAGCCAGACTAATTGTAAATCTGGGTGCACCATGAACTTTGCCACTTAGTAAAGTTCTAGTAATTTTGATAACTGCATTTGTCTAAATGAAAATCTCTTAAGTCTTCTATTCATTGGTTCAAAGGGAAAAATGTATTCCCTAGTATGGAGTGATATGATTCAACTGCTTTTCTTAGATGTAAGGCATGATTCAGGATGTATACAAAAGCAAATACAAAATGAAAATGAGAATTATCCCCAGGCAGCTGCATTTTTATTACTTACAGCTTCCAGTTTTAAGCAGTCACCTCTTTTCTGTGACCCTCACTGTACACAATTACCCTCAGCTAATATCTGACTCAAAAATACTCAGGGATAAATCTCCTAAATGTGATTACATGATGACAATTTTCAGAGATGAAGAATCAATTAAATCTTTTACTTAAAATGTGTATTTGGGGGTTTAATTTATGTCAAACTTTATTTGCTAAATGTAAACTCACTACTGTTTTTATTGACTCTACATCTTTATTATCCTGTATAAGTAAAAATTACATTTATGTTATTTATGAGAATACACAGTCAAGCAAAAAAACCAAGAACTAGGCTGCCAATTTCATCATTGCACTTTTAGTCAAAGACACTACTAAAATATACACACACAGACAGGCAGACACATACGCTCTTTGGGGAATATCAATAATTGAAAAATTGGGAGTTTTTATTCTTTAAACAAATGTTTTACCTTGGAATGCTGCTGAAGGATATACAGGGAGATGTCCAGGCGGTAAATTTGTTCCTGGATGAGGAGCATTCATTTGTCCATCTGCAATTCAGGGAGAGGTAAACATATATCTACTTTAATAAAATATATGTCAGAAAGAAAAATACATTAAACAATTTAAATAATTTAAATAATTTAAATTTAAATAATTTTCATTTATATGATCTTGTGCTGTACTAAAATTGGTAAGGTGAATTCTTCACTCAACAAAAGCAATGCTTGCTATCAGACTTAATTTGCAGTAGAATCCTGTTTCAAACAAATTCCGTTTTGGATAAAATGAGACAGCTGAGTGGCTGAAGCTGAATTTCTAGTTTTCAAATATGCCTGATGAATGTTCACTTCCATATTTTGATTCTGTTGGCATTAGGAAAACAGTGGTTTAAAACCACATACAATGAAGAAAGATGTAGGGATCGTTATGGAAAGATTATGGATGATTTCAAAGATATCTATAATTACTGCTGCAAAAATTATTTTAAAAATATGTAAAATAATGCATACACTTCAGTATTTAAATATCCTTTTAATGCTTACTCTGCAACTATCCCAATAAGGTTGAACCATAGGAAATTCCTAATATTTGACTGATTTTGACCTACAAAAATCATAACTGACTGAATTACAAAAAACTAACATATATGTTTTCTAGTCACTTATTTAGTAGCCATCCCAGTCAGACAATAAATATTTGTTGAACACCTCCTATCTTGCCTCTGAGTTGAGCTCTGAGGCTATACTGCCTCTGTCTTCATGCAACTTATGATCTAGTGGACCCTACACTTAAACCATGTTTCATTACGGCTTGCTAACTATAAATTCAAGAGTTTCTTACTGAATGATGAAGGCATGGCATTAATACAGAAGAAAAAGTAAGTCAAACTTTCAATCTGATATATTTTCTATGTACTTCTTTACCATAGGCCTTCAAAGACCACTCAACTCATGTGGTTTCAGTAGGAAAGCTGGATTGTGAGCGACCCTCTTCCTCCATTCAATTGGTCTCATAATACATTCAGCAGAATGGAGTCCATGAAGACTGTGCAAATTCAGGTAACAAAGAATCCTCTACTTCCATCTGGGCTTTTCCCTGAACAGATAGTGCAACATACCCTGATTTATTACAGATCTCTGAATTACCACAGGTCATTCCATCCCAACCATTCCCTTGTTTGTTGGCTTCAAGTGGGTGGCCTACCTCTTTGCTCTCTAGCTCTCAAGGCCCTGTCCACAGCTCCCACTCCCAACCTGAGTGGGATCACACTTACCAGATCTCAAGAAAACACACTGCAAGTCTAACTAACAGATCTACTCTTGAATGATATGTCACATTTTGGCACCTCTTAATAGGTACCATTATTTGAACAATGGTAAAGACATATGCATATCTAGGAGCTGATAGATTCAAGAAATTAGAAGCTCATAATCTCTGCGGTTTTGGCTCCAGAGTGTTTATCCCAGTTTTAGGAATTTCAGCAGAAATTCATATAAAGGGAAAACAAGCAAATGGGGAAGTGGTTAAATAGACCAAAGAGCATATGAATGATGAATGGATTTCTGCATTTGTGAAATGGAACTTAAAATAATTTACAGATATCATAGGAATGTCATGTTATAAAGAAATTTAATTTTTACTTCTCTATATATTTACATACTTATATACATTTTATTCCTATTTATGCATATTTACACACACACACAATTATATATATGAAGATGAAGAGTTAAAAGGTGACTATGACCTTGGCCAAAAGAATGTTTCTAAAGTGATCTGAAGCATCCTAATGCTGCAGCAGACCTAGCAGTGTAATACTGTAACAATGTACATTTAAAAAGTTTTGTAAGTAAAATTAAATTAATATAGCAAACATTAAGAGAAGATCATGAAACTTCATGAAGGAAAGCTGAGGTTTCTAGTCCTACAGAGTATCTAATGTATCTAGCAAGGCTGACATTGTGGTGAGAGATAAATGTCTCTTTGGTATCTAAACAAAAATAAACAGAATATAAATCTTCTCACAAAACAGGATTTTGTTTTTCACACTTTCCCCCATATATATTGTTTTTCTCTTCAGAAGTTTAGATTTTAAAAAAAGACAAAGTCTTTTATCATATGTTTGGTCAATACCCATCTTATTTAGAATTTTCCTTTTTTTTAAGATAGAATTATTTATTTATTTATTATTTATTTATTTATTTATTTATTTATTTATTTATTTATTTATTTATTTATTTATTTTAGAGATAGAACAAGAGAGATAAAAAGAGAGAGAGAGAGAGAAAGGGGAAGAGCAGAGGGAGAGGGAAAGCAGATTCCATGCTAAGCATGGAGCCCAATGAGGGGCTTGATCCCATGATTCTGAGATCATGACCTGAGTTGAAATCCAGAGTTGGCCGCTTAACTGACTGAGCCACCCAGGCACCCCTAGAATTTTCTTGATAGTAAAAAGCCATAACATACGATTGGTATTTATTTAAACCTGTTCACATGTGAATGTTATAAAATATATAGCAAGGATATATCTGAAGATTTTATTACAATGGACTGACATATTAAATTTATTATCTGTTAATTTGAGTTAAATAATGTTTATGTATATAAAGTGCACATTAAAAGGGAAAAACTGATCTAGATGGAATATAGTATAAATTATATAACATATTTCCCAGTAAGACTAAAATTCCTTAGGCTTATCTAAGTTTTTTTTTTATTATTATTTTTAGAGGAAAACTTAGTGGATATATGTGTAGATTGTCTCTACAGTCAAAACAATGAACTAGACTCTGAGTTCTGAAGCATAAACAAAACAAAGGAAATTATATCTTTTCAGAAACTGAGTAAAACACTATGACAAAGAATATATTAACAACAGATTTAACATTATAAAACGAAAGTAAACACTTACTTTGTTTTTCCATGATTTAAAGAGCTCTGAAAAAGAAGACCTGATATTACTACATTGTCTACAAATTTATAGGCCAAATATGACTATTGAAATAAGATATTCTGAAACTATACATACACATAGGATATTCTTCTATTCATTTCATCTACCAGAATGGTCATTTAAACCCTTTGGTCTTGATCCCATTCCCCGTTGATGTGGTTCTGAGTACAACTTAAGAAGTTGTGGGTAACCCAAGGATGGTGGACATTTTCTACAAACCTTTGCGGAGAGAGGGTCCTATGAGGCAGAAAGCCAAAAAGAAAACACTGTGATCTCAAGACTCCACATTGCAACCAAATTAAACTCCAAAACTGGAACCTTCCAATCTATACAAAAGGAGTGTGTGATCCAGCATTCAGCCTTAGGTCTGGGCTCTAGACATGGTTCACCAGGACAGACGGTTTAGCTATCGGATCACACTACTGCAAATACCTGTGGATTCCAAGTTCTGTGGATATGTTCTGCCCAACTTGAACAGTAAATCTGAAAAGGCCTGACCCTTTGTTCTATGTTTCAAGACACACTTTAGCCAGAGAGCCCACTCTCAGGGGTTGTCATAGCTGCAGCATCATGACAATTGGACTACAAGTTTGTGTTTGGCTATTTCTACAGAAAATAATAACAATAACAACAACAACAACAATAATAAAAACATTGCATTCAGTGCTTCGACCTTCCAGTTCGTTGAACCCTTTTCCCCTGATCTCTCCACTTAAAATCCCAACCCCCTTTCTGCCTACTAATTACAATTAACACATAAGGCAAAACCTCTTGTACAGAGATCCAAGGAAAGGAAACTAAACAGACTAAAGCAGAGCTTATTTGTCCGTATTTGTTCTTTTCTTTCCTATTTGGTTACATTATTTTGAGTCTTAAATTACAGAGTTGTGAGAATAAATCCCTGATGGCAAAACTACTACAAAACAAAATCTGGGTCCTCATTGTGCTGTAGGTTTTAGAATTTTTGCAATTACACAGTATCTCAAGCATGAAAAATGGTATAAGTTCAGGTATAAAATGTTAAGTGACAGTTGTACCTGTATGTGTGCCAAGTAAAATAAAGCACTTGTGGAGTGAGGATGATACTCACCATGTCACCCTGTCCACTCTTGTTTGCTGTTTTAAAGATCTTTTGATTTTCTCAAACTTAAGGGTCTATTAACAAGAGGTAATGTCTCTCAGTTTTGGAAATGACTAGGCTGAGTCCTGGGTGAATTAATTAATTAATTAATTAACACAGTAACTTTTAAATAATGCCCCCACTACTCTTACTAAGAAACAAATCCTAGAAAAACTTCCAAGAAAGAGAACATCATATTTATCCTCTACTAAAAGAAAAAAAGTCTCTAAGGAAGTCAAACATATTGTACCACTGGAATCTTAATTACCTCAGGACAAATACATAACTTCAAATTATAATCTGATTACCACACACTTCTTCCTAATTCTGTTAAATGAGAGCTTCTGAGGAGATTAGTGCATCATATACTATATTCATTTATGTGTATCTCTGGTAAAATTATTCTATCGGACACCATAGGCCCATTGTTGCTCTGGGCTATTTGAAAATTATAAACCTCTTCCATCAGGGAAGAGAAATATTGCAAGTGACATCAGTCATGGCTCCACAACTCATATTACAGTGAAATCCTAGACCCATCTCTTGGGGACCTGAAATTTCTATCTTATTGCTTTAAAAAATATTAATGTACAATCTGGAACCCAAAGGAAGCATCCCTAATTTTGGAAGATCCTAAGACTACTATGCCTATAAACTAGGCACAAACTAGATTTGAATTATTTATCCACATTTACTTCTTAATTGTTTAAGAACAAACCAGTTAACATTTTTCTGAGTCCCAAGATGTGGATATATGTTCTGAATTATTTTAGCAAAATGTTACTGCTCTAAAGACAATGACAGAATTCTATGTCCCTAACTTCCACTGAATCTGAGAGCCAAAGGAAGTCTAAAATCAGCCAGGCCATGGGTGGGGGTTGGGGAAGTGAGGAATTATAGACAGAGGAAACAGGTAGAAGGCCTGTGGCTAGAGGGAGCTTGACTCACTTAAGGAAACGAGAGGTTTGTGGATTACAGAAAAAAAAGAAGGAGAGATCAACAGACATGAGGATAGAGAAGTGTACAGGGACAGTTCTTACTCATTTAATGTCTCTCTACCTGCATTCTATGATCTTAAGGGCCAGAATATGGCCTGTCTTGTCCAGGACAAGGCACTTAATGGGTGCTTGTTGACTGAACAAGATCTGTACAGTATTATTTCACTCCTTTCGGTCACAAGGAACAGCTCCCTTACAAATGTGAAATTGCTTAGTCTCTGATCCAACCACTTATTTTACATGTCACTTTTCTATCCAACTGCAGAAATCCACTCATTTCCCTTTTCATGTATTCTTCATTCCTTGCGTCTATTCAGTGTTCAAAGCCTTGCAGTTGTCATACTTGCGGGCATGATATTAAGAGAAACTTCCGGTGTTAAGAAAGTTCAACGATGAAAAAGGAAATCATGGGGCGCCTGGGTGGCTCAGTCATTAAGCGTCTGCCTTCGGCTCAGGTCATGATCCCAGGGTCCTGGGATCGAGTCCCACATCGGGCTCCCTGCTCAGTGGGGAGCCTGCTTCTCCCTCTCCCACTCCCCTTGCTTGTGTTCCCTCTCTCACTATCTCTCTCTCTGTCAAATAAATAAATAAAATCTTTAAAAAAAAAAAAAAGAAAGAAAAAGGAAATCATGAATCCCTTGACAATTCCCACTAAGTGACACTTGTACTAATGTTTCTCACAATGCTAAACTAGGAGAAACAATGCCTGCCTGTTCTTGGAACTGGGGAGTAGACATTCTAGGACTTCCAGGAATAGTTGTATAAATAAAACCACATGGGAAGCAGATAATAATCTTGGAGAAGCAGGGATTTTACTATTAAAAATATTAAAAGCTAACCTTACTGAGTACTTGGGGCAGTGCTGGACACAGCTCCAATAGCTTTACACTCATATATACCATACTCTAACTCTTGTGACTCCTTTTTGATCTTTACACAATTTCAAAGACGAGGCAAGGAAGACAGATGAAGAAACTGGTTCTGAGTGCACAGAAATTAAGTAGTAGAGGCAGGATTCAAATCAGGCAGGTGGACTCCCAAACTAATGGATTTAGCCTCTAAGCTATAAACCACCTCCATCTTTCCAATTCATCTGGTGCTCCAGAGCGGCTAGCACAGTTTTGGGGTCCACCCATACACCTCATTAATACTTACTGTTAAATGACAGCTAAAAGGGTCTATTAATCATCCCTTCTAATCCCCCCGCCCCAGTAAGCTGGCGGACTCCCACGGATCAGGTTCTTGCCGGGTTCTTCAGCGCGGCCGGAAAGGTGCACAGTACTAAGGGGGCACCGAGCCTGCAAGGAGGTTTCGCGCAGGAAACACCTGCCGGAGCAGAGGGGGCCCCGCGCGAGTCGCCGCTCTGCTTCCGGGGTCGCTCCCTGGGGCTGCCGGGACTCCGGCCGCCACCCTCTACTCACCCACCCAGCGCAAGCACAGCCCGCCGGCCCTCGCGCGCCGCCCCCCGGCCCCCGCCAGTCGCCCCCAGCGCCGCGCCCCCTGCCTGGGAAGCCACGCGGCTCCCGCGCCGCGCGCACACTCACCTGTGGCTGCCGCGGTGCGGATGCGGCCTCGAGGCGAGGACCGGGAACCTCCGAACGACCTCGGCACCGCGAAACTCTCCGGGTTTCGCTTCCCGGTGGCCGCTTGTGGCCGCCGAGCGCCTGCGTCCCTGCTGGAGGGCGCGACTGCTGCGGGCGCCCGGCTGCGGCGGAAATGCCGCCCTTGCCCCCCTTTCTTGCTCCCAGCGGGACTTCAAAGACAGTTCTGTGGCGAAGGGCAACGGTGAACGGGGAGGTCGACGCCAGCTAGAACTTGAAAGTCATTAACGTGGGCGTGGCCGCCGCCGGGGTGGGGTTGTAGGCGCTAAGTTATCGGGGACTTCCGTTTTTCTGTCCTTAATCTACACACCTTAGATTTCTGTTGCTTTCAAAGTTTGAGGGCAGTGGCGGTTCAGAGTACAAACGAGGAGGGGTCAAGCTTGTTTTTCTTCATGGTGCTTTTTCTCTTTAGCTCTCTTAGTCTTTGCCGCCCTGTTTCTGTCTCCATCATTCTCTCTCACTCTCTCATTCTCTGTCTTTCCCTCTGTCTCTTCCTCTCCCCCTATCCCTCATTCTCCCCCAAACGCTGCTAACAACTTTTTTTTTTTTTTAAGATTTTATTTATTTTTTTGACAGAGAGAGAGAGAGACACAGCGAGAGAGGGAACACAAGCAGGGGGAGTGGGAGAGGGAGAAGCAGGCTCCCGGCAGAGCAGGGAGCCCGATGCGGGGCTCGACCCCAGGACCCTGGGATCATGACCTGAGCCAAAGGCAGACGCTTAACAACTGAGCCACCCAGACGCCCCAACAACTTCTAAGAGTCAAACTGACTAGATGTGTTTAGAATATTTAATTTTTCTCACATCCACCCTCCCCCCCCGACTGGCAAACCGGCTCAATAAACCAGTATTTGTTAAACTGAACTGAAGGATGCATTGATTTTTTTTTTTCTTTAGAATATCTTATTTACGAAAGTAACACAGGATCTTCCAAACAATAAAGCTGAATATGGAGAAAAGCAAAACGTACTTTCTGCACCTTCCCTCCCCTTTTCTTCCCATGATTCAGGCGACAGACACTTGAAGATTTAGTAAGAGAAGAAATACGTGGGAGGAAGGAAGAGGGGGTGAGAAGGGAGGAGACTAGGAAATGAAATTTGAGAAAAGAAGTACAAAGGAAGAAACCAGCCACTTAGGTTTGAATCCCTTCTCATCTCTGCGACTTTGTGCAAATTACAATCTCTGTGCCTCTTTTTTAATCTGTCAAATGAGGGTATGTTAGTAGTATCTATCTCATAAATTTTTTCTGAGGATTAAAGAAGTTAAAATATGCGAAAAGTTTAGAGTGATATACACTGTACATAGTGTTTCTTTCCATAAAGAGGATTGTTTCATGCAGACTGTTCTCTGGTGCATTTTTTTTCTCCTTTAGGATGCATCTTAGAAATCTCCTTGCCTCTAATACAGAATGGTCTCATTGATCTAATCATCTGCGTGTAGTTTATTTCCTTTTTTATAATTAGAAATTATGCTGTAGTCATCATCCTTGCACATATCCTTGTGTATACACTATAGAAAACCCATCATTCTGTTCTTCTGCCAATAAAGTATGAAAATGCTTGTTTTACCACATTTCTCCGCTTCTTGAATATCAATTCTAAATGTTTGCTATTCTGATTGGTAAGTATGACCTTATTATTGTTTTTGTTAATTCTAATTGTTAGTGACATTGAGTAATCTTTCATAGGATTTCTGAACATTTTACCATTTTGTTCTATGATATGGCTGATATTTAATACAGAATTTTCTGTTGGATTGGGATATTTTTCCACTTTCTGATTTGTTGTGCTCTTTATGTTTGGGGATTGAATCCCTCATTTGTTAAAACAAGGGATTTTTTTTGCCTAGTGGGTCTCTGGATTATATCTTATTTACAGTTGCTTTCACAACCCTTTCGTTTTAATCATCTTTTACTGTATTTTTCACTTTTTAAAAAATATGGAACGCTTCACGAATTTGTTTGTCATCCTTGTGCAGCGGCCATGCTAATCTTCTCTGTATCATTCCAATTTTAGTTTATATGTCGCCAAAGCAAGCACCTGGGTTTTTCACTTTTGACCTCTGGGTTTTGTATCTTATTTTAGAAAGCCTACTGTATATCAGGACATCCAATATGATTCCATCTTGATATCTACTTATTCCTAATTGTGAAGAAGTTAGAGTTTTCTAGTTATCTTCTTGTTATTTATAGTGTATTGTGGTCTAAGAACATGCTGTGAATGGTTTCAACCATTTGAAATTTTTTGAGACTTGCATTATGGCCCTTTTGCACACAGCCATTTTTTGTACATATTTTATATATACTTGAAAAATAAGTGTACTCTTCAATTGTTGAATATGATATTGTGTTTTTTGTATTAGGTCAATTTCTTAATTATGCTGTTACTTTAGCTGGTACTTTGCTTATTCTACTAATTATTCAGAGGAATATCGGTATCTCCCAGTATAATGATAGATTTGTCTATTTCTTCTTTTTTTTAATGATTTTATTTATTTACTTCAGACAGAGAGAGAGAGAGCACAAATGATGGGGAGGGGCAGAGGGAGAGGGAGAAGCAGGCTCCCCGCTGAGCAGGGAGCCTGATGTGTGGGGCTTGATCCCAGGACCCCGGAATTGTGACCTGAGCTGAAGGCAGAGGCTTAACCAACTGGGCCACCCAGGTGCCCCTGTCTATTTCTTCTTGTTTTGACTTTTTTCCTTATACTTTGTGGTTACATAATTAGGCAAAAACTAAAAGTAGTTATATTATCCTGGTGAATTGAACCTTTATAAATAATGAGGTTTCTCTTTATTTCTAGTAATGCTTTTCCTTCAAAGTCCATTTTGTCTGAAATCATGCTGTTATTGATAACTTAAAGATTTTACATTGACAGATACATCCATCTTTCTAATATCGGGCACCAAGGTCAAGATAGTAAGTTTTCTCTGTGCTCTTCCTTCCTACATGGTGGGGTTTACTTCTCTTTCATGTTACAAGGTAGTAATTCAATGAACCCAGCTTTTAGTGGGGGTCTTCTCTTAGTTTTTCCTTCTTGGTGGGCCTGAAACTTATCTTTGGTTTTAACACTTTTATGGTAGTCAGAGTAGATGCCCAGAGTCTTCAGTGCTTGCAGAAGCTTCTGTTTACGGTTTAGCTTCCTGACTGCTGAACTTCTGCTGTAGGTGGGGCAGTAAAACTGTAGAGATCCAATAGATTCCATTTCCAATGTTATTTTTCAACCTTTCTGCCTTGATGAATATTGTTCTTGAGTCCCTAGATATTTCCATTCTGTTTTAAACAGAAGTCTTCTACACCTTGCTTAGGGTGGTACATACCATTTCCATATTCTCTCAATGGGGTAGTGAATGAAGACGGGTGAATAGGCTTCTGAATATAGGCTTTCAAGCATTCCTCACTTTAATTTATAATTTTCAACTTTATCCTCCCCTTTATTTGGCATCACTAAGTGCTCAGTCTCTCTGGGATTCTGTGGAGGTAAATTGAATCTCCTTATTCTTACATCCTTCTTTACACATTTTATAACTTCCTATATCTTACAAAATAGTTAGTACATCTGACTCTTATTTCCATTTTCTCAAATTTGTTGAAATCTTATTTCCTCTGTGGAAAGAGCTCAAGAACTTGATGACACTGATGACCTGCAGCACTGATCCTGGACTTATATAGTTCCAGATGACTTATTCTGTGAAGGTTGGCTTGTGGTTATGGACACGCCAAGGATATTTATTTTTGTTTTCTACCAGTTTTGTACTCTAAATAAGCAAGCTTCTTTATTGCTGTCCTCTTCTGCATGGTGGTGTGTAGGATTTTTCAATTTTACACCTCGGTTGTAGCTCTTTGTGATTCAGGCTTTTTACTTAAGCTATTTAAGGATATTTTTAGTCAGAAGCATTGTACCACTGAGGATCTTAAATGTATTCTTTCTAAAATTCTCCACATTGCTCTTAGCTCTGTTTTCTTGTCTAGGCTAAGTGCTATAGACATTAGCTCCATGAGTCCCACAGCCCCAAGGACAATTGATACAGTGGAAGCAGCAAGAGAAGGTCCTGACATCTGGGTGCTTCAAGTTTATTTGTATTAGGACAAAACTTTCTGTGTTGAAATATTAACCTGAGCAAAGATTTTTAATTTTCCAGTTAGATTACCAAGCACAAATTCTTTAGTTGTCAACATTGAGCCATATTATTTGGGATAATGCTGGTGGCATTATCAACCTCCACCTCCAAACTTCAATGACACAACCAAAAGCTTTTTTTTTTTTTTTTTTTTTCTTTTTACATGATGGACCAACCAAATGGAAGTGTTCCCCTTTGGTGGGGTGGGGGCTCTGCTTTACAGCATGACTGAAGGACCCAGGCTAATGGCAGCACTGGCATCTTTAGGATATGCAGTCAAATGCTCTACCACTGAGCTATATCCCCAGCATCTTTAGGATATGGCTTCCAAGCTTCTCCTGGGCTTTGACATTGAGTCTGCAGAGAGAAGAAAGGAGAAGTTGGTCGTACATGGGAAGTTTTTATGGGCCAGGCCTGGAATTGACACACTGTCTCTCTCTCTGTGTCAAATAAATAAATAAAATCTTTAAAAAAAAAATAAAATAAATTAAATAAATAAATAAATAAATAAATAAATAAATAAATAAATAAATAAATAAAAAAGAGAGATTCCAAACCGTTCCTTCATTGAGTATTGAATTTCTATTTCATTCATTCTTTAGACTTATAGGGTTAATGCGCATTGAAGCATTAAGCAGTTAGGTTTAATCTGGGGTGTGTAGGTGAGTAATTCAAACCATCTAGGATAGATGCTATATTTTTTAAAGCTAATATTGGCAGAAAATCTTTTAAATGGAGTTAAATATTCATTTATCCCTTTTTTTCTTTTGAATCATTTTATGAGGCTAAATTACCAGGTAAATTTCAAGATCAACGTGCTTGATCATTTTAATTCTTTTTACATATCTTGCTAAAAAGCTTTCCAAAAGGATTGTACCAAATTTGCTTCCACCCAAACATTTATTTATATTTCTACTTACAGAATGAAGTATTTTTTTTTTTAAAAAGAATAGAATTTCTAAGTTAAAACTGCTATGCATAGAGTTTATTAAGCCTTAAGTTCGATGCAAAAATATAATTTTAATGATATAAAATAGTTTGATAGGGGCACCTGGGTAGCTCAGTTGGTTAAGCATCTGACCCTTGATTTCTGCTCAGGTCATGATCTCGGCTCAGATCATGATATCAGGGTCCTGGGATCCAACCCCACGTTGGGTTCTCTACTCAGCAGTCTGCTTATCCCTCTGCCCCTCCCTCAGTTCATGCTCTCTCTCTCTCAAATAAATAAAATCTTTTAAAAAATAAAGAAAAAAATAGTTTTGATAAATGTAGCCTCTCTATATAATCATTAAAATAATGATTTCCATTTATTTTGGAAAATGAGGAAACCAAAGTGCTAAAAGTTTAATTTGGCAAGTAATATATAGAATTAGTGGCATAGCAAACCAATTCTACAGACTGTTTGCTTTAAAAAAATCAAATTATAAATAATATAGACATTGTATTTATTTTATTTATTTTTTAAAGATTTTATTTATTTATCTGACAGAGAGAGAGAGAGATCACTAGTAGGCAGACAGGCAGGCAGGCAGAGGGAGAGGGAGAAGCAGGCTCCCTGCTGAGCACAGAGCCTGATGCGGGGCTCAATCCCAGGACGCTGGGATCACGACCTGAGCCGAAGGCAGATGCTTAACCGACTGAGCCACCCAGGCGCCCCAATATAGACATTTTATAAAATATATAAAAACATGTAAAAATTACTAATAACAACCATCTATTAATGACCGCTATCATACAATGTATTTGTTTCCAGTCTTCTTTGTATGTGCAAGTATTTTGTACTTATAATAAAATTAGACTGAGTTGATACAATTTAGTATCCTTCTTTCGTTTAATATATAGTAATCCTTTCCTTCAAAAATTTATGGAAGGGTTGCATAATATTTCATGTAACAATTGTGCCATAATTTATTATTTATATACATAATGCTGTGAACAATCTCCTACATTAAACATGTGAGCCTCTAGAATGCTTTGAGTGGGTTACAATCCTAAATATGAAATTATTAGGTGTCAGTGCTATTTGTCCTTGGTAATAAATGTGTGTACAAAATGGGAATGGTCTGCATAGAGAAAAAATATTCAGGCATTTAGTTTTACATTATTTAATTGTAGATACAGTGTAGGAGGAAATATGCACCACCCAACTTTCTGTATTTCAGCAGTTAGTTGGGCGGTAACGCTAGTTTCAGGTAAAACACTACATGGCATAGCCAGGGCTGATAGCTGGCGGTTGATTGCATGCAAGTTGTACTGATAGGTTGGGCATTTGTATTAGATTTTTACTGCTGCTGTAACAAAGAGCCACAAATTTATCAGCTTAAAATAACATAACTTTGTCATCTCACGGTTGTGCAGGTCAGCAGTCTGGGTTGGCTTGTCTGAGTTCTCTGATCTGGGTCTCACAAGGTTGAATCAAAGTCTTTGCCAACTGGGTTCATAACTGGAAGCTCTGGAAATAATCCACTTTCAAATCCATTCAGATTGTTGGAAGAATCCATTATGGTTGTAGACAGATTTTAGTTTTCTTGTTGGCTGTCAGCTGGGGGCCTGCCCACAAGGATCCCATACCTCAGAGCTAGTGACTGTCGGTTGAATTCTCCGTATGCTTGGAATCTGTCTGACCTCCATCTCTGCTGCACCTTCTTACTGCCTCTTCTGTCTTCCTCTTGTGCTTTTTAGGCCTCATGTGATTACATTGAACCCACCCAGATGATCGAGGAGACTATCCCCATTTTAAGGTCAGCTGATCAGTAACCTTAATAAATTTCACAGCAATACCAGACTACTGTTTAATCAAATAACCGGAAGATGAAAGAGAAAAGTGAATTTGGATGTCGCGTTAGGAGAGAACCACAGGTTTACCTTGTTCAAGATGGAAAGATGGAAAAATCTTTATAATTCTATCCACCCCAGGACCTATTCTGATTGCCTGGGTCCCACGCCATTCCAGTATACCTTCGATTTTAATTCCTGAATATAATGCTGATAGCAGTGAGCTATGTCAGAACCTTGGCTGTCAGCCTTATTCCTCTACTCACTATTACTGGTTGAGGGAGCACCAGTTATTCCCCTGCATGACTGTATATTGGGGTCCAAACCCTGCAGTTACAGCTGTTTTATCATGTGGACCAGTCCTGATTTCCCCTTGGCACTCTACCCGGGTTCTGCAAAGCAGACTCCCTTTCCAAGGGGACAGCCTCTCAGGGATAAATCAAGTTAAACTTTACCATCTGTTGTGCCTATAAAAATAGTTTAAGCTTTGAGGTTTGGGGAAAAGCTGCTTGTTTATTTGGTACTTATCCTTGGGCTCATAGATAATAAAAAAACATAGGTCTCTTTAGCTCCAAATGAGACAGCAATAGATCTCAGTATGATGTGCTATGGAAAGACCTATTTTTGATTAGAGTGAAAACTCAGAATCCATTCTTCAGAGAAGTTTGAGTCTTCAGCAATTGTAGAATTGGCTCAGTGGATCTGGGATACAGAGAACTCTCTGAAAATAAGAGGATTCTCCTTCTTTTTCTTCTCCTAATTCTAATTTAATTCTAATTTTTGTTTGTTTGTTTGTTTGTTTTTAGAGAGGGAGAGAAAGAAAGAGAAGGGCAGGGAGAAGGCACAGAGAGAATCTTAAGCAGACTCCTCGCTGAGCGCAGAGCCCAACTCTGGCTCCATCTCACAACACTGAGATCATGACCTGAGCTGAAATCAAGAGTTGGATGCTTAACCCACTTAGACCCCCAGGCACTCCTCTCCATTTATAATTAGAGCTGAACCATTCTTTACAAGTAATACTTCAAGAACTCTCTCACAAATTGTCTCGAATTACCCTTCGCAGAAGAGATGGATCATCTTATTCAAAAAAGAGTACTCATGAGATGTGAAACGGAACACATAGGTTCAGGAAACAGGCTTCAGTTATTTCTGCCCTCTACCCTTCTTCCATTCTTGCAAAAAAACAACTACCCAGATTACTTTCCTCTGGACAAGAGTAGCCTGGTTTTTTCTGTGAGTCCAAAACCAGTTACAAATGTTACTTCTCTTTTTAATGGCCAAGGTACACCCATGTTCCTTTCCTAATAGGATATTCGAATTCACCTTTTTCTCATTTGCATTCTCTCTTTCTTTCTCTTCATCTTCTCTGCCTCTTCTTCCCTATTTTCCTTCTTATTTTTTGTTTGTTAAAATTTCTGAGATTTTTCTCAATTGATCTTTTATACCCTAAGTTAAAATTTTGTTATTGTGTTTTCAACTGCTAACATTCCCCACCCCCCCAAATGTCTTTCCTTATAGTTTTCTATTCTTGTTTTGTAGATTGTTTTTTATGTCTGAGAGGATATTAATTATGGGGTTTGGAGTGAGGGGTTTTTTGGCTATTTTCTTCAGCAATGTATCTGTTTTTTCCAAGTTTTGCTTTTCCTTTTGTTTGTTTTTATCTCTCTTGTTGAGGCCTTCCTCAAGTATCTGGTGATATTTAGATAACCCACTTATAAAGATGCCAGAGGGAGTAAATTAATAAATTTCAGCAGCAGGCCTTGTTGACTGCTTTGCTTCACTGTATGGTAAATGAGTAGAAAGCTGCAATTTTTTTTTCTTTCAGGTGCCCCCCCAATCTAATTTCTTTTTCTTTGACCCTTCAATTACTTTGACCCTTTGACAATTTTGTGACCACCTGCATATTGTGAAACTATTATAGCTTTCTTGCATCCTGGATGAGAAAGAGTAATTAGAAGGTTCAATTTATGTACCATACAAGGGAGAGAGAGTCTGAGAGAGGAAGAAAGAAGGGAAATGAAAGAGAAAAGTGAATTTGGATATCGCGTTCGGAGAGGACCACAGGTTTACCTTGTTCATTAAAAGAAGAAGTAACCATTGCAGCCAGTGAGTTTGGACTCACCGACAGACTAGGCTACCTAATTCGGAGGGTACTAACCTCTTTCTGTAGGCAACAGTTAAATGTGGCTAAAAAGTAACTTCTCTGTAGGTTCTGATCATTGAAATCATGGCCAAACAAAGCCACCAAGGAACACACCCTCAGTCACACAGTGCTTCATCCTGAACGGGCAGCCACAACTGAATGAAATTCTCCCAGTTTCTAAGACAGGTAAGTATCTCCAGTACGAGCCTTTATCAGCCATTTACCAGGTCCAGGGTTATCTAAACATGGAAACAGCCATAGACCCTCTCTCCAACATCTGGCTGGCACAGTAGGATTTTGAGAGAGCTGTCACTCCACAAATACCTTCACTCTGTCCTGCATATTCCCAACAAACTTTACTCTGAGCATAAGCAAAACATATGCTTCTCTTCTCCCTTTAAAAGAACTGCCTCAGACACCAATGCTTAACACAGCTAACTGGAGAGTGAAAGAGATAATGATCCAAATTTGTAGATTTGTGGAAGGGCAACAATTAAACTACTATTTCTATTAAGACTCCTGTTTCGCTGCTGCTATTTTTATTATGACTACTTCCACTACTGCTAACTGGTTTTAATAGGAATCCAGAGGTTCCTTTTTTTTTTTTTTTAAGATTTTATTTATTTGACAGAGAGAGACATAGCGAGAGAGGGAACACAAGCAGGGGGAGGGGGAGAGAGAGAAACAGGCTTCCCGCTGAGCAGGGAGCCCGATGTGGGGCTCGATCCCAGGACCCTGGGATCATGACCTGAGCTGAAGGCAGACGCTTAATGACTGAGCCACCCAGGCACCCCCTTTTTTTTTTTAAGATTTTATTTATTTATTTGACAGAGAGAGAGAGAGTATAAGCAGGGAGAGCAGCAGAGGGAGAGGGAGAAGCAGGCTCCCCCCTGAGCAGGGAGCCCGATGTGGGGCTCAAACAGGACCCTGGGATCATGACCTGAGCTGAAAGCAGACACTTAACTGACTGAACCATCCAGGTGCCCAGGAGTCCACAGGCTCTATCTTAATTACATACAATGAAATTAGAAATGTCATCATTTTATCATATTACTGAGAATAAAAAATTACGGACCAAAGAGCTTCTCATGACAGTCTTGGTCCCTATTCAAATTAAAATCGTTTATCTCAAAATAGATTATGTTGGGGTTATCTGCATTTGGCTTTTTGGCTTTATGGCAATTGTTAGTAGCAAATTGGAGAAAAGTTACCAAAGTGATGTGACTCACTTTACTGAGGACAGTGAAGATAACAAAGATAAGAAAAGTAGGTGAGCTTCCGTTCTTTTCTTTCCTTCTATTATTTACTTGTCAGAATAGGACCCTAGTCATATTACCAGATTTTTTTTTGTTGTCGTTTGGAAATATCATCAAATTAGTGAGTATATATTGATGTGGAAAGACATTAGGGTTTGAAGCCAATGGCCAAGAAAGAATTCTTGAGATTCTTTGGTGCAAAAAGGTGGCTTTATTAAAGCACAGGGATAGGACCTATGGACAGAAAGAGCAACGCTGGGGTCATGAGGAGTGGCCCATTTTATACTTTCAAGTTGGGAGGGGGCTGGGGGATAGAGTAAGCCTCCCATGTATTTTGGAAACAAGGTTTCCAGGATCCTGAGGGGGTTAGCTATTGTGAGGAAAAGGTCATTTATTACTGTTTAGTAAAAACTCAGTCATGAAGCTCTTCAGATGTATATTGGTGGGTCATATGCTTGGATGATGATTGCCAACATGTATTTTGGGGGTAGAGATAAAGAAAGTTTCCGAATGAATTGTTCTATGTTAAAGTAGACTTACAGGATCCTGGGGGTCAGGCTAAGATTTCCTTTTGCCCTTAACAAAGTATTAACACGGATGCAGCTGAGTTCCTAGAGGAATGTCTCTCTGCCTGTTTCAAGGACTTGGCAATGGGCTGTAGGTAGTAAGGAAATTTAATCATTTTTCTTCTACCTTTGTTTCTCACATCACATATCATTTAGTTCTTTCATATGACAGTGTACCAAAAACATATCTGCTAGAGTAGAAACAACATTGAGTAGTTAAAATAGATTTTTTAAAGAAGTGATATATTGAGGTATAATTGAAATACAAAAAGCTGTACATATTTAATGTTTATTTAGCTGGATGAGTTTGGGCATAAGTGTACATCCATGAAACCATCACCACAATCAATGCCATAAACAAGTCTATCTCCTCCAGAAGTTTCCTCCTGCCTTTATTTATCATTATTGTTTATAATAACACATAATGTAAGTTCTACTCCTTTAGCAACTTTTTAGTATACAATATAGTATTGTTAACTATAGGTACTATATTGTACAGTAGATCTTTATTCATCTTGCATAACTGAAACTTGTACCCTTTGACTAATAACTCCCCATTTTCCCCTTTTCAGCCTCTGGCAACCATCATTCTACTTTCTGCTTCTATGAGTTGTACCACTTTAGATTTCTCATATAAGTGGTATTACATAGTATTTATCCATCTGTGTCTGG
The DNA here is from genome assembly GCF_029215605.1 of Mirounga angustirostris. Lineage (NCBI taxonomy): Eukaryota > Metazoa > Chordata > Mammalia > Carnivora > Phocidae > Mirounga > Mirounga angustirostris. The sequence continues at coordinate 114,509,597 of NW_026991709.1, read as the reverse complement.
CCTATTTCACTTACCATAATGCCCTGTAGGTTCATCCACAGTCACTAATAACAGGAATTCCTTCTCTTTAAGGCTGAATAATTTTCCATTGCATGCCTAAGCCACATTTTCTTTATCAATTTCATCCATCAGTGGACATTTAGGTTGCTTCCATGTCTTATCTATTGTGGTAAATGCTGCATTGAACATGGGAGTACGGATACATCTTTGAGATCCTGATTTCAACTCCTTCAGGTATATTTCAGAAATGGGATTGCTGGGTCACATGATTTTTTTTTTTTTTTTTTTCCTGAGGATACTATATACTGTTTTCCAGAGTGGCTGCACCAATTTACATTCCCACCAACAATGTAAAAGGGTTCTATTGTCTCCACATCCTGGCCAACATTTGCTGTTTTTTGTTTTGTTTTGTTTTTCCTTTTTGATAGTAGCCATCTTGACTGGTATGAGGTGATATCTCTTTGTGGTTTTGATTTGCATCTCCCTGATGATGAGTGACTGAACATCTTTTCATGTATATGTTGGCCATTTGTATGTCTTCTTTGGAGAAATGTCTATTTAGTTTCTCTACTCATTTTTAAATTGGATTTTTTTTCCTTCTGGTTGTATGTGTTCTTTATATATTTTGGATATCAACCTCTTATCAGATATATGTTTTGCAAATATTTTCTTCTATTCTATAGGCTGCCTTTTCATTTTGTTGATAGTTTCCTTTGCTGTACAGAAGCATTGTCCCACTTATATATTTTTGCTTTTGTTTCCTCTGATTTTGATGCCATATCTAAGAAATCATTCCTAAGACTAACCTCAGGAAGATTTTCCACTATGTTTTCCTCTAGCAGGTTTGTGGTTTCAGGTCTTATGTTTAACTCTTTAATCAATTTTGACTTGATTTTTGTATATGGTACAAGAAAAAGGTCCAACTTCATTGTTTTGCATATAGCTGTTTAGTTTTCCCAACTTTACTTACTAAAAATAATTTAAGGCTGAATAATTTTCCATTGCATGCATAAGTCACATTTTCTTTATCAATGTCATCCATCAATGGACATTTAGGTTGCTTCCTATCTTATCCCTTGGTGTCAGCATCCACGGCTAGGCCTAAAATATCTTAAGATATTTTTAAGTCACACTTAAAACTCACATTTAATATTGTCCAATCTCATTTTATGTTTATCATGTGTTATATTAGTTTATATGTTCTAAAATTCTAAAACCAGAGTTTAAATATTTTTCTATTGAAATAAAAATTTTTTTGAAAAAATAAAGCTTGTTCCTAGCCCCTGACATTCTTAAAGCCAAGTAAGGAAAATTATTTTTACTGAAAGTCTCTTAAATATCAGAAATTTGTGCTACCTTATAAAATCAAAAGTAATCTACATAATATTTTTTCCTACAGATTTCAAAAATATTTAGATAGGTCATCCTAAGTTTAACATTTCTAATAAGCATAATATCTGATAGCTTCTCATAGATGTTCTTTGGTGAATGCTGAGCCATTTACCTTATTCATAGTATTTCTTCGATAATAAGAGATTTAATGGTGAGGCTTTCTCTCTGGAACACTGGAAGAATTGAGACTGTTCAAGGATATTTGAGTACTGATATTGGTCAACTCCACCACCCCAGATACGGCCTTGCTAGTATTGAATTTGGTCCAAAAATTAGGAGAGCTTGATGTAGAGGGTCTCTTAAATATAAAAACCTAACATATTAAAATGAGTTCTTTCTCAATGGCAACGTAAGCCCAAGTGTAAAAAGTAGTGGTAGAGCATGAATTTGCTATCCTTCTTAACTCTGCCATGATTCTATGTGAATGGAGAACCTTAAGCAAGTAAATGCTGGGAACCAGGACTGGGGAAGAGACATTAAAAATCATGTGTCTCTATTACCTAGAAACGTCTTTTTCAATTCTAAACATTTTTTCTAACTTTTTGTTAGAGTATTCCCATCCCCCACCCCCCGTTTTTATGTTATGTTCAGTATGAAATTAGTCTTTAAAATATTTGTCCAAAGATTCATTCTCTTTGTTATAATTTGGTGAATATTTCATGTGCGCTTCAAAACAATATTTATTCTTTTTTTCTTTGCACTTGGGCAGCAGTTCTCAAAATGTGATCAAAACTGTTTCCTCCATCACAAAGATGTTATTTGCCTCTTCCACTCCCATATGATTATACAGTGGAAATTTCCAGAGGTTTATGATATGTGGTGATAACATCAACACTCTGACAGCTAATGGAATGTGAACTTGTATTTTTTTTTTCTTTAACAGTTTCTGTTTTAAGTTCTAATTCTGGTAAATGTCACTAGATAAAACCCATGTAATCAGGAGCTCTTTGAGATCTTCAATGAATCTGGCTTCTACTGTTACGTTTTTCAGAGGCCTTAAATAGCTGCTCTATGTCCAATCCAGGTTTTATAGCGATATTAAATGGGAAAGACGGGATGCATTGTACTTAATCCATATTACCTGGATCTGGAATCTTTGTAGTCTTTTTTAAATTCTATTCTTTTTATGATATACTGCGTATTGTATATGTTCATATATATGAGCATTATGAATCATGCATCATGTAATGTATTTAATCAGGATTAATTACAGGTACAGATATGTTAAATATTTAACATTTGTGAGCAATTATACTTTGATAATCTTTTTTTTAAAACATTTTGCCATATTTACTTCAGACCCTTCAAAAAACAATTATAAACTATTTCAAACATAGGAAAAGTACAGAGAATAATATAACAGATACCTACATATTGAGGTGCCTAAGAGCCTCCATTCCGGATCCAGGCTACCTGGCTCTGTCATGTGACATTAAGGAGGTTACTCAACCTCTCTGTTCCTCTGTGATTTGTCTTTCTATATCTGACTTATTTCACTTACCATAATCCCTTTGAGGTCTGTCCATGTTGCTGTACATGTCAGGGTTTCATTCTTTTTATGGCTGAATAATATTGCCTTGTACATATATATATATATATAGCACAATTTCTTTATCCATTGATTCATTGATTGATTGATTGATTGATGTTTCGTAGAATTTACCAGAGAAGCCATCCTATCCTGGGCTTTTGTTTTTTGGGAGGTTTTGCGTACTGATTCAATCTCCTTACTAGTGATTGGTCCATTTAGATTTCCTATTTCATCATGATTCAATATTGGTAGGTTGTATCTTTCTAGGTATTTATCCATTTCTTCTAGGTTGTTTAACTTGTTGGCATATAATTGTTCACAGTAGTCTCTTATGACCCTTTGTATTTCTGTGCTGTCAGTTGTAATGTCTCATCTTTCATTTCCGATTTTATTTAAGTCCTCTCTCTTTTTTTCTTGGTGAGTTTAGCTAAAGACTTGTCAATTTCGTTTATATTTTCAAAGAACCAGCTCTTAGTTTCATTGATCTTTTCTATTGTTTTTGTAGTTCCTGTTTCATTTATTTCCACACTGATCTTTGTTATTTCTTTCCTTATACTAACAACATTGGGATGAATTTATTTTTCTTTTTCCAGTTCCTTGAGATGTAAACTTAGGTTGTTTGAGTTCTTTCTTATTTCTGAGTGTAGGCATTTGTTGCTATGACATTTCCTCTTTGAACTGTTTTGCTGCAGCCAATAAGTTTTGGTATGTTTTTTCTTTCACGATGTATAAGATCTGTTGTATTTCTATTTTCATTTGTTTCACGTTTTTTTTTTTTTTAATTTCTCTTTTGATTTCTTCTTTAATCCATTGGTTGTTCAGTAGCATATTGTTTAATGTTTACATATTTGTGAATTTTCCAATTTTCTTCTTGTAATTGATTTCTATTTCATGCCACTGTGGTCTGAAAAGATGCTTGGTATGATTTCTGCTTTCTTAAATTCATTAATGGTTGTTTTGTGGTCTAATGTATACTCTGTCCTGGAGAATATTCCACTTGCCCTTGAGAAGAATGTTTATTCTGCTGCTTTTGGATGGAATATTCTGTAAAGGTCTATTAATCTTGTTTAATGTAAAATTTCAGTCCAACATTTCCTCATTGATTTTCTGTCTTGATGGTCTATCCATTGATGAAAGTGGGGTATTGAAGTCCCCCACTATTATTATGTTGTTGTTTTTCCCTTTATGTCTATTAACATTGCTTTCTATATTTAGTTGCTTCTTTGTTGGATGCATAAATATTTCCAAATTTTTTATTTTGTTGGATTGACTCCTTTGTCATTTTATAATAACTTTTTTTTTGTCTCTTATTGCAGTCTTTGTCTTAGAGTCTATTTTGTCTGATGTGGGCATTGGCAAAAACTGGGGTGCCAGACATGTATACAAACTCCTTTCTGCGATGCTGGTGACTTGGAATGAGGCAGAGGGAGAGCCTAAAGAGGTGCCTGCTGCCTGTCTCTGGAAAGTATTGCAGTTTGCCTCTTGATGTGTGTTAAAATAGAAGCCTACTCCTCAGGTCCCAGCTATTATGTTAAACTAATAGTCCTCTTTCATGGAAAGACTGGGCAAGTTTCAGTCTGTTTTTTCTTCATTGTACCCTGGGAGTTAGCCACGGTGAGTCACATGAGCCCTTTAACAACTGTCTCTGAGTTCAGTATAGCCTTGTGTGTCTCATGGCTACAAGCCCTACTGGCTTTTATTTTTATTTTTTTAAAGATTATTTCAGAGAGAAAGAGAAGCAGAGGGAGAGGGAGAGAGAGTCTTAAGCAGACTCTGTGCTGAGCACAGAGCCAGACGCTGGGCTTGACCTCACAACCCTGAGATCATGACCTCAGCTAAAACCAAGACTTGGACGCTTAACTCACTACACCACCTGGAGCCCCTCCTACTGGCTGTTAAAGCTGGATGTTTTGGGAGTCCATCTCTCAGGTAGAAGTATTAAAAGTTTTGGTGCTAGATGTAGGGTCCAAACTCTTCACTCCTCAGGGAAAAGCTGGGAGTTGTGAGTTCTCTCTTGGTTTTTTGTCCCTGCACTAGGAATGGGATTTACGGTAAGATTGTGTCTCAGCCTCTCTTACCTGTTTCAGTGTGTGTGTGTGTGTGTGTGTGTTTCTCATTCACCTCATGTGTAGGAGTCACTCAGTGATCTTCTGGATTCTTATATAGTTGTAGATTTGGCGTTTGTAGGCAGAAGTGAATTTAGGAGCCTCCTATGTGGTCGTCTTGAACCATAACCCCTCAATCTTAATCTTTATAATCATTCTTCTCCAGATGTCCTCCAAATTGCCAGTGTTCTTAAAGTTTGGAAACTGTTAGTATAATGTTTATAGAACCCAGGATAGAGGATTATGACCCACATAATGCCATAGCTACCACTTTTGTTATGGACATTATATTTCTATCAATTCACCTTAATAAAACTTTGGTTTTTTGATAGTTACTTGAGCTTATATTTAAATAAGATCCTTATTATTCTATTATATGAAATGTTAACACAACCTCCACTTTGAATTCTTGAAGATAATTTTTAGTCAATCTGACACGTTACATGTATCTGTTCAAAATTTTCACTTATCCCACAATAAGAAAATATTTATTGAAATTAATTATATACAAGGCACAGTGTTTTTTGTGTCATTGAAGATAGATACAAAAAATGGTTCAAAGGCAGAGCCTGCCATGAAGGAGCTTATAGTCTAGTAAATAATATGAATCATAAACGGAAGACAAATACCTAATATGTATAGTACAATGTGCTAATTTGCATAATAATATTACCATTATATCTTGACATGAAGAGAATGGAGAAAGAAATCAGACTGAACAAAAATTAGACAGCTATTTTGAGACAGAAATGATTTTGGCATTCAAAAATGAAGAGCAACTGGACAGACAGAGAAATACAAAAATGCGCCATGGTGAGGGAAAAGTATAAATAAATGTAGGGAAATAGAAGTGCCTCAGGCATAGCTAAATTTGAATAAAGGACATCAGCCTAAGATTATGTAAAATCTAGATATTTTCATTCTTTTTGCTTTAAAATTAAATTTGAAAAATTTCATAATGGTATTTTAACTTCTTAACAGTGAGATTTCACTGCCTTCCTCCCTTGTGAAGCTAATAGATGTGTAAGTTTGTTTTTGTTTTTGTAATTGTCCACAATCATATCAAGTGCAGGAATCAAAGTCTGCCACCAATGTGGTGACTCTTGATGCCTTCCCTGCCTTCACTACTGTCCCATTTGCTGTTTGAGAAATTGAAATAAAATATTCCATTCTGCAAAAGGATCAACATTTTGGCATCCCCTGGAAGCTACAACTAGGCATAAACCAGTGAGTGATCCATGCATGCAGATGGTTTCTGCATTCATAAATGCACATAGTAAACCTATTTTATTAGAATAAGGGGATAGAACTATAACATATATATTAAGAATAAAAATATGTTTTACTTCCCACAATAGAGTCATAAGACTTTGTAGTATTACTTTGAGAGTCAATCACCATATCCCTTTTTTAAAATTATTTAATGCACAATTTTTATCCATTATACTTTATTCCTGGTATTCATTGTTGTAAAAATGTATGTTAATTATAATAAAAGGCAATATAATAATGTTTTTACACATTTGACTTATGTAATAGTTGCATAGTTAGTTCATTCATAATGGTTATTAAAAGTAGGTAAAGAGAGAAATTATTATTTTTCTGTAGGCAAAAAAAATTTATAATATATTTGTTAGAATTTTTCTTTTTTTCAGAAATAGAAATGCTAAAATCTAAGAAAAGAACTAGCAGATTGTTAATTATTTATATGGATAATTCATATTATATTTATAATTTTCTTCTTTTCTAATACTATGAAATAATACAGAAAAAGAATTAAGCCTTTCTTTCTTTTGTAAATACACAAATGTGGCTCCTAAGTCTTGTGGCAAAGTGCACAGTGAATGGTACATTTATTAAGTATATGTAAACCAAAAATTCAACAAGTTATTATATGGTTTTGCTTACCTTTTCTCCTTTTGGCTAATGATATATTTATTGCTGTTATTTACCTTTATCTGAGAGTTAAGAGTTAATATTTAAAATTTGCTAATTATGCTCCTAATTAAAACTTATAGTAAATATTTTCTGGAAAAGGAGCTAAAACTCTTAGTTCAAATAGAAAAATTCAGATTTTCTTTAGATTATGATACTAAATCACAGGGGTCCCAGGAATATAGTAATGTTACTTTCCAATAATTCTAAACATTCATTTGTTTTCATAGCCTGCTATTCTTTAGTGGATATATTATTTTTTCCAATTCCTCAATATACACTGGTGTTTTGTTTTAGAATTCTCTTTTGTTTTCTGGCATATATTTGTTTCTTCTTTGTTCAGCAATTTTTATATATCTTAGTCTTCTGTTTTGTTATATATCTGGTAGTCTGAGTTTATTCATATTTAAGAAAGGAAGATGGCTAACTGTTTTCATTTTCCCCTTCTCTTGTATGCTTATTTCTCTGCTAGCTCCCTCCCACCTGTAGGACTAGGATTAGAAGCTCAGAACTAGGGCGCCTGGGTGGCTCAGTTGGTTAAGCAACTGCCTTCGGCTCAGGTCATGATCCTGGAGTCCCTGGATCAAGTCTTGCATCGGGCTCCCTGCTCGGCAGGGAGCCTGCTTCTGCCTCTGACCCTCCCCCCTCTCATGTGCTTGCTCTCTCTCATACTCTCTCTCTCAAATAAATAAATAAAATCTTAAAAAAAAAAAAAAAGAAAAGAAGCTCAGAACTAGATAATGCCGTCACCCTTAGAGTGAGCTGATGGGGAAACTACTTTGAGTGCTAAAATGAGGAAAGGTTTACTTTGTGGCACTAGAAGCCATCTCAGAAATATTAGAAATCATATGCTTATGTTATGCATTAATTAAAATTATTCAAGTGCTATTTTTGGACACCTGAAAATATGATACTGGGCTGCATGCTCAATAAGCATAGGGGAAAGGGATGGGTTAGAAGTGAAGTGAGCGTGGGGCACCTGACTAGTGTAATATTTCAGTAGACTTTCAATTAACTCTGTTTTTAAGGGGTTTCTACTTCCACCTTGCATGACACTGCTCTTTGAGCCAGGTACCTCCATGGGATATGGCCTTTTCTCCATTATAGACTGTTCATGCCTTTTGTTTATTCTATTTTCAACCAATATCTTCATTTGCTGTAATTTTATGAGACACTTAGGAGAAAGAGGAAATAAGTTCTTATTTTTAATTATTTTGAACTGGAAGAGACATTTTGAGACACTTAAAAAAAAAAAATCATTGTATCCATAATATGGAGAATGGATTGTAGGAAGGAAAGGCTGATGCCAGGGACATAAGTGGGTTCAGAAAAAACATAGTGACAATAGAAATGGAGATGAAGAGAAGTAAGAGGTAAAAAGAAGATAGAATTTGTAGCATTGCATTTCAGCTTGTCACTGGCTATTGTGAATACACCGGAAAAATAATTTCTTCCTTTTGCATGACCAGTAGACATAATTTTCAAATAAAAATGGTATGTAGATCTCCAGGCTACATGTCTCTCCAGAATTATTTTCTAACTGTATACAAAATTAGATTCTAAGTAATTAAAACTTGATCTACTGACTTTAATTGATACATTATATTTTCTGTAATCTAATATGGAGCCAAGATGTTTGGATTTACATGTAAAGGGTATGGAGCAATTCATTGAAAAGCAGGAAGTCCTCTTCTAATTTTTCACTGTTCCTCATCTTCTTTCTATAATTTTATAAAATAATATCTGGGGCTCAACCTTTTAACTCATATTAATCAAACATTTATGGTTTTGATTCTGGAAGAACTACCTCACTCTTTTCAGAATAAGAAGTTTATCCCCCTGTTTTTGGTGTATTATTTTTGGTGTATTATTCTATGGGCTTTGCTTACATTGTTACTTTCCATAATGCTTCTGCAGGATAATAAGACCTCCCTAACAGACCTGACATTGTCACCCTCTTCCAGATCCTCATGGTTGCTGATATTTGCTCTCTGTATTATTTCCAAGTTACCTCTGTTGCATTAAAAAATTCTTCATTTATTTTCTCTGTTTCCTTTATTTTCATTATGCCCAAAGGCACTAATTTAGGACCCTTAACAAAATTCATTTAATACTACCTACTTTAAGAGCTGATAATATTTGAAGAACTAGATTCAAAGAAAATAACTAAACATGTGGGGGTTTTTTTGTTTTGTTTTTTTGGGGTTTTTTTTTTGGTAACTCACTATAGCATCGAGCATGCTCAATCACTACTCACCTCATAGGAATCTTTTTTTCTCTTAATTTTTATAGCATCACACTCTTTTTTCCTGCTGCTCTCTAGGCAGTTCCACTCTGTCCATTGTGGACTCTTCTTTCTCTTTGCAGTTTTGAAGTATGGCGTCCCAAGGCTTTCTTCCACTTTTTTTTTTTTTGACTTTTCAATGTTTGTTTTATTCATTTTTTTAAAATTTTTTTATTCTTATGTTAATCCCCATACATTACATCATTAGTTTTAGATGTAGTGTGCTTTCTTCCACTTTTAACACTCTTCTCTTTATGCAATAGAGTTTCCATGGGTTAAGTCATGCACTCATGGCTTCAGTCCCCAAATTTATTTATTTACTTTTTTAAGAGTTAAACATTGGAGGTTTAATCTTAGACTGTGCATATTATATAATGTTTCTATTTTATTTTATTTTATTTTATTTTATTTTATTTTATTTTATTTTATTTTATTTTATTTTATTTTGTTTTAATTCCAGTATGGTTAACATACAGTGTTACATTAATTTTATATGTACAATATAGTGATTCAACACTTTCATACATCATCCGGTGCTCATCACAAGTGCCCTCCTTAATCCCCATCACTTATTTCACCTATTCTCCCACCCACCTCCACTCGTAACCATCAGTTTGTTCTCTGTCATTAAGAGTTGGCTTGTTGGTTTGTCTCTCTCTTTTTTCCCCCTTTGCTTGTTTGTTTTTTTCTTAAATTCCACATATGAGTGAAATCATACGGTATTTGTCTTTCTCTGACTGGCTGATTTCACTTAGCATTATACTCTAGCTTCATCCATGTCTTTGCAAATGGCAAGATTTGATTCCTTTTTATGGCTGAATAATATTCCATTAGATACACATACCACATCCTTTTTATCCATTCATTTATCAGTGGACACTTGGGCTGCTTTCATAATTTGGCTCTTGCATTTTTTCCCCAAGTTTTTAAATTCTAGTTAGCATACCGTACAATATTAGTTTCAGGTGTAGAAATTAATGATTTCATCACTTACATACAATATCCAGTGCTCATCACAAGTGCCCTTCTTAATACCCATCACCTATTTAACCCATCCCTCTTCCCACCTCTCCTCCAGCAACCATCAGTTTGTTCTCAATAGTTATGAGTCTATTTCTTTGTTTGCCTCTTCCCCCCCATTCATTTGTTTCTTAAATTCCATACAGGAGTGAAGTCATATAGTATTTGTCTTTCTCTGACTGATTTTGCTTAGCATAACACTCTCTAGCTCATCCATGTTGTTGCAAATGGCAAGATTTCATTCTTTTTGATGGCTGAGTAATATTCCATTGTATATATACCACATCTTCTTTATCCATTCATCAGTCAATAGACCCTTTGGCTGTTTCCATAATTTGGCTATTGTAGATAATGCTGCTATAAACATTGGGGTGCATGTATCCCTTTGAATCAATATTTTTGTATCCTTTGGGTAAATACCTAGTAGTACAATTGCTGGATTGCAGGGTAGTTCTATTTTTAACTTTTTGAGGAACCTCCATACTATTTTCCAGAGTTGCTGCACCAGTTTGCAATGGGCAGAAGACATGAATAGACATTTTTCCAAAAGAACAGTTGGCTATTGTAAATAATGCTGCTACAAACATAGGGGTGCATGTATTCCTTTAAATTAATGTTTTTGTATTTTTTGGGTGGATACCCTGTAGTGCAATTGCTGGATCATAGGGTAGTTCTATTTTTAAATTTTTGAGGAAACCTCATACTGTTTTCCATAGTAGTTGCACCAGTTTGCATTCCCACCAACTGTGCAAGAGAGTTCCTTTTCTCTCCACATCCTCACCAACACTTGTTGTTTCTTGTGTTTATGATTTTAGCCATTTTGACAGGTGTGAGGTAGTATCTCATTGTAGTTTTGATTTGCATTTCCCTGATGATGAGTGATGTTGAACATCTTTCATGTCTGTTGGCCATCTGTGTGTCTTCTTCTTCTTTTTTTATTATGTTATGTTAGATCTCAACTCTCCACTCTCAGCAATGTACAGATAATCTAAGCAGAAGATTAACAAAGAAACAAGAGCTTTGAATGACACATTGGACCAGATGAACTTAGTAGATATATACAGAACATTCCACCCTAAAACAACAGAATACTCATTCTTCTCGAGTGCACATGGAACTTTCTCCAGATAGACCACATACTGGGTCACAAGTCAGGTCTCAACCGATACCAAAAGATTGAGATTATTCCCTGCATATTTTCAGAACACAATGCTTTGAAACTGGAACTCAATCACAAGAAAAAATTTGGAAGGAATCTGTGGGTCTTCTTTGGAGAAATGTGTTTTAATGTCTTCTGCCATTTTTTAACTGGATTATTTGTTTTTGGGGTGTTGAGTTGTATAAGCTCTTTATGTATTTTGGATACTAACCCTTTATTAGATATGTCATTTGCAAAAATCTTCTCCCATTCTGTAGGTTCTCTTTTAGTTTTGTTGATTATTTCCATCACTATGCAGAAGCTTTTTATTTTGATGTAGTCCCAATAGTTTATTTTTGCTTTTATTTCCCTTGCTTCAGGAGACATATCTGGAATAATGTTGCTATAGCTGATGTCAGAGAGATTACTGCCTGTTCTCTCTTCTAGGAGTTTTATGGTTTCAGGTCTCGCATTTAGGTCTTTAATCCATTTTGAGTTTATTTTTTTGCATGGTGTAAGAAAGTGGTCCAGTTTCATTCTTTTGCATATAGCTGACCAGTTTTCCCAACACCATTTGTTGAAGAGACTATCTTTTCCCATTTAATATTCCTTCCTGCTTTGTCAAAAATTAATTGCCCATATACTTGGATTTATTTCTGGGTTTTCTATTCTGTTCCATTGATCCATGTGTCTATTTTTGTGCCAGTACCATACTGTCTTCATGACTACAGCTTTGTAATAGAACTTGAAGTCTGGAATTATGATACCTCTGGCTTTGCTTTTCTTTTTCAATATTGCTTTGGCTATTTGGGGTCTTTTGTAGTTCCCCATAAATTTTAGGATTTTTTGTTCTAGCTCTGTGAAAATTGCTGTTGGTATTTTGATAGGTATTTCATTAAACATGTAGATTGCCTTGGATAGTATGGACATTTTAACAATATTTGTTCTTCTAATCCATGAGCATGGAATGTGTTTCCATTTCTTTGTGTTGTCTTCAGTTTCTTTCATCAGTGTTTTATAGTTTTTAGAGTACAGGTCATACATCTCTTTGGTTAAGTTTATTCCTGGGTATCTTATGGTTTTTGGTACAATTGTAAATGGGGTTGATTCCTTAATTCTCTTTCTACTACTTCACTATTGGTGTATAGAAATACAACAGATTTCTGTGTGTTGATTTTGTATATTATGACTCTAGTAGTATATTCATTCATCAGTTCTAGAGTTTTTTTGGTGGGGCCTTTTGAGTTTTCTATATATAGTATCATGTCATCTACAAATAGTGCCAGTATTACTTCTTCCTTACCAATTTGGATACCTTTTATTTCTTTTTCTTTTCTAATTGCCATGGCTAGGACTTCCAGTATGATGTTGAATAAAAGTGGTGAGAGTGAATATCCTTTTCTTGTTCCTGATCTTAGGGGAAAGCTCTCAATTTTTTCCCATTGAGTATGATGTTCACTGTGGGTTTTTCATAATGGCCTTTATTATGTTGAGGTACACTCCCTTTAAATCTACTTTGATGAGGGCTTTTTTCATGAATGAATAATTTGACAAATGCTTTTTCTGCATCTATTGAAATGATTTTATAGTTTTTATTTTTTTTCCATTGATGTGATATATCATTTTGATTGATTTGCATATAGCTAACCACTCTTGCATCCCAGGAGTAAATCCCACCCAGTCATGATGAATGATTTCTTAAATGTATTGTTGAGTTCTGTTTGTTAGTATTTTGTTGAAAATTTATGCATATATGTTCCTCAGAGATATTGGCCTGTAGTTCTCTTTTTTTGTGTGTGATGTCTTTATTTGTTTTGGTATCAGGGTGATACTGACCTCATAGAACAAATTTGGAAGTTTTCCTTCTTCTATTTTTGGAATAGTTTGAGAAGAATAGGTATTAACTCTTCTTTAAATGTTTGGTAGAATTTGCCTGTGAAGTCATCTGGTCCTAGACTTGTGTTTGTTGGGAGTTCTTTGATTACTGTTACAATCTCCTTGACGGTCATCGGTCTGTTCAGATTTTCTATTTCTTCCTGCTTCAGTTTTAGAAGGTTTCTATGTCATTTATTTCTGTTCTAATCCTGATTATTTCCTTTCTTCTGCTGGTTTGGGGTTTTGTTTGTTGTTCTTTCTCTAGCTCCTTTAGGTGTATGATTAGGATATTTATTTGATATTTTTCTTGCTTCTTGAGATAGGCCTGTATTGCTATTAACTTCCCTCTTTGAACCACTTCTGCTGCATCCCAAAGGTTTTAAACTGTTGCGTTTTCATTTTTGTTTGTTTCCATGTACTTTTGATTTTTTCTTTGACTTATTGGTTGACCCATCCATTGTTGAGTAGCATGTTGTTATCTTTCATTTTTTGTGGTCTTTCCAGATTTTTTTCTTGTGGTTGATTTCTAGTTTCATAGCGTTGTGGTCAGAAAATATACATGACATGACTGCTTTTTTTGAATTTGTTGAGGCTTATTTTGTGACCTAATATGTGATCTATTCTGTAAAATGTTCCATGTACACTTGAAATTAATGTGTATTCTGCTGTTTTAGGATAGAATGTTCTGAATATATGTTAAGTACATCTGGCCCAGTGTGTCATTCAAAGCCACTGTTTTCTTGATTTTCTGTTTGGATGATCTGTCCATCAATGTAAAGACCCCTACTATTATTGTATTACTATCACTTAGTTCCTTTATATTTGTTATTAACTGTTTTACGTATTTTGGTGCTCCCATGTGGGGTGCATATATATTTACAACAGTATATCTTCTTGTTTGATTGTTCCCTTTATTATTATATAGTGTCCTTCTTTGTCTTGTTTCACAGACTTTGTTTCAAAGTCTATTTTGTCCAATATAAGTATTGCTACTCTGGCTTTCTTTTAACATACATTTGCATGATAAATGTTTCTCCATCTTTTCACTTTCAAGCTGAATGTATTTTTAGGTCTGAAATGGGTCTCTTATAGACAGCATATACATGGGTCTTTTCTCTTTAAAGATTTTGTTTATTTGACAGAGAGAGAGAGAGAGAGAGAGAGCATGAACAGGGGAAGGGGCAGAAAGAAGAGGGAGAAGCAGATTTCCCACTGAGTGCAGAGCCTGACATGGGGCTCAATCTCAGGACCCCGAGATCATGACCTGAGCCAAAGTCAAGACACTTAACCAACTGAGCCACCCAGGTGCCCCGCGTCTTATTTTTTTTTTATACACTCTGTCACCCTATGTCTTTTGATTGAGCATTTAGTCCATTTACATTCAAGGTAATTATTGATAGATATTTATTTATTGCCATTTTGTTACTTGTTTTGTAGTTGTTTTTGTAGTTTTTCTCTGATCCTCTCTTTTCTTTCTCTCTTTCATGGTTTCCTGGTTTTCTTTAGTGATATACTTGGATCCTTACTCTTTATTTTTTGCATATTTATTACTGTTTTTTGATTTGTGGTTACTATTGAGTTTATATATAACATCTTATGCATATAGCAGTCTATATTAAGCTGATGGTCACTTAATTTTGAACTCATTCTTTACTCTTCACCCCTCCATGTTTCAGATATTTGGTTATTCTATTTTACATCCTTTTATTTTGTGCTTCTTTGGACTGATTTTTATAGATATACTTAATTTTGTTTTGCTTTCATGCTTCCTATTTTTCTTACTTCTACTTATGGTTTCTGTTTTTCACTCACAGAGTCCCCCTTAACATTTCTTGTAGATCTGGTTTAGTGGTCATGAATTCTTTTAACATCTGTTTACCTGGGGACTCTTACTCCCCTTCTATTCTGAATAATAGCCTTGCTGGATAGAGTATTCTTGGCTACAGATTTTTCCCTTTCACCACTTTGAATATATTGTGGCACTCCCTTCTGGCCTACAAAGTTTCTGCTGAAAAATTAGTTGATAGCCTTTTGGGGTTTCCTTTATGTATCTGTCTTTTCTTCTCTTGTAACCTTTATATTTTTTTTATTTTTAAATTTTTATTTATTTATTTATTTTTAAAGATTTTATTTATTTATTTAACAGAGAGAGACACAGCGAGAGAGGGAA
This sequence comes from Mirounga angustirostris, assembly GCF_029215605.1. Classification (NCBI taxonomy): domain Eukaryota; kingdom Metazoa; phylum Chordata; class Mammalia; order Carnivora; family Phocidae; genus Mirounga; species Mirounga angustirostris. The sequence continues at coordinate 114,494,147 of NW_026991709.1, read as the reverse complement.
CACAAGCAGGGGGAGTGGGAGAGGGAGAAGCAGGCTTCCTGCAGAGCAGGGAGCCTGATGCGAGGCTCGATCCCAGAACCCTGGGATCATGACCTGAGCCGAAGGCAGATGCTTAATGACTGAGCCACCCAGGCGCCCCCCCCCTTTTTTTAAAGATTTTATTTATAAATTTTTAAAATCACTATTTGTTGTTATTTTATTTATTTATTTATTTATTTATTTATTTATTTTTGCTATTATAATTACTATGTGTCTTGGTGTGGACCTCCTTGGGTTGAATTTGTTGGGGGATCTCTGTGCCTCATAAATCTGGATCTCTGTTTCCCTCTCCAGATTCAAGAAGCTTTCAGCTATTATTTCTTAAAATATATTTTCTGCCCCTATTTCTCTCTTTTCTCCTTCTGGGATCCCTATAATGTGAATGTTATTGTGCTTGATGGAGTCACTGAGTTCTCCATGTCTATTCTCCTTATGCAGTATTTGTTTCTCACCTGTTCAACTTAATTTCTTTCCATTACTTTATCCTTCAGGTCACTGATATGTTCCTCTGATTCCTGTAGCCTACTCTTTATTCCATCCATTGTATTTTTAATTTCATTTATCAAGTTCTGCATCTCTGATATGTTATTTTTTATCTCTTTGTCAAGGATCTCACTGATGCCCTCCAACCTTTTCTGAAGTCCAGTGAGTATTTTTATGATCATTACTTTAAACCTCTATCAGGTATATTACTCATTTCTGTTTCACTTAGATCTCCTGCTGTGATTTTTTCTTGTTCTTTCATTTGGGACATATATCTCTGTCTTCTCATTTTTTTCTACCTCTCTGTGTCTATTTGTGTGTTAAGGAAGTCAATTACATCTTCTGCTCTTTAACATAATGGCATTATAAAGAAGATGTTCTGTAGTGCTCTGCAGTGCAGTGTCCCCTGTTCATCAGAACCTGGCACTTTAGGGAAGTCTCCTATGTGTGTTGTTTTCATTTGCTATTATGTCTGAGTCACTTTTCCTTTTAGTCTAGACACTTGCATGGACTTTCTGCCTGTTGTGGGCTGTGTTTGCTCTCTGTGATGTTAGTGAGACCCAGGCCAGCTGGCTCTGAGGGGACATGACTGAAGGAGAACTCATGAGTGGGATAGTGGTATTAGCCAAATTTGCACTGAGCCACTAGTCCTTGGCAGGATCCCCTGAATCATGGTGGGTACAGGGTGTGTGTACAGAGTTAACAAAATGTATGCTGAGCCCAGGGCCAGTAGAAGAACTCCTGGGTGGGGCGCACTGCTAATGGGTCAGTTAGCAAGTATCTGTGCAGTGATGCCTCTCAGAAGGTGGCCCTGTGTTTATGCTTGGGGTAGGGGGAGGAAAATGGCACCTGCCAACTCCTTTGTTCCTGGAGAATTCCCCGGTGTGCTCTGAAGTCAGTGTAAACAGATCTCCCTTCTGTTGTGCAAGCTGTCACTTCTATGTTGCCTCTCCTTGGGCTGTTGTCTCTTTAAGGGTGGGGACCCAGCTATCATTTGTCCTCCAGGTTCACCCAGCGCTGAGTCAGCTGACTTTTAAAGCTCCAAGCTCCAAGTCCAGCTGGTTATATGAACTCACAGAATTCAGCCCCTGTGGTTTTCAAGGCCAGGCATTATGGAGACTCATTTTTCCCAATGTGGGCTCCCTGGTGCTTTCCTCTCTTTGTGACTGCAGTTCTCGCCCTCCTTTAGGCAGCTCCCACCCACTGTTTCTGCCCATCCTAACCTCTCTGAGGCAGCTTCTTCTTTACATTTAGTTGTGGAGTTTGTTCTATCAGTCTTCAGATCACTCTCCAGTTTGTTTACTCAGGTGTGAGTGACATCTATTTATAAACATGGGACAAGGTGAGATTGGAGTCCTACTCTGCCATCTTCACAAGTATCTTCAGGTCCCAAACTTAAACCTTTGAACTAGAGCTTTCTCCTGGCAGATACCTATCCATATTTTTCACTTCAATGTTCCATAATCACCTCAAAACTAATCCAATAAGAGATGAACTTCCTTTCTTCTCTTCTGTTTGCATTCTTATGTGGATAGAGTATAAACTAGTAACAAAAAAGTTTATAATGTATACTAATGATAAATTAGATACAAAGTTATTTCAGAGTGTAAGTTTTGTCCTATTTAGTATTTTGACCCAAGGATATTTCTTTCTTTCTTATATCAAATGCTCACATCATTGATGTCATCTCAAATCAGATTATTATTGAATTATGTAAAGGAGAATATTGACAAGCTGGAATTTAAATATGTTGGGTAGTGTCATAGATCCCAGAAAATCTGATATATGTTTATAGGTTGGACATTATGACAAATAAATCAATAAAAAAAATTGAAATAGATATGCGTAAAAGATGGACTCATTTTGAACACAATTGAAAAGATTAAGAGTAGTCATAAAGAAAAAAGAGTCTATTGTTCTTAATTTTAATCCTTAATATTTTTGTTGTATAAATTCAAAAAAATGTCACTAATTTTCTCTTTGAGGCAAATCTGAAAATTTTCTTTTAGAGAGAGTTGCACTTTAACCATTGTGTGTGTGTGGTGGGGGGAGGTAAGTGTATGTATGTATGTATGTATGTATGTATGTATGTATGTATGTAATGGGTTTTGTTCAAACATTTCAGAAATATATAAGGTAATAATTAATTCCCTCATTATGCTGGTCCCAACTCTGAAATAATCATTATTAAAAATTAGTTTTTATATAGACGTAAGTCTATAAGATAGACCTCCATTCTGGCTGTAATGTTTTTTAAACATATAGCTAAAAACATTTTGTATGACCTTTATGATTGCATACCTGTGCTTCTGCTATAGCAAATAAACTTTAAACTTTTGTACTTCTCTCTCTTTTGTCTTTTCATGTACACCCCACATGTAATTATTTTTGATTTTACAAAAAAGTGATCATAATTCTGCTTACTTTTGCAAAGTAACTTGCTTTTCCTTCACCTACTATAATATAGATATTTTCTATCCTATCTGTCCATGTATCTATGTATTCTATCATCCATCATATTTACAATTTAATTTTTAAAAAAGAGAATTCCATTCTGTGTGCACACTATAATCTATTAATTTATCACTGTTGAGTATTTTACATATTTATTAGTAGTCTTTTTAAGGTAAAATCTGGTGTGATAAAAAGACCTGTGGACATGAAGTAAAGAAAATCATTTAATTTTTTTCTTTCATTTTCTATAATTTTAATATAGGGGAGTTGTACCTGGTCATCTCCTAAGTTATGCACAACTAAAGTCTTCTGTTTTCTGAGGCCCAGCTCAGGTCACTCATATGTGTGGAATTGTTTTGAAATACTCTAAAGAATTCTACCAATATATAGCTAATATTACTACTGTTATTGTGATTTTGCAATCACTCAGTGAATTGGAAACTTAAGTTTAAGACAATAGACCACGGATCTGCCCAGGCATCCCAGAGAAACTCGGCTGTATGCAAAAGGACTCAGATTAGTGGTAGGTTTATATAGTAAGTAAAGCCCAGCCAGATTACTGAAGGTTTTGAATGCCACATTTGGGATTTGGACATAAAAATAAAGTTTATAATATTTTGTTAGCTTTGAGTAGGAAGCTGTTTGCAACACTGGTTGCATATTTGTACTACAGGGAAGACTTTTAATAAAGAATACATCACCCAGAAGACATGCCTAGGGATTTTGGTCTAATTGGTCTGGAATGAGGCCTGGGCATTGGTACTTAAAAAATTCTCTCCACATTGGTATTTTTAAAAATGTGATTTGTACATTCAGACTGGACTGAAAATCGCCATGATAGGATAAAGTTGGTTTCTTCATATTTTACACTGCATTATCCCCACTTCTGTCCCCCCTCCTCGCACCATTCTGGATAGAATATTCATTATGGCTTTTGTGTTCCTATCACTTTATTATCTGAAAAGCCTATTTAAAAATGGTGGGATATCCTTGATCAGACTTACTCACCCTTGTCTGATGGTCTGGAATCACCAAAACTTGAAGAGATTTAGCTCCATGTATGTGCCACAGCTTTACCTATACATTTCCTGTGAAGATGATCAAGATGCAACATACAAGTGATCAAAGTGAAAGATTTCCTGCATGATTCTAAACCATTTTAGATTTTATGTAATGATTGTTTAGCTTTTAAATGAGGAATAGCAAATCAGATTTGGGAATCTACTTTCAAATATATGCTTAATCTTCATGGTTGCCTTTATTTAACTATTTGATAAGAGAATGTTACTCAGTTTCCTTGGAAATATAGGAATATATGCATTCACTGAATCGATTGAAAATGTATTCAGTCTGTTCATCAAAAACAGTAACTAGTAAACTTTTGTGTTGCGCATAATGCATATATAAAACAGTCTACAGTGCCTGGGTGGCTCAGTTGGTTAAGCGTCTGCCTTTGGCTCAGGTTATGATCTCAGGGTCCTGGGATCAAGCCCCTTGTTGGGCTCCCTGCTCAGCCAGGAATCAGCTTCTCGCTCTGCCCCTCCCTCTGCTTGTGCTCTCTCTCTCTGTCTCTTTCAAATAAATAAATAAAATCTTTTTAAAAATAAGTGAAAAAAACCCTATTCCTTGTTTAAAGAGGAAAATAACATCAAATTTCACCCTCCTATATACAAAATCAGTGCATTTTTTTTTTTACAGATTATAAAAAGAAGAAAGTGAATACTCAATAGAAATTTGTCTTTCCATGTTTCTGTTGGTATAGCTAAGCAGAATTGATAATGTGAAGTGTTGCCACCATCTGCAGCATGAAAGACTTATTAAAAGCATGTTCTGCATATGTATGTATCTGGGTTTTGAACAACTGCTTATTTAAAAACTAAGAACTGTTTAATTTCTCTATTAGTCTTTCTATGTATTTTCTACTGCTAGCTTTAAACATACTTAAAAATGTAATAATATATTTTAAAACATTCCAAGTATGTATGAACATGATATAGGTACCAAAATGAATACTGACATTATATTTATTTGATTATGCTGAAATTAATTTTGAACAGGCAATTAAATGATAGACTAAAATAGCCTTTATGATTCATTGATACCAGGAAATATTTTCTAAATCTTTTATGTTTAGCAAAGTTTTATAGAAATTACTCCAATAAAATTTAAACTTTTTTCAGATAGTTTTTTTTTTCAAGTTTACCCATTCCTTTCTTAATTGTTATATAGATTAGTAATACAGGTATCCACAAAGAGGACACCAGAGATAAACTGTCAGTGGATGAAAGATTTTAAGTTGTTGCGTAGATGTTGCTTTCCCAAACAGAGATAGCACATAGTGTTGATGAAAATATTATTATTCATTGAGGTCTTAGGGTGATGAGAACATTTCTCTCCTAGGTTTCTAAATTCTCTTTCTATGTATTTAAAAAAATTGTCCTTTTGCCATTTCTTGCTCATTCATATTCTCATTGTAGAAGGTAGGCAAAAGTTAACAGCCCTGTGAAACTTATAAGCTACTTAACATTACTGAGCATTGATTTCCCCACCTGTGCTTTTGTGCTTATAATAATAATTTTGTGGGTGCCTGGGTGGCTCAGTCGTTAAGCGTCTGCCTTCAGCTCAGGTCATGATCCTGGGGTCCCGGGATCGAGTCCCACATTGGGCTCCCTGCTCGGCGGGGAACCTGCTTCTCCCTCTCCCACTCCCCCTGCTTGTGTTCCTGCTCTCGCTGTCTCTCTTTGTCAAATAAATAAAATCTTTAAAAAATAATAATAATAATTTTATTGTGTTGTTGCATTGCAGTTAACTGAGAACTGCATGTGAGAAGTCTAGCATTATATCTACAACATGCTCATTAATGTTAGCTTTTATATATTCATGAAACAAATCATTTCATCATGTTTAGTTTTGTTCAAGCAAAATACCAAATTTTCATATTTTAAATCTCTTATATTTCTATTGTAATTGATCATTAAAAACTTGATATTTATAATTAAGTGGAAAATGCCCAGAAAATGCATTTTCAATTATTTTGATAATGTTATTTGGCAGATAGTCATAAAATACTGGCTCAGTCAACAAAACCTAGTATGATTATCTCCCTTTTCTTTGGCAAGATTTTTACTTTATTTCTTCTCTTTAAAATAAATTATAGGTTCCTTAAATTACATAACTTAAATTACTTAAATCTGTGATGCCTCAGTTGAACACTTAGACAGATGGATAAACTACAATACATGTCACTAAGTACAATAATCACTTGTTTTTATGACAAACAAAGTCATAGCATAAGAAATAAACAAAATCCATTTGCATTCAGAGAATTTTTATTAAAAAGGCCTATTCTTTTAAGATAATCCACAGATTCCAAAATTGCTGAACTTGAGAACTCAAAATATTATAAACAATAAGTTCTTCCCCCCCCATTTTAACAATTAAACTAGGACAAAATGTTAAAATAGGTCAGTTGTGAAGTATTAATATTTTATATCATTTGCTATGTTTTATCCTCATTTTGATAAGAAACAACAAATCTAAATGTAGACAAACCTCAATGAATTAGAACTGCTATATATGCTGCTGGGCTATACTCTGATTCTTCAGATCATCTATCAGAACCTCTCTTTTGTAGGGAAATGTGGGTGACTTATCTAACAAGTTTTAATTTCTTTCTTCCAGGATGTTACAGATGGAGAAGGAAATTCAAGTTTTTGGTTTTTTTTTGTTTTGTTTTGTTTTTTTCCAGTACCTGTTGGTTCACTCAGACTGTTTCTGAGTTCAATCTAGTTTCTAAATAATTTTCAAAGCCATCAGAGGCTGCTTTGGTCAAGTATAGACAAAACACAATGAGGAGAAGCTATTCTTTGAATCATGATGTAGCACTCCTATTGGAGGACAGCTGCAGCACTGCTGAGTGGGAAGGAGTGGCCTCATTGCTCAGGAAGGGCCTAGTTTCATTAGGTGCATCCTCAACTCATGGGGCCTCTTCCTTCTTCTTTTTTTTTTTTTTTAAGATTTTATTTATTTATTTTAGAGCTAGAGTGAGATTGGGGGGTGGGGACCGAGGGAGAAGGATAAGCAGACTCTGTGCTGAGAGTGGAGCCCAATGTAGGACTCAATCCCATGACCTTGAGATCATGACCTGAGTCAAAATCAAGAGTCAGAGGCTTAACCAACTGAGACACCCAGGGTGCACCAGGGTCTCTTCATTCTTGATAATAATTACAGTGTTTCTAACTCCTTTGTCCTTGTGCTGTGCTCTAGGTGTAGCATTTTCTTTTTCTTAAGTAAAGTCTACACTCAACATGGGGCTCAAACTCACAACCCCAAGATCAAGAGTCTTGTGCTCCTCTGGCTGAGCCACCCAGGCGCCATGCTCTTGGCTTGGGATGTTCTCCGAGGTGTTCACTTCCTGGCTTTTACCCCACCTGGCCAGAGGGACACACACTCATCTCATGCGTTGTTATCTACTCTCTAAGGGCTCTAATCTCTCCCCCTAAATGTATTGAATGTTTCCTCTTTTTGTGCCTTGATGTACGTTCTTTTATCATGCCACCTGTGACACTGTATGCACTCGTTATGGTGAATGGTATAGCCATCCCTTTAGCTTCCCACAACAGAGACTGGGGCTGGATAGAAACTGGGGCTTCTCCTTGAGTTCTTAATATTCCATATCTTATATCCAATCAAGTGCCAGGTTTTGTTAATTCCTCTTCCATACCTTGCCTTGCAAGACTATATATGATCTAGTCCCTGGCCACGTATACCTCGGTTGCACAGGCTACCGGTGTTTCTCAAAGTTGCCCTGCAGGCTCGTGACTCTGAGCCCTTGAACTCACTTTTCCATCTGCCTGGAACTCTGTTTTTCCACATATTCTAATGAATTGCTGCCCTTTCCCCTTTTCTCTGCTCCAATGCAACAGCAGTTCCATTTTTCTCTATTTCTTTGTTCTGAATTACTTTTCTTCATGAAAAAACTGATTGTTCATCATAGCAATGAGTAACAATCAAAACCAGTATTAAACTTGTTTAATCAGTGATTGATTACAAAAGTGCGCACATGTGTGAAAAAAATTCAGTAACATTCCCTGCAATCTACTTTTGAAAAATCAGGTAATCAACGACAGCTTTAGTCCAGTGAACATTTCTGAGAGTCAGCCAGTCAGAAACAGTCTTACTCTGGGAAACACATTTCTATAGCTAAAGTTAACACTCCAGCTTCTATACTTCACACTTTTCCAAAACCCTGTGTAAGCTTTCTCCTTTTCTTGTAAACTATGTCTTATAAGCTCAGCTCTCCCTTGCCTGAGCAAGCAATAAATTCAACTTACTGTTTTATATATTGAGTGATGAACTCTATCAGTATTTATGATCACCTATGATTATGTGATATTTGTTATCTGTTGGTTTATTGCCCATCTGTATTAGAACATGAGCTCCAAGAGGGCAGGTACCTTGTTGCCTTCTTCACTGCTGAAATTTCATGCTGACATAGATGCCTAGTACATAATAACAACATCATAAATATTTGTTGAATGCATCTTTAGAGTAGGAATAATTGCTACTTAGCATAATATCTCACCTTCTTAATATGGTGCTTAGTATATAGAAGGAATTCTGTAAAATATTAGTTAAATAAGTGAATGAATATGTTCACTGACCAAGCATGTTTTAAAATATTTTTTAGGGATGTCCTTGAAGTTAACTAGTGATTATTCAGATCTCTGTGGGTCCATATATATGTCATATATACTCACCTCTCTTCAGAAATACACTAGCTGAAAAGATGCCCACCTGCCTATTTGACATCTCCTTTTGGAAAACTTATGAATTACAAAATCAGTATGTTTAAAACTGATTCCATGCTCTTTATCCCCAGACAAGCCTCTTCTAATTTTCTCTCTGTCAGTAAATGGTGTAGGTTAGAAATTCCTTCTTCCTCAAATCTTCAATTTCACCCCAGCATCAAGTAATGGTGATTTTACCCCCTAAATTTATCTTGAATCTGTTCACTTCTCCCCCTTTATGTGAGTGCCACAAGTTTGGGCTACCAATAACTGTCACCTAAACTACTTAGTAACCTGCTAATTGGTCCATGAGCATCCTTTCCTGCACTCTCCCCGATCTAATCTTTAATCCGTTAACTCTTTTTTTTTAATTTTATTTATTTTTATTTTTTAAAGATTTTATTTATTTATTTGACAGAGAGAGAGACAGTGAGAGAGGGAACACAAGCAGGGGGAGTGGGAGAGGGAGAAGCAGGCTTCCCGCTGAGCAGGGAGCCTGTTGCGGGGCTCGATCCCAGGACCCTGGGATCATGACCTGAGCCGAAGGCAGATGCTTAATGACTGAGCCACCCAGGCACCCAGTTAACTCTTTTCTTATGAATTTTCATCAGATGCTTTGCTGATGAGACTGAGTCTAGAATCTTTAACATGGCCTTCAGGCCCTATTCATCCTCATCTTGTACCATATTCCTCCCCACCGTCTAAACTTTAGTCACTGGCCTTCTTCAAGTCACATGAGATTGTCATGTCCTCCTCCATCACAGAACTTTTGCAAATATTAGCACCTAAGCCAAACACATTCTTCCTTCTGATCCACTTATTCTTTATATATTAAATCTACCATCATTCCCTCACAACCTGACCAAGTCATACCTCTGTCATACCTAGCACCTTGTCCATCTCCTGTAAACACTTGTGTTTGAAGTCTAACCTTTGTGTGTGCCATTACTGGATTAATGACAATCTCTTTTAACTATAAGCTCCACCAAAGGCAGGGGTACTATATTTTTGGCATATGGAGGGAGTCAGTAAATATTTATTAACTTAATGAAAGAGTGAAAGAGAAAGAAAGAAAGAAAGAGAAAGAAAGAAAGAAAGAAAGAAAGAGAAAGAAAGAAAGAAAGAAAGAAAGAAAGAAAGAAAGAAAGAAAGAAAGAAAGAAAGAAAGAGAGAAAGAGAAAGAAAAGGCATTTGAAGCTGGTCAAGTCTTTCCCAGTACATTTCAGAATAAACAGTGGGGAGCCTGTGTTCTGAGAGGGTGGTGGGGTCAAGGAGAGGTAGTAAACCAGAAAACTGTGACGTACAGAGGGCCCTCCTCATTCTAGAGCTGCATACTTTTTACTGAAAATGTTACTGAAGAGTGAGTCTTGCTAGTTGTTCACGGACTCATGTTTGGTGGGAAAGGAAGGAAAAAGTAGAGCACAAAAGACATGTAAAGATCAGTTTCACCTTTAATGAGGAAGAGGAGATAGGATGGATCTTAATTTGTTGTAGTGTGCAATTCAGGAGCAAAGTAATACAGGAGGTTTTTGTTTAATATAGCCAACTTTGAAATAAGCACTGTATTCTAAGAAGAATTTTTATCTTTAGAGAGTCTCCATTAGAAGCAGGCATTTTAAACCATTTAAATATTCTTTTTTAAATCCAAATGTTTGTCATGTTAAAATGTAGTATTTATAATTTTGCCCCACCATGAGAGTGTCAAATGCTGCTGTTATGACATAAATTACAAAAATCAGTTTAGAAATCAAAAATACAAGAAGATATGAAAGCAGATTCATCTTTAAGGAGAAAATTTGAGGAGGGGGAAAGATAGGGTGCCAGGCAGTCTTCCACATACTGCCTGATCTTCCTTTGTTTTTACTGCATTTTGTTCCCCCACCAGGAATTCATATGAAGCATGGTGCCTGACATGTAATAAGCCCTCTGAAAATGCTAGCTATTTTTCTCCATTTTATTAGTTAATAAGCATCAGCTTTAAAAATGTCCCTTCCTTAGCTGGTTATGGATAAGTCACACACACATTAGTTAAAATAGATCAAGGGGAAAGAGAGGAAACACTGCAGTCCCCTCAACCGTCACCACAGCTCTCCAAAGTAACACATGGGAAACCTGAGAAAGTTGAGAAAGACTATAGGACCAATGTACAGAGGCGTGGCTAACACAAGCAGACTCAAGACAATGTCTATCACACACAGGATGGCCGTTTGCTTCTGTGACCCTACTGTTCCAACACTCAGGTCATACCAGTGACGCTGAGAGAATGGATGGGACCGCCAGGAGAAAGATTGGGTTTGAAGCATGGGTGTTTTTTGGTGTTAATGCTTAAACTACTCTGCTCCACCCAATCTTCTAGGGTTTGCTGCGGGATACCAACAGAGGGGGCTCTCAGAAAAGGTGACTGTTTTCCTTTCCATCTTATACAACCTAGAGGCCTGATCCCAGAACCCAGGACTAAATTGCTATTTGTGAGCTATCTTGGGAGCTTAACTGATACATACAGTGTTATTTCTAGATGAGAGATTCCTAGTTCCAATTAATTTAGTAATAGATACTTGGAACACATTTCTGTTTCTAAGTGGGGGATTGCCTGGAATTTCTCTGAACACCTTTATAAGTGGACAGAAATTTGGGTAGTCTTTATATAATTCTAAATTAGAGTCCAAATGGCTCCAGGGTGCTCTGCTTAAAACAAGTCTGTTTCCTCATTTTGGAAAGGGAAGAACTATCATCATTCCTAAAAAAGAAATTCTAAAAATTTTTTCTTGTGTGGGCTTTGGAAATGAGTGGATAACCAGATGTAGTTATCTAGAGGACTCTGAAAACTTTAAAGTAGAAGGCATTAATTAATTGAGTTGACTGTATGCCCTGACTTCTGCATTTGCCTCATGTGTTGTTTGTTTTTGTTTGCTTATTTTTAAGTCCTAGAATCGTGAATTTTTCAGAGCCCTACATCCCTTTCTTGACTGAACTCACTGTAAATAGGTAAAGTTCCTGCTCTATATCACTGCTTTTACTAACTGAGAAGTCTATTTATATGCTTATTTAAATCTCTGGTGTGCATATGTGTTTATGGCATGCTTTGGTTTGTAAATATTAGCTTCCTTATGGAAATATTAGTTCCTTACCACTAGAACAAATTGATTTCCTCTATCTTCCACCTCATCTCTAAGCATATTATTTATCCAACTTTCAGCTTTTCTGATATAAAGTAAAAATGTCTCACTACAATAAGATTAATAAACAAAGTCAAAAGACTGCTTATGAAAAAATATTTTAGAAATCCAGTCCTTTTGATTAGTAACCAGCCTTAGTACCAGAAAAAACTTCAAAGTGCTCTCTAAACATTGGATTTTCATCAGTGATGCTGCAAGCCTTAGTTCTCATCTTTCATGCTTACCCATGCAATAACTTCAAAAGGATTAAAAAGAAAGAATGGCAATCTCTCAAAGCAACTCTGTGCTCGGGCCAGTAATCTTGTCTTTAGCTATCATGCATTTACAACCAAATAATTGCTTCATTACATTATGCTTTAATAAATATAATAATTAACATTTGTTACCAAAAAAGCAAATATGCAAACCACTTAAAAATGAAATCCAGGGCCCACGGGATTTCTAGGAGAAAATGAAAAAGAGCGTCAAATATAGATATCTTCAAAGGGAAAGAGATCATTTAAAGTTTTCTTTACTTACTGAAATATATTCTTGCATATTTTATTGTTTTTGTCATCTTGCTTGTCATAATCCAGCCAGTGAATGTTCAAAGAACATAAAATCCTACAAATAAATAAAGTGAATATGAGTGCATTTACAAAAAGGCAACAACTAAGATCAGGAGTCTCACATGTAAGCTCTGATTATATCATGCAATTATGTTTCCCAGTGGTGTTCCAGCAACATGCGATTTATCAGTAGGAGGAAAATCAAAAAATTTTAAGCTTGGCGACACTTACTAGTTTTCAGAATACAAGTTACTTGGAAATCTTATCCGAATCAGCAGGGTATCATCAGTCAAAATCCTGGGTGATCAAGACAGTGCAGACTTGGTTTGCAGGGTATTGTGTTGGTGCAGGAAGTTGCAATAGACACTGACTTTTGAACAAGTATTACATACATCATCATGGACTATGTGGTTAGTGACTAGGTATTCATCTCAGGAAGTACTGAAAACTATACCAGAGGGAACTTGAGAAGGGGTAGTTAGAGCTGTGGGTTGTGGAGTGGAGGCATCGAACCAGAGGAGACCAAACATTAGGTAGTACTTGTGAATTTTGCTGTTTGGATCAGTGAGTATTCTCATACCAGCAGCTTTCTGAAGGTCTCTCTCTCAGCACAAGGTAACAAAATGGAGACAGCATTTAAAAATAAAAACATAATTCTTCCTATCAAATTATATGTAGAAGTAAGTGATTTATCTTGGCAATACATGTGAGAAATTGTTTTAAAATCTATATTGCGCCCCCCCCCCAAAAAAAAAAGGAAAAAAAGAAATGGATGGGAGCATTAGATATTCTCAGTGAGAATACTTCTCCCTGAGACAATGGAGTTAAAAAGTTATCTTTTCGATGACTGGGGTGTTATCTGGATCAGAGCTTCTCCAATTTATAGTGCATAGCAAATTGTCGACAGTACATTTTTACTGTCAGCCTGTTATGTAATATAAGTGGGTATGGCAGATTAAAGATTATCTGTTTTTTAATATAAACATTAAGTACAGAGCTTAATCAGAAAGGCTAAATTGAGGTTTTGGGAAAAGAGCTGTGTGTGTGTGTGTGTGTCTGTGTGTCTGTGTGTGTGCATGCTTGGAGGGATTGGTGTTGAAGTGCTGAATGATTAAAGATGGGAAAGGTGAGCAGGAAGTGGCAAAGTAAAAGCCCTGTCAAGTGGATAGAGGATAATATGGAGAATAAGGAATGGAAGAAATATTAGGTCATAGGCAAGATTGACTGGAATTGGTTAGATTTATAAATGCAAATGGGAATTGAAGGTAAGTGACTACCTGGTAAGTATAAAAACCTAGCAATCCAAATACACAAATTCTACCTCCTACCAATGATAGGGAACCAATGAGTTAAAATTCCTGGAAAAATATATATTCTATATCAAACCCTAAATATCTTTCAGTAATGCCATTAGGGAATTATTTTTAGTTAATCTACTTCCCAAGTGTCTTTAGAAAAAAATGAGTAGATAGAGCCATTTTCCCCCACAGCAGCACACATTAATATAACCATAAGATTTAAGATCCTAAATGAAGAACAACAAAATATAAGAGGAAGAATACAGGTTTATTTGAAAATTCCATGACTTTTTGTCAGAGCATTGATAATGGTAAGCAATGAGGGAGATATTAGAGGAAAAATCAGGAACAGGAGATGGCCAAGCATTTGGCACAGGTGTTACTTGAATTCTGTTCTCCTATCACCAATATCCACACCAAGAAGAAAATATTTTAATGGGTTATAAGTTGTTAAAAAAAAAAAAAAGGACAAAGACATAGTATCTTTGTAATAATGGAAACTGATACATATTAACTCATCCCTGTGAATCCATGTACTCACGTTCATATTGGAAGGGCAAGACAACTGTACTTTTCACATTCTGAATGTCACTTAATTCATTGTTAAACAATGAAACAGTCCTGAACTTTACCCAGGATAAATAATGTGATATTTACATATTTTCCAGTGAAAGCGAAAATGAGCCAAAAATCTAAATTGAAATTGAAAGAGAAGGGTAACTAAGCCTTTGAAGAAATAATGAGTAGGATTTGACAGGGCAGCAATTCCTGAGGAAGAGGGTATGAAGGCCAGTGGAGAAGGGCTGCCTATTAGAAATGCAGATTCCTAAATTCTGACTTCTGAAGAGTTGGTCCCAAACTAGCCTTCTATGCAGAAACCTCCTTGAGGTAAACATGATGCTGTGCAAAATGAGATTGGCTCCATAGTAATTAACAAGAAAAGGGAAATAAATCACTCATACTCTTTAAGACCATACTTACAAAGAGAAAACAAGCACCGATCATCGCTGCTTTGACCGTCACATCTAGATCTGCGGGAACATGAATTCCGAAGTTGTCAGCATTGGTAAAGACATCATTTACAAATCCTGACCAGTACTTCGAAATCTTCCCAATTGTAAGCTTTTCATTAATGGTCTTCACCTTTGAAAAGAAAATAAGAGATGTTAAATCTAAACGTGAAACAAATGGTGTTAAGTATCTTAGTATGTTTGCTTCGAGAGATTTGAATTATTTTATTCATCATCTGTGACAATTCCATGTCATTCATTCCTTTATATAAGCATAAGTTTGTAGATTTAACTTTATAGTTCACTCTTGAGGAATTTTGCTTTTCTGACAGTTGTCTAATTTATCCTAATTCCTTTTTTTTTTTTTTTGCTTTTTGTAAGCAGATTGAGAATATAATACCAATAAATAATTAAGGTCAGGCTACCACAAGATGGCAGCAGGTACATA
The DNA here is from genome assembly GCF_029215605.1 of Mirounga angustirostris. Lineage (NCBI taxonomy): Eukaryota > Metazoa > Chordata > Mammalia > Carnivora > Phocidae > Mirounga > Mirounga angustirostris. The sequence continues at coordinate 114,478,902 of NW_026991709.1, read as the reverse complement.
GTCTCAATTACATGATCTAACATTGAAGGTAATTCTATTACCTGAGGTCCAGATTTCAAACCTGAATTCTTCAATTAAAAAAAAAAAAAGGAAAGAAAAAGAAAATATTTTTGATAAAGATTTTAGATAAGATTTTCTAGAAGAAATTTTCCAGATATAATTTGTAAACTTTTAAATTTTTATTGCTAAGATTTTATAATTACTAACATAAATATTATCAGCCATTGCTTAATCTCATTTTCATATTATACTATATATTTACTAGGTAATTCCTTTATAACTAACTCGAAGTCCTATTTTTCACTAAAAAAAATTCTCAGGGCAAATATATTACACAGGAAATGCAAACTAATTTTACATCAAAAATCTATAGTCCAAATCTATAGTCCTCAGCTAGAAGGAGTCTACAATTAAACTTTATCAACTATTTTGCTTGCCCTGTTTCTCATTCAAAGGCTGAAAGTGATTCAATATAAACTTTCACTTTCTGTATGGCAGGAGAAGATAGAAAATAGAGAAAGTTACTTAGGACATCCATTACTACAAATACTAAAACTTTTTCTTCTTTTTTTTTTTTAAGATTTTATTTATTCATGAGAGAGAGAGAGGGTGAGAGCGAGGGAGAGCATGAGCATGGGGTGGGGCAGAGGGAGAGAGAGAAGCAGATTCCCCACTGAGCAGCGAGCCTGGCATGGGCTCAGGCTCAATGTGGGGCTTGATCCCAGGACCCTGAGATCAGGGCCTGAGCAGAAGGCAGATGCTCAACTGACTGAGTCACCCATGTGTCCCGGTACTAAAATTTTCAAGTCTTAATCATAAGGCATATTTTTATCCTTTAGTTTTTTTGTTTTTTGTTTTTTAATTTAAGAGAGAGAGAGTGGGGGGAGGGGCAAAGGGAAAGGGAGAGGGACAAGCAGACTCCCCACTGAATGAGGAGACTATCCTTTAGTCTTAGGAAAGTCATGCCAAGTCCTTTTAGAGTGGACTGGAGTTAGAACAGCTCACATCGCAAAATTTACATCATATTCTGGGTGAACAGTGTTCCCTGAAGTCCCTCAAACTGAATGTCCTAGGTGGGATATACATGAATGTATAAAGAATGAAGGAAAGAATAACAAGTATACACTTTAAATTCGATCTGCTTTGCCTAAAATGTATTTCTAGGAAAGGCAGTTAAGATAGTTCATATTCTTACAACTGAATTTGCAACTTTCTATTGTTTTTTAACATTGAATTTACACAAATATGTTTAGTTAAGTGTAGATTATTTTACAAAATGAAGTTAGCAGGTGTTCTGGTCATAGGTTTTAAATTAGTGATATTTTAATGGAATGTGGTTTTTAATGGAATGTGCTTTTTAGATGAGATCTGAACTGGGATATGTAACCATCAGAGCTACAGGAAATAAGATATAATTTAGGGTGATTCTAAACTGTATGTATTTGCTTTGTACCATGGGTGCTGTAATTCCACATAAATCAAAAAAGTTTTAGCATGTTTTTTAAAAAAAATCTTGAGCTTAGTATCACTGAAATTATGAGTTATTATTGGCATGTACAATATGGGCTTATTACATTATTTCACAAGTATATTATCTTCTAAATTTATTTCAGAGATATTTCAGGATTTGAATATCTTAAAATTGAATTATGTTGCAAAAAATCAGGACCTAAGTGAAAACTTCCTTTATTCTGTCATCCATACCTCAAAATCCACATCACCAAAACAGCCACATGTTGCACAAGGACCATCAACTTTCAAAATATCTTCTTTGTTTGCATTTTGGATTGTGAATTTAGGCAGAAAGGGGTCCCACTTCTGTGCAACATAACCAACTATAGTACCAGGAGGGGCTTGGATTTCTAACTGTAAGAAGAGACAATAATAAAATAAGATTTTTTCCAAGGTTATTGTATTTTTATTTTACAACAATGTCAATTTACTTCTAAACAGTAACTTTTATGAAATTATTTTTGTATTCTACAAGATATTCTAAATATCTGCTACAAAAAAACACAGCAGTGGATTTTTTTTTCCCATTATTTTATAGAAACAAAGAAATTCACTGTATAGATATGCTTGGCATTATAAACTAAAGGTCCATGTCTTTAATCATACTTCCCTGAAGACAACCTATCCCAGAATTGTCTTCTGACCATGGGACGCTGGCTTCTTTGCCATTTTTGTCCCGAGTATGGCAGTTGGTCAAGCACTAAAGCTGTTTCCCATGAGGTATTTCCAATCTACTCCCTCTCCTGTGTTGCCACAACACACATCTATTTTTATCCCTCACTTACCAATTATTAGCTATTCGTGATTGTTTTCCCTTCAGGCTGTCAACTTCTAGCTTCTCTGTGTTCAATTAAAAACAAATGCTTCTTGTGAAGGTACCATTTTACATACCAATTTGATTTCTGTTTAACTTCTTCCAAAGCATTATAGACTAGCAATTGCATTTTCAGGCTTTACTTTAGTATTTTCCCCATTACCTTCATTTCCTTAATTTCTGTATTTTTCATCATACTGTATCTCAAGGTATTTATGTAGTCAAATCAAATGTGTTGTGAAATAAACTAGAGGTGGGTAAAAATGAAAATTGTTTGCTTTTAAATCAAACCAACTCCTTATAATCTGTTTACCTTTTGTCTTTTTTTAATTTATTAAGTTCATAGTCTTATGTGTATGTCTGTAGTGTTCTTGGATCAACAGAGTTGGTTTCACTGAGAGTGCTTGGAATTATGTAGATCTGACTGGTCAAATCACTAAGTTGTACAGCTGAAAGTAATGTAACTTTGTGTGTCAACTATACTTAAATTAAAAAAAACACTAAAAAGAAAGAATTATATAGATTTGTCCTGGGATCACTCTTAAAATAACTGGTTTGATTTTGACCACATTTTGAAAAATTGTTAATGGGTATCAAGATACATCTTACCTTTCATTTATGTGACATTGGGCTACTATGAAATAAAACATCAATTATCAGAAACTTTCAAATAGATATATTATACTGACTATACCATCTTAGAGCATATTAGATCTTAAATATCCTCAGTAGGAGGATGAAGATTCTTGGACTCCATGTATGAGGACCTGCTCCATTTTATCACTTAGCCAGGCAACTGCCTATAGCTGGAGAATTAGCTTCAATATATATTGCTAGAAACTTCCTCAGTTAACCCCCATCCATACTAATATTTCTCATCATGCCAAGTAGAGTACTTAAACATAGGTCCTCAATAGAGAAACCATTTTTTTTCTTTTTTTGAGAAACTGGGGTTTGAATAAGAACAGTAGATCAAGCCCCATTCATGATATTTTGTGGATATGTAAATTACCTCCAATCCCTAAAGCCCCAGTTTTCTCAATTGCTAAATGTGGAAAGTAAAACCCATTCTCTCTAGCTCATACAGATGTTATGATATCAAAGATGTTAAAGTAAGTAAACGTTCCGTATCGACTTAACGGCATTATGTCAATGAAAGTTATTATTGTAGATCTATTAGATAATGATGAAAATCTATTATATATTAAAATAATTAAATGACTCCCTTCAGAACAATAACGTAGTCTTTGTCACAGTTTGAAGTTTGTCATAAATGGATGAATGGGATGTGAGATTCTGTACTAAAAATAATACCTAACCAAGAGAACACCTTGAAAGAGTTTAGTATTACTCAGCACTTTCTGAACTTTGCTACAGTTAGAGAATGCAAAGGGTAGATTTGCTTAATGGTGGATCTCATAGATATTACAATTATGTGCCTAATACAGAGATTCAAGAGGATGTGTCCTATTCACATGACACATTAGCTGTCTTTACCCATTCACGGAAGCCACTATAGTTTTTTGTTGGAGAGAAAAAAAAAATAAAAACAACAAGCTAGTGAATCACCAAGTCCTTAAGCTATTCTGATCCTAAAGGAGCAAGAAGCATACTACTAATTCAAACAATCGAAACGTGAATTGCCTTATGGCTCCAGATGAATGCCATTTATTAAATAATTGCTAATCTTTTCAAACATAGAAAAATAAAAGTACACACACAGCCAATGACTAACCTCTTGAAGGTAGCAAGGGAACCAGCAGCTGTTACACCTCAGAGGCCTGTTGACTGTAATCACCTCCCGACCTGAGTTATCTGTGATCTTCAGAGTGCAAGATCGCAGCGTGGAACAGAAGGTACGATTGAAGCAGATGCTTTCTTCCACTGCAAAGTAAACTCTTTGCCCCAAGCTGTTTTTAATCTCATATTTGTTGGAGGTCTCAGTGCCAAGGATCACTAAGGGAGGAAAAAAAAATTCATCAAAACAGTACTATTGCCTAGTATCAAATCTTTAAATAAGTAAAAGGGGTAGTATTATTAAAAGGAAACAGAATCACTGACTAATTATTAAGTATATGGTATCTTCTTCACCCAAATCTACTTCCATGCTCTAAAATTTGAGGACTTAGCTATGGAAATCAAAGTACTGAGAACAAAGCTGTGCAATGACTAAATTTTGATTTCAGATATATGACCTACTTGGAACATGTAGTTCCACTTTTCAACTGAAGAAACAAATCTGTAAAGAATCGAATCCTCAAATAATCCTTCTATCATTGCTGTGGAATTTATTGGAACAACTCACAGCATAGTAATGATTTTGTTTAAGATCTATTTAACAGTATATCTACAGCTGCATGCTATTCTGCTGTTTATTACAATTTTGACATATTTTAGATATAATATAGAATATTACGGACAAAAAATACCCAAGTAATTTGAATTCAGTTAATCATTGTTGTAAATCTGTGTATTGTTAAATAACAAGCCATTTGATGAATCACCAATTCAATGATAAAACAACAAATTTTGTTCGATGGGTTTCTATTATTTATTTATTTTTGGTTTTGTTTCAAGTTTTTATTTAAATTCCAGTGAGTTAACATGCAGTGTAATATTAGTTTCAGGAGTAGAATGGGTTTTGTTATTTAGTTTCAACCTTGATTTCCATTTCTGAAATTAGTAAGGAAATAAATTATTAACAAGCATTGAAATGATCAAACATCTTTTATTAGTTTAAGATAAAAATAATGTTAGATTCCTGATAACAATATTACCAAAGATTTGGAAAGTTTTATGCTTTTAGGTTTATCTATATCAGGCTAACAATTTACTTTGAGTGTTTATTTTAAAAAGGAGACCTACTGATCTTTTTTATTTAATTTTTTCCTCAACATTTAACTTTATTATGAGATATTTAAATATAACAAAATTTCTGAAGCCTAAAATATTTTTTTTTAAAGATTTTATTTATTTACTTGAGAGAGAGAATGAGACAGAGAGAGAGCACGAGATGGGGGAGGGTCAGAGGGAGAAGCAGTCTCCCCGCCGAGCAGGGAGCCCGATGTGGGACTCGATCCCGGGACTCCAGGATCATGACCTGAGCCGAAGGCAGTTGCTTAACCAACTGAGCCACCCAGGTGCCCCACGCCTAAAATATTTTTAACAGTTTTAATAAATATAGAATATAGTACACTTACTTCCAAGAAGCTCCACCTGCTGGTGTATAATTATCAGGTCTAACTGTTAAAGAATGACATAAAGGAAATAAAAGCATTACATCACACTTTGAAAACCTTTGGAGATATTACTATTAACCTGTTTAACACATTAAATTTGGTAATTTTCATGTTCTCTACCAGGAAATGGTTGAAAACAGCTCACATTTTATAATGAAAAAGATGATATCTTTTGTATTCAAGTAAAAATAAAAAAAACAAATACAAGAACCCTGAGAATTCCAAGCCAGAATTGCCCAGAATAAGATTAGGAACTGTGGTTAACACTGTGTTCTTTCTGTGACAAAGGGATAAAAGAGTAACTCGTGGAAACAATACCTGAAGATTTTTAAAGAGTCTCTGAATAATAATGCCTAAAAGTTTTTTAAACTCATTTTTTTAAGCAATGATCTGAATGCCTGGCCTCCCCTCTCCACCCTGCCTAACTTCTCTTTCACTCTCAACTCATTCCTCACAGAAATAAAGTGTCTTTGTTAAAGCGGAGAGAGGTCATTCTGTAAATTGTTCTCACTCATACTCTCCTCTGGACTAGAAAAACAACAACAACAACAACAACAACAACAATCAGAAATCCTACTGGTGCCAACGAAATACCCATTTAAGCAGAATAAGTTTTGCCATTAACAGCTAACATAATAAAATTTGCTTTATGTAATTAAAAATGAAGTTAGTTTACAGAGATAAAGTACTCATAGATAGTTGAGAAATGACTATATTAAAAAGTATACAATGCAAATGTTTAAAGGAAATATTAAAATATGTTCTTTGAATGAATTTTATTTTTCACTAAGGTAAATTCATGAACCCTGAAGACCATTGTCTTTTCCAACACTTCATTTTCTCTTTTGCCTCTAAATTTCTTCACTTCATTCTCCCTTCACTTTAATAAACTCACTGGTGACTATTAAACTGAAATAGTCATTAGTAATATTTGGTATTGATTGGGCCTTACAAACCCGGAAAATTTGAAGTTACATTATTTCCTGCATTCTCCTTGTATATCCTGAGGTGCAGGTAAAACTAATGCCAACTAATGTCACATCCTCTATTTAAATCTTATTATTGGTAAAAGAGTTCATGTAGCCTCTTTTTTTAAGGTCCACAAAAAATATTTTCCATACATTTATGATTTGAGAGATTCTAAAACCTATTTTAGCAATTTTTTGGTATAGCAATTATTTGGCAATTTTTAAACACTAGAAACAGTCTTTTGTAGATTTTGTATATTTTGTATATTTTCCTGTTTATTGAAAAATGTACTATTGTTAGTTCTGTTCTCTTTTGAGGAAAATGGAGGGTTGGGAGAAGAGAAAAGTCACAAAGGACATCCATGATTATTTAGCGGTGGGTCCATTAGCAGTGGGTCCATTAGAGGTCCAACTTAGAGAGGGAGAAGAACTGTGGGGGCAAGACTAAAGTTTGAGTCTAGGAACTTTAATGTTAGTGCCATGGATCAAATCTTCGTCTTGAAACTTAAGAGACTATCAACTGAGATCCACTCCACATTGCAAAGGGAAGTCGTACCCCTCTGCTCTCTAATAATTAGAAGTTGTTTATTTAGTGGCCACCACGAGGTAGTCACTGTGGTAGATATTTTGACATAGCGTTTGATTTAATCCTCACAAAAACTCAGAGAGGTAGACATCATTACATTTTACCCGTGAAGAAACAACCCCAGAGGGAATGAGTAGTTGGCCTGGGATCGCAGAGTTTGTAAATGGCTGGGCTGGGATTTAAAGCCAGATCTTTCTGCTTGCCACCAATTCTGACATGCTTTCTACTCCGTTGTTGTATTGGCATCACTAAACTAATCTTAGGAACTGGGATAAACAATTCTTAATCGATACTGTGGAACTTCTGAGTACCTTTTCTTCCTAATTTCTCTAACCTTTTATACACCCCAAACTCTGTGATAGTATTTGATTTGATCTGTCTCTGTGGGAAACCCCCTTGGATTTGAGGGTCTTGTTTTGATCTTGCAGTTTCCTTTAAGTAGTCCTGGGCCACTTATAAACTATGGTCCAAATAAGCCCTTTCCACCCTTTGCTATTAAATGATGGGCTAGGAATTGTTGGAAACTTTAGACAGATTGAATCATATATTCAGGTATCAGGGCAAGTGAAGCACTGAAGTATGAAAGCCGTAGAGTGGAAATCTAATGACAGCCTTGGATATATAGCTTAAGAATAAATTCTCATATATAATTTATTAGGTTTACAGGTATCACTGATTCCATTTAATATATGTACTTCAAAATAAATTATACCTATACATGTGTCTTTGTAGACTTTAACTCACTACTCCTACCTCTAGATGACTAAATTATAATAATTGTCCTTTGACACTAATAAGATAAAATGATATTGACTATTATGAACATGTTAATCCAAAGAGAGATCTCTAGTTTATTCTTAGGTTTAGCTCTACATGAATGACTTAAATACACACACACATATACATCCATATATATATATATATATATATATATATCATACACATATACATATATGCACATGTACACAAATATATATGTGCATGTGTATCTATGTATTTATATGTTTATATACATACCTGAAAATTTATTTTCAAATTGTTAATAGAAATAAGATTTTCATTAGTCATTGGATGGACTTGATTAAAGGAGAATAGATGAGTTTTTACTTTGATTTTTTTTATTTATTTTTTTTTTATTCGTGAGAGACAGAGCGAGAGAGAAATGCAGAGGGAGAAGCAGGCTCCCAAGGAGCAGGGAGCCCAATGCGGGACTCGATCCCAGGACCCTGAGATCATGACCTGAGCCGAAGGCAGACGCTTAACCATCTGAGCCACCCAGGCGCCCCTTTACTTTGATTTTTTTAATTTAGAAGGATTTTGTATATTTTGTATATTTTCCTGTTTATTGAAAAATGTACTATTTTCAAATGCTCATGATGTTATTTAATTCTTATGGTTTTTGGATAAAATTTAACACATAAAATTCATTATATATCTATATATCTATATATCTTACAGACTTGTGGTATAAAACATTTAAAATGCTCATTTATCCTGTTGTAAGTACACTGCTTTAAAGCAAGCAAGTGTTCTTTTAGTGTAAGGTGAATAAATTACCTTTCCCTTTGAAGTATACTATTTACCAATTTGTGGCATATTTTTATTTTCTGAAAAAGATTACCAAAGGTATTATGTCTGGAAAATTGACTTCATTTTAGAACTGAAGCCAATGAGTTCATATCTCTATTTATGGAATGTAAAAAATATATATATATATTCATATCAAGCATCTGGCTCCGGGTGTGTCATCATTCATGGATGGAAGAAGAATATGTGATGACCATATGTGATCATCAAACCTCAGCCCTCTGGCACTGGTATATCACTTTTATACTTGGCAAAACCTTGTCTGACAACATTCCCAAACAGCTTGCAGCAGTTAATCAACTCTAGTCAGCTATTACAGCTGATCCTTTCTGCAGATGGAAGATGGTAGGTTAGCTTTTCCAGCTCCTTTACATATCTCCCTGAGCTCTCCCGTCTCTGAAGTACATTTGTCTGCCAGTGGGTTTCTGGAGAAGGCATCTGCAATTATAAACATTTTCCCAGGAACATATGCTGCATACAGCTTAAACCCTATCAGGCATAACAGAAATCTCTTGTACCTTAAGGGAATTAACACAGAGATTTGATTTTGATAAAGGAGATAGACTTTATAGTTTGAAAGAATGCCAAACAAGCTGAAAATAGCAGCAGATGTGCTGACATCTCAATATTAGTGTATTTCCAATCTTTTGCAGGATAAAATACAAAAGCAACAATAATATATATAAATATAATCGTTTTTTATGTGCCACATAATTCAGATGATGGGATTTCTTGATTGATTTATTATAAGGCTTGAATCACTGCTCACCCTCCAATGACTGTATCTAATAATAATATGATCTTTTAGGCAAATCAGCCTGGAGATGCAACAGTATCAAAGACAATGATGTTAACTTGGTAACTTGCTTTCCCTTGGATTTATAGGCACCTTCTGAGATTCAGTTGAAGACACTGAATTCTCAGATCATTACGGGAGTCTCTCCTGAGTATTTAGATCCTTAACAACCTTTCTCTCTTCTATGCACCTGCACACATTACAACTGTGTGTTTATCTGGCTTTAGTACATAGCCTTGCACTTTCTGTCAACATTTTTGCATGCCATTTAGGTTGCAGAATGTTTGGGTGAGAGGGACTAGGTTTTATGCTTTTTATGTCTTGATAATAGCAAGTACTCAATAAATATCCTTTAATTAAATAGCTGTAGGTGACTAGACATGTCAGACAATTCCTTGAGGATAGATTTGCTTATACCTTGAGCAATGAGCAGAAGGAGGATAAATGTGCTAAACAGCTCCATCAAAAATGTTTAGTGTCATCACTCTGCCAAATAAATAAGGAAAATAGACGTGGGAATAAAAGAGAATAAATTTCTTTCCAAATAATAGAGGTAATTTTTTTTTCATAATTTCATGATTTATACTGCTTTTCTCACTTCAATAAGTGATTTGTTGAAGTTCTTCAACCGTGGTTGAAAAGCAAGAAACCAAGTCTGTATTCATTTTAAGGGGTGAAAGTGTGTAGAAATAAAGAGATAAAAACACCTGGCTTAAATATTCTAGACCAGGAGGGAGACTGCCTGGCGGCGGGAGAGTTGGCTGCCACACTTGGTTCCCTGGGTTGGCAAGTGAGACGTGAAAGCTGTGGTCAGGGTCTGGAGCTCCAGGAAGAAAGCCAGGCAAACCTCTACTTCTTTGGTTCTGTGCATCTGCAAGAGAATGAATTTTTAAATGAATATTTAAATTTAGGCCATTTCATTGAGTTTTTCTCATAGTATTTGTTACTTCTGAATTCAGAGGGTCAGCGGTCTCCTGCATCTTCCCTATTCACTGTTGCCATCACTTACCCCCTAAGCCAGAGAAAAAGGAATGCAGAAGACAGGTAATAGTAGTTCTGAGAAAATGTTAGATAATTTGGGCAAAATAAATGATACCAAAAATATATTTTTGAAAGCAAGTTAAACTGTTCAAAGAGCTGAAAAATTATAAACTCCAAAAGAAAAAGAAATGGTAAAAAGAACTAGGATATTCTTTACTCACAAAAGGATAAACTTAGACATCAGTTTTGAATCATAATTATCAGTTTCAAGGCATATTCTCCCTTCCTCAAATATTATGAGGGTACCTTGTAATTTCTGAAAATATTTTGTCTCTTTTTACCAATCCTACTGCTATGGCTAAGTTTAATTCAGAGGTCCTACTGTTTAGGCTCTACCAGACCACCTGGAAGGCTTGTTAAAACACACATTCCTGGGCCCCACTCCAGAGTTTCTGCTTAAGGAGTTGGGTCAGGAGTGAGGCTTGAGAATTTGCATTTCTATTAAGTTCCCAGATGAGCTAATGCTGCTGTTCTGACCACATACTTTGAGAACTAATGGTTTAATTCTACATACTATGAGAATATTCAAGCTAATTTATGAGCTTAAGGGCAGTATAATATCTAATGAAGCTATGATTTCTCAGTATTTTGTATAAAAGCATCCAAACATTTTTGACAGTGTGAATCCTTTTGTAGCTTACTTAATATTACAAAAGATAAAATAATTACAGAATTCTATAATGTTTGGCTTTGATTTTTTTTTTTTTTAGAGAATCACCTGTTTTCTATATTATTGCCAGGTAAAACTGTTACTATTCCAATTATCTGTTAGATTAAAGTGTAGATATTTGCTATTTATCCTGCATTAGTCAAGGAACCCATGTAGTAGTATGCGTAAGACGTAATAATGTGTGGAAAAATCTCATTTTTAAAAAAAATTATAAATTACTGCCTTTCTACTATCATTTTTCCTTTTTCTTTTCACATGATTGCCATTTAGATTTCTCCCTCATTAGATACCATTTTTTTCAAAGCCCATCAGAGTTTTTATTCCTCTTCTTTATTAATCCATAAATTATTAGACTTCTCACATTTGCATTCATTTAGTTTGACAACACTATGCTGTCCTAGATTGAGCGTAGGTATGGATCAAGATTCGTGATAGGAATTTTCAAATATTAGAGGGGCCATTATGAAAACAAGTAATTCCCACTATTCTAAAGACATATGAATGGAAAGGACAAGGAAAATGGTCTACTATAAGGAGACGTTTATAACAGTGGCACAACACAAATTTGAGTAAGTACTCTTATTGTACATATACTAAAGTTGGAGTGACATCTATATAATTCACAGTAGATTAGAATGGTCTCTCAGTCTCTCCCGAATTCATGTAAGTTGTGTGTATGTAGGGGTGTATTTTTCAGAATTTTTAAGTCTCTAAAAAATAAATTTGAAGAAAGGACTGAGTTTCCTTTGGACATAGTAAATTCCCCCCTAGTAAGAAAATTCAAGCATAGCCTGAATGTTAAGAACAAGTTGGTCCCAAATTTTTAGAGCCTAGCCTGAATGAGTTCTTGGAAAGGGATTAAACAAACAAACAAACAAACAAATAAAACAAAACAAACTGGTGAAGGAACATGGGCATCCAAGGAATGGTCCTTTGAACATTGACATAAACTATTTGCAGTAATAATCGGCTCTAAGTTTGTGTATACATGTAGTGTTAATGAGAAACAATTGCCAGGTGATTCATTTGTTTATTTAAACTTCAAGTTGTAGGAATGGATGAAGATAGGTATTAAAGTTTGTATTGGTCTGTGACATTTAGAATTTGGACATGCTTTAGTGTTTGGACCATATGGAAACAAACTTGTCATTTGGCCTCATTAAAACAGAGGTCCATATAGAGGCACTTGGGTGGCTCAGTTGGTTAAGCTGCCGACTTTTCACTTCAGCTTGGGTCATGATCCCAGAGTCATGAATCATATGAAATTATATTAAAAATATAATGTTGGGGCTCTGTGCTCAGCAGGGAGTCTGCTTCAGGATTCTCTCTCTCTCCTTCTGTCACCCCCTCGCTCTCTCTCTCAAATAAATAATTGAATCTTTAAATAAATAAATAAATAAATAAATAAATAAATAAATAAATAAATAGAATAAGATAGAATTCCATACCAAGAATATTATAGCAGTTTGCTTCCCACAGGACCCATCCTGAACTTCTCAGATCTGGGCAGACAAAAAGCATAGGGGCTCAAGTACTCCTCTTGCTCTGGAGAAGGTGGCCTAAATGAAACCTCCATTAGCAAACTGGAGAGGAAGACTGTGTAACATCATGTCGGATTTGGGAGAAGAGCTGATGACCAATACAGCAAGGTCAACTGGGAATAGTAATATGGAACAAACAATCTTTTCTTTAGCTTAGTGCCAAAAGCACTGTTGTCATCGACTTTCAGAGAAAAATAGAGGCAAAATTATGATCTGAGGAAAACCAGTTCATAATGATAAAATTTAGGATAGCAGTTCATCCTGGGTGTGAAGGTATATGACTGTTGACCAAAAAAGGGAACTTTATGAGGTGCCAGAAATGTTCTATTTTGTAATTTTGTTGGTGGTTACACAGGTGCATCCTTGTTTTAAAAAATCATGAACTTAAGTTTGGTGTTCTTTACGCACTTTACTGTATGCATGTTATCCTTCAATTAAAAAAAAACACATATAGGGGTCAATTTCTAATAATAGGTGACAGAAGATAATTAGATTCTCTCTCATCAATTTTATTGTTAGAAAGATTAGCAAATTACTCCAATTCTATCTTGTAAGCTATGTCTGCCGTGACAAAATGTAGATTATTGAGTGTCTTGGAAGTGACACTACATTCTGGACCCAGGTCTTTGGGTCCTGAGACCTCAAAGCAGGTCCATAAGCAGTGATGCCCTGCGGGCCCAGGGCAAATCATGTCAAAAGTCTGAGTAGAGTCTCAGCGGGAAACTCTTGGAATCACCATTGTGACATCACTTGCTTCCTTTTCTGAGATTTCAGTTCATATTGGAGCAGCTTTTAAAGATAGCTTCTGTTCAGTTTAGATCATCCTGGAAACTCCCGTCTTTCTCAAACTTAAAATTTGGGACCAACTTGTTCTTAAATTGTGTTTATTTATACTAAATCAGGGGACTCCAGACCACACAAGTATTTCTTCAGTTCTAATGACATCCAGTATTCAGACTGTCCTTTGGTTTAGTGGTGCTGATTAAACTGCCCACAAAATGTGTGAAATATCCAATTACCCTGTATTCCCTGGGAAAATAATAATTGCCAACACAGTTCATGGGCCAGAGGACTTTCACAATGTTATAAGTATGTCCTGCAACGTATTCGAAGAAAACTGTCTGCAAACATGTTTTAGGTAAATAATGATGATAATCTGACTTGCCCTCTCAAGCCAGATTTCTGATTCAAAAGGAAGGTTCATTTTTCATTTCCTTTGAATAGAGTCTCTAACAGATGTTTTGCCCACTTCATGTGCTAAATAATTTGAGTAGGTTTCAGGAATATTAGTTTTCCACCCGAAGTTTTGCCTCTAAGTTTAGTGGTTGAGTCTTTATCATTATTGAACATCACTGCTTTTTTGGTAGATTAATCATATTTTGATCTTACTATTGCTTTCCAGTCACAAGTTTCTACAAAGACTCAGACCACCAGATAAAGAAGGAACTCCTTTGAATTTCTATCTGGCTTTGAATTTCTATCTACTCTTTTAAAAATGTATAACTAGCTTATAAATATTTCACATACTCTGCAACTCTTTACCTTACAGGCTACGGTTGTTGCTGTAACTCTTATAAAGTGATGAAGTGTTTTGTATTAAGTGTTGGTGTCAGTCTTAAATGAAAGAAAAGACTTGTCAAGATTTCTTTTGTTCGCTTTCAAATATAAAAAATGAGGCACACATATATTAAAATTCATGATTTTGTTGTTTCATGTCTATAATTTACAATTTGCTTGAGCTTTCTCCATGATATTCAGGGACTGGTGTACATTAAATGTTGAATTGTTCTATATTAAATAGCATCCCAAAGTGTGTTTTGATAAAGAAAGCAAATAAGCATACATGCTTCTTTGAATGCTTCATTAATTTAATTTAGGATATTTTAAATTGGTGGACTCTACCATCCTATTTGTAATTAGGTTAAAAGGTTTCTGCCAATTATACTAATCATAATTCTTCATGCTAAAACTTTTTATTATAGGCTAGAGTTTAATGGTTTGTTGTGATAATGGAATGAAACACACTATAATCTCATTTTTAATATAATTTCATAAGTGTTTTTAGTGAGATTGAAATTTATTACTTTCAAAAACAACCATATATCTTGTCTTTTGAGAAGTTATTTGAAGTAAGACAGTACTGATGATATTTATGCAGTTTTAGGAAGTTGAGGGAAAAATTCCCAGCTCCCCCCCCAACAAAGTCCCTAATTAATCTGCTTACTCAAATTAGTTATTTTCTGTTTGCTTTTATACATATAATTTACTATCAAAGGATTTTGGAGGATTTTTGTTTCATAATTCAGTAATATTTACTTCTAGTCCATTAAATTTATTAGAACTTACCAATAACACATATTCAATTCTTTAAAATAAATTGCTGTACCACACATTTTAAACAACAAATAGGAAATTTTAAAAATACTGAACTGTACTTTAACACTTTTTAACTTATGTGTGAAAAGGTTTCTTCAAATCCCTTTAAACTTGGAATATCAACCTGTCCTTGTGTTTGGCATTAAATATTACCCTTTTAAATTCTGCTGTGCAGCCTTTCTTATTAATTCACTATATTTATATTCATGATAACTAAAACATTGTTTATATCTTAACTTTTACATTGAATCAGATAGTGTTTTTTTTTTAATTTAATGGAACATGCTCCTTGAAGTTAAAAAATTCCAGTGTTCAAAAGTGATAAATGACAGGTTTTAAAGTATCAATCTTACTGATTGTAAAATCCCCACAACTGAGTATTTTTAGTCATAAATAAAGAAAAATTTGTTAGCTAGCTATATTTACTCTTACCTTTAGAGGCCATGAAGATGTCTGAGTCACTTCTTCAAAGGCAGCCAGGTTAAAAGAAAAAGCTTTTCTTGTTGCAGCAAGGAGAAAAAACACAGCATGCATAAAACTTCAGAAGGTGTCTGTCTACTTCATGTCAGCTTACAAATAACAGAGGAAGGGAGTGCCTTACTGTTTCCAGAGTGATGTATTTTATCACTTTGGACAACAGGGGGAGACGAAGCTATCACCAAAGGTAAATGCTGCTCAAACCATCCTATCTGAAGGAACAATTTAAAAATAATAAAAACAGGAAAAGAAAATACGCAATACTCATTTTAAGAGTCTGTTTGCAGGTAGTTACTGTTTTTTTTTTAATTTCTTGGAATATATACCCTTGCATTCACTATTACATCAGAAATTCTCTATTTTTCTAGTTTCTAGAAATCTTCTGTGCCAGAGTCTATGATACATTATTCTATCCTGTGTAAGTTTCTGACAGTTCTAAATACAGTATTTTAAATTTTGAAGATGTTTGAACTTCAATATTATTTTTCTCTCAGGATTTCTTCATGTTCTTTCCCCCAAAAGCAAAGAAGCAAGAGGAGAATTATTCCTTATTATTTATGTAATAAATAAATCTGTATTTTCATTTTTTAATTGAATTTGATGAATCTGAGGCATTTGAAAATATAAACCTTCAATAACCTCACAAAGTTAATGGAAACATACAGGAGATACTTATCTACATTGTATACTGAGGGGGAAGAGAAAACATGGTCCCCTTGACTGGACAGCTCATCTTTCTAAACGCAGGTGACCAGGTGACCTTGGAAATTTTGCTCCCCAAGTCAATTGCCCTGGATGGCATGATTTGTAAAGGTTGAACTTGCAAGATATACTGAATTTTAAGCAACACTGTCTACTTCTAAAAATAGTTAAGTGGCCTGATAAGCCATAGGGCATGATGAAAAATTATAAAGTCAGCCTCACAGGTTGTTGATAGCCAAAAGTTTATGTTCTTATTTGGCAAAGAGGTATTTCTTTTTATTGTTGTTGTTGTTTTGAGGTATTTGGGGTTGAAGAACTGCCATTACCTGACTTGTCATTTGCAGGAAAGGTGAATAAATATGATTAGTATTTTTTTTAAGATTTATTTATTTATTTGAGAGAGAGAGAGAGGGCGCTCTCAAGCAGACTCTCTGCTGAGCAGCCAACAAGGGGCTAGGTCTCAAGACCCGGAGACCATGACCTGAGCCAAAATCAAGAGTTGGAGGCTTAACTGACTGAGCCACTCAGGTGCCCCAATATGATTAGTATTTTAATTAAATTGTATGTTTCCTAGATTTCTTACCATTTGTCATGGGCATTTGAAGAAACTTTATTCCAAAGAAACTAAATTGTTATTAACACTATCAAACCTGGTATTTTATTTTTTTAAATTTTTTTTTAAGATTTTATATTTATTTGAGAGAGAGAGACACGTAGTGAGAGAGGGAACACAAGCAGGGGAATGGGAGAGGGAGAAGCAGGCTTCCTGCTGAGCAGGGAGCCCCATGCGGGCCTTGATCCCAGAACCCTGGGATCATGACCTGAGCTGAAAGCAGACTAACTGACTGAGCCATCCAGGCGCCCCTCAAACCTGGTATTTTATTTTATTTTTTTTAATTTTTATTAATTTTTATTTTTTTTATTTTTTAAGATTTTATTTATTTATTTGAGAGAGAGAGTGAGAGAGAGAGAGAGAGAGAGCATGAGAGGGGGAGGGTCAGAGGGAGAAGCAGACTCCCCGCCGAGCAGGGAGCCCGATGCAGGACTCGATCCCGGGACTCCAGGATCATGACCTGAGCCGAAGGCAGTCGCTTAACCAACTGAGCCACCCAGGCGCCCAAACCTGGTATTTTAAATTATGGTCGTAATGGATGAATTAATTTTGCTTTTCCACAGAGCACCAGTTTCGAAATGAAAATCTGAATGCATTCATTACGCATGTATTTTGGCCCGTAGAGGCCAACCATCCATGTATGTGGATATGGCCATATGACTAACTCATGGAATCTCTCACTATTTAACCTGCAAGGGAGAACTTCCGGGCCACCTAACTTGGTATAGTGTAGGAACTGCCCGTTTCTTTCTTCACGCTTTCTCTCTCTGTCCTCCCAAAGACAGCACCGATATGGCTTTTTCTTTTCAAAGACCCGGCAGATACCAACCTGAGGTTTCCTCTTCCCACCATTCCTTTCTGTTTCCCAGCCGTTCTCAAAGAGAGGCTCACGAGCTGTGCTGACGGACCTCTGGCACATTCACGGACAGTCCTACTGCCGAGAGCTCCTGCAGCCAGGTGGTGGTGCTCCAAGAGCTGGCTTCGCCTCCTCTCCTGCCGCTGTTGCTGCTGTCGTTTCAACTCCAGCCGCGTGGCGCCCTCAACCCCCCTCCCCCTCTCCGGGCACCTGCCGCCTCGGCGGGAGCACCGGGACCTCCCTTCCGCACGCAGAACCCTCACACCCACCTCTCTGCTCTGTGCTAGGAAGCCCTGGGCTGTTTCACGCAGCATCAAGACCAGTTTCCCATTGCCATCGGGCTACAGCTTTCTGGTCTGCTGGCTTGATGCCACGAAAGATAGCCCATACAAGGTGGGTGTGCCCAACAGACGTAACCCGGGGCTCGAAGACAACACAGCGGGATCCGTACAAAAACGGAGACTTAAAAATGAATATCAGGGGGCGCCTGGGTGGCTCAGCTGGTTAAGCGACTGCTTTCGGCTCAGGTCATGATCCTGGAGTCCCAGGATCGAGTCCCGCATTGGGCTACCTGCTCAGCGAGGAGCCTGCTTCTCCCTCTGACCCTCCCCCCTCTCATGTGCTCTCTCTCATTCTCTCTCTCTCAAATAAATAAATAAAATCTTAAAAAAAAAAATGAATATCAGAAGACATAAGTCAAGGGGCCTGCCCCCTCGCAGGACACAGCCCTCTCCTGAGCCTCTGCTCTGCCGCTCTGCTGCTTGGGCATGCTCATTTTCTCAGGATGTTCTGCCTTGCCTGTCCTTGTCCCTTCTAAAAGAAGGGCCCCTATATCCACCCCCAACTTCAACTCCTGCCAAAAGGAAATGGAAAAAAACTGCATCATAATTTCATTACAATTGTCCCCTACCCATGGCCTTTCTGCAGGACATATCACAGCTCTTCCCGAAGATCTG
Source organism: Mirounga angustirostris (assembly GCF_029215605.1). Classification (NCBI taxonomy): domain Eukaryota; kingdom Metazoa; phylum Chordata; class Mammalia; order Carnivora; family Phocidae; genus Mirounga; species Mirounga angustirostris. The sequence goes on along the minus strand of NW_026991709.1, from coordinate 114,460,168 downwards.
TTTATTCAATACTACATCCTTGTGTATAAGTTTCCCCATTATTTATTTAATAGTTAGATACTTGACTCAAATTCTCATGTTTGAAAAGGCTCACCACAATAGTGTCTCTCAGTACAAAGGGAGAGACTGCAAATTATTTAAATCTATCTAGTGGCAGATAAGCTCCCTGTTATGACAAAAACAGCATTAGGCTTCAGACAGAATCTGCTGGGAGAAGGATGGGGAATGGAGTGAGATATAAGCCCACAGGTCTGGGGCAGGACCAAGGACCAAGTACTGAGAATAATTAGCTGTAGGAATATTTCATGGTTATTTTGGTTTTACTATAAAATTATGTGTTCCTAAAAATTAAATATATACATATATAAACATATACATATGTACATATATAATCAAATATATATATACGCACACACATATATATGGAATGAGAGGGAATTATTTGTTTTTATTAATTTATATAAATATTATTGAAGTATAATTCCAAAACACATTTTATTCACTTGAAATTATGTTTTCTAAAATTCATTGCAATGCATAAAATTACATTTGCTTTTAGCCACTCCCTATTATTACTTTTTATGGGTATAATGGATGTGCATTTTATTACATTTTATATTATTATACTTTTGGCCATTGTCTTTTTAATGGGAATTTAGATTGTTTCTATCATATAAGGCAATGATTTTTATGCACATGTATAGCAGTCTTTTGAAGGTGTATGTCAAGAAATGAAAATGCTGGGTTATAGAGTATGAAGATTCTCATTTTTACTAAATACCATTGCAGAATTTACCAAGTACTAAGCATATACTAAGAAATTACTAAGTATCAGTGAAGATCATTGGAGAATTGACCTCCTGTGTGCTTGTACCAATTTACATTCCCAACAGTAATGGGTAAGTATTTCCATTTCTACCTCCCCCTTGCAACACTGGTGTGGTCAGTAGGTGGGGAATTAACTAGGGACTCCCAAATATGGATTTATAAGAAGGCAGCATCCAGAAGTCTTAACTACATTATAACTAAGTAATGTAAACACTTTTGTATGTATTTATGTTTTCAGCTGTTCCTATCATACTGTATCATGTAAGAATAATTAATAGCAAATTTTATGAATAACTGGTTATAAAAATAACATTATTAATGTAAACTTGGGGAATGTTCCTTTCCTAGGAATGTGTGCCTCCTACTTCAGTTGCCATTTATCCACATTTTGCAAAACCTCTACCAAAGTGCATTTCTTTACTAACTTATTCAAATCTGTCTTTTTGATACAATGCTCTATTCCTTCATTCAATAAACATGTATTAACTTTTTACTATGTACATAACATTATAGAGTATACTCAGGTGTAACGAAAGGGCCCCCACTCTGGGGGAATGTGTAGGCCAGTGGAGTGTCACATTATAGGATTGCAATATTCTTTTTATTTTTTAAAACTAAGAGTAAGTTACAACCTCCTGAAAACAAAATGATGTAACTCATCCTCTCTCTGAAAAGTGAAACTAATTGGAATCAGTAATGCATCATCCAAAAGAGCAGTTCCTTGTTTCATACACACATGTCTAATTTTCCTTTCCTCTGTTCCTTTAAAAAAGGAAAATAATAACTATTAAGATATTTCAACTTATATAATGAAAGGATAGTAAACTGCCTCTTAGCTATTAATAAAAGATGGATTTCTTACCACCTCTCACTCTGCATACTTAAAAAGGTATTGATCCAAAGGATTAGGAAAAAAGGAAAAGAATCCTGGTTATTGAGAAGAATCTGTGAAACTAAGATAAAGCTGGTTCTGGAGCAAATCTAGAGGGGTCTCCATTCACCAAGATGACATGGAAAAGACTCCTAATTTAGAGTCTTGTGCACAGACTCCACGGGACAAATGGCATCACATAATCAGTAGATTGTAAAGCCCAAGGCAGAAGCAAAAGTTTAGTTTGTGTATAAAAGTTCTTCTTAAATTTTCAGCCTTACACATTTTTTTTTTAGGTGGGACCAAGTTAAGCGGAATGGAGTTCTTTGAAGTATTCTGTGTTTATTGTGCTTTGTCTTCAGGCATTTGCCTGATCTGTTATGCATAATGCAAACTTTTAATAGTTCATAATGGTATTTTCCTTTAAAGAATCTAAAAGTAGGGGGAATTCTGACAGGTTCTTGCTCATTCCAGGGTATATTACTAGAAAAAGATATGGGAATTACAAGCAGAAAATTTGTACAAACATATGGCATATCAATAACTATTTATTTTGATATCCTTCAGGAGGTACGTTTATGCATGTATCAGAGAGAGAGAGAAAGAGAGAGAAAGAGAGAGGAAGAGACAGAGACAGAGAGATAGTGAGAGAGAGTGAGAGATAGAGAGCGAGAAAGAGAGAGAGACAATTAGAGAGCGAAATTGAAGCTACTAAGTAGATTGAGGAGAACTAAAATGTTAAAAATCTTCAGAGACCTCAGTGCTCCCGGCCAAGAGCTACTTGACCGTTTTGAAAATCTCCTGATTTCTACCATTATTTTCCATATACTTACCTTGTGCCTTGCTCCTTGTGGTCACTTTGTCCTCCCAACATCTGCCTGCCTCTCAGACATCACCCAAATCCTGCACCAAACCGCTCGGTGCCTGCCGCTGACAGCTCAGCAGCGCTCTGCCTCCGACTGCCTCCGCTGACGAGGCCGCATCCCGCAGAGCCCGCGCCGCTGCAGTTCAGTGCGAGCTAGAGCTCACCGACTGTTTTCGGCGGCACATCTTCTTCGCATTCCCTGCAGTGAACGTAAGCTTCTGCAAGCCTGGATCCCCCCAAGAGCACTGCTCCCAAGAAACCGTGATAATTATTATAACAACTATACATGAAACATACAGGCAGAGTACGTTAGAGTTAATTTATGCTCCATAGCGCATGTTTAGTGTTTCCTTCTGCAGCTGTGTATAGGCTAGCTCATCCAGAAAATGTTACTACATTTAAATGCAGGCTCTGCTACGTGGTGGCTGAAAGAGTGGGATGTGTCCTGTAGAACATGAAGAATGTTGCTTCACTGAACGGGAGTGGAGAAGGAAGGCCTGTTTTTGTTACTTGTGTATATTCTTTTTGTTGGTGGTGCCTAATGCAGGTCCTGACCAGTTGTAGGCCTTCGTGCAATGTTAACTGCAAGAATGATGGGATAGAGGTCACCAACAGCATTGTTTCTTGTTTGGACCGTTTTCTTTCATTATTTTGTCTACCAGCAAATGTATGTGAACTGTGAAGAATGGATGAGAATTATGATTGTGCTCCTGACTTCAAATTATAGTTGTGATTTGAATAAGATTTATACAAGTAAGCTATTGTGTTTGGGGCATATCTAGAAATAACTCTGTGTTTGCCTGAAGTGAAGTGTATTTATGCTTTGCGTAGTATTGTTTTTTCTTTTGAAATCTCCTTCGTTATGTTTTTCTCGAGTCACCAAGTAGATTCTGGTGCAGTAGAAATATATTTTGTCAATAGAAATATATTCCGAGGCACATGTGTAATTCAAACTTTTCTAGAAGCTACATTAAAATTCACAAAGAAACAGGGGAAGTTAATTTAAATAATATATTTTATTTAACCGGCTATTTCAAATATATAATTTCAACATGTGGCACTGTCCAATTTCCAACGACTCAGTATCCACACGTGGCTAGTGACTACTGTATTGGACATGAGACTCCTAGTGTATTTTTCCAGCAAAAGACTTGGCTGGTGACAGATCAATCGTATGTGTTTGTTTAAATATGCATGTGCTTTAAAATAATTTTGAACTTCAATTTTTAATTTATGTATTTTTAAATAAAAGTAGCACATTATATATTTTTAAATAAAAGTAGCACTTGAAAACGGATTCAAGTTATACTGAAAATTATAAAGTAAAAGGTTATCTTCTTTCCCACACCAGTTTGTTCCCCCCAGATAATTAGTGTGAACTCTTGCATATGTATTTTCAGGTCAAAAAATACACTTAGAGCTTTGCGCAGTGGCAGTATCGTAGCCAATGAGGTTTATCCGAGGCGCGATTATTGCTAATTGAAAAAATACACTTAGAATATGAGAATACTTTTATATTTAGAATATGGCAATATATTTAGAATTTCTACCCATATGAAATCTTATACAAAGAGACCTGTACTGTGCTCAGCTTCAGCAGTAAACAGAGAAAAATTAAATGTGATATCATTATGTACTTCTTAGAAAGGCAAAAATTAAAAGGACTGACCATGCCAAGTGTTGCCAGACATGGAGCAATGTTAACTCTTAGTATGAGTGTGTGTTTTGCTACAATATGTTGAAAACAGTTTGGCATTATTTAGCAAGTTTGAAGAGACACATATTCAATGCCCTTGCAATTCCATTTCTAGGTATATACCCCAAAGAAACACTTACTCATCTACAGCATGAGAAATATGCAAAAATATCATAGAAGCATCCATTGTTATAACCCCACATTGGAAAAAACCGTTGGTCAGCAAACTGGCCCCCTACCACAGAGGGCAAGGAGAGACCAAAGAAAGAGGCATCCACTCCTGATTGGTAGGTGGTAGTTTGAATAAGCAATAGAATTTACTTACAAGACTTGTCCTGGACTACTGCAAGACGAGTAGATCTCTGCACCTTCCTGCCAGATTCTTAAGTGTATATAGAGGTCTTTACTGGGTTTAGTCACATACACCGTCCATATGGTCTCAATACCTTACTCTCTCAAGTCTGTGTTCTTGGGGCAGCGTCTTGTGGGGAAGGCAAACAGGATGCATATTCCAAGGAAGGGGGAGGGATGAGGAGCTTCCTCAGGGACTAGCTAGAGGGTTACCCAGAGATTACATCCTCTTGATGACCTCATTTAATACAACAAAAAGGTTCAGTCACCAAAAAAATTGGTAAATTGTTGCATACTTATATAATGAAATACTACAAATAAAGTGAATAAACTACAGCTATATGGATGCAAAATGTGTATTTCTTTCAATCGTGATATTGAATGAAAGAAGCAAGCCACAAAAAAATGCTTATATAGGATGATTCCATTTCTATAAAGTTTGAAATAGGCTAAACCAAAGGCATACATAGATACTACAACTGTATTTTTTTAAAAAAAATACAGCTAATATCAGATTTGTAGTCACCTTTAGGGAGGAAAGAAAAATATGTGAATAGGCAGAGACCTACAAGAGGATCCTTAGGTCCTGACAACATGCTAATTTTTAACTGGTGTGGTGTTTAGACGGGTGCTGCCGATCTAGAGAGGAAGCTGGTGGTATTTGATTATATACTAAAGTACCTACTTCATTGAAATTCTTCCACAGGTCCACAAAGGGACACTCATGACAGTGAAGAGTTGAAGGCAACTGAGGTATCCATAACTGGAGCAATGGGTAAGCAAAATATGATAGATAACCTGCTGTGGAATAGCATACAGCTCTTAGAAATAATTTATTAGATGTATACACATTAACCTGTATAGGTAGTGGCAAAAGTGTTTATTAAAAAAAAATAAAACAGAACAAAGTTTACTCAGTTGTTGGGATCTACTGATAATTGCTTTTCTCTTCTCAATGATTTTAGACCTTGGCTCTCTGTCACATTTTCTAATACTACTTCTATCTCATATCTTGAAAAATAAAATATACACGTAAATGATCCCAACAATGCCATGCCCTTTTATCTTCCTCCAGTGATCTTGGTTCCTATTCTACCTCAATCTACCTTAAAAAAAGATATATCTTCTATGGGTATATCTTAGATATTTTTGTTACTAGTAAATGCAGTCCTTCCATAATATCAAATTCATGTATCCTATCCTCTATTTCTGGCTCATTCTCTCTGGTACTTCCGCTGAAACAAACTTTTGATGCACCAATGCCTTCAATCCTACCCATCATTGGCTCCCTTTGATGTCCTCATTCTCTTTTTCACTCAGCCTAAATTCCATGGAAAATTGTTATAATTACATCCCTGAATATACACATTTCTTATTTCATAGTACTCACTTAACCAAAAAAGAAAAAAAAAAAATCCTGATTAAGTACAACCCTTCTACTCTAGGCCTGTACCTAAATACACACAAAGCACACAAAACAATGCTTATTAGTTTCACTTTTATATTTATGATCTCAAAATCAAGTGGCTCTCAATGTTGCTGGATTATCATTTCATTGACCCTCTTGGATGACTATTTCATATCTTCTCTCAAACAAGCATCAATACCTTCTATCCTATCCTATTCTCAGCTTATGATTATGCATCCAACTTCACTGAGAAAATGGGAGCAATCAGAAGATGATTTTCAAAAATTCCCACTACCATAGGTAACCACCTGCCAACAACACACATGCACATAGTCTGTCTTCCTCCATGTAGCCATACATGATTTATCCACACTGCTCCTTGTAAGCATGCACTGCATCTCAGCCTCTCTTGCAAACTCAAGGACACTTAACTAGTAATTTCCTCTTTTCTCTCTCTTATATCAAGTTTTCATTCTTCACATTAGTGTACAAACTGCCATGATGACTTCCATATTAAATTTTTCTCTTCTTGACCCATTCCTCTACCAGCCATAGCTCATTTCTTTGCTCCCCTTCATAGCAAAACTCCTCAAAAAAAATTTCTGTATTTGTAGCCTCTGATGTCTTACCTTCTATGTTCTCCCAATCCACTCCACTCAGGCTTTTGCCTTAACCATTCCACAAATAACTACCTTTGTTAAGGTTAAAGATAATTTCTATATTCTTAAACCCAGTCATTCATTTTTGGTTTTCCTTTTCTCCTTCTGCTTGACCTACTGGCAATGGTTGACACAGTTGATCATACCCTTCTCCTTTACACACTTTCTTCAAGGGGCTTTTAGCATTATATTTTTCTTTCTTTCTTTTCTTTCTTTCTTTCTTTCTTTCTTTCTTTCTTTCTTTCTTTCTTTCTTTCTTTCTTTCTTTCTTTCTTTCTTTCTTTCTTTATTTCTTCCTTTCTTCTTTCTTTCTAATCATTCCTCAGGTCTGTTTTGCTGGTGATACTTCCTGTTTCAAATGTCTATTTTGGGGCACTCCAAATCTGAATCCTTAATAATTTTTTCCCCATACATTCACTTCCTTGGTGATCATGTCTAATCTCATGGCTTTAAATCTTTTATAGATGTTGATTACTCCAAAATTTCTAGCTCACGCTATTCTTCTGAACTGTCTACTTGTAAAACAACCTCTCAAACTCAGGTTCAAACTGAACTTTTAATCTGCTTTACCCATCTAGTCCATGATAATCTTACCTCTCTAGTTAGGCCAAATCTTGTGGGTCATTCTTGAGTCCTCTCTTTATCTCATACCTTCCGTTTTATACAGGAAATCCTTTGACTCTTTCTTCAAAATATATCAAGAATCCAACCAGTTCTTACCAACACTGCTTCCATCTTAGTCCAACCAGGATATCTTATGACTGGATTATTGCAGTAGTCTCATAAATGGACCCTGTTTCTACCCTTGCCCCCTAGAATTAATTCTCAATACAACAGCAAGAATAACCCTTTGAAAACATAAGATCAGATCACTCTTCTCCTCAAACCTTGGGATGAGCTAGACAGACCCTGCACCATTTGATCTCTATTGTCACATCTGATCCTCTTCCCCTTATTCACTCTATTTTAGTCACAGAGGCTTCCTTGCTATTCCTAGACCATACCTGGGATTCTTTTACTTTGGTTTTGCTCAAAACATTCCCTCTACTAGAATATTCTTCTGCAAGATATTTGCAGGTTAATACCCTCATCTCATTTACATTTTTGCCCAAATATCACTTTTTAAACAAAGTCTCTACTAATCACTGTATTTAATATTCCTACACAACCACTACCCCCCGGAAGTCCAGCAGTTTCTTTTCCTTTCTTGGCTTGAAAATTATAGATTCTATTTCTATTCTTTAAAGCCTAACTTTACATATTAAGCATGTATATATAATAAAGTATAAAGTTATTTTCTGTAATTGTGTATCTTAATAACATTTGGTCTTAGTTCTGTATATAAAATTTTCAGTGCTTAACCCTTTACCATAGCTTCACCATATCATGATGGGCGGCTACATGTGTCCTCATGTTGTGTTTTCAAAAAGGGCTCATGGGTTTGTGTTTTATGAATTCGTGCATATTTGAAAATTTCTTTCTGTTGTCTTTACACTTGCTTGACAGATTGGCTGGGTATAACATTCACGAGTTATGTTTCATTTCCCCTTAAAACTTTGTAGACTCTGCTTCTATTGTTTTTTTAATATTTATGTGGTTGTCTGAAGACAATAGGCATTTCCTGCTTCATAAATGCCTTGCTTTCCTTGTCTAGGTGACTGAAGAATTCTTTCTTTAGCCTCACAGTTCAAGAAGTTGACTATCACATGTTGGATGGTTGTTTTGTAACACTGCTTTGGGAAGCACTAATCTTTTGATCCTTACATTCATATATTCTTTTATGTAAGGAAAATTTCTTTTAAAAATATTTATTTTTCTGCTCCATTTGTTGTGGTCTCCACTTCAGAGACAAGAATTCTCCTAGGTTTCTTCATTATCACCTGCTCTGCTTCTATTACCTTCTTTCTAATTGTTTTAAGCACTTTGTTTTCTCTGCATTCACATTATTATCTCAAGAATCTGTTATCTTTCCTATTATTCATTTTGCTATGTAACTTCTTTTAATCTAGTTACCTGAGTTTCCTGTTAGTTTCAAATTATTTCTTAGTTCTGTAATGCTGTTTTTGCTCCCTCAATTTGGTCCTTAGCTCCGCATTTTCATTTCATTAAGCTATTTTACCATTGTAAACTTAGTATATTGATATCTTGGATCTGTGTTTTCTTTAATTTTTTCTTTGGCAAAAGCAGTTAGAGATTTATCTTTATTTTCTTAGGTAACTTTTTCTTTTAAAGATGATTTTTTAAATTTCATTTCACTTACACCATCATTTCTTCCCCTCTTTCCACCAGTGTCTTCTTTCCTTTCTCCCTTTCTTTCATCCCTCTTTCTCTCTCTCCCCTGCTGTATTCCTTTTTTTCCCCCTTTTAATAGCCTTTGCAGTGCTAACATGCTTCTTTCTTTCATCCATCTCTGTCAAGGCCTTCTGATTCCTTTGATACAGTGTGGATAAATCCTCCATGATTTTCCTTTCCAACCTGATATGAAATTCACAGAGATTCAGTTCAAGGTCTCAGTATTTTGTAATCTATTACTTTTATGTAGCATATGACCATGAAAGTCAAGAGGAGAATTCAACCTAGACTCTGTGATATCTTATTCAGAGGATTTGGTTTCTGGCTTCCTTTTTCCATTTTTATGAAATATTTTGTATCAAGTCTCATTGTTCTCAGTTGCTGTGTATCCTGTTTCTGTTCTGTGGTGGATAACCTTCCATCCCAAGTAAAGGGACCCTACAGCCCTCCATCGCTTCTGAGATTGTTAGGCAGGTTAGTTCTCTTGTCACTTCCTCCAGGAGTCATTGCCATATGCTCCCCAAGCACTGGGACAGAAACACAGTTGGAAACTTGCTTTTGCCCGCAAGATTTCCAGAATGACTAGTGTACTGCCTGTGGGCATTAGAGTTTGAGGGATTGGGGCACTGCATGGTAAAGGTGATTAAGAGACTGTAATTAAGGTGTCTAGACCCATGGCCTTTGGTGCACCCATTTCACTAGGCTTCATTCCCCTCTCCCAGACAATCTCTCTCGCTTTTTAATTCTTTGTCTTTGACTGCTTTGCCTCCCGGCTGGACACAACTCTGGGAAATAGAATTCATTTTATTTTTCCTTTAAACATCCTTCCTGCTGGGGAAATCTAAATGAAGAGTCTTAGATGTTTTTCATGTTTCTTATGAGACTCTGATGTGGTAGGGAGGGGCTATGTATCTAGATCTTTTGTTTACATTTTTCCTAACCCACCTAAGCAGCTCTTCAATTTGTCCTTCAAATTGGGAGAAAATATTTTAAAATCATGGGATTCAAGGAACATAAAGAGATCTTAAAATCATGGTTTCCTAACCAGTAACTTAGGTAGTTTTCAATTTCTGTGTTATTTTTGATAGTAAGTACTGATAGTTACTTGGCAAGAAGAAAAGCAAGTTGAAAATAAAATGTTATGACTGAGTACATGCAACTAGTTACGAAGATATTCTCTGACTCTAAATTTCTTACTGCCCTTATAACTGTATTTCTTTTGTACTTTTTTTTTCCTGCTAAAGCCCACAACACAATGGAGAGATGTCAAAAATATTTATTTTAGTCTTTTGGGTCATTCAGAATTTAAGTCAACTAGTGATTTTTTATGCAAATTTTAAAAAGTTCTTTATAAACAATTTAACATATTTTGGTCAGTTAATCAGGAGCAGGAATTTTGTTTTACAGTTTCATGCTGTTATAAATTGAGATATTCTGTCCAATTTTTTTATGAAGGAGCAAAGGGATGTTTCATTAAATTTCAAAGGCATGTCTTGTGTCTGACCATCAGTGTGCTATTATTACACTTAATGTCTTGTTCCTCATGAGGGAAATCTTTTTCTTTTTTAATCCCTGTCACTTTCCAAATCATCATTTTTGAGAATCTACCAATCAAAGGAAATTGTGATTCTTTGAGCCTCTCAGCTGTACTCTTTGTAACCATGGAAACCAAGCCAAACTGTTACCATGGTAACCTTCCTGAAGCCATGATTTCTCTCATTATCAGTTTTTCCTAAGATTAATAAATTCATTGGAAGTTTAACATGAATAATGCTGTATTTGTGTATAATTCAGGGCTTATTTTTAACTCTCATTTTAAATTATATATAACTGAATGTGTGGTTCATGATGGAGGAACAAGCACATTCAAGTGGCAATATTTTAAGCAACTGATTGAGTGTCTGAAGAGAATTAATTTGACCTTGATGCTGGGAATATTTTCTCTTTAGTGGCATATACTTAGTAGCTTAAGGTGCATTTTCCCTCCCATACAACTTGGCTCTGCAGTATTGTATGCCTTGACATTATAAATGGTATTTTTGGTCTTCAATTTGTATAATCAACCTATGGATAAAACACAGAGGACATAGTTAAGGATAAATAACAGAAGGTAAATTATAGATATCTTGGGAATGTAAAAGCAATTGTATCTTTATGTATATAATATGTGGTGAAAGAAAGTGTGATTTGATTAAAGAGCTAATTTGACATTGTTAGTCAATTGCTACTGTTTAAATTGGTAATTCAGGAAACTAGCATAAACATATTTCAGAATAATTTTATAAATATTTCCAGATATTTATAATATTTAAATATTTGAATATTTTAAAATATCCAAATCCATCCAAAGGGGGAAAAATTAAATTGTTAAAAAGAAAAGGGGACCAGGATTGAAGGTTAGGATGTAAGACTCATCATTTTAAACTTTTATATGGTTTGATGTTTATGTTTTATATACTAACCATTATAAATAAACATCAAATCAAGATTTTTGTTGTTCTGTAGTTTAGAGTGGTGTTTTTCACAGTAAAAAGGAATGTCTAAGAATTTTTATTTCTCTCTAAATTGAATACAAGCATGAGCATATGTGCTAGATTTTCTAGGAGAGTCTTATTCCTCATAAATACTTCATTCCAGATTGTCTCTTTGTTTCCTTTTCTTCTATGAGGGAGAGAGTATGGACTCATATAATCAGTGGAACTAAGGCCCTAGATTGGAGCATCAACATGTAGAAGGGCTAGCATGCGCATTGCCTCTATGTGATTGAGCGTGGGACCCCTGGGAGTCTGGGTACCAATAGGAGACAGATGGAACCTTCAAAACAGAACAAGATCGAGAATCTTATTTACGAAGACATTTTTAAATTTGTGGCTGTGGGGACCAACGACGAATACCCCTCAGTTCACTAGTCAGCCCCCAACGACAAGTGTGTGACTTAGAGTAGGGACCTAGAAGAAGACAGTCACATGGGGTTGGTTGCCAGGAAAGGGATGAGACAGGGAGAGAGCTATTCTGACCTTACCCTCACTCGGCCTTCTCATCTCCTGGCTCTTCCCTGGCTAAACTCCAACAAGAAGCCAGAAGACACGAAAGCTCTGTTTTGTAGAACAAGTAAGTCAGTTTCTCTGGGCAGAAAACAGGATAGGGATAAGTGGAGATGGGCAGAGAATGGATTTTTAGGGGCAAAAAGAAGATATCTCTCGTGTAACTCCCATCTTCAGACCTTTTGTGATTTTGTTAGAACTGGGATTTTATTCTCATTTGTCAGAAAAATTGTTGTAATCAATATACAAATCTGCCATGTCTACAATGTGAATGGTCTCAGAAATGGCAACGTTGTATACTGCACCACCAGCAAGGTGATGAGTTCTTGCATTATGTTTGAGTAAAAATTTAGAATGAGGAACCTGACCAGACTCCATGCATGGTGTCTTTTATTTACTGTGTCACAATAATCAATAAAAGGGAGCTACTATGAATTCACATTTCATAGCATCACCAGGGGTCACATAGATGGAATCCAGAAAGTGGAGCTGTTTCATCAACATGGTGTAGGTTCCCAACCTCACCATTGGAAAATTCTTTCAAAGACCATTTTCTACAGAAAATTTATACCCCCTCGTTGGGGAAACACAACAAAATGATTCTTACTGTAGAAACAATGACCATACAGATTTCTTCTTTAAAAAAAAAAAAGTTGGGGGCGGGATGCCTGGGTGGCTCAGTTGGTTAAGCATCTATCTTTGGCTCAGGTCATGATCCCGGGGTCTTGGGATCGAGACCCATGTCATGTCGTTGGGCTTCCTGCTCAGTGTGGAGTCTGCTTCTCCCTCTTCCTCTCCCTCTGCAGCTCCCTCTGCTATTCCCCTGCTCTCTCACTCTCTCTCTGTGTCAAATAAATAAATAAAATCTTTAAAAAAAATTTGGGGGTCATCACTAGGGTCCTGTTTCACTTGAAAAAGGGAATATTTGAAGGAAGAAAAAGGGAAGAAAGGAAATTCACATGCCTTTAACATCTTTTGCATTAGATTTTGTGTGACGGAATTAAATCTATATATTTAACTTAATTTAGTTAATCACAGCAAATTGATAAGGCAAGTAATTTTTTTTTCCTTTATTTTAAAACTGCTCTGTGTGTTTTCTACAAAATTTGGTTCCAATCTTATTCTGATTGCTGTTCAATTGAGGGCGATTAGGAGGCATAACCTACCTGAAGCTAGGAGAGGAGAGGAATGTGAGAAGGTAATAGACTACCTAGATCAGTGCATTTCAAAATCTGTCTTGGGAAATCCTCATGTTCCAAGAACAGGCCTCTGAGATTTCTAATGTGTGAGGGGCAGGGCAGGATTTGGGGGCACGAGTGAGGCCGGCAGGGAAGACTTCAGATTCCTTTTTTTCCTCAAACAGAGACTTTTGGTGTGATCTGCTTTCAAAATTTTCTTTAAAAAAAAAACTGGCCTAGAAATTCTAAAAATTGTCTGATCAGCTTTTTAATATTCACTCAAAATAACCTCTAATATGTTAGCGGCATAAACATTTCAGACTACATTACAGTTAGGTAGAAATGAAGCAATAATCAGCTTGCTAGTCACATAAAAAGCAGTATTGCTTATTTTGCTGCACAAAGGTTCATTAACTCATTTTAAGCCAGACACTTCATTAAACAAACATGTGATCAGATACAAGCAGTTCTTTCAGAAAGTGAAAGCGAGAAACCCAGAGTAGAATGTGACCTCCCTGGGTAAAGATTCTTGTCATGTTCTTTCTTAAAACCTGGCATTTGTCTATTCTTTTGGGGCTCTCTTTTTGATTGCAGTCTTACATTTATCAAGAGAACAGCTTTGAGGAATTTGTTGAATTAATAAGCAACGATAATCTATCCATTTATTGTATGAGTTCTGCATTTTGATGGCAATGCTGAGTCTAGAAGGGGTCTGTAATTTTGCTCAGGCATGTGAAGGTGTGCATTCTGCATACTCCGTTACACAGACAGCCTTAAGTGACCCTGCCACCAAGACATCTTGAAAGAGTGAGGGAAAAAGAATTTGAAATAGATTTTTTCTCATATGATCATCTTTATTACATGTGTTTTTTAACTGAAATATAATTGACATATAACACATACAAGCTTCAAATGTACAAAGTGTTGATTTAGTACATTTATGGATTGCAGTATGATTACCACCAAAGCTTGAAGGTATCATCCCTATTATGTCCCATAATTATTTCTTCTTTGTGGTGGGGACCATTAAGATCTAATCTCTTAGCAACTTTGAAGATGGTGCTGCTGTGTATTGTTCACTGTGATGCACCACTGTGCATTCGCTGTCCAGGCTTACTTATCTACCAGCTCCATGTTTGTACCTTTAAACAGCATCTGCTCAATTCTCCCACCCCCTTGCCTTTGGTAACCACCATCCTACTTAGTTTTTATGAGTTCAACTTTTTTAGATTCCACATATAAGTGAAATCATACAGTATTCATCTTCCTCTGACTTATTTCCCTTAGTGTAATGGCCTCAAGGTCCATCCAGTTTGTCCCAAATGGCAGGATTTTCAGTTTTAATTTTTGTTTATAAGCAAAATGGGTTTACCAAAGTAGGAGACTATAGGGGCTCTCACAGAAGAGGCTCCCCCTTTTGTTAGGGTGAGAGTTTTTAGTTTTAAAAATTGTTATGCTTAGCAAAAAAAAGGGGGGGCAGATAACAAGTTTTCACCTAATTTATTCTCTGGCTGATTTAATCCATTTATATTTACATACATTAGCATACAAGAGAACTCACTGAATGAAACCAGTTATTTAAGTTGAGGCAAACAATAATGGCAAGGAAAGAATGGGGGAAATTGTAATAGATTTTAACTATAAGTATTTATAAAAGGTAAAGAAATTGAAGTAAGAGCTTTTATGTTATTTCTGTTTAATTTTCCCCTCATATTTTATATTCTTTATAACCAGGAAGAATCTGAGAACTGTTACATTGGCCTAAGTTGCTTTTCAGAAGGCTAATTAAAGTAAAAAAAAAAAAAAAGAAAAGAAAAGAAAGCGAATACTCAGAGTTGTAAGGGGTCTCCAGGGCTTAGGTGCTTCACCTCCTTACCCTCAGGCATATTTTCACAAGTAATTTGGACAGATAAACCTAGAGGAAAGGTGATTCCACAAACCATTTCTAGTAATTCATTGTAATGTTTAATTGACCTGCCCTTACCAGCAGGAAATTCTTATATCTGTGTGAAATGCTTTGTGCAAGCACTTAAATATCACATGAAAGAAAATCTGAAGCAGAATTTATTCCATTTATGTCTGGGTCAGTTACAACCAGAACCTTTGTCTCCTTCATTTGAATAGAAGCTTCCTGAAATATGTCAATATTTGCCTTCTCCACTTCCTCCCCTACCCACTATCACCATTCTCTACTTAGACAAGGGCAACCTGGCTTCTGCTTCCTAATTCAAAGACCATCACTTCTCTGAAGTAACTGTTTCCAAGGTAACACATGGCCCTTTGGTTTCCAAACCTAAAAATGCTTTGAAATTTACTCGTTTGACCTCTCTTGGCACTTGACTGGGTCGACAACTCCCTTGTCTCAAAACACTTTCCTCCTTTGACTTAATGGACTTTATGTCCTCCTGGTTTTGCTTTTACATTTCTGGGGATTTTCTGTATTTACCTATCTTTTAATTTTAGTGTTACCTATGCCCCATCCCATCCTTGATCTCTCTCTCTCTCTTTTTTTTTTCTCACCCTATATTTTCTCCCTGAACAATTTTATCCACATGCTGGTTTTAGTCTCTATCAACTCCAAATCCATATT
Source organism: Mirounga angustirostris (assembly GCF_029215605.1). Lineage (NCBI taxonomy): Eukaryota > Metazoa > Chordata > Mammalia > Carnivora > Phocidae > Mirounga > Mirounga angustirostris. Next base: position 114,444,386 of record NW_026991709.1, on the reverse strand, counting down.
AGTTCATCTTTCTTCTGGTCTTTAGATTTATATAACAAATTTTATAAAAGTATATTGATTAGTCAAAAAGCTCTGATGTTCCATAAATTGCACACACACACACCATCACCACCTGAATGAAAAAAATCATATTTTCAACACAAAATCTCCATTATGTGCCATTCTATTGGCCAGTCTTAATGCTGGACATAAGACTTAGAATCAAGTAAACTACACACATGGCCTCCAGGAGCTTAGGTCCAGAGACCCTGAGCTCTCTCTTGGGTTTTCCTCTTACGGGCTGCTGTGCCATCTTGTCCTTCCTCATCATGGCTCATACCACATTGTGCCATATCTGCCTGTTTCCTCATGTACATCTCTCACATATAGTGACAAAAGGACAGGAACTCCTTCTGTCCTGTTTATGTCTCTTTCTAACTTAATATAGATTTGTTGACTTAAATGAATGCATTTTCCCAAGTGCCATATATCTACCTAAGCATATAAATTCGACGTAAAAAGAAAATTCTTATTTGCCTTCCAGAGTTTCCATTTTTGTACTTGTGTAATTATTTTTCTAGCAGGTCAAGAGCATTCTATTTATTTTTTTTTACCAACCTTAAAAATATAACAGTCAGTTATTTTACTAGCAAAAGGAGTTTACTTAGGAACAACAGAAGAATTGCAATTGGGAACAAGCAAGCTACGACAAACCATAGTCAAGTCCGAAGAGACAAAGAGATGGACAGGCTTTATTATATTTTAGGAGGAAAGGGGGAGGGTTATTTTGAACAAAAATTCACTGGAGAAGAACAAGAGTTTGAGGTTGTGGAGGTCTCTTGTTGGCTGTAAGTGGTGGTTAATGCGTTGTTGACAGAGCTGGGAGAGATCTTTCTTCTTTTCTTAAAAGCAGGAGATAAAATTACTGTGTGGAAAGTGTCCTTCCTTGTCAAGATAAGGATTATCTTCCCTCTTGCTGGTTATGCAGGGTGTAACCAGTGGTCTGTGTGTAAGAACGCCCCCTTCAGGGCTTCTCTGCTCCATTTTATTTATTTATTTATTTATTTATTTATTTATTTATTTATTTATTTATTTATATTTTATTATATTATGTTAATCACCATACATTACATCATTATTCCTTTACTCATTTTCCCACTTGCAAAGTATGCATTGATATTTATGAACAAAATAGACTCATGTAAAACACAGATGACTTTTAGTGAATGTATGGCTTCTGGGACCAAAGAAATGTATTTATAGAAATATAACCTCAGATGTTAAAGGACTACCAACTTAAGAAATCATCTAGAATTTATTTTTTTGTACCATTCCATCTAGGTTATGAAAGAAGTCACAATTTTGTTGAGTCTGTAAAAAATTCTTACCGTGTATTTCTATCGGGTCTGTTTTTGTAATGGAAAAAAACTCCTTTACTGATATTAGCCTATGAATTACAGTGAAAAATTCTGATCATAATTTCTAAGATTTTTACTTGTGTTAAGGCAACTGTATTCTGTAAAGTGTTTGACATTGTATACAGATGTTCGTATATGTACATAACTTAATTATAGGGGGTAGGCTCTGTAGCTTTTGTCAGATTCTCAGAGAGATCTGTTTTTCCCAAAATGTTAAGAACCGCAATGATATACTCTTTGTTCTATATTATATCTGGAAATTATTAGTAAAAAAGAAAAATTTCTCAGAGAAAATGTCAAATGAATACCTTACGCCAAAAAAACCCATGTTTTTGTTTTTGAAATTTACACTACACAGAGATGCAAGCTCTCTTGATGCTGACCCTACAAGGGCATTTCTATTTGTATCTGAATAGATTCATTTCCAAAATTGGAGAGTAGCCCATCTTCCATTACCATGTAGCCCACAACATGCTTGAGATTGCTAATTAGGGTGCAAATTGTGGTGGTATTTCTGGTGACCTGGACATGTGTTCAATAGAAACAGAAATGAGCCCCTCAACTCATTTCACATAGGCCAGAAAACATCTGCCAGATGGTTATAGCTTTCGGTACCTATTAAACTGGATCACATTTGAACAAATGACTTAGATATATAGTGTTTGAAAGCTTATTCTGAATTTTCTAACATATCCATGGAGATTAGTCTTAATGAAAAACTACATTAATTTACCTCATGTATTGTGACTAGCCAAAATGGATAATTCCTTCTCACTTTTGCCAAAGTCAGCCCCAAAATGCCTTTATCCACTTTCATATAATGTTAACAAAACATCTGGGAGATTTATTGAGATAAGGATATCTATTAGGACATCAAAATTAATTTCGATTCCCTGAGGTATCTTATTTTAATTAACAAAACCATGATCCTGTTCTATTAATTAGTATGCTGAAGGAATAAGTTTGAGATGAATTTAATTCTAGTAAAGCATTTATCTTCTAAAGTAATAAGAAGAGCATTAACCATCTCAATCTAATTTGTTTTATATTTTTAATAACAGTCTTGAAATTCTATCCAGAAGAATAATATAACTAATATTCATTATTTTCAATTTAAAGCTCCATTTTGGGTGTGCATATTTCTTACAAGCCTCATTATTAGTGGTACCAGAGTTCTAACATTGTATCATTTAAAGATTATTAATGTGAGCACAAGTTCATTTAATAGGTTATATTATTAAACTCTCTGTTGAGTGTAAACCTCACATTTATTTTACTCCTACTGTTTTTCCTCACTAACTTATGAAAGTGTCTGAATATGCTGAGTACAACTAGGAACAAAACACATAGAATTTGTAAATAACTCCCTGTTCTGCCCAAACATATAATTTCTGTGTAATCATATATTTTACTCTAGATTCCTATTATTGATATATCCTTGTATTTTAAATACAGCTAAAACATTTTAGACAAAATTAAATTAACAGATTAGATTAATAGTACATCTAGTACCATATTAAGATTACTACTATAATGGAGCATGCTGAACAATTTTAAACTTTGTCTCATGTCAAGCCACAAATGATGGCTTCAGGTGGTATAAGATTAGGGGAACTGGATTGTAAAACCCTAAATGGCATCCTTCTGAAACTCCTCATAGAACTTTTTCACTTACATATCCGTTTTGTTGCAAACAGGCTTGTATTTGAAGGCATCCTAGAATGGTTTTCAAATAGAACACTGGAAAATAGAGTGTATGTACTTAATATCAGAATACAAGAAAAAACCCCAATATTTTGTATATGGTTGCTGTTTTTCAATCTTTCATACTTAAAACCTAAACCATAAAGAATCAGATAATAAATATTTTAGGCTTTGTGGGCCAAGAGGCAAAATTGAGAATCTTATGGAAGTCAGTATACAGCAAGGGAGGAAACAGAATTACACAAAGTTTATTGATGACATTCAAAACATAATAATTGAAGAAAATTTTTGACAATAAAAGTCTATTAATGAGAATGGAATTCTTCTTTAGAAATAATACTTTGCTTAATTGGGATTCAAATTAGTGTTTCCTATCATCAAAATTAATTGCAAGTGTTTATATGTCAATGCTGATCCATAATGAGATATTATGTATTTCATCTTTGAAAATGTCTTTTCACAGAGATAGGTCTGCCAAGTATTGATATTAACCCATGAACATATGGAGGACACTTACAGAATCCTGTTAGATTCTTCTCTAGATATTTGCCTCTTAGCATGTCATTGCATTTGATTATTCATTTCCAGTTGAAGGTTGAGGGGAAGCTCCTCACTTACGCAGCTAAATGAACTTTGAGATATGGAAATTTACTTTGAACTTGGACTATTGGAACTTCATTTGAGCTTGAAATGTATATCTTCTGCAAAACTGTGGTAATGTAGGTATTTATTTTTATCTTAACTTCTGGCAATCTATGAAGTATATAAAGCAGCTTGGCATTACTTGTGATTCAAACAATATTAGTTTTCATCAAAATGACTTTCCTGCAGTATAAGTTCTGCATGTAAGTACTGTTATTAGTACTTATAATTTTGCCTTGTAATTTTAGGTCACATTAATGAAATATTATCAAGTCTGTAGCAAAAAGTTATTTCCAGCTCCATTCAGCATTCAAACATAGTGGTTGAGGGTGGTTCTTCTTTTTCTTAAAGATTTTATTTACTTCTTTAATTTAGAGAGGGAGAGAGCATGCAAGCTCACACAAGCAGAGGGAGGGCAGAAGGGGAGGGAGAGGGACAAGTAGACTCCACATTGAGCACAGATTGATCAGGGGGTTCAATTTCTGGACCCTGAGATCATGATCTGAGCTAGAATCAATAGTCGGATGCTTAACCCACTGAGCTATCCAGGCACCCTGAGGGTGGTTCTTCTTGATCATAAAAGTTTTAATCTTGGCTCTAAGCTCAAGAAAATCATAAGAAAATGTCACTGCCAAGCTATATAATTGCCTTGTGGTAGAGCAAGTCAGGGTAGTCAGTTTCTATTTTTGGCACACATTCACAGAATTGATGATGATCACATTCATGAAAGCCAGTGAAGATCAGTGTTGACGCTGCTCTTAGTGGCTTACCTAATATAAAGTTATTTATTCTTTATGTACTTATTCACAATGTCAGTGTGTTGGTTTGGGTATACACCAGCACGGGATTAGATGTGCAAAAATGTCCTGGAGAAAACCTGAGAAGCACAAATAAGAAGGGGCTGGAGAAGGTGGGGAGAACCTTCAGACTCTAATGCAGTTCTGACTCCTGTCAGGGAGGAAAGGAATGAAGGGAAGTTTTACACTGCAGTTTGAAGAAAGTTTCAGTTAACCAATCAGGACTATTTGAGCCAATCTCACCCATCAGAGAAGTCCCTTCTGTGTTCCGTCTTTGGCTGGAAGCATCCTGCCACTGTCCACCACTGGTTCCACACAGATTTACTTCTTCATACTTATTTGGGGAGAATCTCCTCCATGGTTCCCCTGGGTCTGTCTTCCTGAGGGGAAACTTGAAAGAGTGAAATTTGATAAACTATAGCCCCAGACACTGCAGTTGATCTTAGGCTGCAACTGGTACTTACTCACCCCTTTCCTCCTACACAATCCATTCTAAATCTCCCTGCCCTCCCCTATCACCTTAGCATATTTTGATTACTTATGTGGTGGTGTGATCCAAACCTTCATTCCTGAGAGTTTAAATGCTGAATGATCATACCTTCCTCAGGCCTGAGTTGCTGTATATATCTGGTCAACGGGGTAAGGGAGTACCAGGAAGTGCCCAACTGGAAAACATGGGTTTCACATGTGTTCCTCTCTTCCCCTCTGTGTAAAAGCAGCCCTACCTTCTCTTGCCACTCAGAGTCACTTACCCTGTTGGTACAGTAGCTTCCATTCTTGTCTGCTGGTCCCCAGACATAAGGGGTTCTGGTGGACAAGGTGTCTTGGTGGCAGCTGTAGCTTATGATATAATGGTATTCTTGCCATGTCCATTGGTAAGAATATATTAGTTTTTGGGTTTCAGGACCTCCACTCCTGCACAGACCAATTGTAGGGATGGAAAGCACAAAATTCCCATTGGATCACTGGAAGTAAGAATACATAGGGTGACTCTTGTTTTGCCTTTTGGTTCTTGAGTCTATTTCTATTATTGGAAACACAATGCCATGTTGAGACCTCTGATTTAATGCATATAATACATATAAAAGGATGGTATTCCATTCTTTCAGAGAATTGCCTCTGAACTGGTACTGAAGTTAAACTTTTAAAACTGTTCCAGCAGGGTGCCTGGGTGGCTCAGTTGGTTAAGCGACTGCTTTCGGCTCAGGTCATGACCCTGGAGTCCCTGGATCGAGTCCCGCATCGGGCTCCCTGCTCGGCAGGGAGCCTGCTTCTCCCTCTGACCCTCCCCCCTCTCATGTGCTCTCTCTCTCTCATTCTCTCTGTCTCAAATAAATAAATAAAAATTAAAAAAAATCTAAAAAAAAAAAAAAAACTGTTCCAGCATTCTGTGAGGTTGGCTGCTTCTAGATGGTTTGGTACATGATATGATTATTGGATTCCATGGTACTGGGCTCATCCCATATCTCTTTCACTGCAAAGTAGGTCCCCTGGTCTGATGTCATGCCATATGAAATCAATAAACTCCACAATATTGGTGCTTACTGAAACCATGCAGTAAGAATGGCAAACCCATACCCAGAACAGTCATCGATCTCTCTAAGAGGGATGGACTGCTGGCCTTTCCAGCATGGAAGGACCAATTTAGTCAATATGCCTCCAAGTGGTCCATTGGTCTCTTCATGTAGGAGAGTTGTACTGTTGTCAAGAACTGTGAAGAATCTATTTGAAAGTTAAATTAGCCTCCCATAGTTTCATAGATTTTTTTTTAAGTTTTTTTTTAAAAGATTTTATTTGTTTGGAAGAGAGAGCACAAGCAGGGGGAGCAGCAGGCAGAGGGAGAGTGAGAAACAGGCTCCCCACTGAGCAAGGAGCCCGATGCGGGGCTCCATCCCAGGACCCTGGGATCATGACCTGAGCCGAAGGCAGACGCTTAACCGACTGAGCCACCCAGGCGCCCCATAGTTTCATAGACTTTGGCAGAAGACATGAGACTCTTAGATTAGGGACAATGGACAGTTTAATATGTACAGCAGTGGCAGTAGTCAGAGTATCATCATTTTTGTGTTGGCTTCCCCAGTCCTAATTCCAAAAGGGGTTTGAAAGAAGAAGAATACACAGGCAGTGAGTTGAACTACAGGACAGAAACCCCAAACTTAGGGAGCTGCATTTTAGAGGATAGGTTTTAGAGTGATTCATTGGCACCTATCATATGGTCAGGACTCAAAATAGAGACTAGTAGTAGTAGTAGTAGTAGTATAAAGGTTTATTTCATATACCAGGGATCCCAGTAAGATTTATTATTTGTTCCTAGAATATTAAAATGTAGTTGTTACATTTTTTTGCAGAAAGTGAATTTGCACATTATCACAAGATAAAAGAAGGCAAACACAAAAAACAAACCAAAAAGGAAACAAAACATCCTCTATAGATTATTCTTTATTATTCTAGATTATTCAAGATTAAGCCACTTGAATAAAAAAAAAAAAGAAAAGAAAAGAACCTGAGTTTTTGCCTGGAAACAGTACATATTTTCTTTTAAAATGTGTTAGAGCTTTTATGAAGTTCAGTATTTGGTAACTGATGGTAAATCTGGCATTTACTATGACAGAGAATCTATATTTATTGATAATTTTACCTCAGATGTTACAATGTAAATCCATACGACTGCACAATGAAGATGACTATGTAAGTCTAAAAAGAACTTCTGAGGTAAAAAGCAGTATCACTATTCAATTATGTAAGTTATAATTGCATTATTAGTTCTAATGTGTGGTACCATAGAAGAGCAAATGACACGGTTTCAAAGAAGCTTTATAGATTCTGAAAAAGTTAAATGACCTTCACGATTCTCATTGACCATAAAACTGTTTCAGATTTCAGCCTTTGTTTACATATAGAACTTATCTGCATTTCTCTTAAATAACTTATAATCTGTATGGGATTTTTAAATATACTCTAAATATGGTAAGTAAATATAAGCACTGGAACCAGGAAATATAATATCAACATTTTATTCTTGGAAACCTATTTTGAAGTATCTTGCAAAATTTAGTTTGCTATATCAATCTGCTCTCCTAGGAAATTATCTCAAATTGTAGGCTTCAGGGTAAGCAAAGGCCATACTTCATAAATAGAAATGATTTTCCTAACAGAGCACTGCTTTTGCAATTCATGCAATAGTCATCTTCCTGGGCCCCTCTTCTTCAATTCACGCAGTCCTAGGTAAAACAAAACCCATTTCCCACCAGTCCTCTGTTTGAAACTTTTCATTGGCTTATGGACACCCTTAAAAAAAGAACTCCAAAATTCTTACAAAGGCCTGCAAAGTTCTGTTTCTTGCCAGAGTATCCTCTAAAACCCAGCTACTATTTGTGATGGAAAAAATAATGGCTGGAAATAACCAAATATCTATCAATCAGAAATTGGTATATTCACATAATGGAATACTATGGAGCTGTGGAATCTCTGTCCCTCTCTCTCTCTCTCTGCATGTGTACGTGTGTGTAATATCTATGCATATATCATGTATATCACATAATGTGGTATATAAATGTATGTGTACATCTATAGGTATATTCATCTATCTATTTAGGATGTAGCAGGGCAGAAGGGATAGGATGGCGACTAGACTTCACTGAATATACTTTGTTCTATAGATCTGACTTTTCTACTACTTATATTATTTCAATAACTCTAAAGCTAACTTAAATTGAAAAATTCAATCCCTAAAAAGTCAAATTCAAAATGCAATAAATGAATCTGTGTATTTTTTGGTGGCGTAACCACAGAATATAAAGGTCATTCTTTCCTGATGATTTAGACTCTCCTTCAGCTTCTATATCCTAGAATAGTTCAAAGTTTTCTACTGGATCCTTTCGAAATCAATTCATGTCCCACCACCTGGGGATCTCCTTGCGTCAGTGTGGCCTATAGGAACACACATGCGCTTGCTCACACTCAAAGTTCATATGCTCAGATGACTCCTGCTTGTTTTCTTACTTTCACTGATCTCCAGTTGAGAGCTAAGTACTGGCTCCAGGGCTGGGTGAACTCCAAAGCAAGTTCTTCGGGTGGTTGGGGTGAATCCCTCCCACTTGTTTTGTTAAGAAACATATTTTTCCCCTCCTCACAGGGCTGGGAGATTGCATGGTCTTTTGGCCATTCTCTCCAAAAATCTATTCTCTCCCAGTCATTCTTGAATGTTCTCACCGCCTCTTATATACCCTTGTATGGGTGTTGGGCTAAGGTGCCCGACTATTTTGGGGATGTCACTTAGCAAGTTCAGCATAGTTTCTCTGATCCCTATTTTAAACACAGGCAGAATTATCTTCTTTTTTTGGCAGCTTTTGAGCTTCAACTGAAAGTAAAAGTTTCGGTAATATAGGCATAATACTTGAATGGCTCTGGACAAATTTCTGTAACAGTCACTGAGACTAGACCACAGAACTTTGACAAACAACCGGACTACCAGCTTTGGGCTACTCAGCTACCTTTAAGAATAAATACCTAATAGTAAGACTGATGAATCACAGACCTGTACCTTTGAAACAAATAATACATTATATGTCAAAAAAAAAGAAGAAGATAGTAGGAAGGGAAAAATGGAGGGGGGGAAATTGGAGGAGGAGATGAACCATGAGACACTATGGACTCTGAGAAACAAACTGGGGGTTCTAGAGGGGAGGGGGGTTGGGGGGTGGCTTAGCTTGGTGATGGGTATTAAAGAGGGCACATACTGAATGGAGCACTGGGTGTTATATGCAAACAATGAATCATGGAACACTACATCAAAAACTAATGATGTAATGTATGGTGATTAACATAACATAATAAGATAAAATTAAAAAAAAAAGAAAAAAAGAATAAATACCTAATAGAGTACTTAATGCTGCTTGGTGATAAAGACATATGTTCTTTTTGCAGAGTATCAGTGAAAGATAAATATAAATTTTATCAGAATGGCATGAAGAATTTACTCCTTGCTTGTGAAGTTCCCACATACCCTAGAGTCAAGAAAATAGGAAGGGATGGAAAATGCCTGATCTTGAATTAAACTGTTATGGGAAATAAATAGATGATTTCTATAATGTTAACAAAAAGTCAAGAAATAGATGTAAAAGCATGCAAATTAAAGATACAAGTAAATTACCAAAAAGAAAAAATGGAGGTAAAAAGTTGGAATTGATTCTCCTTGGGGATTAAGAAATGGTAATAGAGAATTCTTTGATAATACAGAGAAGAAGGTAATTTAACTGGTAGTATAGGTTTCCTCCTCTCTCTCTAATAATCTGTATAGTTTTTTTTCCTATTGTGAAATGCTAAACATTAACATCATCTTACTCTTAAATTTACATAATGAAATAAACTTAAAACAATTGGGAAAAATAAATTAGTCTATGAATTTGCTCTAAGTATAATCATGATTGTGTAATAGGCAAATATTTGGATTAGAAATTCTAGTTAACTATTTATGAGCAAATATTATATGAAGAAATAGTAGATGCAACGGAGGAATAAAAAGGAGCTAAAAAAATATGGCCAATGCTTATTACATGCAAATGCCTGAACTAGCTGGACCCCAAATACTTTATGGTGCCCTACAAAACTCATGTTTACCACAAGTAGACTCTTTTTTTTTTTTTTTTTTTAGAGAGAGAGAGCGAGAGAGCGAGCAAGTGAGTACAAGCAGGGTGTAGGAATGGGGAGGAACAGAAGGAGAGGGATAGAGAGAACCGTAAGCAGACTCCACACCCAGTGCAAAGCCCAACACAGGGCTTGATCTCACAACCCCGAGATCATAACCTGAGCCAAAATCAAGAATCTGATGCTTATTCGACTGAGCCACCCAGGCAACCCCCAAGTAGACTCTATTATCTTCATATATCCTCTTAATGACTAACTTTGTTTGATATAATTTAGAGGGATGCACAATTAAGTTTAACTAGAAAGGATAATTAACATCTAAATTATTGGAAAAAACACTTGTATACCAATAAATACATACATATGTGTATGTAGAGTAGAATTAAATATATTTGCTACTTTGAAAGTTGAATATTTCCTTCATGTCTACTCATCAAATTAGGTTCATGTTTTTCTCTTTCTACATTATAAAAGCATATGCTCAGGATTCGAAGGCAACTTTTTATTGAGAAGAAAATGCTTCAAAGGGGAATCCTTTTCTAAACAAAAACATATTAAAAGGTATTGACTCAGAATTGATGAGATGGTAGATATTGGGTAATTTAGGCTAGATGGCATATTTATTTAATGGGGGAGTTGAAATTGCAGTCAACCTCCCAACATCTGTGCATCCCTCACACTCAGTGTAGCTGCTATGCAGTTTATGCAATTGTCTAAATTCAAGACGTCCAAGGCAATTATGAAAATCCAGCTTCTCTTGTCAGTGTTCAAGAACTTGGGCATAAGCCAGCCAGTGCATTGCATTCCTTTGGTGACAGTGATTGGTTTAGGAACAGACATGTAACCTAAGTGGCCCAGTGAATCCAATACAATGGAATTTTGTTGTGCTGCTAGGGCAGAGGTGTTTTTCTTCCTCTTGAGCTGGTCATGGACAAGGAAACATTTGGTTTTGATGGGTAATGGTAACCATCTTAAAACCACAAGGTTAGAAGATGCCTTAGGTTGCAGCTGTTGATGGCAGAATGTAGAGACCAAAGCAGTTGATCCTCAATGACAGAACAGACAGATTATTCAGCCCTGGGCTGCTTGCCTTGTAGACCAATAGATATCCTTTTTGTTTGGGCCATTATAAATTGACTTTTGGGGTCTCTTATTAGGGCCAAAGTTTGGTTCTCTGATAAGAAATAGCTGACACAGAAAACTTAGCTAATATCATTTGCTTACTTCTTCCTTTCTGCTTTTCGTCACTTTCATATAATACATTGAAAAGAATATAATATAAATATATTCATAATTTAAAAATTAAGGGGGAACTTTCATAATAGAGCCACCTAGTGGTTAGAAGCATGTGTTATGGAGACAAAAATTATTACAGATTTTGAGATTTGAAATAACATTTAATAGAAAATTTTATTTTTAGAAGATATAAGTAATAGAAAATACAAATTATAATTTGTATAATTAAAATTATTTTGAAGTACATATGTAATACTAGTAAATAATGACCAATAAGTACCAATGTTTATATGTGTGTGCTTCTCACTCTCAAATGAACAAAATTCCCTCTACAAATTTTTTTTGATCTTTCCCCACCTTCTCCCTACAACAGATCACCATATAAAAACGTAACCTTAGCTTCTTTACATCTTATTTATCCTGTATGTAGATTAGGGTTATTGATATTTCCACAGATCACTGATTTATGGAACAATGCTGGCCAGGCATCCTAAAATTCTTGGTGTGCCTGTGAATTAAAAGAAAATTACTAATAACACAGATTTTCTTCATGAAATAAGTTTCTTTTTAGGAATAGTTTGCAACATCTGTGGTAGCTAGAAAATATACTATTATTTCACAAATATAAATATTGGTCCCCTATTATGTTTGAATCACTGTACCATATTTGTTCCATCAGTTTTTTGGGGGGTACAGATTTTGGGATCATGATCATAAGTAGGCTCAGAGCACAAAAAATTTTTTTTAATTTATTTTTTTATTATGTTATGTTAATCACCATACATTACCTCATTTGTTTTTGATGTAGTGTTCCATGATTCATTGTTTGCGTAGGGCTCCATTCAGTATGTGCCCTCTTTAATACCCATCACCAGGCTCAAAAATTTTTATAAATAATTCAGCATGTCTTCTTTTATCTTTGCTCTGTAATTTCAACTACATGTGTGTGTATGTATATATATTACAAGTATATATTTATATATGTGTATTTCGCTGTGATGTTCACAATAGCCTAAATTACTTGGTATGTGGCAAATCATAACTATTTCATGTCTAATGATTTCCTTGAAATGCATTACTACCCTCTTTAACCATTAATAACTTATTATACAAATTGTTATTTAGTCTTAATTATACTTATTTTTTATAGTCCTTGTTTCCACTTCATGTTTGAGTGATAAAGCATATATGTTTTTAAGGTCAAAATGTTACTATTGGTCAGTTTTGAGAATGTGGTGGTTGGATTGTTCTTCTCACAGAAATGTTAATTTTGTAAAAAGACATTGCTATTTTTTTTGCCTCTTTCTAATGACTCAAGGTACCCATCTGTGGGAGGATAGGGTCTCTACTCTCTGAGCACAGAATACAAGAATGTTAGTTAATTTCTAAGAGTATTGTATCTTTGATTTGGTTTATGTGTTAATAAATAGGGAAGTTACCACCCATTATCATCTCATAGATCAGTGTATGAACAACTAGTACATATATTTGGATACTTCAGAATATGGGTTGTTTAACTTCCATTGCATATAAAAGTTAAGTATGGGACTTGAAGATATCTCCTTAGTAGAAAATTATATCACTTGCTTTTATCTTTATCACTGTATTTAATCAAATATTACCTCTTGGTTCTTTTAAATGTTGTGGGCCTAATTGTTTAATTGTTAGTAATATCATAGACAATGGAAGATTCTCTTAGAAACCACTTTGGGCCCAGCTGTCAGGAGAACTGGAATGTCTTATTTCCCCACTCTAGGTGTTTCCACTAAAGCATAATCAGATTCCCTCCAACCCTAGGGCTATTTGCAGTTTGGATGCCAGGAACAGCTGTAGAGTCCAGAAGGCTTTTGTAGGATTCTCCCACCAGGGAGGGGTTTCGGGGAATAGTTGAGTTGGGGTATAGATTTGGAATAGATTAGGGAGATAGGGCTGCTCTAAAATAGTCTTCTATAATATATAACTGTTTCAAGGGGAAAAAAAAACAACAAATCCTTCACACGTTGAAATTTAAGTTTAATAGAATATTTTACAAGTGAAATGAAGTAAGCATTGCATGTAAACCAGATTATATGTGGGAATTGACACACTCAACCACAAAATAAAATTAGTATCTCCATACTGAAATGGAGATAGTGGGTAGGATTTTAGATAATATTTCCTTTACTATAGAGACAGTAAAGTAGCACTATGAAAGTAATAAAGTGCTATAGAGGAAGTGGGCCTTTATTTACTCCCTATTTTAAGCACTTTCTTTAAATAAAGGGGGATTGCCACTGTCAAATTCTGGCTTATTTGCATTTATGTGGTGAAATGTTGCCATCATGTGGCCAGTCCATCTATCACATCTTTCTCTTTCCTCTGGGTTAGCCTGAATTTGGGGCTATTTTTATATGATGCTTGAATATTTGGAGGTAGGTATGGTGTCTGTTAGGTTCATTATTACAATGAAATGACAAATATTTAAGCATATTAATTTAAAACAGACATTATAATAAGTTTACTGTTATTCTCACGCAATGGGATTTTAATATGTATCTTCTGAAGCTCTTAGAAGTCCTCTTTTTGTGGGCAGATTATTCAAATTATGAATCTTAAACTGTTTGGAAGTGCTCTCCTAAGAGTCCAGGTAACTTTAATTCCCCATGTTTGTAGTTGCTCTGAATGTCACCACAAGTTACCAAAATGTCCATTTATTTGTATATAATTTGGGAACTATTTCTAATGCATATCCCATTTTAAACAATAGGGGGCATTATGATGTCATGTTTTTGGTTTTCTCTATGACGGCAAGTATTTTATTTCATAGTAAAAATCCTGGATTTTCTTCTTGATAAGAATACTTCTCTAAATCCAAAAGCATATTTGTTTTATTTTGACAGTACAGGCAATGAATATGAGCCTCATTATATATCCTTGGGGGACCTAATTTCTTAAGAGAAACAACTATACCAATTTATCACTATTTCAGTAAATGCATACATTTCTAAATTGATATAAAAATCCAAACTAACTTATATTTAATCCAGATATAATAGTTTTAAAACAAAGTTTGCTTGCTTCCTTATTAAATTAAGAAATGTTGGCATTTTCAAGTGTTCCTAAATCAATCTGTTTCATTATGTATTATCATAAATGCAAACGTTTCTTTAGTTAAGATTTAAGTTTAAAAATCATGAAACTATGGGGGTGTCTGTGCAATTCAGTCAGTTAAACATCTGCCTTCGGCTCAGGTCATGATCCTAGGACCCTGGGATTGAGCCCCGAGTCTGATCTCTGCTCAGCAAGGAATCTGCTTCTCCCTCTCCCTCTGCCCTTCCCTTCTGCTTATGCTCTCTCTCTTTCTCAAATAAATAAAAAAAATATTTTTTAAAAAATTCATGAAACTATGTTCTTAGCATCACAGAAGTTTGGAATCTTTAGACAACTATGGTGAAAATTATTAAAACAAATATTTTCAAAATTATTAATTTTATGAAGTTAATTAAGGAGTTCTTTAAATGTATAGCATTTGGGTATTTTTATCTTTTCAAGCTTTACATGGATTTAATTTTCAGGTAGGATATAGAGTAAACCAGGATTTAGTAGATTAAATATTTAAGCTTAAAACTGAAAGTTTTAGATGGAAGAAAATATATTTCTCAATGGGAAGCATCTCTTTCATGTTTCATGAAGCAAAGAGAAGGAAACTGAAGATAAGACAACTTCAAAGATCATTTCTGTCTCCATCCAAAATTGTATAACAGTTGTCAATGCTTTTTTAAAGTTTTATTGAAATTATATATATGCATATATATGTGTATATATGTATATATATCTACACATACAAGTATTGCATTTCTACATTCTCTTTATCTTTTTATAAAAACTTAAAACATTAAATAATAGTCTAATGTCAACTTTTAATTTGTTTTCCCAATCTGAGTCTGCTACATCAGATAAACGTAATCATCATTATGAATTTGTTGTATATACTGAATTTTTAATTATTCTGGTAAATGTCACTATGATACATTCATTTTTGCATATTTCTTGGCATTAGAACTCATATTCAACAAAATCTTTATAACTTTTTTTTTAATTACATGCTCATAGCTTGAATTTAGCCATTGTGGGAGTATTTACACCATGGAAATCAGCAAATTCAACAAATTTCTGCCCTGCAAAGAACCTGTCACCAGTACACCAATGAGTGTTTCTTACTTATCAGTTAACTATTGATTAGAATAGTATTCTTCTGCTTTTCAACCCATTGCAGAATGTTTAGCATCCTTGGCCCCTGCCTATTAAACACCATGTAGAAAACCTTAGTCACGGAAACCACTAAAAATGCCCCCACATATTTCCAAATGTTCCCTAGAACATTTAACCCCTTGCAAATGACATCCACCCCTGCAGGGATGACTAAGCAATATGTGGCAGTAGGTAATGAAAACTCTCAGGTGGGGAAACTTAGAGACAGAAACAATGTAACAAGTTAGGTTAAAAAAAAATAAATTGGGACTGACCTATAAACAGATTTAAATTATAGTCTACATTGTTTCACTTTTCTGTCATCTTGTTGGTCTGCTTATTGGTAATACTAGAATGTGGAGAGACCAAAAACAAGAAAGCCAGTAAGGAAGCTATAGTATATATCTGTTGTTTGCCAACAAATAGCATTTATTTTTCCTTTGATAACAGATCTTCAAGTGCCCTCCAGCCTTCAGAGGTGTGGTGCACAATATGATGGTCATTAGCCACATATGGCATTGAACACTAAAATTGAGGTTAGTGCAAAGGAGGAAATGAATTTATAATTGAATTATGTTGGAAGTATAAAATATGTACTGAATTTTGAAAATGTACTCTAAATTAAAAAAATAATGGAAAATATTTTAATAATTTTTAGATTTTGATAAGATGGTGAAATAATGTTTTGGATATATTGGATTAAAGTATTTTATATCTTATAATTAATATATTAACTTCATCTATTTCTTTTTACTTTTTTAAATGTGGCTACTAGAAGATTTACAATTATATATGTAGTTTGCATTATATTCCTATTAGACAGTGCTGCTCCAGAAAGAATCATCTATTTTTCATTGTGGGCCCATGATTGGACATTTTTTTAAAAGTTTATTTATTTTTAGTAATCTCTACACCCAAGTGGGGCTCAAACTCCATCCCAGAAATCAAGATTTGCATGCTCTTCCAACTGAGCCAGCCAAGCACCATCGTTCTGACATTTTTGATTCCTTTGCAGCTTTGGAGCTAGGCAAATGATTTACCCCTGGCCAATGAGAAGACACTGTGTCTTATGTCTTTGGAGATGGTTACATGACCTAATTTCAACCAAAGAGAGTGATTTTTACAGGATTTTAGCTCAAACTTCTGGGAAAGAATAGTTCTCTTTTTATGAACTTGGAACTGTCGCTTCAAAGTCTAGAACTGGTAGAGGCCATGTTACCACCTTGAAAAAACTGCCAGGTTGGACATGAAGCCAACACTGGAGTGCAGAGACAAGAAGTAGAGAGAGACGGACTCCTAAAACCAGATCTACTTCAGAACTTTTTAGTTACTTTGGGCAGTAGAGCACTTCTGGGCTCAAGCCTATTTGGATTTTCTGCTTTAAAAAATATATATATTATTTATTTGAGGGAGAGAGAGCGAGAGCATGTGAGCAGGGGTGGGCGGGCAGAAGGAGAGGGAGAGAGAGAGAACCTCAAGCAGATTCTATTCTTTATTTTTTATTTATTTTTATTTTATTTTTATTTTTTATTCTTATGTTAATCCCCATACATTACATCATTAGTTCTAGATGAAGTGTTCCATGATTCATTGTTTGTGCACAACACCCAGTGCTCCATGCAGAATGTGCCCTCCTCAATACCCACCACCAGGCTAACCCCTCCTCCCACCCCCCTCCCCTCTAGAACCCTCAGTTTGTTTCTCAGAGTCCGTAGTCTCTCATGGTTCGTCTACCCCTCCGATTTCCCCCGCTTCATTCTTCCCCTCCCGCTACCTTCTTCTTCTTCTTCTTTTTTTTTTTTCTTAACATATATTGCATTATTTGTTTCAGAGGTACAGATCTGAGATTCAACAGTCCAAGCAGATTCTATTCTGAGCGTGAGCCCAACACAGGATTCAATCTCATGATCTTGAGATCGTGACCTGAACTGAAACCAAGAGTCAGGTGCTTAACCGACTGAACCACCCAGGTGCTCCAGGTTTTCTGCTACTTTAAAAACAAAAATTCCTTATGGGTAAGAGGAGCGCTTAGGCAGTGGCAGCAGGAATGGAGAACATCAAATCTATGACACATTGCAGTGAATGTGGCCCTCATTTGACTTAAAGAATTCAAGGAGTAGAGATGGGGAAAAGTTAAGAACATCAGCCTCATCAACTATTGTATCAAGTGGTAAATACAAGTTTTATTAGCATGTGATAATGAGCTTACTTTGAAATTTAATCTTTTCTAATGATATACTAAATTCAAATCCTCAATAACCTGGTTGGCAGCATTTAGAAGTGAATCAGTTTACTATGTGACCTTCTATTTGGTCTTTATTTAAAATGCTAGTGTATAATTAGTGAGATTGGGAATTCTGAAATATAGATTTTTAGGCTCCAAACTAGTAATAGATGGATAGCAATTAATATACATGCAAGTGTTACAGCTTTATATCATCAGCCAACAGCCCAATTCTGTTTCTCTTGTACAAGAGACTCATATATTCATGGCTCAGTCACTATGTGCAACTATTCCTGATTAGCTCTGAGTCAAGTGAAAACATTTCTCTTTTTAGTCCAGTGCCTTCTGATATTCATAAACTTTTAGAAAGTGTTGTACTTTTATTTTTGGTAAATCATAATTTTTTTGATATTGTAAATTTCAATTAAATCCCCATCCCTCAGTAATCTTGAAATATTTCAGATTTTAAAGGTTTATTAAACTCTAGATTTTTAAAATCTAATTTTTTAGATCATAAAGGTGACATAAAAAATATTGAATAACTATGCTTTAGTTTTTACTTCTGTCCTCTGATTTACTTATGACACTGAAAGACTTTTCCAAAAGGTTTGCTTCCCTACCTGCCACCTTGATAGGTTCCAACAGAGATGATAACTGGAAAAAAAGGTAGAAAAAGTTGACAAAATTTTTATTTAATGAAAGTTAACTAGAATAAAATAAGCTTTCTTATTATGATAAAAATTTCTCAGAGGGCCCCCAAAATAATAATAATAAAAAAATAAGTTCCCAGGGATCTATTGGTTATATTCAATTCAGATGTAGGTGATTGAACGAGTAGAGATAGTTCAGTGCTCTTGACACCAACAAAAACATTACCTTGTGGAAGAGAGATAGGTCTTTCTAATTGTATAATAGTGGAAAGATACTTGCATAATTACAGGGCTGCACTGACAGCTGCTTATCATGTCCGTTCTCATGCATTGCAGGTGGTAATTTACCCATGTGTTTTCCATTCATTTGAATGGAAAACAGTAGGAGGTGGCCCTTATGAATCCCATATAATTGTAGACATTTTAAGCAACTATCATTGAAGTTTTTTTCATTTTAATACTGTGTAAAAATATGACATTATTTTTTAACTAGATTTTCCTATGCGACAGAATCTTTTAAATACTATGCCTACAATTTTTGTCTCCTTACTTTTTCTCTGAAATTATTACTTTATTATTTTCATATTCCAAGGCATAAGTGAAAGGTAACAACAATGGGAACAAAGTCTTCGTTAAGATATGGATCTAATAAAAATGTTGGATAAAATCTTGTCTTTTTATTAACATTCCTAAATGTAGTAAGTACAGTAGCATAAAAAACTACATATCAAATATACTCTGAGTTCAGAGGGTTTGATTTTATAAAATTGCCTTTAATAATCATTTTATTTGAAAATTTTTTCTAAAGCCATTTAATAATATCCATGTATATGGAAGTTCCTGGCTTTAATCTCAACCAGCTAGAAGAGACCAGGACCAGGAAATAAAACATTTCCTGTACAACTATAGTTGCCGGCTTAAGACTTCAAGGTCAAACTCACACATGGTCTTCAGGAGAGATCTTTCACTTTTTTTTTTTTTTTAAGATTTTATTTATTTATTTGAGAGAGAGGGATGCATGCTTGTGCATGTGAGGTGGGGGGGGTGGGACGAGGAGCAGAAGGGGAGGGAGAAGGACAAGCAGACTCCCCACTGAGCCCGGAGTCTGACTGGGGCTCCATCCCAGGACCCCAAGAGTATGATCTGAGCTGAAACCCAGAGGCCGGCGCTCAACCAACCAAGCCACGCAGGTGCCCCAGGTCCTTCACTTTTGATCAGAAGTTCTTTCTTTTTACTGAGCACATCATTCTTATAAACAAACATAAGCAAACAAATGAATAGCTTTATGTCCTAATACAGAGGCAATTAAAGAAAATACTAGATAGGAGAAGAAAGGTTTATTTTGGTCACTTACAGATTCAAATCACATTTCAACTGTTTCTTTTCCTTAAATCGCCAGGTTTGGAGTTTATCACCTCATTCTCTCCGCTCCTAAAACACTTTTTTTTTTATTAGAGAGAGAGAGCACATGTGTGCACATGTGTGGCGGTGGGGAGGAGCAGAGGAAGAGGGAGAGAGAGAATCTCAAGCATGGAGTCTGACCCGGGTCTCTATCCCAGGACCTGAGATCATGACCTGAGCAGAAATCAAGAGTCAGCCACTTAACTGACTGAGCCACCCAGGCAGCCTGTTCCCAGAACACTTTTAAAAATAAATTGACATCATGATCAGGGTTGATAGTAAAAATATTTAACGACTGGTACAGATGCAGGGTGCCTCTCCCTTTGTCCCACCCCCGCTCACGCTCTCTAAAATAAATGAATCTTTCAAATCAAACAAACATGCTGGCCAAGTGCTGAAGTCTGGAGCTTATCTATGCTGGCCATCTTTTAGCTATTGGATCCTGTAGAATTCCAAGGTGTCCCAGAGCCCTGACTGCTGAGGTGACTGGGAAGCACTCAGGAACAATGGCAGTGGTCCTAACTTCAAAAACCAAAGGATGAATGGGTCCAGAGCCTATTTCTAATTCATTTTAACAATCCCAGCTGGCAGAGAATGCACAAGATGTTAGTAACTCAAATAAGTAACCTTTGGATTTGATGTGTTTTAAAACATTTTATCAGAAAATTTAACAACAATTTGGATTCGTATCGGTGTGTATTTTACTAAAGTTCTGCCTCTGTAATTCCCCTAAAGTAGGAGACAATGAATGTCACCAACATCCAAAGAGTGGAGAGAAGAGAACATTATAGCCAGAGGACTTGGCATGGCCAAGCAGATTTTGGATTACCAGTTCCACTTACCAGGCCCTTGCTCTTGCATATAAACAGAGATGCCAAAGAGATGGAAATGTACTGATTAAAGTAAAAAACAGCAACAACGGTATTTTAACAGTTGTGGTGTCCTGTTAGGAATTAAATAAAACAAAGTAAAGTAAATATACTCCTTTCATGTTGATGGTAGCCATTCTACAACTGTGGAAAACTAATGTTCTATATTGACTGTTTTTAAGTAACTACTCAGAAACAGATTCTGGCACCTTGTATTTTCCCAAGGTAAATAAGTCATTAAGTAAACCAAAATTCCCACCCTTACATGAAAACATGTATTTGTGGATCAGTGCATAATGGATAGAAAAGCTAAAGTAAGTATTTACCTTCTGAAATCTGGGTCTGAAATTTGTTGTTATTGAATGTTAAGGAATTCCCATTAGGTGGTATGAACTAGTCTATTTCTTAACCTTTTTTTTTCTCTCTTCTTCTCCTTACTCTGATTTTGGCCAGAACGTGAAAAACAGGTACTTTATGGTGATATTATGGTCACCGCATGCTTTCTAGTGAAGAGACAAAGGGCTGAGCAGCCTATTTCTGTCCTAGGCATGGGAGTGAGGAATAAAGATTTGTGTGGGTCTGTGTGTGTGTGTGTGTGTGTGTGTGTGTTTCTGAAGAAATATAATTAGAGTAGAAATAGAATTCCGTTGCTGGTGGTCTTATGTTTCTATATCAGTAAAATAACAGTAATAGTTACAAAGTTGTGTTCAGGCTGAGAGGACATACATAGGAGAATCCTGGTGCATAATATGTAGTACTCAAAGTATGTTAGTTCTTATTATTAGTTAAGAACCTTTATATTTTAAGACTATTTGAATCAAAATGTATACATACCTCCCATCCCCAACCGACTTGCCCTTTAGAAAATGGTTATTGATTCTTGAACTCTGGAAGGTACAGCTGTATCTGGTCAAGAAAATCTCCTGGATTGGCAGGCTATTGAGTTAGCTGCCTGGGAACAGCCATGAGAGGGTCACTTCTGATTAGAACTGACATCTAAGACTTTTAAAAATGAGTTCCTTCCCAGCCTGCTCATGTACTCTTTATTGTTTATAGAATTGCAAGCCCTGTTACTTAAAATAGGACAGACACTACATTTACGTTCTGCTGACAATTAATACAATTAAGAATAATTAAAAGTTCAGGCACTACTAATCCCCTCATAAAGTGTCCTCGAAGCTGATACAGCTATGAGGATTTAAAATGATGCTAATCCCACACGGTGTGGTGGCAGTGCCCCGTCCTTGAACTGTTTGTCTTTCATGAGGAGGTAAGGACAGAAATTGAAAGTGCCAGGACAAGCAAGTACATGATTTAGGATTTGACAAAGGTATTGTTCTGGTGGGGATGCAGAGGGGGGAACCCCCAGTCCTTCCCTACAGTAATTCGCAAAGCACTGATTTAAGATGAAATCTTTGTGCATAACCATGTAACAGGTTATGTGGTCTGACTTGTGGAGCCTGCCCCCAAATCTGTCTCCAAGCACCTGTCATGAAATCTGATTTTATAATGAGAATTTTATCTCTTAGGATCATCAGATTTAAAGATCAGAGTTTTTCTTCTTAATAGTACAAATATTTCTGAGAAGAGATAGGAACTCACATTTATTAAACAACAACTATGAGTTATTTTTAAATTCATTATTGTGATTCTTCAAAACACTGTCCCAATGCCCTAAAAGAGTTTAGTTACCATGAAGGGCACTTAGTGTCATGGTGAGCAAATATCAGCAGAGGATAGTAATGTCCTGTGTGTGTGTGTGTGTGTGTGTGTATGGCAGGGGGCCCTTAGAGAATTCAGAATCAAACCTAGAGAGGCTTCCTTGTTTTGCCCTGTATGTAACTCCTTAGAGGTTCTGTTTGTTTGACCACTTTGAGGTCACATGGGGTACCATAACTTTGGACATAATCTTGCTGACACAGACACGTCTGCCAGCCCAGTGGAGAAGCTGAGAATTGAGGGGAGGCTGCGTATTTAATCTAATGCTTGTGCACTTTGCCTCCCCCTCCACAGACCTTCACCGGTCTTCATTTGTTAAAGCTTCACATCACGGCTTACTCTGTGATCTCACTTCCTGCATGTTTTAGGGAGGGAGGTCTGTGTGGAAACATCCTGAGGTATCAGACTAAAAGGAACTCATGTATTCTGAACTAGCTATTTTAGTTCAAATATTACACATTTCCTATTTTCTCTTGAGAATGTTTTCTTGACTTTCTGGCAGAATTTCAAGATGAATAGAGAAAACAAACCCTCAAGATTCTCTAAACAAGGGTTTCTCCTACTAGGGTTTTAAAATGTTTTCAAATTTCTTCTCGTCTATTTTATGAATTTAGACATTCTAGCCAGGTCAGAACATTCTCTTAAATTTTTTTTCCATTAATTTGTGATTACAGTATTCACTATTAGGTTGGCTTGGTGGGACTATTTTACTGAAACTTAATAGAATTTCTGGTACAAAGGTCAAGGCATCTGACCTAGAATCAGAATGAAGGTAACCTGGTCATAAGTGCTTACATTGACCGCAGGAGGGGGTTTCATGTATCCTCTGTTATTGAGATGTTCAGTGACTGGCACGGGCTGAGTGGCATATTCTCAGTACAATGACTGAATATTCTTTTTTTTTTTTTTTTTTTTAATTTTTTTATTCTTATGTTAATCCCCTTACATTACAACATTAGTTTTAGATGAAGTGTTCCATGATTCATTGTTTGTGCACAACACCCAGTGCTCCATGCAGAATGTGCCCTCCTAAATACCCACCACCAGGCTAACCCATCCTCCCACCCCCCTCCCCTCTAGAACCCTGTTTGTTTTTCAGAGTCCATCGTCTCTCATGGTTCATGACTGAATATTCTGTTTATTTTCTTCTAATCCATGAAAAGTTAAAATTCAACTCCACAAATCTATTCAGAAAAGTGTCCTTTAATGGAAGATTCCGCTCTGGAATAAATATATTTATTAAGGAGAGTAAGTCACTGGATTACATAAAGCACAACAGCTTTTTAAAACAGCTTTCTTATGAAAGTAAGTTGGACCCATACTGATCTTTGGGACAGTGCATCCTAAGTTCATTCCCATTTGGAAATAAAGAAACAAGCACTCTTTGAGGTATAGGCCTTTCGGTCATGAACTCATGGGCTCTAAAGCCATATATCACTTCTAAACTAGAGAAATTAAAACTGCACTAAGTTGAAATGGAATTTTCTCTAATTAAAAGACTAATAAGCTTTAATGCCATAGAATAACTTAAGAAAGAAAAGCTTAAGAGAGCTTATAATTAAAACAATTATCTAAAAATTCTGATAAATATGAAAATCTCTAACCTTGTTTTTTGCTTTCAGTTCTTGAGCTCAGACACTATTTGCTTTCCTTCCATTTCCTTACCCAACCTCCAGGCCTGTTTTTCCAGATATATTCATGTATGAAGTGTGTTGACCTCTTATTAATCAGATAGTAGGCTAAAATAAAATAACATGCATTCTCATTTAATCTTTACGGCATTTCTGTAATGTACTAGAGGGCTGTGCTCCTTATTTTATTGGAGGGAGAATTTTAAGCAGCTATTCTGATTTACCTCCACAAATGAGGAACAAAAAATTCAAATTGTCATGTCTAAGTTTATCATTTATGTATCACCCATTTGATAGTACGTCTGGCATCAGGGAAGTGAATGTCGCGTGGCTGGTTGTAGTGAGTGCACAGCTCAGCTGAACACCCCCATCTTCCTGCAGTCAGGTGTGACCAGACGACTGAGTTCTGCAAGAGGACCTATGAGAGGACGGATGGTGTGCCATTTTTAGGCCAAGGCTTTTAGAAGTGGGTAATGTACACGCCATGTTCTTTTCTACTTTTTCCAGCAGGGTGAAGATTACGACAAAGCCTTTCAAGATACTGAAACCACAAGGTAGAGGAAGCCTTTGTTGTGAAGGAGAAAATCACCCACAGACCACAGAGCTCCTGCGATGCTTCCTCTTGTGTGTGACTCTGGTACTGTTTGAGTTTATTTGTTAAAGCAGTAGTATTATAGTAATTCATGCTTATTTTCATTGTTTCCTAGCTTCCTTTCCCCAAACTTTATAACATATTCTGTTAGGGCCACTTAACTCTCTTCCTGTTGATGTAGCATGGAAGATACAGGCTTCTATTTGTTATTAGAGTAGATGCTGCTCTTAACATCTTCCTTCCACAAACCTTTCCATAAGTTTTGACACATGCTAATTATACTGCTTGTGAAATAATGCTAATTTATGGTTATCAGTCTCTTGAAAAAAGATGAAAAGCTTACTATGTCTTAACCATTTTGTTGAAAGGTTGCTGATAACTTTTTCAGTACATATCATTAAGAATGCAAAATGAAAATCCAGACTAAGACACATATTTTGTGAAGATCCTGTATATGTAAATGCTTAGTTTACTTGGTCATTTAGAGAAAATGTGGTGATTTTCACCAATTCCAAGCTATGAAATAAACACTATGTATGAGTAGAGAAAACTGGGATTTTATTCCTTAAGTGACACTAGCTGGATGACTTTGACCAAGTCACTTACTTTCAGTAGACCTTAGCTTCAAAAATATAGAAACAATTGATAACACTTATGGAGTGTTAACTCTGTATCTAAAAATGGCCTTGGTGCTCTCCATGTATTAATCTCTTTACTACAACACTATGAGATAATACTACTTTGGCATTATTTTACAAGAGGGAAACAGAAAGAACAATATGGTAGACTTACCTGATAATAATCACTCAGCTCATTGGTAGCAAATTTGAGATTTGAACTGTCAGCCTGTCTCCCGAATAAATACTATTAATCAGTTTACTAGTGCTTCCAAGCTGGAGTGCATCAGAATCATCTAGAAAGCTGTTATAAAACACAAATTTCTGGGTCTCACCCTCAGAGTTTCTGGTGTGGTAGGTCTAGGGTCGTGCCTGAGAATTTGCACTTCTGACCAGCTCCAAAGTGATGCTGCTGCTGTGGACCCAGGTGCCACAGGGTAAGAAGCACTGTCAGAATTTTGTATTTCAAAACATAATCAAAGGTTGGGGTTCCTGGGTGACTCGGTTAAGTGGCCGACTCTTGATTTCGGCTCAGGTCATGATCTCAGGGTCGTGGGATCAAGATCTGCATCAGACTCTGTGCTGGGCGTAGAGCCTGCTTAAGATTCTCTCTCTCTCTCTCCCTCCCTCTCCCTTCTCTAAAAAAAAACAAACATAGTTGAAGGTCTATCAAAATAATTTTTGTCTTTTTATTTAGAGTCTTGAAATACTCTAAATGAACTATAAATGAAAAATTGTCTTATGTGAGCCAAACAGTACAGTAATTATGTGCTAATTCATTTTCTTAGTTGTCTGATTACCATTTGAATCACACTAGTACTTTTATATTTTATGTTCATCTTTGGAAACACTTTAACTCCAGTTCATATACTAATTTATGTGGTCGGTTTTTAATACTTGCTACTTTTTTCTATTTTTTTAGTTTTTTTGGGGAAAAAAATCACTTTGTCCCCCCACAGCTTATACTGTACAGCTATCTGACAAGAAATTCTATTTACAGTCTCTGAATTACATTTTGAATATTATCTTTAGCTTTCCTTGGATGTTCATTATAAAATCAAAGATGAATTTTTGAATAGTTTAAAAGGAGATATAGAAAGTAGAGATAGAAGGCAATATTACAAAAGTGTGGGAAAAAACATGAAAGATTAAGAGACTCTATAGAATATAGAGGAACATACTTTAAAAATACAAATGTATCATAAATTTAAAAATTGGTCATATATACATGTTGTATATATCTATCTATGCATATATACACACATATATAATGATTTAGCGCACAATGTGCTTTCATGTATTGAAGCTGTCATATAAATTGTAGAACATTTTATACTGGGTATTTCTCATCAATTCCATTATAAATTTTAGTTTATTTTCAACTGAGAAATTTTGATCCATATTGCCTTAGGTTACAAATGAATAACTCTGAATAGAAATTGATGAAATAGGGACATTAAAAGCTTGTTGATTTTTCTAATGTTAAGAGTTTCTGTCTTAAGGATCCAAGAAGAATGTCTTCCTTAGGATTGTTTGCCTTCCAAAGCATCTGTGGCTTTGGAATCATGCACAGGGAGAGAAATTCTGAAATAGGAGAAGGATGTGGGTTGGAATGGAAAGAAAAAAAGAATTAAAAAGTAAAATAAGTGAAAGGACCATGCCCTAATTAAAACCACTTTTCTATCTTTCAGAATCCCCCAAATGCACATAGATGAAAGCAGGGCTGCTTGTTTTATTAGTTGCCTAACCAATCAATACCATCCTGGAAGCAACAACTGTATAAACACAAAGCCTCCAGCAAAGGCTTTGTAGAGCCACCTGCACTCTGATCTAAACTGAACCGGAGTGACATTTCAAACATTCTCATGAGAAGTTCTCTACTTTCTCAGGATATGACATTCCACATTGCCCATAAGGTTACTGAAATATGTTCAGTAGCATTTTCTTATTCTAGTATGTCCAGTACAGTATTTTAAAATCATAGCTGGAAAATATCTTCAGCTTTGATACTGAACATATAAAGTTCAGATGTAAGGCTGTACTGTTTCCAAAGAACATGTAAGGAATTGCATCTGCTCCTGATGATTACTATTGCATGTGTTCCTAATCAGTATCATTATTTCTTTAATTTTTTTCCACATTAGGATAGCAACTAACAAAGTTGTATTTTGCTGTAAAAGTTTATCTTCTTGTGTACTACCAGAGTCATGAAAAATAGATATTACATAAACTCAAACCAAAATGTGCTTAAAATAATTAGTCCAAACTTCTAGAGTATTTTCTTTGAACAAATTGAAAGCATTATGTACTTGTTATTGCCAAATAGCTTAGTGTGACTGGAACTTTTAGTTAAAATTTATTTATAGCTTTAAAAATAAAAATAGCTAACAATTAATAAACACAAACACTTTCTCTTTGCCAAATATTGTGACAAGATTTTATTCATTGACTTATTTAATGACTAACAGAGCAAAGTAAGTATTGTCATGATTTTATGAGGAAAGTTAGAAAAATTAAGTGACTTTCCTCAAATCCTACAACGAGTAGGCGTCTGAGCTAGAACTTGAACCCAATTTTCACTGCACTATACCACAAATTTGAATAGGATTTTTTTACACTCACTGCTAATTTCAATAGCTACACATTAACAGTTGAGTTGATGGCCTATTTATTGAATTTTGGCCTTTTTTTGTTTAAGGCAAATTGTGTGGTAATTGTCTATTTGTAGTAATTTAAAAAATCCACAGCCATTAATTAAAATAAAATCAACTAAAAATAAAATTTAAAGGAAATCCAGCCATTAATTAAAATAAAATACAGCAGTAATTGCATACATTTAAGCATTTTAATCCCCATAACTACCCTTATATATGAGGCTGCTAAGATTTTGTCAAATATAAAATAAAATATCTCATTTAAAATACATTTTAGTTATTATCTTAATAATACTTATTATAGTTTTACTTGTATATTAGTGAAGTGGTTGTATATTAAAGCAAATATTATTTGCATTTACTGGGTGCAGATTAATTCATTGATTATTAATCCATTAATGATGAATGAATTAACTGATTTATTAATTCACTTATAGGCATAGGAAACATGGTGATAAACATGATAGATGCAGACCTCTCTTCCATAGAGTTTATATTCTAGCAGAGGACTTATATATGAAAGCAACCAACTAGAGAAATAATTGTTTACTTATAATTTGATGTTAACAAGTACAAGTGCAGAAAGCTTAGAAAGCATTGAACCCCATACCTGACCTGGGGTGGAGGAGGGGTCTGGAAAACTTCTGAGGGAATGGAAGTCAGCTAAAATATGGATGATAAGGAGGATTTAGTTGGTAAAGGGAGAAGAATAAAAAAGAGCAGAAAAAGTGTTATCCTACTTAATTCTCTTCATAAATGTATACCTGTATTATTAACATCATGGAAGGACCAAGTTTTGTGGGAGAGACAGGAAGCTCATAAAATTTGGAGGAAGGAACTTCTTAAGAAAAAGACAAGAAGATCTTACTTTTATAAAGTTTTACAGAAATAAAAGACTTTATGACCACATTGTGAAGGCCCTCCCCAGGGCCTCAAAAGAGTCCACTGGTGAGGGATGCTGAGGCTTAACCTTCATTATCTTACGGTAACTTTACCTTAGGTGACTGCCCCATTTTATAGATGAGGAAACATAAGGCAGTAAAAGTGATTAAATTGGTATTCCAATATAGGTCTTTCTGATTCCAAAACCATTGTTTCTGACAACTCTGTTATACTTTGTCAGACACTTCATTAGCAAAACCAGAAATTATATGAGCAGCTTAGGCATGGCAGTGGACATATTTTATTCATTTCTGTGTTCAGCATAGCTGAAACAAATGGAGTAAAATATGTATGTTAAACTCAGTAAGTTTTAAGACGTTTGTGTCCTTAAATATAACAGATTTTACCTAAGAGTGAGAAGTGGTAATAAAGGCTCAGGGTGAGGGATGCACCGGGGAAGGCATGGGGGTTGGGGCAGGCTTTGAGAGAGGAATCTTGCCAGAAGAACATATGTAGTTTCCTTGAATTCACGGAAACAAAGAAACACCTTCTTTCATCCTGAACAACTCTTTGGTAATGTGGATCCAGAAAGAATAGCTAGAAAATTATCCTACACCTCTTTCTTTGGGAAGCTAGTGATGATCAAAAATAAGACAGCTCATGAACAATGTGTAAATACACTTCCTCACCTTCAGTCTACCTTAAAAAGACTAAATAGGAATGTGTGTATGGTTAATGATATACCCAATTTATACAAGAGTATTTCAAGAAATTCTTTCAAACAATGGTACAATGTACTTTTTACTTCTTCCATCCAGTCTCCAATTCTCTTTACCTGTTTGCTTGTAACTGAACTTGTTTCAACTGGTGGCAAGATTTTCCAATTCACTAATTGAAAGAGAGGCTCAAAATGCCAATGCTAGAATGCTAATTCATAAAGTATTTTAACTAGAGCTCATTTACCTTAATCAGAGATAGTTGATTCTTCCTGGATTGAATCAATCTAGAAGACTGTTTCAAGGAAAAGGACCAAACTTGGCTGACCCTGAAGCTTGAAGCAGGACAGGGACTCAGAAAGATGAACGTGATACAGTGAAATCTCACATTCTATGATTCATAATCATACCTGGAGTTTTTTTCATGTTAGTTTACACACTTGTGTACACAAACGTTATGTGTAGATATTTTTGTCAAGCATGACAATGGATGTGAGTTGTTAAGTTGAAAATCTTTTGAGTCTCACGAATATAGGTAGGCTGCTACAGGTTCTTTATGGAGTCTTCCCTCTCCCCCCTCTTATTTTTAATTTTCTTTTTTTTTTTTAAAGATTTTATTTATTTATTTGAGAGAGAGAGAGAGAGTGAGTGGGAGGGAGAGGGAGAAAGAACCTGAAGCAGACTCTGTGCTGAGCACAAAGCCCGACGCAGGCTTTCCACCTGAGTGGAAACCAAGAGTCAGAGGCTTAATTGACTGAACCACCCGGGCACCCCCCACCCTCCCTTTTAAAGCAGTCCATCATACTTAGACGAAACTTATCCTCAAATGATATATTTGAAAAACAACCACCCTCATATTCAGGATGACCAGAAAATCTAATCCAAAATAAATAAAGATGAATCCACACTTACATACATGCTAGTAAATTTAAAGAACACCAAAGAAAATGGGAAGATTATAAAAAATCCCAGAGAGAAAAGAGAACTCACCTACAAAAGAATAGCAATTAGAATGAAGGATGATTTATCAACAGCAATATTAGAAGCTAGAATACAGAAGAATATATCTTCAAAGAGATGAGAGAAAATAACTATCAACCTAGATTTCCAGCAAAAACATCTTTCAAGGTATTTTCAGAAAAATCAAAGATATTTTCAGAAAATCAAGATATTTCAAAAAATATCAAGATATTTTCAGAAAAAAACAAACCACTACCAAAAGACTGTCATTAAAAAAAATTCTAAGAGATATTTTTAGGAAGAAGAGATTGAGTTTACATGCAAAAAGAAATAGCGAGTAAGGTAACTAAGATTGGCTGACCAAACAATAATGATTTCTACATATAGTATATAATTATAATATAAATTAATGCCCTGATTCCAAAAAGTTTTTCAGTCTATTAGGACCTCCAATCTATTGATCCTGATATTTTTTCACTGCCCTCTTCTTACCTCCACAGCTTAAACATTACAAATACTACTATGCACATACCCCTGTCTTTTGACTTCACTTATTTCTTTGCACTGTCATGGCAAAGTCAGTACGTGATTTCAATCTAATTTACCACCAACTCAATACCTGGATCTCTGCAGCTGAATTGTAGGAGAAAGACAAGCTTTACCATGGTGATTAAATTTGCTTTAAATTAATGACAGAAGACTTAAGTGAGACTTAAATATTGCCTGGCAATCATACTTTATTTCTATATTCCTCTACCACTGTTTTAGCTATTATTTTTCTCTATCTCCTCACATCTTCATCACCTTCTAACTAGTTTCATTCCCTGTTGTTGACATTGCTTCCAATTTCACTGGGAAAATCAAAGTGTTTTATTTTTTACAATTTATTAATTATTTTAAAGGTTTATTTATTTGAGAGAGAAAAAGAGAGAGAGGGAGAGAGGGACTGAGTTGGGGGGGGAGGGTCAGAGGGAGAGAATCTTAAGCAGACTCCGCACTGAGTGCAGAGCTTGATGTAGGGCTTGATCTCACGACCCTGAGATCATGACCTGAGCTGGAACCAAGAGTCGGGTGCTTAACTGACTGTGCCACACAGGAACCCCCAAAATCAAAGTATTTTAAAGAAAAATCTGTACACATATGTTTCATCCACAAACTGCTTCTCACTTAGTCCCATCAATGGACTCTCTATACTCCTATCTGAAACATCCTCTCATCTTGTGTGTTAGGTCTCATTGACTCTTAACCTACACAGGGACATCACGCCAACCAATTCTTTTCTGTCTCTCCTACATGATCAGTTTCTCTTTTCTTAACTATATTGTCCTGGTTGCATACAAACATACTCTTTCTCTCTCACAAACAGAAAGGAAAAGGAAACAACAAAAAAACAAATCTGGACTTTGTTTCCTCTACCAACAACCACCTCATTTCTTTGCTTCCATTCACAGGCAGTTTTTCTAAAGAGCTTTCTATACTTCAATCTCCAGTTCTTGAGCACACCTTGTTTTTTTTTTTTTGTATTTAAAACAGAAAAATGCTCTTATTATATGTGTATAGCTTGATTATTTTTCACCAATTGAACACACTCATGAAAATAGCACCCAGAACATAATACCAGCAACCCAGAGGCCTTCTTTATGCTCCCTTTGAGAAACAATTGCCCTAAATTGTCAATTTTCCTGACTTCTAACCCCATAGAGTTACTGCATTTACTTTCATTTTTATTTTTATTTTTTAGCTTTTTTCCAAACCAAACTGTATCCAGCTTTATTAAAGATACTTTTCATAAACAGTCATGGTATTTCAGGCAGGACATGAGCAGACAGTTGTTAGCAGTATACAGCAAATTTCAAACTCCCTTGTTCAATGGGCTATCAAAATCAGAAAGCCACTATACAACCCAATGAAGTCTTCAGCTGATGCTCTGAATGGGGAAAGTTTAGAGTGAAATTTGACAGTTAACATTTGGCATATTGTTTAACAACTTTTCACAAGCCAACCCTGACTTTCAGGAAATGAAATGAAAATGAAAGAATTATCAATCTGAAGATTCCACAAGCTACAAAAAGAGGTCTTTTGAGGGACACCATCTCCATGGTAACACTGCAAAATCCAGATTGCCTGACATACTGGGAACCATTTTGGGGGATCAAGTTCCAATAGGTCTCTGGGTTTAAGGGAGTCAAGTCTGTGTTGAAGGCAGAGAGGGAGAAGAGGATATAAAAATGAATTTTAGTTTATCCACACCATAAGGCATCTGGGCCAAGGTGGCTGATGTGTGTCAACATCAAGGAATCCCTCCTCCTGGGAACCAAGAGGTAGCTTCCCAAAACTGGAAGAGAAAAGTGTTTTTCACCCCTATATCAATCTAGCTTTAGAGATACTCTATTAGTGACATATGCCCTTCTCCCCAAACAACAATGAGGTGTTCTGTGTGCTAATGTCGTAGCTTTAAAAAAAAGTAAAACAAAAGTCTGCATTTTTAAATAAATATTTTATTTATTTATGAAAGAAAGAAAGCAGAGGGAGGAGCAGAGGCAGAGGGACAAGCAGACTCTGCGCTGAGCATGGAGCCCGAGGCGGGGCTCATCTCAGGACCCTGAGATCATGACCGGAGCCAAAACCAAGAGTCTGGTGCTTACCTGGCTGAGCCACCCAGCCAGCCCCCAAATTCTGCATTTTTATTAAACTTGATAAAAAGTAGAATTTCCAACTGTACAGTCACCAGAAGTACAGTTAACAAAAATGCACACACTTTCCTTGGTATCTCCTACTTTTGTTTTTATAAATGGAGTTATTTTTTTGTATTTGCTTTTGCTTGCTTAAATTATGTTTGTGAGATATACACATTTTAAAATCCACCAAGTCTCATTTAAATAAGATGCAATACGGCCCTTGTTGCTAGTATTCCACCAACAGTGTCCTTGTCAAGTCATACATAATCCCACATTGCTCAATTCACTAGTGAAATATCACCCTACCTGACCCACTGATCTTTTTTGTCATATATGTTCTTCTTCGTTTTCCTGCCAGAATAGTTCTGTCTTGCAGTTTTCCTCCTTCCTTCTGCTTTTCTCTGTCTTTTTTGCTGGTTCCTTTTCTTCTCAATTTTCCCTCAATGTTGATGTATCCCAGAGTTCATTTCTTGGTTTTCTTCGTTTTCCTCTAACATCACTCATTTTCTTGTTGATTTCATGGTTCTAAAAAACATCAGAGTGATACTGACTCCCAAATTTATATATCAGGCCCAGATTTTTTCCCTGAAATACAGATTTGTATATGCAATGATGTACTCTACAGCTCTACTTGGATGCCCAACAGATATGCTAAACCCAGTAGCTACAAAATTGAGTTCGAATTTCATTCCTCACAACCTGATCCACCTAAAACCTTTTCCATCTCATTTGTTAGCACCTTCATTCTTCCAGGTGCTTTAAGTCAAATATTTGGAATTATCCTTGAATCTTTAGTTTTCCTCTCAATACATCCATCTATCAGCAGATTTGTTCACTTTTTAAAAAACATATGGAGGAACACATTCATCTGTCCATGGGCTCTTAGGCTGCTTCCATAATCTGGCTACTGTAAATAATGTTGCTATAAACATAGATGTGGATTTATTCTTTCAAATTAGTGTTTTTGTATTCTTTGGGTAAATACTCAGTAGCATAACACTGGATCATAAGTAATTCTATTTTCAGTTTTTTGAGGAACCTCCACTTGCTCTCCAAGTGGCTGCACCAGTTTACATTCCCACCAATAGTGAACAAGGGTTCCTCTTTCTCCACTTCTTCCCCAACACTTGTTGCTTCTTGTGTTTTAGAGTTTAGCCTTTCTGATAAGTGCAAGGTAATATTTCACTGTAGTTTTGATTTGTATTTCCCTGATGATCAATGATGTTGAACATCCTTTCATGTGTCTGTGGGTTATCTGCATGTCTTTTTTGGAGAAATGTCTGTTCATGTCTTCTGCCCATTTTTTTTTTTTTAACTGGGTTATTTGTTTATTTGGTATTGAGTTGTAGAAATTCTTTATATATTTTGGGTATTAACTCTTTATCAGATATGTCATTTGCCAGTATCTTCTCCCATTCAGTAGGTTGTCTTTTAGTTTTGTTGATTGTTTCCTTTGCTGTGCAGAAGTTTTTATTTTGATGTAGTCTCAATATTTTTGTTTTTGTTTTCCTTGCCTCAGGAGGCATATTTAGAAAAATATTGCTATAGCCAGTGTCAGAGAAATTACTGCCTGTTCTTTCTTCTAGGATTTTCATGGATTCAGGTTTCATTTTTAGGTCTTTAAATGATTTGGGGTTTATTTTTGTGTGTGGTGTGAGAAACCGGTCCAGTTTAAGTTTTTTGCATGTACCTGTCCAGTTTTCCCAACACCATTTGTTGAAGAGACTGTCTTTTCCCCATTGCATATTATTGCCTCCTTTGTTAAAAGGTTAATTGACCATATAAGCTTTGGTTTATTTCTGGGCTCTCTATTCTGCTCATTGATCTAGGTGTCTATTTTTGTGCTAGTACCATACTGTTTTGATTTCTACAACGTTGTAGTAGATCTTGAAATCTGGGATTGTGATGCCTCCAGTTTTGTTCTTCTTTTTAAAGATTGCTTGGCTATTTGGGATATTTGTGATTTCATATAATTTTAGGATTATTTGTTCTAGTTCTGTGAAAAGTGCTATTAGTTTTTTGATAGATACTGCATTAAATCTATGGAATGCTTTGGGTAATATGGAAATTTTAACAATATTTGTTCTCACAATCCATGAGCATGGAATATCTTTCCATTTGTTTGTGTTGTCTTCAATTTCCTTCATCAGTGATTTGTAGATTTCAGAGTACAGGTCTTTCACATCTTTGGTTAAGTTTATTCATAGATATTTTATTATTTTTGGTACAATTGTTAATGGGATTGTTTTCTTAATTTCTCTTTCTGCTGGCTGCTTCAGAAATGGAAGGGATTTCTGTATATTAACTTTGTATCCTGCAACCTTTTTTGATTACTGATTCAATTTTGTTGCTGGTAATTAGTGTGTTCAGATTTTCTATGCCTTCTTGATTTGGTTTTAGGAGATTATATGTTTTTAGGAATTTATCCATTTCTTTTGGGTTGTCCAATTTGTTGACATATAATTTTTCATAATTTTCTCTTATAATCTTTTCTATTTCTGTGGTGTTGGTTCTCCTCCTTCATTTCTGATTTTGTGTGAGTCCTCTCTTTTTCTTTATCAGTCTGGCTAAAGGCTTATCAATTTTGTTATCTTTTTAAAGAACCAGATCCTGGTTTTATTAATTTGTTCTATTGATTTTTGAAATTTCTATTTTGTTATTTTTTGCTCTAATCTTATTTATTTCCTTTGTTCTACTAGTTTTGAGCTTTTAGTCTGTTTTTCTTTTTCTAGCTCCATTATGTTGTTTATATGAGATTTTTCTTGCTTCTTGGGGTAGGCTTATTTTGTTATAAACTTCCTTCTTTGAACTGCTTTTGCTACATCCCAAAGATTTTGAACCATCGTGTTTTCATTTTCATTTGTCTCCAGGTATTTCTTTTTATTTCCTTTTTGATTTCTTGGTTGACCCCTTCATTGTTTAGTAGCATGCTATTAGGTGTTTACAAACGTGGGTTTTATATCTTTCTATTGAATTGACTCTTAAGATTATAAAATGTCCCTTTTAATCTCCAATAATACTCTTTGCCTCAAAGTATTTTTCTGATATTTTACAGGCTTTTTTTTGTGAGGGGGTCAGTGTATACATGGTATATATTTTCAAATCCATTACACTTACCATTTCTGTGATTTTATTTTTAAAGAGTATCTTTTATAAGAAAATATGTATTTTTATAGACTTTTCTTGTGGGTATCTCCTCCATTCGCATTTTATGTAATTTCTTTTCTAATTGGGTTTAAATCTACTACTTACTATTTGTTTTATTGTTTTTTTTCTCCTTCCTGTCTCATTTTAAATAAAGCATGTTTTTAAAAAATTATGTCATTTCCCCCTCCATGAGCTTGTTAATCATATAATATTTTATTTTTTTGTGATTTTTCTAGAGCTGCACTGTTTAATACAGTAAGTGCTAGCCAAATGTGGCAATTTAAATAATGTTAAAAATTTTAGTTCCTCCATCACACTTGCCACAATTCATGTGCTCGATAAGTCACATGTGGCTACTGACTGTAAAATAGGACAGCACAGATTATGAAACACGTCTGTTATTGCAGAAGTTCTATTCAGTGGTGCTACACTAGGGATTTCAGCATGCATTCTAGACTCATTACAGTTTATCTTAAATTAGTACTATTTCCATTTCCTGGATAATGCAAGAGCACTACAGAAGTTTAACTCTATTTAACCCCTTCCTGCTTTTGAGATGTTATTCCATAAAATTGAATTATTTCAATATTTTATCCCCATGTAGCATTGTTATTTTAAACAGTCAATGTTTATTTAGAGTTTCTCAAATATCTTTTCTGGTGTTCTTTATTCCTTCTTAATGTGACTGTGCTTTTTTTCTGGGATAATATCTTTTCTACCTGAAGAATTACCATTAGTATTTCTTTTATTTCAGAACTCCTGGTAATTACCATTTTCAGTTTATTTTTGACTGAAAATATCTTTATGTTGTTTTTTTCTGAGTGTTGATGAAGTATAACTTTTAATTTGTCAATTATTTTCTTATAGCACCTAGAAATATTGCTATATTGTCTTCTGGTTTCCATTTTTTCTATTGAAAAATTGGTTGTCACTATTTTGCTTTTAAAAAATCTGTTTTTATAGCTTTTTTCCTCCCTCCTCTTTAATTTTCAGCACTTTTACTGTAATACCCATTGGTGGCATTTTTTGGTAGATATTTATCTTGGTGTTTGCAGATATCTTGAATCTCAGGCATGATGTCTATTTTCACAATTGGGAAATTCTCAGCCATATTTTTTTTCGAATATAACTTTGCCCCATTCTCTCTTTCCTCTTCTTTTGCGACTTCAATTAAATTAATTCTATTTCTCATTTCCATATATGCTTTCTTCTCTTTCTCTTTCTAAATTTCTATCCTCTTTTCTTTCCATGCCTCATTCTACATATTTTCTACTGATCTATCTCTAACATGACTAATCCATTATTAAGTCCATTCATGGAAATTTTACTATTGATCTTTTTCTTTCAGTTTTATAATTTCAATTTAATATTTTTATTTTTTATTTTTTTTTAAAGATTTTATTTATTTATTCATGAGAGACAGAGAGAGAGAGAGGCAGAGGGAGAAGCAGGCTCCCAAGGAGCAGGGAGCCCGATGCGGGACTCGATCCCAGGACTCTGGGATCATGACCTGAGCCGAAGGCAGATGCTTAACCATCTGAGCCACCCAGGTGCCCTCAGTTTAATATTTTTAATAGTAGTCTGTGTTGTGATAAAATTGGGCTTAAGGCCTAAAGGTGTTCCTACCTTGCTTCTGCAAGTCAAGACAAGGGGAAGGAGTTAGTGTGTCTAACAGAACTGCATTCTCTGCCACTTTTTCTTTTCCCATTGAAGATGATAATCTCTATGCCTGGTGAAATGTGTTAACTAATATATTGAAGTGTTGCTTCATGCTACAGGAGGGAGACATTAAAATAGCAATGAGTATTTTTAATCTACTCTCAGTCTTCTAACATTCAACACTGGGAGCTGTATCACTACGGGCAATTACAAAAACTGCTTCTAACTGCCCAATTCTAAAGATATGACTATCATTTCTACTATTTTGCCCAGACCAAATGACCTCAATTCAGAATATTCTGGTGTTCTCCTGACATTCCTAAGACAAGTCCTAAGACTCTTCTTTTAGAGTAAGATTTATTGAGGTATAATTTACACACAGTATAATTCACTCATTTTAGTGTACAGTTCTATGAGTTTTGACAAATGTACATCACTGTGTAACTGTCACTAAAATCAAGATATAGAATAGCTCCACCACATACAAAAATTCCTTGTGCTTCTTGTAGTCAACGTTTTCTCCCACCTCCAGCTCCTGGAAAACATTGACATATTTTTTTGTCCCTATAGTTTTACCTTTAAGATACTGTCATAAAAATGGAATCATACATTATATAGCCTTTTGAATCTGCTTCTTTCATTTAGCATAATGCATTTGGTATTCATCTATGTTGCTGGTGTATTAGTAGTTTGCTCTTTTTAGCCTAGAGTTTAAATGATATAATCAGCAACTGTCTCTTATTCAAACTCTTTTAAAGCTGATTTATAAGTTGGGCGTATATAAATACCTACTTTCAAATCCTGAGCATAACATCTGTCTGTTTCATTGGAAATTCACAAGGAGAATAAAAATTTAGGAAAAGCAATAAATAAACTAATTAAGCAATCCAAATTTGAAGAATCTCAATATGTTCATTCTATACCTTTTCAAGTTAAAAATAATGCCTTTATAATTTTAGACTGGTGAGTATACAATCTATAAAAAGAATCTGAACTCCCAGGAATGTTTGTATTCTCTGAATGCTTTCAGGAAAAGTTTAGGTTAGATGATTGAAAATTAAACATTTATCTGAGTAATTGTTGCTCTAATAAATATCAAAGGAATTAATCATTCACTATTGTTTACAAAGTATTGTCATCATTTTATTTCTCAATCTCATGTTGTCTGGTTATAAGAATATACAACCTCAGTCATATGATAATATTTTATTAAACTTAAATTTGACCTTACCTTTTAGTGTAACAAATAGAGAGTAGAGTTTCAACTGTAATACCATGCATGTATCTTTTTTCCAATTGTGTTTTATTTTTATTGATCCCATTACATCAAGTATATGATATTGAGGTATATTTCATCTCTACTAATTGTAACGGGGCTATTCAAATGCATTAACCAGACTGTTTCTGCCCATTATATTTGAACTGAAAAGATTCATTGTCTTATGGCTTAATGGAATTTCAGAATTTTTTTATGCTTTCTGTGTTGTGGAATTAATTATGGGATTATAAAGTTGTTTTTTTTTTTCTCCTCAGAAGCAAGATCTTATCATTTAAGTGAAGAACTCAAAGAGCTCAAGTAGAGAATGATAGGATATTTTAAAAGGAAATCTATATATAAGAATTTTTCTAACATGATGAGATATACTGAAAAACAAAATCCTTTGAGTGGTCCCATCCCACAGTAGTTATTACACCATTTTACAAAAGCATCTTTCCCTTTTTGTCCCTTGCTGACAAGCCTTGTGTATTTTATTTGTATGTAAGTGAATGGCAGTTTATTGTGTCCCAGAGGACAGGGTATTAATGATCATTTGCTTCCTGCTGTGGGGCCTGTCATAATTTTGTAGGCAGAAGAGTGACAGAAGTAACGGCCAATCAGTATGCTAATACTGCCTGAGAATGGGTAGTTAGTCCATTTTAACCAAGGGCTTTTTGGCAAATCCTTAGGTAGTTTTCATTAAAAAATGCAATTTTTGATAGCATTGCAAATTGCTACATGGAGCCAGTTGAAGAAACCATATATTTCTTTTGTGTGGCAGTCAGACTTCTGTCTCAGCAGGTGCCTTCTAGGAAAAAAAGAAAGACTTCTAATGTGAAAGCCCATTTTGGTCAGCAAGAATCAATCACTACAACATTCAGCAATTTGTTATATCAATATCTTAACATGGAGAATTCTATGCAGCATACGAAAATTAAATCTAGTCTCTGACAAGTAAATAGAAGGGAGAATCTTTAAAAAAATTAGTTGAAACAAAGTGTAAAAAATCCTGCAGATTTATTCAGTGTGATGTCAATCATTTTTCTTTTTATTCTTCTATTTGTTTCTTCAATTTTAATGACATTTGTTTTTTTAAAGGAAAAGACATGCCTAAAGATGATTGCTTTCAATGATAACATATAAATATTCAAATATTTTAGTAGCCATTTTGTAGCATACAACTTATAGTGAATGTACTCTGACTAGGAAAAAAAAGAGTTTCTTAGAATGATTTCTGAGTGTTGGCACAGCACGTGAACACATGAGGGGATTAGTGGATTAAGGTATAGACAGTTGGTGGCCTTAAGGCTACAGATAAAGGAGCTCCACTTTCTCTCCATGAAATCACATTTTATTCTTACCCACATACAAACAATGCCAGCTCTGTAAACTAATAAACAGGATTATTTTGAGAACACTGTTTTCACTTAAATATGTTCATCATAGCAAACAAAACAATAATAAAAAACAGTAACAATTTCACATATGCATATATCTGCATGAAATACAAGGTAATATCATTTAACATCACAAATATGTTTGAGAAGCTCTGATTTACCCCTGGGGCTGGAGAAAGAGTTCTTTTCTACATATTAAGTTCCGAGCTTAGTTATTTCAAAATAAAAACTTGTTAGACTGTAGTGATGATCAATGCTATTGACAGAAAAATATATTTAATATATTTTAATAAAAATTAAGTAGATATTATATCAAATGCAATACTTTTTGGAAAACAGAGAAACCTTGTTTGCTGCCTGCTGTTTTTTTATATATGCAAATCTTTATACATTACAGAACAACCTAGCTGCCTTCTACAATCCCATAAACGTTTTGCTGTTTTATGAGATGTTTGTAATAAATGTGATTGATGATTTTTTTTCACAATTGCCTATTAGAAATACACTATTTCCTGATTAAATACTTAGAGATAACTCAATTCCAAGTCATGAGATTACAGGCTATGAATTGACATGGATGCCAAAATACATGTTTAATCTACTATTTAAATTTACTTGTATATTTATTTTAGATAGTATTTTTCTTAGTTCACAGAGATTTCGCATTTCAATCAATTGCAAATCTATCTAAAAAAAAATAGTGTGGCTTGGGGCAGGGAAATAGCTTTAAGCTGCACACACACATATAGTCACAAGGGTGAATAGCTATAATTATATTGGAGTGCATCCAAGAAATCAGCTATTCTGTTTACACTTACTGCCTCTTCAAATTTATGTGCACCTCAAGCAAACATACTGTAAATTGATTTTAATACTAAAAATTGTTGACCTTGGTATTATAGTTTATTGATTATTGTTCATGTTGTTGTTATCTTCCAAAAATCTAAAATTTAAATAAACTTTGATAATAATTTATTATAATTTCAAACTATAGCTTTTCTCTTTAAGATTTAAAAAGCCCATTGACTTACTGCGGTAAAAGTCAACTCATGAAAATATAAAAATGGGACGTCTGGGTGGCTCTGTTGGTTAAGCGACTGCCTTCGGCTCAGGTCATGATCCTGGAGTCCCGGGATCAAGTCCCGCACCGGGCTCCCTGCTCGGCGGGGATCCTGCTTCTCCCTCTGACCCTACCCCTCTCATGGGCTCTCTCTCTCTCATTCTCTCTGTCTCAAATAAATAAATAAAATCTAAAAAAAAAAAAAAAAAGAAAAGAAAATATAAAAATGAAGTCTTGTTCTAAAATCCTTTAAAATTAGAATGCTTTACTGAAGGGCTACAGTTAGAATAGACTGCTGAGGAGATTTAGCCTGGAAACAGAGTTGGGCCTCTGCCCAAGCATCCAGTCTAGGTTGGACTTACAAGAGAATGGACAAAGATGAAATTTGAACTATTCTTGTGTTAGGTGACAGAAAAAGAAATGTCATATTTATCCAAATATTTGCTAAAGTTCAATTTTACCATTTAGGCCTATGAAGTATTTCAAAGATTTTTTTCTCCCTTTAATTTATCTTGAAAAAGAGACATTATTCTGGACCATGGTTAAACCCAACAGCAACTTCTGAATTTTCCTTTGGGTTACACTCTTTTGAATTTCATACACTTGGCATAATAAGGCAGACCTAAAAATGCCTTCCGTCTTTGGTTTGTGATCCAACCCAGAAACCAAACGGGAAGCCTGAGGATAGGAAGCATGGGCAAGAAACAAGCCAGATGATGGTCTATGCAGAAAGACTTCTGTGGCTCATCATGATTCATCTTACAACAGGTGTGAATGCTGGGTTTGGACACCATAGCCATAATTAGTAATAATTTTTTTCCAGTTTTATTGAGATATTATTAACATATGACAGTATAATTTTAAGGTGTATGATGTAATGGCTTGATATACATATATAGAAATGTTTGGCACTCTAAGGTTAGTTAACACATCCTCAACATCACGTAATCACCATTTTGTTATTGTCGTTGTTATGGTGAGAACATGAAATCTTTACCCTCATAGCAACTTGCACACATACAATTCAGTATGGCAGTAATAAATTTTACTTCCCCATGGATTCAGCTGTTTTGCATAAATCTTTTTTTTTTACCTTCAATTTATTTGATTTATTTATTTTTTTTATTCTTATGTTAATCCCCATACATTACATCATTAGTTTTAGATGAAGTGTTCCATGATTCATTGTTTGTGCATAACACCCAGTGCTCCATGCAGAATGTGCCCTCCTCAATACCCACCACCAGGCTAACCCATCCTCCCACCCCCCTCCCCTCTAGAACCCTGTTTGTTTTTCAGAGTCCATCGTCTCTCATGGTTCGTCTACCCCTCCGATTTCCCCCGCTTCATTCTTCCCCTCCCGCTACCTTC
The DNA here is from genome assembly GCF_029215605.1 of Mirounga angustirostris. Classification (NCBI taxonomy): domain Eukaryota; kingdom Metazoa; phylum Chordata; class Mammalia; order Carnivora; family Phocidae; genus Mirounga; species Mirounga angustirostris. The sequence continues at coordinate 114,401,249 of NW_026991709.1, read as the reverse complement.
TTCTTCTTTTCTTAACATATATTGCATTATTTGTTTCAGAGGTATAGATCTGAGATTCAACAGTCTTGCACAATTCACAGCGCTTACCAGAGCACATACCCTCCCCAGTGTCTATCACCCAGTCACACCATCCCTCCCACCCCACCCCCCACTGCAGTAACCCTCAGTTTGTTTCCTGCAATTAAGAATTCCTCATATCAGTGAGATCATATGAAACATGTCTTTCTCTGTTTGACTTATTTCACTCAACATAATACCCTCCAGTTCCATCCACGTCATTGCAAATGGCAAGATCTCATTCCTTTTGATGGCTGCATAATATTCCATTGTATATATATACCACCTCTTCTTTATCCATTCATCTGTTGATGGACATCTTGGCTCTTTCCACAGTTGGGCTATTGTGGACATTGCTGCTATAAACATCGGGGTGCACGTACCCCTTCGGATCCCTACTTTTGTATCTTTGGGGTAAATACCCAGTAGTGCAATTGCTGGATCATATGGTAGCTCTATTTTCAACTTTTTGAGGAACCTCCATACAGTTTTCCAGAGTACCTGCACCAGCTTGCATTCCCACCAACAGTGTAGGAGGTTTCCCCTTTCTCCGCATCCCCGCCAACATCTGTCGTTTCCTGACTTGTTAATTTTAGCCATTCTGACTGGTGTGAGGTGGTATCTCATTGAGGTTTTGATTTGGATTTCCCTGATGCCGAGTGATATTGAGCACTTTTTCATGTGTCTGTTGGCCATTTGGATGTCTTCTTTGGAAAAATGTCTGTTCATGTCTTCTGCCCATTTCTTGATTGGATTCTTTGTTCTTTGGGTGTTGAGTTTGATGAGTTCTTTATAGATTTTGGATACTAGCCCTTTATCTGATATGTCATTTGCAAATATCTTCTCCCATTCTGTCGGTTGTCTTTTGGTTTTGTTGACTGTTTCCTTTGCTTTGCAAAAGCTTTTTATCTTGATGAAGTCCCAATAGTTCATTTTTGCCCTTGCTTCCCTTGCCTTTGGCGATGTTTCTAGGAGGAAGTTGCTTCGGCTGAGGTCGAAGAGGTTGCTGCCTGTGTTCTCCTTTAGGATTTTGATGGACTCCTGTCTCACATTGAGGTCTTTCAACCATTTGGAGTCTATTTTTGTGTGTGGTGTAAGGAAATCGTCCAGTTTCATTCTTCTGCATGTGGCTATCCAATTTTCCCAACACCATTTGTTGAAGAGACTGTCTTTGTTCCATTGGACATTCTTTCCTGCTTTGTCAAAGATGAGTTGACCATAGAGTTGAGGGTCCATTTCTCGGCTCTCTATTCTGTTCCATTGATCTATGTGTCTGTTTTTGTGCCAGTACCATGCTGTCTTGGTGATGACAGCTTTGTAATAGAGCTGGAAGTCCGGAATTGTGATGCCGCCGGCTTTGCTTTTCTTTTTCAACATTCCTCTGGCTATGCGGGGTCTTTTCTGGTTCCATACAAATTTTAGGATGATTTGTTCCATTTCTTTGAAAAAAGTGGATGGTATTTTGATGGGGATTGCATTGAATGTGTAGATTGCTCTAGGTAGCATTGACATCTTCACAATATTTGTTCTTCCAATCCATGAGCATGGAACGTTTTTCCATTTCTTTGTGTCTTCCTCAATTTCTTTCATGAGTATTTTATAGTTTTCTGAGTACAGATCCTTTGTCTCTTTGGTTAGATTTATTCCTAGGTATCTTATGGTTTTGGGTGCAATTGTAAATGGGATCGACTCCTTAATTTCTCTTTCTTCTGTCTTGTTGTTGGTGTATAGGAATGCCACTGACTTCTGTGCATTGATTTTATATCCTGCCACTTTACTGAATTCCTGTATGAGTTCTAGCAGTTTCAGGGTGGAGTCTTTTGGGTTTTCCACATAAAGTATCATATCATCTGCAAAGCATGAGAGTTTGACTTCTTCTTTGCCGATTTGGATGCCTTTTATTTCTTTTTGTTGTCTGATTGCTGTGGCTAGGACTTCCAATACTATGTTGAATAGCAGTGGTGATAGTGGACATCCCTGCCGCGTTCCTGACCTTAGGGGGAAAGTTCTGTTTTTCCCCATTGAGAATGATATTCGCTGTAGGTTTTTCATGGATGGCTTTTATGATATTGAGGTATGTACCCTCTATCCCTATACTCTGAAGAGTTTTGATCAAGAAAGGATGCTGTACTTTGTCAAAAGCTTTTTCTGCATCTATTGAGAGGATCATATGATTCTTGTTCTTTCTTTTGTTAATGTATTGTATCACATTGATTGATTTGCGGATGTTGAACCAACCTTGCAGCCCAGGGATAAATCCCACTTGGTCATGGTGAATAATCCTTTTAATGTACTGTTGGATCCTATTGGCTAGTATTTTGGTGAGAATTTTTGCATCCATGTTCATCAGGGATATTGGTCTGTAATTCTCCTTTTTGATGGGGTCTTTGTCTGGTTTTGGGATCAAGATAATGCTGGCCTCATAAAATGAGTTTGGAAGTTTTCCTTCCATTTCTATTTTTTGGAACAGTTTCAGAAGAATAGGTATTAATTCTTCTTGAAATGTTTGGTAGAATTCCCCTGGGAAGCCATCTGGCCCTGGGCTTTTGTTTGTTGGGAGATTTCTGATGACTGCTTCAATTTCCTTAGTGGTTATAGGTCTATTCAGGTTTCCTATTTCTTCCTGGTTCAGTTTTGGTAGTTGATACATCTCTAGGAATGCATCCATTTCTTCCAGGTTATCTAATTTGCTGGCATAGAGTTGCTCATAATATGTTCTTATAATTGTTTGTATTTCTTTGGTGTTGGTTGTGATCTCTCCTCTTTCATTCATGATTTTGTTGATTTGGGTCATTTCTCTTCTCTTTTTGATAAGTCTGGCCAGGGGTTTATCAATCTTGTTAATTCTTTCAAAGAACCAGCTCCTAGTTTCGTTGATCTGTTCTACTGTTCTTTTAGTTTCTATATCATTGATTTCTGCTCTGATGTTTATTATTTCTCTTCTCCTGCTGGGTTTAGGCTTTATTTGCTGTTCTTTCTCCAGCTCCTTTAGGTGTAGGGTTAGGTTGTGTACTTGAGACCTTTCTTGCTTCTTGAGAAAGGCTTGTATTGCTATATACTTTCCTCTTAGGACTGCCTTTGCTGCATCCCAAAGATTTTGAATAGTTCTGTTTTCATTTTCATTGGTTTCCATGTATTTTTTTAATTCTTCTTTAATTTCCTGGTTGACCCATTCATTCTTCAGTAGGCTGCTCTTTAGCCTCCATGTATTTGAGTTCTTTCCGACTTTCCTCTTGTGATTGAGTTCTAGTTTCAAAGCATTGTGGTCTGAAAATAGGCAGGGAATGATTCCCATCTTTTGGTACCGGTTGAGACCTGATTTATGACCTAGGATGTGATCTATTCTGGAGAATGTTTCATGGGCACTAGAGAAGAATGTGTATTCCGTTGCTTTGGGGTGGAATGTTCTGAATATGTCTGTAAAGTCCATTTGGTCCAGTGTGTCATTTAAAGTCTTTATTTCCTTGTTGATCTTTTGCTTAGACAATCTGTCCATTTCAGTGAGGGGGGTGTTAAAGTCCCCCACTATTATTGTATTGTTGTCAATGTGTTTCTTTGCTTTTGTTATTAATTGCCTTATATAATTGGCTGCTCCCATGTTAGGGGCATCGATATTTACAATTGTTAGATCTTCTTGTTGGATAGATCCTTTAAGTAGGATATAGTGTCCTTCCTCATCTCTTATTACAGTCTTTGGTTTAAAATCTAATTTGTCTGATATAAGGATTGCCACCCCAGCTTTCTTTTGGTGTCCATTAGCATGGCAAGTTGTTTTCCACCCCCTCACTTTCAATCTGGGGGTGTCTTTGGGTCTAAAATGAGTCTTTTGCAGACAGCATATCAATGGGTCTTGTTTTTTACTCCAGTCTGATAGCCTGTGTCTTTTGATTGGGGCATTGAGCCCATTTACATTCAGGGTAACTATTGAAAGATAGGAATTTAGTGCCATTGTATTGCCTGTAAGGTGACTGTTACTGTATATTGTCTGTGTTCCTTTCTGGTCTATGTTACTTTTAGGCTCTCTCTTTGCTTAGAGGACCCCTTTCAAGATTTCTTGTAGGGCTGCTTTTGTGTTTGCAAATTCCTTTAGTTTTTGTTTGTCCTGGAAGCTTTTTATCTCTCCTTCAATTTTCAATGACAGCCTAGCTGGATATAGTATTCTTGGCTGCATATTTTTCTCATTTAGTGCTCTGAATATATCCTGCCAGTCCTTTCTGACCTGCCAGGTCTCTGTGGATAGGTCTGTTGCCCATCTAATGTTTCTACCCTTGTAGGTTACATATCTCTTCTGAGCTGCTTTCAGGATTTTCTCTTTGTCTATGAGACTCATAAGTTTTACTATTAGATGTCGGGGTGTTGACCTATTTTTATTGATTTTGAGAGGGGTTCTCTGTGCTTCCTGGATTTTCATGCCTGTTTCCTTCCCCAAATTAGGGAAGTTCTCTTCTATAATTTGTTCCAATATACCTTCTGCCCCTCTCTCTCTTTCTTCTTCTTCTGGGATCCCAATTATTCTAATGTTGTTTCGTCTTATGGTATCGCTTGTCTCTCGAATTCTGCCCTCGTGATCCAGTAGTTGTTTATCTCTCTTTTTCTCAGCTTCTTTATTTTCCATCATTTCATCTTCTATATTACTGATTCTCTCTTCTGCCTCATTTATTCTAGCAGTTAGCGCCCCCATTTTTTATTGCACCTCATTAATAGCCTTTTTGATTTCTACTTGGTTGGATTTTAGCTCTTTTACTTCTCCAGAAAGGGTTTCTCTAATAACTTCCATGCTTTTTTCAAGCCCAGCTAGTATCTTTAAAGTGATGATTCTGAACTCTAGATCTGACATCGTACTAATGTCCGTATTGAGTAGGTCCCTAGCAGTCGGTACTACCTCTTGTTCTTTTTGTTGAGGTGATTTTTTCCGTCTTGTCATTTTGTGCAGAGGAGAATAGATTAATGAAAGAACAAAATGCTAGCAGAGTAACAACGTCCCCAGAAAATATACTCTAAACAAATCAGAAAAGACCTGAAGCAGTGGGAAAAGAAAGGGAAAGAGAGAAAAAAGAAAAAGAAAGAAAAGAAAAAGATAAAGATAAAAACAAAAACAAACAAAACAAAACAAAACAACAACAACAACAAAACCAGAATGTGATCAAATATGATCAGGCTGGTATATAGATCAGTGCCACACACTAGATTTGGGGTGTATTTTGGTCTTTTAGAAGAAAGTGCCTCCCAAAATTTTAAAGAAAGAAAAACTTATATATGTACAAAAATAAGGGTTGATATGATGAAGGGATGGAATATGACTGTAAAGATGGAAATTATAAAAAATTTTATAAAAGGAATTGATAAGAAGTTGTTTGAAAAAAGAAAGAAGAGGATTTAAAAAAAGAAAAAAAAAGGGAGAGGATGTGATCAGGCAGGGGAATAGAAAACACCATATACTAGAGATTTAGGGTATATTTTAATCTGTTAGAAGAAACTATCTCAAAATTTTAAAGAGAGAACAACTTATATATATAAGCCAAAAATACGGGTAACTACTATGAAGGGATAGACTAAGACTCTAAAAATGAAAAATAAAAATGTTTTTTTTTAAAAAAAGGGATTGATAAGATGTTGGTTGAAAAAGGGAAAAGAAAAATTCAAAAAGAAAAAAAAAGAAAAAAAGACAGTTAAAAAAAAATTTAACTTTGAAAGACTAAAGAATCATGGTAAAAAAGCCGTGAATTCTATGTGCAGTATTCCCCTAGCTCTGGAGTTCTGCCATTCTCATTGATTGGTAAACTTGGTCTTGGCCGGCTGTTCTCGCTGATCTTCTGGGGAGGGGCCTGTTGCCGTGGTTTCCAAATGTCTCTGCCGGAAGCGGAATTGCCCCGCCCTTGCCCCCTCCCGGCTAAGGAATCTGCTCCGGTTTGCTCTCCGGGGCTTTTGTTCCCTGCGAGCTTTCCGTACAGCTTTGGCGGCGGAGAGTGAGAATGGCGGCCTCCCAATCTCCGCCCCGGAGGAGCTGAGAACTTGGGGCCCCGCTCCTCAGTGAGCCCCCAGAGAAAAGCCGTCAGTCACTCCCGGATCCCCGGTCGCACTTCGTGCTCGCCCGGCCTGTGACTGCGCGTTTCTATCTCTGGCACCCGACCCCGTGTGGAGTCTCCAAACCCAGCAGATCCCTGCGGTGCACTCCTGAGCGGCTCATCCCAGGGGAGGAAGGTGAGTCTCCCCGGATCTGCCACTTGTTGGGTCCCTGCTGGAGGAGCAGGGGCCCGACTGTGCCACGGATCACGGTTTATGGCCACCCCGAGCTGAGAGCCCGCGCCTGGGCTCCGCCTCTGCAGCCGGCTTCCCGGCTCCGTTACCTGGGAGCTCTGCCACACTCAGGCACCCCCGGTCTTTCTGTGACCCCGAGGGTCCTGAGACCGCACTGTCCCACGAGGGTTCCACCCCCCGCTTAGCCACCAGAGTGACGTCCCTCAGCGGAGCAGACTTTTAAAAGTTCCGATTTTGTGCTCCGTGGTTCTATCACTTGTCAGAAGCGGCCGACGGAGGCCCCTCCTCCGCCGTCTATCCTCCCGAATATCCCCTCAGATTCACTTCTCCGCACGTCCTACCTTCCAGAAAGTGGTTGCTTTTCTGATGAGAGAGTTGTTGCTCTTCTTTTCTTCGATCTCCTGTTGAGTTTGTAGGTGTTCAGAATGGTTTGATCCCTATCCAGCTGAATTCCTGAGAGGAGACGAAATCCAGGTCTCCTACTCCTCCGCCATCTTGCTCCGCCCCCCTTTGCATAAATCTTTTGAGTTACTATGCAGGAATGCCAGCAGCAGCAGATATTTGCAAAAGGTTTCATGTTAAATACCTTTCCATTTCTTTTCAAGTAACAGAAGATTATGCTCTTTGTTTCTGTATTTACTGAGAGGATGCCTTTATACACGATCATGGAAGAAGAGCTACCAGTCAGTTAATATGTCCTTTGTTCACCGTAATCATTTATTCAGGATAATGTAATATTAAGGGCATTGACTCTGCTTGGATGTGAAGACTGTTCAGCTATTAATGAGCTGAGTAACTAAGGCAAGTTACTTAACCTCTCTAGGCATCAGTATCTTCATTTGCGATTCAGTAAAATAGTTGAATCTACATTACAGGATTATTTTGAAGATTAAAATAGCAATGCATATCTAAAATTTTAAACAGTATCTTTTACATCTTATGTGCTATATAAGCATTTGCTATTACTAGTACTAAAATCCATTTATTCAGTCACTCATTTAGTCACTGAATCTCTCCAGCTTTCTACTGTATTATTAATTCATTCTGGCACTAAGCTAAGCATTGTTGAGGATTCTTCAATGTATATACAGGATGGCTTATGTCACTGAAGAATCAATTGTCTGGTAGGAGAGTTAATACAGATGCCAATCTGTAACACGTGATTAAAAGTGGTGGGTACTTAGACAATATTGTGAGTGTGTAGAGGAAGAAAAAGAAACTACAATTTATTATGTCATAATGTTAAGCTCTATGCTAGGCACTCTACATACATTACCTCATTAATCCAGATCCTAAATGGGATGAAGGGATTTTGTGCAGTAAATGATGATTAATGAGTCAAAAAGAACTGGTTGGATTTGAGTTTAAAGAGAAAGGAGAAAATCATTTCATTTGGAGAAGGGTGGATACACTGTAACACATAGGCCGGTACAGGGAAAAGAGCAAACAGCTCTATTTGGTGAGAACAGAATTTGCAAGGGAAAGGAATTGCTGCTGTGTGGTCACCCGGGGCTTATGGAATAATGTAAAGGAGACATTCCAATGTACCAGCAGTGTAAATTAGATTAGCATAGTAGAAAATGTACAGCAAATACTCGAAATATAATAATACAGATATTTTTAATATAACGTGTTTGATTTTAAATATTTTCTGCCAAACTAGGTGTTGGGAAGGCAGTTAATAACTTTATCATTTTTATAGAAGTTTGATTATTAAAAAAGCTTTTGTTTGGTTCTTGTTGGCAGACTATTATCCATGAATATTTACATTTCTGCCTTGTTTGAGTCCTCTGAGTAAAGGCATTTATGGCTACTTTAAGAAAAGTTGAACAAGGAGATATTCCAGGAGGGTAAAGTTTAGGGACATCTGTCCTCCAGACATGGTCCAGGGTAGTGAAGGTAGAGATATCTCCTCCTCATCTCCAGAAAATATTTGTTAATATTACAGAGCGAAGATAACATTCTTCTTTTTCTGGGGGGGGGGGGGGGTGGTGAGACAGGAGGGGAAGGGAGTTGGGAAAATCATTAGCAGACCTATATATGATCAGTTTCTTATTTTTAGGGTTCTTCTTCTACAATGCTCCCCATTGCCTACGCAAGTACCCTCTGGCTCCTAATACATTGTCCTTTGGGGATTGCGGCTTGGGAAACAGACAAAAATGTTGCTCAGGCTGCTGCTTTTGCTTTCAGTAATAAACTGTTTTTGTATCTGACCCATAGATTTTATGTTTTCTGTATATAAGATATGTTAGCCTGCCATACATTTATAATATGTACACACACATACACAGAGATATACATATATGTATGAAAATGACCTGTTAGCTTATAAGTAGGGTACATTTTCAGACTCTTTACAGTTTCTGACCCTAACAGTTCTTGTGACAGAGACTATGTCACATATTGTCTCAATCCGTCTCCCTCCCTCCCCAGAACTCAGCTAATCTGTGTTTTCTATCCCTTTGCTTATAGATGTAGCCTTGTAATGAAGTATTACCAGTGGAAGGTATAGCAGAAATGCTATACCATTTCAGGGCTAAGAAAGTTAAGAACAGACAAGTCTTATCTATGTACTTTCTCTTTTCCTTCCTGCAGACTCTGGAAACTTTGTTGAAGATGGAAGCATCTTAATATGAAAGGAATCTGTCCTGACTGACCCCGTGAAGGGAACCACACCCCTTCTGACAACCATATTGGACAGCGATATGATCAAGCAGTAAGTGACAAGCTGCTAAAATCTTCGAATTGTTTGTTATAGAAGTTAACCTTCTCTGATTTTAAAAATCTGATTAAAAAAAAATCTCATTGGTCTCCTTTGCCGAATACTTAAGAGAAAAATTCATTATTCTGTCAACTGGTAAGTAAAGAGAAAAGGCAACACATATACATTCTTTTCATGTACCAAGTGTACCTTAGGGTAACTAAGTAGTTAATGAAGAAAAATTCCTCTTTTTAGATGCAATTTGCTAATGATAGATTTAGAAAATTTAATTATATTAATGAATTACAGTTAATTTTTTAGAGATATTGTAATATATTTTAAAATAGTCCTAATGCAGGTCGCCTGGGTGGTTCAGTTGGTTAAGCATCTGCCTTCGGTTCGGGTCATGATCCCAGGGTCTTGGGATCGAGCCCCGTGTGGTAGGGTGCCCTGCTCAGCGGAGAGTGTGTTTCTCCCTCTCCCTCTGCTCCGACCCTCTCTTGTACTCTCTCCCTCTCTATCAAATCTTTTAAAAAAATAGTCCTTATGCTTAGCAATTAATATTGAAGTATTCATGGATGGAAAAAACAGCTTCTTTCAGTGAGCTAATTTTTCTATAAACTATAAATAAATGCAAAACAAGAGTTCACCCAACTGAACATAAAGTACTGTATTAAACAAATTTTCTTTCTAAAGGTATATAAAAAGTGAAACTGAAGAATTTCTTAAAATGAAATTTAGGAAACCATGACAAATAAGAATTTAAGTTAAATCAGAAAGACTACATTAATAAAAAAATTTAAAAATTAAAGTAAATGCATTGAACACAAATGAAAAATGTAGAGAAAGAAAAACAAACACAAAATGAAGCGGAAGGAAGGAATTAATAAAGGTAAAAGCAAAAGTTTTAAAATTAGAAAAAAGGTAAAATGTAGAACAAATAAATTCAAACTAGTTATTTGAAGTAACTGAAAAGATAAATAAACTACTTGTTAACCCAAATAAAGATACAAACAAGTGGAAAAGCACAATTAAATAAAATTAGAAGAGATAGCTAATAGCCATGAAAACAGGAAACTGAAGAAAAACCCATGAGATTACTTTGCCCCTTGTATATAAATACATCTAAAAAAACCTACACACACATATGGTATATGTAATATAAACGTATATTTGTTTCAGGAATGCAAGGTATTTCAATATTAAGAAATATGTTGTTAAGAAAGAAAATCATAAATTATCAAAATTTACCTAGGGAGAAAATAAAACTTGGTTAGAGAAATTACCTTTGAAAACTTTAGAAAAGCAATTAAAGTTTCTTAATTAAAAAAAATTAAAATCACTAAGACCATATGGTATCAGATATGATGGGAATCTCCCCAACCCATTTAATAAAACCATTATTACCTTTATACTGATGCTTGAGTATGTAGTCAAAACAAAACAAAACAAAACAAACCAACACAAAAAATATAGACCAATCTCAAAAATTCTAATTAAACTTCTGGGAAATCAAGACTAAGTATGATAAAACAAATATACATTGCACACATTAGTATGTATATCAGGGAATGCAAAATTCTTTAAATATTAGTCAGCTATAAAAAAGAATGAAATCTTGCCATTTGCAATGACATGCATGTAACTAGAGAGTATTATGCTCAGCGAAATGTCAGAGAGAAAAATACCATATGATTTCACTCATACATGGAATTTAAGAAAAAAAAACAATGAATAAGGGGGCTGGGAAGAGAGGCAAACGAAGAAATAGACTCTTAACTACAGAGAACAAAGTGATGGTTGCTGTAGGGAGGTGGGAGGGGTGGGGGAATGGGTTAAATAGGTGATGGGTATTAAGGAGGGTATTTGTTGTGATGAGCACCGGGTGTTGTAGGGAAGTGATGAATCACTGAATTCTACACCTGAAACAAATATTACACTGTATGTTAACTAACTGGAATTTAAATAAAAACTTGAAAAAAAAATATGTGTAGAAGTATTAAAAAAATCCTTAAATATCAAGGAATCTTACAACCTAATCTGTAATATCATTCAATCAATGAAGAAAAACCATATGATCATTATTGATATGTGCTAAAAAATCATTTGATAAGCTCAGAGGCCATTCCAAATTAAAATTGCTCATAAAAGAGGCAAAAGAGGCCAACTACCGAAACATCATAGAGACCTCTAAAATCACCAACAAGCATCATTGTAAATTGTAGAACATTAAACCTATTTCTACTAAAACCAGGAACAACACACAAATGGCTGCTTTCTTCCTTATTAATCCATATTGTTTAGAGGTTTTAGTAAATACAATGAAATTGGAAAATAACATAACCATTGTAAATATTGGATCTAGAAATAAATACCAGTGTACATGGATCCTTTATGAAATGATTCTCTACCTCTCTGGGTAGCAAAAAAAAAAATCTAAATTATAGTAATAAAGTCATATCACTTTATGCACTTCATATTGGGAAAATTAAATCAAAATAACACCTGCTGCTCACAGGGATGTAGTATTCTCAGACCTTGCTGATGGAAATATGAATTGTTGCAGCCCTCTTGAAAAATAAACAGATCTTTGTACTAAGCACTATGACTCTGGGGACTATATACCAAATTAAAGTACACCATAAAAGTATTTTTTTACAAGCCTGTTTATTGTAACATTTTTCTGGTAAAAAGTAGAAGCACGTGACTATTCATGAAAGCAGTGGAGAATGACTGAATAAAAGTTACTATAATAATGGCATGATAGGGGCGCCTGGGTGGCTCAGTCGTTAAGTGTCTGCCTTCGGCTCAGGTCATGATCCCAGGGTCCTGGGATCGAGCCCCTGCATCGGGCTTCCTGCTCCACGGGAAGCCTGCTTCTCCCTCACCCACTCCCGCTGCTTGTGTTCCCTCTCTCGCTGTCTCTCTCGCTGTCAAATAAATAAAATCTTTAAAAAAAAAAAATAATGGCATGATATTCATACCATGGTGTATCTACCATCTGTATTATAGAGCATTTAAAAGAAGGAGGTAATTTCCATATTAAATGAGAAAAATATGAAATTGAGCAGTGGAAAAAATGTGATCCTATTATTAGAACATAAATGACAAAAATGTATAAGTATGTACTTGCATCTACCTACCTATTGCCTATCTATCATCTATCTATCTCTATTATGTACCTATGTAACTTTATTTCGTTATATGAACACCACATAAAGTATGAAAAGGTACACAGTAGGCTTTTAAAACTGGTTGCCTAGACTCTAATAGTCTTGGAAAATGAAGGGTAGAGGAGAGGGTAAAGGAACAGAATAAGAATGAGAATAAGAAGGAGGGGGAAAGGGAGGAGACCTGATATATATGGTGCTTAAAAAGATACATCAAACAATGTATTACAATGTTAATAATGATTATCTTGAAGTAGTGGGTGTTCAAATGATTTTTACTTCTTTAAACCTTTAGCTTCAGATTTTTTATAATGTGGATTTTTTTTTCATAATCAGGGGAATTCAGTGATTTTATTTATGGGGAAAAAGAAACACAACAAGACTTAGCAAAAAATCCTGTTTGAGAAATGTTTATGAACAAAAACTTTATTCTAGGATGGAGCACTGAGACTGAAAGCCCGAAGAACCAGGGGTGGGTAACCCTCTCTAAACAATGACTGGAAGAAGAGTGCTAAGGTCCAGACTCATGGGACAGGTAGCTAGGTATTTCCAGGAGAAAGGCATAAGATTATCAGATCTCGATGCCATTATACTTTACATAACTAAGATCTCATTATCATTAAGCATGCTAAACTTCCCGTGTACATCATTCTGCAGTGAAAAAATACGCTGCGGGGCACCTGGGTGGCTCAGTCGGTAAAACCTCCAACTCCTGGTTTCAGCTCAGGTCATGATCTCAGGGTTGTGAGATGGAGCTCCCTGTCAGGCTCAGCAGGGAGTCTGCTTGAAGATTCTCTCTGCCCCTCCCCCCACTCACATGCGCACTCTCTCTCTCAAATAAATATATCTTTAAAAAAATATGCTGCTTATGTTCACATATACCTATCCTAAATGGGAGTTGTCTTTCTCCTTGTATTTCTTTCAGGCATTTTAGTAGTAGTTAACTGTCTTGTGGTCTAGACCAAAGTGAAATTGAAAAAAATCTGTTTCATAAAGAGGAAGTTCAAATCCTGATGTGATGTTGAAATCATGAAGATAAATAATATACTTGAGGCTGCTAGCTGTGCAGTCTCCAGTAATATTTTTACCCCTGAATTCACCTTCCACACTACAATATACCCATTCCTTCCTTCTTGTCTTTGTTCATTCTTCCACTAAACTTTGGAGAAGGCTAATCAATGTCTTTAATTACATCTCTAGTTCAGATTTCTCCTTTGAACTCCATTAAGTCCTTACCCAAAACTTTACATGATATCTATTCTTGGATGCTTCAAACTCCAATGCACCAAAAACCCAAACAATGACCTCCCAGCCCATGATCCTCTCCCAATTCTTGGTTTTTCTCTAGGATTCCCACTTTCAGTAAATAGTATCACCAGTTGAACAAGCTGGAAAGCTAGGAATTATCCTTGACACAATTTTTGTCACCCTCCCACACATTCAATTCATCAACAGTTCTTTTGATTTCTTCAATTAAAACATCTCTCAAATTAATCTATTTCTACCCCATCTGCACTTCCAGCACAGCATATTTACCGTCTTGGGTACTTAATCCTCGTCCCATTCATCTTGATAATTTTGTTGTCTCCCCACTCCCAACCACCAGTATTTATACTATGATCTTTGATTATACATTTTCTGCTTTGTGGTTTTATGATTTTGTTCTACTACATTTTAAGATTCTAAATATAAAGCTCTTTCTTTTAAATAAACATGGGTTATATTTAGGTTTTCTATTAATGTGTTTTGTATACAGTCTCTATCCTGAAATAGATATGAAAGTTAAGCAATGATATATGATATGTGATATCATATATAGGAACCATGAAATAATAGGAAATGATATTGAAGAAGTATGTACAAATGAATAGAAGCCATCTTCACTGGCTTGAAGTTTCTGGGAAAGTTTTATATATTAACTATGGATGCGTATTTTGCAAAACCTAGGATGGGGGCTTGCATGTAGTGGGCACTCAGTCGTACATAATAAGTTGAATGTGTGACCTTAGGAAATCTTTGCAAAAAATTAGCATTTGCTAAGCATTACGTGCTGAGCTAACTACTTCTGTCTCTTTTTAAATCAGCAAAGGAATGAAATCAGATAAGGACCCTCATATATGAGGACTATAAATAACACATTTCTATAGCAATATTTTCTTCAAGATTAATTTAAATGTGAAAAAATTTGTTCCTATAAAAAATAAGTCAATTTAGACTTAACATATTAACTTGGGAAGACATCAAATCAAATTTACTAGGTTCATTAAGCCTAGGGAATTAAATTTCAGAAATCTGTATTTCTTCCTAATAGATTCCAAGAGTAATATTTAGCAGCGTGTCAAATATGTGCTTATTTATTATGTAAATTGACACTAGAGATTAGAATAAGCAACTAGTTTTACATAGTTCTTTTTTTTTGCAGACTCACCAAGTATTTATAATCTAAAATTTTAATAAAGTTGTAACTACCAAGCATGAGTCCTCTTTAGCTTCAACTATACAAAAATCTCAGACTCTCACTGAGTTACTCTATTACCATTCTTGATTCACCAGCTGTGTCTTGATTGGGTGGATTGCTACTGAATGGTATTACTTACAGTGAAGCTACAAATATTTATATAAAATCGTTTCTCATGTAAGAACACACAGTAAGGTTTTCTTTAGTTGCCTGGATTTTGTGACATATGTAATGAATGCAGAGGAAATTACGCTTATTGGTATATTTTCAAGGAGTATCTTGATACATATTAAAGCAACTCTGAGATTGCAAGTAATTAAAGTAGCATGCAGATGGAAATTTTATTTATGTTTAAAAATAAAGAGACACAGGTAATAAAGTTACAAAGGCTCTCCTGTCTGTCCTAATAACTGGAAAGCACAGGTAGATAATAGGATTCAATCACAACACTCAGATTGTTAGCCCTAGCTCTTTCAGCTCTCACTTCCTTTATAAGTAGCTATGGTCTATGCTGTGAAATGCTAAGTCTGGAATGAATTTCCTACTTTCATAAAAAGCAGTTTGACGTTAATTGACATTGTCTCCTTTTAACTCAATTTCTCTTTCTGTCTCTGATTAGGCATTGCCTCTATCTAAAGTAATTAAAATTTACCACCCATTAAATATAGAATATTGTCATCTACAACACCTGAGTCAATGCATTTCAAGCAACAATCAATCTGTAGACAATATAATTTTAAAAACAGTAACAGATTTCATAAAAATCTGGTCAATCAGGCTATGTCATTTGGGACTGTTAAATGCAACTGTAGCTCAAAATAATAAAATTTTTAGTCATTAGTGTTTTCAAGCATATCCATTCTCATCCAAGATTTTGTGATTCCAGAGAAAATCTAATTATTATTTTTTGTTATTCACTATTTAGGTGAAACCATCAACATGGTGAAGTGAATTGGTATACAAAGTTTGGAAATGAAATGCATATGGAATGAAATATAATGACAAACCCTCTCAGTGTTTAAAACATTCAGTCTGGTAAGACTGTCTTTTCTTGAAATCATTGTTTAGAAATGACTCTTCCTTTTAGCATGTGATTAAACATTGTCAGACTTTAAAGACAAAGAATGAGACTCAGTGGAAAATGTTCAAAACAGTGGATGTGTGGGTTGTCAATGGTCAACCATGCCTTTTCTTGTGGCTTTGATAGATGCCCTAGATTGCCATGACATTGGCTATGCCCAAACCTTGCTAGGTACCAAGGAGTGTGTGTGTGTGTGTGTGTAGGGAGTAGTTTTAAAAGTTTGGGAATATACACTTTATGATTTCTATGTAATAAGTCATATTATCTTGCTCAGTGGAAATTTCATACAGGAGGAAAAAAATCAGAATTTAGATATTACCTAAATTGTTATTCATGTTGGCTTGTTCCTGGCAGTTATCAGAATATTCTAGGACATGTTTTTCTCTGGTCTTAGAAACATGCATAGGTACCCTCTCGTAAAGACAGTTTTGTACACAGAGTCACCCCTGGAACACTCAAATTACTTCATATATTTTTTTGGAGATAATGTAGCATGGTAGAAAAAGCACAACGCTGGACTAAGAAGACCTGAATTTGGATCCAAGCTCTATCATTTAATACTTGTGTGAATTTAGATTTGTCATTTGTCTCCTTGAATTGAAGTTGCCTCCTCTATAACATGGAGATAGATTTTTTAGTTTTCTTCAATCTTATAATAAGATTTAGTAATAATACATACAAGAACCAAGCATATAGTGAAGAATCAATTATTTCTCTGTTATATTTATTACTTGAAAAAGAAAGGCCAGTTTTTTGTGTGGATCTTGAATGGTTGTCACACTGGTCACAGGAATATTCCTACATATAACCTCCTCCTCCTCCTGGGATATTAGGAAATCTTTTCTGATTCGTGCCCAACTACCACTTTGGATTTCATTTATTATCTCTTTCTATACGAGTATGAGTATGTATTTGTGTTTAATAACCATCAATCTTTTATTTTTTACTTAACTAGAGAAAAAAAGATACTGCTTCTTTAAATAGTATAAGACACCTGATCATATATTGATAGAACAGTTATGGAGCCTATCATAGATCTCAATATTTAAACTTTGAGAATATTTGCAAATTCAAATACATTTTTATAACATTTCAAATACATCTATTAAATCAATTATTCTCAAATATTTTCTTGTTTGGACCCAACATACTATTCTTCCTCCCCTAAAATTACCTTGAAATATTATTTCTGAAGGAAAAATGAGTAACAAATGTCAGCCAATTCTATTCCCATGCATGTGAATTACTCCCAGGAAAGATTAATACTTTTTTTTATTAGAGTTTCATGGACTTATAGCCCAGTCTTGGAATATGTGGAATTTGATAACCAAGTAAACTTTTCCTCTTTCTTCATTAGTACAGAACATGCATCCTCTACTTCTCCCCAATGCCTTATGCCACATTTCATTTAGAAAACCTTATAGGATTTAGGCAATCTTATAGGAACAATTTCCATCAAATGATGAAAGTGATGAAACCACCTCCATCAAAATATTTTTCCAACAACCTGCATGTAACCAACATTCTCAGCGTTCTCTCATATTATAATGGAACATATACACTTCCATCCCCACCTCTTCATTGAACCTGCTTTTGTTAAGGCAACCGATAACTACCATATTGCTAAATCCAATGGTTATTTCCTTCTATCCTCATGCTATTTGAACTTTCATAATCTTTGACATACTTTCTTCCTTTGATGTCTTTCTTTTTTTAGTTGTCCTCCTTTATTCAGTCTCTAAATAAATATTGAAGTACCCTAATGTTCCATCCTGGGCAGTCCTCTTTTTAAAAAAAATATATCCATTTTCTTAAGGGAATCTCATATAGTTCTGTGACTTTGAAGAATTATCCATACACTGATCATTCCAAATATGTATCCCCAGCATCGATATAACTCTTGACCTCCAGACTTATATATACAACAGTCCATTTGACATCTTCACTGTGATGTCAGATGGGCAGCTTAAACCTAGCAGGTCTACAGAAGAATTTTAGATTCAGATTTCTCACCTAATCTTCCTTCCTGATAGCTGTTGATGGAAGCACATCCACCATGGTGTTCATGCAAAATCCCAATTCAATGTTCATTTCTCTCTTTCTTTCCCTGTACATACAACAGTCTAACAGGACACCTGGTACTGCTGTCTCCAAATATTTCATGATCTTCACTTCTACTTTATATTTCCAATTATATAATCAATTACTATCCCCCGTATTTTTGGCTTCCACCCTTTTCCAACTCCAATTCATTATTTACATAGCAATCAGAGTAAACTTTTTAAAACATGAAGCAAATCATGTAACTGTACTACATAATGCCTTCCAGTGGCTTCCAATTGCACTTAAAAAATGAAAACCTTTTACTGTGTCCTACTTTTCTAAGCTCATTTATCCTTTCCTGTCTTATAGATAGACCAACATCTTTTTTTGTTGTTGTTGTTTCTAGAAAAAGACAAATGAATTCTAATATCAGATCACTTGGCCTGGTGAGTCTCTTTCTAATCTTTGCATGACTGATTCATCTCATCACTGAAGATTCAACTCAAAGGTCACCTCCTTTCCATAGAAAGGATGTCTATCAATATCGACTTAAAATACACTCCCCCTACATATAAACATTACTATCTATCACATAATCCTTGTTTATTTTTTTGAGTGGAATTTAGTAACAGCTGAAATTAATTTGTTAATTTATTTGTGAGAAATACACTGAGGGATAGGGTGGAAGACATGGCCCATGGAAGGTGTGGGCCTCAACAAAAGGCACCACTCACTATTTCATAAATCACAGAATTTCTCAGGTAGCCCCTAAAACCCATGAAGAACCAAAATGGCCTTCCCTGATGATTCTTTTAGCCAGTTTAAGGACACACAGACATCCTGACATTTCAGTCAATCATCTTGTCCAAGGGGGTGAAAAGCAAACAAAACTAAACAAGACTATTCTATACATGTCTGTGGTTTTCTTTTATAAATACTGTCTTTTCATTTGTTAAGAGAGAAGATCTATAAGAGGATTGATCTTCCTCAGATTCAAGTATCAACCCTAACTAAATGTTTCTGAGTTATTCTTTGACACCTAATTGGGGAGGTCCTACCAAAATTTGCATCCCTAAGTCTGTTCTCTAGGGCTGACCAAACCACACAGTCTGGTGGTCCTCTGATGAATCTCATATACAGTGATCAAACTCTTTGGACCTTATACACAGAATATGGGTCTTGAGCAAGTCTGATTAATTTTTTTGACACAGCCATTTTATACCTTCTGTTAGAAGCAGTAACCTTGGGAATCTTCATGTGTGTCCTCTGACCATCAGGTTACTGTTATTAAGGGAATCTGGTCTTGTCTGAGACAACTTTCTGTTGTCTGTATTTGCTGACACCTGTGAAGATAGAAGGAAAGAAATGAGGTTGGAAGATTCTCAGACAGCAGTTCAATTCTAGGAAAGCTTTATCATGCTGGAGGCCAGAGTCATCAATTAGAAGAGTCATATATCCAGTAGTAATGGACCAGCACCAATAACCCTGCTGTGCTCAGACAAGCTGGAAGCAGCCTGTGGGAAGCGTGACCTCTATAAATGCTGCAGTAGATTCAAAGGAGCACCTAGATGGTAGTGAAAAATTCTCAGTCATCTGGGCTTCTACCTATGGAATTCTTTTATTGTCTGCTTCCTATATAAATAATAAAAATTAAGAGCTACATTACTTTCTTTTCCTAAAGTTAATTTTTTGACCACTTAACAGCTGTTCAAAATTCAAGTATTTCCCATCCTGACCTGGCTGACATTTCCCTGGACACCCCTGATAGGTATTTTTTGTAGACTTGCTGGGTCATAAAAGATATATGTTTAGCTCTCAAAGATAATGTTAAATAGTTTTCTTAAGTAGTTTAACCAATTACCACCCTCATCAGCAATGTATGAAATTTCCATTTTAACCCACATCTTTAACAACACTTGGTGCATTCTGTCTTTGAAATATAAGGTATTCTAGAAGATATGTAAAGATATTTAATTGGCCTTTTAACAATTGTCCATTTCCCTACTATTTTGGGAATTTTTAATTCAATTGTCTTTCTTATTGATTTGTATGAGTTCTCTATATATATTCCAGATATGACTTCTTTGTTGTATATATGTTTTGAGAATATTCTCCATTCCTTTTTTAAAATAAAGATTTTTTTTAGAGAAGTTTTAGATTCACAGTAAAATTGAGGGGAAGGTACAAAGAGCTCCTATATACCCCCTATTCCCACACATGCACAGCCTCTCCCATTATCAGTGTTCCCCACCAGAATGGAACATTTGTTACAATTGATGTACCTACATTGACACATTGTAATTACCCAAAGTTCATAGTTTACATTACTGTTTTTCTTCCTGCTGTAAATTCTATGGGTCTGAACACATGTATAATGACATGTTCCCATCACTAAAGTATCATGCAGAGTATTTTCACTGCTCTAAAAAGATCCTCTGTGCACCATCTATTTATCCTTCCCTCCCCCAATTCTTGGCAACCACTGATCTTTTTACTGTTTTCATAGTTTTGCCTTTTCCAGAATGTCATATAGTTGAAATCATACACTATGTAACCTTTTCAGATTGTTTCCTTTCATTTAGTGATATGCATTTCGGGTTCCTTCATGTCTTATCATGAATTGATTGTTCATTTCTTTTTAACCCTTAATAATATTCCATTGTCTGGATGTACCACACTTCATTTATCCATTGCCTACTGAAGGACATCTTGGTTCCTTCCAAGTTTTGGCAATTATGAGTAAAGCTGCTATAAACATCCACATACGGATTTTTGTTAAGACCTAAATTTTCGACTCCTTTGGGTAAATATCAATTAGTATGATTACTAGATTGTATGCTAAGAGTATATTTAATTTTATAAGAAAACTGCCACACCATCTTCCAAAGTGGCTGTACTATTTTGCATTCCTACCAGCAATGAATAGGAGTTCTTGTTGTCCCCTAACCTTACAGTCATTTGGTGTTCTGGATTTTGGCCATTCTAATGGGTATATAGTGTATCTCATTGATTTAATTTGTATTTCCCTAATGACATATGATATGGAGCATCTTTTCATATACTTTTTGTTATCTGTATATCTTCCTTGGTGAGATTTTAAAAATTGGATTGTTTATTTTCTTTTGTTGGGTTTTAAGAATTCTTTTTGTATTTTGGATAACAGTGCTTTACTGGATGTGTTTTTGGCAAATATTTTCTCCCAGTCTGTGGCTTGTCTTATTCTCTTCACCTTATCTTTCACAGAATAGAAGTTTTTAGTTTTTTTTGGTTTTGTATTATTTTTTAAAGATTTACTGATTTCTTTGAGAGAGTGAGAGAGAGAGAGAGAGAGCACCAGTGGGAGAGGGAGGGAGAATCTGAAGCAGACTCCACACCGAGCACGGAGCCTGACTCAGGGCTCAATCTCATGACCCTGAGATCACAACTTGAGCCAAAACAAACAATTGGATGCTTAACTGACTGCCATACCCAGGCACCCCTAGAAGTTTTAGGTTTTAATGAAGTCCAATTTATCAAATATTTCTTTCATGCATTTTGTTTTTGGTGTTATAGCTTAAAAGCCATCACCATCCCCAAGGTCATCTAAGTTTTCTCCTGTGTTATTTTCTAGGAGTTTTATAGTTTTGTGTTTTACATTAGGTTTATGATCCATTTTGAGTTAATTTTTTGAAGGATGTCAGGTCTGTGTCTAGATTCATTTTTTTTCTCGTATCTAGTTGTTCCAGCACCATTTGTTGAAAGAGTATTCTTGCTCAATTGTAATGTTTTTTCTCCTTTGTCCTTTGTAAAAGAACAGCTGACTATTAATGTGGGTCAATTTCTGGGCTCTTGATTTTGATTAATTCATCTATTTGTGTATTTTTTGCCAATACCACGCTATCTTGATTACTGTAGCTTTATTGTTAAGTCTTGAAGTTGAACAGCATCAGTCCTCCAACTTTGTTCTTCTTCTCTAATATTGTGTTAGCTATTCTGGGTCTTTGCTTGTACATATAAACTTTTTGTCTATATCCACAAAATAATGTGCCGGATTTTGATCAGGATTGCACTGAATGTATAGACAAGTTAGGAAGAACTGGCATCTTGATGACATTGAGTCTTCCTATCCATAAACATGGAGAATATCTCCATTTATTTAGATCCTATTAGATTTTGTTCATCACATTTTTGTAGTTTTCCTCATATAGATGTTGTACATATTTTTTAAGGTTCATATCTATTTCCTTTCTAGGGTGCTAATGTAAATGGTATTGTTTTAAATTTCAAATTCTACTTATTCATTGCCGGTATGTAGGAAAGTGTTTTGCTTTTGTATATTAAACTTGTATTCTGTAACCTTGGTATAATCATTGATTAGTTTGAGGAGTTTTTTTGGTCCATTCTTTCAAATTTTCTACATAGATGATCATGTCATCTGTAAAAACAAAACAAAACAGTTTTATTTGTTGCTTCTCAATCTGTACAGTTTTACTTCCTATTGTTGTCTTATTGCATTAGTTAGAACTTCCAGTATGATGTTGAAAAGAAGTGGTAAAAGGGGACACCCTTGTCTTGTACCTAATCTTAGTAGAAAAGCCTTGAGTTTCTCATCATTAAGAATGTTTGGATATTAGCTAAAGGATTTTGTAGATATTCTTTGTCAAATTGGGCAAGTTCCCCTCTATTCCTAGTATACTGAGAATCTTTTTTTATTAATGAGTATTGGGATTTTGTCAAATGCTTTTCCTGCATCTATTGATATGATCATGTGGGTTTTTTTTTTAGCTTGTTGATGTAATTGATTATAATAATTGATTTTTAAATGTTGAAACAACTTTGAATACTTGGGATAAATTCCACTTGGTTATGGTGTACAATTCTTTTATACATCGTTGGATTCAATTTGGTAACATTTTGTTGAGGATTTTAGCATCTGTGTTCACAAGAGATTGGTCTATGGTTTTCTTTTCTTGTAATGTCTTTGTGTGGTTTTGTTATTAGGGTAATAATGATGGCCTCATTAAATGAGTTAGGGATATTCCCTCTATTTTTACTTTTATTATTGCTTCCTAACATAATTCTATTGTTCAACTTTTGAGTGCAAAAGGATTTTGTATATTCATATATTCTTGTTCCTTTGACTTGTTAGGTTATTATTAAGAAGTGTCCCTCTTTATCTCTAATAAACAAGGTCAATATCTGACTTTAAAATTTACTTTGTTATTATAATAACTACATTTATAGGTATGCATGTGTTACAACAGCTACATCTTTGGGTCTGTTGTGTTTTGGGGGGCATCCCTTTAATTTTAAATTTTTTTGTTTCATTATATTTAGTGTGTCTCTTGTAATAGCATGTAGGTTTTTTTTTAAAGCTCAATCTGACAACCTTAGTTTTTTACTTGGAGTTTTTACATTTAATGTAATTAGTTAAATAGTTGGGCTTAAATATATCTACTGTCTGATTATTTTTTGTTTGGCCTATATGCTCAATTTCTTTTTTTGTTTGCCTTCTTTGGAGTTAATGAAATATACGTATATTAACATTTCATTTTTTACCCTCCATTAAATTATCAGTTACATATCATCTTTCTTCTTTCTTTGTAGTTATCTATCCTAAGTTATAGCATGTGTCCTTCTTTCATGAGCATATAAAACAAATTAGTATTGGGGTGCCTGGGTGGCTCAGTCGTTAAGCGTCTGCCTTCGGCTCAGGTCATGATCCCAGGGTCCTGGGATCGAGCCCCGCATCGGGCTCCCTGCTCAGCGGGAAGCTTGCTTCTCCCTCTCCTACTCCCCCTGCTTGTGCTCTCTCTCTCGCTGTGTCTCTCTCTGTCAAATAAATAAGTAAAATCTTAAAAAAACCCAAAAAAACAAATTAGTATTTTTACTATTTCCTGATATTGCTAGAGCCTAACAACCTTTTAACACATTTTCTCCTCTTCCTATCTTTTGTGTCATTGTGTTGTACATGTTTATTATATAGTTTTACAGGCCAGGTCTCTATCTTCTAGTGCTACGTAGTGTCAGAATTTGGGAAGTATATTTAAATGGAGACTGATCCTTACACTTCCTTCCCTGAAATGTCTTTATTTTCTTCATTTTTTAAAGATTTATCTATTTATTTGAGAGAGAGCTAGTGGGGGTAGAGCAGAGGGAAAGAATCTCAATCAGACTCCCTCTGACTGTGGAGCCAGATGTGGAGCTCAATGTGGGGCTCGATCTCACAACCCTGAGATCATGACCTGAGCCAAAATCAAGAGTCAGCCACCCAACTGGACTGAACCACTCAGGCACCCCAAAATGTCTTTATTTTTTAGCGCACAAGGTTGTATGCTTTTGTTGTGACTTCCCAGGCTCTTGCCCATGACCAGAAGTCAGTAAATGACTCACAGAAAAAATCTGTCTTGTGCCACATTTCCAATTTATCACACCAGTGCCTTGAAATTGTAAGAGCTTTGCTCTTTTTCCCTTTAGATTATTTTACCACATCACAATATATTCCCACTAGAAATTTAATTCTGTGATTCATTAAAAGGCCTACAGAGCCAGACAACCTCTGGGCGTAGACGCTACCCAAGAACGTATTGATAAACAAGATGACGTCAGTGCCAAACAGCTACTTAGCTTTTTCCCAAGACCTTCAGATCGAGATCCCTGTTCAGAATACTGTGGCTTTTCTTGTTCATATATTTTTCTCCCACCTCTTGATACAATCTTTCTTTTGTAATAAACAGTTTAAATGACTAACCTGGTCCCTTTTGGCCTACATTTGGGTGAATATGAAATGGTCTAATGTTTCTCAAGATGTGTGTAATTATCCTCACAGTTCTTGCCTTTTTCTACCGTTTAATATCTAGATGCTTTGATGTTATTACACAGCCATTATCTCTGACAAACATCCAGCTGATACAACTTCAAAATGAAAACAAAGTCTCATATCACAGTTCTTCTTGGAGTTGAGGTTGAAGAAAATAGTTATAAAATAGTCTTACTGTGGGAAATGGTACAAATCTGAGCTGAATAAAGCAGAAGCATGTAGGGAAAGCAATAGCAACCATCACACTGAGAAGAGGACATTTCTTCCATCTCAGAGGCAAAACTGCAAGGTTTATTGGGAAATTCATCAATAACTGTAAGTGCCTTTTCTGATAATTTAGCTTCTTTAAAGGCAAAGTGTTCTTCCCAGTAGCTTTCAGTCAATCAGCATATCCAAGAGTGGAAAAGACTATGGAATATAGTTTTATAGAGTATCTGTAGATTTAGCTATTATAAACACTGCTTTTTTGTTTGGAGAGATAATCTTTATATGATTAATCTTCAGATATGAGTAAATAAATATTGGTCATGTTCTAGCTAATGTCTTGAAAATACTCCTTGAAATTTATTTAATTTTTAGCCTTTCTTTATAGAATATAAACTGAGAGAACAGGAAACAAGACTGTCTTGCTGACTGTTTTAATTCCTAATACATGATACATGCTCAGTAAATATTTGTCAAATAAATGAATGCAAATATGAATTAGCAAGCAATATAATCTCAGAAAACTCACTTAAATTTCTCTGATATGAACAATCAGAGAACCGACTTGGTATTTTGTAATTGCTTTTCCATTTATTAAAAACATATATTTTATGAGCTATAGCCAGGAAATTTCAGTTTTTTAAAGATTTTCAAATCTAAACTTTTCAACAGTCATATGAATATCTCTTTTCCCTACTGTACCTTCAGGATTTAACTTAAAAAAATTGATTTAAAGACAATTTACAGGGACTCCTAACTGGCTCAGTCAGTAGAGCATGTGACTCTTGATCTTGGGATTGTTAGATTGAGCCCCACATTGGGGGGAGAGATTACTTAAAAATAAAATATTAGAAAAAAATAAAGACAATTTACATATAATAATATTTAATTATAAGCAATTTTTAATTACAAGCACATTACTAATGACTGACTATTATAGTTCCTGACATATAAGATATGCTAATGTGAATAAGTTATATTTTGTTGGTAAAAACTAACCACCACTTCCCCACTCCACCATGAGCCTTTGGTTACTCAAGGGCCAAAACTTACCCTTTTTCTCCAAACAGAATAATTCATGAAGTCAAATGCACAAATTTTGAATATAACAAATACCTATGAGTTTGCTTTTATAATTATTATAATTATTATAATATATGTTATAATAAGGAAATATATAGCACCCAGAATATGTTGGCTGTTCTAACACAAAATTAGTAAAATCCATATTTATGCATCTATGTAATAGAGTAGATTGATAGACTCGCTTGAGTATAACTAGTTCAGGAAAGAAAATCTATTAGTTGGTAACTTTTTAAACATAAATGTTTGCAGTTAAAGAGTTGAAACCACTCTGTACTGGGGTAGAGCACAAATGTCAGATCTGAAAGATTTCTAGTATTCCACAATGGATATACACAACAATCAAAAATGTAAACACAGCTTCAGTGAAGAGAACAAAAGAAACCCACACCATCTAGGTTGGGCTGAGTAGAGATTATACCCATACTTCTAATTTAATGCTGATGAGAATTAGAATACAAAGTCATCGAAATAGGCTGGTATGTCTTCTTTTTTTTTTTTTTTAATGTGTTATGAAAAAAATAGTTCTGAAACAATATAAATTCACATTAACAATTTACTTAAACTCAGCAATGCATCCCCCAATTTTATGCAGCTAAGAGATTTAGACTTCAGGCAGAGGATGATCTATTAATGTAAGTCTAGGTTTATAGAACTATGTGAAAAATATTAATAGCCAACTCATTTTTTCCTATGTAGTTGTAGCTATTAACCAGGAAAATATACATATGAGGCCAGAATCAAATATATCTCACATTTCCTGTTTTGCATAATTTTTGTTTAATTAAGAAAATTCAGGTGGGGCGCCTGGGTGGCTCAGTTGGTTAAGCGACTGCCTTCAGCTCAGGTCATGATCCTGGAGTCCCGGGATCGAGTCCCACATCAGCCTCCCTGCTCAGTGGAGAGTCTGCTTCTCCCTCTGACCCTCCTCCCTCCCCTGCTCTCTGTCTCTCATTCTCTCTCTCTCAAATAAATAAATAAAATCTTAAAAAAAAAAAAAAGAAAATTCAGGTGGATATATTCATGATAACATTCTCAGGTTTTAAATTAATGTCCTCACAATCAACATTTATAATAACAGATTCCACATGAATGATAGTCTAACCTTTATGCAACCTTCATATTTTTTTTCTTAATAAGAGACCAGAATATCTTTATCCTTACAAAAATCTTTATCTGGCCTATGTTGGTCACAAAATATCTCCTCCTTTTTCTCTTTGGCTCATGCTTCATCACAAAATTTTGAATTTATAGAATGAAAATCATTAATTAAATGTGGAGGTATGAAATTTTGGGGAAGACTGACTCTATCAAATAACTATTCAGGAAATGGTTTTTATAGAATATATAGACTATTTTTTATTCGATTAATATTTTATTTTATTAATATTTTTTATTCTCTATATATCATTTACTATGACACAGTTTGGAATATAAAGAGTATCCACTCATTTTCATCCCTGTGGAAATTCATAATACCTATGATGACAGTCCAACTAACAGAATCCTGCTTCTTTGTGCAAAGAATAGCTAAAGCCAGGGGTTTAGGTGCAGTTGATGCCATTGGGATATTGCATGGACCATTCTGACCGTTCACAGGGATTTCCACACTAATATTTACATTAACTAGCCACTTGATAATTTTTATTGACTATGAATCTGATGTCTTTTTTTTAGGCAAGGTACTTTTGGGGCATAGAGTGTAATAACGTGCCACTCTTAGGCATGAGGATACAATATGCATGAGCAAACACTAACTTTAGTAGATATAATTGTGAGTGGAATCTTTGCAGAGTTCAGGCAGTGTTTAGAGTTCTCTAAAAGTGGTTTGCACATAAGAAATTGACAAACAAATAAATCCCTTGCTTGGAATTAGGTTGCTGGCTTAAATAACTGGATGAATGATGGTGCCGGTTATGCCGGTTACTGGAAGTAAGAATATAAGATGACAAGATTTGAAGAATAATATCGTGAGTACAGTTTTGGACATGTAGTGTTTGTAGTACATTTGAGACTTTCATGAGATGTCAAGGAGGGAAGTGAATACATGTGTCTGAAAAATAGGGGTGAGATGTATATTGAAGATAATACTTTGGCTACAGTATAGATCATATTTGAAGTCATGGACATGGTTAAAATTGCTCAGAGAATGACGATAAAGAGAAAGAGCAGAGAGAATTGAAGAATTCCATCATTTAAAGAATCATTAAAGACATGGTAGAGAAAGATGATGTAAGGAGACAGAAAAAGCCACCACAGAGGTGTAGAGAAAACTAGGAGTATATAGAGACACAAAAAGTAAGAACAGAGAGTGTTTCAAGCAGAAAGATAAGTTATTTGTGAATAATGATGTGGAGAGTTCAAACAAGATAAATAATGAACTATGTCCTTGGATATAAAATGACAGTCTTAGCTATGATTGTTTCAGTAGAATTGTAGGAGTAGAAGCAGAACTTGAGGGCATTGAGAGGGCAATGCTGAGGACACTGAGGCAATAAATATAGGGAAACTCTTAAAGTTTTATGCTAGGGATGTTTTTAGTTGGGCCTGGAATAGTATGAGGAGTTTAATGAGTAATTTTTGAACTTGGGATCTCAAGCAGTAAATGCAGATTAGTAGTTTCCATATGAGAGGAAGAATTTTTAGTACACTCAAGAGACAGGTTGTCAGAAGTGCATGTTTCCTTTAAAAAGCAAAAGATGATGGAATAAAGAAAAAATAGAGGAATTGCCTTTAGGACAAGAAACCTTTGTTTTTTAGTAACTAGAGAAGAAAATTTAGATCCAAACAGAACAGTAGTTCTCAAGTTTTCCTGCAATATTTTCCCTCCCAAATAATCATAAAATCCAGGTATAAAATGAACAAGTCCTAAACTAAAACATTAGTCTGGGGGCATAGAAGAGGGAATAGACTAGTGAGACAGTAAGAGGTAGAATTTGATGATCAAGTAAATGAGTGTCAGAAATATTAAATAATCAGGAAGAGTTTGTTTTGGTAAACACTATATTCTGGCCTGGAAGACCTTATGTCTTCAAACAGATGCTAATGTTTAAATTCAGTGGTATGGAATGCAAAGTCATTTGTAAAATGCTCCTTCTCACTTTCCCTCTTATCCTCCTTTATGCCTAGGTTCTATGCTCCAGTTAGTTGTACAGATGCTTTTGCTATCCCTTGAATATACCATGGTTTACCATGGTTTATTGTCTTCTTTTAAATTACCTGTGATTCCTCACCCTTATCCAACCAGAGTTAAGAGCTCTCACTTTCTGGTAGCCAATCACCTCTAGTACCTTATTTTTTAATTGTTATAATTTCTTAAAAGATGTATTTATAATTTCTTTTTTTCCCCATTCCTTCTTGTAGATATGCTCTCCTAGTTTATTTAATTTGGGCATCTATCCCCAGTACCTAACAAAAAGTAGCCACTCAGTAAAATTGTTTCTTAAGCAAGTAAATAAATAGATAAAGTCTGGATCCATAGATACTGTAAAAAGTACAATTTCATACCATTTAAAGAAAAGCAAAGTCCTTAATCTTGTCTAAGTCAAACTCCTCAATGGACAAGTGAAAAATGTAAGCCAAAGTAGATGAAATACATTCTTCAAGTCATACAGTAAATTTGTGGTAAAGCAAGAAAACAAACTCAGGTCTCCTGCTTTCTAGGTTGGTTCTCAAACTAGAATATCATACTACTCTTTATGTGCCCTCCCTCACTGTAGTTGACAACCAATTGAAATATCTTCTCTTATACTATCAGGCTCTCAGATATTCCCAGAAGAATAGTATATCTCTGACGATGCTTTGGATCTCTGAGCCCAGTTCAAGTTCAGCAAGAAACTTTTGCCATATTGATAGGCATAAAATAATTTTCTTGGATGTGGCTGAGTTTATACTTATATCCCAAGTTCCCAGAAAACACAATCCAATTCATGATATTACTACTCTTTATTGAGCTTTTGCTATGTGCTAAGCACTAGAATTACTCCTTTAAAAAGATTTCATTCATGTATTCTCCAATAGGCTACCCATGAAAAGCAGTTAGAAGTTTATTTTGTTGCAGCTATTTTATTTTTATAATAGAACAAACCTCATGTTAGGATCAATCCCACTATTTTGGAAATATTAATTTCACCTATTTCATTTTGGTCACACAATGAAATTAATCTAGACATAGGCAAACAAAGGACTGGCTATTGACACAGGCTGATAAATGATATCCAGCATCCATCAACATAGATTTTAAATAAAAATTTATTATTGAATCAGTCAGTGTTCTTTGGTTTAACTCAACAGAATCCAACTCTAGTCACTTAAGAAAAAAATAATGTCATTGTAAGGTTTGTTGTTTTTCATAGGAAAAAAAAGATAAGTCAAAGAAGAATGTCTCTGAAAGGTTAGCAACCATGATGACTCCGGGGGTAGGGAGGTAGGGTGGTGGCTCGTGAGTCAGTTGCCACCAGAATAAATCATGTCCAGCCATTCTCTATCCTGGAATCACTTTGCTCATTATTCCTATTCCTGGAAGAAATAGGAATTCCTATTCCTGGAAGAAAGCATCATTTTGGCTTAGTTTGGGCCAGATGCCCAAAGGAGGACAAAGCTCTTCAGCTGATAATCTCAACAGCCTTCCTTGAAATAAGATGCCAGTAATTCCTCAGAGTAAATATTGAGGTAAATAACAGCACCTCATCACACCAAGGGATATGGATGTTGGCCAGGCATAAACAACTGTGGTGATAATGATAACGATAATGGCATTTCGTGATAAATTTTCACAATAACAAGTAACCATTCCTCCTGATAATGGAACCCCATTTACTCAATTTATCAAGGAAAAGAATGGCTTTATTATAGAGTCCACTCATTCTATTCAAATATTTTGGGCAGTCAATCAGTATCTTCTAATAATTACTTAACCTTTAATTATAGAGATATGTTAAACTTTGGCTTCACAGGAAACTCATACATTGTGTGTGTTAGAAGGAACAAATGTTCTACAAAGATGACACCAAAGTGAGGAAATTCAAATTACCCAAAGATAAGGTTATTACATTATCAATCTACAGAATCTATAATCTGTAATTCCAGACAAGTGGAAAGTACTCTGTAAAGTAACATCATAGGCAAGTGGTAGGAAATATTCATTGCTGTGGACAAAAAATTTTTCAGAAAATAAGTAGCGGATTAACCCAATTTTTCAAGAGAAAAAAATCAAATCAAATATTATCTAAATATTATCTAAATATATTATTTAGAAATAAATAGACTAGGTTTAATTGTAGCAGCCCTAGAGTTAGACTACCTGGGCCTGAAACCCACATCTACCCAGGTCCATCATTTTGACTCCTGGCGGGTTACTGAGTCTTTATTTATAAAACAAAACAACTTCCTTTATAAAGATTTTTGAGTATTGAAAGATAGTATATGTAGAACATTTTTAGAAGAGAACTTATCCAGAAGTGCTCGATAAATGAGTTTTTAGCTATATTGTAAACATCTGACTTAAGTTTACCAAAGTCAGTACTGCCTCTGATCTTAGAGCATGGTTAGCATAATATACACACTCTACTACAGAAAGTGATTGCTGACTGACAGGACACATTTTCAGCTCTCACCCCCAGTGCCCAGTAGGTTTTCTTGAATCTTCATCTCTCTCATCTCTCTATTTCTGTCTCCATCTATCTCTCTATAAAGCTGACATATAATAACTACATATTTACAACTTTATTATTAAAGTCTAATATCCATATTGCTTTGATTTTCTGTAGGAATTTCTCTTTCCATTTTCAAGGTAGATGTATGGCCCAATAAATAGGAAATTAGAAAGATTGTAACATTAAACTTCACTTAGAAAGTCTTTTTTGCTGCACTCATTAAGTCAATATTCTGCCTCTGAACACTTTGTGCTCATGACTAACCCCTTTCAGCTTCAGCAAAACACATCTTTACATCTCTTATACTCCATTCTTGTATCAAAAGTCCACCGAGACCAAATATATTGATCTTTTGGTTTGGGCCATGGCCAACGTAGGAGAGAGTTGCTGTTTCAGAGTAGGGAGAGGGCTTGAATGGTGGAAACGCTTCACACAAAGAGACAAATTAATTACCTCATCAAATTTCCCTTTTGCGATACCATGAGAGCAAAAAATTATTGGTTAAAGTATCTTTTTTGTTTTTTTCTCAGTAAGGCTGAGATACTATTTTCTGGCTTCTCATGTTTTAATTCATGATCCTGGAGATAATCATCACACTTGCATAAATCTTAAAGCTATTACTTTTAAACTTCCAAATATCTACATCTTAGACATAACTGTGAAACTTGAGAACTCTATTATCAAATAGACATCGAGGGCGCCTGGGTGGCTCAGATGGTTAAGCGTCTGCCTTCGGCTCAGGTCATGATCTCAGGGTCCTGGGATCGAGTCCCGCATCAGGTTCCCTGCTCAGTGCAGAGCCTGCTTCTCCCTCTCCCTCTGCCACTCCCTCTGCTTGTGCTCTTCTGTCTATCTCTGTGTCAAATAAATAAAAATCTTAAAAAAAAAAAAAAAAGCAAATAGACATCGAATGTTAAATCCTTAGTTTTATTTTTTTTTAAGACTTTATTTATTTGAGGGAGAGAGAGAGCTCAAACGGAGGGAGCGGAGAGGAAGAGGGACAAGCAGACTTCCCACTGAGCAGGAAGCCTGCTGTGGATGCGTGGCTGGATCCCAGGACCCTGAGATCATGACCTGAGCCAAAGGCAGGCGCTTAACCAACTGAGCGACCCAGGCGCCCCTAAATCCCAAGTTTTATTTTATAAATTTAATTTAAAATTTCAAAACACAAATTTCAATTTCATCTCCGCTTAAGGAATTCTGATTTAAGTTGTGATATTTACTACTTAAAATTATCTTTTGAATATCTAAGAAAAAAAATTTATGACAGTGTGTTAGAAATTAATTTTATTTAAAATATATTTTGATTTCATTAATATAAGGTTATCAGCTAAAACTATTGCTGAAAAATTAAAAGCATAATTTTAAATATTTTCACTACATTTCTATTTAAGACTTTAAATCCTATCTATCAATAGTATACCAATTAGGTGAAAATATTGATTACATAAACATAACTGATTCTACTAGAATGAAGGCAATAAAAATAAAGGTTATTAAAATATATATAAAAAAGTCAATATTCTGAAACTTTAAAAGGCATTTTCCAAAAAGCTCTTCTTACTTTATACCTGGAAATTCTCACTTCTGAATATATACCTTCATATATCTGTAAGGCTTTCTCCCTCTGTTCCAGCCTTCCCCATTCATCCTAGCCCCAATACTCTCTGAATAGCCCATTTCTACCTGGTCCCACAATGTTAGGCACCTTTTACTTATCTTTTAATAGACCCTATCACATTGTTTTATAACAAGTTCTACAGACTTTTCTCCTCTGCTGGACTAAACTTCTTGGAGATTGATATCAGGACATATCCACTTTCTTATCTCAGCTTCTCACATCAAGCCTGGCACATGGTAGAAACTCAACCAAGGTTTGTTACATTAACACATAAATGAAAACTTTGGCAAAATAAGCAGCATTTCGAGACAAAAGTCCCTACTCCATTTTCAACCAGGAACTGTGGAAGTAGTGTTTATTCTTCATTCTTCTGGTCTATCTTTGCTCCTTAAATTACATTCCTACTTTTGGAATAACACTGTACCTTTCAAAGAAATGTATCTCATTCTTCGTTAAAGGAATTGGCTCAGGTTCTGTGAAAATTTCATTGCCCTATATAAATGTTTTAGGGACTTAGAAACAAAAAGATCCAGGCCTATGAAAAGTGTAATGAGTCCCAATATGGCCATTTGTGATGGGGATTTAACTGCTTTGTTTGTGAGCTTCAGCTAAGGAAACAGATTACCTTCATCATGTGCTAATACCCCAGAGTCGATCTAAACTCTGCTCCACTATGGAAAGGCATCCTGGGGACACTTGCAAACACTCTAAAGCTTAATCCTGTAAACCTGTCAGCTGGGGAACAAAAAAAATTATTGCTGGTGCCAAACTTCCACTCAACACTCTCCTTCCTTATACAGGACTTAAAACTAGTCAATAAACCATCATGGATGCATGTCAAAATTGAGATCCCATTTCCATAATAAACAAATACTTGCATAGGAAATATTGCCTATCAAATGTCTGAGAATTTAGGGAACAGCTGATATAAAATTAAAGAAAATATTTTTAAAACACATACTCCTTAGATTAAATTGTTCTAGTGTTACAAATGTCAGAATATTATTTAATTAATATTATTTTATCATGAAAACTTTCAGTGTATCTTGTGTTTCCCATAAATTCTCACTTCGCTTATTTTTGAAATCTGTCACTGTTTACTGGTGTTATTCCTCTATAACCTTTAAAAATTGTGAGAGCTCTATTTAAATGTTTGGTAAATATATTTCCCTCCTCTCTCCCACCACCAACACACAATACTAATACATTATGAAGACAGTAATTAGTATATATTAAGAATTAAACAAAATGTATATGATTTTAATATGTAAAATATAAGCCAAATATTAACTATGAAAGAAAACATTAAAAAATTTTTTCATATTTATTCAACAAATTTCCTAAAAGATTTTCCTTGAAGCAAAACAATTTAATTTTCTTTTTCATATTAATCTCAGTGGTTATAAACCTAATTAGCTTTATATGCTTCACATTTATTTGCATTTGAAATAAATTTAATCTTAGCATAACTTTTTGAAATCAAAATAAACTAAAAAGGTGTGAGTTTGATTAGTAGAACAAGAACAATAAAATATAATCATAGTGATGAGATGTTAATTGGTATCTGGGTGGTTTTATTCATAGTAACAATGGGAAATAATATTTCTGTGTACATTACTCTCCACCAACACTTTGCCATATAATTTATTATAATGTCAAATAAATTGCACATGTATTTTTTAAAAGCATAACTATACATGAACAGAATAAAAAGCCTGCTTTTTTTTTTTTTAAATAGAGAGGCAATGTTTATTTTGCCAAAATTTTCTCATCTTAAATTTTGAAGAAATTAGAAAGTTTTGAGGATTTTTATTTCTCAAAAATCCTGGTTAGGGTCTATTTGTATTTGGAGATTGACCAATTTTCTGAACAAGGTACACAGATAAATCCAAATGCACATAAAATTTTCTTGTCATAGAAATTGTTTAAATGATTATAGCATGGAGCAGTATTTTAGGTAAGGGTGTTCAGAAGGAATCTTGATTTGTCACTTTGTGTGTCAATATGCTAGTAGAAATTTTTAGCTATATCAAATTTATCCAAGAGTAAAACAGAGTTGGCATTAGCTAGTGATTTGTATTTCTACATAGCAAATTTAGGCAATTTCAGTGTGAATGGAGAATGAAAACATTTCCAGTCAGAATTATTCGATTTAACTGCCTGTATAATTTCAATTCCCCAGGTAACACTCAATTTTAAACATTGTTTATGATTTTATAAACTCTGCCTTAAATCTATTAAGAATACATGGAGAAAATCCACTAGAAATAAATAAACTTATCTAAGAAGCTATTCAGTAAAAGATGCTGTTTATTTTGTCTAAATAGTAATTGCAGTTATAATTTGGGTCCCCATGCTCATGTATTTATTTGTAACAATAAATAACAGGATGTTGCTAACTTTACATTTTATAGCAATATTATGGCATTGGTAATAATGTGATATAACAGCTACCATTTACTGAATATTTTTATGTTTCAGGCACTAGGATAAACACTGAAGTACATTATCACATTTTACACTCCTCCAAAATCCAAAAAAGCAGTCATTATCCCCAGTTGACAGATGACAAATCTGAAGCTTCAATTGGCTAACTAACTTGTCCAAGATTTCATAGTTAATCTGTGTGGGAAGTGGGATTTCAATAAAGGCTATTGTGTTGCCAAAGCTTATATTCTTTATAAAAATAATTTTAAAAATTTTAAAGTTGAAGTTATATTCAAATTTTATGAAAAAACATAAAAGTCAGAAAGTATGGGCCTGAATAAAGGTAACCACTGTTAAAAATTTAGTGCTTTTCTTTACACATATGAATACATATAAACATATTTTTGCTAAAATGGATCATGTGACAGTTGTGCTTTTGTCTTATTTCTACTTAAAAATTATTTTGATTACCTTTTATTGAAAGTACTTTTAAATTACGTTGTTCTTTCTCTTGGCAACCTAATAAAGTATTGCACAGATGGATCATGACTTAACTTGTACCTAGTTCATTGACATTTAGGTTCCTTTCATGTTTTCCCTTCTACAAAGAATAATTGTGTGTGTATGTGTGTGTGTATGCCTATTTGAGTATATCTGCCATAAATTTTTATTGGCAGTAAAGCTGGATCAAAGAGTTATACATACATTTAAAATCTTGATAAACGCTTCGAACTTGCCCTCCAAAATGATTAAATTAATATGCTCTCCAGAAGTTTTAAAAAATTTCTAGTCTTGTGCATGCTTTCTAATATTGTCTCTTTTTAATCTTGCCAAAAGTGAAGAATAATTGTTTGAAATCTGGTATTGTAGATTACTAATAATTTCCTAGTGTAGTTATTGTTTATTTTAGTTTCTGTATTTCCTTTCTGTATTGTTTAAGCTAGGTTATTTGTATTTGTAATTTTAATTGCTTTTGGTTTGCAAATGTTATTTCTGTTTGGATATTAGTCCTTTGCTTTTCATGTGCATTGCAAACATTCAACAAATTTTCTTCTTCTTTCGTAGGTAGTATTTTTTTTCTCTATGTAGAAATTTTGGGTAGTCAAACCTGTTTATATTTTCTGTTATAGCTTCTGTAGTCTGTGATAAAACTTAGGCCTTATCTAGTCTAAGATTATAAGTAAGATTTATCCCTCTTTTCCTCTGATACTTTTATGGTTTCATTTTTTTACATTATAAACATTATTCGTCTGGATTTTAGCAAGCTGTAAGCAATGAAGTTGTTCCTCAGTTTTATTTAAAAAAAAAAAAAGGCTAGTCAGTTGCCCCATCTCTGTAGATTTGATAGTTCATCTAGTCATACTGACTTAAAATGTCAGTTTCACCATTTTCAAAATCCCTGTATGAACTTTGAATTATTTTTATTTTTTATTGACATATA
Source organism: Mirounga angustirostris (assembly GCF_029215605.1). Classification (NCBI taxonomy): domain Eukaryota; kingdom Metazoa; phylum Chordata; class Mammalia; order Carnivora; family Phocidae; genus Mirounga; species Mirounga angustirostris. The sequence continues at coordinate 114,364,252 of NW_026991709.1, read as the reverse complement.
ATTGGCATATAATATTATATTAGTTTCAGGTGTACAGCATAATGATTCAATATTTCTTTATGTTATAAAATGATCACCACAATGACTAGTTAATATCCATCACCAGAGTTACAACTTTTCTCTCATGATGAGAACTTTTAAGATTTGCCTTATTAGCAACTTGCAAATATACAAAAGAATATCACTAACTATAGTCATCATGCTGTACATTACATATTTTGGCTTACTTATTTTACAACTGGAAGTTTGTACTTTTTGACCCCCTTCACCTATTTTGCTCATCCTCCAGCCCCTGCCTCTGGCAGTCATTCTATTCTTTATTTTAAGCTTCATTGATCTGCCTAAATATCTCTATGAAAAGACAACTTTAAAAATAGTTACATAATTAAGCAATTTGATATGGGTACTGAGTATTCTGGGCTGGGCATGAATAATTAGAAAAATACCAGCCTGCATTCCCACCAACCGTGTAGGAGGGTTCCCCTTTCTCCATACCCTTGCCAACATCTATTATTTTCCTGTGTTGTTAATTTTAACCATCCTGATACTACCCTACAATCTGGCAATTGCACTATTAGATATTTACACAAAGGATACAAAAGTATGTGCACCCTGATGTTTATAATAGGATTATCAACAATAGCCGAACTATGGAAAGAGCCCAAGTGTCCACCAACTGATGAATGGATAAAGAAGATATATATTACATCAACTATCCATTTATCTATCTATGTATCTATGTATCTATGTATCTATACACATACACACACACACACACAGGAATTTCACTCAGCCATCAAAAAGAATGAAAGCTTCCTATTTGCAATGATGCATATGAAGCTAGAGTGTATTATACTAAGTGAAATAAGACAAATACCATATGATCTTACTCATATGTGGAATTTAGGTAACAAAACAGAAGAACATGTTGGAAGGGGAAAAAAAGAGAGAAAGAGAGAGGGAGGCTAACCACAAGAGACTCTTAATGATAGAGAACAAACTGAGGGTTATTGATGGAGGAAGATGGGTCAGGGATAGGCTAAATGGGTGATGAGTATTAAGGAGGGCACTTGTTATGATGAGCACTGGGTGTTATATGTAAATAATGAATCACAATTCTCCTCCTGAAACCAATATTACATTATATGTTAACTAAGTAAAATTTAAATAAAAATTTGGAAGAAAAGAAATCCAATCTGATAAAAAAAAATACTAGCCATCTCCAACTGCTAGAGATATATGGATGCATCCTTCTTGAATCATTTGCTTATTAATAAAACACTATGTTTGAGGATAATTTGCCTTAAACACAATGCAAAATAAACTTCTATCATCTGTTAAAAATATAATTTAAATATAATGATATGTGTATTGCACTAACAAATGATAGTTGTTAGTTGTGGGTCTCAGTGAGGATTGGAAAGAAGCTCCTCCTTCTTATGCCCTATGCATTCTTGCCCCCATGTCCATCCCTGTTCCCCCTCCCCCCAGGAAGGAGCTCTAAGGAAACCTTGAGTGCAAGCTTAGTTTTAAAAACTATATTCAAATTACAGGAGATGTTTCTTTACATCAAGATCATTTACAAATTGGCAGCATAATAGGAGTCAATGAAGGTAAGACTGTGCTCCATTATTCAGAGTTTATAGAACTGATATGTGTCTGTCAAGCAAACCATATGAACTGTCCACATTCAAATTAAAAATAACAATGTGCCTTTTACTTTTGAAAATTATCTTCGCATTGATTTTGGTACTGATTTGTGAAAAGTCCAGATTGAGGGTATGAGATTTTTATTTTTATACAAAGAAGACTTGAATTTAAAAATTTGAGAATTTCTGATTTAAAATATTTCTTCCTCACCAAGGAGCAGAACAACTTCTTCGCTAAAAGCTTAAAAGAAAAAAATCTGTCCTCTATTCCATCTGCTGATGGGCCTTTTATCAGTTCTCCGAATTCTCTGAGTCCATTTTGTACTGTACCTTCAAAGAAGCGCTGTATTTTCAAACAGGACAGGAAAAAATTAAACTGCATTTCTAAAGATGCAGCTTTAGTAAGAGGAGTAGAAGTAACCTATCTCTAGGCAAATATCTCTTATTTCTCCTTGTGATGTGCTCTACCATGGTTTGTCTGTCTTTGCCTTTTATAGTCAACTGTGTGATAATATTATTGTGTGAGCCTCCAGGAAAAGAGCCAAGGGTCCAGCAGCTTGCATTAGGCCCAAGATCTAGAGTGAACCCAAATGAAAGGAGACCTTGCTGCACACTTAGTGCCTAATTCTCCAGAGCCCCACACAGGGATGTGAGGCTAAAGTCCCTGTGTAGTGAAATGTAGAATTTATCTGGTATATCCTTTGTCTATCTCCCTCCAGAACCAGTGGAAGGCAGCAAGGGCCAACTTGAGGGCTTGGAGATGTAGTAAACTCAACTATGTATCTAATACATTGCCCCTTCTTTGATAGTGGTATCCAGTGTTTATTTGTTTGTTTGTTTTCCTGGGGCACTGTCCCTTCCCAAGATCAACTTTTGTGTTTTGGGTGAACTGCACTTCATCTGCACTGCTTGGAAAAAAGAATCTGCCTACTATTTTGATGGACATGAATGTACAGAATGTGCAGGAAGCATTAGTTCAGAATTACCTAAAACCATCTCATGGAGCATAGATATGAAGTCAGAGGAATAATCCAAGAAATCAAGACAAACCAGGTCCTAGAAGTTTAATTGAATTCAGGAATCAACCCATACATAAAACACCATAGAGTTAAATTTTCTAATGAATAAATGTTTCTTTTTAAAGCCCCAGTTTGGGAATTCATGTGCCTCTAAAGACTCCTAACTAATATAGGAGGTACAAGATTATTGCCAAATATATTGCCATTTCAACAGGACTAGAAGGTGCATTTTCTTTCTTTTTGTTAATCTAGTATTTTCACAGATCAGGGATACTTTAGCTATTTCTCATCTCATGCTCGTTTATGATGAATTCAGTGTGTCTTGGGACTGGATCATTTATGTTAACTTTATGGAATTTTGAGAGTGCAACTATGGCTATTTAAGGCATTTCTAGACTGGATGAACATAATATTTATAATTTTGTGTGAATGCTGTATTAATTATTGCTCTATCAAATGGCCATTCCCTGTTCATCTGGGAATGACTGTTCTCATTAGAGCCTCCGTCTCTGTTCTTTCTCTTTTTAGTTTTTAGACATTTTCGATCTCTGTGCCTCCATGGCAGGAGAAATCTGTTACCTTTCGTAGGTTACTATCTCAACTTCATTCTAGGTAGAATGAAGTAAAAAACTCCCCACCTTGAAATTAGAGGTCTAGATGCAAATTAAACTCTGTTCATTATCTAACCTTAGATGAGAGATGGAAGATGGAAAGAAAGTGGAGGCCACACGTTACCAGCCGTGGCAGTTGGCTAGCAACAGAGTGCAGATACGAGTATTTAGAAAGGAAGGCAGTGGCCCGACTATGTTCTGCGTCTATGGTTCAGTGTGATATGCAGGGGAGAAGTTCAGCAGTGCCTTCAGTAGTGAGAGCAGCAGCTGTTTGGTGGCTGAAATGCTGTAACTTACCCTGGTTTCTGATCCTCCAGTCACTCCAACAAATTGATAAGCACCCAGTTGTCTGTACTGAACATTTTTTGGCTGAAAATACCTACCGTGGTTTTTATTTTCTGCCTTCTTATGTGAATAATATATGGGAGTATAGATTCTGGCCTTTCAGAAGAGACTTTGGGAGATAAGAAAAGAATACATTGTAGGATAAATATAATCTGAAAAAATAAACTGCCATACTGTGGAGTTACTGACAGGTTTGTATGTCCTAAATTGACCTTCCGCAGTATTTCTGTAAACATATGCAAGCTTTCTAAGTATATAACACAAAAATGTACACAGATTATATCTATCTGGGGATGGTGTAATCATGCAACATTATAAAACAACAAACAATGATTTTATTTTCTAAGCAAAATTCTGAATTGCTTACTGAGATAGTCTTAATTATAAGTGAGTATTATTACTGGAATTCAAATAAATTATCCTATTATTCTTAAATTCATTTATTCATGGAATCTTTTAACCTGGAAAATGGAGCAAGTTGAAAGTACCAATGTTTTTGGCAAGGAACAGCTTTGTGATATGGAAAACTTGTCTCCCTCAGGCTGCATTTTCTTTAATTTTCTCTGTAAAATATCACAACAGATTGCTAGAATCCATAGAATTTCCTGCAAATAATCTTCATGATACTTGGATCTTTGTACTTTGAATAACACTGAATGTTGAGGGAAGGGAGTATGTTTTATTTAACTTGTATCTGCCAGTGTATAAATTGGTTTGACAATAAGCATGCTGTGGTAGGCTGAATAATAATCCTCCATGGATATCCAGTCCTTAATTCCTGGAATTTATGAATGTTACCTTATACACAAAAGAGATTTTCAGATGTGATTTAGTTAAGGATCTTGAAATAGGAAATTATCCTTGTATTAGTTTGCTAAGGCTGCTGTAACAAAGTAACACAAACTGGGTGGTTTAAACAACAGAAATTTATTGTCTCACAGTTCTGGAGGCTGGAAGTCCAAGATCAAGATACTGTTGTTCTCCTACGAGGGCTGTGAGGGAGGATTTGTTCCATGCCTATCCTCTGGCTTATTTGCTGGCAGTCTTACGTCTTCCTCGACCAATGGAAACATCACCCTGATCGCTGCATTCATCTTCACCTGTGTTCTCCCTGTGTGCCTGGTGTCTTTCTCTACATCCACATTTCTCCTTTCTGTAAGGACATCAGTCATATCAAATTAGGGCTCACCCTAATGATCTCATCTTTATTAATTACATATGGAATTGATTGCCCAATAAAGTCACATTCTGCGGTCCTGGTGGTTAGGACTGAACCAATATTTGAATTTGGGGAGGGGGCATAATTCAATCCACAACCATCCTGCACAATCCTAACAGGCTGTAAATATCATCATAAGGGTCCTTAGAAGACGGAGGTAAGGTCAGAAGTAGGAAATGGGTGATGGGATGATGTGAGGAGGAAGTCACCAACCAAGGAATGCTGGTGGTGTCCAGAAGCTAGAAAGGGTAAAGAAACAGAGTGACTCCCTAGAGCCGCTGGAAGGAAATGCAGCTTTGTCAACACCTTGACTTTTGTCCAGTGAAACTGGTTTCAGACTTCTGGCATCCAAAACTGTAACAGAAAAAAAATGTATTAAGCCATTAAATTCGTGATAATTTGTTATGGTAGCAATATGAAACTAATATGCTTAATGAATTTTTGTTTAAAAATATTTTATTGGGGCGCCTGGGTGGCTCAGTCGTTAAGCGTCTGCCTTCAGCTCAGGTCATGATCCCAGGGTCCTGGGATCGAGCCCCGCATCAGGCTCCCTGCTCAGCGAGAGGCCTGCTTCTCCCTCTCTCACTCCCCCTGCCTGTGTTCCCTCTCTCGCTGTGTCTCTCTCTGTCAAATAAATAAATAAAATCTTTTAAAAAAATGAAAAATAAAAATATTTTATTAATAATTTATAATTTAAAAATTTATCTTAATTGCTTGGATAAATGGGCATTAATGAAGCTATCTTAGGACAACTTTACTTTCTGGGTGATCTATTGGGTAAATTGTGTTCTTCTCGAAGAAAATGTTTACATTCCTGATATGATTTTTTCCTGTCTGTTTTTCCCAAGACTACAATCAGTAACTCTATTCTAATATGAATGTGCTATTTTATAGTTACTTTAAGACCTTCTATATAGCAGCACCATATGTCTTGGATTTAATACTCATCTTTGACATTGTATATTCATTTAATAAAACCAACTGTCCTTTGATTAGAGGTTTACATTTAAGAAACATGTTGCATTATGTCTATTTCTATTGTTTACACTTGATCTTAGCCATATGGCCAAGAAGTGATCTCTCTTTCTGTTATTTAAAATATATATCTTTGAAAGAATTTATAATTTAGAAGTAGGCCTAGATAGGATTATGGGTCCAAGTACCCTGAAAAATAGATTATTTGTATCTATTTTATATCTAAGAGATGTGAGCTTCAGAAACCTTTCTATGTCATCAATGGCATGATTGATCATCAGTTAGCTATGGAAGTTATATAAAAAGACTTCTGCTTTTTAATATGTTTTTCATAAGTACAATTTCATTTTCTTGTAACTGATAACATTATCTTTCTGTGCCTTCTCTACTATGATTTACTTTAGCAAAATATGTACTAGAACTTCTGCACTTGATCTTAGCCAAAAGTCCGAGAAGCGATGTACTAGAACTTCTGCTTTTTGGTATTTTCTTTGTAAGATATCACTTTATTTGCTTATAACTAATAAAAGTCTGCCCTCTAGTCATTTCTTAAAATGTCTTATTATAGGAAAATGAAGTAGTGAAAAGATTGTGTTTGGGTTCTCAACTTAGAAGGTCAGTATTCAGTTGTTTTTTTTTTTTTTTTGGATTTTATTTATTCATTTGAGAGAGAGAATGCATGAGCGGCGGGGAGGGGCAGAGAGAGAGAGGGAGAAGCAGACTCTCCTTGGAGCAGGAGCCTAACACAGGCTCAACCCCAATTTTTATAGTTTTATCAAAATATAATTAAAATAATAAAATACACATATTTAAATTGTACAATTTGATAAATTTTGACATATGGATACATTCATGAAAGTATCAGCACAAAGATAATGAACATATTCAGCAACATCCCCTTAAAGTTTCATCATGCCCTAACCCTGTCCTTCCTCCTCACTCTTTCTTGACCCCCCATTGCTAAATAAATAATCTAAACCACTGAATAATCTGTTTCCTGTTATTAAAAATTCCTTTTCATTTTCTAGAATGTTATATGAATGGAAACATACAGTATATACTCTTTTTTGTCTTCTTTCACTTAGTGTTAATTATTTTAAGATTCTTCCATGTTATTATATTATTAGTCAATTTCTTTTTGTTGTTGAACATATTCCATGTACTGATATACCAACAGTTTTTTTATCTATTCATTGTTGATGGACATTTGGATTGTTTCCACTTTTTAGCTATTGCAAATAAGACTGCTATGAACATTTACGTGCAAATTTTTGAGAGGACACAAGCTTTCATTTCTGCTGAAATAACTAGAAGTGGAATAGCTGTGTCACATGGTTGATGCGTGTTTAACTTTTTAAGAAACTGCCAAACTGATTAGCGAGTGATTGTATCACATTCCAACTAGCAGTATATGTGAGTTCCAGGTGTTGAATACCCACACCAGAATTGGGTATGATGAGTGATTGTTTTTTTTTTTTTTTTTGAGAGAGCATGCAAGTACGCTCATATGCTCTAGAGCAGGGAGAGAAGGGGGGGAAGAGAGGTAGAGGGAGAGAGAGAGAGAATCCTTTTTTTTTTTTTTAAGATTTTATTTATTTATTTGAGAGAGAGAGCATGCGAGCACAAGCAGGGTGTGGGGCAAAGGGGGAGGGAGAAGCAGGCTCCCCACCAAGCAGGGAGCCCCATGCGGGGCTCGATCCCAGGACCCTGGGATCATGACCTGAGCTGAAGGCTGCTGCTTAACTGATTCATCCACACAGGTGCCAGAAGAGAGAGAATCTTGAGCACGCTACACACCCAGCACGGAGCTGCTGTGGGGCTCCATCTCATGACCTTGAGATCATGACCTGAACTGAAATCAAGAGTCCAATGCTTAACTGACAGAGCCACCCAGCCTCCCTGGTCAGTGATTTTAATTCTACCCATTCTAGTGATTGTGGAATAGAATCTAATTGTGGTTTTAATTTACATTTCCCTAATGATTGATAATGCCAAATACCTTCTCATACGCTTATTTTTTTTCCTTCAACATATTATCTTTGGTGAAGTGTCTATTCATGCCTTTTGCCCTTTATAAAATTAGATTGATTTTCTGATTTTGATTATCATTTCATATGATATATGACTTCATATAACAAATTGGAAAGTATTACATCTTCCTTAATTTTCTAGGAGAGTATGTATAATTTTGGTATTTCTTCCTTAAATACTTGGTAGAATTTACCAGTGAAACCGTGTGGGCCTATAGTTTCCTTTGCAAGAATGTTTTTTAAACTATAAATTCAAATTAATTACTGGATACAGTTTAATTCATGTTATCTATTTCTTTAGTGAGCACTAGTACTCTGTTTTTCAAGGAATTTAACCATTTCACCATTTCATATCAGCTGTCAAATTTGGCATACCTTTTAAAATAATTTCCACATTATATTTTCAGTATCTGTAGAATGTGCAGTGATGTTCTTTCATCTATGATATTGGTAATTTGTGTTCTCTCCCTTTTCTTCCAGTTAGTCTGACTAGAAGTTTATCAGTTTTATTGATATTCTCAATCAGCTTTTAATTTTACTGAATTTTCTGTATTGATTTTTTCTTTCCTTGTTTTGTGGCCTTATGTTAATTAATCCTTTCTATCTACTTGAGTTTCATTTCGTCATTTCTTTCCTCCTAGTTTTTAAAGGTAGATTATGAGGTCATTGATTTGAGATTTTTTTCTTTTGTAGTGAAGATATTTTATCCTATACATTTTCATTTAAATACTGTTGTGTTCCTGGAATAAACCCTACTTGGTCATAATGTATAATCCTTTTTATAATTGCTGAATTTGTTTTGTTAGTGTTTTATTAAGGATTTTTGCATCTATGTTCATAAGGGATATTGATCTATTATTTTCTTACAATATCTTTCAGTTTGGCATCAGGGTAATGCAAGCATCTTAAAATGAGTTGGGAAGTGTGCCCTCCTTTTCTATTTTCTGGAAGATTTTGTGTAGAATTAGTATTCCTTCCATAAATTGACAAAGAAGACATGAGGGCATAGACTTTTGTCTGTGGGAAGATTTTTCACTCCACACTCAGTTTCATGAACTGACATAGGGTTACTCAATTTATCTATTTCTTGAGTGAGCTTTGCCAGATTGTGTCTTTCAGAGAATCTATTTGCATACAGCTGTGTGTAATATTCTCACATTATCCTTCAATGTCTGTAGGATTTTCAGCAGTCCTCCCCTGATTTTACTCTTGCAAATAGTAATTTTGTCCTCTCCTTTTTTCTTGGTTAGGGTGGCTAGAGATTTATCAATTTTATTGATCTCTTCAAAGAGCCAACTTTGAATTTCATTGAGTTTTCTGTTTTTCACTTGTTTACTATTTCATTGATTTCTGCTTGTATCTTTAGTATTTCCTCTTTTCCTCTTGCTTTGGGCTTAATTTGCCCTTCTTTCTCTAGTGCTTGTGTATGTTTTAGGAGGAAGCTGAATTCATTGACTTACGACCATTCTTATTTTCTAATATAAACACTATTCTCTAAATGTCCCTCTGAGCCTGCTTGAGAGAGCTCCCTGGCCTCCCTCGGTGATAGCACACATGTGCTTTATATCAGTGCAGTGCGCGATTCCCACCCATTCCGTGCTCAATCAGGTTTCCTGCCCTACCTCCCGGGGCAGGTGGTTCTGCTTTACTGCTCTCTCAGCCCCAGAGACCTTTGCCCGGGAATGGTGGTGAGAGGGATTGCTGTTTGTTTCTCTGTTCAGGGTGTGGGTAGATGGGCATTCTTGTTCCCCACTTAAGTGCAGGCAGCTTTTACTTCTCGGGTTCCTTTCAGTAGTGATTTCCCTCTACCCAACACAAGGGCGAGAATCTTGCCTTTCCATCCCAAGGGGGCAGACCGCTTTTTGCCTCTACCCCTCCATCAGATTTCAGTAGATCTTTTCTTGAACCTTAGTTTTCCTTAGTGTTTCCTGCTTTTCCCTGCACAGCTGAAGGCTTTTGCTTCCTAAGAGAGCAGGTTCCAAGAAGTGGGAGGTGTTTTGTCTTGGCCAGGTGAGACAGATCGTGAGGTCTCCTGCGCTGCACCAAGAGCACAAGGTTTCCAGCCAGGGAAAAGTGATTTGACTGAATGCAGGGCTCCATTTTTGTCTGTGTCTCCCATGAATTCTAAAGTGTCACACTCTTCCAGCTATTACGGATTTGTGAAATTGTTACTTTTCTTTTTACTCCTTTATGGTGGCCGCTTCTTCCTCCAGTGCTTTGCAAAAGGTAAAGCAGTTTGCATCTGTACTTCCTCAGGAATACACACCTTTTGAAATTCAGTTCATCTGGTTGCCTATCGACTTCAGTTCTCAGACTGGCTTAAAAAAGTTATGATTTGGGGGATTATTTGGATTTTTCTGTTTGTGTGGCATAATGTTCTCTTGAGGTTTTCTGCATCTTAAGCAGAAAGAGTTGATATATTTGGTGCATCTATTAAGAGAAAAAAATAAAGGCTGAAAATCAATTTCTAATACATATCTCAAGAAATTAGAAGAAAAACAAATGTAATCTAAATAGACAAAATAATAAAACAATAAAAAATAACAAAATAGAAAATAAACGTACAATTGAGATAATTTACCAAGTCAAAAGTGGCATTGTTGAAATCACTAAAAAAAAAAAATATCAAACCTCTGTTCAGAGAAGGAAAAAATAAAATATACCAATATCAGAACTGAAAAAGGAAACAGTACAGTTTCTGCAGGAATTTAAAAATATAATAAAACTGATATTATGAACAGATACTTGTTACTGAATTTCACAATATAAATTAAACGGGCAATTTCCTTTAAAAGCAAACATCACCAAAACCAATATAAGAAGAAATAGAAAATCTGAATAGTCTTATATCTACCAAATATATTGGATCCATAATTAAAATCTTCATATATATGTGTATATATATATATACCTTCCCTTGCATAAAAAAAAAATAGGTCTAAATGATTTACTGTCGAACTTATGAAACTTTTGTAAAACAGATAATGTTAAAGAGAATGGTGAATAAAAAAGAAATTTTCCTACCTTGGTTTGTGCATAGATATAATAACAAAACTTGGGCAGAAATTTTAAAAAATCTATAAGCCAGTGACTCTCATGAACAAGGATGTGATGATTCAAAGCAAAACGTTACCAAATTCATCAAAGAGTGTATGAAAATATGAGACTTCAGGAATAAGTTGGGGTTATCTAGGAAATCTGAGGTTGGTTTAACATTTTAAAATCTCCCACAGTAACAAAATAAGTAACAATTAACAGTAACAATTTAAAATTTCCCACAGTAACAAAATAAGGGAGAAAACCATGTAATTTTTTCAATAGTTGCAGAAATAGCATTTGGTAAAATATAACACCACTTTATGATAAAAAAATAAGTTATTTGTAAGCTAAGAGTAAGCTTCAAATTACTTTAAAGATATCTACAAAAAGTATAGTATATAGCATACTAATTGGTTATAAATATTAAAAATTTTCCCTCAGAAGAGGGGAAACCTCTTACACTGTTTTTGGGAATGCAAACTGGCCAGCCACTCTGGAAAGCATCATGGAGTTTCCTCAAAATTTAAAAATAGAACTACCTTATGACCCAGCAACTGCACTACTAGGTATTTATCCAGAGGATATAAACATAGTGATCTGAAGGGGCACATGCACCCCAATGTTCTTAGCAGCAATGTCCACAATAGCCAAACTATGGAAAGAACTCAGATGTCTATTGACAGATGAATGGATAAAGAAGATGCGGGGTGTGTGTGTGTGTGTATAAATATATATATGGTGGAATATTACTCAACCATCAAAAAGAATGAAATCTTGCCACTTGCAATGACGTGGATGGAACTAGAGGGTATTATGCTAAGCGAAATAAGTCAGTCAGAGAAAGACAAATATCATGATCTCACTCATGTGGAATTTAAGAAACAAAACAGATGAACATAGGGGAAGGGAAGGAAAAATAACATAAGATGAAAACAGAGAGAGACAAATCATAACAGACTCTTAACTATAGGAAACAAACTGAGGGTTGCTGGAGGGGAAGCGGGGTCATGGGATGGGGTAATTGGGTGATGGGCATTAGGAGGGCACGTGATGTAATGAGCACTAGGTGTTATATACAACTGACGAATCACTAAATTCTTCCTCTGAAACTAATAATATACTATGTTAATTAAATTGAATTTAAATTAAAAATTCCCTCAGAGACTAGCACTAAGGCAAGGACAACCACACTTACTATGTTTATTCATTATTGTCCTAGATGTTATAGCCATTACAATGAAGCCAGAAGAAAGATGTAAAGCTTAGAATAGAGGAAATAATGCTATTATTCACATACAGCATGATGGGAAGAATAGAAAAATTCTAAAAAATATATAAACATAAACCACTAGATTTAGGCAGTGAATTTAGCTAAGAAATAAAATCAATTAAAAACCAAACTGGGGAATCTTGCATGATACCACAGGGGAAATCAGAGGGGGAGACAAATCATGAGAGACTATGGACTCTGGAAACAAACTGAAGGTTCTAGAAGGGAGGGCGTTGGGGGATGGGTTAGCCTGGTGATGGGTATTAAAGAGGGCACATATTGAATGGAGCACTGGGTGTTATACGCAAACAATGAATCGTGGATCACTACATCAAAACTAATGATGTAATGTATGGTGATTAACATAACATAATAAAATTAAAAAAACATGAATAAGTATTTACAATCATAAAAAAAAATAAAAACCAAACTGGGATGTAGAATTTTAAAAAAATGATACATTGACAATAGCATCCATCCAAATAAGCATGAGAATAAATCTAAGATAATGAAGAAGCGAAGGGCTATGTAGCCTGAGTGAATTGGAAATCTCAGTAGTCATTTTTTCCCCAATTGTTTTGCAGACCTCACAGGCAGATGCAAAGTAATTATGAAGTTGGGGTGTCCATTTTATTCATGTACTTTATAATTTCATACTTTCATAAATTTGTTACATAAGTTTATATATCAAATATTTAATATAACTAGTAAAAAATGAAGGATATAATATACATGTGTCCCATAGCAATGACAAAGAATCTTAATATTAAAAAATTTAATTTTATAAATTAAATTTGCACAAATCAAAAAATAAGTGATGAGCAGAACAATATGTCTTAAAACCTTAAAAGAAACAAGTGTCTTACTGCAAAAATATACAAATGGATTATACACATACAAAAAAGTTGTCAATCTGACATTTAATTGAAAAGCATACAAAATAAAAAGTTCATGCAAAAACCAATTTTCCCTTAACAGATTGGCCAAAATTTTAGATCTAGAGTTGTATCTAGATACTCCCATAAAACAGTGGTAATCTTGTAAGGTGGTGGAACTTTCTTGAGAGTAATAGGACAGTATCTTTCATAACTTAAAAGATAAATATCCTTTGATATATAAATTTATTAGCCAGAATGTTACTAACACCTAGAAACAATGTTAAATAATTTGTGAAGTGTCTATTTTTGATAATAATTTTCAGTACAAGACGCTGGAGATACAATTCCTTTACAATTACATCTACAAAGCCAAGTCAGTATTGTGCTAAATGGTGACATAGTGGAAGATTTCCCACTAAAAGAAGAATGTGTGAACACCAGGTTGGTTAATCTAGAAGCAAAAAGAAAAACAGAAGCTGTACCAATCTGTGGTGGGTATTCTCCAAAATAGTCCCCAATAACTCCTGCATCCTGATACTTAAATCCTTATATGGTCCCTCCCATATTGTATTGCAAATGGTAAGATCTCATTCCTTTTGATGGCTGCATAATATTCCATTCTATATATATATGTACCACTTCTTCTTTATCCATTCATCTGTTGATGGACATCTTGGCTCTTTCCACAGTTTGGCTATTGTGGACATTGCTGCTATAAACATCGGGGTGCACGTACCTCTTTGGATCCCTACTTTTGTATCTTTGGGGTAAATACCCAGTAGAGCAATTGCTGGATCATATGGTAGCTCTATTTTCAACTTTTTGAGGAACCTCCATACTGTTTTCCAGAGTGGCTGCACCAGCTTGCATTCCCACCAACAGTGTAGGAGGGTTCCCCTTTCTCCCTGCATCTCTGCCAACATCTGTCATTTCCTGACTTGTTAATTTTAGCCATTCTGACTGGTGTGAGGTGGTATCTCATTGAGGTTTTGATTTGGATTTCCCTGATGCCAAGTGATGTTGAGCACTTTTTCATGTGTCTGTTGGCCATTTGGATGTCTTCTTTGGAAAAATGTCTGTTCATGTCTTCTGCCCATTTCTTGATTGGATCATTTGTTCTTTGGGTGTTCAGTTTGATGAGTTCTTTATAGGTTTTGCATACTAGCCCTTTATCTGATATGTCATTTGCAAATATCTTCTCCCATTCTGTCAGTTGTCTTTTGGTTTTGTGGACTGTTTCTTTTTTTTTTTTTTTAAAGATTTTATTTATTTATTTGAGACAGAGAGAATGAGAGACAGAGAGTATGAGAGGGAGGAGGGTCAGAGGGAGAAGCAGACTCCCTGCTGAGCAGGGAGCCCGATGTGGGACTCGATCCTGGGACTCCAGGATCATGACCTGAGCTGAAGGCAGTCGCTTAACCAACTGAGCCGCCCAGGCGCCCCATTGTGGACTGTTTCTTTTGCTGTGCAAAAGCTTTTTATCTTGATGAAGTCCCAAGAGTTCATTTTTGCCCTTGCTTCCCTTGCCTTTGGCGATGTTTCTACGAAGGAGTTGCTGCGGCTGAGGTCGAAGAGGTTGCTGCCTGTGTTCTCCTTTAGGATTTTGATGGACTCCTGTCTCACATTGAGGTCTTTCAAACATTTTGAGTCTATTTTTGTGTGTGGTGTAAGGAAATGGTCCAGTTTCATTCTTCTGCATGTGGCTGTCCAATTTCCCCAACATCATTTGTTGAAGAGACTTTTTTCCATTGGACATTCTTTCCTGCTTTGTCAAAGATTAGTTGACCATAGAGTTGAGGGTCCATTTCTGGGCTCTCTATTCTGTTCCATTGATCTATGTGCCTGTTTTTGTGCCACTACCATACTGTCTTGATGATGACAGCTTTGTAATAGAGCTAGAAGTCCAGAATTGTGATGCCGCCAGCTTTGCTTTTCTTTTTCAACATTCCTCTGGCTATGCGGGGTCTTTTCTGGTTCCATACAAATTTTAGGATTATTTGTTCCATTTCTTTGAAAAAAGTGGATGGCATTTTGATGGGGATTGCATTGAATGTGTAGATTGCTCTAGGTCGCATTGACATCTTCACAATATTTGTTCTTCTAATCCATGAGCATGGAACGTTTTTCCATTTCTTTGCGTCTTTTATAGTTTTCTGAGTACAGTTTCTTTGCCTCTTTGGTTAGATTTATTGCTAGATATCTTATGGTTTGGGGTGCAATTGTAAATGGGATCAACTCCTTAATTTCTCTTTCTTCTGTCTTGTTGTTGGTGTATAGGAATGCCACTGACTTCTGTGCATTGATTTTATATCTTGCCACTTTACTGAATTCCTGTATGAGTTCTAGCAGTTTCGGGGGTGGAGTCTTTGGGGTTTTCCACATAAAGTATCATATCATCTGCAAAGCATGAGAGTTTGACTTCTTCTTGGCCGATTTGGATGCCTTTTATTTCTTTTTGTTGTCTGATTGCTGTGGCTAGGACTTCCAATACTATGTTGAATAGCAGTGGTGATAGTGGACATCCCTGCCACGTTCCTGACCTTAGGGGGAAAGCTCTCAGTTTTTCCCCATTGAGAATGATATTCGCTGTAGGTTTTTCATGGATGGCTTTTATGATATTGAGGTATGTACCCTCTATGCCTATACTCTGAAGAGTTTTGATCAAGAAAGGATGCTGTACTTTGTCAAAAGCTTTTTCTGCATCTATTGAGAGGATCATATGATTCTTGTTCTTTCTTTTGTTAATGTATTGTATCATGTTGATTGATTTGTGGATGTTGAACCAACCTTGCAGCCCAGGGATAAATCCCACTTGGTCGTGATGAATAATCCTTTTAATGTACTGTTGGATCCTATTGGCTAATATTTTGGTGAGAATTTTTGCATCCATGTTCATCAGGGATATTGGTCTGTAATTCTCCTTTTTGATGGGGTCTTTGTCTGGTTTTGGGATCAAGATAATGCTGGCCTCATAAAATGAGTTTGGAAGTTTTCCTTCCATTTCTATTTTTTGGAACAGTTTCAGAAGAATAGGTATTAGTTCTTCTTGAAATGTTTGGTAGAATTCCCCTGGGAAGCCATCTGGCCCTGGGCTTTTGTTTGTTGGGAGATTTCTGATGACTGCTTCAATTTCCTTAGTGGTTATAGGTCTGTTCAGGTTTTCTATTTCTTCCTGGTTCAGTTTTGGTAGTTGATACATCTCTAGGAATGCATCCATTTCTTCCAGATTATCTAATTTGCTGGCATAGAGTTGCTCATAATATGTTCTTATAATTGTTTGTATTTCTTTGGTGTTGGTTGTGATCTCTCCTCTTTCATTCATGATTTTGTTGATTTGGATCATTTCTCTTTTCTTTTTGATCAGTCTGGCCAGGTGTTTATCAGTCTTGTTAATTCTTTCAAAGAACCAGCTCCTAGTTTCGTTGATCTGTTCTACTATTCTTTTAGTTTCTATATCATTGATTTCTGCTCTGATGTTTATTATTTCTCTTCTCCTGCTGGGTTTAGGCCTTATTTGCTGTTCTTTCTCCAGCTCCTTTAGGTGTAGGGTTAGGTTGTGTACTTGAGACCTTTTTTGCTTCTTGAGAAAGGCTTGTATTGCTATATACTTTCCTCTTAGGACTGCCTTTGCTGCATCCCAAAGATTTTGAATAGTTGTGTTTTCATTTTCATTGGTTTCCATGAATTTTTTAAATTCTTCTTTAATTTCCTGGTTGACCCATTCATTCTTTAGTAGGATGCTCTTTAACCTCCATGTATTTGAGTTCTTTCCGACTTTCCTCTTGTGATTGAGTTCTAGTTTCAAAGCATTGTGGTCTGAAAATAGGCAGGGAATGATTCCTATCTTTTGGTACCGGTTGAGACCTGATTTATGACCTAGGATGTGATCTATTCTGGAGAATGTTCCATGGGCACTAGAGAAGAATATGTATTCCGTTGCTTTGGGATAGAATGTTCTGAATATGTCTGTGAAGTCCATTTGGTCTAGTGTGTCATTTAAAGTCTTTATTTCCTTGTTGATCTTTTGCTTAGACAATCTGTCCATTTCAGTGAGGGGGGTGTTAAAGTCCCCCACTATTATTGTATTGTTGTCAATGTGTTTCTTTGGTTTTGTTATTAATTGCCTTATATAATTGGCTGCTCCCATGTTAGGGGCATCGATATTTACAATTGTTAGATCTTCTTGTTGGATAGACCCTTTAAGTAGGATATAGTGTCCTTCCTCATCTCTTATTACAGTCTTTGGTTTAAAATCTAACTTGTCTGATATAAGGATTGCCACCCCAGCTTTCTTTTGGTGTCCATTAGCATGGTAAATGGTTTTCCACCCCCTCACTTTCAATCTGGGGGTTTCTTTGGGTCTAAAATGAGTGTCTTGCAGACAGCATATTGATGGTCTTGTTTTTTAATCCAATCTGATAGCCTGTGTCTTTTGATTGGGGCATTGAGCCCATTTACATTCAGGGTAACTGTTGAAAGATAGGAATTTAGTGCCATTGTATTGCCCGTAAGGTGACTGTTACTGTATATTGTCTGTGTTCCTTTCTGGTGTATGTTACTTTTAGGCTCTCTCTTTGCTTAGAGGACCCCTTTCAAGATTTCTTGTAGGGCTGGTTTTGTGTTTGCAAATTCCTTTAGTTTTTGTTTGTCCTGGAAGCTTTTTATCTCTCCTTCTATTTTCAATGACAGCCTAGCTGGATATAGTATTCTTGGCTGCATATTTTTCTCATTTAGTGCTCTGAATATATCCTGCCAGTCCTTTCTGACCTGCCAGGTCTCTGTGGATAGGTCTGTTGCCAATCTAATATTTCTACCCTTGTAGGTTACATATCTCTTCTCCTGAGCTGCTTTCAGGATTTTCTCTTTGTCTATGAGACTCGTAAGTTTTACTATTAGATGTTGGGGTGTTGACCTATTTTTATTGATTTTGAGAGGGGTTCTCTGTGCTTCCTGGATTTTGATGCCTGTTTCCTTCCCCAAATTAGGGAAGTTCTCTTCTATAATTTGTTCCAATATACCTTCTGCCCCTCTCTCTCTTTCTTCTTCTTCTGGGATCCCAATTATTCTAATGTTGTTTCGTCTTATGGTATCGCTTATCTCTCGAATTCTGCCCTCGTGATCCAGTAGTTGTTTATCTCTCTTTTTCTCAGCTTCTTTATTTTCCATCATTTGGTCTTCTATATCACTGATTCTCTCTTTTGCCTCATTTATCCTAGCAGTTAGTGCCCCCATATTTGATTGCACCTCATTAATAGCCTTTTTGATTTCTACTTGGTTGGATTTTAGCTCTTTTACTTCTCCAGAAAGGGTTTCTCTAATAACTTCCATATTTTTTTCAAGCCCAGCTAGTATCTTTAAAGTGATGATTCTGAACTCTAGATCTGACATCGTACTAATGTCCGTATTGAGTAGGTCCCTTGTAGTCGGTACTACCTCTTGTTTTTTTTGTTGAGGTGATTTTTTCCGTCTTGTCATTTTGTGCAGAGGAGAATAGATGAATGAGAGAACAAAATGCTAACAGGGTAACAACGTCCCCAGAAAATATACTCTAAACAAATCCGAAAAGACCTGAAGCAGTGGGAAAAGAAAGGGAAAGAGAGAAAAAAGAAAAAAAAAAAAAAGAAAAAGATAAAGATAAAAACAAACAAAAACAGAACAACAACAGCAAAAAACAGAATGTGATCAAATATGATCAGGCTGGTATATAGATCAGTGCCACACACTAGATTTTGGGTGTATTTTGGTCTGTTAGAAGAAAGTGCCTCCCAAAATTTTAAATAAAGAAAAACTTATATATGTACAAAAATAAGGGTTGATATGATGAAGGGATGGAATATGATTGTAAAGATGGAAATTATAAAAAATTTTATAAAAGGAATTGATAAGAAGTTGTTTGAAAAAAGAAGAGGATTTAAAAAAAAAAAGAAAAAAAAGGGAGAAAATGTGATCAGGCAGGGGAGTAGAAAAAAAACATACACTAGAGATTTAGGGTATATTTTGATCTGTTAGAAGAAACTATCTCAAAATTTTAAAGAGAGAACAACATATATATATATATATATATATATATATATATATATATATATATGCCAAAAATAAGGGTAACTACTATGAAGGGATAGAATATGACTCTAAAAATGAAAAACAAAAATGTTTTTTAAAAAAAGGTTTGATGAGATGTTAAAAAAGGTAAAAAGAAAAATTCAAAAAAAAAAAAAAAGACAGTTAAAAAAAATTAACTTTGAAAGACTAAAGAATCATGGTAAAAAAGCCATGAATTCTGTGTGCAGTATTCCCCTAGCGCTGGAGTTCTGCCGTTCTCATTGATCAGTAAACTTGGTCTTGGCTGGCTGTTCTTGCCGATCTTCTGGGGGAGGAGCCTGTTGCCGTAGTTTCCAAATGTCTTTGCCAGAGGCGGAAATGCCCAGCCCTAGACGGGATCTGCTCAGGTTTGCTCTCTGGAGCTTTTGTTCCCTGCAAGCATTCCGTACAGTTTTGGAGGCGGAGAGTGAAAATGGCGGCCTCCCAATCTCTGCCTCGGAAGAGCCGAGAACTCAGGGCCCCACTCCTCAGTGTGCCCCCAGAGAAAAGCCATCAGTCACTCCCATCTCCCAGGTCTCCGGCCACACCCCGTGCTCACCTGGCCTGTGACCACACGTTTCTATCTCTGGCACCCGACCCCGGGTGTAGTCTCCAAACCCAGCAGATCCCTGTGGTGCACTCCTGCGCCACTCCTCCCAGGGGAGGAAGGGGAGTCTCCCTGGATCTGCCACTTGTTGGGTCCCTGCTGGAGGAGCAATGGCCCGACTGTGCTGCGGATCACGGTTTATGGCAACCCCCAGCTGAGAGCCTGTGCCTCGGCTCCGTCTCTGCAGCCGGCTTCCCCGCTCCGATACCTGGGAGCTCTGCCGCACTCAGGCATCCCCAGTCTTTCTGTGACCCCAAGGGTCCTGAGACCACACTGTCCCACGAGGGTTCCACCCCCCACTTAGCCACCTGAGTGACATCCCTCAGCGGAGCCGACTTCTAAAAGTTCCGATTTTGTGTTCCACAGCTCTATCACTTGCCAGAAGCGGCCGACGGAGGCCCCTCCCCCTCCATCTATCCTCCCGAATATCACCTCGGATTCACTTCTCCGCACGTCCTACCTTCCAGAAAGTGGTCACTTTTCTGTTCAGAGAGTTGTTGCTATTCTTTTCTTCGATTTCCTGTTGAGTTTGTAGGTGTTCAGAATGGTTTGATCCCTATCCAGCTGAATTCCTGAGAGGAGACAAAATCCAGGTCTCCTACTCCTCTGCCATCTTGCTCCGCCCCCCAAAGTCTTCTAGTTTTAGTGTACAGGTCTTTTTCCCCTCCTTGGTTAAATTTTTAACTATTTTATTGTTTTAGATGCTATTGTGAATGGGATCAATTTATTTCTTTTTCAAATATTTTGTTGTTAGTGTATAGAAATGCAACTGATTTGTGCATGTTGATTTTGTATCCTGCAATTCTACTGAATTTGTTGATTAGTTCTAACAGTTTTTTGGTGGAAAGTTTAGGATTTTTTATATATAACATAGTACCATCTGCATTAGAGACAACTTTACTTCTTTTCAGTTTAGATGACTTTTATTTCCTTTTCTTGTCTAATTAGTGTGATTATTATTTTCATTACCATGTTGAATAGTAGTAGGAGTGGTCACCCTTGTTTTGTCTTGATCTTGGAGAAAAAGTTTTCAACTTTTTAGCATTGAGCAAGATGTTGGTTGTGGGCTTATTATATATGGCCTTTATTATGTTGAAGTACGTTTCTTCTGTATCCAATTTGTTGAGAATTTTTACCATGAAAGGATGTTGGATTTTTGTCAAATGCTTTTTCTGCATCTACTGAAATGACCATGATTTTTAATCTTTTATTCTATTAATGTGATTCTATTACATGTATTGATTTGTATATAATGAACCATGTTTGCATCCCAGGGATGAATCCACTTGATCATGGTGTGTGATCCTTTAAAAATACTGTTGAATTTAGTTTGCTAATATTTTCATAAAACTTTTTGCATGTATATTAACCAGGGATATTGGCTTGTATTTGTTTGTTTTTTAGTGTCTTTATCTAACTTTGGTATCAGGGTAATGCTGATCTTTTGTAAAATAAGTTTGGAAGTGTTCCCTTCTCTTCAATTTTTTGGTAGAGTTTGAAGAATTAGTGTTAATTCTTTAAATGTTTGATAGACTTTACCAGGGAAGCCATCTGGTCCAGGGCTTTTTTCTTTGGGGATATTATTGTTTATCGATTCAGTATCAATATTGGTTTGTTCTAGTTCTTCATGATTCAGTCTTGGTAGGTTCTATGTTTCTAGAAATTTGTGCATTTCTTCTAGGTTATCCAATTTGTTGGCATACAGTTGTTCAGAGTAGTCTCTTATAATCCTTTTTTTCAACTGTAGTGTCAGTTGTCGTGTCTCCTCTTTCATTTCTGATTTTATTTCAGTCTTTTTTTTCTTAGTCAATCAACAAAAAGTTTGTGTTTGTTAATTTTGTTTATCTTTTCAAAGAACTAGCTCTTAATTTCCTTGATTTGTCTATTGTTTTATGGTCTCCATTTATTTCTGCTGTGATCGTTGTCATTTCCTTCCTTCTACTAAATTTGGGCTTAGTTTGATCTTCTTTTTCTAGTTCCTTAGGTGTAAAGTGAGATTGCTTATTTGAGATCTTTCTTTTTCCTTAATGTAGACATTTATTGCTATAAGTTTCTCTGTTAGAATCGCTTTTGTTGAATTATATAAGTTTTGGTATTGTGTTTCCATTTTCATTTGTTTCAATCTATTTTTCAAGACTTCCCCTTTGATCTCTTCTTGACCCATTGGTTGTTCAGGGCTGTTTTGTTTAATTTTCACATATTTATTAATTTTTCAGTTTTCTTCTTGTTACTGATTTCTAGTCTCACACCACTGTGTTAAGAAAAGATACTTGGTATGATTTCAGTCTTACTAAGTTTATAAAGACTTATTTTGTTACCCATTATATGATCTATCTCTGAAAATGTTTCCTGTACACTTGAGAAGAATGTGTATGTTGCTGCTCTTGGATACAATATTCTGTACATATCTGTTAGAACTATTTGGCCTAAAGTATAGTTCAAGTCCAATGTTTTCTTATTTACTGTCTGGATGGTCCATTGTTAGGAGTAGGGTATTATAGGCTCCTACTATT
Source organism: Mirounga angustirostris (assembly GCF_029215605.1). Taxonomy (NCBI): domain Eukaryota; kingdom Metazoa; phylum Chordata; class Mammalia; order Carnivora; family Phocidae; genus Mirounga; species Mirounga angustirostris. The sequence continues at coordinate 114,342,016 of NW_026991709.1, read as the reverse complement.
ATTGTTGTCAGTTTCTCCCTTGGGTACCCTAATGTTGGGTACATCTATATTTATGATTATTGTATCATCTTGATGAATTGACACTTTTATTGTTCTGCAACAACCTTCTTTCTTTCCATTTCTGGCTTAAAGCCTATTTTTTTTCTGACATAAGTATAGCTAACCCTGCTCTCTTTTGGTTTTCATTTGCTGGAACATCTTTTTCCATCACTTCATTTTGAGACTATGTGTGTTCTTAAATCTGAAGTGAGTCTCTTATAGGCAGCATTTATTTGGGTCTCATTTTTATTTTTTTGTTCATCCAGCCATTCAATGACATTTGATTGGATAATTTAATTTATTTACATTTAAAGTAATTGCTTATTGTTAAGGACTTACTAATGCCATTTTATTAATTATTCTGGCTGTTTTGTAGTTCCTTGTTCCATTCTTTCTCTCTAGCTGTCCTCCTTTGATAATTAATGATTTTTCATAATGGTGTCTTTAATTTTCTTCTCTTTATCTTTTGTGTATTTAGTGTAGGTTTTTGCTGTGTGGTTGCTGTGAAATTACATAAAGCATTATGTATAAAAAATGGTCTATTTTAAGCTGATAACTTTGATCACATACAAAAACTCACCTTTTAGTCCCCCTTTTATGTTTTTGATGTCATGTTTATCTCTTTCATGTTGTATATCCATTAGCAAATTAGCCACAGTTATTTTTAAATCTTTTGTCCTTTAACCTTTATACTACAGTTAAGTGGCTAATACACTACCATATTATGGTATTAGAATATTCTGAATTTGACTATGTACTTACCTCTATCAATGTGTTGTATATTTTCATGGTTTTTTTTTTTTTAAAGATTTTATTTATTTGACAGAGAGAGACAGTGAGAGAGGGAACAAAAGCAGGGGGAGTGGGAGAGGAAGAAGCAGGCTTCCTGCGGAGCAAGGAGCCCAATGTGGGGCTTGATCCCAGGACCCTGAGATCATGACCTGAGCCGAAGGCAGAGGCTTAACAACTGAGCCACCCAGGTGCCCCTATTTTCATGTTTTTATGTTAATAATTACTGTCCTTTCAGCTCAAAGAACTCCTTTCAGAAGTTCTTACAAGGTACGTCTAGTGGAAATGAACTCTGTCAGTGTTGTTTGTATTGTATCCTCTCTCTCTTCCATTTCTGAAAGACAAGTTTTCCAGATAGAGTATTATTGGTTGACAGTTTTTTTTTTTTCCTTTCAGTACTTTGAATGTATCATATTAACTCTGTCCTGCCTATAAGATTTCCTGAGAAATCTAATAGTCTAATGGGGGTTCCATTGTAAGTTACAAACTTCTTTTCCGTTGCTGCTTTTAAGATTTTTTCTTTGATTTTTTACAGTTTTAATATGATGTGTCTTAGGAAGAGTTCTTTAAGTTGAATTTATTTGGTGATCTATAAATTTCATGAACTTGAATGTCCAAATCTCTCCCCATATTTGGGATGTTCTCTGTCATTATTCCTTTAAATAAGCTTTCTGCTCCCTTGCCCCTCTCTTCTGCTTCTGGGACCCAAATAATCAGCAGATTGTTGCTCTTGCTATAGATCATGTAGCCTTTCTTCATTCTTTTCATTATTTCTTTGTTCTCCTTTGAATAATTTCAAAGATCTTGTCTTCTAATTCATAGAATCTTTATTCTACTTGATCCATTCTTTTGTTGATCTCCGTTTTGTATTTTTCATTTCATTCACTGTATTCTTCAGCTTCAGAATTCTTGTTTAGTTCTTATTTATCTATTATTTCTAATTCTTGATTAAACTTCTCATTCTGTTCATGTATTGTTTTCCTGATTTTGTTGAATGGTCTTCCTGTATTTTTTTGTAGCTCACGGAACTTCCCTGAAACAGTTATTTTGAATCTTCATGGGATAAATTACAGATATTCATGTTTTTGCAGTTGTTTACTGAGAGAATGCTGTGATCCTTGGTGGTGTCATGTTTCTTTGATTTTTCATGTTCCTTGAAGTCTGTGTTGCTACTTCTGCATTTGAAGTAGCAGTCACTTCCTCCTGTCTTTACTGACTGGAGAGACATGTCTTCTGTCAGCCCTCATAGTTATTCTGTAGTATTCTCTGACCTTCCCTGGATACACCTGATCCATGTTTCTTGCACCCTCTTGTGGTAGAATTTTAAAACTTGCATTAAAAAAAAAAAAATCTATTCTGCAATGCACCCAGCTGGTGCTGACAGTCTCTCTCTCATTTTCCTAAGGGTAAAGCTAAAGCTCAAGTGTGTGGTGTCTTCCTGTCTTGGAGATTAGGAGCCATCTTTTTGCATGTGCCCACTAGCCATCTTCCAAAGCTCATTGTTACTGTCATTGGGAATACATTGAAGGTATCAGCCACAGGGTTGGGGTATTTGAGTTGGGCAGAGTGCTGGTGGTGCCTATGGGCCAACTGGGAAAATTTGCTAATGAAGTGTCCCTAGCGATTGGGGGGTAGGCTTTTTGATAGAGTCTGTGACACCATGTAGGATCCATGTCCCTTTAATGCCCTGTGAGAGTCTTATTTGCTGCTTTCAGCTTCTTCCTACCTCAAATTATGCAGCTCATAACTCAGTACTTTGGATGGGACAAGAGAGAAATGGGCTGCTTGGACAGTTTCCTACACAGCTGAGGAGCTGGGCACTCACTCATATGCTCTTACTCTCCCCTTTCAGGAGAAATCATTGGCCAAGAAGGTCTCTCTTGGCACTAAACTATGCTGTCTTGGGAGAGGGGTGACGTAAAGTTGAACTGTTTCTCTTCCCCAGTGTATCCAAACTTTAAATTTTTGCTTCAGTGGTATGCTAGAACTTCTCTGCTAGAAACCTGGAATTTCACAAGGGCTCTCTCATTTGTGGGTGGTTGTCTAAGACAGTGTTCCCCAGATGCTCCCAGAATATAGCCAAGAGGGGTTGGAGCCAGGACTGAGGTTGATATACCTATTACTCAATGTAGGGGTAGGCAAGACCCCTCCTGGGTACTTTGACATATGGCGTTGGATCTCACAAGGCACTTAGGTCTGTGGATGGATGCCAAATTATTGTTGAAGGAGGATATGAACAAGGGACATCTTATTTAGCCATTTTGCTGACCTCACTCCTAAAGCCAGTTTCAGTTAGCTGAATATTTGCTGAATATTTACTTTATCTCCACCAGGTTGACATTCTGTGATGGGGTAGAGATTAAATAGGTTTAAGTGTTACACAGGCTGCAGTGTGCAAAGTCATAACAGAATTAGGGAGCATTTATTCTTAATTTCAGTACATGATAGAAATGTGGACCTCAAAACTGGTATTTGTAAATGCCTGCAATGGCAGCATTTTTTAAAAAAGATTTTATTCATTTATTTGAGAGAGAGAGAGAGAGCACAAGAAGGGGGAGTGGTGGGCAGAGGGAAAAGTAGGCTCCCTGCTAAGCAAGGAGCCCAATGCGGGACTCTGTCCTAGGACCCTGGAATCATGACCTGAACTGAAGGCAGACACTTAACCCACTGAGCCACCAAGGAATTCTTTGCCAGCACTTTTTTTTATATGTACAGAATTGGTTACATATGTATTAAAATATTTGGATCACTCCAAGTAAAAAGGTATATTATCTCAGGATCCTTTCTCTTTATGCTCATTACAGGAAGGAGTAAACTGTAAAATTGGCAATATAGACAATTAATAAGAAGGCTTTTAAAAGTTAATTCTTGATGTAATAAAACCATACCCATCCATACCAGCCAATTGGTATCACAAACAATGATAAAATCTATACATGTATGCACATCTTCTCGGGTTTACTATGCAAGGTTATTTCTAGTGTATATGACAGTACTAGAGTGAAGGATATGAGGATCTTCACCTTACTGGGTATTGCCAAATTGCTCTCAAAAGTTGTACCAATTTTACACTCTCACCATAAATATAAGAGTTGTCCTTTTCTTACATCTTTGTAAATGTTTGATATTATCCTGTCTCTGAAGGATAGTATCTGAATTTTCTGATATTCAGACGTGAATATCAGAATCTGAAAAATGTGAAATGGTATCTCACTGTTACAATTTGTATTTATTGGATACAAATGAAGTTTTGTTTTCTTTTGTTTTCTATTGGCAGGTTTGGGCATGTCTCATATCTCCTGATCAATTTTCTTTAAAAGTTATTACTGAGGTGTAATTGACATACCGTGTTGTATTAGTTTCAGGAGTACAACATATTGATTTGACAATTTCATACATTACTCATGCTCACTACAATAAGCGTAGTTACCATACAACGTTTTACAATATTTTTTACTATATTCTCTATGCTGTACTTTTTTCCCTGTGACTTATTTTATAACCAGAAATCTATATCTCTTACTCTCATTCATCTATTTTGCCCATCCCCCCCCCCCACCCACCCTCTGGCAACCACCAGTTTGTTCTCTGTATCTAAGAGGCTGTTTTTTGGTTTGTTTGTGTGTTTTGTTTTTAGACTCCCCATATAAGTGAAATCATATAATATTTGTTTTACTCTGACTTAACCAAATACCCTCTAGGTCCATCCATGTTTTCACAAATGGCAAGAATTCATTTTTTTAATGGGTGAGAAATATTCCACTGTATACATACACCACATCTTCTTTATCCATTCACCATCAATTTGACACTTGGGTTGCTTCCGTATCTTGGCTATTGTAAATAAAGTGGCCATGACAATAGGAGTGGATATATCTTTTTGAATTAGTGTTTTCATTTTGGGGGGATAAATACCCAGTAGTGGCATTACTGGATCACATGATGTTTCTACTTTTAATTTTTTGAGGAAACTCCATTCTGTTTTCCACAGTGATTGCACTAATTTACATTCCCACCAACAGAGCACAAGGATTTCCTTTTCCTCACATCTTCACAAACACTTGTTATTTCTTTCTTTCTTTTTTTTTTTATACTAGCCATTCTGACTGGTATGAAATGATGTCTAGTTGTGGTTTTGATTTTCATTTCCTTGATGATTAATGATGAACATCTTTTCATGTATCTCTTGGCATTTATGTATCTTCTTTGGAAAAATGTCCAGGTCCTATGTCCATTTTTTATTGTTTTTTTTTTTTTTTAATGTTGAGTTGTATAAGTTCTTTATATATTTTGGATGTTAACTCCTAATCATATGTATCATTTGCAAATATCTTCTGCCATTCAGTAAGTAGCCTTTTTATGTTCTTGATGATTTCTTTTGCTGTGCAAAAGCTTTTTATCTGGTGGTAGTCCCAATAGTTTATTTTTGCTTTTGTTTTCCTTGCCTGAGAAGACATATCCATAAATATGTTGCTAAGGCCCTTATCCAAGTGATTACTGCCTTTGTTTTCTTTTAGGAGTTTTATGTTCTCAAATCTCATATTTAGATTTTTAATCCATTTTGAGTTTATTTTTGAGTATGTTGTAAGAAAGTGATCCAGTTTCATTCTTTTGGATGTAGCTGTCCAGTTTTCCCAATACCATTTATTGAAAAGACTACATTGTATATACTTGCCTCCTTTTTCATCGATTAATTGACCATATAGATGTGAGTTTATTTCTGGGCTCTCTGTCATGTTCCATTGATCTACATGTCTGTTTATGTGCCAGTACCATACTGTTTTGATTGCTACAGGTTTCTAGTACATCTTGAAATCTGGGACTGTGATACCTCCAGCTTTGCTTTTCTTTCTCAAGATTGTTTTGGCTATTTGAGGTCTTTTGTGGTTCCATAAAACCCTTAGTATTATTCGTTCTAGTTCTGTGATAGATGCTATTGGTATTTTGATAGGGATTGCATTGAATATATAGATTGCTTTAGGTAGTATGGACATTTAACAATATCAATTCTTCCAATACTTGAACATGGAATGTTTTCGATTTGTTTATATTGTCTTCAGTTTCTTTCATCAATGTCTTATAGTTTTTGTTTTTTTAAAATTTTATTTTATTATGTAATGTTTTCACCTCCTTGGTTAAATTTATTCCTAGGTATTTTGTTCTTTTTATGCAATTGTAAATGGGATTATTTTCTTAATTTCACTTTCTGAAAGTTCATTATTAGTGTATAGAAACACAACAGATTTCTGTATATTGATTTTGTATCCTTCAACCTTAGTGAATTCATTTATTCTAATTGTTTTTTAGTGGGGTTTTGGGTGTTTTTTTTTTATATATAGTGTGTCATCTATAGATAGTGACAGTTTTACTTCTTCCTTGCCAATTTGGCTGCCTTTTATTTATTTATTTTTTCATTTTCTTGTCTGATTGCTCTGGCTAGGACTTCCAGTTCTATGTTGAATAAAAGTGGTGGACATCCGTGTCTTATTCCTGACTTAGAGAAAAAACTTTCAGTTTTTCACCACTGAGTATGATGTTAGCTGTAAATTTTTCACATGTGGACTTTTGTAAGTTGAGATGTTTCCTCTAAACCCATTTTGTTGAAATTTTTATCATGAATGGGTGTTGTATTTTGTCAAATGTTTTTTTTGCATCTATTGAGATGCTCATATAGTTTTTATCCTTTCTCTTGTTAATGTGATGTACCACATTAATTGATTTGTAGATATTGAACTACCCTTACATCCCTGAAATAAATCACACTTGATTATGGTGAGTGAAACTTTTAATGTATTGTTGAATTGGGTTAGCTACTATTTTGTTGAGAATTTTTGTGTTTATGTTCATCAGAGATATTGACCTGTAGTTTTCTTTTCTTTTCTTTTCTTTTCTTTTCTTTCTTTTCTTTCTTTACTTTCTTTACTTTCTTTTCTTTCTTTTCTTTCTTTCTTTCTTTCTTTCTTTCTTTCTTTCTTTCTTTCTTTCTTTCTTTCTTTCTTTCTTTCTTTCTTTCTTTCTTTCTTTCCTTCCTTCCTTCCTTCCTTCCTTCCTTCCTTCCTTCCTTCCTTCCTTCCTTCCTTCTTCTTTTTCTTTTCTTTCTTTCTCTTTCTTTTCTTTTTCTTTCTGTCTGTGTGTGTGTCTGTCTGTCTTTGTCTTTGTCTTGTTTTGGTATCAGGGTAATGCTTGACTTCCTAGAATGAAGTTGGAAGTTTTCCCCTCTCTTCTATTTTTTGGAATAGTTTGAGAAAAATAGGTATTAACTCTTCTTTATTTTTTTTAAAAGATTTATTTATTTACTAGAGAGAGAGAGTATGTAGGGTGGAGGGGCAGATGGAGAAGGACAGAGAATCTTAGGGAGACTCTGAGCTGAGCATGCAGCCTGACATGGGACTTGATCCCACCACCCTGAGCTGAAACCAAGAGGTGGACACTTAACTGACTGTGCCACCCAAATGCTTTTTAACCGTCCTTGAATATTTGGTGGAATTCACCTGTGATCCATCTGATCCTAGACTTTTGTTTGTTGGGAAATTTTTGATTATTAATTCAATTTCACTACTAGTAATAGGTATATTCAAATTTTTTATATTTTCCTGATCAGTTTTAGAAGATTGTTTCTAGGAATTTGTCCATTTCTTCTAAGTTTGCCAATTTGTTGGCATATAATTTTTTTGTAGTAGTCTCATAATCCTTTTCATTTCTGTGGTGTAGATGGTTATTTCTCCTTCATTTTTGATTTTATTTAAGTCTCTTTTTTATAAGTCTGGTTAAAGGTTTAAAAAGTTTGCTTTTCTTTTCAAAGAACCAGCTCTTGATTTTATTGATTGTTTTTTTTTAATTAGTCTCCATTTCAGTTATTTCCATCCTAATCTCTTTTTCTTTCTTCTACTAAACTTGAGCTTTGCTTGTTCTAGATTTTTCTTATTCCTTGAGATAGGCTTGTATCACTATAAACTTCCTTTTTAAGACTGCTTTTGCTGTACCTATAGATTTTGGACCATTGTATTTTTATTTTCATTGTTTCCATGTATCTTTTATTTCCTCTTTGATTTCTTTATTCACCCATGGGTTGATTTATAGCATGTTGTTTGGCCTCCATGTGTTTATACTTTTCCAGTTTTTTTTTCTTGTAATTGATTTCCAGTTTGATACAATTATGATCAGAAAAGATGTTTGATGTGATTTCATTCTTCTTCAATTTATTGACACCTGTCTTGTGACTTAAAATGTGATCTCTCCTGGAGAATGTTCTATGTGCACTTTAAAACAATGAATAATTCTGTTTTCGGATGGAAAGTTTTATATAGATCTATTAGATCCATCTGGTCTTATTTGTTGCTTAAAGTCAATATTCTTTTTTTGATTTTCTGCCTGGATAATATGTCCTTTGATATAAATGGGGTGTGTTAAAATCTCCTACTGTTATTGTATTTACTGTCACTTTTTGCCTTTATGTCTATTAGTATTTGCTTTATGTGTTTAGGTGTTCCTATGTTTGGCGCACAGATATTTACAATGCTATATACTTTTGTTGGATTGATCCCTTTATCATTATATAATACCCTTCTTGGTCTCTTGATACAGTCTTTGTTTTAATGTCACTTTGTCTGATATAAATATTGCTACATTTTTTTTCCCCAGCTTTTATTTATGTGGACTTTTTCAGTTACTTCACTTTCAGTCTGTGTGTGTTTACATAGGCAACATATAGATGGATTTAATTTTATATCCATTCAGTCACCCTTTTGATTGGAACATTTAGTCCATTTATATTTAAAGTAATTATTGATAGGTATTTGGTAATTGTTTTCTAGTTGTTTTTGTAGTTTTTCTTTCTTTTTTCTTCCTTTGCTGTCTTCCCTTATGGCTTGATGGATTTTTTTACCATTATGTTTGGATTTTTTCTCTTTATTTTTGTGTATCTATTATAGGTTTTTCATTTGCAGTTATCATTGCATTCATATATACCATCCTATGTGGATAGCAGGCTATATTAAGTAGATGGTCACTTAAGTTTTACACATTTTAAAAGCACTTGATTTTTGTTCCCCTCTCCACATTTTATGTTTATGATGTCATATTTTACATCTTTTTATTTTGTGTCTCTCTTGTCTAGTTTTTGTAGATATAATTGATTTTACTATTTTTGTGTTTTAACCTTCCTATTGGCTTTGCAAATGACCAATCTATTACTTTTACTGTGTGTTAGTTTTTACTTGTGAAATTTTCCTTTTGTAATTTTTCTCTGCTGATGGCCTTTCCTTCCACTTAAATAATTCCCTTTAACATTTTTTTGTAAGGATGGTTTAGTGGTGATGAATTACTTTAATTTTTGTTTGTCTGGGGAACACTTTATCTCTCCTTCAATTCTAGAATGATAATCTTGCCAGGTAGAGTGTACTTGGTTTAGGTTTTTTCCTTTCAGCACTTTGTTTATGTCATGTCACTCTCTTCTGGCCTGCAAAGTGTCTGTTGAAAAGTCAGCTGATAGCCTTCTGAGGTTTCCCTTGTATAACTGTTTTCTCTTGCTGCTTTTAAATTCTTAATCATTACTTTCTGCTATTTTAATTATTTTGTGTGCAGATGTGGACCTCTTTGGGTTCATCTTATTAGCTTTCTGTGCTTCCTGGACCTGGATGGTTGTTTCCTTTTTCAGATTAGGGAAGTTGTCAGCTATTATTCCTTCAAATAAATCTTCTGCCTCTTTTTCTCTTCCCCTTCTGGCATCTGTATAATGTGAATGTTATTACAATTGATGTCACAGAATTCCTTTAACCTATTCTCACTTTTTGTTATTCTTTTTTCTTTTTGTTGTTCAGTTTGATTGCTTCCCATAATCCTGTCTTCCAGACTGCTAATCCATTCTTCTGCATCCTGTAATCTGTTGTTGTTTCCTTCTAGTACATTCTTTATTTTAGTTATTAAATCCTTCAGCTTTGACAGGTCCTTCTTTATATTTTCTATTTTTTGTTGACATTTTCACTGAATTCATCCATTTTTCTCCTCAAGTCCAGTGAGTATTTTTTTACTATTACTTTGAACTCTTTGTCAGGCATATTGTTTATGTCCATTTCATTCAGCTCTTTTACTGTGATTTTGTCTTGTTCTTTCATTTCTGACAATTCCTTTGTCTCCTCATTTTCTCTAACTCTCTGTGTTTGTTTCTATGTATCAGGTAGGCTAGCTATATCTTCTGGTCTTTAGAGTAGTGGCCTTGTGTAGGAAGAGGTCCTGTGGTTCACTGTAGCACAATCCCCCAGAACCTTGTGGGGTTCTGCATGCACCCTTCTATTATAGCTGAACCAAGATTGCCTTTAACCCAGGTGGTTGCAATGACCTACTTTGCCTGCTGTAGGTACACTGGCAAGGTTTGCTACCCACACTATTGAAAGGCCCAGTTGTGTACATCATGGACTCATTGGTGGTCAGGACCAGTACTCAATCTAGCTCTCTGCAGATGGGCTGCCAAAAAACTGCAGGCACACCAAAGGGCAGGTCTTGATCCTTGACAAATTATCTAAGACATCTGGCTGCAAGAATTGTTAGCACACTGGTCTTTGGTAATATCTACCCCCTCCGCAGGGCAGGTGTCACTTTGGAGTGACATAGGTCCTGGCTGTGTGCTGGGTGTGGCAGGGTAGGAGCTGCCTTGTAGGGATGCCTGCTGAGGTGGGTCCACAAGGTAATGTTGGAGTGGGGCACACAGTGCTAGCAAGGTAGATGGAGAGATTTAGCACTGGCTCCTGGCTATCTGGGATGGGGAGAGGGGAAGAGAAATGGTGCCTTCCAGTACTTTTGTTCCCAGAAAAATCTCCTGCAGATCCCTGCCCCTCCAGAGCATGTTCTAAGAAGAGTTAGTAAATATTCATGTATACCCAAGGCACTTTTCAAATTGCTGCTTCTGTGCTGTGTCTCCTGCCAAGTTATTTAATATGGTGGCTCTTTAAGGGCAGAATCTTGGTTTCCTATTGCTCTCAGGCTCTTTTGGAATTAAGCCTGCTAATTAAGCCTGGAGTTAAGCCCCACTGGTTTTCAAAGCCAGACATTTTGGGGACTGGTCTTCCCAGTATGGGTGCCCAGGGCTGGGGATGACCAAAGTGGGGGTGTGATCTTCTTGCTTTTCTATGTTTATGGGGCCCCCCGATTTGTGGTTAGTCACTCCAGAGGTTTGGTTCCCAACACACATCTCTACCCCTCCTACCTTTCTCATTGTGATCTTCTCACTAAGACTAGCTCTGGAAGATCTATTCTGCTAGTCTTCAGGTCATTTTCAGATTTAGTCACATAGATGTATCTGTTACGTTGATGTGTCTGTGGGATAAGGAGAGCTCAGGATCCTCCCATTCTGCCATCTTCCAAGAGTCTCTCTCTTGGTCATTTTTCTATTAGGATGTTTGTCTTTTTTTTTTTTTTAAGTTTTTATTTATTTATTTGAGAGAGAGAGAATGAGAGAGAGAGCACATGAGAGAGGGGAGGGTCAGAGGGAGAAGCAGACTCCCTGCCGAGCAGGAAGCCCGATGCGGGACTCGATCCCGGGACTCCAGAATCATGACCTGAGCCGAAGGCAGTCGCTTAACCAACTGAGCCACCCAGGCGCCCCAGGATGTTTGTCTTTTTATTATTGATTTAGTATAATTCTTTATGAATTAAATTTCTGTAAAAAATTACGTCAACTGTATTATAAGACCATATGAAGATTTGGAGCATCTATGGAGAAAACATTCTCCTTTTTCACCGTAACAGACACTATTGGTTGATAACCTGATATCTACTACCTTCTTGTATAGACAGTGATATATTATCTACTAGTTGTCTTCTCATTATTCATTCTATCTTTCTTTCTTACCAGCAAACCTGATTTAAATAGAGGTGCAAATGAATTCCTCTGAAAAGCTGCTTCCTTGTCTCTTTGTAGTATGGAAAATGATGAGACACAATGCTCCCCAATGGGATAGGAGTTGCTGTGTAAAATTCTGGAAAAGCTCCTTTAGAGGGGTTAGACTTAACTGGAATATATGTTTGACCTTTATCCTACTTACCCATCCTGGCTGCAACATGGCCTCAATGATAGGGGATGGTAGAGAAGGCACTCCTATGACCCTGAGGGTGAAAGACCTACCCTGAAGAGGGAGGAGATCAATAGTAAAGAAAATAAAGTAATAAAGGTTTTGTGGTGGGGCTGCATTTTTTCTAGACTGTCAACTTTAACAATTCTTGCTGCAGAGAAATTTTCTTTTTTTTAAATGAATTACTGTAATATATTTTATTTTTATCAAAGTGATATTTGGATAGAGTGTTTAAGTCAAATACTACTATAAGTTTTTTTTTTTTTAACATTTTCTAATGGATTAAAAACCTATTCCATAATGTGGCTGTTACATGTAGCCTAACATAATTCCTAACTGATAAAGGGGCTATAAGAACTTTGATTTTGTTTGGAGCAACAGTAAATTCCTATATCACCATAAATTGCTTCCTGAGAAAATTTTTAACATTTTCCATCATATATTCAAATCAGATTTCTTCAGAAGAGAATATGTTACAATAAAATATCTTTTTTTTTAAAGATTTTATTTATTTATTTGACAGAGACAGCGAGAGAGGAAACACAAGCAAGGGGAGTAGGAGAGGGAGAAACAGGCTTCCTGCTGAGCAGGGAGCCTGACGGACTTGATCCCAGGACTCCAGGATCATGACCTGAGCCGAAGGCAGATGCCCAATGACTGAGCCAGCCAGGCGCCCCCTAAAATATCCTAATATTATGCAATGTGGGACTGTGTTCTTTCCAGCAAAGGTTGCCCATTTTTTGTTGGGGGAGGGATATTTGGTATATTTGATGGGAGGGGTAAACTCAAGGACAAGCCTACACAGGGAGCCAATGGTAGATTAGATCACAAGTGACAACCCAGAGTTGTCAGAGCTGGGGATGTTGCAGAAAAGAAAACAGGTAAAATTCCTGCTTTCTTGAAACTTAGGTTGCAGTTTTGGGAGACAGACTATAAATAGACCTCTGATAAATATGTCAAATAGGGAATGGTAAATTAAATGAAGAAAAATTAGGCAGAATAAGGGGACTGTGAGTCCAGAGTGTTTGGGGGTTATCAGAGAGGTAGCTCCCCCTTAGGGAGACTTGTCAGTAAGGCTTTCCTGGTAAGAGGATGGTTGAACATCTGCATGAAGTGAGGAAATAAACGACAGGACAGCTGTGTGGAAGAAGTGTTCCAGGCAGAGGGTTTACCAAGTGCAAAGATCTGTACAAACAGTGAGAAGCAAAAGAGGCATACAAGAGAATGGGAGCAGATGAGGGGAGAGAACAAGCTTGGAGACCACACCACGTTGGCCCTGTTAAAGACTTTTCATTATTTTGAAGCCTAAATATGTATATCTAAATATAAATACAAATATATAAGTCTATATATGTATGTAATGTGGCCTATAATATATAAAGTGCATGGCAGATAGCTTGCCTTTTACAGGGAAAAGTAAGTGTTCAGTAAAGGTTTTTATGTCTGACATACCAATATTCTTTGAGCTACATGTAGGTCAGCATTTGCAGTGTGACAGTGTATGTTTTAAAAAAGTGTCTCCTTTCTTTCTGTGAGTTTAAAAGAAATGTATTCTCTGTCCCATCTCCTCTGAGCAGGTACTGCATTGTGAGCTCATGACTTGGTGAGCATAGCGTGGCCATATTACAGCCCCTCTTTTGTCCTTGAGATTCACAATTGGCATGATTACACATGGTGGCTTTGGCAAGAACTCTGCCTTAATCATTTTATTTCTCGTCCCTACTATAATTTGCAGTTCTAAAATAATGGACATAGACTGAATTTATAGATGTCTCAAGGTATTATGTGAATCTACTTATTTGAAGACCCATCAACTATGTATCATCATTCTTGCTCTTACTTTTCCTGAGAGTATTTTTAAGAATGATGTGCGAACATCAGCAGAACAGTCATATAATTTTTTTTCCATTCAAGTAGTTTTTTTTTTCCTCAAGAATGTGAATGAGGTTTTACACATCTTCCTGACTTCTTTGTCAGTGAAATAATAAAAGGGGGAAACCAGGTGACAAAGCATTCTTTCTCCTGTTTCTTCTCTTTAGTTTCAGGATCTCTTTCTTTTTCTTACATCAGGTAGTTATTATCAGACACTGGTAATAGTTTAGCCCCTTCTTGAAACATCATTTAAATTTTAGTGCCACTTTTGAATTATACAAGCATTTTAAACTCAAGGAAGATGTAGAGATTGTAAATTCCCATGATGTGAGGTTCTTCCTTTCACTATGATTAATACTTGTGGCAGGAAGGATGGAATAAAGAATATTGTGCATGCAAGAATTTTACAGTCACTCCATGTACCCTGGGGGGTGGAAGTTGCAAGGAAGCTCAGATTCCTGTTCTCTTTATGTATACATCAATTTTTTTTGGAGAAAAAAAAAAAGTTCAATAGGTCCAGGGAAGAGATTACTGAGTCTGCTTGGTCCTGCTGGTGTATACCTGCTGAGATGGGGTAGAGGGTCACACAGTTATCCTTGCCATGCTCCAAGGAGGAGGCCTGCTGTGGCTAAAGTATATGTTCTTATTAAATATATATCATAATGTACCTCTGTTGATATTGCTAAACTTCTACCATAAAAAAGTTGCATATAAACAACACAGCTAAATTAATGTTTCCATAGGAACCTTAGCATTAAAACTTGCTTAATATAATATTAACCTAAGAGGTAGGTTTTTGTGTTTTTTTTTTTTTCCCCAGGCACAAGTACACAGTGTATACACATGTGCAATTTTAAGTATTTGTAAAATCATGATAAACTACATTGAGAACATAGAGTTTTATGTTGTCAGTTGCATTGGCCAAACCTTGATTTCCCTATTAAGATCAGTATAACCAAAATTCTCACAGCTTTCTGCCAATTTGTAGGAATGATCTTTATTCCTGTACAACTATTCAATTTTCTTGGAAGGAGAAACAATAAGAACAACCTAACTGGTTATATGCTGCATATGTAACAAGCTCAGAATGTACATTGCGAACTCTGTTGACTCAAATCTAACTTAAGTAAGATTATCTATTTATAGTGGTTTTCGTTGAATGGTTGTTCCTGATATAGGTAAGTGAAAGCGGTAGTGTTAAATCATGGAACACCACATCAAAACTAATGATGTACTGTATGGGGACTAGCATAACATAATAAAATAAAATAATTTTTTTTAAAAAATCTAAAATTTTTAATGAAATTACTATGTAACACAGAGTGTGACACTGACTTACAGCAAATATTTCTGATTCTAGATTCAAGAGTCAATATATTCTAATGTAACTGCAAAGCTGTAAGGAACTGTAATGCCAATCATTGATATATAAAGAGGTGATATCCACCCATAAATTCATATCTAAATTTTAGTGTCTTCAGAGAAAAGTACTGAGACCATAAAAAGTCAAAATTATCAGTAGCATAATGTGAATGAATTAATATTATCTCCAGGTTCTATGATTTGTTTATAATGCTGATATTTAGGTCAGTCTTTTAAAAAGACCACCATTTAGAATGACCATCGTTAAGATTAAATTTTGCTTAGATGATGGGTTATCCCTCCTTGGCACATTAGCCATATACTTCTAAGATGAAGCTATTTTATTCCTTGTCATCACATAGCCATAAAGATTGCAGGCAGTCAGAAGTTAGCAATGGCTGCTTCCCAGACCCACAGCAATACTTAGTAACAGATTTTCAAGGCAGTTCAAAGAGTCTAGTTTCCATCTGTGTTTGGTGAAGGGTGCACAAACCTTGAGGCCATCTGAAAACTCAGCTTCATCTCTAACACTTGGAATAACAAAGGTGTTATTTTTCAAAGCTGCATTCTTCCCTCCTGGGGTGGCTGTGCAGATTCAGTTCAGGGAAGGTGGGAAACTTCAGAGCAGGTATTCTCCTTCTAGACTTTGCCTCCTTCAGGGAATTCCTTTGAGGGTGTCACAATGGTGGCCTCCTGAATATGGGTTATTGCCAATAGAGGCCAAGAGTTAATGAACCTTATAGACAAATCCCTTCTGATTTTCTGAGCAAAATATCCGTATAGAACCAGCATCTCCTTTCTTCCAGACTAGGAATGCTATTTAATCAGAAGAAAGTAGAGGGTGCTCTCTGCCCACATTACATTGAGGAATGCAGCATGAACATCAAAACTCCATTTCATTCAGCTGCATTTCTAAAACCAAGGCTGCAGATTATTGGGAAAGAGATGGTTGAAAGTCCTTGTCTTTGGTTTGCTACGAATGAGTGTAAGATTTCAATGGAATTTTTTTCCCGCTTTTGTTTAATATCTCATGTATTAATTATCTGGCACACTTTTTGACATAGTGTCTTTATAAAAGACTAACAAATCACATAAATACACAATTAACGGGACAATAATGGAAATACAGATATTTGCTATTTGATATCTCTTTGTGATACATTTCTATCATTCTCATTAAGATGGAAAAGTCAAGAAAATGTGAGCAGTTCACTCAGATGTGCTTTTTAATTTTTTTGACTTTCTGAGTTATTCTGATGTCTTAAAGTTATCCAGAATTATATTCTAGATTCAAATTTTAGATAATTGATAATTCAAATAATATCAAGTTATTTTTCCATTTACTCTAAATTCCAGTGGCTATATGGGTAGTTTTATTTGAGAATATATTATCTGAAAAACATATACCTTTCGTAAAAATCACTGATTGATATAACAAAAAACATGCTTATAAGAACCAAAATTTTTAAAGGGCCGATAAAAAAACACACTTTAATGTGAGAAAAATGAGATTTAGTTATGGAGGTAATAGAACTTATATGTCATTATATCAAGATTTTCTTATTTTTAAAAACGCTTCATAAATAAAAACCCTTAATAAGTAAAATTTACTTATTTAGTAAGTGAAATTTATTTTACTTAGTAAAGTTAAATAAATAACAAAAATCCTTAGTAAGTAAAAAAAAAAGTACTTCTGACCGTATAATGAAAAAAATTATTTTGATATGACAAAGTAGTCTGTCTGAAGTTCAAAAACAGGCTTTCCGTGATCACATTTCAAGAATAATTAAGACAGATAAAAACAAATGTATTAGCACGAAACAATGAGCCGCTTTGGGGGAGGGGAGGGTAAAAAGGATTCAGCAAGACTGTACTACTCTCAAGTTTCCAGTCACATCCCCACTCATCCAGAAGGCAGGGTAGAAGCAGCAATAGTCCTAAGCATGGAATGGCACAGAACAAGACTGTGACATGAGCAGAACCAACATGAAAGAGGATATTTGACCCATACACTGTTGCTGCTTTTACATGTAAAACTTGCTTTCCTGTCCGAGTGATTCTTCCGTATCAGTGCCTGTACAGAGAATACTAAAATGAAGTGGAAAGCAAGGGCATAAGAGGAAGTCACAAACAGATTATACATAAAAAGTGGCCACGATAAAACAGTGCAGCTAAGAGCTGTTGGGATACTAAATATATAAGCATCTTCAGTACAGACCTCTGCCTTCCCTCATAGCACTCACAGTTTAGTGAGGAAGCAAACATATGTTTAAAAAATAATAGCGTTGGTAAGAGTAATAGTAGAAATGCTAAGGATGCCTATGGTAAGGGCACTGATCGAAGGACGTCCGGAGCAACATAACTATAGAAAATGGATTGTTGTTTGAGACTCTGGTTTTTTAAGTTCAGTTTATGCTAATGATTTGAATGTATTGTGGGTTTACCTATCTCCTAGATCTTTGTTTTCCTCCCCTATCTCTGAGTCTTGTTTTCTTAAAATTATGATCTCTGCTCATAAATCTTTCTTTAAGCAGTCATCCTGATATTAAACACCAAAAGGCGGTTAAGAACTTGCTTTATTAACCCTCTTAGATAACCAAATCCATAACATTTTACTGGATGTGACCTTGATGAGGGTACAGGTTGTTGCTTATTTTGTCTCTGTATGTGTAGCTCCTAGTAAAAAATTATGAATATATTCATGAATGAGCCTATAAATCAATAAATATTGGAATTTTAGAGCTGGAATTTTTAGTAGCCTAATTTCAAAAAGATTCAGAAAAGTGAAGTGATGCCAGGAGAATGAAGCAAAGTGACATCCAAGGTCACAGTAGGAGTTTTGGAAAGTGATTCACCTAAAACTTAAGGCTCAGAACTAACTAATTTAGGGTAGTAGGCATGCAGAAATTTTCTTGGAATGGTGCTTTAAGCCAAGGACATTGAACATAAGAAAGATCAGTTGGGAGTTATTTTTTATCTTTGGCACCTTCTATCATGTTATGTAGGCAGCTCACAGGCAAACCCATTCAAAAATATGGCCAGTTGATTTTCTTTCATTGATACAGTTATCTTCTAGCCATGGTTCTCAACCCTTGAACATTTAGAGATAATGAGGGCATTTTATTTATCTTAGTTACTGGAATAGGCTGCTGGCATTTTGTGAATGGAAGGCAGAATTGCTGCCTGTCCTGAAATTCCTAGGATAGTCCAGCCCCTTGAAGAATCATCCCACCCCCAAATGCCAATAGCATTTCTCCTAAGAAATCTTTTTTAAAAAGTCTTTCTCAGTTTTCTAGAAGAGTTTAATAATTTTTATCTTAGTTGTTTTTTCATTATAATAATTCAATAATTTTATCTATGTTTTTTCATTATAATGCATATTTTATGTCATAGTTCTATAAACATTGTCTCAACACTAAATCTATAGTATATTTTTTGTAAAGGTCCATTTTTATGCTTATGAGTTAGGTGTTTCCCCAATTGCAAATACGCTGCAGATTCATAATAGTAGTGTATAAAGAACAAAATTAAAAGCAAAGGTAATTTTTCCTCCACAGACTCACACTATTAACATTTTTAAAAAGATTTATTTGTTTTATTTTTAGAGAGAGAGAGACAGCATGAGCAAGTGGAGGGGCAGAGGGAGAGAATCTTTCAAGCAGTCTCCCTGCTGGGTGAGGAGCCTAACACGGGGCTCGGTCCCAGGACCCATGAGATCACGACCTGAGCTAAAACCAAGAGTCAATTGCTTAACCAACTGAGCCACCCAGGCGCCCCCACACTATTGACATTTTGATATTTCTCTTTTCAGTCTTCTATGTCTGTGATTATACATATTGAAAAATGTCAAATTGCATATATTGCTTATAATATGTTTTTGCTAACTATAAAGTAAATCAGGAACATTTTTCTAAGCCACAAGATAGTTTTAATGAAATTATTTTAGATGGCTGCATGGCATTCTATTACATCAATAGACATTTTTTTCATGTTATAAATAATGTTGAGAAGTACGTCATTGTATCTAAGTCATTGAGCTTGCCCCATGTTACATTCTGAGGATAAATTCTAGAAGTAAAATTTTCTAAGTCAAGTGATATTTCACAATGAGTTAATGGCAATCATGAATTGTTTTGCTTTCTTCTGGACTTATACTAATTCAATTCCAGATACTTTCATTAGCACACTTGATGTCAGTAATAAACTATGACCAAAGCAAAATGATGAACAAATGACAAAGAGAGGGGACAGAGACAAAAGGAGGGTAAGAGGGAAGGAAAGGGAGAGAAAGAAGGGGGGGATGAGACAGAGAGATTGAGAGACAGGGCTCTCATGATATTCAATGTTTATTTTTTCTTTTTAGGAGATCAATAGAAGCCAAAGTGTTCTGTTTTTATTTCTATTTGTGTCAATAATCTCTGATTTGTAATGTATGTACATTTATTCTAGTTAACTCAAGTAAAAAGGAAGTGGTGTTTAAATGTGTGGAAGAATATCAAGACTAAGAATTGAAAATGGGAGCTGGAGATTTCAGAGCTGAGGCCATTGGGTCAGGCTCATGGACTCCAGGTCCACTCATCTTTCCTTCTGTGGAGGAATCCAACTCAAGACAGATTGGGGAATTTGATAAAAGATCAGTTACAGAAGCAGAGTTACTATTGGCTCTTTGACTCATTGTCATAAGGCAAAATTCTTGGTGACCAGCTGCTGACTGGTCTTCAATTAAGACATTGAAGACACACACATATACACACAGATAATTACTGCATAAATAAGTAAATGCATAAATAAATTGGTAAATATATTATGTAAGAGGAAGCATTTAGAGACCAGATGTGCACATCTAATACATGAATGATATTTATTGAGCTGTCAAATTTGATCACCTGCATGTAAGAGTAATTGGGTCATTCTTTGACTCTTCTTGATAGCTGTTTTAGAAAATGACCATGAATATCAACTATAGCAATAATGATAGAAAAAGGCAAATTTTTATGTATGGTGATTACAGATAGTCTTGGAAATAATTCCAACTAGTGCTAGAATCTTACGTATTTATAGTTAGAGAATGAATGACTCTTCTAAAGGGATACTGTGTGGTGAAAAAGATCACTGGATTAGAAATCTTTACCATTAAATTACTTTGTGACACAGGATTAGTTCTTCACTCTTTTTCTGGATTTAAATTTTTTCAGTACTTAAGTAAGATTATAAAAAAAAATCCTTCCACTTCTAAAAATCCCACAGATCTACCATTAAAAAATTATCTATCATTAGAAGTGATAACATGTGAACAAGTTGGATTCTCTACTCTTTCTCTTTAAGAACCTTATCACCTGATACTTTTCAAAAAGTGTCTCTACAGGGAGAAACTGAATCTCTGGTAACTAAAGAGTCTAGATTTCTAGTATCATCTAGCTTCCGTAAGAGGCAATTAAGAGATTATTGAAATACTCTACACTGGATTCACCTCTCTATAATTGTCTCTGTTGACAGAGACAAATAACTCTCATTAAATACCATGTGCTGTTCTATATTTTCCAGCATCTGTTGCAGTTGGATGTGACCATGTGATCGTGTTCTGGCAAAAGGGAAGATAAGTGAGTGATGAGTTACTTCTGTATCTGTTAGAGACTATGTTTCTCCTTGATCTTTCTTTTCCCTGCCGAGGAAACATAGGAGGCCACATGTTAGGATGGCAAATTTCAGATTACCATGGGAGTTGGCCTGGATCTCTGTGTCCTCAGAGGGAGAACAATCCCTATTTACCCACAATGAACTTTGGTAGAATGACAAAAAACTAGCTGTGATAAACAACTGAGATTTAATAATATTTTTTACCGCAGTGTAATTTAGCTCATCTTGACTCATATATCCTTTATATTATGGCTTTCCTGTCATATCAATCTTTAGAAAATTGACATAAACTTATCAAGGACATAAAATGTATATAGCTAGACCCATATTGAAAATGTTAGTGATTTTGTATAGTTGCTTAGTATTACTCTATTAATCGTACATTTAGGGAAAACTGAAAGAAGTTTCTGGGACTTCTACTTGACTCAAAACAGCTAGTCTCCTGATTGCTTACTAACTGCCCTGAGCACTCAGAAAGTTACCACCGATCTATGGAATAGGACGTTGGAAAATATAATGTCATTTTAAAAAAAGAGCAACTGTAGTTAAGTATAAACTTTTCAGATATTTTTCTGGTTGAAATAGTATAGCAACAGTTTGTTATGAGTAACTTAGACATGTTGATTTATTGAGAGTATTTTCAATAGAAAGCATAAGTATTTAAATTCAATATTTTCTAATATAATGTATAATATTAAAAATAGCCCTATGAGATCATGCCAACTGTGTACTTGATACATCTTCACGTGGCTATCTTAAAGTTGAAGTTTTTTGAAATCTACCCCTTCATCTTACCTCTTTCATTTCCTCCGTGTCCAAACTTGTCTTCCTTTATCAGGTAGTAAAAGTATTACTTACAGTAGAATCTACCTCACTAGAAACCTTTGAGTCTTCCTAAATTCATTTCTTTCCCTTGTTCCATAAATAAAATTGGTCCCAAAGTTCTGTTGATCCTACTCCATAATCTCTTGACTAATAACTTGAGTTAAAGCTGTTAATATTTCTTACTTGGATTGTAGAAACAGGTCATTTTGTTTCTCCTACTGGATCCATTCTGCGCAGAATATTCACATCATCACATTTTTTTCTCTGCTTAAAACCCTCCCAGGTATTGCCTTTTGGGTAAGGACTCTATAGTCTTAGAATGATCAATGTCTTATGATCTATGTAGTTAGCCTTGATTCCTGCCATTCTTTCTTCTCATACTCAGGTGTCAGTCCCACCCCACTTTGGCTTTGTGCTCATCTCCTGATAATGCATGCTTGTTCACATCTCTATGCTTTGCCCATCTCCTCTGCATAGATACTATTCACTCCTCTGTTTGGCAAAATTTACCCCCTTACTTCAAGATTCCTGCTCACTATAACTCTCCTATGTTACAACAAGTTACTTTTGACACTGTAGGTTCCTTTCTTTTCTGAACTCCCAGGGTATGTTTCCCATACTACATAATAGCACTTAAATTTTTTAAATTAACTTTTATAATCTACTTTGCTCTTTTTTATTGTAACTTCTGAAGAGGAGGTTATAAGTATCATTCATCCTTGCACCCTTTGAACCAATCAATAAGAAGTCTTCTAAAAAGAAACAAAGTAAAATGTATTCTGTTATACACATTTTTAATAAACAGTTGTTGCTGGTTGCTACAGCAGGAGATGACAACTGGGAATCTCAGTTGAGGGAGGAGAGATTTACTTTTGGGAATAGGTACTTTCATGTGATTTTGACTAGAAATTGTGGTAAGAAGGATTTTGAAATATCTGTTGGGATTTAGGGATGTAATAGTTATTGGTTGGATGTAAGTTCAAATAATTTCCAGTGATACAAAAGTCATGTGGAATTTGGGACTTAGCTCATATATTTTATGCAGAGATACATTGAGCACTGCAAAAATGAGCTTCTTGATATTAGCTTCTTGAGCAAGTACAGGAGATCCTGAAGCCATAAAATTTCCAACAACAATCAAAAGGGTATAGATGGAATGGAAAAATTCTGACTAAGAAATACTAGGGCCACCAAACAGCCATGATTTCCCATGTGAACTAATCTAAAATGGGGCATAAAATAATGAAAGCTCCAGAAACATGTGACAGTGCTAAAGTTCACTGCAATAAGACTGATGTGGAGGGGACAATAAAATTCATATTTGAATTATGTCAACCTAGTGGTAGTTCACCTGTGGAGGATTTGGGTATTAGATCTTCAGGGTAATTGAGGATCACTATAATCAAAACTGCCCTTGAAAATTCCTTATAAAGATGCTACCTTGGAGCTCAACATAAAATTTCTCAGTATTTCCAACCTTAGGATATATTGCTGTTTCTTTATGTGAACACTCAATAAAGAATTTGATCTTCACTAGGGATCATTTTATATGAAAATATGTACACTAAACCATGAGAACAACATTAGAATTAACATAGACCAAGAGAAGAGCTGAGTTATGCCTTCAATTTTACATTCATAATGGCATAAATACTTAGTAAAATTTTGGGCTGAATTTCCTTCACATTTAATTGTTTTTCTTTCAGCAAAATATATATACATCTTATGACATCCACTATGTATAAAATTCAGGGACTTTATTATTCTGTCCATACTGTAATTTCTTTGCTGATTTGGCAAAGGTCCTGATGTCAAACCCTTGTAAAATGCATTCTGCCCCTTAATAAGAATTTGTTCTTTCAAAAATTTTTGATCATGAGGAAGCAGGGCAGGAGACATGTCCTCTAATTCAAGCCAAGAGCTGATCTGAGAACACTAGTTCAATAACATCTTGATGGAATAGAAAAGGGATACTTTAATTATTTAAACATTTTTAATGAGTACTGTTTTTGCGATCTGGAAATCACAATTTTTTTTATATCAAATTAACCAATGGCATTCAATTTTTAAAAAGAGATTAAACTTGCTACTTCAAAGAAAAGCACAGCTGACATTTGATAATAATCTTATGTGTAATATGATCCATGCTTGAGGCCATTTTATTACCCACTTTTCTCCAATTTAATTTTACTTCACATTCAGGGGATTTTTACTTAATGCCACCTTTACTAAATTATTTAATTCTTCTTATCAACACTAGGCAATTATTTTTGTTCTTTTAATAATACACTCATTAAAAGAGAAGTGGAAGAAAAATGGAGAGTCCTTATTGTTTTAATACTTCATAATTTTAAAGCATGAAGATATTCCTAATTTATGGAATTAAATATGAAAAGCTAGGTAATAACCTTGATAAGATATAATATGATTGATATTAATCAAACTTTTTTTTTAAGAGGGGAGAGAGGAGGGAGGGGCAGAGGGAGAGGGAGTGAGAGAATCTCAAGCAGACTCCCTGCTGAGTGCAGAGCCCAATGTGGAGTTCGAACTCACAACCCTGAAATCATGACCTGAGCCCAAATCAAGAGTTGGATGCTTAACTGACCGAGCCACCCAGATGCCCCAATATTAATCTAACTTTTATTTAAAGTATTAAAGTTTTGAATTTAGTGGGGTTTCTTTTGTTGACAATATGCTGATAATGACTGATGCATTTACAAAAAATTCATATAAACAAATCAATCCTCGAAAATTGATGGCACATGTGAAATCATCAGAAGGTAGGTGATTATTCTAGCCCAATCCTAATGGTTATTTCAAAGAGCTAAAGTCTAAGCTTATTTCCACTCATGAAATAGTATGAGGTCATTTAAATTACAATGAGACAGAAGGAAATGACCATGATTTATCCTGGACAATTGTTGACAGGGCTCTCTCAGAAAATTTTGAGAAAATGATGTTAGCAGCTCTGTGAAATCAACACATTCTGAAGAAATTTAGGGTAGAAAATGGAACTTGTTTTATTTATTTGTTTTAAGATTTTGTTTGTCAGAGAGATAGCGTGAGAGAGTGCACAAGCAAGGGGAGATGCAGGCAGAGGGGGAAGCAGGCTCCCCACTGAGGAAGGAGCCTGATGCAGGGCTTGATCCTAGGACCTGAGCTGAAGGCAGGCACTGAACTAACTGAGCCACCCAGGCATCTCTGGAACTTGTTTTAGATGTATTGTCTAATGCAGATATGAGGCAGTAACTACTTAATGAAAGTGTAATTGCATATATTTGCTCCTTGATGTCCTAAATCTTAAGTAGACTTTAGAGATTTCATTTTGGATTCTTCTGTTCATTGTTACCTATGCCAGCAAGGTCTACGTCAGGTAAAGAAGGGCAAGGGGTTGGGTGGGGACAGATGAGAGGGAAGGAGAAGAGGGGAAGATCCATAGTGCACTTGTTTGCCCCCATGTGATTTCAATATGATGTCCTATGTGTCTAACCAAATAATTTTACATAGTTGGCACTAACCTAGCCCCCATAGAATTTATAAATGGCTTAAAATAACTCTTGTAAAGAAGAGAACTCAAATAATACAAATACAAACAACCAAGAAAATGGTGGAAGGACAGTGCTTTCATTTCCTGTACAAGTTCTTTCAGCTATAATGTATGCTGAAACAATAATGGTGATGGAAAGTGAGCAAACACAAGCTGATATTTTATCAAGACTTTTTGAAATATGGATTTATACCCACTATTATAAACACTGAATCTCATCTTCTGCATATATATTATGTTGTACATAATGTGCAATGATACATATATCATTTTCATCTATTACCACCAGTAACCACCGAACATAGAAATAAACTAAATTTATAACCTGACATTGAAAGTTATTTATCCACAAATATTAAACAATGTTTTAGAAAAACTTGGAGCATATATAATTAAACAGCTTATAAGAAACTATACAATTAGAGCTCATGCAATATTTATTTAAAAAAAGATTTTGTGCTGTTAATTAGCAAATAAAAATAATATATTAACAATAGATAATATATTAATACATTGTAATTATTATATTAATATGTTATATAATATTAACTTATAATTAAATGAATATATAATAATATATACTGTTATAAATGAATCCAGTAAACTGACAGGATATAAAATTAATATACAGAAATCTGTTGCATTTTTATGCATTAATAATGAAGTAACAGAGAAATTAAAATAAACCCATGTACAATTGCACCAAAATTAATAAAATACCTAAGAACAAACTAACCAAGGAGGTGAAGGAACTTTACTTCAAGAAATATAAAACATCTGAAAGAAATTCAAGATGACACAAACAAATGGAAAGATATCCCATGCTCATGGGTTGGAAGACCCAATATCATTAAAGTGTCCAAACTACCCAAAGCAATCTACAAATTTAATACAATCCCCATTAAACCAACAACATTTTTCATAGAACTTCAACAAATAATACTAAAATTTGTATAGAACTGCAAAAGACCCCATATAGCTAAAACAATCTTGAGAAAGAACAAAGCAGATGTATTACAATTCCAGATTTCAAGATATACTACAAAGCTGTAGTAAACAAAACAGTATGGTATTGGCACCAAAGTAGACACATAGATCAATAGAACAAAAAGAAAGTCCAGAAATAAATCCAAGCTTATATGATCAATTAATCTACAGCAAAGGAGGCAAGAATATACAATGGGGAGAAAACAGTCTCTTCAACAAATGGTTTTGGAAAAACTGGACAGCTACATGCAAAAAAGTGAAACTTTCTTTTACCATACACAAAAATACTCAAAATGGATTAAATACCCAAATGTGAAACCTGAACCATAAAATTCCTAAAAGAAAACAGGCAGTAATTTCTTTGACATCGGCCATAGACATTTTTCTGGATATGTCCCCTTAGGCAAGGGGAACAAAAGCAAAAACAAACTACATCAAAATAAAAAGCTTTAGGGGGCGCCTGGGTGGCTCAGTTGTTAAGTGTCTGCCTTTGGCTCAGGTCATGATCCCAGGGTCCTGGGATCGAGTCCCTCATCGGGCTCCCTGCTCAGTGGGAAGCCTGCTTCTCTGTCTCCCACTCCCCCTGCTTGTGTTTCCTCTCTCACTGTGTCTCTCTCTGTCAAATAAATAAACAAAATCTTAAAAAAAAATAAAAAAAATAAAAAAAAAAGCTTTAGCACAATGAAGGAGACTGTGAACAACATAAAAAGACAACCAAATGAATGGGAGAAGATAGTTGCAAATGATGAATCTGATAAGGGGTTACTATTCAAAGAATTTATACAACTCAACACCAAAAAACCAAAAATAATTAAATTAAAAAATAGGCATAGGGCATGAATAGACATTTTTCCAAAGAAAATATACAGATGGCCAAAGACACATGAAAAGATGCTCAACATCACTCATCACCAGGGGAATGTAAATTAAAACCACCACAAGATATCACATTATACCTATCAGAATGGCTAAAATCAAAAACACAAAAAGCAACAAGTGTTGACGAAGATGTGGATAAAAAGAAACCCTTGTAAAAAAAAAAAAAAAGAAAGAAACCCTTGTGCAATTGCCGGATCGTATGGTAGCTCTATTTTCAACTTTTTGAGGAACCTCCATACTGTTTTCCACAATAGCCAAACTGTGGAAAGAGCCAAGATGTCCATCGACAGATGAATGGATAAAGAAGATGTGGTATACATATACAATGGAATATTATGCAGCCATCAAAAGGAATGAGATCTTGCCATTTGCAACGACATGGAAGGAACTGGAGGGTGTTATGCTGAGTGAAATAAGTCAATCAGAGAAAGACATGTATCATATGACCTCACTGATATGAGGAATTCTTAATCTCAGGAAACAAACTGAGTGTTGCTGGAGTGGGGGGTGGGGTGGGAGGGATGGGGTGGCTGGATGATAGACATTGGGGAGGGTATGTGCTATGGTGAGCGCTGTGAATTGTGCAAGACTGTTGAATCACAGATCTGTACCTTTGAAACAAATAATGCAATGTATGTTAAGAAAAAAAAAAGATAGCAGGAGGGGAAGAATGAAGGGAGAGAAATTGGAGCGGGAGATGAACCATGAGAGACGATGGACTCTGAAAAACAAACTGAGGGTTCTAGAGGGGAGGGGGGTGGGAGGATGGGTTAGCCAGGTGATGGGTATTAAAGAGGGCATGTTCTGCCTGGAGCACTGGGTGTTATGCACAAACAATGAATCATGGAACACTACATCAAAAACTAATGATGTAATATATGGTGATCAACATTAACAATGAAAAAAAGAATTATCCACAAGGAAGGACTGAGTAGATCCTGAATAAGGTAGCCTGAGATGTTCAACCCACCCATGTCAAAATGATAGGGAGGAGAAGGACCCAGAAGTGCACCCCTGAGTTGCACACAGAAGACAGAGCCGGAGGCCCAGGCTGGGTGAAGAAACCTGTTGATATTGAAAGAGGACAAGAAAGAAGGGGCTTAGGTTGGGTATAAATATATAAAGCTGACCATGGGTATGTAAGATATTCTGAGGTAAAGAAGACTGTTCCATTTCCCATTGACTCTGGTCATGGAATGTAATTAATAAAACATGTCATTGGAAATTAAAAAAAAAAACAAACCTTGTGCATTGTTGGTGGGAATGCAAATTGGTGCAGCTACTGTGGAAAATAGTGTGAAAGTTCTTCAGATAATTTAATAAAGAATTACCATATGATCCAGTAATTGTGCTATTGGTATTTACCCAAAAAATAACAAAAACACTAATTCGAAAAGATGTATTTACCACTATGTTTACTGCAGCATTATTTACAATAGCCAAGATATGGAAGCAGCGCAAGTGTCTATCTATAGATGAATGGAAGAAGAAGATGTGGTATATATATATACAATGGACTCTCAGCTATAAAGAATGAAATCTTGCCATTTGCAAGAACATGGATGGAGCTAAAGAGTATAATGCTAAGCAAAATAAGTTAGAGAAAGACAAATACCATATGATTTCACTTATATGTGGAATTTAAGAAACAAAACAAAACAAAACAAAAGACCAACAGAAAAACAGACTCAAATACAGAGAACAAACTGGTGGTTGCCAGAGGGAATGTGGTTGGAAGGATGGGTGAAATAGGTGAAGAAGATTAAATGTACATTTATTGTGATGAGTACTGAGAAATGTATAGAATTGTTGAATCATTTATATTGTACATCTGTAATTTGTACAACACTGTATATTAATTATACTTCATAAAGATATATATACTAATATATATGTTAATGACAACATATTAAGAAATATTTCATTGTCAGGTTACCTTACATTTTTGTGTTTTTGTAATATATGTAACATTTTCATGCAGTAATATGTAATTAATGAATAAAATAATAAATTATGTATATTGGGCTGGTGTTCAAAGTCTTTTATTGCTAAGGATTCAAATATATTTGGAATTCTTTTTTTAGTTTTTATTTAAATTCCAGATAGTTAAAATACAGTGTAATATTGGTTTCAGGTGTACAATACAGTGATACAACACTTCCATACATTCTCTGGTAGTCAGCACAAGGGCAGTCCTTAATCCCCATCACCTATTTAACTCATACCCCCACCCACCTTCCTTCTGGTAACCATCAGTTTGTTCTCTTTAGTTAAGAGTCTGTTTCTTAGTTTGCCTCTCTCTCTCTTTTCCCTTTGCTCATTTGTTTTATATTATATATAAATTTATATATATATATATATATATAAATTTATAAATTTCTTTGTGGTATATATATATACCACAACTATATCCATTCATCAGTTGATGGACACTTGGGCTGTTTCCATAATTTGGCTATTGTAGATAATACTGCTGTACACATGTATCCCTTTGAATTCGTGTTTTTGTATCCTTTAGGTAAATACCTAGTAGTCCAATTGTTGGATCATAGGGTAGTTCTATTTTTAACTTTTTGAGGAACCTCCATACTGTTTTCCACAGTGGCTGTGCCAGTTTGTATTCCCACCAACAGTGCAAGATGATTCCTCTTTCTCCACATGCTCACCAACACTTGCTCTTTCTTGTGTTGTTGATTTTAGCCATTTGGACATGTGTGTGGGGATATCTCATTGTAATTTTGATTTACATTTCCCTGATAATAAGTGATGTTGAGCATCTTTTCATGGGTCTGTTGGCCATCTGGATGTCTTCTTTGGAAAAATGTCTTTTCATATCTTCTGCCCATTTTTAAATTGTATCTGTCATTCTTTTGGTGTTGAGTTTTAGAAATTCTTTTTATGTTTTTGATACTAACCCTTTTATCAGATGTCCATTTGCAATATCTTTCCCATTCCATAGGTTCTTTGTTAGTTTTGTTGATTGTCTCCTTCACTATGCAGAAGCTTTTTATTTTGATGTAGTCCAATAGTTTATTTTTGCTTTTCTTCCCCTTGCCTCAGGAGACCTATCTAGATAGAAATTGCTATAGCCTATGTCAAAGAAATTACTGCCTGTGTTCTCTTCTCAGATTTTTATGGTTTCAAGTCTCACATTTAGGTCTTTAATCCATTTTGAATTTATTTTTATGTATGGTGTAAGAAAGTGGTCTGGTTTCTTTTTTTGCCTATTGCTGTCCAGTTTTCCCTATTTCATTTGTTGAAGAGATAGTCTCGCCCTTTGGATATTGTTTCCTACTTTGTCAAAAATCAATTGAGTTGGGTTTATTTCTGGGTTTTCTATTCTGTTCTACTGATCTATGTGTCTATTTTTGTGCCAGTGTCATAGTGTTTTGATTACTATAGCTTTGTAGTATAACTTGAAGGCTGGAATTGCAATACCTCCAGCTTTGCTTTTCTTTTTCAAGATCGCTTTGACTTTGGGGTCTTTTGTGGTTCCATACAAATTTTAGGATTGTTTGTTCTAGCTCTGCAAAAAATGTTGGTGGTATTTTGATAGGGATTGCATTAAATGTGTAGATTGCTTTGGGTAATATTGACATTTTAACAATATTCTTCCAATCCTTGAGGATGGAATATCTTTCCATTGCTTTCTGTTGTCTTCAATTTCTTTCATCAGTGTTTTAAAATTTTTAGAGTATACGTCTTTCACCACTTTGGGTAGATTTATTCTTAGGTATCTTATGGCTTTTGGTGCAACTATATATGGGGTTGATTCCTTAATTTCTCTTTCTGCTGTCTCATTCTTGTTGTATAGAATGCAACAGATTTCTGTACATTGAATTTGTATCCTGGACATTATTGAATTCATTTTCCAGTTCTAGTAGTTTTTAAAAATGGTGTCTTTTGGGTTTTCTATTTATAGGATCATGTCATCTGCAAATAGTGAAGGTTTTACTTCTTCCTTGCCAATTTGGATGCCTTTTATTCTTTTTTGTTATCTGATTGCTGTGACTAGGACTTCTAGTACTATGTTGAATAAAAGTGGTGACAGTGGACATCCCTGTTTTGTTCCTGACTATAGAGGAAACACTTTCTGTTTTTCCCCATTTAGGGTGATACTAGCTGTGGGTTTTTTATACATGGCCTTTGTTATATTGAGGTATGTTCCCTCTAAACCTGCTTTGTTGAGGGTTTTTATCATGAATGATTCTTGTACTTTGTTAATGCTTTATCTGTATCTATTGAAATGATCATAGGTTCTTACCCTTCTATTAATGTGTTTTATCACATTGATTGATTTGTGAATATTGAACCACCCTTGCAACCCAGGAATAAATCCCATTTGATCATGGTGAATGATTTTTTTAAATGTATTGTTGAATTTGGTTTGCTAGTATTTTGTTGAGAATTTTTTGCATCTAGGATCATGAGATATATCGGTCTACAGTTCTTTTTTATTGTGGTGTCTATCTGGATTTGGTATTAGGGTAATGCTGGCCTTATAGAACAAATTTAGAAGTTTCCCTACCTTGTCCATTTTTTTGAATATTTTGAGAATAGGTGTTAACTCTTTAAATGTTTGGTAGAGTTTGTGAAGCAATTTGATCATGAACTTCTGTTTGTTGGGAGTTTTTAAATTATTAATTTCTTTGCTGGTTAACAGTCTGTTCAAGTTTTCTGTTTTATCCTGTTTCAGTTTTAGTAATTTATATGCTTCTAGGAATTTATTTATTTCTTTGAGGTTGTCCAATTTGTTGGTATATAGTTTTTCATAATATTCTTTTATAATTGTTTGTATTTCTTTGGTGTTTTTTATTTCTCCTTTCTCATATGTGATTTTATTTATTTGGATCCTTTCTCTTTACTTTTTGGTAAGTCTGGCCAGAGGTTTATCAATTTTATTAATTTTTTTCAAAGAACTAGCTCCTGATTTCATTGATTTGTTCTATTGTAGTTTTTTTTTTTTTTTTTAAATTCTATATCATTTCTTTCTGCTGCAATCTTTATTATTTCCTTCCCTTTGTTGGCTTTAGGTTTCATTTGTTGTTTTGTTTTGTTTTTCTTTAGCTCCTTTAGGTATAAGGTTAGGTTGTTTATGAGATTTTTCTTGCTTCTTGAGGTAGGCCTGTATTGCTATATATTTCCCTCTTAGGACTGCTTTTGCTGCATCCCAAAGGTTTTGGACCATTGTGTTTTCATTTTCATTTGTTTCCCTGTATTTTTTTTATTTCTTCTTTGATTTCCTGGTTGGATCATTAATGTTTATAACATGTCATTTAACCTCCATGTATTTGTGTTCTTTCCAGATTTTTTCTGTGGTTGACCTCTAGTTTCATAGTGTTGTGGTCAGAAAAGGTGCATGGTATGACTTCAGTCTTCTTTTTTTTTTTTTTTTTTTTAAGATTTTCTTTATTTATTTGACAGAGAGCGAGAGCAGGAACACCAGCAGGGGGAGTGGGAAAGGGGGAAGCAGGCTTCCTGCTGAGCTGGGAGCCCGATGTGGGACTCCATCCCAGGACCCTGGGATCATGACCTCAGCCGAAGGCAGACGCTTAACGACTGAGCCACCCAGGCGCCCTGACTTCAGTCTTCTTATATATCTTGAGGCCTGTTTTATGGCCTAATATGTGATCTCTTCTGAAGAATGTTCCATGAGCACTTGAAAAGAATATGTATTCTGTTTTAGGATGCAATGCGCTGAATATGTCTGTTAAATCCATCTGGTCCAGTGTGCCATTCAAAGCCACTGTTTTCTTGTTGCTTTTCTGTTTAGATGATCTGTCCATTGATGTAAGTGGGGTGTTAATGTCCCCTATTGTTATTGTATTATTATTGATTAGATCCTTTAAGTTTGTTATTAATTGTTTTATGTATTTGGGTGCTCCCACACTGGATACATAAATATTTACAATTGTTATATCTTCTTGTTCTATTGTCCCTTCTATTGTCCCTTTTATTATTATATAGTGCCCTTCTTTGTCTCTTGTTAGTCTTTGTTTTAAAGTATAGTTTTGTCCAATATAAGTATTGCTACTCTGGTTTTCTTTTGACAGCCATTTACATGATAAATAGTTCTCCATCCCTTCACTTTCAATCTGCATGTGTCTAGGTCTGAGATGAGTCTCTTGCAGGCAGCATATAGATGGGTCTGGTTTTTTTAATCCGTTCTGACACCCTATGTCTTTTGATTGGAGTGGTTAATCCATTTACATTCAAAGTAATTATTGATATATATGTATTGATTGCCATTTCATTACTTGTTTCATAGTTGTTTCTGGATATTTTCTCTTTCATGTTTTGCTGATTTTCTTTAGTGATAAATTTGGCTTTCTTTCTCTTTAGTCTTTGCATGTTTATTAGTGGTTTTGTATATATGGTTACCATTAGGTTTATATAAACCTCTTCTGCATATAGCAGTCTATATTACATTTGATGGTTGTTTAAATTTGAACCCATTCTTTACTCCTCTCCTCCCCATGTTTTAGGTATATATTATTATATTTTATATCCTTTTTTGTGAGTTCCTTGACTAATGTTTTACAGAAATATTCATTTTTACTGCCTTTGTGTTTCCTGCATTTATACCATCACTTTTGGTCTCTCCTTTCCACTCAAGAGTCCCCTTTAATATTTCATGCAGGACTGGTTTGTGTTCATGAACTCCTCTAGTTTTTGTTTGTCCAGGAAACTATCTTTCCTTCTATTCTGAATGATAGGCTTGCAGGATAAAGTATTCTTGGCTGTAGATTTTTCCCATTCAGCACATTGAATATATCATTCCACTCCCTTCCAGCTTGCCCAGTTTCTGTGTAGAGAACTGCAGCTAGCCTTATGAGTCTTCCCTTGTAAGTTAGGGACTTCTTTTGTCTTGATGCTTTTAGGATTTTTTTCTTTGTCAGTATATTTTGCAAATTTAACTACAGTATGTCTTGGTGTGGGCCTGCTTTTGTTGAATTTGTTGGGAGTTCTCTGTGCCTCCTGGATCTAGATATCTGTTTCCTTCCCCAGATTAGGAAAATTTTCAGCTGTAATTTCCTCAGATAAATTTTCTGCCCCCTTTTCTCTCTGTTTTTCTTCCAGGACTGATACAATTTGAATGCAATTACATTTGATGGAATCACTGAGTTTCTTAAGTCTATTCTCATGTTGAATAATTCTTCTTTCTTTCTTTTGTTCAGCTTCATTCTTTCCATTACTCTGTCTTCTAGATCATTAATTCATTCCTCTGCTTCTTCCAGCCTGCTACTCATTGCATCAAGCATGTTTCTAATCTCATTTATTGCACTATTCATCTCTGATTGATTCTTTTTCAATTCTTTTATCTCTGTGGTAAAGGGTCTCACTGATGTCTTCCATTTTGTTCTCAAGTTCAGTGAGTATCCTTATGAATGTTGCTTTAAATTCTCCATCAGGCATGTTACTTATATCTGTTTTGCTTTGATCTCTGATTGTGACCTTATCTTGTTCTTTCATTTGGGATATATTCCTCTGTTCTCTCATTTTTTCTAAGTCTCTGGCTGCTACTCTGTGTTAGAAAAGCCAATTATGTCTTTTGTTCCTGAAAGTAATGGCCTTATGAAGAACAGGTCATGTAGAGCCCAGGGCCTGAAACTTCAGGGAGTGTCTCCAGTATGTGCTACAATTACTCTGCTGCTGTATCCTGGCTGCACCCACCCTTCAACCCAGTCATCTGCAGAGGTTCTCCTTGCCTGCTGTGGACAGTGTTTGGTCCCTGGCCTGAATGTGAGTTTTAACTAGGTGTGCTCTGGCCTGGTTGTGAAACGAGACCTGTCACCACCTCCACTGGAACTGAGGCCCTGCAAAACTTTCTATTCAGGAGACATAGTATGGGGAGGCGTTTGTGCTGGTCTTCTGGGGGAGGGGTCTGCCACAATGCCACTGATCCAAGCATGACTGAGGTCAGGTCCACTAGAGTACAATGGGGTGGAGCTTAGTGTAAGCAAGTTAGGCAGCCAGTGTCCATGTTGTGTGGCTTCCCACAGCTGACTGTGTTTATGCTTGAGGGATGGTTGAGGGAAATGGTGCCAGCCAGTTCCTTTGTTCCTGGAGAGGTGTCTCCCTAAAGGCTGCCTCTCAGGGATGTGCTCTGCGAAGAGCAAATAATCTTCTCACTGTGTGCACCAGGATCTTTTCAGGTCACTATTTCCACACTGTATGCCCTCAAGTTTTTGGCCTGCCTTCTCTCCAAGATTAGCAGATCTTCTAGATCTATCTCTTCTAGGCTCTATCCCAGCAAAGGATGCTGACTTTTAAAACTCCAGGTTTTAAGCCCCACTCAGTTAAGTTAAGTTAAGCCCCACTGAGTTAAGAACTCACGAAATTCAGTCCCTCTCATTTTTCAAGCCAATGGCTATGGGGAAACATTTTCTTTGTGCATTCCCTTGTGTGTACCTCTCTCTCACCCTTCTCCAGGACAATGGCTCCCTCCCCTCTGCAGCAGCCAGGATCCAGTTCTCCCTCAAACCAGGTTCTGTACTGCCTGCTTTATTTGAGACTGCTTCTTCTCTCCCTTTAGTCGTAAAGTTCTGTCAGTCTTCAGGTCAATTTCTGGGGTATTTAGAATAAGTAATAGTTACCTAGTTGTATTTGTGGGATGAGGTGAGCCTAGGATCCTCCTACTCTACCACCATCTTCCTATCTCTTCCCTGGAGTCTTTTATTAAAAGATAAATATCATAATTTATGGGTCTATTAGTAGAAGGAACTAAAATGGTGGAGAAACTATGTAACAATGCCAAGATAAATAGCAAAGCCAGAGTTCAAATTCAGGTCTCTGAATTCTGAGGCTAGACCATTAGTCCTTTAACAGCAGCATCATCTAAAGTCCAAATTCTTAGGTTGCTTTCAGGACCATGCATATGCTCTTGCTAGCCTCTCCAGTCTTTCTTGTGAGGCCAGAAATTGTATTCAGTTGTCCAGCCTCATAGAACTTCAGAGTGACACGTTTTCACTTCTGGACTTAAACATGCCATTATTTGTGCCTGAAGCTCTTGTTGTACCTCATCTTCCATCCCTTTGTATTCTGGACAATTCCTTATACATTGTTCAGGACTCAACTTCAATGTCACTTTTTTTGTATTGCAAACCACAATAAAGTGTCACTTTATCAATGCATCCTTAAACTTGTGTCTCTCTAACACCCTTACAAAAACATAATCCCTAGTTGAGATTGAGTGCAACTTCTGTAATCTCTGGGCCTGGTTACTTTTCACATTGTATAAAAAGTACAGAACTATGTGGAGGTCATCCACTTTTTTTTTTTTTTTTTTTTTTTAGCTATACTCCCAGTTCTTTGGAATTGTATATCTTTTTCATTATGCCATTTGTGGGATATAGTATAGTGTCTGTATATACTGTATCTTCAATAAATTCATATGGAATGGGGAAAACAGGAGGCAATATGAGACTGTTCTAGTGAATTTCCACATGCCCACAAGACCTCTGTAACCATCACTGTTTCAGCTTACCTGAAGGTGTGTTAAATTATGTGGAACTAGACCAGCTCTGTTGACCACTGAAAGCAAAGGCAGTGACTGACTCTAAATAACCAAAAAGTCTACTGTTACTGATATAAGATCTTGCACATAAATGAGATTTCTTCCTGGCCCAAATTAGACAGGAAACAGTGCTAGGAAATAGCGGAACTTGGAGGAAACACAAACTACTTAGAGGAAATGTAATGTTTAGGCAATTTCTCTGTTGCCTTCTCTAAGCCAGGAAAAGTGGGATAAGAAATAGGGGCTGTGGAGTCTAAAAATCATGTCCTGTTTTCCTTGTACAGGTTTCCTCAGGTTGCATCCTAGAGGAAGTGTCAGGGCACCAGAAGCAGTTCAGTTGTATTTCTGTGTTTTCTATGAATTTGGAAGAAGTGTTAATGTCCCCTCAAATCCAGGGCAGATAGAGGTGTCTTGGAGATAAGAACTACTCAGTAGGGCAAGGAAGCATGCAACAGACAGATGCTAAGGACAATCATTTGTATGGAATTCCTGTATCAGCTGGCTTTGGGCCTGTTCCATCTACAGATTAGAAGCTGGGTAGGGAAGGGGTAAAGAAAACACCTACAAGTGAAAGAAGTTTGAATCTTGGAAGAGAGTGACTAATGAATGAACTTTACCTTGAATCCAGAAACAACTGAATTGGACTGAGTGCTTGTTATACACCAGATTACATGTTTGAAATCAAGGTGAAATGAAGGCCTGTGAATACACACTGCATCCCTGACTCTTGGAAATTTACCTGTCAGTTATAATATGAAGGTTTTGTCAATGAGACAACCCAGCTAGTTCTGACATGGAACCATAATCACATCATTAAAACAGAAACAAAACAAACAAACAAAAAAAAAAAACAAGTCATTAGTAAAGAACTTGATTTTCAAGTCCTTGGATTTGTAAACAGCTGATAACTTAGAATTTCTCAGTGCTCATAAACACATAAATTACTTCAGCTTTTTAAGGTACAGCCATATAGTTGATAATATACTTTTTGGGAAAATTTTTGTGACTTCAAATAATGTTGCATTTAATGTTTTTGGTGATGGAGTGGGGGATTGTTTCTCAACCTACATATAATTCTACTCATACCAAAAAATATTTGGGACAGAAAAATTCTTTAACCTTAAAATAGGTAACCCACAGGTTAAAATAGTATAAAAATTGAAATGGTTGGTCTATTTCCATCTTCAACCAGCTGTTTCTATAGAAGGAACATGGAAATAATTAAAATGTACCTTAAAAGTATGCAATGAGCTTCATAAAGGTTTTACCTCATTTTGATTTTTCAAACTTAGAAGTCTAATATTGATCCTTTTGAAGCCTGTAAGTGAAGATTAAAGCATTCTAACATGCTATCTACAGGTGTGCCATTGTGAGTTATGATCCTTGCATAATCCATAGAATGAAAAAGCTACAGTAAGTAACAAACTGTTAATCAGTGCAGTGGCACAGAAGATCAATCTTTGATTCTTATATTCACAAACCCTGTTTATTTGGTCACATTAGAGAACAGGCTGGGGTGTTGGAATGGATTCTTAGAAATGATGGATGTAATTGTCAAAACTGCCAAGGTCAATGTATAATGTTCATAAAAGAGCCAACCCAATTCAAGTACCTTCCATTTATCATTCATGCAGTTTGACCCCCAGTTCTCTTTATAATAACATACAAAGGAGGAACCACTGCTGTGTTCATTCCAATGGAATCTTGTGCACTTTTCACTATCATTCAGATCACAGCCTTTCTCAGACTGGGATCATTTGTACATAACTTTCCTTTCTCTGAGGATGTTGGAACTATTAGTTGAAATATGGATTTAATAAAGAAAATGCTGATTAATGAATCTCTATGTGATGTCTGTGTTGCTAGTAGAATGTTTTGAAACCCAGAATCTTTCTGATTTATCATCTACTTATTCTTAGAATACATTCTCAACTTTGATATTGACAGCATTTTGTTGAACATTATTCCAATACCAGTATTTTACAGATGGGGTTTTCTTATGAAATTTGCAAGTGTTAAGGTGTTGGGTGTATTTAAACTGAAAAAATTATTCTAGTATATATACAGATATTGTCAATTGAGAAAAAAATGTAAGAGTTTTTCACTTATTTTGCTTGAATGACTGGTCTATTATAATGAATGAATTCATGAATATTCTGTCATAGATACTTTCATTTAAAATTATACTTCTTATTAATTTTATGATTTTATCAAACTAGCTGTTTGAAATTCCTGACTCTTTCTTGGTCTTTAGATTTGTGTATTTGTAACACTCATAAAAGTGTCTTCATACTTGTTATTAGCACTAGGATAAAAGCTCCAAGAGGATAAGGCTTATTCTCCACTACATCTGAGATTCCTGGAAGATGAGTACATTGTAGAGGCTCAGTAATTGTTTATTGAAAAAAAAAAAAAGGAAAAAAGAAAAAGGGGAAAAAAGAGGAACAAAGAAAAGTGAAATGTATATTTAAAAATATTTAAATTAAAATGTATATTTATTTAAAAATATTTACATATTAAAGTGATTTGGGAGATTATCAAAATTACAAATAATTTATTATGAGAGTTTTACCAGCGAGACTACATTACTTAATATTTCTAAAAACAAAACTTTATTGCCTACATTAGAATAGATATTTATCACCAGAAAGAAGAAATAAAATAACAAGGAAAGTGCTGCTAACATGTAAAAAAGAAGCAATCACAACTAAAATGATATAACATTGAAAAATATCTTAGTGGTTCTCTTTTTCACTGAGGATAAATATATTCTTAAAATATCCTTTGAAAAAGATATTAGTAAGAAAAAGAGCTCTCCAAGCCCAAATACTAAATAAAATTATTATAAAGTGATCTAGCATGTACACTCACATGGAAACATTGCAAATATTCAACAGGTAGTCTAAATGTCAAGATGGGCCTGACACTATGAGGTACTCAGAAAAGCATAGCCCTTGTCCTTACTGAGCATATGCAGTTCTAACATGCAAGAAGAGAAATGAGAAATAATTGTGTGATAACTGGTCTCATAGGCCAATATAGGCAACATATAACTGAAGGCAAGGGCAACAAGTTCATAAATTTAGCATTAATAAACAATTGAAATGGGGAAAAAAAGGATCCATGACTTTAATGGATTTTTCTTTCTTCCCTCCTCCAGAAAAGAACAAATATCCTGCTTTATTGACTGACATGATCATAAGGAGATGTATCAGCTCTGATTTGTATTACTGACTCTCAGTGTCCTCACTTATGAAACAGAGTTTAAAATCTTTCTGAAGACCAAATGAGAATATTTGATATCTCTGTGTATACTGTCAAGTGCTACCCAAATGTTAGTCATTACTCTTACAATTATCTCTAGCATGTGCATATCCCATGGTTAATGTGAATTCTATTGTGAGAATTCTATTCTCACAATAGAAACCTAAAAAATATCCATTCAGCTCAATTTTTATTTCACAACTGGTTTTAGTCATTATTATTTATAATATGATTTTTGAGTGGCATTTACACGATAAAAAAGACTAAAAAGTAGACAAATTATGAGACTACAGTTCCAATAATTTCCTTGAAGTAATTTAATTATTAAGAAGGCTAAATTATATTAATCCCAAAAGGTATTCTTAAAACTTTTAAAATGCTACACTTCTATTTGAAAAGGCAGTACAACTGCTTAAGTTACAATTAACTTTTATTGTAAAGTCTGAAGATATAGTGATGTTTCCATATGATAAAATAGTAAAAATAGGAGTTTTAGTGCCATTTATTCTTATCAGAAAGAATCATAAATTTTTAAATTTTTTA
This sequence comes from Mirounga angustirostris, assembly GCF_029215605.1. Taxonomy (NCBI): domain Eukaryota; kingdom Metazoa; phylum Chordata; class Mammalia; order Carnivora; family Phocidae; genus Mirounga; species Mirounga angustirostris. The sequence continues at coordinate 114,301,689 of NW_026991709.1, read as the reverse complement.
TGTGAAATCATTTTTTATCATCTCATGTTAGGGACGAGGTATTTACTTATCTATTTAGTTAGTTATTCTCATGTTCCTTTTGCTCCTCTATGATAAATCACTGACTTACTTTCATAGCACAGTTATCTTTTAGTTTTATTTTGTCTGTTCCAAAAAAAAAATCAGAAAATAGTCACATTTATACTCGTATTTTTCATCAACCTTATCTCATATAATGATGCAGATATTACTGTTTTAGAAGTCAGACATATAAATCCAAAGAGAGTTGGAGAATAGGAAGAAGAAAGTAAGCTTTAAAGTCTATCTATTCCCTGACACCACATTAAGAACTCATTACTCATGTGAAATCAAAGAGCGATCACACTCAATTCCATGTCAGACCCTACTGCAATACGAGACTTTAAGAAAAGAAAGTTAAGATAACTACTTCAAGCAAATAAAAATGTTTCAATATATTAATATTTGCAATGACTTTGACTACTAAGAAATATAAACAAAATTCATGTTTCATATATATAAATAAAAATATTTGTGTTTATATTAATAACAACATCCAAAAACAAAGAAACAAAAAGTACCATAAAATGAAATACAAGAATTTTTCAGTCTCAAGAAATACTACCATTGAGATTATTAATTTTATGAAAACCATAAATAATTCTTTATGTAACTCCATTATGCAGTAATTTTTAATATTTTACATTTGTCATGATTCACAAACTGAAGGTCATCCTTAAACATTGAGTTTGCCAATAGTGTCATTCCACTTGAAATCTCTTTAGATTACATTTTTTTAGATTACTTATTTTCAATAAAACTTTAGAAATATATTTCATGAACTAATTTGTGCTATGGATACTTCTGTATCCATAATGATATCTAGTTTAGCATTCTCCTCACAATATAGAACTGCTACACCACAAGTGTTATCCTTTTCCTTACCATAAACATTATGATGTAATTTGCTACATACATATACTATGTGTCTCCAAACAGCAAAGTTCAAATAGATGGGGAAAGAGGATGTTTGACAAAATTCTCGGGAAAGGAATGGTACATTAGAAGAATGATTTCTTACTTTTCTAATGTTAGGCAGATAGATTTGGATGCATTTAAATATATATACGTTGTTGCAGACCATAAATTTGCAATTGTGTATATGTACTTATATAGTGTTACCCAAATTATATATATTATCTTTTTATTCACAATTTTACATTTATGGAATCTGATGAGGGGCTGTCTTATCTGTGCTCAACTTGATATAAAGCCAACAAAATCTCTGTCAATTTTCCTTTTAATTACTCCAATAATACTAACTGCTGATGGCTTTGTTCTCTCTATCTCCGCTGGCAACCTGAAAGGCAATTCTCACTCTAACTCAGCTCCCGGGGTGCCATCCACAAGAGACTGTCACCTTGCTGTGCATTGTGACCTCTGACCCCATCCCTTTCTTCCTGTTTACCAGTACTACCTTAATGAACTTGGTACACAGTTAAAAAGATGTTAGCACAGAGAAATGTCAGGTCCTGTGAAAAATTCTATTGTTTCTATACATCTAATTGACCTTTCACATTATAGAAGATAAGAAAAAAAAATAATGTTATTTAGTAGCCAGTCCAGTGCAATCTTTATTATTAATATGCTAAACATATTGCTTTCAAGGCATTGACACCTAAACACTGCAAGAAGTATCAAAATTACTTCTCATTAATAACCATTATATTAATCACTGTTGCCCAGAACTAGAATCTGACTGCGAAATCCCCTGGTGGAAATTGCTATAATCGTTCAAACTACAGGAATGAATATTTTTCAGCATAATTACTGCTGTCGTCTTATTGAAAAATATCCCATTAGATGGCAGCTTTTAGTTACGTAAATCGTGTCGATTAATTTTTAATTTCCGTCATTTATATGACATTGCACAAGTAAAGATCTTTGATAATTTAAATGGTTAGCTGAGCAATTATTAAAATAACTTACAGCAATTCAAACATTCATTTACTTACTACAAGTGCCATACATCATTAACTCCTGATTAAAATAAAGTTTGGGAAATTGCAAGTGCTGAATTGATCACTAAGATATGTATTTCAGGGTGTTTTATAAAAATATTCATGCCATGTAGCATGCCTCAGCTGTAATGATAAAGCTCTAGCATAAATGTTTTAAAGCAAGGAAATCTGAATTACACTGGCAATATGGCATCCCAGCCGTGTGCTCAAATACATATTTATGCCTCTAGGCAGACAATTTAAATGGTCTTTAACATTACACTTTTTAGTCACCCCAGTACCTCTTTTATTTAAAACAAACAAAAAGTTTCAGTACTTATAAGTGAAGAATGAGTCCTCAGTCTTAGTTGTGCATTTTGTTTTTTATTGACTTGTTTGAATCTTAGTATTAACTATAAATTCTTAGATAACTTCTAGCTTCTTTAGCTGTAAATTGGGAAAGTAACTGTACTTAGCTTGTAAAGCTGTGCTATGGGTAACATGACTCAAGGAATGTAGTGTGCGTTGATAGTATATGGGATATATTAAGCAATAAGTAATGATTCTCATAATATTTCATAGTATAATCCTTCAAATATATGGCCGGTATACAAAGATAAATGTTTTTATATACAAAAATAAATGTCCTTTTGATCCTTAATATCTCTCTCTGTTAGTCTTCATAAATTAAAAACAAAGACAAAAACACCCATGTTCTTGGATTTCAGCTGAGTTGCCTGCCAATTCTTATATTTAGATACAATAAATAAAGAATAAAGATAGAAAAGTAGACGAGTAGATAGAAGAAACCCCATGTTCTCCCAATTAGTAAGTGATTACACCCAAGTCTCATTGGAACTACAGGAAACCTGAAGGAAAAATTAAGTCTAATATATTGCAATATTACAAAATCTAAAATTTATACTTTGAGGTAATTGAACAGTTGAACAGTTTAGGGGGAATTGGCAGGGTACACAATTTTTACCCCATTTTATTTTCCAAAAATCAGGATAAATTAGTTAAAAAATAAAATTTTATATACAAATATTTATATATGATTATTCAAAACACTTCTGTAACATAAACTCTGACAAAGGTCAAGGAGTTGTTTTCATAGTTTTTCATCTCAAAATATTCATAGTTCAGTTGGAGAATACAATTTAGACTAGTAATTACAATGTACAATGACAATGTTAAAATATATCTAAAGTTCATATCTTAAGTGGATAGGAAGTAAATTCTTAACTGGATTTAGAGGGGTTTTAGAAACCTTCTTAAAGTAGGGATAGTTGACTGCGTCTTGAAGGTTAAGAATTTGCTAGAACAGTGTTTGGGAGAAAAGCGTTCCAGGAAAAAGAAACATGGTGTATAAATGAGTAGAGTACTAGGAGTACATATGATCCCATGTGACTAGTCCTTGGAAGATTCTAGGTGTTTGATAAGAATTTGTTAAATGCATCAGTGAATGAACATATCAAAGAATGAAAGAAAGTGGTAGAAAGGTCCTGGAAGAGATTTTTTTAAAAGTATTCTAAAAAGAGAAGGTAAAGATCTTTGTCTTCATAATTTTGCCTGTCTTTCTCTACATTTTTGTGCTCCCCCCCCCCCATTTCTCAAGCCCTGGTTTATTCTTTTGATTCTTTCACAAATGTTCTGCATAAGTGCTTCCTGAGTTCATTCTTCGTTTAATCCCCTGATGTTAAATTCATTTTTGATATTTCTTTGTGTGTGGTCCTGGACCTATGTGCCCAGATGTAGCCTTCAACTCTCCTCTGTATTTCAGAGCTGTGAGATGTGGTTCCTAGGCTCCCATATAAATTGCCTCCTGGTAGAGTTCAGCCAAGGGGTGACACTGGGGTAGATTAGGAGGGCAAGAAGCTGAGAGAAGCCAGAGTGTGCCTCCACTCTGTTTTTTGCAGGGGTTATGCCTCCATGTGGTTCCATATCCTGCCAGATAAGTTCACCATGCTTCTATCTTCCATGTGTTGACCCTAACCCAGGCTCCAATAATACCATTTCCTCCAGTTGTCTCCTTTGAAGGATTCGAGATTATTTTTAGAGTTTTAAATATAAAATACTTTTTATTGCATTCAATTACTCTGTATAAGATGAAACTGAAGATAAGAAATATTAAATTACTTCCCCAAAGTATTATATATTAATAGATACTAAAACAGAGTAAAAAGAACTCTTTGATTTCTCATGCGGTATTCTTTCCACAATACTACAGTGTCACTTCATTGAATATATTTGACAAAGAAATTACACATTACAACTAATGTGAGCAGATTAAAAAACAAAGTTGGGGAAGAAGGAACAAAAGAAACATTGTGTCAGAAAGAAATACTTTTGACTTCACATAACAGAAAACTAACCATAGATTAAACAAACAGGGATTTCTTTTCTTTTTTTTTTTTTAATTTAAAGATTATTTATTTGACAGAGAGAGACACAGCGAGAGAGGGAACACAAGCAGGTGGGGGGGGGGGGCGGAGAGGGAGAAGCAGGCTTCCCGCTGAGCAGGGAGCCCAATGTGGGGTTCAATCCCAGGACCCTGGGACCATATCCTGAGCCAAAGGCAGACGCTTAATGACTGAGCCACTCAGGCAACCTGAGGATTTCTTTTTTCTTAAATATGAACCAATCAGAGGTAAGCAGTTACTGCCTTTGGCTCAGTTGGTCCACTATATGGTGATAACATCTCAGTGCTTCTTGCTGTTTTCTCCATGCAATTCAAGGTATTATGTCCATAATGCTTAATGAAGAAAGAAAATAAGGGCTTGCCAAGCCACGTGTATCCCTTTTTATGAAAGCAAGTTTTCCTAGTGTTGTGAGGGGGCTTCATTTAGAACTTATTAGCCAGACATGTGACAGAGGACCACAGTTACAGTGGAAGGAAGTAAATATTTAGATTTTTTAGTCTTCTTAATAGAGGTTGCAACTGAAAAGAAAGCTGAGAGTGAGTTATGTGTTGGCCAGGCAACAGAGGAAAGAAAAAGGGAGCTGTTTCAACCACAGATAAATTTGAGAGAAGTAAATTGTGTAGTTGGAAAAACTTTATATTAAGAAATAACTTCACTAATGTCCTGGTTTGGAACAAATGAAATTGAAAATGTTGGATAAAACACAGATTAGCAGAGATATTTTCATTTGTGGAAACTGAGGTTCAGAGAAGGTCATGAATTGTCCCAAGTTAATACACCTGGTACCTGATAATGCCAATTTTCAGCACTAATTTTGTTTTAACTCCAGTGCCTTCTACTATCCTCATAGTCATGATGTGTTTTGTTAGCTGCTACCAAAGAATTCTGTAAGTTCATTGTGTATACAACCAATTCATATACTTTTTATTATTCACCCCACCCCCATAGGCTCACAATGACTTCTATACTTTGAAGCTGCTTTCTACCTTAAAAAATAAAGATTTCTTTTCTATGAAATGTTTATAGAAAACAAAATAATAATAGTTTAGATTTCCCTAAGACCCAGATCTTTTAGGAACAATATTGAGTTGTGCACAACACAGAAAATAGATTTTAATAATAGGACAAATCTCAAGATAATTTAATAATAACAGAGTCTGTGTTCACACTTTGATTCATTTTTGCCCTCAAGAGATATTTTTGGATGAAACTGGTATAGTTTATGTCTTCTAAGTGTACTATATATAATTAATTCTGTTGATTCCTAATAAGATCTGCAATGAAACATCACAGTAGATGTAACTAATATTTTACTCATTCTGCCTAGTTGCATGTTACATAAATATCCCCTTTTTATTCAACTTTATATTCCCTACAGCATTCAGTCCAGTATCTAACATGGAAGAGAGGCTCACTTACCATTCTTTAATGGATTCTTTATTAATTAATTCTTTATTAATTCTTTATTGATATTTTGCCTGTTCACTACATTATTATGGAAAGTTGACTTCCCCATTCTTGCTTAAATGCCTGAAGTGAGAATGCATTGGCTTCTCTGTAGGTTTTTAGTTTTGGACACTTCCATATGAAAACCTCCTCACTCAACTTCCTTCTGTTGGAGTTGGTTCTGTACTTGGCTAGACTTTCTTCTATAAGACACTGTGGCTTAAAGACAAGTGAGTCTCTTTATTCATATGTTTAATATTAAATGAAGACATTGGGCTATATGTTCTCTGAGGCTAATGCAATTTTAGTATTTAGTATTTACATGATTTTTTTTGTTGATCATTAGCTATCTCTTTTAACTATTTCCTATATGATTAGTTTCCAGATTCTTTCTTTTGGTCATCCTTCAACGAAGCCTACTTCAGTTTAGAGAAGTGTCTTAAAGTAGGGTACTCCAAATGAAGAGCTACAATGATAATAAACCATGCAAATAATAATAGCTAATATTTACTAATGTCTCACATGCCAGAGTTTTGTATGCATCCTTTTGTGTATCTTTACAATGACTTTTTGAAGTAACTATTCTTATTGTCCTCATTTTATGATGAGAAACTGACTCTTGGAGATCTTGAAGTTACCATAAGCTGCCCAAAGCAAAGGATCAATGGATCCTCTTCTATATGGGTTGACTTTTATTATCTTTCCTATATAGTTTTATTTAAAAAGTTGTTAACACAAACTTACTCCCTCTGTGTTAATGGCTTCATTCTTCTGTAATGACTAAACATTTAAACAAGATTTTAAAACTTTGCATTTTAAAACTTCGCATTTTTAAAACATTGCATTTTAAAAACTTACCTGTTAACATTATTTCAATGAAATTTTATTATTTTACTGACTCATAATCTAATTTCTGAAAATAAAATATATGTAATAGTACCATCTAATAACCTTAAGAGAGATTTTTTTACAGATAACAATCTATATGTTAATAGGCCATAATAACATAATAGGACTATATTAGCACACTTTTTCCTAAACATTGAGCATCTTTATAGGATTTAATATTGGATTTCCAATGTCTATCCAATAATTCAATAATCTCATATTTTTCTCATATTCCCAGGATTAAATGAAGCAAATAAACATTCCTATATCTGTGAAAGGAAATGTTTATTCAGTCCACTTCCGTGCTCAAAACATTTGTCACAGTACTTAGATGAGAAAGCAAGAGACACATTTTTGCACAGTTGATTTATTTGAAAAGTTACGCATATTGCATAAATCACCTGATTTAGTTTTAGGGTAAGCAAGATGATAAAACACATGAGATTTCTCCCAAAGGTAGATGGCTGAGATTGAATTGGCAATTTTGTTAGAATTATAATGTCACTTTTTAAGTTAACTTTAGGTTATTTGCTCTTGGTTTAAAATTAAGTTACTTTTCAGGCAGCCTTATAATCAGTATTTCAAAATTCTGAACTCATAGTGACACGGGGAAGGGGGTATTCCAGAGCCACTCACATTAACACTAATTTTTCTGAAGTATTAATATTATTAAGAGAGAAAATATTCCTATCAGAAACAAGTGATATATTTGACTCCTGTTTTCTTTCAGAACAGTCACGTGTTCGCCTAGATTTCCAGTATTGTGACCAATTCCCCATTTTCCATTTGAGTAGCCTTCCCACAAAGCATCTCATATTCCCTCTTATGAATCAGTCATTAGTCAGTGTTAAATTTCTAAAATCCACCATCCACTCTGCCTAATCTTTATGTTCTTCATAGCTACAATTTAACAATTAACAACCAGGACAAATTATGGAACTGTGTATATTTATACAAAAATAAATTTTTGAGATATATCTTTTAAAAATTATTTTACCTGTGATATCTTGTCAATGCCAAGATGGTGAACTAGCCAGGGCTGGTGGCTTTCTGCCTCCAAAATCAACCTGCAATAATTATAGATTTGAAAGGCAGATAACGATTCCAGGAATTAACAACCACCACCACAAAATAGGCCCTTGGGAAAACCCCTAGAAAAAATAAAGGGTGCCTTTATCTGGACATGTGGTTATAAACCAGAGGAACAGAATTGCTGGGAAAATCCTTTTGAACTCTGCCCCCCACACACACCAGATGCTGATGTCCTTTGGTTAATAATAAGGTCCTGAATAGGTAAATATTGTATACAAAGAAGTGTGGACTGATAAAATTCTACATTCACCCCTCCAAATCCTCTAGGCTGATAGATTTTAACTAGGCACAAGTCTCACCACCCATGTTGCTTCACCATAGTTAAAAGGTACAACCCTGATATTAGCTGGTGGAGTAGTTTCAAAGGGGAAATCAACATTGAGTTCTGTTCTGGACCCTTCCCCCATACTGCAGAGAGAGTAGAGGAGCCCAAGAGAAAATGAACACATACTTGAAAATAACTAAACCCTTATGGAGAAAACCTCTTCAAAAGAAAGATGTCAAACTGAAAAATTTATGTTACCTGCCACAGAATTATTGGAACAGATTGGACAAGGATTTCAATTAAGTCTTATATCTTCAGGCATTAAGGGATGATAATAGTAATATAAACAAGATTATTTTCACCATTCACCCAGTGCAGATTGATTTCTATTGCTTTGAGTTTGCACAAACCAAAGAAACAGCAAAATATTTGCCACTAAAGCTGGAGGAAGTCTATTGTAATCAGCAAAACAGAAAATGAAATTTTGTGTCCTTGTTTGTTCATTTGATTTAAACACTTGTTTTTTGACCATGTGGTACAGCCACTAAGTAAACCAGAGTGATGTTTCTTCCCAGGGAACAGGTAAAGTAACAGTAAGACAGAGTCAAGCACCAAACAGGCAACTCCATAGGTTGTCCTGTGTGATATAAACATGAACTAACTTACATATATTTTTTCCAAGTAATAGACACATGTAATTTAAAAAGAAAATTCTATAGGAGGATTAAAGTTTAATGCAGCTGTTTCCTACATGGCTTTTCCTTTCTCTCTGTTCTCTTCCTATAGAAATGACCTATAAATATTCAGCAATTACTTTTGATTCTTCTAAAATATAGGTTCCACGAGGGCAGAGCTTCTCTGAGTCTTGATCTAGCATGTTGGAAGTTTTCTTCAAATGTCTGGCTATCCTGTTTGTTTTTCATATGTAAGAATGATGTAATAAAACACTGAAATCTTGCATGGGACAGGGCTTAATAAAGACTAGAATTTTGGGGGCACTTGGCTGGTTCAGTCAGTTAAGCAGCTGTCTTAGGCTCAGGCCATGATCCTAGCATCCTGGAATCGAGCCCCACATTGAGCCTGGCATCTAGCCCCACAACAGGCTCCCTGCTCAGCAGGGAGTCTGCTTCTCCCTCTCCCTGCTCTTGTGCTCTTGCTTGCTTGCTCTCTCTCTCTACCTTTCAAAAAAAAAAAAAAAAAAAAAAAAAAGACTAGAATTTTAACCCCCAGTGTTTGAGAGTCAAATCACGTGTTTTAATTTTTTCCAGTTTTATTGAGATACAATTGACATATAATGTATTAGTTTAAGGTGTACAATATAATTTTATATATGTATATTTAGCGAAATGATTGTCATAGTTAACATTTACCACCTCACATAATTACAATTTTTTTCCTCATAACTTTTAAGATTTATTCACTTAATAACTTTCAAATATGCACTGTAGTATTGTTAACTATAGTCACCATCCTGAACGTTGTAGCATCAGAACTTAGAAGTGTGTACCTTTTGACCACCTTCACTTATTTCTCTCAACTCCTACCCCCCACTTCTGGCAACCACCAATCTGTTTTGTGTTTCTAGGAGTTGTTTTGTTTTTTTAAAGATTCCACATATAGGTAAGATCATATGGTATTGGAGTGCCTAGGTGGCACAGTCGGCTGAGCATCTGACTCCCAGTTTCAGCTCAGGTTGTGATCTCAGGGCTGTGAGATTGAGCCCTGTGTCAGGCTCTGCACTCAGTGCAGAGTCTGCTTGAGATTCTCTTTCCCTGGGCCCCTCCCGCTCATGTTCACTCTCTCTAATAAATAAATAAATTTTTAAAAAAGATCATATGGTATTTATCTTTCTCTGTCTGACTTATTTCACATAATGGCCTCAGGGTCCATCCATGTTGTCACAAATTGCAAGATTTTATTCTTTTTCGTTGTGGCTGAATAATATTCAATTTTTTATATATGTATAAACCATATCCTAGCTATTGTAAATAATACTGTAATGAACATGTGGGTACAGATGTCTCTTTTAGGTAGTGATTTTATTTCCTTTAGATAGATATCCAGAAGTGGGATTGCTGAGAATGTAAATTGGTGCAGCCACTATGGAAAACAGTGTGGAGGTTCCTCAAAAACTTAAGAATGGAACTATCATAGATCAAATCAACTTGTAAGGTGAAATTCTCCTAAATGAAAGAGGTATAGGATTTTTCTTTTAGAAGGGGGTGGAGGTGCATACATGTGCAAGGCATTTAATTGAAGAGAATAGAACCATTCTATCATTTGCTTTGGTGGAAGGTAAGAAAGATACATGCTTGACTGCAGATGTTCTCTTAGAGTACAGGAAAAGGTGGATGGCTCAATCATGTCCTGTAGCCTTACTCCTCATTCCTGTTCTCAGGCAAATCTATTTCCCAGTCTGGAGGCTTTGGGGGATTCTGCAGGTTTTAGCTTCCTCCTTGGCTAGATTCCCTTCAGACATTTTCTAGGCCGTGGTTTAGGCTGTCCTGTAGGTGGCTTTCATCATTTGTTTTATGACACCTAGTTGTTTGTCGTTAGGAGTGTATGTGTTTTCTTATTACTGTTAACTATCCTTTATGGTATTAATGTGGTCTCAGAAAAGAAAGTGGAAAGAAAAACATGGGGGGGGGGTCTGTCATTTTCACATGTAGTTTTCATGAAAATTTTCTAGTGTGGATCAGTGTTCCAGTTTTTACATCTCTGAGAGCTGCCATTTTAAGAGACCATACTCTCAGAACCATCAGTTTAGGTTACTTCAATCCCTAATCAGCAAGGAGGGGAATTAACAGTACTATCTCAAACAGTGTAAAATAAAGTGTTGTCAACAATTAGCAGTTGTGTTTGCTAGGGCTTAAAGTGCAAGGCAGAGAAGCTGGACAGGAGCAGAATCATGAAGGATTATGTCCAGCTCAAGGATCTGATGCTTTATGTGTCAGCCTCTGGGCATCACTGAAGATTTGAACATAGAGCTGACCATTTGAGTACAGTCCCATTTTACCATTCTACTACATGGACAAACCAAAACAAAAAAGCAATGAAAAATAAAATGGGTATGTTAAAATGAGGTCTCCGATGACAGAGATGTAATAGATTATACAATGTATTTCTTTTCATTTCCTGGCTGATTGAAAAAGAAAAACGACTTGAACTGCTTCAAAAACAAACAAACAAAAAAAACAAACAAGGTGATACATAATAAAGCTACAGAGAGAGAAAGCAAAGGCCATGGAATGGAGCAAAGAAATATGCAATTAACTGTGGTCATTTTTGAGTAGAGAGTCAGTGGAGCTCTGAGCAGTTGGTAAACAAAAGAAGGCACGGTCAATTTTGTAGCCTTTGCAATGGGCAAGAAAGTAGTTTGTTATACCAAGACTAACAGAATGCTAGCTACTTAGGGAATCTATATTTTTCATTTTTTCTGAACCTTAATTTTAAATTTCTCTGATGTTAGCAAATTTCACGTCTGTAAATCAATAATTCTGAATGAAATACAGTAGGGTTTGGGGAAAGAAAACAGATTTGGGAATGAGATAAATTTGGTCTTGGCACTGTCCCATGTTAACTCTACTGTCATAAGGAAACTCTCAAAATCCTAATTTTTCATCTTTACCTTGAAGGGGTTATTTAATTGTATGTTGTGCATCTGAGGCACGGAATTCAGCAAAGCAGGGCTAAGTTTTCAAAAGCTGAAATACACCACCACCAGCACTTCCCTACCACCCTCCACAACCACACACACACACACACACACACACACACACACAAACACGTAGTGTTTCTGTTTTGATCAAAATATGTATTCTTTTTCCTTAAGTTTGATTATAGAAGACCATTATTTAGATTGGTGGGTTAAAGATACACAGAAGGATTCTTTGAGTCTTCTTGCTGAGAAGTTAGGTAGCCCTGATTTTTGTGTTCACAAATATTAGCGATGCAGCATACCATTTCTATTTGTCATATTTAACAATCTTGTTACAAATTAAAACAATTGGAAAATAGGAAGAAAAACAAATGTCAGTAGAAACCGCTCACTTTTATGAGTACAGGTGATCTGAACACATAGGCTTGATTTATATGTGCAGGTATTGCTTCTACAGAATACAGAAAGGACTAACGACTGTTTCAAGGCACCCTTAAAATAATTATTCCCATGTCCTCTTTCTGCCCTTTTTCTCCTTGGTGGTCCTCAGACATTCCTTTTCTTTAATAGCACCAGAAGTAGTAGGGGGTAAGAAGAAGGGGTAGACAAGGCGATTTTGTGTACAGTTATAGATATGGCCTTTTGTAGTTTAATTTTTGAAACTGCAGCCTTTAGTTCTTTGAATCTATTTACACAGATGTTGGGGAAGACGGCTTGTAACCATCTACCACTGGCCTTGTGGTCACCTTTGCCTTAAAGCAATCTCTGGGAGGTACATTAAAAATGATTGTATTAGACACCCATTTCTAAGATACCATGTTTTTATTCCACGTTGTCCTTTTGGAATGTAATCTAACCCATATTCTTTAGACGAGGAATGTTTACTTAGTATTATATGGTTAGTTCATTTGGAGACCTATGGTTTTCTCATGCTAATATGAGTAGTCATACAATATATATGGGGCAAGCTAACACATATCTCTTATGCTACTTAAACGAATATCTCAAAAATGTTGGAATTGAATTTTGACATAAAATGTCAGTAGTTAACACTAAAGAGATAATAAATCTTAACCTGATTTTTAGTTTTCAAACTTTGATATTGAAAATATTTTCAGAAGGTCATGTTGAACAAAACTCTAACTGAAATATAAAAATATACGAAAACATATCATAGCTCAGCAATATTATTAAAATTAGCAAGAGATTTTGTTCTACCTTTTTCAACATTTTGCTGTATTAGCTACTATAAGGGACATTATAAGGATGCAATGAAACACACTTTAATCTTGCTTTTTAAATCTTGCTTTCTGATTTGTTGTTTTTGTGGTTAATAAGACATTAAATGAGTAGTAGGTCCTTCCTGGTTCTTCCTTTTAGGGATGATTTCTGTTCTTTCAGATTTTGCAGGTGCACATGTCCTGCTGCTATGCCAAATGCCTTATCCCAGCGGGAGTTTTTACCTGGCCAGGTGTCATGGCTACCAAGCTGAGAGAAGAACACTAAGTTGAACAGTCAGGGAGATGTGTGCAGCGTGGTTTCCACCCACCAAGTCAGAGATGGTACATATATGATGGTACCGAAGAGCCTGCAATAATGACTAGGCAGTTTCTCTACTTAGCAAACTCTGATCTCGCTCACTAACTGGTCATATGGGCCTCCTGCTGCTAAGCCTAATAACTGCAGCTCAGATGCCTACATCTTTTCTCACCTTTTTACCAGGAAGGAAGCATTGTCTTTGATTGTCCATCAGGACTAATCCTTTCTCAGCATGATACTTGTTAGCATAATTGCAGAGAAAGAACCAAAAAAGTGCATTAGGAGTTAGTTGTTCCTTTTTAAAAGATATATGTAATTTGGATGAAAAAGGCACTGTATACATTTCACTAATTCTAATAGTTAAGGTTTCTTTCATTATCATATTTTTCAACCTTTATATTTTCATTATTTGTATGTAATTAGAAACCCTACTCAACTCTAAGAAAACTTTGCAATGCCCATTAACATTATTGTAATCCAGAGAAGTTTCTGGCTAATATTTTTAAAGACTCTTAGCTCCAGAACATGAACTATGAAAAATTCCAGTTACTTTTGGATCACCTTTGGTCATACAATGAGTTGTTCATGACTTGTGGAAAAATAGAATGAAAGAAATTAGTTTTGAGATCTCTTTCCAAAAGTTATGAAATCACTAAAATCCTTTTTCTTCGATCTTCAGAGAATAAACTGAGAAAGCACACCTGTCCATTAAGGGAATGTGCTGCCAGCACAGAGAATAAGATAAAATGAATAGCAAATATATGCATGAATGAGTATAAATTCTATTTACTAGAATAATTATACACTTGAATTTTTATTTTTATTGTAAAAAAATTTTTAAAGTTTATTTACTTAAGTAATCTCTACACCCAATGTAGGACTCAAATTCATGGCCCTGAGATCTTCGACTGAGCCAGCGGGCACCCCAATACTTGAAATTTTAAAAAACAGAAAAGACTTCAAAATTTATTACTAATAAATATGGTATCCCTGCTTCAAGAAAATGTAACTTAAAAAGCTTAATGTCAGTGTTCAAGGTATTAAACAAATACTGATGAAGAAGATTGTAGGAATGGAGAATCAAAATATATTATACGTTTGTCCATGTATTTTATGATTTCTTTTGTCAACCTATAATGCCATTTAGTTTTTATGTTTCTGCCCAAGGCTCAGAAACAGGCACAATGTCAGGAAAATGATTGAAGTTATCTGGGGCTTTGTGTGACCCAACTTGTAAGTAAAGAAAAAAAATAAGATTAAAAAAAAAAAGATTTTAAAGGCTGAAATTAGGGGCTAGGACACAACTTGACAAATATGGAAAATATAATGAAGATTCCCAGAACGTTAATGAAGTGAGAAGTTTCTACTTCCTTTTCACATTCTAGTAAAAATGTGGTAATATTTTTAGTTAATGTTATTCCTGCCAGTTTTTTTGCTGTTATTTTTTAATGGTATTGCTTGGCTCTTGATATTTTAAGATACTATTATGGTAATAGTTTAAAACAACTCTTGTTCTGAAGAGGAGAAATCTTGATGCATGCATTATTTTGTTAGTTTTGCACAGTGTTTTTCATTTAACATGGTGGCCATGACACCAGGCAGAGTAAAATTTCCAAGCAGATTCTCATTCAATCATATTATTTTAACCTTAAAAAACAAAACAAAACAAAACAAAACCCTCACATTTATCCCA
Source organism: Mirounga angustirostris (assembly GCF_029215605.1). Lineage (NCBI taxonomy): Eukaryota > Metazoa > Chordata > Mammalia > Carnivora > Phocidae > Mirounga > Mirounga angustirostris. Next base: position 114,286,688 of record NW_026991709.1, on the reverse strand, counting down.
AGTTAAGTAAGCTTTATTGAAATTGAAATATACAATTTCAGGTTAGATTTCATAGTTTTCATTTCCATTAATGATAGAAAACAATTAGAAATTGAATAGTTTTTATTTCTTATTTCAAACATGTTTTATGGTGTAACATTGATTTGGGATATTGGGGGATTTACCCAAAAGCCCGATCGAATTGCTGTATGCAGACTCACTTTCCTGCTCAGTGTACTGTAGTCTGTGATATCCTTTTGCTTAATTTTATGAATTAACCAGTTCCATTTCCCCATATACTTTTAGGGATGCCTGATAGACTTATCTGTGCCTTCACTGGGGAATCTGGTGCTGGACCACTGCCCACTTGTCCACATTTATTTCTATGCTAGACCAGCTCCGCCCAGGTAGCTACTACACAGATCTTCCCCACCTAAGTACACAAGACCAGGATCTAACATTTAAGACAATTAAATGAGATCTTTGAGATAGCATAAATGGTTGACAGGATGTATAACAACTGATCAGGCATTGGAGAATGAGTCCTTCTTTGTTTAGGTCTTCCTTGTAACTATTTTGTAGTTTACCTTATCACAACTGAGAGACCCAAGGAGAAGAAAGTGTCCCTTTGATTCTAGACGAAATCATCTTACAAGACCCAAGTTCCTATCTCATTACTGACCTTGTATTGAGTTCTCCATGTTTGACCTTCCATAAACAAATGTTGCAGAACTCATGCATGCTTACAGTCACAAAAATCAATAATAATTTTTAGAGATAAATCCACACTCAAAAATGAAACATTTCAGGGGCAACTGGGTGGCTCAGTTGGTTAAGCGTTTGACTCTTGATTTTGGCTCAGGTCATGATCTCAGGGTTGTGAGATTGAACCTGGTGTTAAGCTCTGTGCTCAGCAGGAAGTCTGCTTGAGATTCTCTCTCTCCCTCTCCTTCTGCCACTGCCCCCCTACGCTCTCTCTTTCTAAAATAAGTAAATAAATCTTTTTAAAAAATGAAACAATTCAAAACAGGAAACAATTTATCAAAATGCTGCATAGTCTTAATTCAGACAAAATTTGGTGTTATTATGCCAATTACTTTTCCCTGAGGTCCATTGTCCTGGATATCTGCAGTCTAGATTTTTTTTTAACCATCTTATAACCAAATATACCACTAGGCTAGATTTTCCAGGATATAATGTTTTACCAAAGAGACAACAATTCTTGTAAAAGAGAACCCCTCCTTAAGCTTTGAAATTAGTTTGACTAAGGTTAAATATCCCAAGGCCAATCATTAGGGTTCAAGTTCAAATTCTGGTGCTATCTTCTCCAGAACAGTGGCTCTATTTAGGCAGACTTTTTCAAGTTTGTGATCTATTGGTATAGAAACTGGTCCTAAAGTATGAGCAATAGATGTGTTTCTCCTTTCTATGACAATCATAGTACTGAGTTAGGGGGTCCTGACCTTGTCTTTACTGTGAGAATAAATGCTTCTTCCTCTTTACATATATATATATGTAAACCATATATGTATGGAGATATATATATAGATGGATATATATAGATATATATCCAGATGAAATAAGACTAAATATATAAAGGATATTTTTTTTAAAGATTTTATTTATTTATTTGAAGAGAGAGACACAGAGAGAGGGAACACAAGCAGGCGGAGTGGCAGAGGGAGAAGCAGGCTTCCTGCTGAGCAGGGAGCCCGATGCGGGGCTTGATCCCAGGACCCTGGGATCACGACCTGAGCCGAAGGCAGATGCTTAATGACTGAGCCACCCAGGCGCCCCTAAAGGATATTTTAATACACACTAGATTTTACAAAATTTCCTTCTCTGCTGTAATAGTTAATTTTATATGTCAACTTGGCTAAGTCACACTGTTCAGATATTTGGTTGAACATTATTCTAGATGTTTCTGTGAAAGCACATTTTAAATAAGGTTAACATTTAAATTATGAAGTTTTGAGTTAAGCAGACCATCTTCCATTATGTTGGGTGGGCCTTATCCAATCAGTTGAAGGTATTAACAGAAAAGGCTGATCTCCTCAGGAGAAGAGGGAATTCTGCCAGCAGACTACTTTTGGACTCAAACTGCAGCATGTCCCTGGGTTTCCAGCCTACTGGCCTAGCCTGCAGATTTTGGACTTGGCAAACCTCCACAACTGTGTGAGCCAGTTTCTTAAAATCTCTCTTTCTATGTATATATACACAGATACATAAGTATATAAATATATGTATACATATATACACACATTCTATTGGTTCTGATTCTTTAGGGAACCCTGATTGATACAACTGCCAAAGCTTTTATTATTATTTATTATTTTTCTTAAAGATCCCTTGATATTCTCCCTCACCTCCAGCTTTATTGAGATATAATTGACATAAAATATTGTGTAAGTTTAAAGTGTACAATATGATGATTTGATACATGCATATATTGTAAAATGATTACCAAAATAAGGTTAGTTAACATATCAATCACCTCATAACTACTGTCTATTTTGGGGGGGGTGGAGTGAGAACATTTAAGATCTACTGTCTCAGCAACTTTCAAATACTGTTAACTATAGTCACTATCCTGTACATTAGATCGTCAGAAATTATTCATCTTAAAACTGGAAGTTTATAGCCTTTGTTCCAATCTCCCCATTTTCCCGCACCCCAGCCTCCGAAAATCCCCATTCTACTCTGTTTCTATGAGTTCAACTTTTTTTTTTTTTTAGATTCCACATGTAAGTGAGAAAAAATAGCTTTTGTCTTTCTCTAACTTATTTCACTTAGCAAAATATTCTTATGATCCATCCATATTGTCACAAATGTCAGGATTTCCTTATTTTTATGGCTGAATAGTATTCCAGTGTGTGTGTGTATCCGTGTGCATGCACGTGTGTTGCGTGAGTATGCGTGGGTGTACCTACCACATTTTCTTTATCAGGAAATTACCTTTGGTAGACATTTGGGTTGTCTACTTGCTGTCATGGGACACTTACATTGTTTCCATCTCTTAGCTATTGTAAAGAATGCTGCAATGAACATTGGGGTGCAAATATCTCTTTGAGATAGTGATTTCATTTCCTTTAGATATATACCAGAAATAGAATTCTGGATCATAATAGTTTTAATTTTTTGAGGAACATCCATACTCTTTTTCCATTGTGGCTGCACAATTTACATTCCCATATCATTTCTACTCTTCATCAGAGATCTTAGTCTCCTGTGGAAAATCTTTGTAACTCTTCCAATAAGCAAACTCTGTTCCATGTTCCAATCCTACCTTTTTACATCTATATTAAGATAGAGGAGAGAAAAAGAGGAGAAAGGAAGGATAAATTTAATTGTACTTGACAAGAACCTAAGCTTAGTGTTTGTAAAATTCTCAGTTGTTTTAAGGTAGATCCATGCAAAAACCCTTATTTCCTCTTTCTTTTTTTTTATTATTTTTTATTATTATTTTTTTTATTATTTCCTCTTTCTAATGAATTAAGTCTTATTTTCTCTAAAGTGTCAAAAAATGTATCAGTATGGCATAATTAGCTCTTTAACTTGTCTCATGTAATTTTTTAAAGAAAAAATGAAATGATTCTATGTATTATTTGTACTAAGAAATCAATATTTTCAGCTTACCTTTTTTCATTCTATTTTAATGCTTAACGGTCTATTTTAGTTCAACTTAAATGAACAAATATTTAGAATTTGAAAATAAAAAGAAGAATACTTTTAAAAAGTTAAAGTTTAGCCAGTATCTGTCTTTGACAACAAAGCTGACCATTTTAACTACATAAATTTAATTACAAAGAAAGTATATGCATATAAAAACCATGTTGCTCACATTGTACATCCAAACTCCAGTGATATTCTAGGGATGTTAGTAAAAATAGATCATCCATTGAATGATAGCTACAACCTTAATGCAAATAGTACACTGGAGAATTTTTAGAACAGAGTACACGTACACATTGAATTGTCTTCCGATTATACCATTTCTTTTGCGTGTGTGTATGTGCATGTGATTTTTAGATATTTATAGAGAGTAGGTTAGGGTCAAGCAATTGAAGGTAAGCAGAATTTCTTTGAAATGAAAAAGAAAAGATTTTTTAAATGAATTTTCAGTTAAACAGGAAAACTAAAGATTTCCCCTATTTCAGCGAAAAGATGTAGAACACTTTTCAGGCAGAAAGTGCTCTCTCCTGAATGACCCAGTGTTGGCCTTTACTGCAGGAATAGATTTGTTTTGGTAGACTGCTGTAGCCAGCTACCTGCAGAGAGAAGGGAATCCTAGTAGAGAGAATTCTTAATACAGTAGTTAAATATTCTTTCATTTGGGTGAAGCTTTCCCAAATGGTATTCTCTTATTTTCTGCATAACTTATAGACTTTTAATTTTAAAACACTTTATTTCACAATAAATAAAAATAATTTTGAAATCAACAAGAGAATTGTATATCCTTCGTGAAAAAGTTTTAACCTATTCAAATCTAACAAGTCCACTACGGAATGGCTGAGAACAAGACGTAAAATGAATGAGAAAAGAAAATAGAGCAGAGTGTACCAGATGTTTTTCATGTGTTGGCTGTACATATATCTTTCTTTTTAGCTTTTAGTTGCAGATTGAGTGCAATGTACATCATTTTCTTCACAATAGATGGCTATGTATCATTTATTCACATATGGATATCATCTCTCTCAAGATTTATTGAAATAGAAAGATAGGAAAACACAACATGGTATATATGCTGAATTCTGTATAAGCAAATGCGAATTATGTAGTTAGATGCTCTCTTCAAGGGATTTCTTATCACTCTCTCACTGGGTAGCGTAAGGATTAATTAGTTAAAATTTGAAGGCTCTTTGAAGCTAGAAAACACTATGCAAGTGCTAAGCATTATTGTGGTAACACAAGAGTGAGGCACAGTGATTTGCAACCTCATCAGCTCTTTGAGATGCGTGTCTAGCCTGATTCACAGTATTCTCTTACAGTGTTTTATGGATTGGAAAGTTCTTATCAGATTTTGAAGATGAAACATGTTCTATTGAAATTATACTAATCTGTACAATCTTTTTTTCTGTGTATTTAGTAAAGTTATTTTTCTCAAAAGGAAACTTGAGATGATTCTGAAGATAGTTTTATAAAGCATGATTTTGACATCCATTACAACTCATGTATTATTAGATTGACTAAGCTGTAGTTCTCTTAATTAGTGCAACCAAAGTCTAGTTCATTTGCATGAAGGTAGCTATTCCCATCTATTATGGGAAAGACTTCAAAGAGTCAGGCAACTATTCACTGTTTCCAAAATGCTTATATAGATTTTATTGGCATATTTCAATCATTTCTCACTGTGATAATGCCAATTCTGAAGTGTTATTTATGTTTCTTAAGAAGATGCTTTAGTTAAACACAGTAATTATTTCCTTTATTCATAAGTCAAATTCTGCATACATCTTTCTCTCTCCTTCTATGTGATTGTATATGGTAATGTGTCAAGAACAGTGATATGCTGATTATACATTTTATTTCATATTTCATATTTATAAAAAGTTTTTCTTTGATAAAGTACCACATTTTCCAATTTTCCTTTTTTGAACCCCTTGGAAATGGCAATGAGTGTGTGGGATTTTTTTTAAGTAAAGTAGATATATAACAAGCTGATTCCTAGTTAAACTGGACATTGCTCTTTATGAAATTATTTTGTTTTTTGAGTGAAATTTTAAAACATAAAATACAAACAGTATAATAAATAACTCTACCCAAAAATAGCTGTTAATTCATACCTTGTTCCTTTTGTATTACATTCAGTTATAGTGCTAGTATTATCTTCTTAGATCTGTTACCTTTTCCCCTGTCCAGTGGTGCCATTATTATGAACCTGAGGTTTAACTTTACCTTCATGCTTTCATAGTTTCATTGGAATATATAGGTTTATGAATAATACTTACTAGTGTTTTATGAGTTTTTAATGTTTATGAGAAAAAAATTATTTTAAGGCATGTATCATTGCATTATTTTTTTCCACGTAATATTCTTGTTGAGAACTATGCATATTGATACCATAGATCACAGTCTGCTATATTTTGTGTTGTTCCATAATGTGTTTATCCAAATGCTGTAATAAAAAAGCTTCTTCATGCTTTCAGGTATACGTGTATAAGAATTTCTGATGAATATGTAGAAAAGGAATAGCTAGATTGCAGGGTGTACACAATTTCAATTTGGGGGAGATCAAACATCCTCATTTGCTCCCAGGAGTGCTATTTAACTACTCTTGTCCACACATCCTGATTGGCTTAGCATCTGTCCTGAATTTTTCTTTTTCAAATGAAGTATTTTCACAAATTACATTGATAAAAACTAGTGTGGGTTTGTTAAATGTCCATGTTGTGTAATTCTTGCAACTTTTGTCACGGCTCTATTAGAATACTAGTCAAAGAACGTGTTAACAGAGTTCTAAGCTTAACTGGGGGTTAAATGTGAAAATTGGCTCTATTTTTCTGAACTATTTCAACTAAAACATGGCTAATGCCTCATTTTCAAGGACAACATGCAGAATGCTGGATAGTAAAACAATGTATACTGGGTCAGTGGTCACTAGGGACAACTAACTCCTTCCAATCTTGCATGATGGTGGTGGAAATATTGGACAGAGTTTTTCATTCCATTTACTTAACTGAAACTAGCAGGCATCCATATGGTGGGGGTTAGAGAAAATAAAGGAATTTGAGGGTTGGGTATATGTGAATAAGGTACGAGGAATGGAAGCCGAACACACAGAGTGGTTAATTGATCTTACTGCTGTGGTTTTGTCATCCCTCAAACACCTACAACTATTTGTTTATGGGTTTCTTGGTAATGATTACTTATTTTGAAATAATGTTTCACTAGTGAGTTAAAACAATGAAAGTGCATTATTCGTTGAAAATTGAGTACTGAATTTCCCTTTCAAGAAAGTGTATGGCAACCATAAACCCTGTACAATGTATCTATTGGTCTTTTCTAGCCATTCTTGGGGCCTGGGGCTGTAAAGTTGAGTGGTCTCATGAAATTCAGAAGATAAAAATCTAAGGAAAAAAAATAACTTGTTATTTCAAAGTTAATAGTTACATTAAGAAAACTGCCTGAAGATGCTGTTTTCACAGGCTTAATATGTGAACCTGGAGAAAGTATCTCTCCCTCTGAGAAGCATGGCTTTTCATTTAGATCAAATTGCTGTTTTCTGAAACAAATCGTGTTCATTTTTTATTCCAAATCTTTTCTTCACTTATGAAATATGCAGCAATGGCTGTTAATATGTTATCTCCATTAGCAGTAGAGGAGATTTACAAACAGTTGAATATTGCCATTTAGGTATTTCACACAGAAAATCAGATATAAAAATGCTTCAATTGAACATCCAATTTGTAGAACCAAAATAAAGCTTAAGAAGTTTATTCTGCTAGAAATGAAACATTTGACAGTATTCTGAATGCTTTTTAAAACTGGTTCAAAAAAAAGTAAACATGGGTGATAAATCTTGTTGGTGAGAACATGACTCATCTTTGGAGAAGATTGTGGATAATTTTATAAAAAATCAATAATAAACTGCATTAGAAGAAATACAATTTTCCAGAAAAGAACCAAGGATAATTATAGCTAACAAACCACTTTAAGCATACAAATATGTTCCAGAACAATTATTCTACTTGCTATTTTTAATGTTTAAATAAAGAAGTTATTTTTGTTTTGCTCAAGATATATGATTATGGTTTCAAATTTTTGAAAAATTTTATTTTCAAAAACAATTTTGAAGAGAGTTACTTATAAGTCCAACAATGTAATAAAAACAATTTGTCAATAAATATAAAAACAAATATTATATATCACATAATTTTATATATCTTAATATACTATTTTATCCTAAAATCTCAGTTCGACAATACATTTTTATAGTCACCCTAGCTTCACTGGACATCATTGAATTACTCTGGATTGATGCAACAAATTTATTCCTTATTAACAGTTGATATTACTCTAAAAGTTGCCAGAATATTGAAGGAAAGGTGGAACTTAGTGTGGTTTTGAGTTGTATCTTCCTAATTCTTTTTTTTTTTAAGATTTTATTTATTTATTTGAGACAGAATGAGAGAGAGAGCATGAGAGGGGTGAGGGTCAGAGGGAGAAGCAGACTCCCCGCCGAGCAGGGAGCCCGATGCGGGACTCGATCCCGGGACTCCAGGATCATGACCTGAGCCGAAGGCAGTCGCTTAACCAACTGAGCCACCCAGGCGCCCTATCTTCCTAATTCTTAATGAGCTTGAACATCTTGTCATTTTTTATTGGTCATTAGAATTTTCTCTATTTGTCTATCTCCTTTTTTCTATTAGGTTAAATTGTCTTATTTTCCTGTTGATTTTTAAGAGTTATTTTGATATTTGGGAGATACTATTATTTTTTCCATATCTATTTTTAATAATGCTTATCTGGAGTTTCATGGGCACCCAAGGTAAATTTTGGAATGCATGATCTGAAGGCTTCCAAAAAGCCAACTCAGAAGTTATTCTGGGGCTATAATGGTAACTTCAAATGAATTAAAGTATTTTGCCATTTCAGCAAAATGTATTTAAAGATATTCATTAAAAAGCTATAAAGCACTTAATGCTATCATAAAAAATGCTGCATTTAAATAGCTGTTTCAACTAAATTCCTTGCCTTTATAGAAAGAACCTACTCATTAAATGTTGATTATCTAGCTCCTGGATGATCTACTAAATATTTTACAATTGTCTTTTGGTAAAAAATAACCACTTAGTGTATTTGTTAAAAATGCAGGTTCTCCGAGTCCTATTTCACATCACTGAGTCAGAATTTCCAAAGAAAATTCCTCAAACTCTGGATTTTTGAAAAGACTCAAGTCATTTTTATCTTTGGGAAAGTTTGGGAAACTCTACTCTGACAGAAATAGCAAAAACAATGGAAAGCAAGTTAGAGTTAGAAAGAAATGCCTTATTCTCTTGCCACCCTGCTCCTTCCCTAATCATCTGCCTTCATTTTCTTTCTCAATCTCGGTAAATAATGCTCCAGGCATCCAGCATTTCACAAGAGTCAGAAATCTGTTGGTTTGCAAAGAACAAACAGATTTCTTTAGCAAAGAAACCTATTTCTGAGCATTTCCCTTGAGAAATAAAATTTCTGGCTACACACTCATGTGTCAGTTAATGCTTATTTCTTGCTATAAAATAGCAGTATTTAACAAAAATGTTTTGCCACTGTGGCCAAATAACCTCTGTAAATATTCCACTGCAACTAAGGTTATATTGAAAATTTAGAGAATGACGTTTTGAATTCCAGATATTCATGGGCTGTAAAAAAGCAGCTTGATATATCAGAAGCTATAATGAGAAGGGTTCTTATTCTTATTAACTTCTAAATTGTTTTGTGTTGAAGTAGATGTACAGGTATTGGATGAACAGGTAGGTCACCGAAGGATAACTGTAGTTAGAGTTGTGGAAGCCCTGGGGAGATTGCATATGGTAAGATCTCCACAGGAAATTTAGACCTTGGTTCAGCTGAGAGATTTTGAAGACAAAGATATTTCTGATTCTTCATTGATTCTCGAGTAGGCTCTTAAGGGGAGATAGCACAATATTGTGGGAAAAGGCCAATTCTGTAGTCAGATAACAGACTTTGAGAAGTTAGCTAACTGTTTTAAGTCTCAAATTTCAAGTTTGGGAAATGGGTTAAAAATATCTACTACCAGAGAGGGTGGTTATAAAAATTATATAATAAAATAATGGCAATTGATTATATTTGCCCTGGACTTGTCCTTAAAATGAAGACCCCATTTAACTTAGTTACTCTGTATAGCTTCGTGTTGGTATCTTTAAGAAACATTTTCCTGGTGATGAAAAAAAAAATAGTTATTCTGGCAAAATAGGGTACTTAGTCCAGTATTGACTTTTCAGGGCTCCAGCTGTTCTGTAAGAAAATTGACATGACTTGAAAAAAAAAGTGGATAATTGTGGGTTATTTAGGAGACGGTCATTATTTACTATGCCTATACAATTCTCAGAGAGGACATACAGCTTGCGTTGAAGAGTGAGATGAGGAGAAAGAGTCGTTGGGAAACCCTTGCCTCGAGGATGAATCCTCTAAATTTCTAGTTTGAAGTACTGGATGTCTTAACTTCTGAGCTAGAGGAGTACCATAGGAGGACCCATGCTTTTGGGCAAGGTAAAAAGACTTGTTTTGATATGTAGACATGCAAAGTAGAAAGTCGTACATGTCCCATCTGACAATCAGAACAAAGATCCGGCCTGGAATGTAACTTTGTTAGTGGTCAGCATAGAGACAGTATTTAAAGCCCCAAGAATGCATACACCTAGGAAGGAAAGCAAAGACGATCCATCATTAAGACCTAGCAATTCCAACATCTAGAGATTTGATAGAGGAGCCGAGAAAATGCAAATAAAGTTCATGTTAAAATTAATGAGAAAAGATATTAATAAGAGGTATTGAGACAGCTAGCTATTAGCTAGCAAATTGAGGGCAATATAGATTGTCTTTGATCAGGTATCCAAATGGAAGACAACAAAACCCCTTACATGCTAGAAGTAAATATATAAAATGACATTATTTTTAATGTCAATATTTTATAAGCCAAAATTAAATAATTATCATAAATTCTATTATTCCCTTCCTTTACTTCTTTATTTGTATGTCCTATAAACTCACCACACAGGGACTTCTCTTAACCCAATTAAAGTTTTATTTAATACTCCCTCTCTGCTTTTAATATCTGCAACATCACAATTCTCAGCAGAGAAGAAATGCAGAATTTGAGATGTTAAATTTAAAACACCTTTGCTTTTTAGGGTTGGATTTCTGAAATGTGGTTTATTTAGGGATTCTCATCAGACCTTGATTTTTCAGGTTTCTGTGATTGCTTCTCCAAAATAATCAGTGTCTGAAGGTGATGACTATGATAAAATTAAAATTATGCAGGCTTTTAAGAAAATTATGTGTAAGAGAATTCCAAGCTCTTAAATTTGAGTCCTTAATAGCATTGCTTTCATCTAAGTGAATTCTCCACTCACTTTCTCCAGAATTTCAATCTTTTTCTCACCCTCAGACCAGATAATACAACTAAGAACATTGTTAAGCTTGAGATTCTTATCTAGGGGCGCCTGGGTGGCTCAGTCGTTAAGCGTCTGCCTTCGGCTCAGGTCATGATCCCAGGCTTCTGGGATCAAGCCCTGCATCAGGCTCCCTGCTCCGCGGGAAGCCTGCTTCTCCCTCTCCCACTACCCTGCTTGTGTTCCTGCTCTCTCTAACTCACTCTCTCTCTGTCAAATAAATAAATAATCTTAAAAAAAAAAGAGAGAGATTCTTATCTATAAAATTAAAGACTGCAGAAAAACTTTTAAAAATTCAAATCATTCTGTGAATTCTCTACATGGAATTTTGTCAGAACAAAAATGTGAAGTGAATAAATTTAACCTGAGTGCCCTTGCCCCCTCTCCTCGTGTACCTTTTCCTTTCCCTGGGCACCTAGTGCCTGAGTGTGGTCCACCATCAATGTATAGATTAACATAGGGAGAGATGTTGTTTCTAGTATATAAAGATTTCTTAGTCATTACATGGTATTTCTCTCCATATTTATTTAGGCTGTCTTTTATTTCTTTTAATAAAGTCTCATGATTTTCCTTGAAAGACATGTATAATTTTTCCTCAGTTTATTCCAATGTATCTGATAATTTTGTTCTTGTTAATAGTATCAATTAAAATTTACACTCTCTATTTCTTGGTGTAAACAATTACAATTCGTATTTATCTATTAGTCTTGTTCAACTCTACTGAACTCTTATTCAGTCTGGTAACTTCACTTCCTTTTGTTTTTTTCTGTGTAAATAATCATATCTTCTGCAAATAATTTGTTTCTTCCTTTCCTTTCATATAACTTTTTACAAAATCTTTTTTTATGTTTTTTTATATTTATTAGGAATTCCAGAACAGTGTTGAATAGAAATGCTGATACTAGGAATCTTTGTTTTGTTTTGCTTTTTAAAATAAAAAGTTCTTAAAGCTTCATCATTAAGGTGTGGTGTTTTATGTGAGATCATAGTAGGAATATCATATGGTAAGGAAATTCTCATGTAGTTCCAACTTGTTAAGTTTATTTATTTGATTTGATTTTAACACAAAGTGGTATTGAATTTTATCAAAGGCTTTTTTCCTGCATCAACTGAAATGGCAACATAACTTTTTTTCTATTTAATGTAGTCAAAGTACATGATTAAATTTTGTAAAGTTTGCTTATCTTAAAACTATTCCTCCATTGGCTGTGGAGAGAGGCACCTTAAAGAAGAACTATGCATATTTTGTTTATTGCCGCATTTAGTTTGGCACTGATATGTTTTAGATACCGATTCCAATTCTTTAATGGTTCTAAGTTTGATTTTCCTATTTCTTATGGAGTTACTTTTGACAAGTAATATTTTTAATTGTTCATTTAAATGTTTACAATTTATCAGTCTTGATTGTTCATAGCATATTTTTTAAGATATATAAAAATGTTTCATGATTATCTCTCTTGTAATTCATTCCTAAATTTGCTTTTGTCTTTCATTTTTATTTTTCTTCTATACATTTGCTTGAGAAGCATCTCTTTTATTAGCCTTTTCAAAGAAGCAGCTCTGATTCTCTTGATTCTTTCTATTCTCTGTTTTCCATTTTTGTAATTTTAGTTCTTCTATGTGTTATTTCCTCCCTTCTGCTTTCTTTGGGATTACTCTGTTATTATTTTTATACATTTTTGAATGGGGAGATAGATAGTTCATGAATTTTCAGTCCATTTTTTCCCATCTAATATATTCCCTTAAAGCCTCAAAATGGACTCTATTCTGGCTCATCCATATTGTGTAAGTTGAGCTAAAGAGTGTTTTTTTGTCCTTTGTCTCTAAATATTTTCCAGTGTTCTTGTTAGTTCTACGTTTAGTTTGTCATTCTGTTTAGGCACAGTTTGGTTTTAGTTTGGTGTTAACTTAATCTGCTTATCCCTTATTGTGCTTTTGAAACTGAGTATTAATATCTTTTATCTATTCTCATTTTTCAGTGATTGCTTCCTTGAGCATCGCCTCTCACCTCTTTTCTCTATTTACCTCTTCTGGAATTCCCATTTAACTGATGTTAGACTTGTCGTTCTCTCTTACATGGCCCCCCAGTTTCCTGTTTTTGTTTTCTGTCTCTGCACACTCTGTGGCATTCTAAGAATTTTCCCTGGCTTATTGTCTAGTTTCTTACTGCTGTCTTCATCTTTGTCTAATTTTATCTTTAACCTGGTGTTCATTCAATTGTTTTTGAAGTTATTTAGGTGATTTTTAAATCTGTCTGTTCTTTTTTTAATGTCTTATTCTTTTCCTACTCTACCAATTAGTTAAAAAATCATTGTAATCCTAATTTCTTACTGTCTTTCAGTTTATCATCCTATCGTCCAAATACTTGCTATCGTAGTAGGCGGTCCACCGTTTGTTTGACTTTCCTCATTATAGATTTGCGTGTATCATGAAACCTAAACTATCATCAATCATAAGATGCAATCTTTCTCTTTATATTCTTAAGAAAAAGCCAGCTACGGGATTATAATTTTATATAATTTTAATACCCCATTGTTTCCAGATATCCAAAAATGTGAAAAATGCCTCTAAATATGAGCAAATATGACATAGACACGTCCTTTGTGTTTTGTACATCCTAAATAGTGAATTCGCGAGGACTTGTGTGTGTGTGTGCGTGTGTGCATGACAGTCATTTGCTACTACTTTGTGGTAGCATCTTTCCAGAGTGGTTTGCATGTTCTTATACCAAAAATCTCTTGGAACAGTGCTGACTAGAGACTAATTTTTACATGAATTTCTATACTTGAAATTTCCTGGATCACGTAGGTGATATAAATTTGATCCTAAAATCACGGCCAAGACCTACTACTTGTAATTCTCAGGTACTATATTTTCTTTTTCTCCTGAGAACCAAATGCAGAGATAAACAAAACCACATGCAATCTCACTTCCTGAAGATCCCAAGGTCTTCTCTCCTGTCTCATGTGGACCTTGAAATTCGTGCCCATTAATTCTCCAAGACAACAAACTTCCCCAGTGCCCAGAGCAGACCTCAGCTCAGTTCTTCATTCTTAGCTCTACTCATAGGTTCCTCTTTAAGTCCAGGTTCTGAAGACTTTCTTTTAGTATCAGTGAGTTCATTACTCTTTTAAATATTGTCCTTTAACCTATCATTTGTAATTGATTGCAATATAAATTTGTAGATTGCCTAGTATGCAATGCCAGCTAAGTGGCTTGTTTATTTTATATTTATTTTATAATGGATACCAATCAGGATATATATATATATATATATCTCCAACTGCTATGTATATATGTATTTTAAAGTAGGCTGTACACCCACCACAGAGCCCAACACAGGGTTTGAACTCACAACCCTAAGATCATGACCTGAGCCCAAACCAAGAATCCGATGCTCAACCAACTGAGCTACACAGGCACCCCTAAATTTTCTCAACAGCTATTGGTGTAATTCAATGCCTTTAATATTATTCAAAAATTCACAATGATTTTCTTTTTCCATTTGGATCCATTTTCATCTGTTTCTATTTCCATTTCTTTTCTGAATTTTGTTTTTAGTTTTTGTTTCCCATCTTCTTTCCTTTGAGCCGTTGCTACTCATCTTTCACTTTTGTTTCAGAGAGGTCATACTTTCTTTTGTTTTGGATTTTAATGTGAAATATTTGCTCTTTTTTATCTGCTTCATGATATAACTCTTCTTTTGTGCATTTTTCTTGTTGTTTGTTTATATTATTGATATTCTTCCCTTTTCCCTTCTCATATCCTTACAGAGCTCCTTTGTTGGTTACTCTCTGTTAAGTACTAATCTTGCATGGGTTCATTCTTCCAGTGTGATCTATGCTATGGTAAATGGTGTAGGGAAGTGTCCTGGAGAATGAGCTGGGAGAGAACACTTCCCCTTCTATACTCAAAACTTGGAGTTTGTTTCTTCCTTAGGTTATGAGAATGTCTGTAGGGACTATCAGTGAAGTCCCAGGTATTAAGTCTTGCTGTAGACTAGGTTCTCTCCAGGTGTTTTACATCAGTAATTGTATGGCTTACTTCTCCCCAGTATTTCTTAATTTTCCTAGAAAATGACAACTGGTTCCTGCAAACATGGTAGCACTGCACTATTCCTCATGCAGTCCCACATCCTGTGCTACTCTGCTAAATCCCACAAGACTTAAAAATGTCATGCATTCCACCTGGCATACCAACACCTGGATGTTCTGGGGAAGGAGATGTTCTCTATATAACTAAAAGAATGCTGCGTTCTTGAGAACTAATTTGCACTCCATTTGATGTCTGCTAGTGTATAACTGAGCACTGCTCTGAATGTGTCTTTTTTTTGCCACCCCTGGTAGCCTTACCTCATAGCCTATGGTACAAGATCAGTGCAGGGGCAAACAGTGGCTTACCTAGTACTCCTCACCTAATAACACATACAAGCTAAGTAATAACAGAGGGCTGCCTATGCAAATGCAGCTGTATGACATGCTCCTTAGCATCTTATGTATGTCCATTCAAATTTAGCCCTTCAGATTTCTTAGTGGCACTGTTAAGACATTTTTTACTTCTGTTGAAAATTGATTTTACTTTCTTTTGGTGGTTCTTATTCTGTATATGTTTATTTTTTCTAGATAAAAGAACAAGATTGAAATATTTTTAGAAATCCTTACATGGAAGTCTCTAAATCACTTAAAAATATCTATGTAAGGTCATATGTTGGTTCCTTTTTATTATAAGCACAACTTGTTTTATTGCATTTTGGTTTTTTATACTTTGCAGATATTGCATTTTTATAAATTGAAAAACAACTTGTGGTATCCCGCATCAAAAAAGTCTATTGACGCATTTTTCCAATGACATTTGCTCACTTTGTGTACATTTTGGTAATTCTCACAGTATTTCAGTTTTTTTCATTACTATTATATTTGTTATGATGATCTGTGATCAGTGATCTTTGATGTTACTATTGTAACTGTTTGGGGGCATCACTAACTGTGCCCATGTAAGATGGTGGACTTAATCCCTAAACGTTGTGTGTGTTCTGACTGCTCCACCAACTGGCCTTCCCCCTGCCTCTCACCCTATCCTTGGGCCTCCCTATTCCCTGAGACACAACAATATTCCATTTAGGCCAATTAATTAATAATCCTACAATGGCCTCTAAATGTTCATGTGAAAGGAAGAGTTGCACGTTTCTCATTTTAAATCAGAAGCTAGAAATGATTAATCTTAGTGAGGAAGGCATGTTTAAAGTTGAGATAGGCTGAAAGCTAGGCCTTTTATGCCAAACAGCTAAGTTGTGAATACAAAGGAAAAATTCTTGAAGGAAATTAAAAGTGTTATGCCAGTAAACACACGAAGGATAAAAACAAAACAACAAAACAAAACAAAACAAAATAGCCTTATTGCTGAAATGGAGAAAGTTCTTGTGACCTGGACAGATGATCAAACCAGGCACAACAATCCCTTACACCAAAGCCTACTCCAGAAAATGGCCCTAACTCTCTTCAATTCTGTGAAGGCTGAGAGAGGTGAGGAAGCAGCAGAAGAAAAGTATGAAGCTAGCAGATGTTAGTTCATGAGGTTTAAGGAAAGCAGCCATCCCCATAATAAAAAGTGCAATGTGAAGCCGTAAGCGCTGATTTAGAAGATGCAGCAAGTTATCCAGAAGATCTAGCTAAGGCGATTAATAAAGGTAGCTACACTAAGCAATATATTTTCAATGTACAAGAAACAGCCTTCTCGTGGAAGATGCGGCTATCTAGGACTTGCATAGCTAGAGAGGAGAAGTCGTTGCCTGGTTGGCAAAGGACAGCAGTCAAAGGACTGACTCTCTTGTTAGGGGCTAAGGAAGTTGGTGACTTTAAGTTGAAGCCAGTGGTCATTGACCTTTCAGAAAATTCTAGGGCCCTTAAGAATTATGCCAAATCTACTCTTGCCTGTGCTCTGGAATGGAACAACCAAGCCTGGATGACAGCATATTTGTTTACATAATGGTTTACTCAATATTTTAAGCCACTACTGAGATTTACTGCTCAGAAAAAAAAGATTAATTTGAAAGTGTTACTGGTCATGGACAATGCACCTAGTCACCCAAGAACTCTGCTGAAGATGTACAATGAGATTAATGGTGTTTTTATACCTGCTAACACAACATCCATTCTTCAGCCCTTGTGTCAAGGAGTAATCTTCAGTTTAAGTCTTATTATTTAAGAAATACGTTTCATAGTTGTCATAGATAGTGATTCCACTTGGGGATCTGGACAAAGGAAATTGAAAACCGTCTGGAAAGGATTCACCATTCTAGATTCCATTAAGGACATTTGTGACTCATGGGAAGAGGTAAAAATAGTAACATGAGCAGGAGTTTGGAAAAGGTTGGTTTCAACCCTCATGGAGGACTTTGAGGGGTTCAAGACTTCACTGGAAATAGCAAGAGAACTACAATTAGAAGTGGAGCCTGAAGATGGGACTGAGTTGTTGCCATCTTATGATAAAACATTAAGCTGGGAGAAGTTCCTTCTTATGAATGAGCAAAGAAAATTATTTCTTGAGATGGGATCTACTCCTGGTGAAGATGCTGTGAAAATTGTTAAGGGGCACCTGGGTGGCTCAGTTGGTTAAGCGACTGCCTTCGGCTCAGGTCATGATCCTGGAGTCCCAGGATGGAGTCCCACATCGGGCTCCCTGCTCGGCGGGGGGTCTGCTTCTCCCTCTGATCCTCTTCCCTCTCGTGCTCTCTGTCTCTCATTCTCTCTCTCAAATAAATAAATAAAATCTTTAAAAAAATTGTTAAAATGACAACAAAGGATTTAAAATTTTATATAAATTTAGTTGATAAAGCAGTGGCAAGGTTTGAGAAGATTGTCTCCAATTTTGAAAGAAATGCTACTGTAGGTAAAATGCTATCAAAGAGCATCGCATTCTATAGAGAAGTCATTCGCGAGAGGAAGAGTCAATTGATGTGGTAAACTTCGCTGTTGTCTTATTTTAAGAAAGTGCCATAGCAGGCGCTTGGGTGGCTCAGTTGGTTAAGCAACTGCCTTCGGCTCAGGTCATGATCCTGGAGTCCCAGGATCGAGTCCCACATCGGGCTCCCTGCTCAGCAGGGAGTCTGCTTCTCCCTCTGACCCTCCCCTCTCTCATGCTCTCTATCTCATTCTCTCTCTCAAATAAATAAATAAAATCTTAAAAAAAAAAGAAAGTGCCATAGCCACCCCAGCCCTCAACAGCCAGCACAATGATCAGCCAACCCAGCAAGACCCTCAACAAGCAAAAATATTATGACTCTTTGAAAACTCAGATGATGATTAGCATTTTTTATCAATAAAGTATTTTTAAATTAAGGCATGTACATTATTTTTATACATGATGCTATTATGTATTTAATAGATTATAGTTTAGTGTAAACATAACATTTATATGCACTTGGAAACCAAAAAATTCATTTGATTCGCTTTATTGTGATATTTGCTTTACTGCAGTGGTCTGGAACCAAACCTGCCAGACCTTTGACATATGCCTTGCCCGTATTTTGCTATTAAATTAATAGATAGCACCTGTGTTCTTGCGCATGTCATGTGCAGCCATGGAGAGTGATGCTAAAAATGAAAACAAATTAGTTTCTTTAGAGAACTACGCATGTATTGGCAAGTAGTTTTATTTGTGTGCGTGTGTGAAACTAAAGATAGTTTCAGAATACCTTTAAACCAACGTTACCTCCTTTTTAATTCAGTTAAGCAGTGGTTTCTTGTTTGATGTTCTTTAGTCCTGCACTCTGTCATTTTCTCAGAGAAAATTAGCAATAGAATATCAGCTTGAGCAACTCAGAATTTTTAATGTGCTACCTCTGCTTGATCTCATAGTCTTAGCTCATTTTATTGGTTGATTTTCCTGTCTTTGTTTCAGCTAAGATCTTCAACATTTCAAAACAGAGTGGTTAGCTTCTGGTTTCCAGTCCAGCACGTAACGAGCCTAGAAGTTGCTATCCCAATCTAACAATAAGTAAAAAGCTGTACAAACTGAAAAATCAACAACTCTTCTTAGACCCATCAGCGAAATGAGGTCACAGGGCGAGCCACAGTCCTAGTCCTAAGTGTTGGAGTGGCAGATGGGTACAGACAGAGAAGCACAATTTACCAGAGCAGCAACCCATGAGCAGAAACTTCAGTAGCAACTGGTGCCTGGACAGGAAAAGCTGACGTGGTAATTGCCAAATTGCTGAATGCTCAGTGTGAACAAGTCTGAGAGGTAAAAACTCCAGTAGGATGCAGTCAAGGGGGAATCCTCATGCTTTTGTGAGTTTTAACTCTCAGGGATTGGCCAGGTCCTCAGAGCGAAGATCAGAGAAAAATCCCCTCATGCTTCCAGCAGAGAGAGGGAAAAAGGAAACATTTCAAAATATACTAGAGCATCCTGTTCTTTTTAAGAAGGCCTGGCCAAAAGGGGAAGCCATTTTACTAGACCTTACCTGTTGCTGGGGTTTTATCACCACCTAATCTGCCTAGGGGAAGGGAAACACCTAATTCCAGCTGTCTCTCCCCTTCCTGTTCCACCTTGGGGTTGGGGAGGCCTGAGAAGTACTGGTGAACTTTTGGTCCAGGAGTATAGCCTCACCAAAAAACTGAGACCCAACTAGGATTACAGAATGCTTTCCCTCCCTGACACCTTACCACTGCATTACTAAAAGTCTATTTATTGCAGTTAATTTTACCCTGTACAACATGTCTACCTTCCAACAAAAAATTATAGTGTAGACTGAGAAGACAAAAAACAAAAACAAAAACAGTTTGATGGGACTAAACAAGGAGGACTGGAATCAGATATGGCAGGAATGTTGGAATAATCAGACCAGGAATTAAATAAAACAAACAAAACGGAACTATCATTACTGTGCTAAGGGCCTTAATGGAAAGAGTGGACAACATGCAAGAACAGATAGATAATATAAGCAGAGAGATGGAAATTCTAAAAAAGAATTAAAAAGGAATGCTAGAGGATCAGCAGTGTTACAGAAATAAAGAATGCTTTTGATGGGCTCAGCAGTAGATTGAGCTTAGCTGAGGGCACAATCACTGAGCTTGATGATATGACAATAGAAACTTACAAAACTGGAAAGCAAAGTAAAAAAAAAAAAAAAAAAGCCAGAATATCCAAGAACTGGGGGGCAATTGCAAAAGGTGTAACATACATATAAGGGGAATATCAGAAAGAAAGGAAAAAGTGAAAGACACAGAAACAATATTTGAAGCAATGATAGAGACTTTCCCCCAAATTAATGTCAGACACCAGCCCCTAGGTCCAGGAAGCTCTGAAAACACCAAGCAGGATAAATGCAAAAACAAACAAACAAAAACCCAACCAAACAAACAAAAAACCACACTAGGAAAATCATATTCAAACTTTAGAAAATCAAAGATAAAAAAATAAAATAAAATGGAGTACCTGGGCGGCTCAGTTGGTTAAGCATCTGACTCTTGGTTTTGACTCAGGTCATGATCTCAGGGTCATGAGATCTGGTCTCAAGTCTGGCTTGTGCTCAGCACGGAGTCTGCTTGAGATTCTCTCTCTCTCCCTCTCTCTTTGCCCCTCCCCCTGTTCATGTGCTTTCTCTCTCAAATAAATAAATGGATCTTAAAAACAAACAAACAAAATATCAGAAAACTGAAAAATCCCAGAGAAATAAAGCACCTTATCTATAGAGGAGCAAAGATAAGAATTACATCTCAATTCTCCTCAGCAGCCTTGAAAACAAGAAGAATATGGAGTGAAATGTTTAAAGTGTTGAGAATCTTGTATGCTGCAGAATTATCCTTCAAGTGAAAGAAAAATACTTTCTCAAACAAAAGCTGAGGGAATTTGTTGCCCATAGACAGTGCCTTGTAAGAAGTATTAAAAGAAGTTCTTTAGAAGGAATAAAAATAATGTAAGTTGGAAACTGGGATCTACATAAAGAAAGGAAGGCCATTAGAGAAGGAACAGGTGAAGAAGAAATGAAAATTTTTATTTTTCTTGCTCTTAATTGACTTAGTAAATAATCCTTTGTTGGAAATAATAATGGCAATGATGTATTTAATTATATGTGTAATATGTATAATATATATGTTACATATATATTATTTATAACCAAAAACATTTGTGTATGTGTACACCCCCCCCACAAATGTATAAATGAAATGAATGACAGCAGTAATAGAAAGAATGGGTTCTTTGATATTTACCCAAATCAATTTAGAACTTATGTCCACACAAAAATAGAAGCTCTATTCATAATTGCTAGAACTTGGAAGCAACCAAGATATCCCTGCAAGGGAATGCATAAACTATGATACATCCAGATGATGGACTATTACTCAGCAGTAAAGAGAAATGAGCTATCAAGCCATGAAAAGACATGAAGGAAACTTAAATGCATATTACTAAGTAAAAGAGGCCAATCTGCAAGGGTTATATACTATATAATTCCAACTATATGACATTCCTGTAAAGTCAAAACTTATGGAGACAGTAAAAGGATCTGTGATTTCCAGGAATTAGGACAAGAGAGGGATGAATAGGTAGAACACAGAGGATTTTTTTTTTTAGTTTTTTTTTTATTATGTTATGTTAATCACCATACATTACATCATTAGTTTTTGATGTAGTGTTCCATGATTCATTGTTTGCATATAACACCCAGTGTTCCATTCAGTACATGCCCTCCTTAATACCCATCACCAGGCTAACCCATGCCCCCACCCCCTCCCCTCTCGAACCCCCAGTTTGTTTCTCAGAGTCCATAGTATCTCATGGTTCATCTCCCCCTCCGATTTCCCCCCCTTCATTTTTCCCTTCCTGCTTCTTCTTCTTCTTCTTCTCCTTCTTTTTTTTTTTTTTTTTAAACATACAATGTATTATTTGTTTCAGAGGTACAGGTCTGTGACTCAACAGTCTTACAAAATTCACAGCGCTTACCATAGCACATACTCTCCCCAATGTCTATCACCCAGCTACCCCATCCCTCCTACCCCCACCACTCCAGCAACACTCAGCTTGTTTCCTGAGATTAAGAATTCCTCATATCAGTGAGGTCATATGATATACATCTTTCTCTGATTGACTTATTTTGCTCAGCATAATACCCTCCAGTTCCATCCACGTCATTGCAAATGGCAAGCTCTCATTCCTTTTGATGGCTGCATAATATTCCATTGTATATATGTACCACATCTTCTTTATCCATTCATCTGTCGATGGACATCTTGGCTCTTTCCACAGTTTGGCTATTGTGGACATTGCTGCTATAAACATCGGGGTGCACATACCCCTTTGGATCCCTACATTTGTATCTTTGGGGTAAATACCCAGTAGTGCAGTTGCTGGGTCATATGATAGCTCTATTTTCAACTTTTTGAGGAACCTCCATACTGTTTTCCAGAGTGGCTGCACCAGCTTGCATTCCCACCAACAGTGTAGGATGGTTCCCCTTTCTCCGCACCCCCGCCAACATCTGTCGTTTCCTGACTTGTTAATTTTAGCCATTCTGACTGGTGTGAGGTGGTATCTCATTGAGGTTTTCCCTGATGCCGAGTAATGTTGAGCACTCTTTCATGTGTCTGTTGGCCATTTGGATGTCTTCTTTGCAGCAATGCCTGTTCATATCTTCTGCCCATTTCTTGACTGGATCATTTGTTCTTTGGGTGTTGAGTTTAAGAAGTTCTTTATAGATTTTGGATACTAGCCCTTTATCTGATATGTCATTTGTAAATATCTTCTCCCATTCTATCGGTTGTCTTTTGGTTTTGTTGACTCTTTTGTTGGAGCACAGAGGATTTTAAGGGCAGTGAAACTCTTCTGCATGATACTATAGATTTGTGTCATACATTTCTTAATACCCATAGAGTACAACACCAAGAGTGAACCATAATGGAAACTATGGACTTGGGGTGATAATGATGTGTCATTGTAGGTTCATAAATTATAACAAGTGTACCACTGTGGTAATGGATGTTGATAGTGGAGGAGGTTGTATGGGTATAGGGACAGGGGGTATATGGAAGCTCTGTGTACTTTCTTCTCACTTTTGCTGTGAACCTAAAACTTCTCTAAAAAACAAAGTCTATTAATAAAAGACCAAAGTGATTTAACATGCTAATTATCATTTGGGTCTTCAGTAGAACTACTCCCACTCGGGGTGCTGTAGATGATCTCATTTCAGTGCTTTAAGTTTCAAATCAAGGAGAAATTTAAACTATACTGAATCCATAAATGCTTCCTATTGACCACTTGACACATGGCCCAATCAGGAACATTTAAAGCCCTTACTTTGTGTCAGAATAAGCACAAGGCATAGTACAATTGGGCTGCTATTTTAAACCCAAAAGAAGAGCCAAGGGCCTACAAAAATCTAAGATAACTGAAAGCTTGCCATAAGCATGAACTCTGTTCCTCTATTACTCCATTAAACTGGAAAGCTAACCCTTGTGCCAGGAAGGAAGCATAAAATAGAGGTGGACCTCTGTTATCCAAGCACTGTCCAGTTTCTGACTTCAGTGGATACACCTAGACCCAGTGGACCCATTCCAGACAGTCTGGAATAATTGACCATGTTCCTGAAGCTTCTGAAATATGGTTCACTTTTCTGTTTATGGCTTTATTTCTTCAGTGCCCTGTACAGAGTTTTATAATTCACTCTCAGCCTTTTAATTTATTATTTTTAGAATCCATTCTTTTTTCTGAAACTCTGTGTTAGGAGAGACCCCTGTGGCTGGCATCTCTGTTTGTTTTTGTCTGGCACCAGGGTTGTTGTTGGACCATCAATCTTCTGTCTTTATAATCAGATGTAACCTATGATTTGAACCCAGTTATTCATGAAAAACTTGCAAACAATCCCATATATTTTCATTCACCTCTTCTTCCCACCCTATTAGTTGACATCCTCATCCTCTGTTTTTCTAATTGGACCTTGCCAGCCATCTCCTCACTCCTGATGGGAAGCTTCTCCTTCAACAATGTATGTGAGACTTTTTATTTAACTGCAGTGATAGATCTAATCAGAACTTCCTAAAGCTTTAGTAAATACAAATCAATGCAGTACTTAGGTACCTCTAAAACAACTTCAGTTGTTGCCAGAATAAATCCTAGGAAGATGTAAGAAGAGGAGTGCTGTTCTAAAGGCACCATTATCTTGCTTCATTTTTAGAAAAGTTTTGTTTAGTTTAGTTTTTTTTTAGGGGTGGGGTATAGTGGAAGGAAATACCTAGGTCTTCGGTTACAGTTGGAATAAAACAAATGAATGCCATTTCAACCTATAGTTATAAGAAGTGTTGAAGACCATGTACACTGACTTTAAACCACTGTGTCTATTATACCACTCTTCACTTAGATAACTTAGTCTTTTAACCCACAGAACAGTCCTCTGTGAGATGGGTCCCTGTACTCTGTGAGTGGCTTTAGAAAGATTGGTGGTTTTACATCAGCAGTTACAGTAACTAGAGAAGAATTATTGCTTCCTTAACTTTGTGGCTCTGTCTGTCGACAGAAAAAATAGCTAAAAAAAATCAAAGCCAGATGGCTCTGGAGGAAATGCCTCTAATGCTTCGGCTGTTGTTAAGACACCCTGGGAGGAGCTCTTTTATGGCTGGTCACCATGGTCCTGCTTTACTGGCCCATCTGTTCCCTAGATCTTGTGTAAGAGCCCTTGTGCCCTCGGTTAAGTTTAACTGAGTAGCAAAGTACCTTGTTCTGACTCCACAGTGCCTAATAAAAAAGTAACCGTTGGGACATAAATGAGAAAA
Source organism: Mirounga angustirostris (assembly GCF_029215605.1). NCBI lineage: Eukaryota > Metazoa > Chordata > Mammalia > Carnivora > Phocidae > Mirounga > Mirounga angustirostris. The sequence goes on along the minus strand of NW_026991709.1, from coordinate 114,261,826 downwards.
GAACAGACAAGGCAATATGTTGAATATGCTCATAGACTAATAAGACCTTAGCTAAAACAGAAGGGAAACATTTAAGACAAATTGATACATCATTTTTATTTTTATTTTTTTTAAAGATTTTATTTATTTGACAGAGAGATAGACAGAAGAACGCAAGCAAAGGAAGTGGCAGAGGGAGAGGGAGAAGCAGGCTCTGCACTGAGCCGGGAACCCGATGCGGGACTCGATCCCAGGACCCTGAGATCATGACCTGAGCCGAAGGCAGATGCTTAACCATCTGAGCCACCCAGGCGCCCAATATATCATTTTTAAATTAGCAGAACTTTCTCCAATTTCTTTGTAAGAAGTGACCTGGTGGCAATTGGGAAACCTAGAAACGCTATGAAAATTCATTTTCTTCCCTGGTAATCTGCAGGAAGTCATCCTTCATAATTTTACTCAACCTTTTGCATGAGGGTGACAATCTGTATATGATCCACAAATTACTTAGTTTTGATAAGGAATTATTGAAATAAATAGCACTACTCAGAAGGGATCACAGTGGCACTTTAGTAAACCAGCTTTCTACAGTGGGGAAAAACCCTGATTTGTGGGCTCTGTAGAGTTTCATGATGTGACCTGTAGCCTGTGTAAACTACCAATGATTTAAAAATCGGCTTGTAAAATTCTTGAGTATTTAAAATTCAGCTTTCCAAGCCTCAATTTAGCAAGCTCCAGCTCACCTCTGGACATGTTGCAACTAACCAGCAAAGTCATGGTTTATAGCAGGTGTGTTTTGAGATGGAATGAGTTTCTTGCAAAGTCATGATGCCAAGGAACCCTAATACAAACAAGAAGCATGGCATTCCTTGGAATGGTCTTGTGCGCGCGCACACACACACACACACACACACACAAAGGAGTTTGGTTCAAAGGCTTTTTATTGCTTTTTACAAACTAGTAAGAACATTGTTGGATTATGTTGCATAGGAATTTTCCTTTACAATTTCAGTATTTAGGAGAGTTTAAAAGACTTGTGGTAAAATTGGAGCATGGGGGTGGTGGTCAGTTTCAGTCAACAACATAAGGTAAAAATGCACTGAGTGGGGCACCTGGGTGGCTCAGTCGTTAAGCGTCTGCCTTCGGCTCAGGTCATGATCCCAGGGTCCTGGGATCGAGTGCCACATCGGGCTCTCTGCTCAGCGGGGAGCCTGCTTCTCCCTCTCCCACTCCCCCTGCTTGTGTTTCCTCTCTCACTGTGCTTCTCTCTGTCAAATAAATAAATAAAATCTTTAAAAAAAAATGCACTGAGTATTCCTAATATATAGTGATAACAATTATACTAGGAAACTTAGGTAAACTCACCATTTAAATAGTTCTATGTTTCTCTTAATTCAGCTGATGATCTTACTGGCAATGTTTCTACTTGCAATGAAATTTAAGAATAATGAGTAGATACCTATGCACATTTGGGTGGTTGACATCTGAATGCCAAAAAGAATGTAAGAATTGACAAAAGAAGCAATTTATAAAGTATGTGAAAGATTTCAGATTCTTTAGAATGAAGCAGGGGTCTGATTACAGAGGTTACTGGTAAATTAAATTGGTAAATTAAAAAAAAAAACAGTATTTGTAATATTACTGTCCTGTTGTCTTGACCAATCCAGTACCTGTTGTCCAAGAATATAAGCTTTATATTAAAAATGACTAAAAAAGATGTTTGTTGTTTTCATAATTAGTAGGTAGATTTGAATTGCTCATGTCATTTGTCATCTTTTTGTGTTTTAAGAAGAAGAGTTTATTTTATTATTTGAAGGGATAGCATTTAATCAGAAACCAGAAAAATATAACTGGAGTAGTTTGAGGATTTTGATTTGAAGTCAGTGTAAAGCCACAGAACTACATTTTGGCATAAATCAGCTTGAGAAATTTTTGAAGTGAGTTTTTATAAATTGAATATTGAAATATTTTGCATTTTGATAAACGTGTATGTATGTATATAATTTTTTCTTTTCATTAACTCGGTGAAATTACTTTTCTTCTAAAATAGTGAGTGGTTTGATTAGGAATATTATACTCTGGTACCAGATTGCCTGGGTTGAAATCCCAGTTCCTCAGACAGTTTTGTTTTGTTTCATTTTTTAACTTATTTGTATTTCCTTTACCACATCTGTAAACACAAGATAGATACTATTAGAATAATAGTACCTACTCCATATGGTTGTTATGAAGATTAAATGAGTTGATGTACATATTTTAACAAAAATAATATCATACTAAAAATCCTCTTCTAAAATTTGCTCTTCTGACTTAGTAATATAGTTCATTCATTTTACCTGTCAGCCTGAATCTTTGTAAAAACTTCTCAATAATATGTCCTTGACATAATTTTTTTTTCAAACACTGTCTGTTAAAACAGTGCTGAAATGATTACTCTAACTTAGTTTAAATATTTTGTACTTCAAGTTCTGATAGTTACTTATATAGCTAGAACCAATAGTCAATTTATACACTTTTTGAAACTATCAAAAAAGAGGGCATTTACTTAATTGTTAATAGTATAATTGCATTTTAATTAGAAACGTAAGGTTTAAAATATATTTTTTATTACCAAGAAGGGGATAACTACTATTTCAACAGTATTTATTTGTCTGTGTTTGGGAGAGTTAGATACACAATGTTTGGAATGCAGTATGTTGTCAGGTCTTCCCTGTTTCATGGAAAGATGATCTATACCATTTAATCTACGCCATTTGTCCAATGGGTATATAAATGGAATAAGTAAAACTGGTATCCATCTCGAATAGGCTTTACCCTTACTCAGGGTAATGCCAAGGGGGTAGTACCCCCTTCCCCCACAATCTTACAGATTTACTTTGTTCCTAACAAACTATGCCAGACCTTTAGAACTATTATGATTCTTGGAAGGACCTCTAATTTAGGATTCTTGGAGCGCTGGTTTTTGTCTTTCCTATGAATTACTGAGTCAATTATCTGGTGAGAAGTCCTCTATTTAGTGGCAATATGTGCTGAATGGTTCTATAAAGTAAAACTAATAAACCTTCTAGGATAAAAAGTATTAGGAAAAAGAAGATTGCCAAAAGGGTCCATTTTTAACAAGGGTAAGAGAAACTAACATGTGCATATGTTGAAGGCATACATACAGAACCTCTTTGTGGTTTCACAGGAAAAGGTGGCAACCCAACCTCAGCATGACAGCAATTATGTATAAAGAATAATGCATTCTCAACTTCAGTGTGATAGTGTTTATATTTTTAGGTACAGTGTGATTTTTAACTTTGTTGGGTTGGTAATTAAAATTAAGATAGGAGCATGAATAATTCATGATGAATGAAAATGGCTTATATAAAAAATAATACTACTAGTCAGGTATTTAGGAATTAAAAAAAAGTTCTTTCCTTTCAGAAATCCATTACCTCCAATGAAAAATGTCAAAGAGTACACTTTTTTAAGCAAAAGTAAATCTGTCTCCTGAATCATTTCAGTGTGGTTGAAATTTATTAATGCATTTATTCCTAGGGTCTCTTAATGGGGAAATCATTATTGAGGCACAGATCAAAATGAAATCCTAAAATAATTTTATTCATGTCAACATTAAAAAGAATTTTGGAAATGTTTGTCATTATTTCTATGTCCATTAATCAGTTTTAACTTAGGATAACTATATTTCTTTGTAAGGTTAAAGAATCTTTTGATTAAATTTTAAATCTTGAATAACAGTAAGTTTAACCATTTAGAGTAAGAACAACTAAATTTAAGGTACTATATTTTAGTTGAAAAATCAGATTTAAAGCAGAAGGTATGCTGTCTGGCCTCATCATTTTATAGTTAACCATCTGAAAGATCATAAACATTACAGGCAAATTCAGAATTCTTCCCTTGTGTTCTAATTCTACTTGTCAGGTTTTCCTTCAAAACCTCAGTGCCTCACTGAAATTCACATTTGAATGGGACACATTTCTCACTACAAGAAACAAGAGCCTACCTGCAGCCACAAGAAAACATTAATCACAAAATTTTATTCAGTGTCCTTGTACCACATTATGCTACTAATCCTGCTAAGCATAGTTTAGTGTCTGAAATCCTCTTGAATGAGGCCTTTGTTAATAATTTTCCATGGTAACTTACTTGATCTCGGATCTGGGAAATATATTCCTCTCATTTGGGATATTTAATTCTTTAACTCTGTGATGTGTTGATTAATTCCTGGCTCTTTAGCTACAATGAGATATATATAACATCTAAACAAAATTAGTAAAGGCTCAAGAAGGTTCTCTTGCCTGCATATCATGTATCATTATTTAAAGGACACTAAGCCTACTTATAAAAATGAGACTATAATAATAACACTATTAAATATATAAATTTTATTTAATTTTCTGGGCCATTATTAAAAGGAGTTCTAAAAAGGCACTAGATAGATTAGATTACCATGTGTATCTTATTAAAAGGGGAAGAATTTTAGAATCAGAAGACAAATTAATGTCAAAGTTTGTCATATGGTATTAGTATGATATTATAGATTGATTCTTTTGACAACTGTTTTTGGTCATTAAAAGATAAAATTCTCCATAAGTAGATAATAAATTAATTTTACAATAAGAAGAAAATCTTAAGTTAACAGATCAAATTACCTTGCCTTTAACCAAAAAAACCTTGCTACTTATGCTGATCAACTTCTCCAGTATTTTACAGTTTATTTGAATTATAACACTAGATAACAAATTAGCCCTAAATAATATTTATTTAAATAAATTATATATCATATGTAATGTATATTCTCACATGTGAAGGAGGTTGTGTTACAAAATTATTTGCAAATTAGTTGTTTGGAAACAATACTACATTTTCCCATAAAAATAATGTTACAAGTAGTACTAATATACATAGCAGTCTTTATAATTACATACTTGCAAAACACAAGACTAATAAACCTTTACAGCCAAAGTATGATTCACTTTGACCCAAAATAAGTAAGGAGAGAATGCAGGAGAGCAGTCATTGGAATGAGACCTGGTAATTGAACACCTCTAAAGTCAGAACCAAGGAAAAGCTCTCAGGGTGTGGATTCCTGGTGGAAATGAAATGTGTGCAAGTCACTTACAATCTGAGTGTTCCCCAAATAAAGGCTGCTTGACTTTAGGAACATGAAATTAGTGATATTTCTATTGTTTAGCAAATATTCACCATTTCCATGGCAGAACTATGTTTCCCAGCTCCTTGACTCTGGTCAGGATCGAATGGGATATTAGCACATCGGGCACAGACAGGGACTAGAAATAGACTTGGCAATTAGACGTTCCCTCTTGCCTTCTTGTCTTTCTTCAGGAGAAAAAAAAAAAACTTAGTTAGCTGTTGGCTTAAAGATGATACAATGGAGCAGACTGAGAGAAAAACAAGTACAGTTTAGAGGAGCCAAACCATAGCTGATCTACAGATGCAAGAGCAGGAAATACATAATGCATATTTGCGTATAATTTGGGCCTTACATTTCCCACTCAGAGCAGTTTGGCCAACTCTTTATTATGGTTGAACTGCTCCCACTGTAGACATGGGAGTAAATCCTGTCTTTGTATGAAAAGATTGGTTTCCTGGATGAAATAGAAGTGACAACAGACAGATCTTGTCATCGATGCTTTATCACTCTGCCTTTGTGACTTTATCAATGTTTATTACTTTGGTTGGGTAGTCCTTAACTCTTCGAACAGGCAAAGGACCTTGGGGAATATATTGCTTCATCCTTTCACTAGCATATAATGTGATTTGCTTAAGTATTATAGGAAGATAGAGGTTTCATCTATTCACTACTGAGAGGAAAGGAGAGACAGGGAAAGAGGGTTAGAGGGAGATACAAAGAGAAGAAACAGACCCAGGAAAATAAATGATTAGAGTTAAGGAATCTTCAAAAACAAGGGATTGTTTCTGCATCTTAAAGCCATTAAAATTTAATGATGTGGAGGAGAGACAAGTTTAGTCACATCCTAAGCAAAGGAAAGAGAATGCTGAGAGCTATGGAATCCTGGTGCCCACTGGAGAATAGAGGACAAGGTGGTAAGAATAGGAAATATACTAGAGCATGTGTGGACTAAGCCAGGGGTGGAGGGCTGTGGAGGCAAGGAGTGGAGGGAGTTACTGGTGGTGGAATTTTAATGTAGAAACACAGATGCGGTATTTGAAATTAGGCACTTATTTGAGCCATGTGCAGTTTTTAGAGAGGGAAGTGAAATTTGATTTTATCTCTTTTTAGAAACAAACTGACATTAATGTGGAAAAGAGCGGTGGAGAGAACCTACAGACAGACCAGTTAGGGAGAGAAGAGATTATTATACTATTTCAGGTGACACACGGCACTTTTGAACCCTAGTAGAGGTTTTGAGGATGGGGGAGAGGGATGAATTTGAGACACCCCAGAAAGCAACGGAAATGTCACCTGATTGTCCAGCTCCCTTTCTGTGCTCTTCACTCCAGTACTGATATCCAGGCTCAGATTCCTGCCCTGTCTTTGTGATCCGTTACTTCATGGAATGGAAAGGAAAAATGTGGTCATCAAACCTGAGCAAAACTAGAGTTAATTTTTTATTTTACAATCAAATGTAGTGCTGATTCCACTGGACCTTTTTAAACTTACAAACTATTTTTAAGACTGTTAGCACTTTAATTATTGATGAACAAATAAATGGCAGTTACCCATGAATTGGATCTATATATTGGTTAAGTTCAGAAAGATGTCTTACTTGAAAATACTATTAGTTAATTCACTATGAATATATTTGAGAGAAAGCCAAATTGCCTCTTTAAAAAATGTAAAATTGACAATGCACACCATTTTCTATTTTCATCCAGACTGCTTTTTAAACTAATTTTTCAATATGGAAGCTAATTTAATGCACAAAGTTATTATCATTCACCAATAAATAGGTGTGGCAGATCTATCTCAGAAGAAGGAAAAGGCTACATCCCACCAAGTAGAGTTCTGAGAGTGTTTTATTTTTTGCATTGTTAATCATATGCAAATATGTATTAGAACTGTTGATACATTCATCTTCATAATGTCTTTTCAGCTTGTTAAAATGAAGTTTAAGAAGCTCCTGGAGGAGTAATAGGCTGCATATAATGGACTAGGGAGTGAAAAGTTTGGTTCTATATGCTTAATTAATTTCTAATGTCTCTGTAATCTCATCATGAGTCTCTAACAGAAAATAATATTGACCATACATATGGTACAAGTGGGTGCTGGCATTTTAGATCATTCTCAAGGAGGCTCACTAAATTATTTACTAAGCCTAATGTATTACTGATTGAAATTAAATTTCACCTCCAGTGTAATTTTAAATTTGATGAGTAAATAGTACCCTATGAACATCATAGGCTTTTATAAGAAGGAAGTGAAATAAGGTGCCCAGCATAATGTGTGTGAAGAAATAAGCTGATACTTTGCCCTGTTTCATTTAAAGAATAAGGGTTCATGTCTTATTCTATATCAGGGAAAGAGAAAAAAAAACAAACAAACAACTACTTTTCACCCTTAGGTAAATGAAAACAAAGCAAGTAAACAATGACAACAACAACAAAAAGAATCATTCTTTCTAGCTCTAGTCCTCAAATTAAACCAAATCTTGAACTTTCTTGTAAGGTACTGACACCCTAACAAAAATAATTTTATCCTAACTTTTGCAAAGTGATGCTGCAAATCTTTATCTTTACTCATATGATAATCTTGTCAGAAAGTTACTGACTTTCACTCAAAAAAAATTACTAATTTTCTACTGTGAACACTCACTACAAATTTGATAAATGCCTAGTCTATTTTTTAAACATTTTAACTAGTTTTGCTAAAACCTGTACTCCAATAAAACTTTTCTGTGAGTGAACTTATTTTCTTTTCTAAATACTTTGGTCTCTAAGTCTGTCTTTGACATCTGTTTTCCAGTAAGGGCTTAGTAAATCGTTGTTGTTATTATGTTGTTACTATTAGGGTTGACCTTTTCATAGACATAAATAGATCCACATATGCACCCTCTATGACAAACTTTTACACTGCAAGTGTGCTGGTGGCCTTGGCAAAACTAGGAGACATTCAATTACCCTTGTTATGTGAAGCAGCAATGTATGTTTCCCTAACATTTCACTGAACTGGTATTCTTATGGGGATACTGTGATCATATAAAACCATACCCAGCTGACAATTTGGGGAAATATTCCTGAGAGTTCTGTATATCCGGCTATCATTTAATACATTTGTACTCCACCAAGTACTATTTATAAATAAAATGTACAGTTTATGTCTACCAGTCTTAAGGGACTGCCCCTATAGGAGACTGTGTAGACCACTCCCAATAGAAAGACCGTCTGGCCTGGGCACATTGTTCCTGTACAGTGACCACTTTAAACGTTTTGAAGATTCTAGACAGATTTGGTCAGATGACCCATGCTGACTTTTCCAAATAAAACACAATGACTGACACATATAAGTGACCCTAGAAACTGACAGTTCTAAAAAATGAACTGATCTGGACATGAAGACTATGTCCCTAACAACCCAGGGGAGCCTGGCTTGCCCCACACCCTTGCAGGGTAAATGTGACCAAGTTGAGATATCAGAAAATCTCTAGGGCCATCTTCCATCTTCTATGTACATAAAATGCTTATGTATGTTTTCTCAAAGTTCAACTGGCCATGGTGTCACATAATCAGTCCCAATGAACACTCAAACATCTTGTGATCTGGTGAAAACTCTTACAATTTATCAGTGTCTCTGGCTAAGGAAGGATAGGTAATACTTGTTTTTAAAATTGTAATGTATTTCTGAGAACTCAATCTTTTTTTTTTAAAGATTTTTATTTATTTGAGAGAGAGAGAGCAAAAGCCAGCATGAGCAGGGGGGAGGGGCAGAGGGAGAAGAAGAAGGAGGGAGAGACTCTCCAGCAGACTCCCCTCTGAGTGTAGAGCCTGAGGCAGGCTCAATCTCATGACCCTGAGATTATGACCTGAGCTGAAATCAAGAGTCAGACAGTTAACCAATTTAGCCACACCCCATTAGTGATCTTAATCTTTTAAAAATTCAATCAGCAAATTTTTATAATGTCTAATATTAAGGTGTCTCCTCTTCAGAACTTCGTATAGAGCAAACTGTGTGTAAGAAGTGCATTTGTTTCTAAGTGTCTCACAGAGACAAGCTCGGATGGCATCTATTTATACTTTTTATAACTTGTATTTAGTAACAAAGAATATATGCTACCTTGTTAATAATTTTATTAGTGAACTAATTATTGTTGTCTGAGATGAATGAAATTGTGTTCGCAATGAATTACTTGAATAAATAAAATTCATTACTCTTTTAACATTAACAATTAAGATTTGTGAGAATGATGTATGTTACACTGAATACTGCTAATTTACTAAATATTACAGTTAGTCTTATTCATTTATTATTCTGTTGAAGAATAGGTTTGTTGAACATGTACTGCACATTTGGAATGTGAAGATCAATCTGTAAATGCAAAATACATGTAAATTGTCATCTCTGACATGGAATATATAATCCATTTTGAAAACTAAGCCACACCGAAGTGTGAAATAGGTGATATACATTACAACAATACTGTATTACAATGATATGTACTATACCAAAGTGTACTTTTAATAGTTCTTTAAAGTCTAAACTCACCCTAAACTGTAATTCAATTCTCTTAGTAATTGAGCACTCACATAATTTTTTATCCTATGTTCTATTATTTTCCACATTACTTTACAGCAAAGTGTTTTATTTCACAACCTACTCAATACTTTATACTCCTCCACGTGATTTTATTCATGGCTGATGAAGTAAAGTTCTATAAGGAAAAGATGGAGAAGATCACAGAGGAAACGGGACATGAACTGCATCCTGAAAGGAGACTAGAACTCTCACCAATTGCAGAAGGGTCTTGACTGTCCGGCAAAGGAGCTTAAAATTGATTTGATGGACACCTCAGAGCCTCTGTATTTTCTCTTTCAGTTTTTTTTTTTTTTTTTTTTTTCCTGTGAGAGCTCTTTCTCTGTTTTCAGGGCTCAGGACCTTAGTTATCTTGTTACTTTGGTTCAGAGACCATCCTGAAATTGAAAAAGAGGCTTAGTCCAGCAGTTAGTAGAAGGAATATGAATAAGAAAACAACAAGAGCTGTTTCTTATTGTCCACTTTCATGGAACTAACACTTTCATTTAAGAAATTCTCTTCTTTCCTTAGGCCAAAATTAAGCTTTAAGGTTTAGAGGTAAGCAGGAAAAATCAAACATCACCTCTCCTGTTGCTACAAACAAAAGAAAACAAACTTTGTAGCCAGGACAGCGGGAACCTGGCTTTGTAAAATTGTAATCAAAGCTGGTCTGTTGATCAGCCAGCAATAGATCTCAAGTGGTAATCTGGGAGCATGCCACCACCATGATGCTTTCAATTCTAGTTAGCAAATACCCCCTTCTAAGATGAAATCTGTCTCCTATGAGTAGCCATCAGGGCCATAAGGTCGATAAACCGGAACGAAAGTGTATTTTCTTGCCCAAATCCTGTTATAAATTAGGCACATTTTAGAAATGAATATTGTTTAATTTGTCTTATTTTTTGACCAAATACAAAAAGTTATAGGTTCATGACCATATGCATTCTGGGATATACGTACCAATATAAAATGTTTCATATGCTATTCATTTTTTCAAAGAGAAAATGAATATGCAATTACAAAACCATACAATTAAATCTTCAGAGGTATACAGATACACAGAGACATACAACTAAACCTGGCAAGGATATACGCAAATACACAAATGACAAAAAATGTGAAGAAAAATCACAGACTGTAGCAGTATAATAAGGTTTACGTTCTTTTATCCTTGTAAAAAAAAATCAGCTAGTTACTAACGAGTATCTGAAACTGTGATACTAATTCCCTCAATACATGATATTTTAAATTTTCTCCTCAGGTTTTCATAGAAACTTAGTTTAGCTAGAATTAAATTTAGCTGAGGCAAACTTTGTTTTAGGTGAAAATTTATTTAGCAAATACTACTTTGGGATTTTAGGGAAAGATTTTTTAAAATTATAGTCTGTTTATTTAGATTAAAAAATTAGTGAAAATTTTGAGTAATGACTTAATTCCTGTGAAAGAAACAAACATCTCAGCACATATCATGTCTAAAATATCTTTCTCTTCCTTCTCAAAGAAATAAAATGAGATGACAATCAAAGAATTTTAAAATGTACTCTTGAGAAGTATATAAAATGTGGGGAAAATAACTAGAATTCTATATGAAGAGAAAGCTACTAGTTTTATCGTCTATAGTATATATTGGAAACTCAGTGAAAAAGTGGTCTTTAGGATTTTTACCTTTCCTTTTATGTGATAGAGTTTAAAAAGATGAAAGGCAAGCTTTTGTGTTTACATCTGGAGTATAAAAGCAGCTCAGTATGAGAAAAGGACATTCCATGAAATACTATGTCAGAAACATTCTTAGTCAGAATTCCAGAAATAGCAAGATGTTAAATAGATAATTAAAATGTCTTCAAGGTTTAAACCATAGGGACTTAGGGTTTTAATCATGTAGTGTATATTCATCAGAAGTTTTTGCTTTTATCTTGATCAGATTTTGATGCTGTCTTTGGAGGGAGAAAGACCAAGTTCTGTGCTTCTGAAATTCTTTGGTTTGATCGGACCTGATATTAGCATGCTTACCTCAAAATAGCTATCATTTTATTAGATGGCTGGCAGCCATCAGCAATGCTGTCTTGCAGAAACATAATGGGCTTTTCCATTTCTGATGAAATTGGAAAGCTGTGGGAACTTCTGTGTCATGGCATAGGAATTGTGTTACCCACAGTGTAAGATTTTTATTTTCAGGGAAGGAAGCGAACAGAATGTTGGAACTAATCATAGCTTTAATGTAAATAGGTTTTATTCCAAATAATTTTTTAAAAATGTTATGCAAATATAAGAGCATTGGGTTTGGCGGCAAGATGCTTATTGTATAAAAAAGTAAATAAGTATGTCTTAGAACATTTATATCCTCAAAGATATACAACTTAGAAATTTACCCACTCCTGTCTCTCGGTGTGTAACATTATTATTTTTTTTTTCTATTTCACTCTCTGCATTGAAGAAGGCACCATAAGTATACTTGATAACTGTGGGCATAAAAATTAATATACAAGAAAGTTTATACATTGACATCTATTAATTTCACATTAAAATATGTCTCCATAAAGTAATATTTAAGACCTAATATAAAATACAATAGTGTGTACCATTGATAGTTAAAAAGATCACAAGCTCATTAAATATTTTTCCATACCAATTCTCACATCAGTCCTTTTATCACATTAAACAAAAGACAGAGATGTGAGTTGATTATTCTATCTCTTAATATCTTAGATTAAAAACAAAGCAGAAATATCTTCAGTTGTAGTGAATGAACACATTGTAAATAATTTTTATTTATTTACTTTTTGGTAAATAATAGTAGAATAGTCCTTTGCATTCTTGTTAATGAAAAAGAGATTAAAATTATTATAAAACGAAGTGTTTTAAGTAATTGAAACTTTGAAAACTCTGTATTTTACATAGAATAAAGAAATTAACTTGTCTCACTTGTTTGTTGCATTGGCTGAGAAAATGATAGGGGTAGATTTAGAAATCGTATCAGTGGAAATGTTCTTATTCACAAATGAGTTTTAAGTAGTAAAACTGCAGATGCTGTTTATACTTTAGTTTAATTGCTTGAAAACACATGCAGGTGGAGAAAATGCTAACTTGTACACATTAGACAGGGTGATTGTTTGGTGGTGAATCAAAATGCCCTTCCCTTGTAAGGAGAATTTGTAGAGTAATATCAATTAAGTGAAGAAAATATAGTTGGTACCTTTAAAACATCATTCACAAACGGAAATTGATTTCTAAATTTTAATAATAGGGGGTCAAATATAAAACTTTCTATAAGTGATATTTTATAGTGTAGAAATGTATTTATGTATATATTATATAAATTATGCTATAGAAATATATAGTATATAAAATATAGTATAGATCGAATGGTACTTTTGGTGAGAATTAGTTTAAATTTTTTTCAAAAGTCTTAAAATACACTAAGGAACTGAGTTTTCTATTGGCAATATTATCTTCGAGGTTTTGTTTTTAATCTTGTAAATAACATAGCTGAGCCAGAGTGAACTTTAGATTTTCTTTACAGATATTATTAAAACTGAGATTTTCAGTAGTCACACCAAAAACATTAGGCTAGAAAGAAGGATTTAAATGGTAGTATAATTATTAAATGTATAAAACAAGAATAAAATTCAGTGTAGAGAAATGAAAAATTAGAAAAAGCCATCAGACAAAAAGAATTTTTTTTTTCAGTATTTACTAGCTTGATATTTCCAGGATTAAATGTATAATTTCATTGTTGGGATATGTCAAGGTCATGATGTTTTCTTCAGGTTTTTGATTTCGTAGCACCTCTACCTAAACGAGATATTGTAATGCTATGGTTCCCAGCACACACACCTTGCCTTTATTCTGTAAGGATCAAGTCTTTGAGGCACCTTGCCTTTATTCTGTAAGGATCAAGTCTTTGAATTTCATCTAATATCAGAAAATGCCCGTCAGTTTATCTATTCCCATTCAAAATTTCTAGAATTGTTTTAAGTGCCTTAGAAAATTTGTCTCAGTGTTGTCAGCCTGAATTTTTCTAAAAAATTTTTTAGACTTAATTTGGATTTTATCTGAAAGAAATGTTGGAATTAAATATTCTAATGCAAAATCAGTTAAAAGAAATATGTTATTGTGTTTCAATTCCATTGAATTATTGGTCTCAGATGTTCAAGAGTACCAAAACATATTTAAAGCCTGAGGCTGTTTTTATACACACACACACACACACACACACACTTCTAAAACATTCAGTTGAATAAAATAACATTGGCAATACTTTTTAAATTATAAGCCAGATATTTATCTGAATTTGCCTTTTATTTAAAATAATTACTGAACTAAACTTTTATATTTTAGCAAAGTGTCATTCATATGTAAATAAACCATACAATATGTTTTTGTGAAGTTTTATTCTAATAATATCACAGGTAGCAGCAATTTACCTGTAATATTAAACATATTATATTTTAGTTAATGTTAATGAAAAAGGAAATTGGTTTATTATCCATCAACTCTTCTACCCCAAATTGGGAATTTTAAATAACTAAGCTTGAATATTTAAAGCACGAACTCATTCATATCAATCAGACATAATTTTTATTTTGCTTTTTTGAGAAATGATCTAAATACTCAATCATTTAGGAATGAAGATTATAATTAAAACAGTATGCGATTTGATGTTAATCAGAAATTATATGATATACAGTAGCAGCTAAAAAGATTCAAATGACTTCCAAATAACAGAAGTAAAGCTGAGAACAGTCTTTTAATAAAGGCCATTTTGCCTGGTAGGAAAAGATTGTTAGTTGTAAAAAGAAACCTTTTAAACTAATATGATGAGGTGCATGTAAAAATTAATATTATGCTCTAATGTTCTCTCTAGTGAGTAGCCTAGGTTGATTTATTCATTTAGGTAATTATGTTCAGCAATATTAGTAATTCACTGTTAAATTGAATTTGAAGAATGCACAATAAATTGAAACTGTAGTCATATTTCTTTCTCACTGTGTAACAAACAGAGATGTATTGATGTAAGTTCTGAGTGTACTACATAAGTTAAATTCCCTAGACTGCAATTTGATCAAAAAGCTTTAGACATTTACTTGAGCTATATTAGGCAGCTGCCATTGGATGGCAGTAAAATTCTACATCAATCACTTTAAGCAAAGTGAAGCTGGGAAAATAATGGGACTTTTCTTTTATTATTTAACAACAGAATGCTGATTTAAAAGGCAAAGCTCAGGGGGTTATGTATATTGTAGCAATACCAACTAATTTTTTTAAACTGTTTTCTTCTCCTCTCCATTTAAAGGGAGATGCAATTCTAGGAGAATCATTTATAGTATTTTATCACTCTGAGAGATCATGTTCTTCCTTGTCTTTTATGTGATAAAAAAATTCACGTTCTATTTTAAAAAGAAGCTGATAAAGAAAATTAACAAATTTATATAATTTGAAACTTTTGTACATTCTCAATGCCTAAGTCCACTTTTTCTCTGATTATAAAACACACTTGCATTTCTGCTTCATTCAGGCCTTGAAAGGCTAACTTATTTACAGAGCTGTAAACATCATAATGCTTACAATTTACTTTTAATCATTTTAAACAGAGGACAAAATTTCAAATCATATAATAAACATTGCTAAAGCTGGTATTACAGAAGAGATTTTTTTCTCCCAAGGGGGCTTTAAATGCTGTACTACATACCACTGAAATTAGTCAAGATTTTCCCCTTGAGATTTTAAAAACAGTGTTGAATATTTCTGACTTCCTATTAATGTATGCTTATCTAGGAAAGATTGACAGAGAGGACAAATCTAAAAAGAAAAACTTTGTCATCTTAAACCTGTTGTGTTTATCACATGAAATTAACAGGAATGAATATGGCAGAGTAAATTAAGACCTATCCTAGATGCTATATCACATAAAGAAATATGTGTTCTTCTGTCCTTTCTCTTCATTTAAATTTTTATTTGGTTAGAAGTTGGTAAGTTCAATTACAATTTATTTGACAATAAAATGAACCAATTGTTTTCAGAAAATATTCAGGGTGGTCTGACACAATCAGAAGGCTATTAATCAGGATTTCCTGGGACAAACCACAGACTTCCTTGCGATTTATCTTTTCCCTCACTTTATGTTTAAAGTCTATTAGAAGTTTATAGTCTTCCAAAGATCATATTAGGCATTAAAATTCAGGCATCTCATTCTTGCTGCAAAGATTGTTAGAAGAAAAGAAAATAAATGGGTTATCACAAATCCATTCTCATCATGAGGAGTGTAAAAAGCATGCACAGTGGAACAATATTCATTTATTTTTATGACAGCGCTTGAGAAGAGAAAAAAAGGAAGTGAAATAAAACTAGGGATATGTAGTATTATTACTTCCATGCACAGGGAGTTAGGAAGGCTGGAATGAAATACCTTAGCATGTCGAGAAGGGTATATTTAAATTTGTGTGTGAGTGTGTGTTGTAGGGCGTGATTTTTGCAGGTCTTGGTTTATTGAGTTAATGAGTTTATTTCTGATGCAAAAAAACCCCCTCATTTAACGTGTATTTAAATTGATATTTGGCAATATTTTAAAACTTTATCCGACAGCATTTTTGTCAGACTAGAGAAGGCATTTACATATTTTTCTACATATGCTACATTCTGCATATTCTACATTTCTCAAAAAGACGTTGACAAAATACGTACAAATGAATCACGAATATACATAGAGTTTTTAGAAAGATCAATTTTTAAGAATTAGATATTTTGTATTTATGTATGGTGTTAAAACAAAAGCATTTTTTTCCAAGTGTGTACAAGATTGATTGATTGATTCTTGAATCTTAATCTCTATTTGGTTATGTATGGCTATTCATTTAAAGAATAAGCTGATTTTACCCTAAAATTTAAGAAAGCATTTGCAAGTACATGAACTGAATTTCTTTGTCTTGAAGTACTATGTCTCCAAATCTGTTTGATTATTTACATTAATTTAGAAAGATAGTGATATGGTCAAATGTATTCTCAATAACCAGGGCATGTTGCAAACATTTTCTTAAAATTTATGGTTAAATTATTGAAAACATCTGTTAATAGTCCATAGCTATTAAAGGAAAATTGCTGCAAATCTTTGAAGAAAATAAAGAATGACTTTATTTTGTTCACTTTTAAAAATACAGCTTTTTATATTAAATGTTGGAATGGATATACAAAAAGAAGTAGCTTAGAATCCATGATGTCTACTGGAGAATTCACAGTGTGCTTTTTACTCTTCTGATGCATTTGCATTGAGTCAGTGTTATCAAGTCTGTGCTGAAGCATAATATTACACTCTGGAGATGAACTCCTTGGGTTTCAATATTGGTTCTGACACTGACTAGCTGTGTGAGCTTGGGGAGTTTACTTGATCTCTCTGTGCCTTCATTTTTCTTTCTCTTGGGGTAATATTACCTATTGCTCAGGTTTGTTGTAATGAGTAGATGAAGAAAAAATGGATCCAATTATTTCTTAGAGTGATGATATGGTATAAATATTGCAACTATTACTATCATGTGCCATGAAAAAAAGAGAAAAGACCCAGAGTCTCTGTTCTCAAGAAGCTCATAAGCTACCTTAGGAGATAAATGAATGTTTTTGAGGTTTAGCACATACTAGGCACTAGAGATACAAAGATGTGCAATTTAAGGTGCTCACAGGCACAGGTGGGAGACTTATCGTGCAATGCAATAAATGACGTGATAGAGCTATGCTCTGGCTAACATTCTGCACACAGAATGGGACACCAATCTAGCCTACAGGTTACACAGGTGATGAAGGTTGGGCTATAGGGGACCAGTTCCATAAGAAGCCAGGCATTTAACTGGGTCTTGAAGAGTCGGTCAAGAGGGAAGGATTTTGCAAACTCTAAGCAGAGGCTCATCTTAGGTAAAGACATCAAACAGAGGAAAATGTCAACTGTTTAATATACTCTAAGTAATTCAACCATGATATAGACAGTAGATACATTTGAAAAATTAAAGATCATTTTCCCTCAACAGATTTAACAAGAAAGAATGAAGTAACACCTTTCATATATATGATCTTACACCAGAGCAGAATTTCACTCCTGTCATTTAATTTGACATGCAGATTATCCAATGAGGAACTTAGGGCTGGGCTTCTATCATAGATTACATCTATATTTTAAATCTGGAAATACAAACAACAAAATGTTAAATGATGTCCAATTCTTTCAGCTAGAAAAAATGCATCTGGATTAAAAATTACCTTCTAATGAAAATAATGCTTCAACAATTCTCCCCTTAGATCACCAAATTACCAATATAGATGCATATTTAAAAAAAATCATTGTTAATTGTGATATCATGATATATAATAAGAAATATTGATTTAGTTTTTATCCCCATTCCCAGCACAGAGCTCCTAAAATCCTTGGAATTTCCTAAGCAGTGAAAGCAGTAAAGGTGGCTTTTTTTTATGTCCATGAGGTAAGCTTGGGGAAGCACTTGAGGATTGGTTGCCTAGAGAACCAAGCCTGAGGTTTGAAGGTTGGACCTTTGAGTCCCACCACCCCTCGCCTCCAGCTCCAGGGAGCAGGGAAGGATTGGAGATTGAGTTCAGCAAGGGTCAGCGATTTAATCAGTCATATCTAAGTGAAAAATCCTCTGTAAAAAACCCAAAGGACAGGTTTGGCGAACATCTGGGTTTGTAAATACATGGAGGTTTGGGGAGAATGGTGTGATTGGGAAGGGTGTGGAAGCTCTACACCCTTCCCCCATACCTTGCCGTATGCATCTCTTCCATCTGGCTGTTCTGAGATATATCCTTTTATAATAAACCAATGATCAAGTAAATAAAACGTTTTGGTGTTCTGTGAACCACTTTAACAAATTAATCAAACCCAAGAAGGGGTTGTTAGAACTTCCAGTAGCTGGTTGATCAAAAGCTCAGGTGACTTGGGGCACATGAGTGGCTCAGTCAGTTAAGCAGCTGCCTTCGGCTCAGGTCGTGTTCTCAGGGTCCTGGGATTGAGTCCCACATTGGGCTCCTTGCTCAGCGGGAGCCTGCTTCTCCTTCTCCCTCTGCCTGCTCCCCCTGCCTGTGCTGTCTCTCTCTCTCAATCTCTGTCAAATAAATAAATAAATAAATAAATCAAATCTTAAAAAATAAAAAAGCTCAGGTGACAACTGGAACTTGCGATTGGCCTCTGAAGTGGAAGAGGCAGGGCAGTCTTATAGGACTGAGCCCTTACCCTGTGGGATCTGATGTTTCTCAAGGTAGTATCAGAATGGAGTTGAATTGTAAGGACACCTAGCTGGATTGGATGTCAGAGCTCTATATTAGTGTAATGAAAAGAAGTAAAATTTATATTAGCAATTTTACTAACAGTTTGCAAAGTAGGTGGAAATTGGGCAAAAATGGCAGATTGCATACAAATTCATGTACAATTAAAAATATTACAATTAAAAATATGTACTTAATAAAAAATGTTTTAAAGACTTATAAAGCTAAAGCAAATATATACTTAGTTTCTCTCTCTCAAATATATATATCTTAGGTAAACCAGAAATAAGGAGAAATTCCTCTAAGATAGCAAATAGGTAAAATTGAATTAATAGAAAAATCAGACCTGAATAAACCACAGCAAAGAATATATGCAAGAAAACTTTCTAAAAAGGCAAAATAAAATTCCTATTTTGGTTGAAGAAATGCACTATTTATATTAGAAAGTCAATAGAAATAAGAACAGATCATCAAAAACACCTACTACCTTTTGAGAAAAAAAAATACTGTGAAAGGGACCAAATGAGTAAAATAGGAAATAGCTCCCAATGAACAGAGTTTTTAGGAAAAATAGAAAACTTTAAAATAAGTATAAGCAATAACCCTTGAGGGAGGAAGGAAGGCAGTAAAATAAAACATTCATTTAACAATAAGAAGAATAAGCTATAAAATGAAGGAAGAAACTGATCATCAAAATGTAAAATTTTAATTATGGAAAAAAGTAATGAAATTGTCAAATCAGAAGATTAAACTACTGAGCAGAAAGATTGTGCTAAGAAATTAGAACCATACAGGACAGAATGTCTCCCTGATATCCAAACTTCATAGAACTTACCATTTTGTCTGGTGTTTATATAGTAAAATTGTGTATTTACTTACCCCAAACTAAATACAACATTTCAACAAAGCAATGTGGGGAAGATTTTGAGTTATTATTTGGCAGCTTTTCAGAATCATGTGTAGACATTTTAAAGCATATATAATGTCAGAAAGGGGATGAGTGCTTAAAGAGGTTACTAAAAATTAATTTTAGCCTCTGGGTTTGCATTTTTATGCAGAACAATTTTTAAAGGAATAGAGTCTGGATATTAAGATGGAAAATATACCCCAACCTGCAAAAAAATCATGAAGAGATGAATGAAGACATGTTGGCAGATTTAGAAGTCCAGTATTGACTGAATTGCATTCCAAAAGGCAGGAATAGTAAATAAGAGAAGAAAAATGCTGTAGAGTTGAAGGAAGACATGTTTTCACATTGAAAGCCGCCCCCAAGATACAATTAAAAAAAGCAGATTTTTAATCGCTTCTCAGCCTTTTGGCTAAGATCAAGTGTAGTATCTGTTCTTATCAGTTTAATATCTGATACGTCCTCTACCCGAGGACAATATATTAAATGGATTTTTGAAGCCAGGAGTTGGAACAGGAGCTTGCTCCGTCCACTCCACGCATCGACCTGGTATTGCAGTACTTCTGGGAACAGTGCACCCCATTGGGGTCACTACAAAAAAAAAAAAAAAAAGCAGATTTTAACTCTAGGAAACAAACTGAAGGTCGCTGGAGGGAGGTGGGTGGAGGGATGGGGTAACTGGGTGATGGGCATTAAGGAGGGCAGGTGATGTGATGAGTGCCGGGTCTGAAATGCAACTGATCAATTACTGAACTCTACGTCTGAAACTAATGATTTACTATATGTTGGCTAACTGAATTTAAATAAAAAACAAAGCAAAAGAAAACAAAAACCAGACAAGTAGATTCAATGTGGTGAATTTTCAGAAAAAAGAAAATAATGGTAAAAGTATAAAAAATAATTCGGCGGAAGAAAACAAGAAAGCAAGTAAATAAACATGTGCATTTGCACATGTGCACGCCAGTGTGTGTGCTCCCACATACACAATGCAGGTTCTCTACAGAGGAGAAGGAATCAAAGTAACATCCGTTTTTCCCTCAGCAAAACTGGGTTGAGAAAGCAATGAAGCAATATCATCAATGTTCTGAGGGAAAATTATTTTAAACTTACGTTCTCTTCCAGTATTTTTTACATCCATCTATTTATCTCTGTCTGCTGTCTGTCTGTCTACCCACCTACCTATACACGAGAAGCAGTTTTTTAAATGTATCCTGTGGCAAATTGTATTTTAAAAAAAGTCCAGAGCAATATTTCTGGTCCAGTATTTTGTTGCAGGACCTCAACATTCCCCATCGAGAAGTGGAGTCTATTCCCCATGATCTTGAACCTGGAAAGTACATTTCAACTGTCATGATATAATGAAGCAGAGATGACAGTAACATTGATCATATAAAACTTTTAAAATGCTATAAGATAAAAGACATCATCAACAAAAAACAACAGATTTGGAAAAAAAACTTGAAACATATATGAAATAAATATTTGCTGTATATAATTTGTCTAAAAGCTTTTAAAAATTAATAGAAAAATTACAACTACATTTTAAATATTATTCAAAATTCAAGTATGACTAAATCACAGAAGAAGAAATACACATGGATAATAAAATATAAAAAAACCCTGCTTATCTCATTAAATGTCAGGAATATATAAACTAACATGGCAGTGAATGTCACTTTTCAGACTTCTGACCTCTAAAACTGTGAAGAAGTGAAATCTAAACTAAGACCTGAAAAGTAACAACTTGCCAGTGTGAACAGTGAAGGAAAAGACTTCCAGGTATGGGAAAAGGTGAGGGGAAAGGCCTTTAAGAAATGGAATTTAAGTAAAGAACCC
Source organism: Mirounga angustirostris (assembly GCF_029215605.1). Classification (NCBI taxonomy): domain Eukaryota; kingdom Metazoa; phylum Chordata; class Mammalia; order Carnivora; family Phocidae; genus Mirounga; species Mirounga angustirostris. Next base: position 114,240,131 of record NW_026991709.1, on the reverse strand, counting down.
GAGGAACTTAAGTAAAACCATATAACCTCAGACTAGCGAGTAGGTTTGAGAGATGAGACCAGCATGAGGCAGGAACCAGATCGAGAAAGGCTTGAAAATCATGGTAATGCACATAATTTCTTCTGAGATATATGTTCCATGAAGGTCTTTAAAATGGAGGATTGACTTGATGTGATGTACATTTTAAAAGTGGAGAGTATTACAAAGAATAAATTGAAAAGGGGAAGAGGGAAAAGAGATTAAACTTCGGGAGTTATGTCAGTGGATCAATGACAACATAATGGTGACTTGATTTACAGTGGAGATGAAGGGCATACACTGATTAGAGATACTCTGGAAGTCAGATTAGCAGGACTTGATGGATTTGATGTGAGGTGTTAGTGAAGGTAGAAATTGAGGATAAATCTTAAGAGTTTTTGTCCTTAACGGTTGAGAATGGTGGGAGGTTTGGACATGTTCAGTAGTGAATATCACTTTGTTAATAGATGACTTAGTTGGGAATTGATGTTAGATTTTCTTGACTTCAAAGTACTTGATCTTAACCACTGCACCATGCTGAAAAATTGTCCCCCATGTGTCCCAGGTTTTCTTGACTGAAAGGAAAGACGTTAAACCACTAAGATTCTGCTTAGCTTTTTGATTCTCTGAGATACCTAAGACTTTCACCCTATTTTGGGGTCTATACATCTAAGAAACATGAAATAGATCACTTATATAGCCAATTTAAATTACCCAATTGTGAAAAATTCAGCGCACATAGAGTCAAGAGACAATGGGATGAATTAGAAAGTACCTGGATTTGGAGACACAAATAACCTGTTTTTGAGTCTTGGCACTTTTATTTTCTAGTATGTCATTGGATAAGTCATTGAACTTTTCTGAAACTCAGATTTTTCATAGGTAAAATGTAAATGTTAATACCCATATCATTGTTGTAAATATGATAACCATGTTATTTTGACTACAAAATTAAAAAGTGGAAATGTTTAATTACGTTTTTCCTCAGGAGTCTAAGTTACAAACCAATCACTGGTAACATTAAAAAATAAATAGATGTATTTATTTATTTATTTTTTAAGATTTTATTTATTTATTTGAGAGATAGCAACAGTGAGAGCGAGAGAGAGCACAAGCGGGGAGGAGAGGGAGAAGCAGACTCCCCGCTGGGCAGGGAGTGTGATGAGGGGCTCCATCCCAGGACCCTGGGATTATGACCTGAGCTGAAGGCAGATGCTTAACTGACTGAGCCACCCAGTTGCCCCTAAATAGATTCTCACATTTTTATTGTTCTATAAACTTTATGATAATTTTATTGATTTAATAATACTTTTATTTCAATTTAAATTTGGTATACAAAGATATATCTCATCTCCCTCCATAACGAACTGTAACATTTTTACCGGAAATATTGGTACTTAAAGACTGAAAATATGGACACTTAAGTTATTTGATTGAACCAAACCAAAACCAAACAGAACAGCAGAAGTAAAGGCATTTTGTGCCTGAGGTTGTTCCAGGAAATTAGTATAAACCAAGAAATATTTTTTTAAAAATATAAACTTTTGAAAGGGAAGGTAGAATTGTCTTGAGGAAGACAGTAGTCAGACTAAAAGTAGTAACAGCTACGTTTTATTAAACGTTCACCTGTAAATCCTGTGCTGTGCAACATGCATTATTGCCTAAATTCTTGTAAGGACACTGCAGAGTACCTATTAATAAGGGAGATTGGTCAGGTATATTTGTGGTCAAGGAAAGTTGAGTTGCGTGTGTTTGGAGAAATGAGATCGGTTCTGACTTGAACTAAGAGGCCAAGCTGTGATAAAATTCATCCAGAAAAATATTTGGGTATCTGGAAGAAATACCTAGTTGTCTAGAGAGCATGGATGCTGGAACCGAGTTCCAGGTACTACCGAGGAAAGTAGACTTTTTCAGAAGTTGCTTGTATGACAAGATGCCTTGAACAGTAATGTGCATACTGTAGAAAGGCTGAGTAGAACTGTGTGGGGTAGCTCATTTCAGCAATGCTCAAGTTTTCATTTTTCATGGAAAGACCTTGTTCTGTGAGTGGTGGTAGAAGAACTACGTCAGGACACTTAGAGAAGAATCACACTTTTGATCTATTCCATTTCTCTGGCAATTGACCAGCAGCAAATGTGAAGACTTGCCTGTGGGGGAATCCCTGGAAGTTTTACTTATCCATTGGAAGCCAAACATAAGAAAATCAGACTAAGTTGCAGAAAAAAAAGTCCAATTCTCAAAAAAAAAAAAAAAACAATTTAGGTGGGAAGACTTGAAAAATACTGAATAGATTTGCAAGAAATGCTCTGAGATACTTTTCAGATAGAAAGCTAGGTTAGAACACAGGTATCTTGCTTGAAGGCATGAAGGAAAAAATAAATAGAAAAATTTCAAACATCACCACAACAAAACTTTTTGATCTGATATTTTTATTTTTTTTTCCTTGTATGGCTCTTACTCATGACCCAGTATATTGTGTAATTCCTAAATTTTGGATGCTGCTTCTTCTAAACTGCTCCTGCCAATATTTCTAACTGTGAAATGTCTTGTCTAGTACTGATTTTGAGACTCTTAAAGTGTAAATGATTTATGTAAAATTCAGCAGTATTGAGATTTTGTTTGATTATCATCACTTGTTTGCAAACGGAAAAAAACAACAACCATGTGAGACACAGTATTTATGCAGCTATCTTAATGTCAAAAATGTAAGCACTTGTCTTTGAACTTTGTTGCATCTGAGCCCAGAGTAAAATTAAATGAATGGTATTCAAGACATTTGATCGTTTACGATATCTACCTCATATAAAGTATATAGATTTTAACTGAAGCATATCCCCATAATGTGTACTACTGAGAAAAATTTGGAGAAACATGGATGAGAAAATAACAGGATGAAATCTAAGGTTTTATTTTTAAAAATTTAGGTGAATTATCTGTCATATATCACTATCTATCTATGGGACATTGAACATCTATGGCTGGACATTATCCTCATTCTAGCTTCCTTTGTAGATCTCTAAAAGATATGTTTATGAAAAAAAATGAGACTCTTCAAAATATCTAATTACTTAAGTAGCATGTCATTTTAAAAATGAAAAAGCACAAGTATGGGTTTTGTAATAATCAGGAATACCCATCAGAAATTATGTTCAGTGTCTATAAGGCCTAGGAGTAATAGGAATCCTATCTAAGCTAATTTGCCCCATATCCACCATTTTGTTTACTGATCTGTAATTCTCAGTTTTTTGATTTCTTTCTTGACTACACATTTCTTGTTTTTGGAATTTGTCCCATGCTTATGTTCAACCAACCACTGGCAACCTGCATAAAGTTTAGATTCTTGTCTTACTATTCCAAATCCGGAATAGTGTTTATGTGTCTTGAAGGCTCCTCTCCCTTATTCTCTGGACTCTCTTGTTAGCACTACCTGCTATAGGCACTCTCCCGAGGACCTTGAATTTATATTCCCTTCCTGCTCTACCTCACTTCTACCAGTGGATTCACAAATGCATTTGAGAGTGGTGTCAATAACATCTTCTTTAAAGATTAATTTTTACATTCAAAATGAGGAAAATTTGATGGGGCTTTTATAATGTAAAATAAAAACAACTTTTGAATGTCTATATAATAATACATAACAGATAGCAAAGTGAGTGCTATTTCATAATACCAAAAAGTTTTCATAAATTAGTTTTCACCTTCAATAAATATTGAATATTTAAAATATTATATTTAATATAAATATATTCCTAATATACATTATTATACATATTATATAATTTTGTTATTCAAGCTTTCCTACATTGTCTTCAGATTATGTTTAGGAAGTCATTAATTAATATAATTTTATTACAAGCAATCTGTACACTTGTCTATGTCATAACAACAAAATATTTTTGTAGGATTACATGCCAATAATAGATCTTAAGAAGTTTTCACTGGATTTGTAATAAATTAGTGGCATACTATCTTGGGTCTCAATATATTTTCATACATTTGAAAAGTTCTGAACTATCCCAAATGGCAAGTTCATTTTCCTTTCTAAAAATTTTTCTACCAAACTAATTGATTTCAAATCTTTTCTATGTGTATTGTAAAGGTGAAATTTGATCCTGAACTTTTGAGGAGGTTTTAACTATTTTCCTCCACTGATGAAGCTTCTATTAAAATAGAAATAATCCTTTTCCTTGCACAATGTCATATTACCGAATGTAATGAGAAGATCCCCTTTGTTATTTTTAGATCACAATTTTGATAATATCAATTTTGTCAGATATGTACATAAGGCTTGTATCTCAGTTCATCTATTTGTTTTCAGTTTTATTTTATAAAAATTAATAATATGCTTGATATCAGAAATGTTTGCTGTATATCCAGTACAGTTGTTATTTGAAATGAAGTCTTGACAGATTAAAACTTTTCAGAGTTAGGAATTTTCAGAAAAAGCACAATATATAAAACAGTAAATGGTAACATGCTCCTAAGTTTTAAGTCAAATGAGAGATTGCACTAATAAGGAACAGGTAAACATCTCTCTCATTAGAAAGCTATCTCATCTAATTAAATGCCAAAAGAGGTCTTTTCTGCACAATCTCTGAGAGGAAAGCAAGTGATTATTGCCTTCTATGTTGATGTAGAAAGCAAGAATAGTAGAACTAAGAATAAAAATGATTCACCTTTTTATTAAAAAACAAACAAAACCCCAAACAAACATCAAAACCCCAAACCCTGACTACATTGGGTTTTTCATCTGCAGAAGTGGGCTGAGATGTCCAGATGGTAGGACTGGACTCAATATTACACAAAAGATACTGATTCTTCATGACACCATTGCCTGGATGGTACTGCAATGTAATGATGTAAACAGAAGGAATACCTCTTTCCAGTCTGCTCTTCCTCTCCTCTCCTCCAACCTCATCTCGCCTGACATTTGAGGGTTGGCAGATACCTCACCCAAAGAAGCAGAGCCAACTATTTGATTTGAATAGTCACATAGAAACTGTCTCACTTTAATGGCCATGACCAATTTGTTTGCATTTTCTATTTCTTGGATTGTGTGTTGGATTATGTGAAAATATTTATTAAAAACAATCAGAACTTTGGATGAGTTATTAGGTTCTGAATGAAGGGAATCAGGAATTCCTTTTTGGGACTTGCTCAGAGATGTAGATTATAACAGCTTTTTTTAGTTATAAGAAAAGTTCCTGTTGGAGAGAATTAAACTTTGAGAATTGTTGCCCTGTTTGTGGGTTAAGCTTTTGGACAATCTCTAAAAAATTTCAGAGATGTCAATTTGAAAGAGTTTGACAGTAGACAAGGCTGAAATTTTTATGCAGCTCCTGTTCATTACACTCTTTTGTGTGTTTAGTATTGGACATAGCAGACTTATGATTTATGGTGAAATAACTTAACACTATGCATTTGGGCCAAATCATATCAATTTTAGGATGACAGAAAAAGTTGCTAAGTACTTATTGATTAAAACCAGAGGAAGGGGCACCAACGAAGCCCAGGAGAGAATACCCTGACTATATCAGTATCTGTGCTCCTGCAAAATTTTCACTTATTTATTCAACATCATTTTTTTTAGGCTATACATTGTGTTCTTCCCTGTGTATACAGTAGAGAATTAGAAGCCAGTTTTCTCCCAAGAGACTTACAGTAAAGGGGAAACAGTGGAGACCACCTCTGGTTTCATTTCTTTATAACAGAAAAAAAAAATCAAAACTGAAATTTAAAAATATAGCATTTACACTAGTATACAAATTATCCAATACCTAGGTATAAATCTAATACAAATTAACAAGACTTCTTACAAAAAAAGTACAAGTTGTTACTGAGATAAATTAAGAACATTTAAATAATAAGAGAGGTATAACATATTCTTGGATTGGAAAAATCAATATTTTTAAGACAAATTTTTCACAAATTTATTTACAGATTTATCATACTCTCAGTCAAAACCTCTGCATTTATCCTCATTTCCAGTTATTCTACTCTTTGATATCTAGTCTAGAGACCTGTATACACGTCTTAGGGGAAGAAGTGTGAAGATCCTCACTATCACAAATACTGCTCTGATAATTATCTTCACACTTCTTCCCCTTGACATCATGGACTTCTTTAGTGACCTCAGCAAGAATAATTTCAGTAGAGAAGTAGGGGCGTAAGTCAGAGTAGATGGTCATCAAGGGTAAACAGGAAGTGAAAAAGTGGTAACATATGCAGAATCTTTTATATGTATATAAAGTTGTAGGGAAATTCCCTGGGAGGCTCAGAGGTGATATAAAGAATGTCTCAAATATATATGACCCCAGACTCCTCACCCCAGGGCTAATGTTCCGAAAAACCTGTATTTTGGAAAATGTGAAATTGATTGAATTCAATTTCAGACATGATGGGCCAGATAAATATGACCTTTCCCAAATTTCATTACAGAAATTACTACTTAAACCTACATATATTTAATCCTCTGATTTGTTTTCATAAACTGAGATCCAGGACAGAAAAAAATTTGAAAGAAAAAATAGCATTTCACTGTTTGATGAAATGTATGACTTCAAGCACATTTTGGGGAAGTTTTTGAGAGGGAAATAAATAATAATTACAAGGATTCATGGATTCTGTGTTAATTTCCTACTGCTGCTTTAACAAGGTACCACAAAATTAATATATTAAATAACACAAATTTATTATCTTATAGTCCTAGAGATCAGAAGTCCTGAAATCAAGGTGTTGCACCTTGAGCTGCACTCCTTCTGGAAGATCTAGGGAAGATCCATTTTCTTACCTTTTCTTTTCCTCTCTCCCTCTCTCCTTTTTTCTCTCCCTTTCTCTCTCTTCATCTCTCTCATCTTTGCTTCCACTGTTATATTGCCTTTACTAATTCTGACTTCCCCACCTTCCTTTCATAAGGCCCCTTGTGCTTACATTGCCCCTGCCTCCACCGATATTCCCAGAAAATCTTCTTATTTTAAGATCTTTAATTTAGTCATATCTTAACGTTCCTTCTACTATGTAAGGTAACATATTTACAAATTTCAAGGATTAAAATGTAGACATCTTGGGGTCCACTATTCTACCAATCATAGATTCTCAAACTCTCTTTTCTATTGATTTTTATTTTCACCTCTTTCAAACTCAGTTCATTTATCCATTAAATGAGGGGAAGTAAGTTTTATATTGCATTCTTTATTTATGAGTTAAAATAGTATAAAAATTATTTTGAGAGAATATGTTATTCACTTAGGAGAGTAGAGAAAATGTTCTTACCTATCTGTTCCACCTACTCATAAATAGCACTATGATTATACAAAGAATACAAGATTTTAAAATGTCTTTTCTTTTAATGTTATCTTTTCTTTCTTATTGCCATTTTCCTGCGAGTTAATAACAAATGAAATGCTAATAAATTAATATTTTAGCTAATTAGTTGGACAGGAGCAAAGAAGAAAAACAAAAAGGAAGAGAGGAGAGTGGAGGAGCAAGAATGTACTGAGAACTTACTGACACTATTGTTCCAGGCATACCACAGCCACAGCCTAATTTCATTTAATTCTCACAGTAACTGAGCACTGCCTTTTCCATTTTACAGTTTAGGAAACAGGCTTGGGAAAGTCATATAACCTGCCTACAATCATAAATAATAAATAGTTGGGTTAAAAGCTCAATCTTTCTAACGCCAAAGCCCATTATCTTTCTTTGCCATGGCAGTACATGCTTTGTGTTAAACATGCTGTATTAGTTTCCTGGGGAGCCCATAATACATTACTACAAACTCTGTGGCTTAGAACAATAGAAATATATTTTCTCACAGTTCTGAAGGCCAAAAGTCTGAAGATTAGGGTGTTGGCAGTGCCATGCTTCTTCTGGACACACTCTAGGATAAAATTCTTCCTTATCTCTTCCTGCTCCTTGTAGCTCCTGAAGTTACTTAGTTTAGGATTACATAATTCCAGTCTTTGTATCCATCTTCACATGGCCTTCTCCTCTGTGTCTCTGTTCTCTCTCTCTTTCTCTCTGTTTTAAACCACGCTATTGAGATATGATTGACATGTAAAGAACTGTACATATTTAATGTATACAACTCAGTTTGGGGATAAGTATTCACCCATAAAACCACCATCAACATCAAGGCCATAGACATAACCATTACTTCCCTCTTGCCTTCTTGATGATGATGATGATTGTGTAGTAAAAACCTTTAATGTAAGGTCTACTCTCTTAGAAAATTTTAAGTATACAATACAGCATTGTTAGCTATAGGCACGATACCATAGTAGAGTAGATCTCTAGAACTTCTTTATCTTTCATAACTGAAACTGAATCTTTTGACCATCACCTCTCCATTTCCCTGCCTACCAACCCCTATCAATAACCCTTCTACTCTCTATTTCTATGAGTTCAATGATTTTGGATTCCACATGTAAGTGAAATTGTATAGTACTTGTCTTTCTGTACCTAGCATAATATTTATGTCTTCTCTTATAAGGGCTCAGTATCTTTTTATAAGACTCCATGTCTTCTCTTATAAGAAGGTGTCATTGGATTTAGGACCCACCGTAATCTAGGACAATCTCATATTAAAATCTTTCATCTTCAAAGACTCTTTTTTTCTGAATAAAGTCACATTCACAGGTTTCAAGTCATGGACATATATTTTTTGGGGGGAGAGCCTCACCACTCAACCCATTACACATATGTTTATGAATTAAGCCCATTTAAATTGAGGTCATCGTATATGAAAAGATGTTCAACATCACTAATTATCAGGGAAATAAAACTCAAAACAATAACGAGATATCACCTTACACCTGTCAGAATGGCTAGAACCAAAAACACAAGAAATAGCAATGTTGGAGAGGAAGGGTAGAAAAAGGAACCTGTGTGCACTGTTGGTGGGATTGCAAATTGGTGCAGGCATTGTGGAATACAGTATGGAGGTTTCTCAAAAAACTTAAAAATAGAATTACCATATGATCCAGTAATTCCAACTGGGTATTTACCCAAAGAAAATGAAAACACTAATTTGAAAAGATATATGCACCCCTATGTTTATTGCAGCATTATTAACAATAGCCAAGATATGGAAGCAACCCAAGTGTCCATCCATAGACAAATGGACAAAGAAGACATAGTACATTATGAGCACTGAGTAATGTACAGGACTGTTGAATCATTATGTTGTACACTTGAATCTAATATAACACTGTATGTTAATTATACTTCAATAAAATTTAAAAAGGAATTGAGGTCATATTGAGAGCAAAGACTCCTCTCTGTCTTTGTGGCATTGGGTATTTTGTAGCATGTCTGCACACAGTAGGTACTTAATAATTATTGCAAGAATTAGAATAGCATTTGTAACCAATAATTAAAGTTTTTGTAAAATTTTATTAAATAATGAAGTTAAACTAATTTTTTTTAAAGTTAACAAATCAGTAGAACACCATGGTTTCACAGTATTTAAAATGTGAATCTGGAGTCTATTTACATAATAATTAATTGTCCCTGTTAGCAAAATTCTAATTGTATGAAAAAGAAATGGGCCTCTGTAAGATGTGAAATATGTGAATATAGTAAAGAAATTGTCTCTATTGAGAATCACATATAAATATTGCTTTACAAAGCCCATTTTAAAATTAGCTCAATTTACCACCATGGTCAATTACATAGCCAAATACATTCTTGATGGGACTTGTCTAATGGGCCATCATTCTTTCAAGAACAAAATTGTTTCCTATTCCTGTGATTTGATAATAAGTAATAAACATGTAATATATCAATTTGCAAAGCCAATTACATAATCAAGAAGAGTGCCAACAACAATAACCAAATACTCTGTACTGTATTTACTTTCATATTCTCCACCTTCCCTAAGGCACCAGGCCTGGCATTTTTCCTACTTTCCCAATTTTCTTTGCATAATTTTCCACTTGGTGGACTGCCATTGTCAACAGCAACACTCTTCAACTTCTGAGGTTTGGTAAGAGCAGTTGAAGAGATGAGAATGGTATTTAATTAAATCCTGGTTGCCGAATGTAAATGCAATAGTGCTTAATTATTCAACATCGCTAGTGAGGAAAGTCACACAAGAGTTTCCAACAGAAATTTGGTATCTCATGAGCTTTGAGATATAATCCTGAAAAAATATCAATTTCCTCTATATCTCCTTTCAATTATAAAAATACTTTAAAAATAATGCAGATGAAAGTATGCATAACTCTTAAAATACCTTGTTAAATCCAGCTGCTGAAAAAGATACATGTAGAGATAGATAATGTGATCTCATGTAGGATATGCTTCATGAAAACATCTATAGGCTTTGTGATTCATGCATACTTAAGGTAAATCGTTAAGTAAAAGCAAAAGAAGAAAGGGGAGACTAATTTGAATTCCAGGGCAAGAGACTACTTCACTTTAAAATTTGATTTTATGTTTCCTTCAAACTTGTTTTAGTTTTCAGGATCTCACTTAAATATTATAGATTTCAAAGCATTTGAACTTAATTAGTTGTATAAATTTAATGTGATTTTAATTACTACCCTAATTCCTAAAGTGTTTATGAGTAAATACGAGTCCAACATCCCTCAGAAAGAATTACTACCAAGTTATTTGTTAAATGTAAGCACAGATATATTAAGCATCTACTATAGTCTCACAGTTCTATTCTTTAAATATGCATATCAGTATTGAGGGGATAGAATTCTTTGGGTAAATTTCACATTTTACATAATATTGTATAAGAACTCTTTGTTTCTTTTATTGATTATTTAGTTTTTACTGACAGCATTACTGATAACATTTGGGAAAGGTGACATTTTAAATTTTACTAGAATAGCTAACCAGAAATAGGTTAAATTTTATACAGATGTGGCTATCCCCAGATGTGAATATAGGAAAAACTTAGTTTTGTCTCCGGGTATTTATTCACCATATAAATCTACTAGCACATTCTTATCTGTTATGTAAATAAGATGTGGAATTCCAATAGTGTATCAGTGTTCTACAGCAGATGGTACACTGAGATTTACCACACCATTACATTTAATGGGTTTGAATTCATTTGTATTTCTTGATGTTCTCTCTGTCCTTCTCATAGCAGCAATGTTGCCAATGTTCCTGATTATATATGATTTGAGAGAGTGCTTAAAGAAGAAAAACTCCTTCATCTTAGAAATATGAGTATTTTATGTCAAAGTTTAAAGTGTATATGTATTGCATTTCAGAGGATTTATATGCCCCGTGAGAAAAGGATGGTTAATGAATATTCAACAAAGTACTTGCAGTCATTACACTCAAAGATATTTTATAAAATGGAAATACTCAATTAACTATTGTAGTGCTAGTAGGGAGTATTCATTTGAAAAACAAAAAGAAATTTTCATCCTAGATCATTGTGGATGAAGTAAAAAAAAAAGTTTAATATAAGAGAATACAAAGACTCTGGAAGACATGCATCTTAGTCATATTAAGTAAAGATTCTCGTGACTGTTTCTGTTAACAAAAATTTATATAGTTCTTGGCTCACTAATTACTGTGGATTAATAAATAATATCCCTAAAAGTGTTTGATCTGTGAAGGGTCAGACCTCAGTGATAATTGAAAATGGCAGCATGAGCCATATGGGCTTTTTGTCTCTGAACTTGCTCTATTTAGGAGCAGAATGAGTGCTGGTGTAGCTTTAATCAGTTGGTTACAAAAATTACTGTGGATGAACATAAAATGGAACAAGAATAAAGAATCCAGTATTATGGCTATAACCTGGCATTTCCAAATCAGTATGTCTCAAAGGGTGGCCAACAAAATAGCAGCACCAAAATCACTATAAAATCTTATTGAAATTGGAGATGCCTGGGCATCTAGAATCACTTTGACTCTAGTGAACCCCAGACTCACTGAATCAAAATCTGGGGTGGGGACGTGGGCCCAGGTGGATCTGGATATCAAAACATTTTTTACAAACGCTGTGCTGATTCTCATTGCATACATACAACTATATGTGTTGCAGGTCAGCCCTCAAATCCGTTCTCTAAAGCAGACTCTCTGGGTTCAACCCGGGCTCCTGCACTCACTTAGTTCTGTGACCCTAGGTTCATTACTTACCTTCTCTGTGTGTTAGCTTCCTTAACTGCCAATGGGGCTAAAGGACCTATGTCACAGGATTGTTATGAGGATTAAATGAGTTAATATTTGTAAAGTAATTATTGCTTGCACATAATAAGTACTAATAAAATAGGAGTTTGTGAAAGGATAATGAAAATAGTGCACGTTTATTGGAGCTGCCGGGTCATAGTTAACACACAAGTTTTCTATTAGAAAAAGAAAAACAAAACTCCCTTGAAAGTGTCCAAGTATGGAATATTGCACTATTATTCCATGTTTGAAATTAATAGAAACCAAAGTTGCACTCTATATTCTTCTCACTTTCTTTATCATTACACTTTGTAATGAATATTTTTAATATTGTCAGAATCAGCCAGTAGTCAGACACTGAATAAAACATCCTTTCCATCTTTTTCGGTCATGCTGAATACTAAGTCTGGTGCCATACAAACCCTCATGAATGGTGAACATGTTTTTCATTAGAATAAGATGAGGCTTAAATATAGTATCTCGGTAGATGTAGGTGCCATGCTATTTCCAGCAAATAACTGCAGTAAGACAGCGCAGCAGTCATCTTCAAGTGACACTGCAGATACAATATTCCAGGCACTTTGTTTTCAGTTCATTTGTGGGACATTGGACTCATTTGGCAGCAGTACTGAAGTTGCATTCATTTACAGGCACTTCAGAGCCATGCACACAACATCCCCTAATTGCATTACAATGGCCTGCCATTGCCATGTGTTTATTGATTTTTAGTTCTTAGAAGCCTTTTCTATTGTTCTCTGTAAACTCCTTAGCTTTACAATCATTTGTCTACATCTAGAACAAGAAAAGCTGAGTGCTAAAGACAGATAGGAGGATGGCATGATTATATTTCAGTTGACGAATAGCTGGCTTTTTACCTAATGAGAACTAATTCCAGAAATGAGTCATGATTTTTAATATATCATCACATCACCATCATTTTGCTCATTTTAATATCAAGATCTGGACATTTACATATATCCCATCAGAATCAGTAGTCAGGGTGTTCTATACTGGAAGCAGTATGTCTGGGCGTTCATAATTGTACTTGCAGCATTATTCACACAAGCTTCCAGGAAGTCTAATTACTTCTTCAAATTGGCCTGAAAAGCACTTAGACAGTAGGGCTTTCCATTGGCCCAGAAGTCATTTGATCTCTTTATGACTTCCCCGAGCTAGCATCAGCCATTTCAGATTGGCTCTGGCTGTGAAACAGGCAATGGTGCATCTGTTTTTTGGTTTGTTTTTTAATGGGAAAAACACTTTCTAAGAACGCAAACTTCATATCCTTACTTATGTAAGAGTTATGTGTAACCTTTTAAAATATATAAATGGGTGCACCCCTGAAAAAAAATAGTTCATCTGAATCTAATGTGGAAACTAGAAAATATACCCAGGTCAATTTTAATATACAGTCTGTTTATTTTGGTGTATGTATGCACTCGTGTGTGTGTGTGTGTGTGTGAGTGAGTGTGTGTGTTAGTGTAAAAGAAATACTATCAGTTTCATTCAGGCTGATTTTAATATTCTAAATATAAATTTTAACAATAATTTGGGAAGTTTTCAGATTATATGTTTTAAGTAGTGATAAGGTTGAAATTTATGCTGTGTGACATGATCTATGCCTTCCTGCAGTTTAGTAAATATACCCATTCAGATTTTTTTTAATTAGTAGATCGACATTTTAATATCCTTATGAAATGTGAAACTTCTCACAGTTCCTGGGAAAAGTCTTCATAAAGTCACTTACTGTATTTTAGTCTCAGACCAAATTAAAACTAACACATTCTTATGGAATTGAAAATGGTACAGTAATAAAATCTTAGAGTCATTTACAAAAATTATTTTTACCACTCAGTCTCTTTCTAGTATCATTATTTAAAAAGTGTCAATCTATCATAAAATTTGGGGAAGATAATCAAAGAAGGGTTTTTATCAGCTGTCAAATCTATCTTAATTGGGATTTCATATAATAATTTGAATATCTTTTCAAGTACTTTGAAGTTATCTCTGAATTAATTAGTAATAATCAATTCTATTACTGCATATAATCATTTTTCTTTATTTTTGATAATATAAAAATAAGCAAATGCAGAAAATTTTAGATTATTTGTTTTAGTATTATATGGAATCTGGGATTGATCATATGTTTATTTATGTCATAACATTTGAAGTACCTTTAGATATTTAAATATTCACAACCCAGCTACTATATATGTGTGTACATACGCACATAACTCATGAAAGTGCTTAATTTCAGTTTTAATGACTTAAAGTTCATGATAAACCTCAAAACATCTTATATAACATCAATTATAACTCAGTAAAGATCAGCATAAAAATATTTTCTCCAATACTTATGACTGGGGAAGCAAAATATTTAATTTAATATTTGGCATAGGAACATCATACATACAAGCCTTCTATTACTTGCAACCATCTTTGACTGCTTCATATTGTTTCTATTCCACATCCAATAAAATTCAAAATTGTGCCAATACCACTTAATTTATTTAACAAATAGTTGTTAAACACTCATTATATTCATTACTCTAAAATGCTAAGACTAATAAAAATGTAGTAATAAATATAATAACAAAAATCCAAATAGGTATGATCCTTACCATTATAGAACTTACAGTATATCAGCTGTCAAAGAAAGAAATTACCTAATGTGCTGTGAAAAAATGTTAAATAATAAGAATAAATGTAAAAAATAAAGAGACCTCATCTAGTCCAACAAATTTAAGAAAGGCTTCATTGAAGAAATTATATTTCAGCTCAAATCTGAAGAATGAATTAGATTTAATCAGGAACAATGAAGGAAATCATTCAATATGGGTTAAAAGTCATTATGGGTCAGCACAGAGAGTGAGGAGAGAAAATAGTATGAGGTGAGACAGATATTAGGCAGGGAGAGCCTCATAGAGCAGGAGGTTTTTAAATAGCACTCTAGCTGCAAAATATGACTAGTGACAGGCAAAAGTAGTTGCAGGAAATGGCAAGATTTCATTTTTTCTTATGGCTGAGTAATATTCCATTGTATATTTGTGACAACACAGGTGGATCTAGAATGTACTATGCAAAGTGATAGAAGTCAGACAGAGAAAGACAAATACCACATGACTTCACTTATATGTGGAATCTAAAAAACCAAACAAATGAATAAACAAAAAACAGAAACAGACCTATAAATATGGAGAACAGACTGATGGTTGTCAGAGGGAAGTAGAGGGGAGGATGAGCAAAATGGGTGAGGGGAGTGGAGGTGTAGACTTCTAGTTATGGAATGAATGTCATGGAGATAAAAGGTACACTATAAGGAATAGAGTCAATGGTATTGTAAAGCATATGGTAACAGATTATGGTTACACTTGTGGTGAGCATAGCATAAGTATAGAGTTGTCAAATAACTATGTTGTCCACCTGAAATTAATATAGCATTGTGTGTCGTCTATACTTTCAAAGCAAAAGTAGTTGCAGGAAGAACAAGTAGGAGACTACTGCAATGGTACAGGCAGAAGATTATGACTTGAAGTAAGATACTGAGGGCAGTAAAAATGAAAGTGTGAATAAAACTGAGAGTCTTACAAGGACCGGTCAAAATTACTTGTTAGAATTAGGGAGGTACATTAAAAAGAAAATGAGGGGGTGGGGATGCTTGAGTGACCCAGTCTGTTAAGCATTCGGCTCTTGGTTTCGGCTCAGGTCTGATCTCAGAGTTGTGAGATCAAGCCCGAGTCCGGCTCCATGTTCTGCACAGAATTTGCTTGGGTTTCTGTTTCTCTTTGTCCCCCACCCCAGTCTCGCTCTCTCTCTCTCTCAAATAAATAAATTTAAAAAAAAAGAAAGAAAGAAAATGAAGGGAAAAGTGAAGGATACTTTGCTCCATGTAAGATTTAGAATTTGGGAACACTTCCTTTAATGTTAGTTTTTCCTTTCCCCCAATTCTTACCCCGAAGTCCTACCCCTCCATGACCTTGGAGAATAGCTCCATGGCAAGCAAGCTCGGAATATTGTCTTACAGTGCACCTAGTCCCTGTCTTGTGGAAGGATGCCAGTCTCTCATGGGAGACATAGTGTACAGTGAGCAGTCAGAGCCTACCAAGGGCCCTGTGGAGGCTGAAGAGAGGACATCTTGGCCATGGTCTAGACAGAAGGTGTGGGGGAGCATTAGAGAGATTTCTGTCACCTATGAATGCGGAGAAGACTGGGTTACCTGGGGATAAAGACCAGGCTCTGACAAAGGCCAGGTGGGCACAGTGAAACAGACATTACACTGGAGCCAAAAATAGCAACAAGGTGAACACTCACTAGGCAAGGCTGAATCCATGTGAGGAGAGAGGTGGCTAAAGTAGTCAGAAAATGCCACAATGATTAACACCAACAGCTGAAATTTTTCTCCGCTAGTACAAAGTCTCTCTCATATATCAGCTGCCATCCTGGATAGGAAAAGGAAAAGAGAATTAAAACGAGAAAATTGACCATTTTGCTGAAGGTGACTATTTCCATTATTGCATTGAAGGGACTACTTGATTTACTGAGGTTCAGGAGGCTCAAAAGAAAGGTCAAGTAACTTAGAGACATAATAAAGGAGCTTCTTATTTTATTCATCTAAGCGTAGTGCAAGTACATTTAAGCCTTTGTATTTAAATATGGAATAATATTGAATTAAAGATGATGACAGGTAAATGCCATGGACACATCTCACATCTTTTAATGTGTCTCGCTTCAATTGGACTCAGTCTCCAAGAGTAAAGCTAGAGGTACTATATGATGTATGAGGTAACCCTCATTGCCACTGTCAGAGACAGAATTCTGAGTTGATTTAGCATTAGTTTGATATAAACTGGTGTCCCATTTAGTATGACTTTTATGTGAAGTTTTCAGAACAGAAGATACAAAGAAATAATATAATCTATTCCATGGATCCCTTCTTTAACATGGTGGATTTTACCATGGACCCAGGTCTAATCTCCAGCCCATAATGGCTATAACCAGACACTACATCATTGGAATTATATATATTTTATGAATAAGTTTATGTAATTTAATTTTTTAATTAGAATAGCATTTAAAAGTGTAAGAGAACATTTTTGCTCTTAATTTCACTTCCAAGAGACATGTTGGTGACTTCTTTCCATTGTTTCCACATCCATCTATATGTACGCATGTACTATCTGATTGAGTGCATGATTTCTAGGTCCAGAATTGCAATCGGAAGGAGATTCTTCTCAAAATTCCTGAGGTTTTACAATGAACTCACAGAATATCATTGAAACATACAAGCTTTATTGACAGCTCTCATTTTTCTGACACATATTACGGAAGAAAAAAAAGATCCCTAGTGTTACGGACTGAATGTTTGTGTCCCCTCAAAATTTATATATTGAAGCCCTAACTCCTAATGGGATAATATGAGGAGGGGGGTTTTGAGGAGGTAATTAAGTTTAGATGAGGTTATGAGGGTGGGTCCCCATGATGGGATTAGTGTCCTTATAAGAAGAGGAAGAGACTTGAGCTTTGTCCGCCTCACCACCAAGCGAGGATGCAGTGAGAAGGTGGCTGTCTGCAAGTCAAGAAGAGAGCCTTTGCTAAGAACTTGACCAAGCTGGCACTTTGATCTTGGTCTTTCCAACCTAGGGAACTCTAAGAAATTTTTTATTGTTTAAGATTAAAATTTAAGACATGTCTTTGCCCCCCAGTCTGTGGTATTTGTTATAATAGTTTGGACTGACTATTCCTGGCCATTTTACTAATGGGGGACAGCTGGATTTATTTCTTACACTGGTCAAGAGTGGCAAGGCAACATGAAATGGACTCCTTGATCACACCCTCCCCAGTGTCCATCACCCAGCCACCCCACCCCTCCCACCCCCCACCACTCCAGCAACCCTCACATCCAAGGTGGCCCAGGAGCTGTGGATTCCAGAACAACAGCAATCCCTTGGGCCTCCTAAAACAAAGCTAAAAGACAATCAGCATTTCTACATTTCAGAATTTGCACTGGTCTTCAAATTTAACTGGTTATATAGTAACCAAATTTCTAAATCAATTTAATATTGAAGTCTCCTGGGCTTGAAATTCTTTAGTTGACTGTCTAGTGACTAAAAACTTTGTATTATAACATTACATTTGTTTGAGGAGTCCTGGGCAGAGAAAAAGATTTGTTATAGCTAACCATAACTGAGAAAACATGCAGATAAAAATATATGAATGTTATAAATTAAAATAGGAAACAGAATTCTGTGTTTCCTTTTTACTTTATACTGTGAGTCATTTCAAAGCCGGTAAAATTTCTTCAAATAAACTATTATCGAGTGGTTGCTAAATATTTCATCTTCCTGTTGTCCTATAAATTCCCTATTTGGGGTTATACAGTTGGCCCTTGGACAACAAAGGTTTGAACTGTATGGGTTCACTTATTTGTGGATTTTTTTCAATAAATATAGTACAGTACTATAATGTATTTTCTCTTCCTTATGATTCCTTAATAACATGTTCTTTTCTCTAGTTTTATTGTCAGAATACAGTGTATAATATATGTAACATAAAATACGTGTTAATCGACTGTTTATGTTATCAATATAGTGTCCGGTCAACAGTACACCATTAGTAGTTAAGTTTTGGGGGAATCAAAGTTATATGTGGATCTTTGACTGTGCAGGGGGTTGGCACTCCAACCCTCACATTGTTCGAGTCAACTGCATAGGCTAATTTCAACTTTTATATGTTATAGATATTTATATATGAGTATATTTAAAGCATATTTATTATAAATACATAAAATATTCTTTTTCATATTAGAATTTCTAGGCAGTTTTGAACATATATCATTGTCATTGCCTCTATTTTTATAATACAGACTCCCAAACATAGGTCATTTTTTTTCTTTAAAGATTTTATTTGTTTATTTGACAGAGAGAGAGAGAGAGAGAATGAGCATGGGGAGGGGCAGCGGGAGAGAGAGAAGCAGGCTCCACACTGAGCAGGGAGCCCTATATGGGGGGCTCGATCCCAGGACCTTGGGATCATGATCTAGGCCAAAGGCAGAAGCTTAACCGACTGAACCACCCAAGCACCCTGAGGTCTTGTGTTTTAATGAGCCTCTTTTAAGTTCTTAAAACCTAAATCTAAACTATTTGTAGAAAGTTGAATTACTTTTATTCCCTTTTTTCTTTTTTTTATTTTATTATGTTAATCACCATACATTACATCATTAGTTTTAGATGTAATGTTCCATGATTCATTGTTTGCGTATAACACCCAGTGCTCCATGAAGAACGTGCCCTCTTTAATACCCATCACCAGGCTAACCCATCCCCCCACCCCTCTCCCCTCTAGAACCCTCAGTTTTTTCTCAGAGTCCATAGTCTCTCATGGTGCGTTTCCCCCTCCGATTTCCACCCCCCTCATTTTTCCCTTTCTGCTACCTTCTTCTTCTTTTTTTTTTTTTCTTAACATATATTGCATTATTTGTTTCAGAGGTACAGATCTGAGATTCAACAGTCTTGCACAATTCACAGCGCTTACCAGAACACATACCCTCCCCAGTGTCCATCACCCAGTCACTCCATCCCTCCCACCCCACCCCCACTCCAGCAACCCTCAGCTTGTTTCCTGAAATTAAGAATTCCTCATATCAGTGAGGTCATATGATACACGTCTTTCTCTGATTGACTTATTTTGCTCAGCGTAATACCCTCCAGTTCCATCCATGTCGTTGCAAATGGCAAGATTTCATTCCTTTTGATGGCTGCATAATATTCCATTGTATATATGTACCACATCTTCTTTATCCATTCATCTGTCGATGGACATCTTGGCTCTTTCCACAGTTTGGCTATTGTGGACATTGCTGCTATAAACATCGGGGTGCACATACCCCTTTGGATCCCTACATTTGTATCTTTGGGGTAAATACCCAGTAGTGCAGTTGCTGGGTCATATGATAGCTCTATTTTCAACTTTTTGAGGAACCTCCATACTGTTTTCCAGAGTGGCTGCACCAGCTTGCATTCCCATTCATTTCTAATAGTAGTGTCCTCTTATTCTTTCTTCTCAGTATTCCTGTGTAAAATTTATTAAGTATAATTTGGAACTTGAAACACTACAATTGTATCATATATTCTATGGTATCATGTATTCTTTTCAGATGCAATATCATTAGATAAAAAGTACACTGCATAAACAAATTCATTTAATATGCTATTTTATTTATTTAAATTTTCCAAACTAGAATAAAACTGGTGATGTTTAAGAGAGAGTCTTAAACTAGAAAGGGAAAAGTTTGACCTATCAATGAAAACATTTGCTAAGGTTTTAATCCCTATTAGTTTGAGATGAAAACAGGTTACACTTTTATCAATGCAAAGTATAAATAAGTGAACTGAATCTTATTTTACATGGTGCCATATTTCTTCTGGACATTATAGGCTTTATTTAGTCCACTTCATAAACTATGATTTAACAATAATATTTAAATGTATTTATTAAAGAATTGCTCTACATTATTAAACAGCTATATGAACACAGAGGTTGAGATAAGGATTAAATGTAGCCATTTTAAATAAAATAATCCATGGTATCACCATTTTCTAAGTTCTAATTAAATGCTACTCTGGAATGATAAAAGAAAAGTTCAAATATAAAATATTTGAAGCTCATTAACTGCAGTAGTTTCCTAGAGATGAGACATTTTATTCCTTTGTTTAGCAGGTTTGTGCAGTCTTAGGCAAGTGTGAGATAATTTAGCTATGGTTGTATTTGACTAGATTTATTTAATATGCACTTTTACTCTATAAAGGCACATTTTATATATATTAACTGGATACCTACTTCTAAACACTTCTGAGTCTTTCTTCATTTTGTGCCATCTGCTCATTAATAGTCATTGTTTTGAATAGGGAAACAGGCTGTGTCCCTGAAAATGTGAATATATCATTTCAAAAGATGTGTTCCCTACCGCACCTATGATAAATTATGTTTCACACCAATGAAGTCAATTCATTTTCCATTTCATTGTGAGTAGAAAATGATTTCTGTGTCTACTTTTTGGCTAGAAAATACCAATTTGATGACTATATATTTGTATTTGTTCATAAACTAAGGGGAAAAATAGGTTCTTTTGAAATAATGATAATTGCAGTTAACACTCAGGGCCACCCATTGTTTAAAAGACTACTGATGATGCATTTGATATTCACAGAAAATCTGTGAGGCTGTTCTTATTATCTAGATTCTATAGCTAAGGAAATGAGGTCACAAAAGGGGCTGAGTTGCTTGGTTAAGGTCCCATAACTATGAGTGTCAAATTGGAGATTTTAACCCAGACTCTTCGTAACCATGTTCTACTATGTTTACCACCCTCAGGTCCTGGGGGAGGCATTCCACTCTGTCAACTCAGTCACCAGTACTTAGCATTTGTATCTCTTCAATAACCCTCTCCTAAATAGCTGTGCTATATTTTGTGCTCTAATTTAGACCATCATCACCTTTTGCCTTGATTTTTACATAATATCTTCAGTATCTTCAATTTCCAATCCCTTGCATATACAGATATCAGAAGAGCCTTCATAATAAAAATACTCAAAAAAAACTAAGAAGAGAACTTCCTCAACCTAATACATAGCATCTATGGAAAAACAAACAACTAACAACAAGCTTAATGGTGAAAAAAAAAGGACCAGCAAGCAAGTTTACAAGTTTATTCTTGCTACTTCTAATCAACCTTTTACTGAAAGTTTAGCTGGAGAAATTGGCAAGAACAAGAAAGAAAGGAAATCCATACTGGAAAGGAAAAAATAAAAATATCTCTATTTGCAGATGACATGATCTCGTCTGTAGAAAATGCTAAGGAAAGCACTAAAAAAAACTATTCACTAACAAATGAGTTCAGCAGGGTTTCAAGATCCAAGATGAATGCACAAAAATCCATTGCATTTTTTCCCTTGTGATAAAATCTTTTAAGATCTATTCCCTTAGCAATTTTCAAATATGTCATATAGTATTAACTCTAGCACTATGCTGTACGTATATCCCCATTACTTGTTTATTTCCTAGCTGGAAGTTTAACTTCCTTCACCTACTTCCCCCCACCCAACCCCTACCCCCCCAAATCTTCAGCAGCCACCAGTCTCTTCTCTGTATCTATGAGCTCAATTTTTTGTTGTTGTTGTTTGGGTTTTTTAGACCACATAAGCAAGATCATACACAATTTGTCTTTCTCTGTTTTACTTATTTCACTTAACTTAATGCTCTCAAGGTCCATCCATGTTGTCTTAAATGACAAAATTTCCTTCTTTCTCCCTCCATCTCTCCCTTCCTTCCTTCCTTTTCTTTTTTTTTAGGTAAAATTCACATGTAACATTATGTTAGTTTCAGGTGTACAGTGTAATGATGTATTATTTGTACATATTGTGAAACAATCACCACAACAAATCTAGTTAACATCCTTCACCATACATAGTTAGAAAAAATTTTTTTTCTTGTGATGAGTACTTTTAAAATTTATTCTCTGGGATTTCCTTCTTTTTTATGGTTGAATAATATTCCGTTTCTTTATGCATGTATCCACTGATGGACATTTAGGTTGCTTCCGTTATCTTGGCTATTGTAAATAGTGCTGAAATAAACATGGGGGTGCATATATCTTTTTTGGTTGGTGTTTTCATTTTCTTTGGGTAAATACTCAGAAGTGGAATTGCAGAATCATATGGTACTTTTTCTTTTAATTTTTTGAGGGACCTGCATGCTGGTCACATGGCTGCACCAATTCACATTCCTATAAACAGTGCACAAGGCTTTCCTTTTCTCCACATCCTTGCCAATACCTGTTTTTCTTTTTGATAATAGTCATTTTAACAAATGTGAGGTGATATGTCATTGTGGTTTAGATTTACATTTCCCTGATGATTTGTGATGTTGAGCATCCTTTCATGTACCTATTGGCCATTTGTTTGTCTTCAGAAAAATGTTCAGATCTTCTGCTCATTTTTAATTGGATTTTTTTTACTCTTAAGTTGTATGAGTTCCTTATATTTTGGGGGTATTAACCCCTAATCAAATATATGATTTGCAAATATTTTCTCCCATTCAGTAGTTTGTCTTTTCATTTTGTTGATGGTTCCCTTTGCTGTGCAGAAGCTTTCTAGTTTGATGTAGTCCCACTTGCTTATTTTGGTTTTGCTGCCTTTGTTTTTGGTGTTAAATCCAAAAAATCATTGCCAAAACTGATGTCAAGGAGATTATTGCCAGTTTTCTTCTAGGAGTTTTATGGTTTCAGGTCTTACACTCAGTTCTTTAATTCATTTTGAGGCCATTGTATTTCTCTTTTAAAGTTTTTCTTTTTTTTTTTTTTTAGATTTACTTATTCATTTGAGAGAGAGAGAGAGAGCACATAAGTGGGAGGGACAGAGGGAGCGGGAGAGAGAATCTGAAGCAGAGTCCACACTGGTCATGGAGCCCAAAGCGGGTCTCAATGCAGGGCTTGATCTCAAGACCCTGAGATCAGGACCTGAGCTGAAACCAAGAGTCGGATGCTTAACCGGCTGTGCCACCCAGGCACACTGAGGCCATTGCATTTCTTTCTTTTTTTTTTTTTTTAAATATTTTATTTATTTGACAAAGAGAGACACAGTGAGAGAGGGAACACAAGCAGGGGGAGTGGGAGAGGGAGAAGCAGGCTTCCTCCGAGCAGGGAGCCCAATGCGGGGCTCGATCCCAGGACCCTGGGATCATGACCTGAGCCGAAGGCAGACGCTTAACAACTGAGCCACCCAGGAGCCCCAGCCATTGCATTTCTATACACTTATAATAAACAATCCAAAAATGAAATTGAGAAACAATTTCATTAATAATACCACCAAAAAATAAAATACTTAGGAAAAATTTAACAAAGTTGCAAAACCTATAATGTGAAAACCACAAATCATTGTGGTTACAAAAAATTAAATTTCCCATTTTAAATCGATAAATTATAGGATATGTGAATTACATCTCAGTTAAGCCAATAAATATATAAAAGAATACCTTCTCAAAATACTCCCTTGTCAAAATCCTCCAAGAGTTCTGTCTGGTCTACAAATTAAAGTCAAAACACCAGTGCCTAAACTGAATGCTCTGTGATCTGGCCTTTCCCGTTTTGTTCCTTTTTGGGTCCATTCATGCTGCATTAAAACTAAGGATGCCTGTTACTCATATATGCCACATATTTTCTCCCCTTCATGCCTTCTCTATCCAAGAGATACCTATCTCTTCATCTTCCTGTCCAAACTTTCAGTTCCATCTCCTATGCCATCTCGTCTCTGAAAAAGGTGACTCTTTTTTGCCATACCAAATCACTCTCTCTCCTCTGAAGCTTTGTAACAAAGTACCTCTGTACCTGTTCCAGAATACTGGCCACTTTCTGTTTCCTAGCATGGTTGAATCAACCTGGTGAGCAGGGTCCCTGTCTAATGTATTTATTTTTAACCTCTCCCACAATGGCATGCATGAAGTTGGTGCTCAATAAGTATCTTAAATAAGGCAATTTACTCAAGAAGGGCAAAGAGGATTAATAAATGGAATAGTAAACATCTGACCCAATGAATGAATGAATTTCACTTTCTAAACTTTTAAATCAGGTTTCACGGCTGTATCTTCAAGGTTCTTGCAAATAATGAAGTCCACTGTGATTAATTTAGACAGAAAAGGACTTTTTAAAGTACATTACCTTGGGGCACCTGGGTGGCTCAGTCGGTTAAGCGTCCGACTCTTGGTTTTGACTCAGGTTATGATCTCATGGATTGTGGGATCAAGCCCCTGTCAGGCTCTGTACTTAGTGTGGAGTCGGCTTGAGATTCTCTCTCTCTCTCCCTCTGCCTCCACCCCATAAATGAATGAATGAATGAATGAATGAATGAATAAATAAATAAATAAATAAATAAATAAATAAATAAATAAAATCTTTAAAAAAGAAGTACATTATCTCACAGGGTCTTCAAAAGGGCCCATGAGCCACATTCTTTAGCTTTCTTGTCAGAAACAAAGCTCAAGCATAGTGCAGAATTGGATGTGGAGAAAACACCCTTGCCCCCAGCTGCTCAGCTCTTATGAGAGTCCAGATTGGATTGCAAAACTATAATATCATCCCCTGAAAAAGTGGACTCAAGTCTGAGCTACAGTTTACAAAATTAATATGTGTACTTTTCTAGCATCCACTGTGAATATTCCGCCTTTCAGAACCTATTTCTTGTGAAAAACCAAGTATGTTTAGCAAGACATGAAACAGCTACCATCATTCATCAGTGGTCAGAACACATTCAAGCATAACTTTAAAGGTGTCATAGACCTTATATTTATTGTTCCGAATAAACATTAATCTCATGAAGAGTGGAGTACTGGAGGTTGAAGGCCTCCAATTACCTACCAGCTAGGTACACTGTCATTAGCCATGATGAAACCATCTCTGGGTTTCCATGTCAGCGCACATTGTCCACCTTACAAAGGCAATACTCTACAGAAATGAGAATTCAACTTCCATTTCCTTATAGGCCCCAACATTCACTCAACCAGACCAACAACATGCCGAAATACCTTGGGTTTCAGTGATGATTTTGCAAAGGGGTGGACTAAGATGGATGACAATTCAAGTTAAAGATGAGTGCAGTGGACTTCAAGCAATATCACTTGTCAGTCACTAAATGAGGACAAAAATAGTGTGACAAGGATGACCTTCAGGAGAAGGAACCAAAGTGTTTGATTTTAATATCATCAGTCTTAGAACTATTTAGTTATGACATACTATGTTGTTATTATATTACATACTATGTAACTCACTACAGTAAACCAATTCAGATGGAGATTCTAGTCTTTTATTCAAAAGTGTAAAAGAACAAGAATGCCAAAAGCTTGAAATAGCAAAGCCTGAGCATGGTGAAAGTGACATTGTGGAGGTGCCTGCATGACTCAGTCGGCCAGGTGTCTGCCTTCAGTTCAGGTCATGATCCAGGCATCCCAGGGATTGAGCCTTGGGTTGGGCTCCCTGCTTCTCTCTCCCCCTGCTCTTGTGCTCTTGTGCTCTCTCTCTCTCTATCCCCCTCTCAAATAAATAAATACAATCTTAAAAAAAAAAAAGTGACATTATGGGTAAATCATCTGACCTCTCCTGAGCCTTGGTTTCCTCAAATCTGAAATAGAGAAACTATGAAATGAACCATATGGTTGGTTGTTGTGGAGACTAAATTAAATAAGATATATTAAAAGGATCTAAGAGTCACAAACAATGAATCATGGAACACTACATCAAAAAACTAATTATGTAATGTATGGTGATTAACATAACAATAAAAAATTAAAAAAGAAAATATCCTTCATATAAAAATATAAATAAATAAATAAATAAATAAATAAATAAAGGATCTAAGAGAGTGCATAGTAGGCAATAAATAATTGGGGGCTATAATTATCTAATTTAAGCATAACATCCATCAAATTACTTAATATTTGTAATTGTCTTTATTTTTTTATGAAGTGGTTTTCTCTGCCTTTCTCCAGAAATAGCATACATTGTGCTCAGCATTTAACAGGTGGAAAAACTCAGACAAAATGAAATTAAGTGATTTAACCAAGAGGAGTAGCAAAGGCATGACAATTCTACTGTTATACTCTTTCTACTAATGGTAATGGGGGCATGGTGGCGTACACAAAGGATGAAAACAGTCAAATTATAATTGACGTAAGAGATAAATTGCCAGGGTGAAAGAGGATAAGCTAATTTTTAATCCAAGAATCTCTTAGGCATATCATTTTTCTTTATAAAATCATAGATTTCATGAATATTAAAGTATCCATCTCCAGCTACCCATGGTCTCCCTTATCAAATAAGACAAAGCAGTCCCAAATCTTTTTAAACTGTTCATGTCAATGTCAATATGTGAAAGAATTATTAGTTGTCCCTCATATCCCCTCATATCATTTTTTTATACAATACAATTTTTTGCTAAACACACAGAAATGCTTTGTATCCCGTTTTTGCCTGAAGTTAGGTATAGCCAGGTGATAAAGTTCTGGCTAATGGAATAGGTTAGAAGTGTGTGCCACTTCTGGACAATGCTTTTAAAGGGTGTGAGGCAGCATCCCACTTCCCATCTTACTCATCTGGCTGGCTAGAATGTGGCCATGACAGCAGGAGATGGAACAGCCCTTTTGGACCGTGAGATGAAAGCTACTGTTCAGGTTGGCAGATCACTGAAATAGAAGGAGCCTAGAACTCTGACAACTTTGAGGATTAAGCTACCCCACGGCTTAGATCTGTATATGAAAGAAAAATAGAGTTCTATCTTATTCAGAATACAGCTAATTTGAATAACATTAGTTAAAATGATATTTTAATAAACACAGTACAATTTACTTATTCCACTATTACTATTATTGTGTGTGTAACCTTTATTACCGAATTATAAAGTGCTATCATTACAGATTATCAGACATCAACCAGACCCATGTCTTCTCACCTCATCCCATATTTATCAAATGAAGAAACTAAGCCCCCAAAGTAGCAAATTCTGGGATTTCAAATAAATCTCCTATTGCAATTTAATGTGATTTCACCTGAACCATGCTTAGGTTTTTGTTTTTACTTTGCTCCTCCATTTTGTAAAGGTAAAAAGCATATAATGTCAATAATATGAATGTCATATCTATATCACTTATTATACCTATAGTACTTGTCTAAGGACTTAATTTTAACATAATTAAAAAATACAGATGTCTATGAAAAATTATTCATTAAAAAATCTGGTTTTAAAACAGTCTGTATTTTATGATCCAGTTTTTGCTTAAAAATATATTTATGTGTTGGGGCACCTGGGTGGCTCAGTCAGTTAAGCGTCTGACTCTTGGTCTCAGCTCAGGTCTTAATCTCAGGGTCGTGAGTTTGAGCCCTGTGTTGGGCTCCACACCCAGCGTGGAGCTTAAAAAAAAGAAATCGCTAAAATAAAAATATATATATATACATATCTATATATGTGTATATATAGATATTTATGTGTTTATATTTGTATGGATGTATCTATATATATTTTAAAAATTATTATAGAAGTATACACTTTCCTTCTGTGTGAATAACTAAAGCTTATAAGGGAAGAACTTTGGCTTTTTTCTTTATATACTTCTGTATTAATTAAATTTTTCAATGGAAATTTGAAACTTTTATAATCTATCTTTATAAAACTTGCCTTAACAATTTTATATGACTCCATCAAAAATAACAATAAATCTCCAAAATTTGGGGACACAAATACAATTAAACACATTTTAATTATTAAAATCTGTTATTAACTGTAATCTAGTTAACATACAACCGTATGAACAAACAAACAAACAAACCCCTAATACAGAGCACTAAAGCAATAATGACAACCCAGTAGGGATTACTCCATACTCAAGAGACCAAGAGTAAGGATAGCAAAGTGTTTGTCAAGGTGTACTGACAAACATTAAAAGAGTACAGAGGTGTTGTCTTCTTCACTGTAAATGGTACAAAGAAAAAATTGGGAGAGGGGGCAAAGGGAAAGGAGGATGAGGAGAATAAAAAAAAGAAGGAGGAGGAAGAAGGAAAGGGGAGGAGAAGGCAAAAAATTAGTGACAATAAAATATAATCAGATTTTTACTAATTGCATATAGAGATTGAGAGCAAAAAGGTAAATCTAATCTCACTAGCCAACGTCTTAATTATCTAGCCAGAGAACAAAATGACTACATGTGCTATAATTAAAGAGTTAATTAATCATATGAAAACTTTTATAAAGTATGGAACATCACTAACATAATAGTATTTTAGCATTAGAGCTAGAATATATTCAGGAATTTTAATTTCCTTTAAAGAAAATCTTCCAAGTACAAAATAATCTATTAGAAGTTTTGAGTACTTTCCGGTTATCTGTCAATATTTTGTGAGAATTAAAGAAATCATGAAGCAAAAACTATTAAAAACTAATTTTTTACAATGTACAAAATTTACAATGTACTGTACAAAGACATGGATGAAACAAAAACCTACAAAATTAACCTATAAATACCATAGTTTGTACATTCATTGAAGGCAGGTAATATGACTTATCTTCCAGTTAAATTGGCCATGGGGAGGCTGTGAAGAAATTAACAATCCATGTATTATTCATAAAATAAATATGTTTATACATTTTGAAAGAAAAAAACAAACTTTTTAATCAATATGGAAAGAAAATAAAATTTAAATTACCAGTTATGTTTATAATTAAAAAAATAATACGTGCATATTCTGCTTTTCAAATAAGATTGTGGCAAATGAATATGGCAAATGAATGAACACTTAGAAATAAAAGGCAGAGGTGTGATGCATTTTCTTAATGAATAAATATTGTTACAGAATAGGGAGAGCCTCTGTCTCAGTATGTTTTTTTCTTGTTTAAATTTCAGTTCTGTTGAATCATGCAGGGAACAAAGATAAAATTAGGATTTGATTTTTATTTTTTAAGAGTGGGGAGATGATACAGATGCAGAAAAACACTGGTATAAAACACCATAGAAACTTACACTGAAGAAGCCAAATTATAACTGAGCAATTAAAATCATTAACCTCCAATCCAACCCAAACATGTAAATCTATTGTTTCAAGTTTCAAACTATAAATCTAGAACCCACATGAAGCAATGGTTAATTAAAAGAAAAAAAATGTATAGAAATGAATAGTTTCTGCCATACAACAAAATGACTTTCTAAGTAGGTAACCGAGCTATAGCAGAAAAACAGAGGTTTAATTCTGAATAACGGACAATTAAATGAAAATTACAATGCAAGCCTAGTTACAAAATTCTATTAAATCTTGTTCTTTGTGAGTTTATGTATATTCCAGTTGAGTAATGTAATTGGTATTTTAATAACATGTTTTCCATTTTGTCCTAGAAGAAAAGAAGAAAAAGGAAATAATGAAGAAATGGCCATTGCTCAGTCATTTTTCTACCAGCTTTAACTGAAAACAACCACTTTGATGGAATTCATTACAAGGTACCAACATCAGGTGACAATTACCCTTTATTACAGCCTTAATCTCCCTAGATAGAGTAATCCATCCTTATACCATTTTGGTGTAAATTTAGTTCTTTTTTTTTTTTTTTTTAAGATTCTATTTATTTATTTGACAGAGATGGAGATAGTGAGAGCAGGAACACAAGCAGTGGGAGTGGGAGAGGGAGAAGCAGGCTTCTCCTCGAGGAGGGAGCCCGATGTGGGACTCGATCCCAGGACCCTGGGATCATGACCTGAGCCGAAGGCAGACGCTTAACGACTGAGCCACCCAGGGCCCGATGTAAATTTAGTTCTTAGTAAAAATTCCATAAATGTGCATCCGCATGTGCTTATAATAGATGAGAAACAGACATTTGATTGTAGTTGACCCTTGAACAATGTAGCAGTTAAGGGTGCCAACCCCCACATAGTGAGAAGTCCTTACATAACTGTTGACTCCCCCCAAAACTTAACTACAAATAGCCTACTGTTGAGGAGAAGCCTTACCAATAACATAAACAGTTGATTAACACATACTTTGTATGGTATATGTATTATAGACTATATTCTAAAAATCAAGTAAACTAGAGAAAAGAACATGTTAGTAAGAAAATTCTAAGGAAGAGAAAATACATTTATAATGCTGTGCTATATTCATCGAAAAAGATCTGCATTTAAGTGGACCTGCACAATTCATACCCCTGTTGTTCAAGGGTCAGCTGTAACTGTCATTTATTAAGAGGATGTTCAAGTTTGTGCAACAGAGATAACAGATGTTTTGTATAAAAGAAAGCACAATGGAGAATGGAAATATTGCAAGATAAGTAGCAATAAAATGGATTAAGTAATTAGATCATAAGATGTTAGTTTGAAATATAGTCAAATTCTAAGGTTTTTCTTTTTTAACACATGTCATTTATAGTCTTTTTTTGAAAACTATATCTTTGGGTAAAAATATCACAGGATTTTGAGGGTTTTGTGCCATAATTTTGTATTATTGACTTTATAATATTCTTAAAAGTATAAATAATCTAGGTACATAAGGAAATGTGAGCTTTATGACGACTCCTAGCACATTAACATATATACATTAATTCATTAATTCCTTCCTTATTGAGCATCTATTAAGCTCCAGACACTATTTCATTCTAGGGGTAAAATGGCGAACAAGGAAAGTGCACACTCTCTGGTACCATGCATTTTCTATTCTATTGATAAATGATAAAACAAACATATTAGTAAGCAAAATAGTTTGAAATTGTCGTTAAGTACTATGAGGGATGTAACCAAGGTGCTGTGCTAGAAACAAATGTCTGGAGGCAATGAGTATTTATTTCCAAAGTTTTCTATGAGAAGCTCAGAGAATTCCCTTTGGAGAGGTGATTTTTAAGCTGAGACCTAAAAGATAAGAAGCTGGGTCTGCAAAGATCCAGAAAAGAGAATGAGAAAAAAAGCTTTGAATGGGGCACTGGCTTCCTTGATATGACATATGTGTTTGGGGTGAGTGACCAAGAAGGAGAGGATTGAAATGAGGTTGGAAGGTGAAGGGGAGGGGGTTGCTAGGCCCTAAAAGTTATAGTAGAAAGTTTGTATTTTATTCCAAGTGAAAAGAAAAATCTCTGAGGAGTTTTAAGCAATTTTTGACACAAATACTAATATTATCTGTCCTAATTAAACACTAGTTCCTAGATTCCTGACACTCCAGTATCGAGATCCTAGCCTATCTGATTCAGATCATAGGTATTTAATATCCAAAGTGCAGAGAAGGCACAGGAAATTATGTCAGAAGAAGAGTTTGAAGTAGACTGAAGGGAAAGGGTCATGAGAGTTCCTTATGATCCAATGAAGTCTGGGAAGAAAGACAGACACCAAGGTGGAGAAAAAAGCAGAGTGTGACAAAAGGGTCATAGCTTTCACCAGCTATTGTGAAATCCCAGTCAGAGGTGTGGAGTTAATTGAGGGGAAAGACAAATCAGAAGGGGTTTTGCCCACTTCTATTTTGAACTCTGAAAAGACAACCTCCACACTGTGGTATTTATAGTAACATGGGTCAGACATGGCATAGAAAAAAATGAAGACATGGCAGCATTAAGCAGACAGAGTATCTGAGAAAATGGCAGAATTAAGCAGAGAGAGTATCTGAAAAAAATGCTCAGAGCTGCCCTTGTTTTGTGGGGCATGGATAGGACTCAGAAGTGTCCGCATGCGCCATGGAGGAGGTGGAAGGTAGCTGAGCCCAGAGTCTGGAGGCCGACCTAGGGCTTTGCTTACAAGAGACAGGTGAGCTTGGTGCAGAAGCCACAGCACAAATAACCTAATCGGGCACCACATGGGGGCTCCGGGGCGGGGGGAGGGAGGGAGATGTTTTTGAAAATAAGAGGAGAGGCCCATCAAGACCTGAACAGTCTAAGAGAACAAGTCACAAGTTTATGCTGTACCTCCAAACATAGTGCAAGAATCCTGGGGATGGACCAGCCATCCACAGCGGCCACCTGGGAGGATCTAGAGAGTCCAGAGGTCAGCCCAGGAGTCCCAGGTCTCTCCTCCACTTCTGTAAAGGCAGGGGCCCCCTTGCGTCCTCTCTCCATGTTCCTGTTTGCCATTTTGAGACTTGTGTGGCAGTCGGAGCACGAAGCACTTTCCTGAAAACACATTTAACCCAGGGTCTGAGATACTATTAATTAGCCAGTTAAAATTGCCACCATGAACTCTGTCCCTCTTTGGCAGGGTCAGGGCTTGTGATAAAGATTAGATTTGTTAGACAGTCAAGAACCCTCAATTACTTTGTACGTTGGCATGTCCCGAGTGTAAATGCGCAGCACTACCTTGGTACTCCGATTCAATAATTATGCCATTTATTTCAGTTCACTGACAATATATAATTAGTACACATATAAAAACACGTGTTTATTAAGATAGGTGTAGGGCTGTTATAAGAAATTCCCTAAAATGAAAACTATTCTGAACCTGAGTAAGAAATCATATGTTCGGTGGCTGACACTGTCCCTGCCACGGACAGGCTCTATAACCTGGGGCTAGTCATTTAATTTCTCTGGGCATTAATTTTCTCTGAAAAATGAGGAGACTGGACTAAATCATTGCTAAGGTCAATTTTGATTTCTGATGTCCGTCATGTGAGTGCTAAAATGAGGCCTGCTGAGATGATGGTGCTTAGATTTGCATTAATCAAGAAACAATGATAATAAGTGTAGAACCATTTAATGAGTCCAGGCCATTTGCCTGGCACAAAGTCATTTTACATGGGTTATTTCTAATCATCTAAATAAACCCATGAGGAAATAGAGGTTCAGAGAGGCTGTGATTTGCTCCATGCTACATAGAGCTGGTAAGTGGCAGAGCCAGGCTCCTAACCCGTGTTTTCTCTGAAATTTTTTGAATTAGATACTGTGGTACTTATAATCCATCTCCTCATATGGTTGGTTTTAAAGATTCCACATTTTAGGCATTGTTAAAATTCTATTCTTCCAGCTCCTCATGTTATGAAGCTCTTTTTATCGTATCAAGGCAGAGCAAAATATCCCCTCAACTCCTGAAGAACTCACTTATTCATTTAGCCCTTATTTTCAAGGTATATATATCTATATGCTTTTAATCTCCTATGAATATCTCCTGTGTACCCACAATCAAACTATATATGTTCTGAGGGAATATCGAGGACCTGGACTAAGCAATTCTAAGGAAATGTGTGGTACCAGCAGGGCTGGAATTCAGCTGAGGAGAGTGAAGTGCCAAAGGTGCAAAAGCCCAGGAGGCACCCACGCCCGGGGCCATGCCAGTGTAGGGTCACCTCGCCCCAGTCTTGGCACTGGGAAGCACAGAGTAGTTGGTAGATAGGTGGCTCATTGGGACCATTTGAAATTTAGCAAGATTAGTTCTCGGTAGTGACACCTACTGAAGTTTGGCTACCCAGGGAGACCCTCTGTAGTGCCTGGAGAATCAAACTGGTGGAAAGAGAACTGGTGTCTAGAAAGACAGAGCAGAGGTAAGCCAGGGTAGGCAGACCTTCCCTGGGGACATATCCTTATAATAGAACAGTGGGTCACCAGGAGAGCTGAAACAGGAATAACTGAGCAGATATCTTTTGGTGCAATCGTTCCTTCCATCTAGACCTTGACAGTGCTGTGTTATAAATGGACCGGTTTCTGAAGCAACTCTTGTGAGTTCCTTCAGGCTTTTACCCGTATGTATTAGTCTTCCAGGGCTGTCATAGCAAAAACACCGCAGACTTTGGGGCTTAAACAACAGAAATTGATTTTCTTACAGTCCTGGAGCCAGGAAGTCCAAGGTCAAGGTGTCAGCAGGTTTGGTTTCTTGTGAGACCTCTCTCCTTGCTTGTAAATGGCCACCTTCTTGCTGTGTCCTCACTTAGTCTTTTCTCTGTGCACATGCATCCCAAGTGCCCATTACGTGGCCAAATTTCCTCTTCTTGTAAGGACACCAGTCAGATTGGATTAGGACCCACCCAGGAGCCTCATTTTAACTTAATCACTTCTTTAATGGTTTTATCTCCAAATACAGTTATATTGTGAGGTACTAGGGGTCAGGGTTTCAACATATGAATTTGTGGAGGACACAACTCAGCCCATAACACCATGGATCTAGAGAATTGTAAGCTCTCACAAATAGTCCATAATGTCATGTACATTATGTACAAAATGCCATGTATATTAATAGAAAATAAACATTTATTTCTTCATCCTTCAAAATTCAATTCTGACATCTAGGCAAACAATAAACTTTTCATGAATCAATATAATTGATAGAATAAATGAATTTAAGTTTAATATCTTGGGTGGTCACCATCACACTATCTAGCAAAATTTAAGAGTTAGAGATGTTGCTGAGATGCAAATTGATAAATTACCCATTCTTTATTACTTAAAAGTTAATATTTTAAACAATTGAACTTAAGCAATGCTGCAATTAAGGAAACAATTCTATATAGAAATGTCTGTTTCTTTTTTAGTAAATATATATAATTGAATATTTTTCTCACGTCTTTATTATTACCTTTAATCTGACCTAGTTCATATACCCAGATATAAACTGGGTATTTATTACCCTTAATCCTATATTAACACCAAATCATCTTGGGACTGGCTTTCTAGTTTCAGATTATCTTGAAGTAAAAATATCACATTTAGTTTAGTGGCCAAAAAGGTCTTTACATCATGCATACATACTTTAAATATTTATTTAAGCCATTGTGCTAATAATGATAGTTTTCATTGTATTTTTATTTATTTGTTGTATTTTTCACATTATACGTGTCTTCAGTCAAAAGATCAGCACCTTTCCTCTTATCACTTCTGCTCTAAGATCTTCTGATTTCTCTTTTTTTACATAGCAAAAAAGGAAAAGAAAAAATAATTGTGTAGATTTTCTTATTTTACACATTACAGTGTACCACCAACATTCTTGTCAAGATTCTGTCTAATCAGATGATTAATTTCCACTTGACTCTTTAAAAATAAAATAGCTCATCACTCATCAGTTATTACTAGCAAAAATCACTGACTTGTTTTAACTTGAAATTTAAATTGAATAGTTCACTCTCAGAAATATGCCAGCCTCAGCTGAGCTCAGAGTGTAAGCAAAAGCTCTCAAAACATCTGTTTTTGGTGAAGTCATATTTTTACTTATTAAATTTATTTTCATATTCTTTTTTACTTGTGAAACTTGGGACAGATTATAAATTAGGAGATGAAGTAGTATATTCTTATATCAAATAGAATTTTTTCTTGAGTTTTCATAAGATTAAAATAGCACTTAGCAAATAGAGCTTGTGCCAAGTTTAAAAGACCACAAAAGACATAAATTCATGGATTATAATAATTATTCCAACCATTCATTTTATAGATAAACTGAAGCAGAGATAGTGTAAGCAAGTTGTATACAGAAGAATGACCTGGAAGGGCTTTGATTTTTAAGTTCAGAAATTGTTTGAGAAAAGTGTTCCAGACTGGACGTTTGAGGAACAAGTAACTCTGCTTGCAGGTAAACATGCATGCTCCAAAAATAACTCACGAGTGGGAGTGTTGAGTTACTAGTGGTAGATTTGAAAGCCAATGGGAAATTGAGTTTAGCATATTGGAAGAAGAGAGTCGGTTGAGAAATGGCATGGTGAAAGTTCAATATGACTTATGTGCATAGTTTGTGATAATGCTGGCTCGCAAAGTGGACTAATGATGGGAGAAGTCTGGCCAGGCCACCTGTGAGAACATAACTACACGGGATGCATCCGTGAATTAAATGGGGTCTGGGGAGAGACTACAGTGATGAAAATGTGGTGAAGAAAAACAATAGGAATCATATCAGGTATTCACATATTGAGTTCTAAAGATAGCCTTATGACATTGAAATCAGTCATGTCAAAATTTCAAAAAGAAAAATAAGTCAATAATAAAAAAAAGTAGGAAAAAGTTGTTATCAAAGAGAACAAAGACAGTTAAAGATGAAAACATCTAAGATTGGTTCTTAATTATTTTTTGTAGAATAGATGAATTAACTCCACATTCGTATTTCCCCAGGAATTATTGTTCCCACTAGCTTAAAAATAATGAAAGATGGTAGCTTCTTTAAAAAAAAAAAACAAAAACCTAATATGTATTTCAGTTGGCTATGTGAAAAGACTTTAAATGCACCTCACCCTTTGTACTTTCTGTGTATAGCAGCTCTATTCAGAGGTCTTATATTTTATAGACCTGAGAGCCGGTCTACATGGCAGCACATATTTGCAGTGATAAGGCCAGGGGGGAAAAAAACCCCTCTGCTTTCACACATCCTTTGTGACCAAAGTCATTTGACAACATGGAAAAAACACTCTTTTCTTTCTTCCCAGTGGTGTTTATGGGAAGGAGGCTGCATATTGTTTCACAGTATGCATTTGCACGTTGTTTGGATGCTAAGCATTCCACCCCAGACAACCCTGAGCTGGTGGGAAAGCTTCGAGTCAAGTCACTTGAAGTGGGAAAACAACTCTGATGTATTGCCCCTCTTCTCTCTGTTTTCCTCAATTGCTCAGCCCCCTACAGTGTTTTCAACCCCAGAAGTGTGAAGAGCAAAGCACCGCAAAAATATCACCAAGGCTAAGGATATGTCTAATCTAAATTCGTTCATATGCATTTGGTCATTAATTGTATAGCACTTTCTAAAGAGGGAGTATATCACAATTAGAAGCTGAGCAACTTCATGAAAAAGAACTAACTTAACTGGGGCTGAGGAAATAACTTCTTTTCAGTTGATTTTCCAAGGTCATGAGATTTGGCGGTTTAACTGAATAAGAAAGATCCAAGGTTCATTATTTCACCCCTTCTTTTGGTAGATAATTTGGCTTATGGAAATTAGAGTTGAAAGTCCAATAATTAGTTGATAATTATCTGTAGTGGGTTGAATTATATGCCCTCAACAGGCTATGTTAAGGTCCTAACCCCTGGTCCCTGTAAATGTGACCTTATTTGGAAATAGGGTCTTGAAGATATAACCAAGTTAAAATAAGGTCAGACTGGGCCCTAAGTCATATGGCTGGGAACTTTATAAGGGAAGGAAGATTTGGAGACAGAAAGACACACAAAGGAAAGAGAACATGTGAAGGCAGAGGTAGATATCGGAGTGATGCCGCGACAAACCAAGGAATGCCAGTGAGTGCCAGGAAGCCCCAGGTGCTGGGGAGAGGCAAGGAAGAATTCTTTTCTAGAACTTTCAGAGAGAGCATGGGCCTGGCAACACCTTGGTTTTAGACTTCTAGCTTCCAGAACAGTGAGAGGATACATTCAGTTTGTTTTAAGCCATCTAGTTGGCAGAAAATTTTTACAGCGGCTCTAGGAAACTAACGTTCCGAACTATAATTTTTCCCTGATTATAAATTACCTACTCATTGTTATAATTTTTTAAGTTTCTCGTTGTTAAAAAAAAATTCAGCTCCCAATTTTTATATAGAGAATACTGATATCTTAAAAGACTTCTAGTAACCTTGGGGACTTCTGAACAGAATATGCAAATTTAAAGGGAAACAGACGTTCATAACTTTAATGAATCAATGTCAATTGTGTGAAAATAAACATCTTCACTCCCACCTGCAGGCTGGCTTTGGCTTCCTTTTGCAGGCATCCCACAATTAAATCATATGGTCTGTTGCCATTCTGTGAGTCTCAGGGGGAGAGACTGATGATGATGGTGGGGGGGGGGTAATTATTAGACACAGGATAATTCATATCTTAAATTTTTTTAGTTTGATAAGAATTTGTTAACACATACTGCTATGTAGTATAATGTATATATATTTGTCTTTTAGATAAAAAGTTGTAAATTTCCCTTTCCCTTTGTCTTGGCTTGGGTTCCCTAGAAAACAATGCCTGAGGTAAAAGAGTCTGTATGAGACTTTCCTGGGGATGGGAGGATACGAGATATAGGGAAAAGCATGGAAGGAGGAACGTTTACTATAGCTTTCTTTTTTTTTTTTTAATCAAGTTGAACACTTGTTTAGGCAATTCTGGAGTTCATACTTTATGATAAAGACACGCCTCCCTCTCCACAACAGCTGCAATGAATATAGCCTTCCATCTCCTTGACTGGAATAACCTGGGCCTCCCTAGAGGTCACCACTTCTCTCAAAGTGTACCCAAGCAGAGAGCTTAATCTCTCACACTCCACATAATCTAGGTCCCCAGTGAGATCAGGGATTTTCCTGGCTTCCTGTGTCATGTTGTTACCCTATCTGAAATTTGTGAACCCTATCCTTTGATTCTCATGATTTTATGTGCACTCCAATCCTGTCAACAATTGTAATGACTTCAACATTCACATGAAAGATGCACCAGATATATGGACTCTCAGTTCCTGGACTTTGTAGTTTCCAAAGACCTTGGACACTTGAGGTTAGCTATCACTTTCCACTGTTTTTATCTTAACCTTTTATTTTACCAATACTTGAAACTACCTGGCCTCTTAAGTCTCACAAGTGAAGGCCCAAATCTAGAAGACACTCATGTTTAAGCTGTTTCCCAGAAAGCTGTCGTATATGAGCTGTGATATAAAGAGGTGATGTGGCAATGAATTGAGGGCAGCCTCTAGCCAATAGCCAACAAGGAACTGAGGCTCTCAGTCTAACAGCCTGCCAAGAAATAAGTCCTGCCCACAACCATGGGAGTGACTTGGAAGCAGATCCTTCCTCGGTTGAACCTTGAAATGACTAAGGCCCTGGATAACACCTTGATTGTAATCTTGTAAGAAGCCCTGAGCCAGAGGTATCCAGCTAAGTGTGCCCAGATTCCTGACCTACATAAACTGTGAGACAGTAAAAGTTGTTTTGTAAGCCATTAAGCTTTGGTACAATTTGTTATTCAGGAATGGATAAAAAAATTCCATTATCTATGGCTAAAAAAGAAAGTCATCTGTTTTTCTGGAAACTGACATTAATGCTGGGCACTAATGTTTTGCAAATAGGTAATCGTTAAGTGGGAAGTAACAATAGAGTGTCTAAGAAAAAGAGAGGAAATAGCTGAAAGGAGGAACATACACCCCATGATACACCCCATAAATGCCTCCAAATTCCTGCCTTTCCCATAAAAGTGCTATTGTTGCCATTGCTACTTATGATCAGCTCCAAAGGACTTGCTGTTCTAGTCAAACAGTACAAAGTGGATGGAATGATTCTAATGCATTCTTTGAGTCCTCCTTCCAGATTATGTGAACAATTTAATAATACGTATTTCTTCCTGTTCCCAGCCTTCCCCTGCTCAGACAATTTTATCTGGTAACATTTCCATCTTATCATCCTACTCCTACTAATAGAATGTGGTGGGATAGGATTTCCCAAATTCCACCCTTTTTTCCTGCTGTTTCCATGGACTATGAAAATAACACTAACAAAGTGATTATGACATAAAAGTCCAATCTTATGCAGTCATGGGCCATTCAAGAGCAGCTCACTATCATTAATCTTTCTCCTTCTATGGCTGGACTCCAATGTTTCCATACAGACAATTCAGACATTTGGCGTCTCTGTTCTAACCCTGAGATTGGCTGGTATTGTAACTTGAGGACATATATCTCACAATGGTATAGCTAAACCACTCCAGACTCCAGTCTACTTGTCTCATAGTATAAATATTATGCCAGTTAAGTCAGTGGCATCCATAAAACTTCAGTCTAATGTAAGGATTAACAACACAGATGAGTTACTTAGTCTCTTAGTGTCTCAGTTTACTGATCTGTCAAATAGGGACAATAATCATCTCTACTTCATGGTCGTTGTGAGGATTAAGTGTGTTAAATACTTAAGTCACTAACAGCATCTGGCACATAAGAAGTTCTAGATGGCAGCTGTATATACCAAATACAAACCTTCCAGAAATAGGAAAATCTCATTTTTGTAAACAATCTTAAAGAGGTTCTCACACACAGTATTTCACCCTACTGTGGCAAAAAGCATTGAGGAAGAAATGGCAGAGGGTATTTTATAGTATTTTCATTTTACACATGAAAAAGCAAAGGTTTAAAAAAACTAAATAACCAGCATCAAATCTTGTAAGTGCCAGGGGTAAGATTAAAATCTAGGTTTTCTCGTGAAAATTTTTCTGAAGCTTCGTCTGCCTGTTCTAGAGAGGTGAATAGGTGCCAACATATGGTCTCCTCATATTGGATGAGGATTCAATGGGTTGTGATTTTCCCGCCTCTCCTCTGCACATAGCCAGCCTTAGGCTTTCACTGCAGAACAAGGTGGGGGCTGAGTTGAGGTGAATATATGTAAAAGTCTTGCCACAATATATGGACACCTCTTTGGGCAATAATTATCTAGTAGCTCAAGTTTGGGATGAGGACATACTCCTTTTTGTTTTTTTCTCATTTGTTTTGCTCTTCTTGTTATTTTTGTTTTTTTCAACATCAAACGGTAACATAGTAATTTGTGGCCAGTGTTCAAGAATGTTGGGATGATGATGCTCCTTAGGACAGCACTTCTCAGTCTTTCTTGGGAGTGCGGTTTTGTTTTGTGTTTAAGAGTAAGAAAATGTTTAATCTCACCATTTGATAGAATGAAATAAAACCAGATTACAAAGCGTGATGTACACCTCATATTCTATGGTATTTGAATGGTGTTTCTTGCTTTCACATAAGCCAATAGATTGGTTTCAGCTGTACGAAAATGCAGTAACACAAAAGAAAGTGCACGTGCTAAGAGAAGTGAGCCGACCATGTATTAACCAGGAAATTAAATCCCTCTTTTTTATTTTTTTTTTTCACCTCACTCCCATTTAATGCATCGTTGCCAAGAGTTCTGGATATCACACTTATAAAGTATCAGAAGAATATAATGAAAAAATATCCAGAAGCCTTTTTTTATGTCTGGATTTAGTATCTTTTTATATTTTACTTTTTTATTTTTATAGGAATTCACTGTCAGCAGAGAGCTATCAAGTCCTAGTGTTTATCTATCATCCTGGTGTAAGCTCCGCCTGTCTACTTCTGGCTTGTGAGGGTTTCTTTCCTTTGGGGTGGTGGCTGGTGCCAGAATGAGAGGAAATATCACGCCCTCCGAGAGTCAAGAGCAGCTGGTGCAATTGCCCTGGTGTTTATGGGATATAACAGGCATAAAGGCACATTTGAAACTGGTTGGGGAAAGAACTTAATGCTTCTTTCTTTTATCTTTATAATCCACTTTCCTAGCAAGGATTATCCTACAGTTCATACTAAATTTAGCAAATGCAGATTAAAAAAAAAAAAGGCTAGGCTGCCACAAGGTACTGTGAGAAAGCAATGTATGTGCTGAGTAGATAAACTGGCTTTTATCAAATGAAACAATAAAGACACAAAGAAACTTGTTCAAATTGTTTTTTTTTCTTTTTTTTGAACAATGAAAGCCATTTTTGTAAGAATTAACCAGAGGGAGTTGTACATCTGGAAAGCGGTGAACACATAGTTTCTGTTTGGGAGAAAACTGGCATTATTGCCAAAAAAAATTATACATCCACAGTATGATCCAAATTTGTCAAGCTGGGGGTGTCATGGAGAGGAATTTGCTACCAGAAATTTGCATTAGGTGGCATTTTCACTATTTATTTTCAATGACATCTTCCTTCGTTTTTGGCAGAATTTTTCTAGTGTTTATTTTGGGAAGAGCTACAGAAGGAAGCTTAATAAAATAAGCTAAGTATCAACATGGCAAAATTAGGGTCCTAGGGTCAAAATGATGACTTCTGTTTTATTTCCATATAGAAGTCAGGTCTCAGGCCAAATTTTGCAAATCACAGAAGTTATTCCTTAGTGCTTTGTTGTCTGCTTTTTTATACTGTCATATTTCCCATTATTCCTTCTAATTATTTTCTTTTTCCTAATCATATAAGGTAGGCCATTTTGGGTGCTTATTCTCCACCCTTCTAACAAACATCAGTACTTCAGGTGTCCACATCTGCTTTATTCACTTATAAATAATTAATGCAACAAACATTTGAGCAACTGTGGTCCACATTTCAGAAGGCACTGGAAAAACAAAGGTGAATGCATGTCAAGCCAGTATGGCAGGATGAACTTCTGCGTCAAATACATAAAAAAGCTGTGGAGATAAAAACTATTAAATATCATATGCTTAAGCTCAAATAACAAAGATGATAAGAAAGTTGTCAGTTGCTATAAATGCGGCAAGAACACAATCAATGCAGAACTGAAGTCAAGGTGGGCCTAGGGTTTTCCAACGTAGATTTAAACTTGATGAGGTTGGATCATGGGTTTTGATGCCCAAATAAGGATGGAAGATGAGGCCCTCATGCTTTGAAAGGTAGGAAGCCTCCAAATACACTTAGGAACCAAAAGGCATGCTCTGCTGTGTATCCCGGAATATGGCAGGGAAACTTTCCATCTATTCACAGCCCTGGTGGAAGAAAGCCACCTGGGAGAAATGGAAACCGAAGCCTACCCACAGGCAGTAAGAGATTCAAATTTTTCTCAGTGTTTTGAAAGTGAATTTTTGCCCCTCTCAGGGGCCAACTTAAAAATCATGTGTATGCTTACATCTGTAAAACAGGTTTTTCCCAGGAAAGACAATGCCTACTGGAAATAATCAAGCCACCAAAAATTGCCAACCACATCGTAAAATAAACATCTATAGAACAGTCAGTAGGTGGAACAAAGATAAAGCAGCTGGAATTCAATCTTAATAGTTGATAGCCAATGTGTTATTAGGAACAATGTCTTCATATTTGTTACAACATTTTAA
The DNA here is from genome assembly GCF_029215605.1 of Mirounga angustirostris. Lineage (NCBI taxonomy): Eukaryota > Metazoa > Chordata > Mammalia > Carnivora > Phocidae > Mirounga > Mirounga angustirostris. The sequence goes on along the minus strand of NW_026991709.1, from coordinate 114,196,723 downwards.
TTTTTCTCTCAAAATATCTCTAAACATATAAAGACTTCCAATTCTCGTTCCTACTTATATCTATCTGTTGGCTTGCTCTGCATTTCAGTTGAAAAAATTTTGTTGAATTCTGGAATTTGAAGGGAGATTTTTTTTGCTTGCTTACTCATTTCCCCAACAAAAATTTATTGAGAGCTATGTTGTACCAAGTACTGTGCAGCATGCTAAAGATACAGATTGAAGATGAAACTGTCAATGCAGCTAAGAAGACAATGTCTAGTTGACAGAGAGACTAGAAAGCAGGAAGTTATAGGGGAGGAGGGTGGGGGGGATAGGTTAGCCTGGTGATGGGTATTAAAGAGGGCACGTACTGAATGGGGCACTGGGTGTTATACGCAAACAATGAATCATGGAACACGACATCAAAAACTAATGATAAAACATAAAAAAAAAAGAAATTGCAAATCAGATTTGCCTCAAATGTCTACTCTATAGCAAAAACTCTAAAAGATTTGGTGATGTCTACAGAATTCTTGGTGAAGAAAATGACTTGACCCAAAATTCCATACATCTAAGTTTTTGAACACATGAGAAATTAATTGAAAGACAACCATACATTCATAGGAGCTCAGAAACTATGCTGCTAATTTACCCAATAAAAACAGTTGACGAAAAGCACATGGCAGTTAAACCAGAGATAAACCTCAATAAACCTCAATAAGGAAAAGGAAGTTTGGGTTATAAAAGGATGTAACTTTGGGGCACCTGGGTGGCTCAGTTGGTTAAGCATCTGCGTTCAGCTCAGGTCATGATCTCAGGGTCCTGGGATCCAGTCCCACATTGGGCTCCACTCAGCAGGGAGTTTGCTTCTTCTTCTCCCTCTGTGTGCACCCACTCTCTCTCTCAAATAAAAACAAAACAAAACAAAACAAAAAACCCACAAACTTAAAAGCGCATAAGAAATATTGTGGCAGGGGTGCCTGGGTGGCTCAGTCGTTAAGCGTCTGCCTTCGGCTCAGGTCATGATCACAGGGTCCTGGGATCGAGCCCCGCATCGGGCTCCCTGCTCCGCAGGAGGCCTGCTTCTCCCTCTCCCACTCCCCCTGCTTGTGTTCCCTCTCTCGCTGTGTCTCTCTCTGTCAAATAAATAAATAAAAAATCTTAAAAAAAAAAAAAAAAGAAATATTGTGGCAGATTAGTGACAAGGGTCATGGAACCAGAACTGCATTGAATAGTCTTAAGTTCACATTTTTTTTAGTGAGCCTTGCCAATTTGCAAATGAAGATATTGCATCTACAAATTTCGGATTTAATTTAATTACTGAAGTTGTATAGGACAAAAACTGCCTGACAACTTCCCTGAAATTGATCTCTTTCATGGTAAAATGTATATTATTTTTTTAAAAGGTAGTCTGTGATATAAATTCTTGTTTACATCAAAACCATCAATGATCATTCATTCGTTTTCCTATCTTTTCTGTGTGCTTTACTAAAAAGTACCAAAGACCTTTACAAGAAGTACCAACAGGTTCATCAAATCTGGAATAAGATAATGGAAAGCATGAATGATCTAAAGATAGAGACAAATGATTCAAAATAAGTGGTCAGTTTTTTTCACCATATAACACTGGGAAAGATTAGAAAACACTTGCCAGGGCATGTACGCATTATCTATTATCTTTATGTTTTGTTTATCAGAAAAGTTGAAAGACCGAAAAAAGTCACGTTTATAAGAAAATTCTAATAGAACTCTATGATAACATGGTTCTGGGAAAATAGGCTCATCAGTAGAAAATATACTCTGGGTCAAAATATTGGTTAATATGAACTAAAATTCAGAAGTTGGAAAGGCAGCAGTTAAAAAATAATAAAATTTCAAGGGACGGCTGGGTGGCTCACTCAGTTAAGCATCGGACTCTTGATCTTGGCTCAGGTCTTGATCTCAGGGCTGTGAGTTCAAGCCCTATGTTGGGCTCCATGCTGGGCATGGAACCTACTTAAAAAATAAAAAGTTTAAAAAAATAAATAAAATTCCTCATGTTATGGAAAAGGGAACTCAACCACTACTGTGACTTGTGATAATATAATTAGAGAATGATCTGTGTTTTTAAAATTGTAAATGAAAACTCCAGGAGAATTAAAGCAGGCTATTTACTCTTCAAATCACCAAAGAACTAAAAATAAACATGAAAAGGGAAGAATATAAGGTGAAAAAATATTAACAAAATAAAAGTGGAAAATCTGAAAACAAAAAGAATGAATACTACACTCTTTAACATGACAGTGAAACACATAAAAATCATTTCTCAACCACAATCTACCAAATTTATCCTAAATATATATTTTTATTATAAGTGTTTTTGGAGTTCATAGAGCAGGATACTTTTCTGGCCCTTATAAATGCTATTATATAGAGGTTTTAAGGAGGTAATTAGGGCGCCTGGGTGGCTCAGTTGTTAAGCGTCTGCCTTCGGCTCAGGTCATGATCCCAGCATCCTGGGATGGAGCCCCACATCGGGCTCTCTGCTCTGCGGGAAGCCTGCTTCTCCCTCTCCCATTCCCCCCGCTTGTGTTCCCTCTCTCGCTGTGTCTCTCTCTGTCAAATAAATAAATAAAATCTTAAAAAAAAAAAAAGGTAATTAGCTCACTATATTAAAAATAAAGAAAAAATGTGAAGATGTAATGGGTTATTACATTCAAATTGAACTCAAATTATTTCATTCAATCAGTTTTTGTATTTTGTAGTTGGATTCATTAATTATTTGTCATAATCAAATGATATTTAATTTTTTAAAAGCTGTCATTATAAAAACATATTGAACAAATGGCCAAGTGTAGACATTTAAACAGCTAATACAAAAAACCTTTTTTTGTCAATGAGTGCAGATTTCCCTTTTCAGCTAAAAATAAAAATGAGATGTGATACAAAGGAAAGACATCAACTTCCAAACTAGGATGAGAGTTCTGGAAAATGAATATACTATCAGTATGTGTAAGGGAAGAGTTTGCTTTCAATTTATAGGAAGCTAAATCTTGGAGATCAGTTGAAATAAGGTTGTTATATGACCACTATTTTCTTAATTATACTTTTTTGAGTACCATGTTCCCTCTTGCTGTAGGATCTTTGCACATGCTGTTCCCTCTGCCTAGGACACTCTTCTCCCCCACCTCTTCAACCCCTGCCCTTTCTTCAGATCTCACCTCAAAAATTAATTCCTCAGGGGTTTTCTTTGAGCTTCTTAGAAGGTCTTTTTCCTCTTTTATGCTTTCATCACATTATTTCATTTATTTAATGAATACTTACCGTATTTCATTGAAACTAAGACACTGGTGATGGTAAGATATACCTTAGTTTCTGTGTTATCTCTTGGAAAGACAATGTGAGACCAATTAAACTATGACACAGTGTTTCATAGGAGTCAGAATTTTTATTTTACCCTTACTGAAAGAGCTTTTTCAGAAATAGTTAGACCTACTTTTACCATATATCCCTCTTGCGCATACATAAAAAAGAACTTTAAAATGAAATAAATAAAGATATTCCTAAAATGTTCACCTTCAGAATTCAACTTTCAGTTCCTTTTCAAGTCAGAAAGATCAATACCCATGTGTTTCCATATGCTGTTGTCTTTTAAGCCATCAGAAGCATTGTTGGTGCATTGCTTCCTAAAAGTTTGCTCTAAGCTTTAAGTCACTGGCTTTTAAAAGTTTTCTCCAATTTTACTTCACTGGAAGACTTGCATAGGTAATTTATTGATTTTTACCAAAAGGTTTCAAATTAAGCTTTTCCTGATATTATCAGGACTCATTCCTTCTTCTAATGGACCTGAAAAACTGTCTAATCAAGCAACCAAAAATAAAGACATCCAAGCACGTGTAGATAATGACAACTGTCAGCCCTCAGTTAGTGAAGATGATATCATTGATGATTAGGATAGCCCGAGTTCCAAAATGTTAAACTACATAATTTACATTGAAGAAATGTGCTACGTATGCTAATGTTCCAAGCCTTGTTTTAAGCACTCTATGAATATTAATTCATCTCATCTTCATGACAATCCTATGTGTGTACAATTAGTAGTCCCTTTTCAGTAAAGAAGAAACAAGCACAGAGGTTGAGTAACTTGATCGACAGTCAGAAAGTGACAGAACTGTGTAAACTTGTGTATCTCCTATAAGTTGAAACAAAGTTGTAACTTACATTCCCTGTTTGAAAAATGAATTCTTTCTACTACTAGATTGTAAACTCTATGAGGGCATATTGTTCTGCCTATTGAAACCCCAGGGGATATCACAGTGTTTGATACAAAACTAAAAGCTCAAGAGAGATACTTGTTGTAGATTGAGGATAGATAACCTTCTGTGTACTTTCTCTAACCTCATCATCTTTCCTTCTCTTCTTGTTAACTTTGACTTTTGTAATCTAGCATTATGTGAAAAGAGAATACATTTCCTCATATGTAATATGATTTGAGGAAAGTCGAGATATTTCACTTGAAATGATCTTCTTAAGTGATTAATAAAAGCCAACTATTAGTGATCTACACCTCTGTGTTTGACATTTTTCTCTTGTAGAGGTCCTCTTTTTAAGATGTAAATATGTGTGATAGGTTGCATGATATTGTGTGAATTTGCTAGGCCTGTCTCTCCTATTGATAAGCAGACAAAGACAGGTTTGATATGAGGACTCAAGATGCCTGCTATGGGAATCAGAGTGAACTCAGGGAATCTGGAAGGATTAAACTCAAATCTAAAATACACACACACACAGACGCACACTCAACAAAACAAAACAAAACAAAACACAACCCCAAAACCCCTCAAATCTCAATAAACCCATATGGTTTTTAACTTCTATTGAAGTATATAATATACACACAGAAAAATGTACCATTCGTAAGTGTATAGCCTGTGGGTTTTTACAAAGTAAACACACATTAACAAAACAGAACATTATCAACATTCTAAAATGCCTAGTCACTACACCTTCGAGAACAAAACTTCCTGATTTCTGTCATCATTGATTACTTTTGCCCATTTTTACACCCTATATACACAGAATCCTAAAGTATGTACTCTTTTGTGTATGGCTTTTTTCATTCAATTTGTGTTTGTGAGATTCACTCATATTTTTATGTATCATCACAGTCCATTCATTCTCATTGCTATATTGTATTCCACTGGATAAACACAGCATGATTTATTTACCCATTTTATTATTTGTAGGTGTTTGCATATTTTCCAGTTTGGGATTATTATAAATAATACTGTTATGAACCTTGTATATGCCTTTGGGAAAAATAGATATTAATCTATTCTGGGTATACACCTCGTAGAATTTTGGGGCCCCATGTGGTATGTGAAAATGTGAGCTTCAGTAGATAAGCCAAATGTTTTTTGAAGAGGTTACACTGGGGCATCTGGGTGGCTCAGTCAGTTGGGCGTCCAACTCAGTTTGGCTCTGGTCATGATCTCTGGCTTGTGAGATTGAGACCCACAGTGGGAGCACCACTGTGGGCTCCCCGCTCCCTGCTCAGCAGGGCTTCTGCTTGATATTCCCTCTCTCCCTCTCCTTCTGCCCCTCTCCCTACTCTTGCTCTCTCTCTCAGATAAATAAACAAAATCTTTAACAAAATTATGAAGAGGTTGCACTACCCACCTTTTCCTCCTCCTCCTTCTTTTTCTTCTTTTTGGTGGTAGGGAGGTCCCATCCTGTTTGTCTTGCCTTATCTAGAAGGGCTTCATGGCACATCGAGTCCTTCATTCAATGTGTACATACTGAGAACATGCCAGGTACAGGGAAATATCAATAGCAAATTTTAGGCTTCTGGGTTGAAAATATGCTTGCATATCCATCTCCCATTCAGTCACCTTAGAATCACTGTAAATTAGGTGGTAGAGGCATTACCGTTCTTCTATACATTTGGATTATGAAGCTCAGGAAGATTAAATGGCTTACTCTTCTCAGCTGGTAAATGCAGTGCTTGAACATGAACCCAAGAGTTCTGACAACACATCCTATGGTTATCCTACTTGGTCATGTCACCTCATCTTAAGGATATGACATATTTTCTTCTATCAATCTACTTGTCATTTCTGAGAGGGTTGAGAGCAGGATACTTAGGAAATTGCTTTAGCAATCAAATGTACTCCGTTGTGACATCAGAGAAGTAACTTCTACTTCTGGCCTTCTACAATGTGACCAATGGAGTGACTGGGTGCAGGCACAGCGTGGGGGTAAGGAGGTCAGTTCTCCTTCAGCATGTCCTGAAGTAACCCAGAGGTGAAAGGAGGCCTCCCTTTTCTAGTGCGGCAGGTGAAAGCATCCCATTTGAGACAGAGAAGACAGGCAGGGAGGCTAAGCCAGCATCATCCAGCCTGCTCAGCTCTGCTGTTTCTGACAACTCCTCACTTCACAGACTCCAATTTTTCCCCCCAACCTAATTTTATAAATCAGTAACTATTTTATCATCTAAAACAGAAGAAGCCTTGACTAACAAAATTTAGTCTTGATGGAAAGATAGTCCACTAAAATGGATTGTGAGAGGGAAAAGATAGAAGATAAATAGGAATAAAACTTACTTTTGCTCATATGTTGATTCAGGATAGAAATATGATATCAAATATCACTGCACAGATGAAAAATCCCCAGTTACAAAGCGTTTTTCCTAAAGACAAAAATCAAGCCAAATTGCACCTTTTATGATATATCCAGACCTTTATGTCCGTGATCCTAGATACATTGAGGGTACTGAATGATGCGCTGTACTTGCACACAAAAGTACTGGAACAATCTTTTGTTTCTTTATTTACCTCTATTATAAAATGTCTTGGCAGATTTAGCCATTAACAGTTTCTGCTTTCTCAAGGAAAAGATAATTTACCCGCTTAAAGATATTAGGCTCCTGTGTATTGTTTCTCTCCATTTGGTATCCCTGATTCCCCCTCTGAACACTCGAGCGCTTGCAATCAGGGCACAATGACGCTCGCTAATAGCAACTGAACCACTGCATCCATCACAGTGCTGTGAAGCTCCCACATTCACGAGCACGGAGCCCCAGCTATGTGGAACAGCATCCCAGAGCAGAGGCCAGAGCCTCTCCACAGCGGCATCTGCTTCCCTTCCCCGCCCGCGCCCCCCCTCCCCCCCGCCGCTCCGGGAGCATCTGCTATGAAGTGTAACTCCAGCTGAGCACATGGAGACCCAAACTTGAGCATTTTTCTCCTGATATTGTCAGATCCTAAAATTCTCCTTGAACCCAAATGCTCAAACTCCAACAGCCATTGGAACAATACTGGTGTTCAGAAGAAGTAGGGCTCTTGTTGTGATTAAGGGTATTTTTCCACTGACAGAAATAGTTACAAGAGGTTAGTGTGACTTTTCTGGGCAGAAAAATCTATTTTGATTTTTCTCATAGGTGGTATCTTTTTTTTTTTTAAATAAATAAAGATCATAGGAATGCAGAGATTGTCCATGTTGGAAGAGTTTTGACACTTTGTCAGTTGTTTTATTTTACAGTGCCCTGTCTTCATCCTCGAGGTAAAGTACATCATGTTTTATTTTTATTGCATATGAATTAAAAATATTTGGCCATTGAGGATCAAGAGATGGCATGATCCTCTTGAAATAATGAAGAATTTGTGAAGTAAATCACAAATCAGAATTTTTTAACCAAATTAAATCACAAGATAGGATGGAATTTCCTCTTAGAAACAACAGAATCATCAGATTTCTCCTGGCTATTTTGAATCTTTGGGGGAAGATCATATTCAGCATTCATGAGACTGTATTGTGGCCGGGTTCCTGCTCCATGATAATCTCTTAGTCCTTTTAAAATTGCAACAATATAAATAGGAGATGGGGGGAGGGGGGAAGGATATATCTTTTTGTTTTTTAAAAAGAAATCCATCCTTGTTCTCTCCAGTCAGTATTTCTAATGTTCCATTAGCCTAACAACATTCACATCTGCTTCTAGTGTCCCATTTTTCTCAAGCAAGTTCAACCAAGTTCATCATCTAGTCTAGAAACCCTCTGAAAACAGTGATCATCCCATGTCCCACCAGCAGCAACCAATGCTGCAGCGAAGCTTGCAGTAAATATCTATTGGATAAATGAATGATTAAAAGCATGATTTATAGGATTTTCCACATGCTTAGACTAGACATTTACCTTAGGAGTGCCTATTATTTTAGTGCTAAAATGTAGTTGATATAGAATTTCAGTCATTTTTAAAAATGTGAGTTTCCACTTGTTCTCTGGCTATGGCCAGTACCCTGTAAAGATTGACAGCTGTGTACACCGAGGTGAGAATAATCACTGATGTACCTCTGGTCTTCTGCTCACCTCCTCTTTCACTACCCAGACAGGTGAGCTGTGAACTGGGCTCTGTTCCTCACCATGCCAGGCTGAACTAGTGCCGGGCTGCTGTTGGCCGGGTTTTGTTCCACAAGAGGTATTAGTCCAGGGATGAAACAGAAGTAAAATATTGCAGACACTTCCTCTGCTTTCTCTTGAAGCCCTTTCAAATTCCGTCTACTCCAGGCTCTTTGTGATACCTGTCACCATGACCAGACCTACTGGAACTAACTCCTTCAGCCTAAAACACAAGTGTTCACGAGTTCCTGTCCTCTGGGTTGCATACCCAATATCACTGAGATTTTTCTTAGGCATTACCGACCTGCTTTATATGCATTTGTTTACCTCCCTCCCTTTTAATAGTAGAAATTACATATAAAGCTCAGTGTTTATATGAACTTCATCATTACCTCTCAGTGGGTTTGGAGGATCAGATAACTAACATATAAAGGGACCAGGAATGTCTTTGGGGACAAGACATAATATTAATTACTGGCATGTACTTCTGGTCTCCTTTGTAATACCATCTCTGCTGCCTCACAAGCACCTCCCCAAGAGCCTGGAGGAGCTCTCATTCTGCAAGCAGGAATTCAGCTGAAATTACCATCTATAGTCAGAAAAGCCTTTCAGCAACAGAGGGAATCTTTGTATGTGCAGAGTCTCCTGCATGTGGCTCGTTGGCATGGCCAGCCAGCTGTGGGTTACCTGTGGGCACCAGCCAGGTAAAGTCACAGACCAATGAGGAGACCTGAGTTCCCATACCACCTCCGCAGATGGGTGCAGCAGGGATCTCTCAGATCACAGGGGGTTTGAAGTGCATGGGGTAAGGCAGTGTCAATGAAGATAACGATCCCTCATAGATTACCCAGCCAGGCAGCTCAAGTCTTTTTACAAGGCACTGGTGAAATCACACACACACACACACACACACACACACACACACACCATGCTGGCAAAACAGAGAAGTGACTATGCAAAGCTACAAAACACAACTGTTTTTTCTCAGAAATAGGAAAGCAAAGGTTTAAATCACTGAAGGCAAGCTTGCTACTTCCTCTTTTTTGTTTGTTTGTTTTCTGTTCAAATTTGGCCCAAATATCCAGGCAGAGGGAAGTGAGATGGAGAGCGAGAGTCAGGCTTTCTCTCGTTAGCTGTTTCTAAATCCTCTCAGCCCTACAGGAGCCCTGATCTGTGTATTCTGAAAATGGCAAGAGATACGTATTGTATATTCAAATAATATAGCAGTAAAACCAAGATTCAAGGGTTGTTAATCTCAAACATATTATGGGATTGCAGAGCAACTAAGGTACTGAGTGTCTCCATTTTAATTACCAGGATTGGCAGAAGAATCCAATTATGTTGCTGTGTCCCCAACATAACCCTTTCTGTCTTTGTTTGCTGCTCAGCTATTCTGAGCATGTTTTGATCACCTTTATTTGTTTGTTGTGTTTTGTTTTCTAGTATGCAAGCCTCCTGCTCTAATTTGAGAGATATTTTTGGAGGTTTTATTCTCATCGAAAGAGCTGCTCATCTTCCTCTTGCAAGCATGAAATGTTTCACATTAAGAATATTTTTTTTCTTTTATCATTCCCTAGTGGGATTGAGGCAATGAGGATGACTGGCTTCCCATATGTGCCAGACCATTGTTTGAATCTGATGGTTACAGGCACAAATTAGTCTAACTCTGAGCTTCTGACATCACTGGAAATTTCAGGCTCGGAGTAAATTTTTATTCCATGTGAATCCTTAGTGCCATGCAAAGAAAGGATCCTTAGGACTTTCTGCTTCTAAACATATTTTCACACCCTAGGATCTGTACAATCCCAGGACTGAATAGAAATAAAACAAAATGTTTAATTCAAATGATCACTCTCATTGATAGTTAGGCCAGAACATTATCTGCATGGATAATGGACAGCACTTTTACGATAAACATTAAATTAGTCACCAAGTTCTTTCCATCCTACCCACTGTTATCACTGGAATCTAACCTTTTATTTCCATTCCTGTTGCCACTATCTGCTTTAGCTCTCATTACACTTCCACAAATATTTCAATAATTTTCTAATTAATCTCTCTGCTTCCAATCTGTCCTTGCTCTCTCCCTCACTCCCATTTATTCCTCCAAAGCACAGGTATGACCAGCTCATTTTCCTGCTCAAAAATTTTACAAGGTACCCTGCTGTCTATAAAATATCACTCACTCCCCTCATCTGACATTCAAAATCTTCTCTGACATGGCACTGATCTAACCTTTCTATCTGCACTCTATTTCCTCATATCAACACTTCCACCAAACTCCATTATCAACTCTACCTCAACAGGCAACATATTTGCCTAACACTGGCTTATTGTTTTTCTCGTGCTCTATTATTAGCCAAAAATTAGGTTTTACCTCCATTTTCTTATATTCAAATCTCATTCTTCAGGATTAAGCATAATTATTACTGTTGTCCCACTCAAGTTCAAAGAAGTTTTACCATAATACTTTTTGTAACCTATTTTGAGCTTGTTTTATCTTCATTATGTTCATAGTGATCTTCGCCAACATATTGTGAACTCCTTGATCATAAAGGTTATGTTTTATACATTGTCGTATAGCCCCCATTGCCTTGGTACTCTGGCATTCCTGTAGGTACTCATTCATTCATCCAACAAATATTCATTGAACTCCTATTTAGCGTCCAGTGCTGTGCTACATGCTAGGGATGTAACAGTGAACATAACACACAAAACTTCCTGTGCTTATGGAATATATATTCCATTAGAGGAGAAGAGATAATAAATAAAGGAAGTTGGTAAATATGTAGAACTGGGAAAGAAAATAAAACTGTGAAAAGGATGGAAGAAATGTCATTGTACATAGGGTGACATAGGGGAAGGTGATGTTTGAAAAAGTAAGAAAGCTGAAGACAGTATGAGAAAAGGTCATGGGACATCTGGGGGGAAGAGCTTTGCAGGCTGATGCAGTAGCAAGTGCAAAGGCCCTGTGGAGGAGTTGCTGAAAGTGAAAAAGGGGAAGAGTAGTGGCAGATGAAGTGGAATTATAGGGTGGATGGAATGGACAGAGGTGAGCAGTCATACAATAACTTAAAGTTAATTGAAAGGACCCTGGCTTTAATCTGAATATTATGGCAGATTATTGTCAGATTTAGGCCGGAAAGGAAAATGGTGTGAATTATAATCTAAAGTATCACATCAGTTTCTGAAATTGTAATGGATTGAAGGGAGCCAAGGGTGGAAGCAGAGGGAACAGTTACAATATTATGAACACTTGAGCTTGAGTAAGTGGGTGTGGTACATTCTGGATATAACTGTATAGGATCTCTATTAACTCCTCTTTCTAACCAATAGCATAAATGCCAAAAAAAAAAAAAAAAAAAGCTAGATATACACTCTGTGCACTCTGTGGTCTTGGAAAAGAATGAGAGACTCTGCCCCTCATCTTTGTCTATTGTGATGGTGCTCTGAATGACAAAAGTAACTGAACATTATAAAATGTGACCTAATCAAAAGGAGATGAAGAAGGAGGAGGAGGGCAGAGGGAAGGAGGAAAACCAAAAGATTCCCTCCAACTCTTGTTGTGCTGACCCACGACTGCCACTTGCCCAGATGGACATAGTTGACAACAGAAAATATGTCATAGTAAGTTGTTACAGCCTCTTTGATGAATTGTTTTCCAGATAACCTTTTTTTCCCCATGCATATGCTTCCTAAAATAAAAAAAAGTAAATTATTTTATTTTATTTTTTTATTTTTTTAAAGATTTTATTTATTTATCTGAGAGAGAGAATGAGATAGAGAGAGAGAGCATGAGAGGGGGGAGGGTCAGAGGGAGAAGCAGACTCCCCGCTGAGCAGGGAGCCTGATGCGGGACTCGATCCCGGGACTCCAGGATCATGACCTGAGCCACCCAGGCGCCCAAAAGTAAATTATTTTAATTCTATTCTTTTTTTTTTCCATTTAAGACAGAGAATACTTTATTCAAACTCATCAGAGAAATGGTCAGCTTGAGTCTATAACAAAGCATCATGGTTTTTTTTTTTTTTCAGGTTTTTTTGTCTGTCTTTTTTCTTTTTTTTCTTTTTATTTAAATTCAGTTTAGTTAAGATATACTGTATTATTAGTTTCAGAGGTAGAGTTCAGTGACTCATCAGTTGCATACAACACTCAGAGTTCATTACATCAAGTGCCCTCCTTAATAAAAATCACCCAATCACCCAATTATCCCATCCCCCCCACCCACCTCCCCTTCAGCTGGGGAATGGGATAATTGGGTGATGTAACAAAGCATCATGTTTTAAAGCATAGGTCAGTAATTGTATATGACAGTATACAGCTACATACAAATTAGCTGACCAGAGCACAACTTTTCGATATTTACAGCAGGATAAGCTTCCCTGTAAAAGCAGCACCTTTGTGACATTTTTTTTTTTGGATGAGTTTTGATATTTTTGTTTTTATTTATTTTTTTATTATGTTCAATTAGCCAACATGTAGTACATCATTAGTTTTTGATGTAGTGTTCAACAATTCATTAGTTGCAATAAAGAAGATGTGGTTCATATATACAATGGAATGTTACTCAGCCATCAGAAAGGATGAATGCCTACAATTTGCACTGATGTGGATGGAACTGGAGAGGATTATACTAAGTGAAATAAGTCAAGCAGAGAAAGACAATTATCATATGGTTTCACTCATATGTGGAATATAAGGAATAGCACAGAGGACCACAGGAGAATGGAGGGAAAACTGAAGGGGGAGAAATCAGAGAGGGAGACAAACTTTTGTGACATTTTTAACTTTAGTGTTCCTTTCCTTCTTCACCCTCTCCTTCAACAGAAACCACACCAATCTCCTCATAATCCTTCCCAAGGGCAGCCATGTCCTCATAGGCCTTAGAATACTCTCCTTCCTCCATGCCCTCACCCACATACCAGTGAAGAAAGACATACTTGGCATACACCAGGTCAAATTTGTGGTCCAGGTGAGCCCGGGCCTCAGCAATGGCTGTGGTGCTGCTCAGCATGCACACAGCTCGCTGTACTTTGGCCAAGTCTCCGGGTACCATGCTGGAAGTCTGGCAATCAGTGCCAACTTTGAAGCCAGTGGGGCACCAGTCCACCAACTGGATGGCACACTTGGTCCTGATGGTGGCAATGGCAGCATTGACATCTTTGGGAACCATATCACGATGGTACCACAGGCAGCAAGCCATGTATTTACCATGGTGAAGGTCACATTTCACCATTGGTTGTCTGGCTCAAAGCACACATTGCTGATCTCTGCTACAGAAAGCTTCTCTGGTTCTCAGCAGAGATGACAGGAGCATATATGACTAGAGGAAAGTGGATATGGGGATAGAGCACCCGGTGGTCTGGAATTCTGTCAGATCAACGTTCAGGGCTCCATCAATTCTTAGGGAAACAGTGATAGAGGACACAATTTGACCTAACAACCTATTCAGGTTAATGTAGGTTAGGCATTCAATATTAAGGTTTCTACAACAGATGTCATAGATGGCCTCATTGTCTACCATGAAGGCACAGTTTGAGTGCTCCAGGGTGGTGTGGAAACCTGGGGGGGGGGGGGGGCCGCTGGATAAATAGAGAGCTTCACCTTGGACTTCTTGCCATAATTGACAGAGAGAGGTGATGAGAAGGTCAGTGATCTCCTTCCAATGGTGTAGTGTCCCTGGGCATAGTTATTAGTAGAATCTTCCTTGCCTATGATGAGCTGCTCAGGGTGGAAAAGGCAGCAGTAGGTGCCATTGTGAACTTCATCAATGACTATGGGCTCCAGGTCTACAAATACTGCCCTGGGCACATGCTTGCCAGCACCCATCTCACTGAAGAAGGTGTTGAAGGAGTCATCTCCCTGCAGTGATCTTGTCACTTGGCATCTGACCATCGGGCTGGATGCCATGTTCCAGGCAACAGAGCTCTCAGCAGGCATTGCCAATCTGGACACCAGCGTGGCCAACATGGATGGACATGCATTCATGCATGGTTGCTGCTTTGTGGCTGCCGAGCAGATGGTGGAGAAGAAGAGGAGAGGTTGTTGCCTCTTACAGTGTGATTCTCAAGTGGTTGATATAAGAGAACCTCTTAATTCTATTCTTAAAATTCGGCTATTTTGTTTAGTCTGTGGATATAGAAATTCTCTTTCCTTGGCTGCTCTATCAATTATTTCATATGTGAATCAATGAAAATATAAGATTTAATAAGCACCTTCAAGGCATAGTTCTATGCATGTAAGGCAAAATCTCATAGATTACAATGCAGTTGGGAAGATAAATTACTACATGTGTTCTGAATAGGGTAGTAGCTCAATACTAGTGACTGAAGGAAAAAAAAACACAAAAAATAAGTGATATATAGCCAACTGTGTCTCATAAGCAGAAAAAAATAAAAACATACTAGAAGTTCTGCACAAGGACCATCCATCCATTCTGTGTTGATGTATTAGAGAGATTTTAATGAAGAATTAATAGAGATAAGGCAGAATGAAAAAGAGGAGAATTCCCGGTATAGGGAGTATATAAATAAGTTCTTGGGAGAGTGTTTGGGCAGTAGATTATATAAAATGGATCAAATAAGTTGGAATAGAATAGAAATAAGACTGTCCAGAAGGCTTAAGCTCTAATAACAGAGACTTAAATATCCAAGTGAATAAAAATGGACTCTGGCCAATGCAAGATGAAGAGCTGCTAAAAGATTTTTAGGAAGTATAAAGGGGAAAGAAAAATTTGAAATTATAAAAACTTCATTTAATAAAGATCAACCAGGAAGCCAGGTGCAAAAAAGAGAAAGAGTTCTGAGCTCCCATATAACCTAAACATTGATAATTTTGAGACATCTTTAAAAGCCCATCTCTCATCTTAAATAATATGTTTGCACTTCTTTGCAAACTTTTATACTGGTATTCCATAAACCATAAAGGAACAGAAGAATTCTGGCTCAATCACTTTTCTATTTCTAGATCACAAAGCCAGTATTTAATTTGGACTAAATAGTGGCTTGGTCATTTCACAGCCAGTAAGGAAAAGCACAACAACATTTAGAATCAGACTTTTCCCGTTATAATCTTGGCTAAAGCCACATTGCTTATGCTATTGGTTGCTAATCCAAATGACACAATCCAAAGATAAGTACTACACACATCATAATGGGATTGATGAAAAGAAAGCCAAACTAACCCAGCGACTATTACTCACTTGAAAACTATATAGATTAAGGCTAAGGGTGTATCAATGAGAACCAGATTTCTTTAGGTGAAGGAATTTGTGAGAATAAAGATAACTGTCAGGATTTCCCTCTCCTCCTTGTAGATACCCTTAAAGTACATTAGAAAGCTCTAAAAATCCTTGAAGAGATTGGGAGAAATTGGGGTCAAGGAGGAGAAATTAACTTCTTTTACTCCCTGATTGCATGTTCCTGAGCTTAGAAACCCGGGGTGTTGCTGCCAGGGTGGAGACTATTGACATTTTAGGAGAGCTTGACCTGTTGCCCCCTAGAGTTTTGGCAGCCAAGAAACTGCAACTTGACTCTCATATTGAAAGTTTTGAAGCTGGGAGGATGCCTAGAGTACCCACCCCTACACGAATGAGGTAAAGAGAAGAGAAGTCATAGTAGAAGCAAGCTGAAATTCTACAATTTGACAAACAAGGGGGTTTACATTCCTTTGAGTCAAGTGGATATTGTGGAAAATAGCTAGGTTGAAGTACTATTGAAAGTATTGCCCCTCCCTCACCAATTAAAAAAAAAAAGGATACTTGTCATAGTGAGGACCTAGTATGTAAACTGCCAGAGGCACTAGCTGAGAGTGAACTCAAAAGGTCAGCTCAGGATTGCCACATTTTTGCCAGAGAATATATAATAGTGGAGGTCACCATGGGGTGGGTAGAGAGGAGTGGTTCATAAAGAATCCAATAATATGCTTCATAAAAGTACAAGTGTTTGGATGTCTGCCATGACAGAGGGCAAAAACCAGCCAGTGTGAGCCAAGAAGGAATAGCCAATAATTCCACCTACTCAAAAGACCTTTTATCACCTCGAGGCCTTCTTCATTATGCTTTTGTTCTTGAAAGAATGAAGAGGATGAGGAGAAAGAGAGGAAGTGCAAAGTGAAGGCAGGGGTGGATTTACCTTAAAGCTAATGAAACTCAAACTTCAGAGCCCCTCATTTGCACAGATCTCCTTGGGATGCCAGGGACCATATTTTGTATTATTAATTTGTCGTATTTTTTGTAAAGGGGGTGCCCCTCCCCAAATTGTAAGTGCTTTAGTTTCCACAAAACCTAGATAAAATTAAGAGATAATGCATGTCCCTTTCCTTGATGCTACTTGCCTAGCCATATGTTAAACTAGATTGGGGGTAGTAGTTAAATGGAAGGAGAAATTGATGTTTTGATATGAGTTGGGCTGAAGTTTTTAATATCTGAAATTAAAATACCTCTAATATCTGAAAGTAACTGTAAACTCATGGGATAGGCTTGAGTTGCCATCAAAAGGCAAGGGAAGGGAGATCAGAAAGAAGGTTGAAAGGTTGTGGAGTAGGGGGAAAGATAAGCTGCTTCCTGGTGTACTTTAGCAAGTTTAACCCACTGAATATTTATATTTTGTTAAGAAAAGGAAATACGGACAGTTTTATGGTGAGATTTAAATGTAATTGGGAAAGAAGGGAACTGAACTCCTTCCTTCCCATTTGCATGTTTCATATTGGGACCAAATTTTTATCCTTAGAGCCCAGATTCTAGAGTGATTCAAGGGAAGATGGCTCACGTGCTATGTGTGTGTGCACACACACACACATACACACATGCACACACACAAATATATATACATATATATTTAGAAAGAGAGAGAGAGTGCGCATGTGGGCAGTAGGTGGGAGGGGAGGGACAGAGGGAGAGGGAGAGAGAAAATCTTAAGCAGGTTCCACATTCAGTGAGGAGCCTGATGTGGGACTAGATCTCACAACCCTGAGGACATAACCTGAGCCAAAATCAAGGGGCAGATGCTTAACTGTCTGAGCTACCCAGGCTCCCACACACACAAATATTTCTAACCAACATCTGTCTGGTAAATCTGTAGCAAATTTATGGGAAAATTACTCTAAAATTCCCAGCCTCATGCTGGTATCATGCCCAAGGAAATCATTAAAAAGGTGAGAATTTTATATTTTTGCCTCATGTTTACACTAATATAAATGAAATATTTGTACCTAGATGAATGACATATTTTGTTACCTCAGGAAAAAAAATGCTCATTTTGCCTAAGAAACTTTTCTACTTCTATGTACAAATAGATATTGTTGACATGTTTATCATCTGACAATAAACAGCTTCCTTTAGTTTACAATAAATGGAAAGAGAAGAAATGTTCTCTAAGGAAAGGAAAACAAAGCAACAGATTGTTATACTAGTATGTAATATGTAAAGTGCAAAAAAAACTCTGAGCTAAAATTAAATCAGATAGTGAAACTTTGGATTTTGAGTATGTATATTATTTCATATAGCTATAATATTGTTGTGTTCTTATTTATCAGAATATCCATGCACATATTATAATTTGCCCCCCTCTGGTTATAATCAGCTCATCCTTTATGTGAGATATGTCATTTTTTCTTCTTAGAACATTGTGCCCTCAAGTCACATTTGTTATACTTCTGGTCCCACCATAAACCCTTTGGAATACAGAGTGCTATTGATTTGAGTTTCCATTTGGATTTCTTCCAGAGCTATTGCTTTGACAGCAGCATATGAAATAACAAAATTGGCACAGGCTGGTTTAACTCCATGGCTAACTCTGTTGTTTTCTGTTGATGCTAAGTGTGTGGCATGGTTGAAAATGTAATCTACAATATCGTTCTTTTATGCAAGCAGATTACATTATATATAATTTAGCATTTATCTTTAGTTATATTCTGAGGCTTCATACATTTCAGTAAACATCTCTTTTATAGCTTTTGATAGATAATTGATAACAATAAGAGTATTGAAAATAGAGAAGCAGAAATGATAGCACTCTCATTCACTAGCTACACATAATAGCCAACCTTGGTTTTTCTTTTTTATAGTGCAAGTAGTTTTCTGGCAAAGGCAGTAACATGATTTGGGAAATTGAGATTCTCTTTGTATTGCTATGATACCAAATAAGGGTAAGCATCTTGGAATTAATATAACTTAAAGGAAGACAGAGGATGTTAGGTAACATCAGAGTACTTCTGAGATGAATGTATCAGAATACTGTTGGGGAACTCCTTGTCTTGCTTTAACTTACTAAAGCATCATTCTGGAAGCACACTTCTAAAAAATGTCAGTATTTGGTAAAAACACATAGTGATGAAGTATGATGTTTATTCCCATAACCTGGATGTCAGCCCAGGTGCCCCGTACGTCTAGATTTAAGTAAAATTGCCTCAATTCCTTTTTTACATAACATGCCATTGAATCCTGAACTCCTGAGTATCTTATAACTACACCTAATTCCCCATTTCTTGATTATGTTACTTGTAAAATGTATCATTTCACTTGTAACAATAAAGGAAAAACAACAGATGGATATCATGATGAGAATCTGATGACTGGTAGACTATCAAAAGGCAATTCTTTCAATTTCAACTTTGTGAAGAGACAAATATTTTATTAGTTTACATTTTTAAAATATGTGAACCCTTATTAATACCTACTAAGGGTCAATTTGAAATGCTAATAATTTATTAATGTTTAAAAAATTAAAAATCTTCTAAAATTGAATATAAATAATTAAGCCTCCGGTTATTTGAGGAAAAAAAGAGAACACAGTGTTTTAATAAACTGGCCCCTCCCTTTTTTGTCAATAAGCTGATATTCAAGTAGTAAATAACAACTAATCCATAAGCTTAAATTCTGATCCTAAATCCTCTGAGATGCTGTCCAAACACTGTTTCCCCATATTGTGACCAACTGGATTCCACGAGGCTGAGTCTGCTTTTACTGTACCTGTACCCTCATCTATTTTATTTATACTTTTCCCCTTTCAACAGTATTAATACTGAGAATGACAACCTTTGTTCTAAGTACTTAGTAAAACTTAAAAGATGAGCAAAAGACTTGAACAGGCACTTATAAAGGAAGATACATAATTTCCAATAAGTGCATGAAAAGGTACACAACATCATTAATTATCAGGAAAATGTTAAAACTATAATGAGATACCCACTGGAATAGCTAAGATTGAAAAGTGTTAGCAAGAAAATGGAAAAACTAAAACTCTTGTACATTGCTGTTGAAATAGAAAACTTTACAACCACTTTGGAAATTGCTCAGGTATTTTCTCAGAAAATTAAACGTATATCTATCCTCCCATCTTAAAGTTCCATTTGGAATTCTCAGGCCAGATAACTAAACAAGCCTCTAAACTAAACAATGAGAATGAACTACTATTACATGCAACAATATGGATAAATCTTACAAAGGTTCTGTTGAGCCAAAGAAGCCAAATACAAAAAAATAAATAAATAAACCAAGAAAAAACCCTAGTTATGATTCTATTTTTATAAAATTCTAAATAAAAACTAATTGATGGTGGATAGAAATCAAAAATAATTTTCTAATCTTTGAAACCAAACCAATGACTGGGAAGAAGTAGAAGGAGGCTTCCAAATTATAGATTATATTTACATTTATTGATTTGGGAGGAAGTCACAGGGGTATGTTTACTTGGTAAAATTTTATCAAGCAGAGTTTTGTAAGTTGGGTCTTTTTTTGTGTACATACAGAAAAAGTCAATTTTTTAAAATGCTTTTCAGTACTATAACCAACAGATGCCCCAAAATATGATAGGAAAGCTTATATGCTTTTCTTACACAAGAGTGGCCTAGATCCTCGTTCAAAACCTTCTCACCTTTACTTTACATACAGTGCATACTAAATTGCCTTTTTTTGATTTCAAAACAATAGGGGAGTATTGGTTACTTAAAGAAGGTTTACTGTCAACAGAAAGATAAGTCAACCTAAGAAAACCAAACACATTAGCACTCAAAATGTACAGAAATCTGGAGACATAAAGTTCTTAGATTCTCAATGCTCCTAAAATAGCTTACAATATTGCAAGATAATAGTGTAACAAATATTCAGCATGATAATTTTCAATCAACAATAAAAGCTTAAATTATTCATTCAATAAATTAATTTAACTACATTTTATATTAACTCTTACCTGGCATGGGAAGCATATATGAAATATCTGGCATGGGAAGTTACAGTGACTACAATGGGCAAGTTCTTTGCTTTCATGGAGCTTGTGCTTTAGTCAGGGAAACAAAATAAAAACAGGCAAACAAATGCATAAGGTCATTTCAGATAATGCTAAGTATTAGGCAAAAATAGAATGATGAGATCAGAGAAATGACATTTGGTCCGATACATGAATGAAAGGTAATGGTTTGTGTAAAAGCAGCGAAATAAGTTAGATGTGTTCAAGGACAGAGAGCATACAAGTATGGATGAAATATGGTAACTTTGGGTGGCAGGGGTGGGGAGCTGGGGGTGCTGAAGATAGGGAAAGAACTGAAGTCAAAGGAGGAGGCAAGATACAGATCAGGTAAGGTTTAAAGGCACGTTTTATTTTATGTATGAATTTAAATTACCAGGGGGTCTTGAGCAGGAATGATGTAAAATAGTCTGATTTGTATGTATATTTTAAAATTAATTTATGTAGAGAATGGGCTGTTGTTGGGGGTAAGTGGGAGCATGGTACCAATGATGTCTTCTGAACTATTTTGATTTGTGACAAAGAGAAATAGGAAATAGTGTTTATAAATATAACTGGTAAAGATGATAAGTTGTATGGCTAATTGTAGGTATCTTTAGCTATGCTGATAAGTCACAGATCTGGTATGATATATTTCCCAAGTTTCATAAAGAACATGTAAGCATAATTTTAAGACAAATGAACCCAAGACAAGTAAAGACATATTTATATTAATAACTGTGATTAAAAAATAATGGAAGAGTTGCAATGAGAAAGCAGAATTTGAAAATTTAGCTACAAACTCAGAGCATCTTTCAATAACTTTAAGTACAAACTGAGCATTTACTAAATTTTATGAGGTTTGCTGCTCGACAGCTAAGAAAGTCACTAACTTTCTAGGTATTAAGTATTTGGTTTCTAATCATAGAGCTGTTATTAAGTGTGAGATTTGAAGGATTAAATGATCATTCAGGATATTTTTAACTCAAATACTCTATGATCATCATCATGAATTTAAATGATTCTTTCAGATAGAACTAAAGAGCATAATTAACTATATTATCCTGTGTTGTGTAGAAGAATTGTTACCCCTTACTAATACTTAATAGAAACTATCTCTTAAAGGTTAATATGGTATTAACTTTTAAAAATCTTTTGGGACTTCACTTTTGGAAAGTGAAGTCATTTCTCCCACTAAGTATAACTAATATCCTTGGAATTATATGTAACATAGCCATAAGAAGACTCTGAAAGGTTAGAAAAGAAGGCAGACCAACTATGACTTGGGGACCCAAGGAAAGATAGCATGGTGATTTCCTGGAATTTTCTTTTTTGCCTCATATATCCTAGCTGAAGCTGGCAGTCCAGAAATGCCAAGGGTTGTAGACATTAAAAAGTCCTTACAAAAATCTGCCCTCTTTAGCCAAAGAATCAGGAAAGGGAGCAGCCTAGCAAGAAAGAAGTTTCAGACAATAATCAATATATAATTTGTAAAAATTCATCCTGCCCTTTTAACTAACGAAGGGCTAATATACAGAAATGTGTGTGTGTGTGTTCATAGACTTATATATTCAGAGCCCCCAAAATCAGCAATAATGAAATTTCCATACAACCATAGATAATCAAATAATAGTTAACCTTCCATTTTGAATTTCTAAGATGGCCATGCCATTCAGGAAATCAGCTAATCTAGGCCTTTCATTCTTTTAAATGCTCCTGTTCCCAATTCAAATTAAATTCTGGTAATAGTTTGATTATGAATCAAGTACTTATTTTCCTCTGGCAAGGAATTTTAAAAACATAATAACAGTAGTGTAATCATCTCAAACTTTTTTCAAATAATAAACCTGGAGTACAGCTATTTATAAGAAAAGCTGAATATTAGAGATCTTTAGAATAAAAATAAAAGGAATATGTTAAAAATACTTCAATTGTGAAGTTTCAAAGTGTCCTTGGGCTTTTTAAAAAGATCTCTATTAAAAATTACCATAACTTATTGTGACAATGATCGAAAGCCTTTCATGGAAAGATCCCACCTTTCCAAAGGTGGGCTTCCTTGTGTTGTCTTATTTTATTATGGAAGTAGATTATCGGTCATATCACCAACATTTAGTATTTTGCAATCATTTTAATTAATTTACTAAAATCATGTTCTAGAACAGTTTTCAATTCTTTGCAAACAATTCTTCAATTTCATTTGCTCTCTACTCTTACATAGGAAGGAGGAAATTTAAAAAAAAGGTCTAAAATTCAAAGAATTACTGGAAAAATTATTTTTAAAATCAGAAAGCTCTCCTACCCTTGGTTTTCTCTTCTTTGCTGGTCTTCACAAACCCTTTTTAAAGCCTCTTCTACTGGTCTTCTAGAGCTATACTTAACTTCTAAAGAATTTATGTTTCTGTCTCTGGGTTACGTTGTTTGCTTGCTTACTATTGTCTCTAATAGTTTTTAATGCCTGAGAGAAAGAGAGAGAGAGAATGAGAAATAGAAAAATCTTACCCAGAATAATAGCATTATAAATCTTTAAGTTCAAGAGACCATCTTGCTTAGCCTCTGTCTTCACTAAGTTAGAAGACAATGTTGTCCATTTTATGATTAGGTGATAGAGACTAAGAGATGTTAAAGTGATATTCAAGAACATTGCATGATACATATTAAACACTTAAGTATTAGTTGAATGGATGTTTGAGTGACTATTACTAATAAGTAATAGTGGATAATATCATCTAGGCTTCTATCAACTCTTATATCACCACTAACTGTATTGTCGATTGCATTAAATTTAAAGAACTCAGGGTGCCTGTGTTGGTTGAACGTGAACTCTTTGTTTCAGCTCAGGTCTAATCTCAGGGTCATGAGATGGAGCCCCCTGTTGGTCTCCATGCCCAGTGCAAAGTCTGCTTGAATTTCTCTCTCCCTCTGCCCCTACCAGACCCCACCCTCTCTAAAATAAATAAATAAATAAATAAATAAATAAATAAATAAATAAACAAACATATGATGAAAACCTTTAAAGAACTCATAAAGCTATTAAACTCTAAGTTCGAGGATTGGAATTTATTAAAATTCTAATTTTCCTTTTCTTGTTTCCACCCCCAATCTATTGGCTTTTTAACGTGAGAGCAAGGAGAAAAATCATAACCTGTGGGAACCAGGAAACCATTCACTTAAGCTACCCTATTTAGTCACTTAATTATATGATATTTAATCCAGACCTTTCCTTCAAATGTCATACTTGCATTCTTCTGGAAATTATATGTTTTTCAAGCAAATATGGGATGTTTTATATTTCTACACCTTGCTATATCCATTTACATGAGCTTCTTCACTTAAAATCATATTAGCCTTATAAAACTTTATTTTTGTTGGTTAACATATACATTTTATCCTTAGGAACAGGTGTAAACTCTGACATCTGGGACATCCATCAGAAAAGAATGTCCCTGAGGCACTTACACAAGAGGATATCAATACACATTCACACAATGACATTTCAGACAGATAAGTGCCCTTATATCAGTGCACCAAATAAGAAAAATAGAAAGCATGAGCAAAGAGCACATGACATAAAATGAAATACATATGTAGAGACTGACCATCATTTGCAGGGGTTAGAGCCCTATTCCATAGTGAAACTGAAGTCCATTTTACAATGGAAGTTTTAACATTTAACAGCTAAGCACATAAAAAGGAATTCATAACAGAAAAACCTACATCAATTGAAGTGACCTTTCTCAGAGATATCTTTTACGGATTTTCCTTCTGGCTGTCTCTTTTCTTCTTTACTCTAGATGTTTTTCAATAGAGACCTTTTTCTTTCTTTCCTTATAGATAACCCATATTTTAACGCTTTTAGTCTTATGAATCAGGTTCCATTGTGGAAAACTTTAAGATGGTATTTCTATCCCAGTGTTTGACAACTTGGGGAATTCCAGAATCCTCTGTATTGTATCAAATTCCTTCTGTCAGGAAGTTTGTTCAAATTATGATAGTAGAGGGAAAAAAAACAACATGGAAACCTATCACAGTTGATATATATTAAACTCTTCAAAAATATTTTTGTCAGGCGCCTGGGTGGCTCAGTCATTAATCATCTGCCTTCAGCTCAAGTCATGATCCCAGGATCTTGGGATCGAGTCCCACATCAGGCTCCCTGCTCCGCTGGAAGTCTGCTTCTCCCTCTCCCACTCTCCCTGCTTGTGTTCCCTCTCTCGCTGTCTCTCTCTATGTTAAAAAATAAAGAAATCTTAAATATATATATATTTTTGTCATTTTTTCCTTTATTTTGTCCCAGTGTTGTAAAAGGCTAAGGGACCCCATTTGCTAACTCTAACTCCTTGAGTTCAAAGTCAGGGAATAAGAAGGAAGACACAAATTTGATATTAGAAGACTCTTTGAATGATTAGGTATAGCCTCATTGTTATAATAAATTTGATTAATATTCACTAAGGAATGGATTAAATAAATATTATAGAAATACTTCTATAGTTCTATATTTTTAATTCTTGGTCAAAACCTTTATTTGCATGGCAGCTAAGACCTACAGAGGAAAAGTTGTGAAAATTTACAAAACTAGTCATTCCAATACAGAAATTTTAATCAAGTTGCATTTTACTACCATAAGCTTAAAGGAGACAGTTTTTGGAAAAGAATACAAAAAAATATCATGCTTGGGACGTTTTATGACCAGGACTTCTGGAACCTCCTCCATTTCCCTCATTTAGAGATACAGGCAGATGATGGGAGGCTTAGTCATCTGTGCAGAGTGAAGACTGAATCCAAACCAGGATTCAGGGAGCATCAAGGGAGGGCTTTATAAATTTCGTATAGCCCTAGTCCTATCACTTAGGAATGACAGCATTTTATGGTTTATAAACACCTTTTTAAAAACCATGTCACATTTAGACTCAGGTTACAAGTTCTTACTAGATCAACATCCCATATATGTATTTTTTTTTACAGAATATGTAAAAATGACAAGGCATCACCCATGTATAATAGTTTTGAAAATATGTGAGAATGACCAGTATGGACATGTGAAATTATTTGTTTGTTGTTCACAGGATTAGGAGTGACTGAGTCTGAAAAACATGACCAAAGTCTATCACAGCAAAAGACTAATTTCTTAGAGAAGTGCTTCTTTGAATAGATTATTGTAATAAATCAAAATGGTGCAGTTGGTGCTATAGTCCCCCAACAGGCCTTGAGAATGGCCAACATGGTTACTTTTGGGAATAACACTAATTCTTTCCAGGAAACTCCATCAGTTACCCTGGTACCCTGCCATTCAAAATTATATTAAGAAGCAGTTCTCTCTTTGTTTCTTAATTAGAAATGTCCATTGGTCTTAAATGTAAATTATGGCATATCAGGGGCAAATATAATAAAATAATCAATTTGAAGCCCATTCACCATTTTACTTAAAATAATGAAGAAAATAGCCCGTTCTTGAATAGAATTTTATCACTTTAATATATGCCCATATATGGTGATGGGATCTTAGCTTGAGAGATCAAGTTGAATTCACCCTAGGATTCAGATATATTTCTGCAAGTCTAGTGAGTCTGTTTAAATGACTACCAGGGTCTGTTTGTATAAAGGACTAATGAACTTCCTTAGGAAAGAACAAATATCTTCTTCAATAAAGAGAGTTAGTGCAGGGGCGCCTGAGTGGCTCAATTGTTTAAGCGATTGCCTTTGGCTCAGGTCATGATCCTGGAGTCCCGGGAGTCCAGCATTGGGCTCTCTGTTCAGCAGGGAGTCTGCTCCTCCCTCTGACCCTCCCCCCTCTCATGCGCCCTCTCTCTCATTCTCTCTCTCTCAAATAAATAAATAAATAAAAATCTTAAAAAAAAAAGAGAGAGTGCATACAAACATATTTTAAGTTTTGAGAAAAGATGGAAAATTTGGGTACAGATCAGATGTTATATGTTTCCTTGCTTCCTTTAAAGACATATAGCAGAGACCGGAGTATAATGGATATACATTAAACAGAACTGGTTTCTTAAAATCTCTGTACAACATGAAGAGAATAGAACAACCATAGCCTAGTAGTCTGTATAGCAGTGTAATGCTTTCTGTAATTTAGGTAATTATTGATCTCTGTAGTCACATTAACTGAAACAGCAAACCAATCCAGCCTCTGTGTAGAATGAAGGGAAAGAAAAGAACTCTATCAGGGCTGACCATCAGAGCATTAGAAGAAAGACATATCCTCACAGCAGCTGGACTAGGAGACAAGAGAAATGGAGGACTCCCTAGGGTATCCAAGAAGAATATGTAAGAGGAAACCATATTCTCTGCATGTGAGCTGCTTTTGGCTATCCCCATGAGGACAGCTTAAAGTCTGTTGGAGAAATCTGAGGAAAGCTGAAGCTTCTGAAATTAATACATAGTGACAAAAACAGAAATACTATTTTATTACCCTTATTAGGCTATTATCTTGACTCCTAGACTGGTTTATTTTTGAGAAATATGAGTTACAACTACTTGTTGTTTGGAGATTTTTTTTCTCCTTTAGATTATTTTTATAATGATCTCATCTTGGAAAAGCTGAAGTAAAGTCAGCTTGAGTAAGTTTTTGATAGAATGCACAATTTTGATCAAATGACTTAGATAATTTTGTATTGTCAGTTATGAGCTGGCTGGAAATAGAAGTCTGTTTTCAAGATTCATTAAACTTTGTCTTCTTAATCAGTGTATGATCATTAATGACTAAGTCTTGCCTATATGAGTGGATCTTAAACAAATGAACAAATATGCAAAAAATGCCTGCATTTGATGCCCTCAGTGACAGAATCTGGGGGGGAGGGGGGTTCAGTGAAAGGACTTTCCAAGTCACAGCATGGGACACCTCATGCTTGTCCATATGGTACAATAAGACTGCATATGAACCCTCTAACTTTCCTCTTGTACAAGACACTGATGTCATGGGTCCAGAGGTCCAGAGTCAAGGTCAAGGTTACCATTAGCTGACGCCATATCTTTTATTGTTTACTTCCATTCTGAGGTAAAAACACTTTGGGTACAGAGTTGGAAGATTGGGAACTGAGAAGATGGAGAGGAGGACATAGATGTCTTATGCCATGTGTTTCCTTACCTTCTCTTAGTGGCCTGTGTTAGTTTTGTTTGTTTGTTTCTTCCCTTCATTGTTTTAGCACATCTGATGCTGAATACTCAAGTGATATGGTACATATTGGTGCCTTAGAGAGGATCAATTTCTCTAAATTCCTCTAATTTAAAAGGAGTCATCTAAAATATATATGTAGTACCCTCTTCCCCCCCATAAACACACACACACACACACACAAACCCCATACCCATATATTTTCATATTAAATGTACTTGCGGGCAAAAGCAGACATACAGCCATTTTTATTCCCTAGTTTGTTATCTTTGCATTTTGTTTTGTTATCATATTCTTTGGCGGGGGGGGAAATAGTATGAATAACTTAGCCACTGGATCTGGAAACATCAACAGTCCTCTTTTAACCAAGTTTTCTATTATTAGATCAATACCATGAATTCATGCTCAGACTCAGAAAAAAGATTGTGTTATTCATGGAAATAAAATAATCCTAAACTGTTGTCTCTGTTGATGTTTTTCTTGCACGATTATGTGTCTGGTATCTGTAATATGATGCTCCCAGTAGAAATAACTGGGGAGAAAATTAAAATCACAATCTTAGAAGAGCTTTAGTTTTTTGTCTTCCTAAAAAAATGTTCTTTCCTCCTCATGGACATGGGATGCCAAGTATCTATATAGCATCATTTAAATATTAAATAGAAAAACAAATGACCAAACCTGATTGAACATCATGCTAACTTACCAAGATCAGAAATCAATGTTCAGTAAAGACTATTTCACCCTTTTCTGTTTCATGATAAAGAAACAACACCCCTATATTAACCACAAACCATCTTCAAATGAGCACCATTAGCTAAGCTGTTGATTAGGTAAAAATCATCCCAATTATAGGGAAAGTACCTCACCGGTATTATATTCAATTAATTCATGTATTGAATTATTTCATTGTTTAAATGCAAAACACCATGTTTTGAACAGTTTTAAAACACAACCAATTTTTTTAAATATATCCAACAGCTGTACTAAAACTATGATTTAATGAATATTTACTTTTTTTTTAAAGATTTTATTTATTTATTTGAGAGAGAGAATGAGAGAGAGAGAGCACATGAGAGGGGGAAGTCTGGAGTCTTCTGTACAATGTACTGGTCAGGTTCCCTTTGTAAACTGTTCATGAAGTGGTCTTTTATTTATTTTTATTTATTTTATTTATTTTTTTTAAGATTTTATTTATTTGAGAGAGAGAGAGAGAGAATGAGAGACAGAGAGCATGAGAGGGAGGAGGGTCAGAGGGAGAAGCAGATTCCCTGCTGAGCAGGGAGTCCGATGCGGGACTCGATCCCGGGACTCCAGGATCATGACCTGAGCCGAAGGCAGTCGCTTAACCAACTGAGCCACCCAGGCGCCCGAATATTTACTTTCTAATCAGCATTCTATCAATAAATTTGTTTTGCCCTTAACATTAAAAGCAGGTTTCCCCCAAACCTCTCTCCTCTCCCCAAAAGGGATAAAAACAAACCAAAAAAAACAAAAACAAAAACAAAAACAAACCACAACCCATTCCTACACACAAAAACCTCTTCCCTTTTTAAAGCAGAGAAGGAAACATTTACAAACAGGTATAATTGGGGTAGAAACTTAATGTGATTTCAATTTGTTAATTCAGTGGAAAGAAAAGGTCATATTTTAATGCATGCTTTGAGACCAAGTTTTTTTTTATCTGGCTTCTTTTAAATGAGTAAAGGGAGAGATAATTGAGACTGGGGAATATAATGTGCTAAGAAGTGCTCATGTAAAGAACACACTGCCTTTGAGATTCTAGAAGCCTTTCACAGAGCCGAAATATCATGGGAGATTCTGGATGGTAGGATTCATTCAGTTTCATTCCCATTGTGAAATAATTCTGATTAAATATAGTTTAATATCTCTTAATAAAGTTTTAACTTCTTCTACAGCACATAAGTTTAAATTTAATCTGACCTAAATTCTTCACCTTGGAAAAGACCAAATTCATTTTTTGTGAAAGATGATTTATTCACCAACAACCATGCAAACATTCTTTTTCCCCCTCAATAGAAAGCATATTCATCAGCAGGCAGGTTTATTTACTTTTCAGTTTTGATTAGATTCACAGAAGTGCATTGGGTGAAAATTGATTTTTATTTCCCTTTTGTTAAACTGATAATCTTCTGTACTTTCTATGTAAAGATCAAATGTGTGACTTCTTCATGTGAATAACATCCTGGCAGCACTCTCTTAAATATATTTTGCACAAAGAACACCAAAAAATTGTTCTTTATATTACTTTCATATCACTCCTTGTGTAATAAGAATTGACACTGAGAGTACAATTGAGAAAAAGCAAATACAATTCTGAACCACCAATTTTTTGAGGGTTAGAAACTGTTTTAGTTAATCATTTATTTAGTTCATTATACTTTTGGACTTACACATTTGTACAGATATATTTTTAAATAGGAATATATAGTATATATAAACAACAAAAATAATTAAAAATGCAAAATTTCTTCAGTCTGTAGCAATCTGGTACTATCCTGACATAATGTTGTATAGGAACAAATCTAGAGGGTTTTAGCTAAAAAAAACTATGTGCATGTGCCCAACCTACAAACAAACTTCCTGTTTGGCAGGAAAAACAAGAGAGGTAGGAAGTAGGACTCTGTCTTCCGTTACAGAAGACAATGAGGGGATGTGGTCATATAGAAGGTAGAGTGACAGGATGTGTCATCAGCTAATCAGACACTTCCTCCCAGAGGTTCAAACTTTGAGAGAGTGAGAAAAACAGTGCAGGACAGCAGAGATTATTTTCGTCAGAGATAACAGAGTTCCAAACTACGGAGTGTTAGTTGACAAGTGTTAGGGTCTTAGCCTTTCTGCCTGAGCCTGGTTTTCCAGCCTTCTATTCCATGATGTATCTTTCCAAGAAATTCCTTTATTGCTTAGCTAGCCAAAATGGTTTCTGTTGTTTACATCCAAGAATCCCGCTCATATAATGCCTCACCTTCATATGCATTGGAAATAACCATGATAGTTTGGGCTTGGCATGGACAAATACAGGGCTCAAGTAAATAAGTTATCCTTTTGGAATTAGAACCCAGAAGAGGAAATGTAGTTAACATTATTCATGGAAACACCTTTGTTAGTTATTTAGTATGAAATGTGAAATTGCTGATATTTGATTATTTTGGGCATTCAATGGTGATTTCATATGGTTCAATCTAACAATAAGAATATCTTACTGAGTTGAATACACCCTTATATGACATACTTTATTCCTAAGAGTCATAGAGTAATGGATTTTGTCCACATTAATATTCTTATCTGCCAGAAGTTACTAGATTTCTGTGTTACTTATAAAGTATTAGGATGTTACCTGGGCTCCAGATGGAGGCTTTCATGATTAGAAAGGAAATAAATTTTGACCATGATTTGTCTAGAAAGAATTATGAGGTCATTTATTTTGAAAAAAATTATGTATTATATGTAACTTACATATCAAACATACCTTCCCATGAGATCACTAATTTCAGAATATGGTGTTAACTATCATAGTCTCTTTAAAGAGACTCCTGGGAATATCTACTATAAGTAATGGAACAACTCAAAACAAAATATTTGGAAAGCACTTAATTATTATGAATATTTAAAATCAAAATGGCTAATATTTTTTGGATACCTAGTATGTTCTAGGCACTGTATTATGCTCTTTATATGTGTTATCTCATTTAATTCTCACAGCAAGCCTATCAGAGATATATTATCATTATTCATTATGCTCATTTAACAAAAGAAGTATGACATTTTAGAAAGATCAAATAATTGGGCGCCTGGGTGGCTCAGTTGGTTAAGCGACTGCCTTAGGCTCAGGTCATGATCCTGGAGTCCCAGGATCGAGTCCCGCATCGGGCTCCTTGCTCAGCAGGGAGTCTGCTTCTCCCTCTGACCCTCCCCCCTCTCATGCTCTCTCTCTCTCTCTCTATCTCATTCTCTCTCAAATAAATAAATAAAATCTTTAAAAAAAAAACAATGCAAAACTTTAAAAAAAAAAAAGATCAAATAATTGCCTAAATATCATAGAATAAAAAGTGACACGGCTAGGATAGTAACATAGGTCTGTCTGACTCTAAAACCCATGGTTACAAACACTATTACCGTAATTTAGCAGACTACCTGGATATCACTACTAATTACCAGATAAAAAGCAAACATTAAACACATTGTATCTAATAAGATTGAAATAGTTTGGTTTTTTTTAATCCTTTAACAATGGTGTTTCTCTATCAGGAAAACTATTGTTTCATCCTCCACACCTGCATTTTCTTCTATACTGTTAAAGAAAAATTTATTCTGATACTTGTTAAAGATGATAAGGAAGACTTCATTCAAGGGACTAGTGCAGTGGGGTTTTAGAGTTGGGGAGAGAGAAGCTTGACTGAAGTTTGATCAAGGACTCTCTGTCAGTTCATCTGATTCAAGGAAAGAAGAGACATTCTTCCTTCCTTTGGACAATATAAGTCCATTTTCTCTTTCACTTGCCTTATGCTCATTAGGGACCTGTTGAACCATCTGTTGAGAATGCTAGTAGAGAAAATTTGCTGAAATCTACAAGCAGTCGGGCATTTAATGAGGAGAGTTTCTATTAAAATAAAAAGAAAAACACGAATAGCCAGAGGAATGTTGAAAAAGAAAAGCAAAGCTGGTGGCATCAAAATTCTGGACTTCAAGCTCTATTACAAAGCTGTAATCATCAGGACAGTATGGTACTGGCACAAAAACAGACACAAGGATCAATGGAACAGAATAGATAACCCAGAAATGGACCCTAAACTCTATGATCAACTAAACTTTGACAAAGCAGGAAAGAACATCCAATGGAAAAAAGACAGTTTCTTCAATAAATGGTGTTGGGAAAATTGGACAGCCACATGCAGAAGAATGAAAACGGACAATTTCCTCACACCACACACAAAAATAGACTCAAAATGGATGAAAGACCTAAATGTGAGAGAGGAGAACATAGGCAACAACCTCTTCGACCTCAACTGCAGCAACTTCTTCCTAGACACATCGCCAAAGACAAGGGAAGCAAGGGCAAAAATGAACTATTGGGACTTCATCAAGATAAAAAGCTTTCGCACAGCAAAGGAAACAGTCAACAAAACCAAAAGACAACTGACAGAATGGGAGAAGATATTTGCAAATGACATATCAGATAAAGAGCTTGTATCCAAAATCTATAAAGAACTTATCAAACTTAACACCCAAAGAACAAATAATCCAATCAAGAAATGGGCAGAAGACATGAACAGGCATTGCTGCAAAGAAGACATCCAAATGGCCAACAGACACATGAAAAAGTGCTCAACATTACTCGGCATCAGGGAAAACCTCAATGAGATACCACCTCACACCAGTCAGAATGGCTAAAATTAACAAGTCAGGAAATAACAGATGTTGGCAAGGATGCAGAGAAAGGGGAACCTTCCTACACTGTTGGTGGGAATGCAAGCTGTTGCAGCCACTCTGGAAAACAGTATGGAGATTCTTCAAAAAGTTAAAAGTAGAGCTACCCTATGGCCCAGCAATTGCACTACTGGGTATTTACCCCAAAGATACAAATGTAGTGATACAAAGGGGCACATGCATCCCAATGTTTATAGCAGCAATGTCCACAATAGCCAAACTATGGAAAGAGCCTAGATGTCCATCAACAGATGAATGGATAAAGATGTGGTATATATATATGTATACATATATATATATATGTATGTATACACACACACATATGCACACACAATGGAATATTATGATGCAGCCATCAAAAAATGAAATCTTGTCATTTGCAATGACATGGATGGAACTAGAGGGTATTATGCTAAGCGAAATAAATCAATCAGAGGACAATTATCATATGATCCCACTGATATGAGGAATTTGAGAAACAAGACAGAGGATCATAGGGGAAGGGAGGGAAAAATGAAACAAGACGAAACCAGAAAGGGAAACAAACCATAAGAGACTCTTAATCTCATGAAACAAACAAGGTTCCTGGAGTGGAGGGGGTGGAAGGGATAGGGAGGCTGGGTGATAGACACTGGGGAGGGTATGTGCTATGGTGAGCGCTGTGAATTGTGCAAGACTAATGAATCACAGACCTGTACCCCTGAAACAAATAATACATTATATGTTAATTTAAAAAAGAAAAACAAAGATTAATAGTTGAAAACCCAGTTTCTAAATCCAGAGGACCACCAGTTGAGATTTCTAGATATTGAGCTTGAAGTGTCCTCAGATGGTGGAGTGAGAACAGAGTCTTCTGGAAGACTTATCCTTGACCACCCACCTGTGCCACATTGCCAGCATCTGCAAAATGCAGGCAAAACTGCCTATGCTTTTGAGAGGGAGGAGATAGAGACAGGTGTTTTCCTTAACTAAACTTCTATCTTGTTTAAGTAAGGACGACTGGTCAATTGCTTTGTAGGTCTTAAGCCTCTGGTTTCTGCCCTGCAGTCCACATAGCCCAATAGCCCTACAGGATACTGAAAACATTGCATTCAAAAATTCCACTTAGGCTTTTGTTAATTAAACCAACACCTGCCCACCTTGAAACAAATAAACTAGTTTAAGACAAGGTTATGTTCGCTAACTTCTAGCCTAGGCTGCTGGTGATTTCTAGAGAGTTTTACAATATGTAGCCCAGGAAAGGTTAGGACAATTGTCCTATTTATTTAGGACAATAAATAAAATATTTATTTTATGACAATATGAGTTCCTTTCTGTTTCTGTGGTCTTTATGCCAAGTGTTCAAAGGTTCAGCATCCTCAGTTTCCATTCATACCCACAACTTTGAAATCCAAATTTGCAGCCACAAAATACAGGCATTTGCCATAAAGATGTTTGTATTTGTCTGGTAGATTAATTGCTCTCAAAATGACTTTAAATAAAATATTTCTGTGTATATATACACATAAAATTTATCATCTTTATCATGTATACAACATCATTGCTGATTAAGAACTGTGATAAGAATGTATTGCTGCCATCATAATCTATGGCCATTAGGAAATTCCAAACCTGTGCTAGCTCTTTGATGGAGCATGAACAGTATTGTAAGGCAGTAAAAAGGAAGAATGCTAAAATGTACTTTTTAACTTTTTCCTATTATTCACCTGAGTGCCACAATATAATATAAGCTCTGAAAATGTGTTTTGAGAGAGGTTTCCAGGATACGCAATGACAATCTACTCTGATGCAAATTAGTGGTCTCATTCATTAGCTGTTGAAATCATCTCTAAAAATAAAAAATATTCTCTTGTAGGATGATTGTTTTGGTATTATCTTAATTTCTTTCTTTGTGTGTGAGAAGAATTGAGGGTGAATAATAATGAAAGCATACTGTGCACAACAGTTCAAGTGGCTGTTTAAAACCTTGTTTCATCAGAAATAATAAATTTCACGTTTCTTCTCTTCTCTTCTCTTCTCCCCTCCCCTTCTCCCCTCCTCTTCTCTCATCTTTTCTTTTTTCTTTTTTTTTGCTTCCCTTCCCTCCCCTTCCCTTCTCTTCTTTTCTTTTATTTTTCC
The DNA here is from genome assembly GCF_029215605.1 of Mirounga angustirostris. NCBI lineage: Eukaryota > Metazoa > Chordata > Mammalia > Carnivora > Phocidae > Mirounga > Mirounga angustirostris. The sequence goes on along the minus strand of NW_026991709.1, from coordinate 114,161,461 downwards.
TTTCCTTTCCTTTCCTTTCCTTTCCTTTCCTTTCCTTTCCTTTCCTTTCCTTTCCTCTCCTTTCCTCTCCTTTCCTCTCCTTTCCTCTCCTTTCCTTCCTTCCTTCCTTCCTTCCTTCCTTCCTTCCTTCCTTCCTTCCTTCCTTCCTTTTTCATTCTTCCCACTCTTACTGCAACATAAACCCTTTACGTTTCAGATCATACTTACCAGGTTTCTCCTCTTCAGTGTGTGTGCCTGAACATGGGTCTGGGGGTGTTTTTTGTATGTATTTGTGAGCATATGAGAGGCAGAAGGAATCAGATTAGAACACAGAGAGGAAAAGATAATTTGCTGTGCTTCCACATTTTAGCAATCTTCATTCTCAAAGAATTCTCCTAGATTCAGGAGACAATAGCATTGTGAGAAATTAAATTTATTCCTCTGTTTAACAAACATTTATTGAATACCTACATGTGTCAGGTATTTGGAATGATAAATAAATGAAAAAAATAGTTAAAAATAAATCTTGCCCTCATTAAATTTATATTGTTGTGGGAGAGGCAACAAATAATAAACAGTACAATTTTAGTATGTTATAAATATATGTCATGCTGAGAAAAAACTCAGATGGTGAATGGCATCTATATTATTGGCAGGTAGTAAGGATAGGCCTAATTGAGAAGACAACATTGAACAAATACTTAAAGGTGTGAGTGGATTAGCCTTATAGATACCGTAGGGGAAGAGAGTTCCAGGCAGAACAAATGGCTAGAACAAATTGAATTAGGAGTGGGTGTGGTATATCCAAAAACAGCAGGAAGGTCAGTATAAAGAATAAAGAGTAAACCAAGAGAAGGCTTATAGGAGTTGAGGTCAGAGAGATTAGGTATTGTAATCTCTTACAAAGAATTTGGGTTTTTTATTGAGGTATAATTGATGAATAACGTTATATTAGTTTCAGGTGTATAGAATGATTCCTTCTTTGTATACACTGCAAAATGATCACCACAATAAATCTAGTTACCATTTGTTACCATATAAAGTTACATTTTTTTCTTGTGTTAAGAACCTTTTTTTATTTAAGTGTGCTTGACATACAATAATATATTAATTTCAGGTATACGACATAGTGATTCAACATTTATATACATTACAAAGTGATCTTCATCATAAATTTAGCTACTATCTGTCACCATACAAAGCTGTTACATATTATTAACTATATTCGCTATGCTGTACATTGTAGTTCCTTGTCTTATTTATTCCATAATCAGAAGTTTATAACTTTTAATCCTCTTCCGCTATTTTGCCCATCTTCTTACCCTCTTCACTTTGGCAACCACCAGATTGTTCTCTGTATCTATGAGTCCATTTCTGTTTTGGCTTTATTGTTCATTTGTTTTGTTTTTAAGAGTCCACATATAAGTGAAATCACACAGTATTTGTCTCTCTCTGTCTGACAATTTCACTTAGCATAACACTCTCCAGACCAATCCATGATGTTGCAAATGGCAAGATTTCATTCTTTTTTATATTCCCTTGTGTGTATATATTTATATATTTATGTGTGTGTGTCTGTGTGTGTGTGTGCTACATCTTCTTTATCCATTCACCTATTAATGAAATCTTAGGTTGCTTCCATATTTTGGCTGTGTTGAAGAATGCTGCAATGAATATTGGGGTGCATATATTTTTTTGAATTAGTGTTTTTGTTTTGTTCAAATAAATACTCAGAAGTATTGGATTGGATGGCGGTTCTCTTTTTAATTTTCTGAGGAGACACCATTCTATTTTCCAGAGTGACTGCACCATTTTGCATCCCCACTAACAGTGCACAATGGTTTCCTTTTCTCCACATTCTTACCAAGAGTTATTTTTTCTTGTCTTTTTGATAATAGCCATTCTAATAGGCATGAGGTGACATCTCATTGTGTTTTTATTTTGCATTTCCCTGATTACTAGTGTTGTTGAGCATTGTTCAGGTGTCTGTTGGCCATCCGTATGTCTTCTTTTTGGAGAAATATCTATTCAGGTCTTCTGCCTATTTTTTATTTAGTTTGTCCATTTTTTTTGTGTGTTTAGTTGTGTGAGTTCTTTATATATTTTGAATATTAACCTCTTATTGGTTATATTATTTGCAAATATCCTCTCCCATTCAGCAGGTTGCTTTTTAATTTTGCTGATGGTATCTTTTGCTATGCAAAACCTTTTTAGTTTGATATAGTCCCATTTGTTTATTTTTGCTTTTTTGCCCTTGCCTGTGGAGACAGAGCCAATATATATATATATATATGTATTGCTCAAACTGATGTACCAGAGCTTATTGCCTTTGTTTTAGTCTAGATTTTTTTTTAAAGATTTTATTTATTTATTCGAGAGAGAGAGTGAGAGAGAGAAAGAGTACAAGAGGGGGGAGCGGGAGAGGGAGAAGCAGACTCCCTGTCGAGCAGGGAGCCCGATGCGGGACTCGATCCTGGGACTCCAGGATCATGACCTGAGCCGAAGGCAGTCGCTTAACCAACTGAGCCACCCAGGCGCCCTGTTTTAGTCTAGATTTTTAATGGCTTCCAATCTTAAATATTTAAGTCCTTAATTCATTCTGACTTTTATTTTTGTATGGGTATAAGAAAATTGTCCAGTTTCATTCTTTTGCATGTAGTTGTCCAGATTTCCTAACACAATTTATTGAAGAGACTCTTTTTCCCATTGTATATTTTTGCCTCCTCTGTCAGAGATTAATTAATCATATAAACATGGGCTTATTTCTGGACTCTCTATTCTGTTCCATTGGTCTATGTGTCTGTTTTTGTGCCAGTACAATATTGTTTTGATTACTATAGCTCTTTAGTATAGTTTGAAATCAAGGCTCATAGTGCTTCCAGCTTTGTTCTTTCTCAAGATTGCTTCAGCTACTCAGGGTCTTGTGTGGTTTTATACAAATTTTAGGATTATTTGTTCTAGTTCTGTGACAATGTCATTGGTATTTTGATTGGGCTTGTACTGAATCTGTAGATTGCTTTGGAGAGTATGAACATTTTAACAGTATTAATTCTAATCCATGAGCATGGTATATCTTTCCATTTGTGTCATCATCAATTTCTCCCATGTTTGTAATGTTTATATTTGTCTGGTGGAGTAATTGCTCTCAAAAGGACTTTAAACAAAATATTTCTATATGTATAGACACATACAATGTATCACCTTTATCATGTATACAACATCATTGTTAATTAAGAACTCTGATAAGAATGTATTGCCTCCATCATAATATATGGCTGTTAGGAAATTCCAAACCTGTATTAGCTCTTTGATGGGGAGGAACAGCATGGCAAAGGAGTATAAAGGAAGAATGCTAAAATGTACCATTAAACTTCTTCCTATTATTCACCTGAGTGCCTCAGTATAAGCTCTGAAAATATATTTTAAGAGAGGTTTCCAGGATACACAATGATAATCTACTCTGATGCAAATTAGTGGTCTCATTCATTAGCTGTTGAAAGCATCTCCCCCCCCTCAAAAAAAATTCTCTTGTAGGATGATTATATTGGTATTATCTTAATTTCCTTTTTTATGTATGAGAAGAAGCAAGGGTGAATAATAGCAAAAACATACTGTATAATGTCTTAAAGTTTTCAGAGTACAGGTTTTTTTTTACCTCCTTGGTTAAATTTATTGCTAGATATTTTAACAATTTTGATGCAATTGGGAAAGGAGTTGTTTTCATAATTTCTTTTTTTTTTCTTCCAAGATTTTATTTAAATTCAAGTTAGTTAACAAACAGAGTAGTATTAGTTTCAGGAGCAGAATTTAGTGATTTGTCACTTACATACAACACCCAGTGCTCATCACAAGTGCCCTCCTTTATCCCCATCCCCTCCACTTCCCCTCCAGCAACTCTCACTAATTTCTCTTTCTAATAGTTCATTATTAGTGTATAAAATGCAATGGAGTTATGTATATGAATATTGTATCCTGCAACTTTATTAAATTCATTTATTAGTTCTGATGTTATTTAGTGGAATCCTCAGAGTTTTTTATATGTAGTATCATGCCATCTACACAAAGTGACTGTTTTACTTCTTTTCTAATTTGGATAACTCTTATTTCTTTTTCTTGTCTGATTGTAGTGGCTAGGACTTCCAGTACAATGTTGAAGAAAAGTAGTGAGAAAGGCATCCTGTCTTGCTCCTCATCTTTTCATTGTTGAGTATGATGTTAGCTGTGGATTTGTAATATATGGCCTATATTATTTGAGGTATGTTCCCTCTATACCTACTTTACTGAGAATTTTTGTCATAAATGGATGTTGAATTTTATCAAATACTTCTTCTGCACTATTGAGATAATATTATGATTTTTGTTAATGTGGTTATATTTGTGGCTAATGTTGATATATTTGTGGATATTGAACCATCTTTGCATACCTGGAATAACTGATCAATCACTTGGTCACGGTATATGATCCTTTTAATGTATCATTGGGTTTGGCTCGCTAATGTTTTATTGAGGATTTTTGCTTCCATGACTAATTTATTTCATAATTGCAAGTTTGTACCTTTGACTCTCTTCACCCATTGTGCCCACCCCTCCAACAATCTTCATACTCTGACACCACCACTCTGATCTCTGTAATTATGAATTTTGCTTTAGTTTTGTTTTGTTTTGTTTTGTTTTTAGATTCTACATATAAGTGAAATCATATGGTATTTGTCTTTCTCTGACTTATTTCACTTAGTATAAAGCTCTCAAGATCCATCCAGGTTATTGCAAATGGCAAGATTTTATTCTTTTTAACGATGGAGTAATATTTCATTATATATATCTTCTTTATCCATTCATCCATTGTTGGACATTTAGGTTGTTTTCGTATCTTGTCTGGTGCATTAATGCTAAAATAAATATAGGGGTTCATGTGTCTTTCATTTTTTAAAAAGATTTTATTTATTTATTTATTTGACAGAGTGAGAGATAACAAAAGCAGGAACACAAGCAGGGGGAGTGGGAGAGGGAGAAGCAGGCTTCCTGCTGAGCAGGGAGCCCAATGTGGGACTCGATTCCAGGACCCTGGGATCATGAAATAAGCTGAAGGCAGACACTTAACAACTGAGCCACCCAGGCACCCTGCATGTGTCTTTTCAAATTAGTGTTTTTGTTTCCTTTAGATAAATACCCAGAAGTGACATTGTTGGATCATATGGTAGTTATATTTTTAATTTTTTGAGAAACCTTTCTCAAAATACTGCTTTCCATAGTGGCTGCACCATTTTGCATTTCAACCAACAGTGCATGAGGGTTTCTTTTTTTCCACATTCTCATCAATAGTTATTTCTTGTCTTCTTTATAATAGCCATTCTAACAGGCTTGAGGTGATATCTCATTATGGTTTTGATTTTCATTTCTCTGATGATTAGTGATGTTGAGTGTCTTTTCATGTGCCTATTGGATGTTTGTATGCCTTCTTTGGAAAAATGACTATTCAGATCTTCTACTCATTTTTTAATTGGATTGGCTTTTTTTTTTTTTTTTGCTATTAGCTTGTATAAGTGTCTTATGTATTTTTGATATTAATCTCTTATTGGATATATGATTTGCAAATACTTTATCTCATTCAGTAGGTTGTCTTTTTGTGTTATTAATGTTTTCCTTTGCTGTGCAGAAGCTTTTAAGTTTGATGTAGTTGCACTTGTTTATTTTGACTTCTGTTGCCTTTGTTTTTAGAGTCAGATACAAGGAATTTGGATTTTTATTTTGAATATAAGTGAGCCCCTGAAAGATTCTGAGCAGAGAAGAACATTTTGACCCCTCACTAACATTTTGAAAGTGGCACTTAATTTGCAGTATTGGGAATCATGATAGAAGGGTAGACAATCTAGAAGACTATTGAAGTAAATCAGGTGAAAGATGATGATGGTGAGAATAAAAGTTGTGGTTAAAGGTGAGCAAGTTCTGAAATATTTTGAAAGTAGAAAAATAGATTTTCCTAATGGATTTGATATAGAATATCAATAAAAGAGACATTTGAAAGGATGCTAACATTGTGGAATGGTGGATTTTCCATCAACTGAAATCAGAAAGATTGCAAGAGGGAAGCAAGTGTGAGAGGAAAGTTCAGAAGTTCATTTTTGGAGACAAGAAGTTTGAGATTTCTATTAGCCATCCAAGTGGAGATGCCCAGTGCACAATTGGATATATTAGTTTAGATATTTAAATTGGGGAGTTGTTGGCACAGAGATGAATATATGTGTAAACATATAAGTCTGGATGAGATTATAGGGGATGAGACTATACATAGAAGAGGATGAATTACTGAGCTCTGGGGCAATGTTAAAGGTAGGGAGAAAAAAGATGATCCAGTTAGGAAACTAGAAACCATTTGAGTATTTTCAAATAGAGATATAATATGGGAATAATTATATAGAGAGACTGAAAGAACAAAAAAGGAAGATAGCACTGTATCCCAAAGGTTAGGTGCCACAGAAAAATGTTAAGGCTTCCGCAATCACAAGAGTTTGTTTGAGCTACAGTACCCTCTGCAGCTGCTTCAGAAGCTCCATCATCTGTTGGATATTACCCATAAAGAGCTCACATTCACATCAACAGTCATTGCCAAAACTCCAAAACTACTGGAAAATCCTACAATAACCTTCAGTGGTCGAGAGTCACCCACCACTACCACTAACTCAGCTACATTCAGAACTCTGGCACAAATGCTAGAACCACCTGTGCTTTTGCAGAAGCCTACAGTCATTCACCTACTGCTGCCAGAAAAGAACAGTTTCTGTCTGACAGCCTTCTCATCTGGTGCAGGGTCTCCGTTAGCAGCAGGCAACCAGAACCTAGCTGGCAAGATAGTATGTGAAAGGTAATTTGCAGTCTTCAGCCTGACTTTACAAAAGAGAGTATAGAAGAAAGGAGAGTATGATAGGGTCAAGTGCAACTAACAATGTCTGTTAACTCCCAACCTTTTGATTACTCAGCATCTGTACACTTTCTTTCCATATTTAAACTTCTGAATAGTAATAATAATGCAGCAGCATATTTTTTACTAACATGATCCAACTATCCCCCATATAAATGATGGTACTTTCATTCCCCTCCTCAAAAAAGTAGGAAAATAGTCTTAGTGATTATAACTATTTTTGGAGAATGTTAATTCCTCTTCTAGTTCAGTCACAGTTTTATCCTCAACACTGTTTAAAATAATAGGAAAAGGAGGAAAAGCATATAATTGGCCACAAGACAGTGTTTGATATTTATGATTTCTTTCTTCTACTATCCATTCCTTTAACCTCACCTGGCCAGGATTTCCTATAGTAGGATGGCCTAACAACCTGAGCATTTATTTATTTTTCAAGGTCTAACTCTAAGCAAACTTCCCTTTATTGTTTACATATAGTCTTCTATTAAATTTTACCCCTGAATACTGAAATACTAAGAGACATCCCACATAATTCACTGGGTCCTATGCAAAGCTCTCTCTCCCTTTAATAACTGCCATCTATTACAATACAGTAGATTACCTTCTTTGCCTATAAGCATGATGAGCCCCAAATACTTGGGTAGCTATTACAATTTCCATTTTCAAAAATCATTTTTTGTCCCTTATTGAAAATATTTCTCCCTTTTGAAGTAAGATTTTTGAACTAGCAGAGCCCAGAGGTTTCAGACAAGAAGCAAAAAAATTAGCAAGTGAGTTATTAAGTTTATAAGAGAAAGGACATTCTAACTCCCATCTGTTAATTCCTAGATCTGTATTACTGGCCATAAAAGACTGTTGGTTCAAAGCATGCACTGAATTTTTTAGGAAAGTGCCCAAATTTGCAAGATTTTGTTACTAAACTGTCATTGAATCTTCAGCAAATTATTTCATGTTCCATTTTTCTACAAGGCCACCTGCTTCTAGTAGGGTATATTGTAACAGCAATGAATATCACAGGTATGAACCCATTGTTTTTTGTAATAAATGAATTCCTTAGAAACAACATTATCTGGAATGTCATGATGGAAAATAAAGCCTTTAGTAAGTCCATAAATGGCAGTGCTAGCAAAAGTAAAGCAGATAGGAAAAGAAAAAAATAAGTAGAACAAATATCCATCTCTCTGAGAACCCCTCCATGTTGGAAGTATCCAATGTAGTCACTTTGTCATCAGATGGACAGATGGTCACCAAAATCAGGTGCCATATCTTGAACTCAGTTTTGGCCTTTGCTAATGGCAAGTTGGGCACTCATTAGTGACAATTGCTAGAGAAGTTTTGTTGAATGGGAATATTTTTTGCTGAGCCATTTATAACACCTTTTTATGAAGCCATGGCCATGCAAAAATGAATCCATTGGTCTTATAGTGGGATTACTGGGGAAAGAAAGGTCAACTGGATCATCTCCATCCAAAGAGTCGTCTCTGCAGTGGGTGTTCTTTTGTGAGAAATATCACAAAATACGAATATCCTAATATGCTGTGCCCTTTCCAAAACTTATCCACATGCTTTGTTCTTTTTGTCTAATATTTCCATCTTGTTTTTTAAGTCTTTTACCATCTATCCAGATTAAAGAAATAATGAATATAATTTAGAAAAGTATGTTTTATTTTTCCACAAATAATTTTTGTTTACCTGTGTCTGGCACTCTCCTGGCTGTTAATAATAATATGGTGACTAAAACAGCAAGGGAATCAAAAGGTGAACAATGCTGAGCAAAAGGGATCTTGTTATCAAGGAGCTTACAGTTTAGTAGTGAATACACTATTCAAATAATTGCATAAGAATGTAATTCCAAACTCTCATGAGTCCAATGGAGGAGAAAAGGTCATGGAGTTATAGAAGCACACAGCAGATCTAGAATAGTGGGTCAGGGACAGTTTTCCTCAAAGTGGTATTTGAGCTGAGATATAAAGCTGTGCTCTGCATGAGTTAATTAAGAAAAAGTTGGGAGGGGATATATTTCTAGACAGAGGCATGTATAAAGGCCCTGATGTGTTTCAAGCATCTGAAAGAAGGCCAAGTTACCTGGAGTGCATAGACTAAGAGGAAGCATGGTTTGAGATGATGCTGGAAATGTGAGATGCGAGAACCAGCTTATGCAGTACTTTGAAGAATAGATGAAGAATTGGGGTCTTCAAACACAACAAAGGAAAACCTTTGAAGAGGCAACAGAGATATAATGAGATTTAAAGCAATACCTCTGGCTTTTATATAGAGAAAAGATTAAAAGGAGGTAAGAGAGAAAAATGAGGAAATCATCAGTGGCTGAAATATCACTATTAGTATGTAATTCTGCTGTATTTAGACTAAGTGGGCTTTGGGGGTGTTGGCTTTGGAAGTTAATTGCCATATACTGAATATAGGGAAAAACCAGTTCTTCATTCTACCTCACAACTCAGGTATGTAGGGACCTCTGTTTCTGAAATAGTGGTCACTGTTCTATATAACTCTTCTCTGACCACAACTCATTCAGTATCTACATGGCAGAGAAGGCTGCACAAACACCCATGATATGGGAAAGGCCCTCCTAAAGTTATGGTAGCAAAAAAAAAAAAAAAAAAAAGACCTCTAAAGGTGCTGGCACTAAGGAACCCTGAACTTCCTATGTAGAGGAAGGGTGGCTAAGAAAGGCATGGACTTCAGTGAAAGAATAACTTGATTTAGAATGTGAGATTCATCCCTTGTTAACCATATGACTTTGTGGAAATTGTTTAATCTCTTTAAGACCTGGATTCCTTAGTTTGAAGTAATTGTTTGGCTTAAAAGATATATAATAACACCTAGTGCAAAGGATCATCACAAGGATTAACAGGAGATAATAGGCACACAACACCTAGCATAGTGTGAAGCTTATAGAAAACAACCTATACATGTTTACCCTCTCTGATAAAATAATCTGAAAGTCTATTAATATTACTTCCATATGAAGATATCATTACAATTTATTGTATATCTTTTGCCCATAATTGTATTCCATTTTCATGCAATTTCCATTGTTCAAATTATATCATAAACAGAACAGAGTAGGAACTAGATCTTTTCATTCTTCTAATTAAAGCTAAAACATCTAGGATATGGGAATTATGCTGGACAATAGCTCAGTAAATACTGGTTAATTCATACATTTGTAAAAATGGAAAGCACTTCATCTAGAAAAATGGCTTTATTACTGTTAAATTTAGAAGTCTTGAAATTATAAGATTTTTCTTCACCAAATAGCCAGCAATGCCTTTATTGTCTTCTTTATCAGAGAGAGGAAAAAAGAAAATAGTAATTTAGAGTCTTATAGAAGTCAAACTCTATGGGAAGTGTTTCATAAAATTGTCCTATATTTCTTCTGTCTTCTGAAATATTTGCCATTTGTATTTTCCGTGGCATTTGCCATGTAAAATTGTTGCCACTTTACACAGAAGAAAACTGAGGGGGTTCAGAGAAGTTCAAGTCTGTAGCCTAATGGCATTCAACCAGTAATTAAAAGAGCCAGAATTCCAGGAAGGACCCAACTGGCTCATGTTCTCTCCTTTCTACCCAGTTGCTTTCTGAGTCAGCTACCAAGAGTTCCTGAATTCTCTTTGCAAACTCTCTCTCTCCAAGGCTGACTCAGTTCTCCTGGGGGAACAGAACATGACAAGGTGTGAGAACTACTTCTAAGTCAATCCTTTCTTTCTTTCTTTTTTTTTTTTAAAGATTTTATTTATTTATTTGAGAGAGAGAATGAGAGACAGAGAGAACGAGAGGGAAGAGGGTCAGAGGGAGAAGCAGACCCCCCGCTGAGCAGGGAGCCCGACGTGGGACTCGATCCCAGGACTCCAGGATCATGACCTGAGCCGAAGGCAGTCGCTTAACCAACTGAGCCACCAGACGCCCTAAGTCAATGCTTTCTTAATGTCATGAAGTCTTCAACAGAATTCAATAGCTAACAGGAACTTAGTACCAAAATAGTGTATGTAAATTTTGAAAGTAAACAAGCATTAATAATTCTTCTTTCCTATTTCTTTCTCTTTTCATCTATTCCTCTCAGGAGAAATTGTTCTCATGAGGAACTACTAGAAAGTACTTAAGTGTGGTATCTAAATATCTGCTAGCCAAGAAGGGGTAATAATGTATATGATGTTTTTATGACAGGCATGTTTCCCCCGGCTGTTGTCTAAAACCACATATGACTTTGTTATTGTGGAACATACTAAGAACAGACTCCTTTTTCACCTATATAGGGCCTTTTGAGAGAATGTGACATTTATCCAGATGTTTTAGCCAAAACCAGTCGAATTAATCTGTATATGCTTACAAAGAAAACAAAGAGGTTTAAACCAAAAATTACTTGGGATCTAGTTTAGAGGAGAGCTTGCCTGAACAATTTTGATGATATCCTGAGACTCGATTAAAATACTATTCCTTGCAACTTATAAATTTTAATGATGAGTGGTAACATTTCAAAATTTTGTTTATATATGTTACTACAACTGTGTGGATGGGTGTTTTTTTAATTGTGAGATGAAAACCGCTTGAAAATGTTGTTCAGATAAATATTAAATTCAGAAAATGAGATTTCAGGAGCTATAAAACAGAGAGTGAGGTGTTAATTTAAAAGTGTCTTCATGAATTGTGCCCTCAGGATTCAAAACTTACAAGATCCAAATGATAATGGTCCTTGGTTCTCCATGCTCAATGAGGATTCCTTGCTTAGGGACCACTGGTCAGAGAAATGATCCATGCTTCCACAAAACCTTCTCTCTGATCTTTAGTGACAAACTTAATGAGTTTGTATATCAGGAAAATCTTAAACATAGGATTTTTATGCTGAGCATAAGCACACACAAACATACAACACACACACATACACACAAATGAGAATTATTACATATTAAAGTAAATTGTATTTCATCAGGAAAACTTTTCCTAGGCAACTTTGCTCCATAAAAGGAACCATCTTAGGAAACTTCACTATAATATTAAGTAAATCATTATCTCTTAACTTACAAAAAATTGAAAAGTTTAAAAATCATTGCACTCTTGCTTTGCAATGGTCTGTTTGGGCTTTTTCAAATAAATGTTTTATAAGAAGGAAAAAAGTCTATTTTTTAAATTCATGTAGTACAATAATTCTTTTTAGAGGAAAAAATACACTACCCCAGCAAATCAATCTCTGCTTCTTGTATAGAAAATAACCTGTTTGTAGATGACACCTTAACGCTGTCCATTTTGATGCACAGTGGGTGAACACAGTTACCAGAAACTATTCTCTCCCCTGGCATTCTTTTGGTGGCCCAGTAGATAGACTGTGACATCACTGGTGGAGCTGTGAACATAATGTAAAGGTCAGCTCTAGTATTAAGCTGAGGTCAGGGAAGATTGTGAGCACTATGAGACATCCTTAAAGTGCTTTATACACACCAGGCCATAGAATCCATTTACAAATGTGTTTTCATTGTACTTCTAGTCAGTGATAGAATTAACTGGATTTGCACTTTGATGTAAAGTTAGAGAAATCTCTTAGTACTGCTGACCTTTTTAAAGCACACGCAAAATGTATTTTTTTGTTTTTGTTGTTAGGAAAGATGCAGAATATTTTGTATAATTTGGATGTGCTTACATTAAAATAGACATCATATATAAGATGATTTAAGCCCCATGTTCTTCATAGGCTCAAAACTCTTGTCTCTATAGAAGTACAGAATAGAATGAATTGCTTCTGCATGGAAGAGGCGAATGGAGTTAAGTGACAAAGTATAAAGTGTAAATTGATTTTTGAGGGAAAAATGGTAAGATAAAATTATTGTCTCCTAAAATGTAAAGTTTTTGATCCAAGTTTCAAACACTGTCATCAGGATGTCTTTTTTCTCCATCTCTCCATCTTTCTGCTCCATTTCCTCAAATAAACACTTCCCTCCTTGGGAGTAATTCCAACCATATTCTTCAAGGTTCAAGTAAAGAATTTGTTTCCAGCCAAAACCATGGATTAGTTCTGATTGGCTCTAATTGAGTCATGGGCTTATCTATGAATCAATTTTTATGGCAGGAAAGGATTAAGAGGGTGGCAGGTAGTGCCTCCCAAAAATGAACTCAGTGTGTGTTACCCAGAAAAGAAGGAGTCGATGGCAAGCAACCAAACGGACAAAACATTTCCTCTACATCAAAAACAACTTTGATGGGTCCAAAAATTAAAAGATACCTCTGCAGGTTTATCAAACTGTGAGTTCAAAGAAAAGAAATTTCAAGTGTGTTTGAAGAATAGATGGTGGATCAGAATAGCTAGAACATATAAAGAAGTTTATATAAAACGGAAAGAAAGGTAAGACTGAGTTCAGAGTGTGACAAAAATTTCATGAGCCAATGAGTTTGGGTTTTAGTTCTGTAATCTGTGAGGAATCAAAATTAATAATTTGAAGGACAAAAAGGTTATCTGTGCCTAGGGTATACCTTGTATGGACTCAATGAAGGATGTATTTTAAGAAAACTAATATGATAGTAATTTACATCCCAGAAGGGTGGGATAGTAAAGTTAGGATTCTGCTGAAATAATTCAGTAATGAAATTCAAAGAAACTACCAAATTCGAATTTGTCAAAGTTGTTGGTTTTTTTTTTTTTTTTTTTAATGTCCGTGCTAATAAATTCAAACTACATTGAAACTTTCGAAGTTGGTTTAAAACTGTTAGGAGAGTTTAAAGTACATTCTCTCCTTTTTGTTTGGATACTGACTCCAACTGGTTCAACAGATTGTAAACAATTCACACTAATTAAGAGCTAATTCAAAATTGTTTTCATATTGAAACTGAGTAATCATAAGTATTTGGAGTTTTTTAAACTACTGTTTTCTTGAATATTCATTTTCTTGGAATTAAATTAGAGGTGTTTTAGAACAGAGCACTAAAAAATGATTGAAAATTTGACAATTGGAGTCTACATGGATGAAAAATTGGAGCAAGCTGTGAGAACTACAGAGCCTACCCAGTGCCACTTTTTCTGCACCCTGAAAACCAGTCCTTACTTCGGAGAGAAGACACTTAAGAACACTTTTCCTCTCATATTAGAAAGAATGGAGAGAAAATTCAGTCTTGTGCCCATCTCTTAGAATCTGTTTTCCATTTTCTAGTTTGAAATTTGTACCCTGTCTATTTTTCCCTCCCCAGTGGAGAACAGGTGACTCTTGTTCTCAACTCATGCTTGTGCCCTCTCCTGGGGCTTCCCTGACCATCAATCAAACCCTTTCTTGAAATGGACCCTCTCAGGAAAATAGTTCAAGCATCCCAGAGGCTACTGAACCTCACTCTTTCCGGTATTTCCAGTCTGTGTCTAATGACAGAAGACAAAAATTTTTACTCTGAAGAAGCAGAGGCCAAGAACTGAGTCAAGAACTTTCTTTAAATGCGAATTATTTCGTGTGGATAGTATATTCTCAAAATTGGATGGCCAGAGATAATATAGCCATATTTCGGGAATGGTCTTAGAGATTCCTGGTGCTTAGTCTCTTTAAGCCTCAGCTTCCTTGTCCATAAAATGAAATCAGTAAAATTCATACTTCGCAAGGTCATTATGAGGATAATATGATAATGCTTTCAGTCAATATGCCCAGACCAATATCTTGCACATATTATTCTTAACAAATATTAGTTCTAATAAGAAAGAAATCTAAGCATAAACACTTGATGTACTTGACCAGTTATGTGTGTGCTGGAGGAGAGTGGTGGGAGAGTCCTAAAAGATGTGGGATTTCAAATATTTTTTTTTAATTAGTGAAGGGAGTAAAGTATTTTTGCAATTTTATATTTTATAATGTCATATTAGAAAAGAGATTTCAAAAGGTAGGAAAATCAATTGTGACCATGAGGAATGCTAACATATTTGATGGCTTAGGAAAATTTCAGGAATATAATGTGCCATTTAGCATGTTTTTAAGTATATATCCAGAGTAGAAGCGTATAATAGAGGCAAAGAAATCCACTAAAAGCTACTAAAAGAAATTGGAGGTTCAAAATAAACAAGTAGATTACAGGAGAAATGTTCATTCAATGAACATTACCTCCAGTAGTTGTGAACACTTCCTGAAACATACAGGTTGAAAAGGCAAAATTAAAAAAAAAAAAAAATCTATTTAGGAAAGGCCTGAGGAAGAATATATTAATATATTTATGTAAAAATCTCTTAGTTTGAGGGTGCCTGGGTGGTGCAGTCAGTTGGGTGACCAACTCTTGCTTTTGGCTCAGGTCATGATATCTGGGCCATGAGATTGGCCTCAAGTAGGGCTTTGCACTCAGAACAGAGTCTGCTTGGTGTTCTCTCTCCTTCTCCCTCTGCCCCTCCCCCTTGTGCTAGCTCTCTCTCTCTCTCTCTCTCTCTCTCTCTTTCTCTCTCTCTGTCTCTCTCTCTCCCTAAAGATAAATAAATCTTTTCTTAAAAAAATCTCTTAGTTTTAAAAACTGGGTTTATACTGGGACAGATATGGGAAATTCAGACACTAGAATTCAACTAATTTTTCTTATGATTTAAAATATAAAATATTTAAAAGCCTATTTTATAATTATACATTCAAGTTCATTCTTTTGTGGTTCATATAATCATTTCTCAATTAAAGGAAACTATCACCTTTATTAAAACTTTTCATTAAATTAGCATTTTTTTGTTAAAATAAATTCTACACATATTTGTCTACCATACGTAGTCCTTTTTGCTAGGTAGTGTGCCAGGTTAGAAGATTTCAGAGGAATATATAAAGTGTCATTTATGCTCAAGGGCAGACTTCTAGCTAGATCTGACCGCTTCCAGTCCCTACTGCTCCCCTTTTCCAAAGAGCACTAGCACATGGACAACCAGAGGCATACCACCAGAAGTGCTAATACATGCCACACAAAATTCTTATACCTTTGATTTTGTTTCAGTTCTCTTGAACGCTACAAGTCAAAAGGTTAGATTAAAATAATGGGCAAACAACTCCCTGAGTGTGTATAACCTATCAATTATTGTAGGCTTAATCAGAATTTTAGAGGAAGTAAGAGTTTTGAATGCAAGGTGGAAAGGAAAATTATTTCATAGTATGACAAATAATAAAAATTTCCACTAACTGAAATTTTAGTTTGTTCTAGGTCTATGGCATATTTATACTTTGTCAATCTTACCCAATCTTAAAATATAGATATACAGATTTTGCCATGTTACACATGAGGCAGTAAGGTTCAGTGCAATTAACTAACTTGCTCAAAGATGGACATTAGTAAGCTGAGGTACCAAACTTTGAACTCAGGCATTCTTTCTTTTCTTAAAAATGGTGTTTTTTGAACACTATTTTACATATCATAAAAAATCACATTTTAAGTGTACAACTCAATGATTTTTGTATTTTACTTTACTGAGTGATGCAACCACCACCATAAATTAGTTTTAGTACATTTTTACCCCCTCACTAGGATTCCTCATGACCATTTACATTTTTTAATTTTTTAAATTTTTAATTGAAGTATAGTTGACATATAAAATATTAATTTCAGGTGTACAACACAGTGATTCAACAATTATATACATTACAAAATACTCACCATGATAAGTGTAGCTACCATCTGTCACCATACAAAGTTATTATATTATTAACTATATTTCCTATGCTGTACTTTTCATCCCCGTGACTTATTTATTTTATAACTGGAAGTTTGTATCTCTTAATCCCCTTCAACTACTTCGCCCATCTTTCCATTCTCTCACCTCTGGTACCACCAGTTCTTTATCTTTGAGTCTGTTTCTCTTTTTTGCTTGTTTGTTTTGTTTGTTTGTTCATTTTGTTTTTAGATTCCACATATAAGTAAAATCATATGGTATTTGTCTTTCTCTGACTTATTACACTTAACAAAATACCTTCTAGATCTATATATGTTGCGGCAGATAGCAAGATTTCATTATCTTTTATGGAATAAGTAATATTCCATAGTGTATATATACCACATTTTCTTTATCCATTTATCTATCTATGTACACTTGGATTACTTTCATATCTTGGCTATTGTAAATAATGTTGCAATAAAAATAGAGGTGCATATATCTTTTCAAATTAGTGTTTTTGTTTTGGGGGGGTTAAAAACCCAGTAATAAAAATACTGGATTATGTGGTACTTTTATTTTTAGGTTTTAAGGAACATTTACATTGTTTTCCATAGTGGCTGCACCAATTTACCTTGTCACTGATGGTGCACAAGGGTTCCCTTTTCTCTACATGCTAACACCTTTTATTTCTTGTGTTTTGATTCTGGCCATTCGGACAGGGGTAAGGTAAGATCTCATTTTGGTTTTGATTTTCATTTCCCTGATGATTGGTGTTGTTGAACATCATTTCATGTCTCTGTTGGCCAACGATATGCCTTCTTTGGAAAATGTCTACTCAGGTCCTCTACCCATTTTTAATTGGATCGTCTTGGTGTTGAGCTGTATAAGTTCTTTATATATTTTGGATATTAACCCATTATTAGATATAGCATTTGAAAATATCTTCTCCCATTCAGTAGGTTGCTTTTTTGTTCTGTTGATGATTTCCTTCCCTGTGCAAAAGCTTTTTAGTTTAATGTAGTCCCAATTGTTTATTTTTGCTTTTGTTTTCCTTGTCTAGGGAGACATATCCAGTCTGCCTATTATAGAGTCATATGGAGCCACAAGGTGAAGAGCTGTGTTGTAAATTTTCTGACATGGCCATCTCACCTGTGCCATCAATCAACATAAGGGTAGGGTTAGCTCAGATTTAGTAGGTGGAGCTAATTCTTTCAAGATAGTCTACTTTTTTAAATCTTTTTTTTTTTTTAAAGATTTTATTTATTTATTCATGAGAGACAGAGACAGAGAGAGAGAGGCAGAGGGAGAAGCAGGCTCCCAAGGAGCAGGAAGCCCGATGCGGGACTCGATCCCAGGACCCTGAGATCATGACCTGAGCCGAAGGCAGACGCTTAACCATCTGAGCCACCCAGGCGCCCGATAGTCTACTTTTTTAAAAAAAGATATGTTTATTTTATTAGAGAGAGCACTCACACACACACACACACACACACACACACACGTGCGAGTAGGGGGGAGGGGCAGAGTGAGAGAATCTCCAGGCAGATTTCCCGCTGAGCAGGGAGCCCCTCTTGGGACTCGATCCCACGACCCAGGAGGTCGTGACCTGAGCCAAAACCAAGAGTCTGATGCCCAACCGAGCCACCAAGGCACCCCAGAAAGGTAGTCTATTTTTTAAACATTTTTAAGTCTTGAACATAGTGTCTTGATTTATTATAAATAACAAAAAAATCTATCACATTTATCCTGAAGACAGTGGCTTTCAGTCTTGGTCATACATGCCTTGGTCCTACCCCCAAACATTTAATTTAATTGCTCTAGGGTCTGATTTTGACATCAGTGTTTAAAATGTCCCTAGATAATTCTAATATTCATCCAGTATTGATAACCACTGTTTTAAGGTCTGGATTAAGAACTGTAGAAAGAAGATGGTAATGGGGATGGTTATGGGTAAAAGAAAGTAACTGAGTTTATAGACCCAAGTGTTCTCTTTATCTACAGCCTAGACATCTAATGTATTTTACATACTAAATTATATAGCCACATACCCAAGGTTAATTTCTGATAGTAACTTCTAATATTTTTTAAAATTTAAATGATTCAATCATGTCAGACAAAATATCTTAGTATATATTTATTGACTCAATCAATATTTCAAACATCATCACACAATATTTTATTCTTCAGTTATCTAAGGAGAAGTGAAGAGATATTAGGAATTTCAAAATACATAGATTTTTCCCACATATTTTTGATTTATTTAATGTTTCTAAGTTTTAAAATAAGAGTGCATTTTTTTTAAAGATTTTTATTTATTTATTTGAGACAGAATGAGAGAGAGAGCACATGAGAGGGGGTGGGTCAGAGGGAGAAGCAGACTCCCCGCCGAGCAGGGAGCCCGATGAGGGACTCGATCCCGGGACTCCAGGATCATGACCCGAGCCGAAGGCAGTTGCTTAATCAACTGAGCCACCCAGGCGCCCCTTAAGAGTGCATTTTTTAATTCATAACTGAAACATTGTGTTAATGTTTTCATGATTTTTAAATGTGAAGAATGTGGGAGGAATATTTTATAATGGCTGTTTTTTTATCTCTTTCATTTTTCTCTGATCCAGTGTAAGCCTGAGATTTCTATACTTTTTAACAAATATAAATACATATATAGGTAACTGTTCACTGCTAAAACTGAGTTATATTCCCGGATAGTAGTCTTTTCAGGAAATTTCTGTTTGTTTTTTGTCTAACTATATATTTCACTTGAATCTTATTATTAAAAAGTACATAGGTCCTCTAAGAGAAAAATAATTTCAAGATGGTTATAAGAAAACAATTTGATTATAAGACCTACTCCTTTTTCTCCACAAAGTTAATTTTTCTTGGTTCTTTAAATAGATATTTTTTCTTGGTTCTTTAAATAGATATAATGTGGGCCTTTCCCTAAACTTCCCCAGAGCAATTATGAATACTTTCTTTGGTAGCTGAGCACTGGCAAAGGAGAACTAACCATGGACTGGCTCTAACAAAACACTATTCATGAGCATCCAGACCAAAACTTACAACCAGTCTTAAGGGCTTGTGAGAGTCAGGTGATAAATGGAATTCAAAATGAGTTAATCTCATGGTCAGCTCTCTGTGGACCAGACTACACTCTGTGGATATTTCTATATTTGTTTTGTTCATGGTTTGAATTAATATCATATCTTCGCAGAATTGCTATGCTGGCTTCCAGGTACTGGGAACAAGGGCTACTATAGTAGGAAGTAAAAGCAGAAGCCACTGGGCCTGGCTTTTCCTATCACAGCAGTAAGTCGAATACTGTAAAATGCTTCTGAGAGTATTGAAGCGGTTATTGTTACCATTACAGCCTTGAGAGATTGATATTTACTGAGTCCTATCACATTTCTGATCCTTATTGTAGCTAATTAAATGACTGGTGGTACCTGAGGAAAGATGGTGGATTTTTTAACTTGATCAGGTTATGACTTATGCTACTGCTGTTCCTGGTGGGGGCGCCTAACTACAGAAAATGAAACTGGTACTTGGTGTGCATTCAACTGGTAAGTACATCTTACTCCTTCCCATATACAGAAAATCAGAAGAACATCTTAAGGGGTCTGCAGTACAAATAAATACAAATATTCTACCTCAAGGATAGAAAACATTCCAGCTAAATTCTTCAACCCTCACATTGTTCCATAGAATATCATGCTGATCCACTATATTGATGCCATTATCATGATATGATCTAAAGAGCAGGAAGTAGTAAGTGAATGTGATGTATCGGAAATAAATTCAGAAAAAAAATGGCAAATACCATATCATAGAATTTTCTGGGGTTCAGTGTAATTAAACATGTTGGATAATCTCTTCCTCTTCCTCATTGTACTTTGCATTCTAAGCCATCAAGAGGGAGGCACACTTAGTGGGTTACCTGGATTCTGATGGCAATATATCCCATCTATAGGTGTCCTCCTCCAAATCCTTTACCAAGTGATCCAAAATTGAATAGGGTTCAGAAGAAGCCTGCAACCCAGCTGGTCTAGACCACAGCCTGAACAGCTCTGCCATTAATTCTTTTGATCTAATGAGCCCATGCTGTTAAAAGCATCTTGAGGTCCTAGATGGATCATGTGGAAAACCCTGGTAAAGCATTCACAGCGAAGATCACTAGGATTTTGGAAGTAGGCCATATCCTTTTCAACAAGTTATTATTTCTTGTTTGAGAAATAATGAGAGTCATGTGATAAATGGAATTCTGGTTGGACAGAGCTCTTTTTACACAGAGCTTGGGAGATCAGCTGACCAACTAACCTAAGCTGTCCATCTTGAATCTGCTCAGCCATAAAGAAGAGGTCTTTGCCTGAATAGTTCTAGAAAGTCTAGATAAGTCCTTTAGGGAACTGCTTACACTCCCAGTGTATATTTTCTTTTCTTTTTAAAGATTTTATTTATTTGTGTGTGTGTGTGTGTGTGTGTGTGAGAGAGAGAGAGAGAGAGAGAGAGAGAATGAGCTGGGAAGAGGGGCAGAGGGAGAAACAGACTCACCACTGAGCAGGGAGCCCAATGCCAACTGAGCCCCCCAGCCCCTCCAGTGTATCTTTTTCTACCATAACACTGCCTTTCCTCAATCAGTACCAAAGATGGGGACCTCATGTGGTGCTCCCCATCAATTTGGGAATAAGGAAACTGGAGAGTAGATTATAGCTAGCTCTGAGCAAAGTGTGGTCACCTGTTGAAAGTGAAAGTTATGATATCACAGCCCCATTCAGAGTGGGGCCCTGGAGAGTGGAGAAAAGAGCCCTTCCCAGTGGGCAGCAGAACTTGAAGCAGTATATTTCACTTGCTATGGCTGAGATAATTGACCCTGACTCTCAGGACTAAATGGAGTAAGTGCAGGAAATTCCTTTTGAGGACATGATATTTCTACCTTCTCAAGAAGTAAAAAATATGGTATCCCTATATTGGCAGGGGCCACTAGAAGCTCTGAGCTTCAGGAATAATAACTTGAATCATTCTAATGGGAAAAAACTCTAAAAAGCAGATACTGAACAAGGAGAATATGAAATAGAAAGTGGAATAATTAAATCAGAAATACCAACTCTGGCTTTCTGGCAATTTTCAGCAATTAAGAATATAGTCTATTCCTTGCTTGAGGAACATATGCTATTTAAAATTCTGTATTACTTTTTTTTGTTTTTCTCTTCTCTTGTACATATGATGTGTTGAATGGCAGTTATATACGTAACTTTCCTAGATAGGTTGCACATCTTATGAGAGAACCATGATAAAACTAGAGGAAAATATATTACTCAGAGATACTGGACCAAAAATATCAGTGACATTTTTGCAAGTAGGAACTGGGCATGATTTTGGGCTGTCTCCCATTAGGAGGGAAAAAAGCCCATTTGAGGTCCTACATGGGAGAAAATTAGGTTCAGAGAGCCATTTTTTAAATCACGTGTTTAGAAGAAAAGAATATTGGAGAAAAGGATTTAGGGAGCTATTCCTTCTATCTTTCCTGAATACTTTTCTTTCCTCACTTTTTTTTCCCTCACTTTTTAATAACAAATTGCATCTCTTGGACCACTAAGGTGAGTTATATTCCATGATAGATTATTTCCCCTTGAAATTTTAGGATTGATCAATGATGTATTGGGTGGGAGGAAGACATTAAGATTTGAGTAATATGATGGCGACAAACAAGGTAGAAATTGATGAGATAAGAGGAGAGATCTGTGTCCTCATATTACTTTTGCTTGGATTTTGTGAGGTATCCCAGTGTCCTTCCAATGTATCTCTCCTCCCCTCCCATACTCCCCTCTCCTTCAGCCTTCTTTTCTCTAATTTTCTCAAAGTTATATTCTGTTTCTTGCAACCAAAGTATCTTAACTTATACAGAAATAAAGTTACAAGCAATAAATTCTTAGATCAATGCAGATGTTTGGAATTGGTTATCGGATGAAACAAAAAACACTGAAACATGTACAAAGAAAAGAAAGTAGCAGTCAAAGGAAAGGAATCTTTAAAGAACCACCTGTAGTGGCTGACTGGGACCTGGGGCTCCTGAAGAGGAAGTTGGGAGAACTAGTGGCTTTTGCTATTGATACATTCAGAGGATGAGGAATGGTAGGCCCACTGAGTAGAATGGCTACATCTGACAGGCCTGGTAATGGAATTGGAGAAGGAAAAGCTCAGGCCATACATGCTTCAAAATACAGGATGAAACTCATGACCATTCTGTAAGTGTACAGAGCAGTCACTTACTGCTTGTGGTTATGCAGTTGAGCATCCTAGAAAACTAATTCCAAAGCTACATTTTGTGCATTTCTGAATTACATTATTAGTGGAATTCACAAACTCTCCAGGTCATTTATGTGAAAGCGAAGACATTGATTAAGAGGGGTGAACTCAGTATAAAGTCGTAGTAAAATATTGGTATCCAAATTCCTGGGTTCAAAATCCTATCTCTGTCTACCACAAATAACTGTGAGATCCTGAATAAGTTACTTAAATTATATCTCTTACTTTTCTAGAGGAATACTAGATATTATTACCAGAATTATTTAGTACATAAATATTATTTTGAAGATTGAATTAGATAATCCACATAAAACACTTAACACAATGCCTGGTACATATTAATTCAAGTGAAACTTTTAATAATTTTCAAATAAGTGATAGAGAATTTATAATTAAACATTATAAACGACTCAGATGCCTACTCTAATAGAAACTCTTCATGTTTCAAAAAATTTAAAGTGTGTTTCTTGCAATCAGGGAGCTGCCAGTTACTCTGGGAAGGCTGAAATAAAATGTGAAAATTTAAATGACAATGTAAGAGATAATAGAAGAAATAGAAGGTCAGTGTAGTGAGACAAAAAGTCACAAGGTTTAACAAGATTAGTGCCAGAAGAATGCTCTTGTTAAAAAAAAAAAAGTGTTATACTTTTCTTAAATACCTTCTTTTATCTATTTGGACTTTATTTAGCTTATTGTATGCAACTAGTTTAATTCATTTCTACATGTGTCTTATTTTAGTTCACGTTCTTATAGCAGGGATCAGTCAAACCTAAACAGTTGTTGCAGAACTTCACACTTTGGGTTTTGACATTTATTTTCAATTTCCTAAGCCAAAAACTGAATCTTTAAAATCTGTAAGACAATACAGTAATCCAAGTGGAATATACTTTGAAAGCTCTTTGTAGTTGGCAATAAGGCTTTATTAATGACAACTGTTCTCACATGATGGCTGTACTTGCCATAATACCTATGGGCTTATACTGTTACTATTAGTATTTCCTTGAGCAATTCCCTAAGTGACCATGTATAATTTAATATACATAGTCTCTCCAAACACGCTGTCTTGTGGATTTTTCAGTAGCGTATCTTAATGAGAAAAGTGTCCTTAAGTCAAACGTAAATTACTTTTTTGAAAATAATTTAACTACAGATATAGCACACTTAAAAAAAATATGATCTTGCAATGCATTTACTTAAAAAAATTAATTGAATCATGTTTCCCATTGATTTACATTATTACATAAGGGATGTGTTCTTATAGGAAGAAATTTGACCCAAGATAAATAAATATCACAACTTAAAAATGTAGAGTATTTTAGGGCACATATTCAGAGGGAAAACATTTTGCTAAGATAATACATAAAATTTATTTGTAAAATGTTTTACACCACTATACTCTAATCATAAAGTTCTTGTCAGAAGCAATTAAATAAGACTCTAAATGCTATAAATTCTGTATACTGTGAAGTATCTTTACAATCATCTTCTTCACAAGCAAGGTAGCAGGACTGTAGTTTGCCTTGCTTGCTCTACATATGATCACATGATCATCTGGTACATAATGGTGCTCAAAATCATTTCCATTTCTCTCTTTTTTCTAAATTATTTTCTTACTTGTCAATTTTTCACGTATTGAAGATCACATATATTGTGCCTAATTTTTCCACTGATACCAACCCTCCAACAATATCTTAGTTTTCTATTTATTCCTTAAATTTAGTTTGTATCATAGCTGGTGAATCCATCCTTCAATAATGATTAGAGAGGGGGAGTTTGTCATTTGTCCTGGAGATTTCAAAAGCTAAGAAAACATCACTCTGGTTCTAAAATGGGAAAAGTGACAGGGAAATGTTGAACAGACATCTTTCTATTTTATTACTATGGTTTATTTCATGACTCTAATTCAATACCCAAAGTTAGATTCTCTTGGTACTACACCTACATGACAGAGATTGCTGAAATGTACACTTAGTTCTTATGTTTCCTTAAACCCACCCAGGAAGCATGTCTCCTTTCTACTCTGTCTTCCCCATTCTGCCTCCATAACTTGAATTCTAGTGGACTTTTATCTACCTGAACTATATGTCCCAACAATCTAATATGACTACAGGAAACACCAATCATTTTCATAACACTGATGATCATCAAGCAAGTAGTCTTCTCACTCTACTGACCTTCCCAACTACTAATGAATTATATTCTTGAGTACAACTTAATCATCTTCCTGCAAAAACATTAATATCTCTGCTTATGGAGTGAAATTCAAATTTTTAAGCCTACAATCTGATCCTACTTCTCAACCATGCCCCATTTCTCCCTGACATGCCAATCAAATCAGAGCACTTACTCTTCCTTATCACAGCATCTAAGCATTCCTATCTTTTTTTTTTTAAAGATTTTATTTATTTATTTGAGACAGAGAGAATGAGAGAGACAGAGAGCACATGAGAGGGGGGAGGGTCAGAGGGAGGAGCAGACTCCCTGCAGAGCAGGGAGCCCGATGCGGGACTCGATCCAGGGACTCCAGGATCATGACCTGAGCCGAAGGCAGTCGCTTAACCAACTGAGCCACCCAGGCACCCCAAAGCATTCCTATCTTTGTTCCTTTGTGTCAGGCCTGGCCATGCTGCCTCTGTCTTCAGACACTGATGATCTCCAAGCCCTCAATAGGAGCTTTTTCTCCCTTCTCTGAATACCAGAATATTTTATTTTTAATGCTTATGTGCACTGTTTATTTGTCTTAAATTATTTGAGGCTTAGAATTTTCACTAGTGAAATGAAGAGATTAAATATGGGTAATCTCTAAAGCTTCCAAAGTTTCAAAATTCTATTGCAGGTGCTCAAAGTGTCCTGACAAATGGAATACTTCTATTGATGAAAATATTACACTAAATGTTCTGTTTGAAAGATATTTATCAATTTTTTTCACTATTGCTTTAATACTTGAAAAGATCACTAGATAAAGATGTCTTTGGTCTTCTAAGACACCATGATTTCTCATTTTTCTACTACCTAGGACAGTGCCCAGCTCTTACTAAACACAGGAAACAAGGAGCAAAAGTTTAGTAACTCTTCTTTAAAAAATGTGAGTTCTCATTTGGGGAGTACTTTATCCTTAAGTCAATATTCTATTTAGGTTATAACAGTAAATATTTAGTAAACTACAAAATATTTGGAAAACACAGACTGGAAAATGTTGTACCAGAAAATTGTTCACACATCTTTGGGAAGCTGGTTTTCTTTAGGTTTCATACAAAGACTTCAGACTATCCCAGAAGGGGTCATTCAGAACTTAAAAACTTTTAAGCACAGTTGGTTTGAACTGAGGATTCTCCTTATGAATAACTTCTCAACTACAGTTCCAAAGCTCAGAGAAAGAGGCTGTTTATAGCCAATTTATGAGGAGTTTTAATTTTAATTAAATTCTGATATTTTGAAGACTTTTTAAATATATATACTTTGACATTATTTGATGGATTTCAGAAGAGAGATTTGAATCATTACAACAGGATCCATGGGCAAGAAAGATAAACAGATGAATTTCTGTCACATTTACAGCTATTCAGAAGACAGAAGATGAGCCTGTGCCCTCATTCATGTATTCACTCAACAAATATCATTGAACACATATTGTGAGCCAAGCACTATTTGGGACAGGGTGCCACAGCAGCAAACACGTAGGCAAAATTCCTGCTTCATGGAGTTTACATTCTAGTAGGAGGAGACAAATACAATTAGTAAATAAACTACATACTAGGTCAGAAAGGGATATGTACTATATGAAAGGGAAAGAGGGAGATCTGGGTAATAATGAAGGCATAATTTTATTTTATTATTTTATTTTTATTTTTATTTAAATTGAATTAGCCAACATATAGTACATCATTAGTTTCCGATGTATGTAGCGTTCAATAATTTATCATTTGTGTATAACACCCAGTGCTCATCACATCACATGCCCTCCTTAATGCCCATCATCCAATTATCCCATTCCCCCCACCCCCACCCCTCCTGTTTGTTCCCTATAGTTAAAGTCTCTCATGGTTTTTCTTCCTCTCTGATGACTTCCCATTCAGTTATCCCTCTCTTCCCCTATGATCCTCTGCACTGTTTCTTATATTCCACATATGAGTGAAACCATGCAATAATTGTCTTTCTCTGTTTAACTTATTTTGCTCAGCATGATACCCTCCAGTTCCATCCATGTCAATGTAAATCATACGTATTCATCCTTTCTGATGGCTGAGTAATATTCCATTGTGCATATATATACCATATCGTCTTTATCCATTCAGCTATTGTTGGACATCTCGGCTCTTTCCACAGTTTGGCTATTGTGGACATTGCTGCTATGAGCATTGGGGTGCAGGTGCCTCTTTGGATCACTACATTTCTATCTTTGGGGTAAATACCTAGACAATTGGTGGGCTATAGGGTAGCTCTATTTTTAACGTTTTGAGGAACCTCCATACCGTTTCCCAGAGTGGCTGCTCTAGTTTGCATTCCCACCAACAGTGTAAGAGGGTTCCCCTTTCTCTGCATCCTTGCCAACGTTTGTTGTTTCCTGTCTTGTTAATTTTAGCCATTCTGACTGGTGTAAGGTGGTATCTCATTGTGGTTTTGATTTGTATTTCCCTGATGGCAATTGATGTGGAGCATTTTTTCATATGTCTGTTGGCCATTTGGATGTCTTCTTTGGAGAAATATCTGTTCATGTCTTCTGCCCATTTCTTGACTGGATTCTTTGTTTTATGGGTACTGAGTTTGTTAAGTTCTTTATAGATCTTGGATACTAACCCTTTATCTGATATGTCATTCGCAAATATCTTCTCCCATTCCGTAGGTTGCCTTTTAGTTTTGTCCACTGTTTCCTTTGCAGAAGCTTTTTATCTTGATGAAGTCCCAATGGTTTATTTTTGCTTTTGTTTCCCTTCCCTTTGGAGACACATCTAGCAAGAAGTTGCTATGGCCAAGGTCGAAGAGGTTGCTGCCTGTGTTCTCCTCTAGGATTTTGATGGATTCCTGTCTCACATTGAGGTCTTTCATCCATTTTGAGTTTATCTTTGTGTATGGTGTAAGAAAATGGTCCAGTTTCACTCTTCCACATGTGGCTGTCCAATTTTCCCAGCACCATTTGTTGAAGAGACTTTTTTCCATTGGATGTTCTTTTCTGCTTTGTTGAAGATAAGTTGACCAGAGAGTTGAGGATCCATGTCTGGGTTTCTGTTCTGTTCCATGGATCTATGTGTCTGTTTTTGTGCCAGTACCATACTGTCTTGATGATGACAGCTTTGTAATATACCTTGAAGTTTGGCATTGTGATGCCACCAGCTTTTTCTTTTTCAACATTCCTCTGGCTATTGGGGTTCTTTTCTGGTTCCATATAAATTTTAGGATTATCTGTTTCAGCTCTGTGAAAAAGGTCAATGGTATTTTGATAGGGATTGCATCGAATGTAGCATAGACATTTTAACAATATTTATTCTTCCAATCCATGAGCATGGAATGTTTTCCCATTTCTCTGTGCCTTCCTCCGTTTCCTTAATAAGTGTTCTGTAGCTTTTATAGTATAGCTCCTTTACCTCTTTGGTTAGGTTTATTCCTAGGTTTCTTATGTTTTCTTGGTGCAATTGTAAATGGGATCAATTCTTAATTTCTCTTTCTTCTGTCTCATTGTTAGTGTATAGAAATGCAACTGGTTTCTGTGTATTGATTTTTATATCTTGCCATGTTGCTGAATTGCTGTATGAGTTCTAGCAATTTTGGGATGGAGTCTTTTGGGTTTTCCACATAAAGTATCATGTCATCTGATGAAGAAATAATTTTAAATAAGATAATCAGAGAAGCTCTCACTGCTGCTGTGACTTGAGCAAAGCAGCCTGACCCATAACATTTTCTGGGTATTGTTGAAAACGACAGGGTCCTCTAGAAAAGGGACTGCCTATGTTAGATAGGTGTTTCCTCTTGGCTTGTTGAACTCTGCTCTGTGGGAGGTGCAATTCAGCACAAAGGGGAGTAGGAATGGCATCTCTAGAAGAGCAGACGCTGGGCAGAGGAGTCCACTTTCCATGTTTAGGAGTAGTCCTAGGGCACAGACTTGAAGAAGGAGAGACAGGGACATATCTGGGGAAAAAACATTCTAGGTGGAAGGAACTACAAAGAGTTCTGAGACAAACTTGAAGAATTAAGGCAGAGTAAGTTTGGGGTGGGTGGGGGGAGACGAGGTCAGAGTGAGCAGCAGAATTCTGCAAGGGCATTACAAGGACACACTTTTAATCTGGCTGACTTATAGGAGAGGCGTTGTTGTTAGAGAACTTTGAACAAAAGATTTTCACGATCAGTTTGATGTTTTAAAAGAATCATGGCAAATAGCAGAAGGTACAAAAGAAGAGCTAACAGACATCCTTAAATAAATAATTTACTTGGATTTTCATTCAAGGTATCTCTCTGGATACCAACTGTTATTTGTGTAAATAGATCCATGATCTAGGAAGAAGGGCCAAGTAGATGCACTGCTTTGGAAAATCTTCTCACTGTGCTTTTTTGTCCTTACCTAAGTTAACCTGTTAGACTAAATGGCCAAATATTATATCTTTGTGGAAAAGTTATTGAAAATGTACCCTAAGAACCTTCTTGAATTATTGTGATTTTTAAACTCATTTTCAACATTTCCCATTTAATTTTAGGTTTTAGGCAATTCTGATAATCATAAATTTCATTCTGCCAAAAGTTGAGCCGTTCATTCTGACATTAATGAAATTATTGTGTTACTTAAAATAGAGCATATTCTGATTGCCTATTGCAGATGGAGATATTTCTTTTTTTTGCTTTCTCTGTGCACATAAAGTTCATTAATAAACTCATAACATAAGCAGTTATTGGGAGAAAAACTGTGCATAATTCACTTAAAGTAAGAATGGTACACAGCATATATCACTTTTCTATTAAAAAGAAATTAATTAGAGATATCTGAATGCTTACAACTTCCGTATACCTGAGATATTATTATGTTTATAAGCATTTTACAACAGAATATGTGAATTTGTGATCATAGAACAACTCACAAAAGAAAATCTACACAGACTTGAACATTTGATCAATCCTCCAAATTGTTCTTGCAAACATGAAAGTAATTTTTTAACGAGTAAATTGAAAAAAAAAGATTAATGTAGTGGCTTATTTAGTGCAGTTATAAGTAATATCATCAGCACAGTCAGAAATGCAATCTAGATGCTGGGAGCATTCCCTACATCTTGGAATAAAATTTGGAAGAGTGTATCTTTCATTTTCTCTTCTGAGTGCCCACTCCACGCCCTCTCAGTAGCTCTGTTTGGCTACCATTTTTAAGCACGTAACTGTTCAGTAACTCACACATGAATAGCAACTTCAGAAGAGAGCCCTATTCATTGAACAAGTTGGTGAATAAAATTTGGAGAAAATTAAGGCTCTCAAGTACTGATCAACATTTCCCTTGGCATCCTATTAGTCTCATGCTGTAACTGCTTGACAATAAGACTACGCAATTATCTTACAATTACAGCTTCAAGATTTTAACCTGAATGGGTTTGTTGGGTCCCACTTCCATTATTTTTGCCATATGTCATACTAATGAATGTTTTGTTGTAGTCTTTCTTAGCCAAGTCTTTCTCATGAGGCCGTGAAGTCAAAACAGTAATATCTAATCTACTGTATAATGAGAAAGATATACTAATCGGTTGATAGTTTCTTTTCTTTACTTCTTTTTTTCTCTTTCATGATTGACTGGTTATTAGACCTTTCTTGCTAAAGTTAATTAGACTGGATTTTTAAAAATGAAATGGAAGGGAAATCTAAAAAGGAGGAGGAAAAAGTGAGTGAAGAAAGAAATAGTAGGGAAGGCAAAATACCATATGAGAAAACATAACTATGGTTTAAAACAACCTCTCAAGGCATGCTTACCATTTCATTTGTCAGGCTAATCAGGGTATTAAAATCTTTATATTTTGCCAAAGGAAATGTATTTGCAGTCAGTTCTAGAACAAAAATGCAAATGGGAAAATCATCTCATATTTTCAGTCATTTGACTCAGACCATTTCAGTCATCCTGTCTCACACCATATTCTCCACTAGAATTCCAATATTCCAAATTAGAGTTTATATTTTGAACTATAAAATGGGTTTATGTATTAGAGTTTCTTAGTTTTGTATCTACCAGTGTAGTTTCATCACGAAAATCTTATCTGTGTATTTATCTCCATACCCCATACTTCATTCATTCATTCATTCATTCATTCATTCACCTACTCAGGCACTTAACCTGCCAGAAATGTTGCATATTTCATCCTATATTCATATATAAATTTGGGTTGATTTAACATAAAATTCTAGAAGTTTTATTTCTGGCTAAGTATTTTCAGCATTGAGGAACATTTACTGAGATGGGAGAGAGTTTATTCAGAATAAATGATAAATGACAGAACAGATAATAAAAACCATTTTGTTTGTTTTTAGACAGAAACAGAAATAGGAAAAACTAATTCATCAGCCTATAGGGAGGTCTCTTTGACTAGTCTGATTTCCTCAAACCAACTAAATCATGTGTTTAAGACTTGAAATGTTGCAGAAACATTTCCTACCACATATCAAGACATAGTGTAACATAAAAAATTTTAAACAGATTGGTGGAAGGGGAATTCAGCATATGTATAAAACTTTACAACAATAAAGAAAATATCACAATTTAATGCGAGAAGAATTGATTCTTCTAAATGTACTGTTGGGAAAACCCGCCACATGCTCAGAATACAAAAGTCAGCTTAGATCCTCATCTTTGACTCCACGTAAAAAAGTCCAATTGGAAAATGAGTTTGAGGGGGGAGAATATAAAAAGGAAAATCAATAAATAACACAGGGGCTTGTAGAAAAGCAAGATGTGAATATTAATATTAGGATCAAAATAGTATTTCTAAAACCAGGAGAAAATAACAAAGGAAAAGATAAACCATATAAAATTTAAAATAGCATGCAAATTAAAAGGCACGATGACAAATATATTCACAATATGCATGACAGAATGTTGAATAACCTTATTTTATAACAAGATCTTATAAATGAATAAGTATATATATGCATCTCAATAAAGGAAAAATGGGGGGTAAAGAGAAACATGATACTAACAAATGTAAAATGCAGTAGTAAATAAATTCACATGTGTATTTAATTACATTGTTCAAAGATAGTTGGGATTATGGTAGTGCTGTCAAAGGTGTGCACCTATAGCTTTTCTGGAGAAGAGTCTGATGCCTTGTGCCAGGAAAATGAAAGATAATTGTACTTTTGATCTTAAAACTTCACTACTACAGCTATTAATGTATCCTAAGAAAATCATTTAAGGTGCTTAAAACGATTTATATTCAAGCATGATCAAAACAGGTTTCCTCAGGGCTCTTGGGTGGCTCAGTCAGTTAAGAGTCTGACTCTTGGTTTCAGCTCAGGTCATGATCTCAGGGTTGTGAGATGGAGCCCTGGGCTCAGGCCCAGTGTGGAGCCTGCTTAATATTCTCTCCCTCTCCCTCTGCCCCTCACCCCCACTCATGTGCATACACAGTTCTCTCTCTCTCTCTCTCTCAAAAAACAAAAACAAAAACAAAACAAAAACCAACTTTCCTTTAATAATATGAAAGTGAAAACAATCCATATTTCTAAATATATGGCTATAATAACATAATGAATGCTGTATCGCTATAGCTGGAAATGCTGCCATAAATATCATTGTTTCTGTAAATATTCCATGATATGGGTAAATGTTAATTGGTATAATTTGAGGGAAAAGAATAGAATCCACTCAAATAGAGTATTTTTTTTAGTTCTTCATAAATAAGTAGGTAGATAGAGAAAGGGCTGGAATAAAATAAATAAAAATGCGAGCAGTCACTATTTCTTGATGATGGCATTATAGTTGCTTCCTATTTTTAAATTTTTAATTTAAATTTAAATTTTTACTTTTGCTTTTTAATTTATACTTTTCTAAACTTAAAATTAATGTGTATTACAGTTATAATTTTATTTTTTTATTTTTTTAAGATTTTATTTATTTGATAGAGAGAGATACAGCGAGAGAGGGAACACAAGCAGGGGGAGTGGGAGAGGGAGAAGCAGGCTTCCCACTGAGCAGGGAGCCCGATGCGGGGCTTGATCCCAGGACCCTGGGACCATGACCTGAGCTGAAGGCAGACGCTTAACGACTGAGCCACCCAGGCGCCCCTACAGTTATAATTTTAAAAGATAAATATTTTAGATAAAAATGTGTCACCCTCCTTCTGTCCTTTTCTGCCTCCACATCCCGGAAGGACTCTGTAAAATCTACTAACACTGAATGGGCAGAATTGGAAACGAGTGCATTTGACACTGAGAGAGCTTGCTTCTGTCCTCAGACCACACTTTCCTCCTACTTCTTCTTCCTTACTCACCTTTACAATCTGTGAATATATCTGGCTCCTGAACAAGACCCAAGACCCTTGAAGAGCATGAAACTCTCTGCTTCCACTCTTCCCTAGCTGTCCCCCATGTCACCCTGTCACAGTCTACAGTCATTACAGCAGCCAGAGAGGTCCTTTTAAAATTTAAATCAGGGGCGCCTGGGTGGCTCAGTTGGTTAAGCGACTGCCTTCCGCGCAGGTCATGATCCTGGAGTCCCGGGATCGAGTCCCGCATTGGGCTCCCTGCTCGGCGGGGAGTCTGCTTCTCCCTCTGACCCTCCTCCCTCTCATGCTCTCTGTCTTTCATTCTCTCTCTCTCAAATAAATAAATAAAATCTTTAAAGAAAAATTTAAATCAGATTAAACCCTCTGTTCAAACATTCTGATGGTGTCTTTTCACTCAGAGTAAAAGCTAAAATTCTTACCATGTTACCATGATCTGATAGACCATTACTACTTCTCAACTTCTAATACTTTCCCCCGTCCCCCCCGCTGAACTCCAACTTCTCTGTCTCTCTGCAGATCTTGAAACTGTCCCCGCAAGCCCACACCACAGAACCTTAACACTGGCTCTTCCTTTTGCAAGGAGCACTTGCTGAATCCACCCCATTTAAAATTACAACGCCCCCCACCCTGGGATACTGGCCTATAATTTTCCTTTTTTATGTGGTGTTTTTGTCTGGTTTTGATATCAGAGTAATGATGACTTTGTAGAATGAGTTTGGAAGCATTCCTTCCTCTTCAAATTTTTGGAATAATTTGAAAAGAATAGGTATTAGTTCTTCAACTGTTTGGTAGAATTCACTTGCGTCATCATCTGGTCCTGGACTTTTGTTCATTGAGTGTTTTTTGATTACTGATTCAAATTTACTGCTACTAGTCAGGCTATTCAGATTTTCTATTTCATCATGATTAAGTCTTGGAAGATTGTGTACTTCCAGGAATTTATCCATTTCTTCTAAGTTGTCCAATTTGTTAGCATATAATTGTTTATAGTAGCCTCTTAAGATCCTTTGTGTATCTGTGGTATTCTTTGTAATATCTCCTCTTTTCTTTCTGATTTTGCTACTTGGCATCCTCTTTTTTTTCTTGATGAGTCTGGCTAAAGGTTTATTAGTTTTATTTATCTTTTCAAAGAACCAGCTCTTAGTTTCTAAGTCAAGTTACTATCTGTCACCACACATAGTTTTTACAATATTATTGACTGTAGTCCTTATACTGTACATTACATCCTCCTGTCTTTTATTTTATAACTGAAAGTTTGTATCTCTTAGTCCTCTTCACCTATTTCTTCCATCCCCTTCCTCCCCTCTGGCAACCATTGGTTTGTTCTCTGTATTTATGAGTCTATTTCTGTTTTGTTTTGTTTTGTTTGTTTACTTTGTTTTGCTTTTTAGACTCCATTTGTAAGTGAAATCCTATGGTATTTGCTTTTTTCTGTCTAACTTATTTCACTCAGCATAAGGCACTCAATGTCCATTCATGTCTTAAATGGAAAGATTTCATTCTTTTTTTAGGGCTAAATAATATTTCTGTGTGTGTGTGTGTGTGTGCATGTGTACTCCACATTTTTTTTAACCTATTTATCTGTTGATGAACACTTGGGTTGCTTCCATGTCTCAGCCATTGTAAATAATGCTGCAATGAACATAGGTATGCATATGTCTTTTCTGGTTAGTGTTTTCATTTTTTTTCAAATAAATATCCAAAAGTAGTATTGCTAGATCATATGATAGTTCTACTTTTAATTTTTTTTTAAGATTTTATTTATTTATTTGATAGAGAGAGAGAGTACACAAGAAGGCGGAGTGGCAGGCAAAGGGAGAGGGAGAAACAGACTTCCCACTGAGCAGGGAACCCACCGTGGGACTCAATCCCAGGACCCCAGGATTATGACCTGAGCCCAAGGTAGATGCTTAACTGACTGAGCCACCCCGGCGCCCCTATTTTTAA
This sequence comes from Mirounga angustirostris, assembly GCF_029215605.1. NCBI lineage: Eukaryota > Metazoa > Chordata > Mammalia > Carnivora > Phocidae > Mirounga > Mirounga angustirostris. Next base: position 114,126,264 of record NW_026991709.1, on the reverse strand, counting down.
TTTTTTAAGGAGTCTCTGTGCTGTTCTCTATAGTGGCTGCACCAATTTTTACTTCATTTTAAACAAATTATAATCCCTCAGTTCTCCTAGTCCCTTTTATTCTGCTTTGTTTTTCTCACTAGCACTCACTACATAATAAACTTTAGAGTTTACTTATATATTGTGTTTTTGTCTGACTTTTCCCATTGGAACATAAGTTCAATGAAGCCTAGAATTTTTGTTTCTTCTTTCTATTATTGTCTCCAGTGCCTAGAATAGTGTTTGGCTTGTGGTAAGGGCACAAGATAAATTTGTTGACTAAATGAAAGTTTATAGTTCTAACTCCTAGCACAGAGTCTGGCACACAGAGACAGTATGTATTGAGTAAATGTTTTTAATCAAAAATTTAAAGTCACTTCATATAAGTGGTTTCCTTTTATCAATTTACAACTTGTTTCTACCTCCTGCTGTCCCAAAGTCTGTACTAACATGAGAGCTAAATCTCTGCATTTAACTTGTGATACCAAAGCTTATTTAAATATAGTAAGCCCTGTTTGTTTCCTCAGTTGAGATGTAAAATTTAGAATGAAAGAAAGAGACATTTTTTTTTTAACTATCTAAACTAAAAATCCCCTGCCCCCACCTTTTTTGGTAGAACACTAGAAGAGATCTCTTATCTCAACAAGTATCTCTTTCATATGTTTTTGTGATTGTTTTTCATTTATAAGAGGAACATATACAATATCCATATTTCCTTAATAATTTATTTCCAGGGAAGTTTCCCTCCCCCACCTAAGATACTGTTATTAAATTAGAAAAGTTGGAAAGTACCAAAATTAAATTTAAATTAGGACAGGCAGTCTTTATGCAGTAGGAAAAGACTAAACCAGTCAAGGCTCTTAAATCTTTCTGCAAATCAGAGTAAATAACTCATATACTACCATAACTCATATACCTACAAGGCTCAGATTTGCTTTAGTTTCAACAAGACAGTAAAACATAACAGGGACAGACTAAAGAAGTGCAATCAGGAATTATCTAATGTTAGATGCTTGACTACTGTCTTGGCCCCCATCCTAATTCTATAAAAGGCCATGAGTTGCACTTTAGATGCTTGGGTCTGAAAGTTGGTGGAATCTTCCTAACACAGGAATACATACTGTTGGCCATCAAATTTCAGGGAGCCTCCGTAAAGTGCTTCATGCAGCACACTAAAGGGAAAGCGACTTTGAAAGGAGTCTGAATTAACCACCTTCCAAATCTTAAATCTGGGTTCGCCCCTGTAGGTTGGTTTAATCTCAACAGCACTGTTTTCATTTTATTCCAAAGAAGCCTGAATTTAATTTAAAGTTCACAGAAGCAGGGGCGCCTGGGTGGCTCAGTCGTTAAGCGTCTGCCTTCGGCTCAACTCAGGATCCCAGGGTCCTGGGATCGAGCCCCGCATCGGGCTCCCTGCTCAGCCAGAAGCCTGCTTCTCCCTCTCCCACTCCCCCTGCTTGTGTTCCCTCTCTCGCTGTCTCTCTCTCTGTCAAATAAATAAATAAAATCTTTAAAAATAAATAAAGTTCACAGAAGCAGAAAACAGGTCCCCTTTATACTTCATCTAGTAGAGATATACCCATCCCAAACACTACAGGCCAACTAATCAGGATAAGGGGCTTATCTAATATACAGAAATTCAAATTCCCCAAGAGCTGGCAAAGGACAAGTATAATGATATGCCCTAATATGACCTATTCACATCATAGGTCCACTTATTTTAGTGACTCTCTTCTGTAGAATGCTGCTTTAACATGATTGCCATACAGGGTTAAGAAATTCTGGGAAGACTCTCCCTCTGTCCTTCCCCCTGCTCATGTGTGCTCTCTTTCTCTCTCTCTCTCTTTCAAATAAATAAATAGTCTTTGAAAAAATTTTTAATTAAAAAAAAGAAATTCTGGAAAAATATAATTATAAGGAGACCAACCTTAGTTACCTGAGATGATTCTTCTGACACCTTTAGCTTATTGTTGTTCATAGAAAGGAACAGTCCAGTTTCAAAATAACTACAACTTGAGTTTTATCCTGGCTAAAATTCACTGAAAAAAATATGTTGCCTGGTCATGCAATAGATTATTTTGTGAAAATAATCTGTATGCTGAGTTGTGCTTTCACTGTCAAATAATAGACAAAACCAACAGATCATTTATATTATGCTTTGGTATAATTGTGTAATTAATTTAAAGTTGCAGGGAGAGGAGGGGAGAGATGGCGGAGGAGTAGTGGACCCTATTTCAACTGGTCCCCGGAATTGAGCTGGATATCTACCAGACCACTCTGAGCACCCACGAAACCAGCCTGAGATGTAAGAAGATCTGGATCTCTACAAACAGAATATCGCAGACGGTTGGTTGTGAGGTACGAAGCGGAGAGCCGTGATCCTGCGGGCAGATATCGGAGGATAAACAGCGACGGGAGGGTACCTGGCCCTGGGGATCCTACACCACCGGTGAGTGACAGCCTCGCGCGCTGCGGGCAGGGCACAGGCTCGCAGACCAGTAGCGTCGATGGAATTCAGGCTAGCAATTGTGAAGAACTTTAGGACAGCCCCCAGGGTGGAAAACCAGACCAGCGGGGTCGCACACACGCGAACCACAGCCACCCGGACAGAAACCGGAGCAACGGTCGCGCGCACACGAGCTGCAGCCTCGGAGATGGAAACCCAGTGCGCCTGGGTCACACCGGTGAACTGCAACCCCCAGGGGTGGAAACCCCAAGCGGTGGAGTCATGCCTGCGTGAATTGGGAGCGGCTGGCGGTTTTAGAAGGACAAAGGGCAGAGACATGCCCCGACCTGGAGGCAGGACTGGGAGCGATGGGGAGGGGCGCACAACCCAGGACGCTGCAGTTTATAGCAGCACGGACAGAGACGGAGACAGTGTGGCCTGGAGAGCTCATTGAAGAACAGACTGAGGTCTCTCTGCTCTGAGGCAGAGGGTGGGAAACGGTCTCTTCTGCTCTGACTGGCGGAAGAGACTCGGAAAGCCGCCAGGGAAAGGCGCCAGAGAACAAAAGCCCCCAAGACTGATTCCCACTGAGCCCATCCCCCTCCACAGGGGCGCAGGGCAACTCCGCCCAAACAGGGTTGCCTGAGTAACAGCGCGGCAGGCCCCTCCCACAGAAGACAGGCTAGGAAGATAAGAGGCCAGCAACCCTAAGGTCCCAAGAAAACAGGTGCATCTTGCTTGGGTTCTGGTCAATAATTTCAACTCTATACATTCCCTCAAACACCCATCAACAGAATGACTAGGAGGAGGAGCCCCCCAAACAGAAAAGACTCAGAGATTATGACTTATGCTGCAGATTTACAAATGGATGCAGATATAACCAAGATGTCAGAGATGGAATTCAGGCTAGCAATTGTGAAGACAATGGCTAGAATGGAGATATCAATTAATGGCAACATAGAGTCTCTAAGGGCAGAAATAAAAGGTGAATTGGCAGAACTTAAAAATGTTATCAATGAGATCCAATCCAATCTAGATAATCTAATAGCCAGGGTAACTGAGACAGAAGAGAGAATAAGCGATCCGGAAGACAGTATAATAGATAAAAAGGGAAAAGAGGAGGCCAGGGAAAAACAACTCAGAATCCATGAAAATAGAATCAAAGAAATAAGTGACACCATGAGGCATTCCAATATCAGAATCATTGGAATCCCGGAGGGAGTGGAGAGAGAGAGAGGGCTAGAAGATGTATTTGAGCAAATCGTAGCTGAGAACTTCCCTAATCTGGGGAATGAAACAAACATTCGAGTCCTAGAGGCAGAGAGGACCCCTCTAAGATCAAGGAAAACAGGCCAACACCCCGGCATGTAAGGGTAAAACTTGCAAATCTTAGAACCAAGGAAACCATCTTAAGGGCAGTTGGGGGAAGAGTCCTTACGTACAGAGGGAAGAACATCAGAATAACGTCAGACCTGTCCACAGAGACCTGGCAAGCCAGAAAGGCCTGGCAAGACATATTCAGAGTACTAAATGAGAAGAACATGCAGCCAAGAATACTTTATCCGGCAAGGCTTTCATTTAGAATGGATGGAGAGATGCAGAGCTTCCATGACTGGCAGAAGTTGAAAGAATATATGACCGCTAAGCTGGCCCTGCAAGAAATATTAAGGGGGGTTCTATAAAAGGAGAAAGACCCCAAGAATGATCTACAACAGAAATTTACAGGGACAATCTATAAAAACAACATCTTCACAGGTAACATGATGACAATTAATTCATATCTTTCAATAATCACTCTCAACGTGAATGGCCTAAATGCTCCCATAAAATGGCACAGCGTTGCAGATTGGATAAAAGGACAGGACCCATCCATATGCTGTCTATAAGAGACTCATTTTGAACCTAAAGATACATCCAGACTGAAAGTGAAGGGATGGAGATCCATCTTCCACGCCAGCAGACCTCAAAAGAAAGCTGGGGTAGCAATTCTTATATCAGACAAATTAGATTTTAAGCTAAAGTCTGTAATAAGAGACACAGAAGGACACTATATCATTCTTAAAGGGTCTATCCAACAAGAAGATCTAACAATTGTAAATATCTATGCCCCCAACATGGGAGCAGCCATATACATAAGCCAACTGTTAACCAAAATAAAGAGTCATATTGATAACAATACGTTAATTGTAGGAGACCTCAATACTCCACTCTCAGCAATGGACAGATCATCTAAGCAGAAAATCAACAAGGAAACAAGAGCTTTGAATGACACATTGGACCAGATGGACCTCATAGATATCTACAGAACATTCCACCCTAAAACAACAGAATACTCATTCTTCTCGAGCGCACATGGAACTTTCTCCAGAATAGACCATATACTGGGTCATTAATCAGGTCTCAACCGATACCAAAAGATTGAGATTATTCCCTGCATATTCTCAGACCACAATGCTTTAAAACTGGAACTCAATCACAAGTAAAAATTTAGCAGAAATTCAAACACTTGGAAGCTAAAGACCACTCTGCTCAAGAATGTTTGGGTCAACCAAGAAATCAAAGAAGAACTTAAACAATTCATGGAAATCAATGAGAACGAAAACACATCAGTCCAAAACCTATGGGATACTGCAAAGGCGGTCCTAAGGGGGAAATACATAGCCATCCAAGCCTCACTCAAAAAAATAGAAAAATCCCAAATTCACCAACTAACTCTACACCTTTAAGAACTAGAGAAAAAGCAACAAACGATGCCTCAGCCACACATTAGAAGAGAAATAATTAAAATTAGAGCAGAAATCAATGAATTAGAAACCAGAAACACAGTAGATCAGATCAACGAAACTAGAAGTTGGTTCTTTGAAAGAATTAATAAGATTGATAAACCACTGGCCAGACTTATCCAAAGGAATAGAGAAAGGACCCAAATTAATGAAATTATGAATGAAAGGGGAGAGATCACGATTAACACCAAGGAAATAGAAACAATTATCAGAAATTATTATCAACAACTATATGCCAATAAACAGCAATCTGGATGAAATGGAGGCCTTCCTGGAAACCTATAAGCTGCCAAGACTGAAACAGGAAGAAATTGACAACCTGAATAGGCCAATAACCAGTAATGAGATTGAAGCAGTGATCAAAAACCTCCCCAAAAACAAGAGTCCAGGGCCTGAAGGATTCCCTGGGGAATTCTACCAAACATTCAAAGAAGAAATAATACCTATTCTACTGAAGCTGTTTCAAAAAATAGAAACAGAAGGAAAACTTCCAGACTCATTCTATGAGGCCAGCATTACCTTAATCCCCAAGCCAGGCAAAGACCCCATCAAAAAGGAGAATTTCAGACTGATATCCCTGATGAATATGGATTCCAAAATCCTCAAGGAAATCCCAGCTAATAGGATCCAACAATACATTAAAAGGATCATCCACCACGACCAATTGGGATTTATCCCCGGGATGCAAGGGTGGTTCAACATTTGCAAATCAATCAATGTGATAGAGCACATTAATAAGAGGAGGGAGAAGAACCATATGGTCCTCTCAATTGATGCAGAAAAAGCATTTGACAAAATACAACATCCTTTCCTGATTAAAACTCTCCAGAGTATAGGGATAGAGGGAACATTCCTCAAGCTCATAAAAATCCATCTATGAAAAACCCACAGTGAATATCATCCTCAATAGGGAAAAGCTGAGAGCCTTTCCCTTAAGATCAGGAACACGTCAAGGGTGCCCACTCTCACCACTGTTGTTCAACATAGTCCTAGTAGTCCGAGCAACAGCAATCAGACAACAAAAAGAAATAAAAGGTATTCAAATTGGCAAAGAAGAAGTCAAACTCTCTCTTTTTGCAGACAACATGAATGTTGATGTGGAAAACCCAAAAGACTCCACCCCCAAATTACTAGAACTCATCCAGCAATTCAGTAACGTGGCAGGATACAAAATCAATGATTTCTGAATCAGTTGCTTTCTTATACACTAACAACGCAACTGTAGAAAGAGAAATTAAAGAAACGATTCCATTTACAATAGCACCAAAAACCATAAGATACCTCAGAATAAACCTAACCAAAGAGGTAAAGGATCTATACTCTAGGAACTACAAAACACTCATGAAAGAAATTGAAGAAGACACAATGCTCCATGGATCGGAAGAATAAACATTGTTAAAATGTCTATGCTACCCAGAGCAATCTATACCTTCAGTGCCATCCCGATCAAAATTCCAATGACATTTTTCAAAGTGCTGGAACAAACAATCCTAAAATTTGTATGGAATCAGAAAAGACCCTGAATCGCCAAGGAAATGTTGAAAAAGAAAAACAAAGCTGGGGGCATTACGTTGCCTGATTTCAAGCTATATTACAAAGCAGTGATCACCAAGACAGCATGGTACTGGCACAAAAACAGACATACAGACCAATGGAACAGAATAGAGAACCCAGATATGGACCCTCAACTCTATGGTCAAATAATCTTTGACAAAGCAGGAAAAAACATGCAATGGAAAAAAGACAATCTCTTCAATAAATGGTGCTGGGAAAATTGGACAGCCACATGCAGAAGAATGCAACTCGACCGTTCTCTAACACCATTCACAAAGATAGGAATCCATCAAAATCCTAGAGGAGAACATAGGCAGTAACCTCTTTGACATCGGCCACAGCAACTTCTTTCAAGATACATCTCCAAAAGCTAGTGAAACAAAAGCAAAAATGAACTTTTGGGACTTCATCAAGATAAAAAGCTTCTGCACAGCAAAGGAGACAGTCAACAAAACAAAGAGGCAACCCACAGAATGGGAGAAGATATTTGCAACTGACACTACAGATAAAGGGCTGGTGTCCAAGATCTATAAAGAACTTCTCAAACTCAACACCCAAAAAACAAATAATCAAGTCAAAAAGTGGGCAGAAGAGATGCACAGACACTTCTCTGAAGAAGACATACAAATGGCTAACAGACACATGAAAAAATGTTCATCATCATTAGCCATCAGGGAAATCCAAATCAAAACCACACTGAGATACCACCTTACACCAGTTAGAATGGCCAAAATGGACAGGGAAAGAAACAACAAATGTTGGAGAGGTTGTGGAGAAAGGGGAACCCTCTTACACTGTTGGTGGGAATGCAAGCTGGTACAGCCACTTTGGAAAACAGTGTGGAGGTGCCTCAAAAATTTAAAAATAGAGCTACCCTATGACCCAGCAATAGCACTCCTGGGTATTTACCCCAAAGACAGAGATGTAGTGAAAAGAAGGGCCATATGCACCCCAATGTTCATAGCAGCAATGTCCGCAATAGCCAACCTGTGGAAAGAGCCGAGATGCCCTTCAACAGATGAATGGATAAAGACGATGTGGTCCATATATACAATGGAATATTACTCAGCCATCAGAAAAGATGAATACCCAACTTTTGCATCAACATGGATGGGACTGGAGGAGATTATGCTAAGCGAAATAAGTCAAGCAGAGAAAGTCAATTATCATAGGGTTTCACTTATTTGTGGAACATAAGGAATAACATGGAGGACATTAGGAGAAGGAAGGGAAAAATGGACGGGGAGAATTGGAGGGAGAGATGAACCATGAGAGACTATGGACCTGAGAAACAAACAGGGTTTTAGAGGGGAGGGGGGAGGGGGGGTTGGTTAGCCTGGTGATGGGTATTAAGGAGGGCACGTACTACATGGCGCACTGGGGGTTATACGAAAACAATGGCTCGTGGATCACTACATCAAAAAGTAATGATGTATTGTATGGTGACTAACATAACATAATAAAATTAAAAACTACAAAAAAAAAAAGAAGGAAATGCTGTCATAAGTTATTACATGAATGAATATCAAGGACATTAAAAAAAAAAAAGAGAGACTGGATGTTTAAACCAATGAGGAAAAATTACTTTCGCAATGGAAGAGGTCCAATGTCATCCACCTGCCACTCATGGATCAACCAATACCGCTAGAGAATGGTGTTATACTGAACATTCGCTATTGGCATCTGTGGTTCAGAAATTGGACATTTACCAGAGAAAATAAGGACATCAATAATGATGAAGAAAAGTCCATGTTGTTGAGATCATACATAGCCTACATCCCTGTTGATATGGCTATATATTTTTTTAAAGATTTTATTTATTTATTTGACAGAGACACAGTGAGAGAAGGAATGCAAGCAGAGGGAGTGGGAGAGGGAGAAGCAGGCTTCCCATGGAGCAGGGAGCCCGATGTGGGACTCGATCCCAGGACCCTGGGATCATGACCCGAGCCGAAGGCAGATGCCCAACGACTGAGCCACCCAGGTGCCCCGATATGGCTATATTTTTATAATTAAAAATCAAACAAACAAACAAACCCAGGATGGATGCAAGAGTAGGCCACCAGTCCTGTAGTGGGACATCTTTCCCACATGATTAGTGATGTCCATCTCTGCAGTAGATGGCCTTAGAGGGACACACACATGGAACGTACATGCCGATTTGGCAATCTGTTCATATAACTCCTCTCAACCTGCTTGCCATCAGTCTTCCAATCTTCTTCTTTTCAAGTGTTTGATCAATGAGGACGTCATGAAGGAGAGTAGAACTTCCCTTAAGCCATGTCTCTCAAAGTCATGAACAACCAAATAGTCTAAAGTCTTAAATATGAGAATGTTGATCTTCACCAACATCCTCCAGGATCACCCCTGACTGGAACTGCAATGTGGCAGTGGTTCATGTGCAGGCTATGCCTGTATATTGTGCAAATTCTCTGTAAACCAAGACTGACCATTTCTTCCTCCAACAACTGGTCATAGAAAGCCCACATGAGACCATAGTGTTTGATGAATAAAGGAACAGTAATGCAGCAGAAGTAAGTGTCATGCAAGCATGAGTCATCTATTCATGCTATTTACTTGTGCCATCAGGATCTGCTCAAGCCAACTTTTACATGCCAGTTCCATTTTATGATGGACTGCTGCTGCACATGTCCAACTTTAATATAAGAACTGTTTCAAGTTTGTATATTCAAATTAAATTATAATTCTATGATGTTTGCCATTGGATTTTGGGCCTAATCCTTTAACATGTCTTCTCTGCTACTGCAGAAGATTAGATATAATTTTGAGGTTTCCATAACGTCTCTTTGGTTCTCTATGACATGAACAAAGAACTCAAAGCTCTCAGTCTGTAATCTTTCTATAAGTTCATCAAAGCTGTCAAAAGCAGCCATTCTGAGGACAGTGCTTAAAATCATTATTACTGCCATAATGGTATGATAGTAGCAGTTGCTACTTGTTTTTCCAGGGCCTTGCCTTTGACTGACACTTAATTCCATGAAATCGTGGGCTCACTTAAGTAATTTAAGCCACTGCATGCCAGGTATTAGTAGTATCCTATTTTCCCACCTGCAAGGAGGTCATTGTTACATTCGCACCCAAACAGAGAAGGAACCCAGCCTTATAAACCCATCTTGAAAGCCTCACACTTGGAATAACTACTAATAATAAGAAGTTTGTCAGTCAAGGTATAATCAGGAAAATAAAACCATTCAGAGTCATAAACAGAAAGAATTTAATGCAGTAATATGGTTACAAAGGTGACAGAAAAGGCTGAGAAACAAATCAGGGAGTGATGGGGCAATCCAGAGAGAAGCAAGAGCAAGAACTGCTACCAGCCCTTGGCTGAAGTGGCAGAGATCAGAAGGTATTACTGGAATCCAGGGCCCAAGAAAATTGGAAGAATGTGAATTGGAAACACCTGGAACCAAATAAGAGACATGACAACGGCCTCTGTGCCATCTGATGCAAAATCAGAGGGAGATAGCACTGCAACATCTGCTTTCCACATCTCTTATAATCTTTGGCAGAACCTCCCTCTAGCCAAACCCCAATAGAAAAGGGCTAGTCCAGGAGAATGAAACCAGCAGAGATCAGCCCATTTGTGATTCAGCAGAGCAGGATAAGGGCAGGGAATGTATCTGAAGGTAAATAGGCACAGGGCCAAAGCAAATCATTTTTTTTAGACACAGTTAAACTGAGATCAACACGTAAGGTAAAAATCTGGTATAGTAAATATTTATCTTAAAAATTCCTTAAGTTGCCCAAACAGCACAGCAAAGGGCCTTTAACTACAAGAGGCATCTCAGTCTGGAGAGAGGCTCATACAGTATGGTTCATAGGAGAACAGAGACCAACCAAAGAAAATCAGATTTCTGTGTCCTCCTCTCCACACCAGGGTGTATGTACATTAAATGGAATAGCAGAGACAATAGTTCAAGTAGAGAAAGTTAAATACGCATATCTTATGACTCCACTATTCTTTACACAACTGTATTAGTAAGACTTAGAATCAATAATAAAAGCCCTGAGGTAAAAATTATTCAGCCCACTCAATATGCACCAAACGTGTGAGGCCAAAGATGTGGATCTAGTTCTTCAGCCAGGAGAACTTTGGGAGAACGGCCCAGGCATGTTGGTTTTACCCAGTAAGAAAGTTGTAATCTTCAGAGTAGAGGGAGCGGGGCAGGGATGGAGTTGGCTTTAGAATGGAGTTTATCTCTGGTTGATCTCTTGAGAGATAGGGGGAGGAAATTAGATCTGAGAGAGCAGTTTCTTCTAATTCTGTAAAACACTAGGATCACAAACTTTTTAGGCTTGAATCCTGTCTTAAAAAATATAACACAAATGGGAGAGAGATATTAGGATAGTTCAACGATTGCCCTCAAACTTGGACACCATGAGCACAGGAGCACCAAGGGTGCCAAGAAGAGCATTAGTGGAACAGTGAGAATGATCACCATGCCTGGCAAAACAATACCCTTCCATAGCCAGAGATTTTGGTGGCTAGGAAAGCAGCAACTGAAAGCTGCAGCAGTAAGAATTCCCAGAAAGATATGGAAAGGAGAAGCATATTGCAGAGTGTTAGGGTGCTGTTTTTTAAAGGTGAGGGCCACAGCCAATAAAATTTGCATTTTTACTAGTTTGCTTCATATGTATTCATAGGTTTATAAGACCTAGGGAAATGTGGGTTACATGTACATAGATTGAGTAGGCCCAGATGATGATGTTCATATTGGGCAAAATTTGGGTAAGAAATTCCCTTGAAGAATTTTTCCATGGTGAATCTATTTCCATCTGAGTATCCTGTAAATTATAAAGCCATTTTCTGAAATTATATTTTTCACCCCTTCTCTATTTTTCTAATCTATTGTCATGGCTTATAACAAAGTACGCATTAGGATAACATGGAGAGCTTCTTTATAATACTAATGACTCATTAATACTACAACACTCTGACCTGTGTCCCTGATGTGACACAAGGAGAATCAAACTCCTCAGAATGTAAAACATTTTGGAAAGACACCTATCCTGGATTTTACAGAGGATTCAGTGTAATGAAGAACAGAAAGGGAGAGAGAATCTTCTAGACTGGGACAAACTAAAGCCATTAAGGAGTCCCATTTGTAAGGAAACTTGATTGGATCCTATATAGGAAAAAATAATATATATTTTTAATATCTTCCAATATACTACATCTTTGAAAAGAATAAGGATGCTATTAACACTTGCACCAGGACGACGGGCAAAAAGAGGGATTTCCGCAGACAAAGAAGGATACACTGTCTCCTAGTCATAAAGGACATTTTTCAGAGAATTTTCAGGGAAATATGAGGATGAACTATGTATTGAAAGATGTTATTGAATTAGGTTAATTTTTCTTAGGGGTGATGGTGTCATGGTTGTATAAGAGAAAGTCATTATTCTTGGAAGCTATATGTATATTGAAGTATTTAGAGATAAAGTGTCATGATGCATTCAGTCTTCTTTTGGATGATTTGACAAAAGGGAAGTGTGTGTGTGTGTGTGTGTGTGTGTGTGTGTGTGTGTGTGTAGGAAGAAAGAGAGATGGAGCTAGTATAATAATATGTTAATAATTAAGGTAAAAGATTGTATGTTTCCATTGTGCTGTTCTTCTAACTTTTCCACGGGTTAGAATTCTTACTCCCACTCCTCCTCCAAACAAGTCAACTAGTGAAAAAAATAGATAATAAACATTAGAATATATGCTTAGGTTAGGCTCTGCCTTTGGCTCAGGTCATGATCATAAGGTCCTGGGATGGAGCCCCACATTGGGCTCCCTGCTCAGCGGGGAGTCTTCTCCTCCCTCTCCCTCTGCCCCTCCGCCTGCTTGTGCGCTCCTGCATGATCTTTCTTGCTCTCAAATGAATAAATAAATATTCTTTAAAAAAAGGAGGGGGGTCGCCTGGGTGACTCAGTCGGTTAGAATATATGCCTAAGAAAAACAAACAACAGAAAATCCTGATTCCTAACTCCCTACTGCACTCCCAGTGATTCAGATTTAATTGGTGTGGGATGAGATCAGTATCAATATATGCTAAAGGCTCTCAAGCAGGTCTAAAAACCATTAGCTTTGACAATTATTTATGTGCTGGTAACTTTTAGGCCCTACTCGCTGCTCTCCCTTTTTGTATTACGGTTCTGCAGTTCTAACTGATGGATATCTTCATCTCTAGACTGTCTGGTCCTTACAATGCCTCAAGACATAGTTTTCATCTTTCTCTACCATCCCCATTTCTTCCAGACAGTTTCTATTAATTGTTTTTCTATGTTTACTCATAGTACCTACATTCTCCCAAGAACTGAAGCTAAAATGCAGTGAGTCATTTATTTCCCTGTCCCCCCATCAAATCAGAATCAGTGTTGCCAGCTTCCCCTCTCCACTGCCATCTTCATGACCATTATGAAAGACCTTACTGTCTCTCTTACTGTATCATTAGAAGAGTCTAATGGTCCCTTATTGCTATTACATACCCTTCTCCAGTCAATCGTCTGCACTACAACCGAAGCATCCACAACCAATCATAAAAAAAAATAACCTTTTAATTATCCGTGTCAAAATAGAATATTATTAAGCTACTAAATGAAATGAAAATTTTACTTCCTGACTTTTAAAATTCTCCACTATTTTATCACAACTTAAAACTCCAGGCTTGTGGTGCCTGGGGTGGCTCAGTCAGTTGGCGACTGACTCGATTTCTGCTAAGGTCATGATCTCAGGGTCTTGAGATCAAGTCCCCCATCAGGCTCTGCACTGGGCATAGATCCTGCTTAAGACTCTCTCTCTCTCTCTACCTCTACCCCTCCACCACCTCCACAAACAAACAAAACAAAACAAAACAAAACTCCAGGTTTATTCCACATAACACCATAAGCCTACCTTATTTTTGAGTGAAAATTCAGACCTGCCTTTTCATAATCTGTACCATATTGAAATTGTTCCTTGCACATTAACGCCCTCATCTACAACTTATTCTTCAAAGGCAAGTACAGCCTTCCTATAAAAAGCCCCTATTCCCTTTTGATGAATCCCCAGAGGATTTCATTTATATCAAATCCACTTTCTCACATCTAATATTTGGAAACTGAGGTGTTTTTGTTGTTGTTGTTGTTGTTGTTGTTGTTGTTGTTGTTTTAAGTAGGCTCCACACCCAGCCTGGAGCCCAAAGCAGGGCTTGAACTCGTGACTGTGAGATCAAGAGCTGAGCTGAGATCAAGAGTCAGATGCTTAACTGACTGAGCTACCCAGAAGCCATAAACTGAAGTCTTGAATAAAGGGAGCCCGTAGGTAGATTCCTCACTCTACCCTTTCTTGTATCTCTATTCCTATTTTCATGTACTCCTCTCTGCTCAGAGAAATGGTGCCTTACTTGCAGTTCCCAAGTTGGTTTTTATTTTCCAGACTTCCTTATCTGACCTTTTTAATACCAGAGAGGTATTGACTTGGAGAAAACAACCAAAATGAACCTTTAGTTGTGTATGTTCTTAGGTAGCTATTCCACATGTACCTCATGTGGTCTGGTAGCTTTGTAAAACTTTTACCTCTCTTATAGTCATTTTCTATCTTTCATTATAATTACGCAAGATCCCCTTCCATTATACTATAATCTTATTAAGGATAAGAAGTGTCTTATCCATTTCTATAAACTTTGCAATCCTTAGAAGTTTGCATATGTTTGTTGTTCAATAAATGTATACTGACCTGAACTGAACAAGTGTTTTTAGTGTTCTATACAAATCATCTTACTGTGCTCTAAAAAAATTACAAAATGATTATGATTATTTCTGTTGTTCTTTTCACAATAAAGTAAAATATTTTCATTTGAAATTATATTTGGTGGGTTACAGCTGATTTCTGTACCAATAAATTAAACTCTGGATCATGGGAAGAATAAGAATTGTAGAAAATGTTGGGAAGGCAGAATAAGAGGTTTGTAGAAACTGACTAGTAAATGAGAAATAATGCTCTTTTTTATTAGATTAAGCTAGCTTGAAACTGATATTTATTAAAATTTAAATTGATGAATGCTGGAAAACAGTACAAAGAAAGCTGTAATTCCATCTTGCAATTCTAATGATAGTGAAGAACTAAACAAAATGTTCTCTGTCATTTTTTATACTACTATAACCTTTGGATGAAATTACAGTCTTATTTCCAAAGTACATTTGAAAAAGAATATCCCTGCCCATATTAAATGCAACATATGGGAAAACATTACTTGTAATGAATATCTGTATAACATAATTTTATGTAAACACCTACTAAGTACAAATATGTTATTGTGTTTCAATCCCTAATGCTGTGACTGTTTAAAATATAAAGGAAAAGGAGAAAGAGAAAGGTTCTACTGTTTTATCTCAAAGGAAAAAAAGATACGTGCAATTGCTGGATCGTATGGTAGTTCTATTTTCAACTTTTTGAGGAACCTCCATACTTTTTTCCATAGTGGCTCCACCAGCTTGCATTCCCACCAACAGTGTAGCAGGGTACTGGGTATTTACCTCAAAGATACAAATGTAGGGATCCGAAGGGGTACATGCACCCCGATGTTTATAGCAGCAATGTCCACAATAGCAAAACTATGGAAAGAGCCAAGATGTCCATCGACAGATGAATGGATAAAGAAGATGTGGTATATATATATATATATATATATATATACACACACACACACACACAATGGAATATTATGCAGCCATCAAAAGGAATGAAATCTTGCCATTTGCAACAACGTGGATGGAACTGGAGGGTATTATGCTGAGCGAAATAAGTCAATCAGAGAAAGACAAGTATCATATGATCTCACTGATATGAGGAATTCTTAATCTCAGGAAACAAACTGAGGGTTGCTGGAGTGGGGGGCGGTGGGAGGGATGGGGTGGCTTGGGTGAGACATTGGGGAGGGTATGTGCTATGGTGAGCGCTGTGAATTTTGTAAGACTGTTGAATCACAGACCTGTACCTCTGGAACAAACATTTTTAACATTTTATGTTAAAAAAAGAAGAAGAAGAAGAAGAAGAAGATAGCAGGAAGGGAAGAATGAAGGGGGGAAAATCGGAGGGGGAGATGAACCATGAGAGACTATGGACTCTGAGAAACAAACTGAGGGTTCTAGAGGGGAGGGGGTGGGGGGATGGGTTAGCCTGGTGATGGGCATTAAAGAAGGCATGTACTGCATGGAGCACTGGGTGTTATACGCAAGCAATGAACCATGAAACACTACATCAAAAACTACTGATGTAATGTATGGTGATTAACATAACATAATAAAAAAAAACTTAAAAAAAAAGAAAAAAGATATGTACTTCTTTATAACATTTTGAGGCCATGAAATATGCTGTTTCTTTTAGCAGCACAATTATTCTTAACATTTGACACTTCCACTCAAAATAAGAACTTTATTCTTAATCTTCTGGCCATGTTTATTATTTCATTGAACAAGTTGTCAAAAAAGTAAAAAATTATACAGAACCCAAAATGCAAGGTGTAAAGGTACAAAATAGGAAAAAAAATAAGATGTCATCTGAAAATGGAAGAAGAGATAGACCAAAGAGAAAAATCAATGATTAAAAATATCCTTATCTCGATCACATCTCATGATGTAAAAGATAGTTTTAAAAATAAACACAAATCTCAACTGTAGAAGTGAACAGAAGTAAAATTATTTTACCTAAACAAATTTGTCAGAAGAACTAGGATAGAATTAAAGGAATTTTGACAGAAATTGGAGAGGAAATATTAAAATTCTTCCAAAAATGAATTACTATTTTTTATGTAAATAAAATATCAGAATACATCTTTTATTAAATGTGTACTTCACCATACATCAGCTTGTATATATTTACTACTTAATCAGTTTTCTTTGGAAGATCTTCCCTGATGAGGTTTATACATATGTATTTTAAAATAATAAATTCTTGAATCATGTAGTATTTTCTTCATAAGTAAAAAGTATTTTTTCAATAGTTACAGGTAAATATTTTTTATACTTCATGCAAATAATAACACAATTTCTTTTATTTTTCCTTTATTACTTAGATAAGTTTTGTTTATTTTTATAGATAGCATTCTTTCATTGCTTCTTTCAAATCACTATTTCCTTTTATAAAGTTTTGATATTGGAGAGGATTGCTTAAAAAAATTTTTTTCCTAAATAAATTTCCATCATCTTTTCTTCCATCTTTCCCTTCCTCTGTAATTAGGCTTTATTTGTATACATACATCTATAATGTGAAATAAAATTTAGTCTCTTCTAAAGAACCTAATTTTGTCTTATTCCACATCCCACCATCAGTCCCAAAATAGATTTCTGACTCCAGGCTCATCAAGTTTCTTAAAGCAACCATTTTAAATTCTGGGCTATCTACAAAGTAAGTTAATAGATATTGAGAGAGGTAGCCTTTGTATTTACAGATACATATACTCCAAAGTCAGTCATATCATTCATTCACATCCTTACATCCTACTAGTCAATAACCGTGTTAGCTTTACTGTGAAAATACATTCAGACTCCAACCATTTCTTGCCATCTTTACCATGACCTCCCAGTACATAATTTCTCACCTAAATTATTATCAGTCTCCTAACTGGTTTCTCTCTTCTACTCTTGCCACCCAACCCCCCATAAATGCTATAATGGAGATAAGCACAGGGAGCTATCAACCCAGAAGAAGATGGACCAGTACATATTGTAGATACTCAAGCTTCCCCAAAGAGTTCAGCCTTGAAGGACTAGCAAGGGTTTTGAGAGCTTAGAAGAAATTCAGAGGGAATTTCAGGCAAAAGACATAGGCACAGAATAGTAGAGGATGTAATTTATTTGGAGAACTGCAAGCTAAGGTCCTCTTCAATTTATAGTAGGGCTCTGAGAAATGATAAGATTGGAAAAGACAAGGGGGTTGGGGCACCTGGGTGGCTCAGTTGTTAAGCATCTGCCTTCAGCTCAGGTCATGATCCTGGAGTCCTGGGATGGAGCCCCGCCTCAGGCTCCCTGCTCAGCGCGGACTCTGCTTCTCCCTCTGTCCCTCACCCAACTCCTGGTCTCACTCTCTCTCTCTCTCAAATAAATAAAATCTTTAAAGAAAAGAAAAAAAAATGAAAGAAAACAAAGGGGCTGTATGCATATATATGTGTATTCTTGCATTAATTCAATAATTTTTCTGTGACTTACCCTGTACCAGGTTCTGAAGTAACACTGTAGTGGCCAACAATATATGGATTTTATGTTCATACTGTTTAAAATATAGTAGGAAATAGCATGTGATTTAAAGGGGAAACTCCAAAGTGTTATGAGAGTGAGCAGAAGCAGGCATAAGTCAGACTTGGCAAGTTAAGGGACACTTTTCCAAAAAATTAACAACAAAGGAGACATCTGAAGGCTACATAGGCATTAGCCAGTGCTTTAGGCTGAAACGGGTCCCCCTCCCATTCATATGTTGAAGTCCTAACCTCTAGAACCTCAGAATGTGACGATATTTGGGAATAGGACTTTTAATGAGGTGACTAAGTGAGCATAAAGCTGTTAGGGTGGCCCTAATCCAATCTGACTTGTGTCCTTATAAGAACAGGAAATTTGAACACAGGGGGAGACACTATGAGTGCAAGTGCATGTGCACAGACGGATGACCATGTACATTTTATTTGATTCCACTTTCTCTTTTCTCAGCAGATCATGTACACTTCTTTGTTGTTGTTTTAACTTTTTTTAGTGGCTGCCCTAGAGTTTGCAATATTCATTTACAACTAATCCAAGTCAACTTTCAAATAATGCTATACTACTTCACAGACAGTATAAATACCTTATAAAACAAAGTGATTTTAATTCTTTCCTTTCATTTCTATTATTACACTGTCATTCATTTCACTTAGATCTAAGCATGCATAGCATATATATACATATATAGATATATAATCAATGAACATACATCATCAAATACATTGTTGTTATTGTTATTTTGAACAAACTGTTATCTGTTACATTAAGAATAAGAAAAACAAAAGTTTTTATTTTACCTATGCTTATCCTCCAGTGCTCATCTTTTTTTGAATGTAGAGCAGAGTATCTGAACCATATAAATTTCCTTCTCTTTAAAGAACTTCTGGGGATGCCTGTTTGGCTCAGTCGGTTAGGCGTATGCCTATGGCTCAGGTCATCATCCCAGGGGCCTGGGATCGAGTCCCACCTCAGGCTCCTTGCTTAGCAGGGAGCCTCCTTCTCCCTCTGCCTGCCACTCCCCCTGCTTGTGCTCTCTCTCTGACAAATAAATAAAATCTTAAAAAAAAAAAAAAAACTTCTGTTAACATATCTTGCAGTGCAGTTCTGCTGACAACAAAGTCCCTCAATTTTTGTTTGTCTGAAAAAGTCTTTATATCTCCTTCACTTTTGAAAGATAATTTTGCAGGATACAAAAGTCGAGGTTTTTTTCTCTCTCAATGCTGTAAATATTTTAATTTACCCTATTCTTGCATCATTTCTCAGGAGAAATTGCATATAACACTTATTTTTGTTCCTCGATAGATAAGGTGCTTTTTTTCCTCTCCTTCTTTTAGGATTTTTTCTTTATCTTTAATTTGAAAATGATATGTGGAGGTCTTGGTTTTGGGGGCATTTATCCTACATGGTGTCACCTGATACTTATAGGTCTGTGGGCTGCTATCTGACTTTAATTTGGGGAAATTCTCAATCATTACTGTTTCAAATATTTCACCTATTCCTTCCTCTCTTTCTTGTCCATCTAGTATTCCCATTGCACATATGTTATACCTTTTGTGGTTGTCCCACAGTCTGGGATTTCTTTTTTTGGTCTTTCTTTTCTTTTTTCGTTTTGTTTTGTTTTTTTTTTTTTCTTTTTTCAAGGATTCTATTGATCTTTTAGTTCCGGGATTCTTTCCTCAGCTGTGTTTAGTCTACTAATAAGCCCATCAAAGGCATTCTTCATTTCTCTCCCAGTGTTTTTGATCTCTAACATTTTGTTTGTTTATTTCTTTCTTTCTTTCTTAGGATATTTTCATCTCTCTGCTTACATTGCCCATCTGTTTTGCATGCTACCTACTTTATCCATTAGGGCCCTTACCATATTAATCATCGTTGTTTAAAATTTGTAATCTAATAATTCCAGCATCCCTGCCACGCCTGGTTCTGATGCTTGCTCTGTCTCATAAAATTCTATTTTGCCTTTTGAGGCAAGGAAAGAGAACCATGTAAGCTTTGCAAATATTTTAGGGCCCTGTAATTTTTTGTGATGGCTGGGCATCATGTGAAAGGTAAAAGAAACTGCTGTAAATAAGCCTTTGGTAAGCTGGTGGTGAGGCGTGAGGGGTGAAAAGCATTTTGTAATCCTCTAATTAGCCTTCAGTGTTTTAGTGAGCTATGCCTCTTGACTAAATTTCACAAGTATTCCTTGGTTTTTTTTCCCTCCTCCCTTAGGTGGCATAAGATGGCTAGAGTGGGCTGGAGTTAGGTATTTTATTTCTGTCACATGGAAGCCTAGAGCCAGCTGGATTTGAGTATTTCCCTTCCCCAGGCCATTTGGGCTATGATAACACCTTATTAGGGTAGGCTCTTATTAACTAGTTTCCCCTGAGGGCAGGCCTTAATAAAAATGGAGTGCTCTGGTGAATTTCAAAATGGTTCCTTTCCTCTGCCCCTGAAGGAAGGCCAAGAGGGTTTTTCGTCAATATTTAGTGTGGGAATCTGGTCAGGCTCTTGTAGGTAAATCTTACATTATTAATGCTCTCCTGTGACTGAGTCTTCTTAGAGTTTTTGACCCAGAGTTGTCTTCACTGAGCCTCCAGTATTTCATTAATTATGGTTCTGTTTTTCCTGCCCAGGAACTGGTTCAAGGAACATTTCCACCCTTGAGTCTCTGACTTGGTAAGTTGTGATTCCCTGTATTTTTTTGTTTCTTCTCTAGTCTTGGAGACAGCACTTCGTTCCGTGTCCTCTCCTCTCTTACAGATCCAAAAAGAGTTGTTACTCTAACCTGTTTGGATTTTACTTGTTAGGTCAGAGTGGTTAATTCCAAGGTCTTTGCATGACGAAACAGAAACCAAAATTTTTTAAATAAGAATGTTCTGTAATCTTTTTAAATAAGTATTTTTACGCTATTAAGTATATACTTGATGTAAAAACAGTTGGAAAGTATATATAATTATTAAGATAAAAATCCATGTGTAATTCCACCAAGGAAAGAGAACCATGTAAGCTTTGCAAATATTTTAGAGATTCATACATGTCTACATCTAGGATCACAGTTCACAAGATCTTTAAATCCTCCATTATTATTTATTACATGTGCATAGTCCAATGTTGTTAAGACGTCTTTGAAAACATTGCTTAATGTCTATATAATGTCTTGTTCAAGTAATATTCCATAATTTATTCAACCATTTTCCTATTATTGGTGATTGAAGTCATTTTAAAATTTTCACTAACATAATTTTTCAGCAATAAATATCCCTAAAAGTAAGACTTAATTTCTTTTTTTTTAAAGATTTTATTTATTTGACAGAGAGAGAGAGAACACAAGCAGGGGGAGTAGCAGAGGGAGAGGGACAGGCAGAGGGAGAAGCAGGCCCCCAGCTGAGCAGGGAGGGTCCTGGGGTCAAGCCCCGAGCTGAAGGCAGACGCTTAACCAACTGAGCCACCCAGGCACCCCAGTGAGTCTTTATTTCTGATTGTTTTGTTAAGATGTTTTCTTAGAATCAAACTGTTGGGGCAAGAGATTCAAACTTTCCAAGTCCCTTAATGAATTTTTACTAAATATCTTTACAGAAAAGCTGTGACAATTTACCCTCCCACCTGAAGAACTTTAGAGAGGCTTTTTCACCCACTGAAGAAAGAGACCACTTACTATCTAAAATAAAAAGCTGCCTTTATTGCTTGCTTATGTATGAGAGAGATGTACTAATAAGTCCACAGTGTGTCAGAGCTGTCTTATGTAAATGGCTTTTCTCTGAGAAGTGTGAAGTTAAGGAAATAAAAGAATTTCAAAAATGAGAGGGTTAGGAAATTCCTGATTTTCATGTGTCACAGGAGGTGTGAGGCTAAGGTTGACTGGCTAACTTTTAAACCTGGGGCACTGTCACCTGTTGTTGGACTTTCAAGAGATATGGCTATGATGCAAAATGTCACTGAACAGCTGAGATGAGTTTAATCCCAGTTCTGCTTTGTTACTTGGCCACTATTTAGGATTATGACCAAAGAACTATCAGTTTTGTATTATTTGGATTACTAATTAAATTGAATTTTCTTTATCTGTGTCTATTATCCCTTTTACATGTGTTCTTTGCTAATCTGTTTGGTCCCTTTATACAAGATGTTCTTTTAATTAATTTGTGTGACTGCATTTAAGATTAATGAAAAAAGTTTTGGCTAGCATGTACAAAGAAAACATTTTTCAGTTTATTATTTGCTTCTCAAATTTTAAATACTGAAGAATTTCTCTTTGTTATTTTATAGATGTTCCCAAATTTTCTTTTTTCTTTTTCTTTTTCTTTTGTTGTTGTATATAGTTAACACACAATGTTATATTAGTTTCAGGTGTACAACTTAGTGATTTGACAAGTTTATACATTATGCTATGTTCACCACAAATGTAGCTACCATCTGTCTTCTTAAATTCCTCTTACATTATCACTGATTATATTCTTTATGTTGTGCTGTGACTTAATCATTCTATAACTAGAAGATTGTATCCCCCTCTCCTCTTCATCCATTTTGCCTAACCTCCCCCCTCCCTCCCTTCTGGCAACCATCAATTGTTCTCAGTATTTATAAGTCTGATTCTGCTTTTTGTTTACTCATTTGTAGGTTTTTGGGTTTGGGGGTTTTTCCTTTGTTTGGATTCCACATATGAGTGGAATCATATGGTATTTGTCTTTCTCTAACTGATTTATTTTACTTAACATAATACCCTCCAGGTCCATCCATGTTGTCTCAAATGTCATGATCTCATCCTTTTTTATGGCTCTGTAATAATCCATCATTTATATACACCACTTTTTCCTTATCCCTCCATCTATTAATGGACACTTAGGTTCCTTTCATATCTTGGCTATTGTAAATAATGCTGCAATAAATATAGAGGTGCATATATCTTTTTGAAGTAGTGTTTTTGGTTCTGGGTAAATATGCAGTAGAGAAATTACTGGATCATATAATATTTCTGTTTTTAATTTTCTAAGAAACCTCCATACTGTTTTCCACAATGACTGCACCAATTTTTTTTATATTTCCACCAACATTGCACAGGAGTTCCTTTTTATCCACATCCTTGCCAATGTTTGTTTCTTGTGCTTATTGTTTTAGCCATTCTAACAGGTGTAAAGTGGTATCTCTTTATGATTTTCATTTTCATTTACCTGATGATGAATGATATTGAGCATTTTTTCATGTGTCTATTGGTCATTTTTATGCCTTCTGTGGAAAAATGTCTATTCAGGTCCTTTGCCTATTTTTGAAATGGATTTTTTGTTTATTGGTTCCTTTTTTTCAGTGTTGATTTGAATAAGTTATTTACATATTTTGGAAATTAACCCTTATTGGATATATCTTTTATAAATATCTCCTCCCATTCTGTCAGTTGCCTTGTCATTTTGTTGATAGTTTCCTTTGCTGGGTAGAAGCTTTTTATTTTGATGTAGTCCCAATAATTTATTTTTGCTTTTGTTTCCCTTGCCTTGGGAGACATGTCTAGAAAAATGTTGCTATGGCTAATGTCAGAGAATTTATTG
This sequence comes from Mirounga angustirostris, assembly GCF_029215605.1. Lineage (NCBI taxonomy): Eukaryota > Metazoa > Chordata > Mammalia > Carnivora > Phocidae > Mirounga > Mirounga angustirostris. The sequence continues at coordinate 114,102,706 of NW_026991709.1, read as the reverse complement.
CCTGTGTTCTCTTCTAGGATATTCATGATTTCAGGTCTCACATTTAGGTCTTTAATCCATTTTGAGTTTATTTTTGTGTGTGGTATAAGAAAGTGGTCCAATTTCATTATTTCACATGTAGCTGTTCAGTTTTCCCAGCACCATTTATTGAAGACTTTTTCCCATTGTATTCTTACTTCATTTGTCATTTACTAATTGACCATATAGGGGTTTATTTCTGGACTCTCTCTTTTGTTCTATTGATCTATGTGTCTATTTTTGTGCCAGTACCATATTGTTTTGATTACTACAGCTTTGTAATGTATCTTGAAATCTGGTATTGTGTTATCTCTAGTTTTGCTCTTTTTCAAGATTGTTTTGGCTATTTGGAGTCTTGTGTGGTTCTGTACAAATTTTAGTAGTATTCTATTTCTGTGAAAAATGCCATTGGTATTTTGATAGGGATTGCACTAAGTGTATAGGTTTCTTTAGGTAAACTGGGCATTTTAATGATATTGAGTCTTCCAATCCATGAGCATGAAATATCTTTTCATTTGTTTGTGTTATCTTCAATTTCTTTCATCAGTGTTTTATACTTGCTGGAGTACAGGTCTTTCACTTGGTTAAGTTTATTCTTGGGTATTATTTTTGGTGCAATTATGAATGGCGTTATTTTTTAAATGTCTCTTTTTGTTTCTTTGTTAGTATTGTATAGAAACACCACCGATTTCTGGGCATTATATTGTATCCTGCCATTTTACTGAATTCATTTATTACTTCTGGTAGTTTTTTGGTGGAATTCTTAGGATTTTCTATGTATAGTATCATGTCATCTGCAAATAGTGACAGTTTAACTTTTTCTTTACCAATATGGATGTGTCATTTATTTTTCTTGTCTGATTGCTGTGGCTAGAACTTCTAGTACTATGTTGAATGGAAGTGGTGAGAGTGGAGGCTTGTTTTTGGCCTAATATGTGGTCTATTCTGGAAAATGTTCTATGAGCAGTTGAAAAAAAATGTATATTCTGTTTTTGGATGGAATATTCCATGTAGATTGTTTATGTCCATCAGGTCCAATGTGTCATTCAAAGACATTGTTTTTAATATTTTGTCTGGATAATCATCCACTGATGTAAATGGGGTGTTAAAGTACCCTACTATTATTATAATACCATTAATATCTCTTTGTATCCATTAATATTTGCTTTATGTACTTAGGTATTCCAATGTTGGGTGTGTAGATATTTACATTTGTTATATCCTCTTGGATTGATCCCTTTATCATTATGTAATGCCTCTTTTTGTCTCTTATTATAGTCTTTGTTTCAAGTCTGTTTTGTCTGATATAAGTATTGTTACCTTGGCATTTTTTGTGTGTGTGTGCTTTCATTTGCATAGTGAATATTTTTCTAGCCCTTCACTTCCAGTCTGCATGTGTCTTAGGCCCAAGGTGAGTCTCTTGTAGCAGCATATATATGGGTCCTTTTTTTTTTTTTCCAAAGAGAGAGATAAAGAGTGAGCAGAGCAGGAAAGAGGGAGGGAGGGAAGGGGGGAGAGAGCGAGTGAGTCTCAAGCAGGTTCCAACCCCAGCATGGAGCCTGACTCAGGGCTTGATCTCATGACATGGAGATCATGAGATCATTCATAACCTGAGCAGAAATCAAGTTGGCTGCTTTAACTGACTGAGCCACCCAGGAGCCTCAAGATGGGTCCTTTAAAAAAAAAAAAAAACAAAAAACAAAAAACAAAAAACAAAACATTCTGCCATCCTTTGTCTTTTGATTGGAACATTTAGGCCATTTACATTTAAAGTAATTATTAATCATTGAGTACTTATTGTCATTTTCCTATTTGTTTTCTGATTGTTTTGTAGTTCTTCATTTCTTCTTCTCTTGCTCTTTGTGATTGATGAGTTTCAATAGTGTTGTGTTTAGGTTTATTCCTCTTTATTTGTGTATCTATCATAGGTTTTGTTTTTGTGGCTACCATGAAGTTCATATATAACATCCTAGGTAAATAGCAGTCTATATTAATTTGATTATTTAAATTCAAATACATTCTAAAAAAAGAAAAAAAAATGACTTATTTTTCTTTTTCCCCTTTCTTCTCTTTTTACTCCCTCCTGCATGTTTTATGTATATGTTGTCATATTTTACATCTTTTATTCATAATTTTTTATGTCTAATTATGGCCATTTCTTTTCCACTTAAAGAACTCCCTTTAACATTTTCTTGTAAGGCTGGTTTAGTGGTGATAAACTCCTTTATATTTTGTTTGTCTGAGAAACTCTTAATCTTTCCTCCAAATTTGAATGACAACCTTGCTGGGTAGAGAATTTTTGGTTGTAGGGCTTTCTTTTTTTTCCTTTTAGCACTTTGAATATATCATGCCACTCTCTTATGATCTGCAAAGTTTCTGCTGAAAAATTAGCTGGTAGCCTGATAGATTTTCCCCTGTAGTTAACTTTTTCTCTTGTTGCTTTTAAGATTTTCTCTTTATCTTTAACCTTTGACATTTTAATTATTATGTATCATGAGCAGACCTCTTTGGGTTCATCGTGTTTGGAACTCTCTGTCCTTGTATTTGGATGTATATTTCCTTCTCTAGATTAGGGAGGTTTTCAATTATTATTCAAATACAATTTCTACACCCTTCTCTCTTCTTCTGGAGCCCCTATAATGTGAATGTTTGTGTACTTGATATTGTCCAAGAGATCTCTTAATCTATCCTCATTTTTAAAATTCTTTTCTCTTTTTGATGTTCAGCTTGTATGCTTTCCATTACCCTATCTTCCAGATCACTGATACATTCTTCTTTCTCCTCTAATCTACTGGGGATTCTCTGGAGTGTGTGTTTTATATCAGTTATTGTATTCTTCAACTCTGATTGGTTCTTTTCAATATTTTCTATCTCCTTATTGAATGTCTCACTGAGTTCATCCATTTTTTTCTCTAGCTCAGTAAATATCTTTATGATCATTACTTTAAATTCTTTATCAAGCATATTGCTTATCTTTATTTCATTTAGCTTTCTCTGAGGTTTTTCTTGTTCTCTCTTTTGGAGCATATTTCTCTGTCCAATTTGCTTGACTTTCTGTATTTGTATGGATTAGGCAGAATGTCTACTTCTCCTATACTTGAAGGAATGGTCTTGTGTATGGTGTCCCCTATGCAGACTGTGTGTGCTTGTTGAATGCTGTGTGGCTGGAAATATGGCTGTATATGCTAGTTACTCTTGTAAGCCATAGATTTTTACAGACAGAAGAAATAATAATAAAATAAAAATAATAAAATAATGAAACAAACAAACAAAAAAAAACAAAAAACAAAACATGAAGAAAGAAAAGAAAAAAAAGGGGGGGAGAAAGAAAATCCCAAAAGAACAAAAATAAAAACAAGACCTGACAAATTAGAAAAAAGATAAATTTTATTTAAAAAATTAAAAATTAAAACATAGCTGATTTTTTTTTTTGTTCTCCAGCACCACAGGGGACAGTATAGCCTTGTGGATCCTGGGCCCACTGAGGTCACAAGCTCACTGTGAGCTGGAACCTATTTCTGTCTGAGTTTTTAAGGTTTTTAAGGTGAAGGAAAAGAGAACATTCCTGCAGCTCCTTTGTTCTTTTAAATCCCAGCTTTTCCTTCTCTGTCTCAGATGACCAGGGCTGGTGTGGGCCTGTGGAACCTGAGCCTGCTTACATAGCAAGCTCATTGTGACAATCAGACCCACTCGTTATGGTGTCCAGACCCTGCTCCAGTCTAGGCTTTCAAGATTAATGGGAACATAAACCATATTGTTCTCCAGCCCCTCTGATCTGGAGAGCTTCCCCATAGCTCCTCACTGCTTAGCAGAGTTCTAGTGTTGCCTCTTTTATGTGTTAGTTTCTCTTTTAAACTGTGGTTTTTTATTTCAGTGCCCAGGACAGAGGAATCTGTTCGTACTTTCCCTCCCCACTGCATTCACAGTGTCAGGGGTAGGGGTTCCCTTTGTTACCATGTCTCCATTTCTCTTGCTGTTCTCTTGCCTTTCTATCTTTGGTTGTTCAGAAGCTGTTCAGTCAGCCCTCAGTTCTTCTTTAGGAGGAGTCGTTCTATAAATAAGTGTAATTTGGTGTGTTACATGTAAGAGGTGAGTTCAGGGTCTTCCTGTGTCACCATCTTGGACTGGAACCAAGATGTACCTAACTTTTTTATTCCTAACACCACCACCACATCTCAGGCCTTTGTTTTCTCACATTTAAATTACTGAATTGGCCTATCAGCCAATCTCCCAACACCAGTCCCCTTCCTTCCTAACATTCCTATTACCATAGTTTATCTTCCTAATTCACTGCTTTTATCAAGTCAGTTTTCCTCCATGAAAACCTCAGTGCCTCCTTATGGTCGAAAACAAAATCCTGACACTACAGAATCCTTTCACATGCATGTCCCACTCATAACTTGCTTAAACACAAATACTGGACTCCAAACTGCCTCAAGTATTTGTCCTTCAACATCCACTCAGTTCTTCTTCTTCCTCTTGCCTTTAGTTAATGCCTGTCTTATGCAAATTACACAAGGAATGCTAAGACAAATAAAACTTGCAAATATTCAGAGCAAAGTTGGGAAGTCTTAGAAGTAATCATTCAAGTCCTCCATAATGTACTGAGAACTGTGATGCATCTGAGATAGTGGGGGAGAACATGCTTCTCACAGGTGATAATGCTTGAGCTGAATCCTGAATGCCAGAGAAAACCAGCTTCAAAGGCCCAAAATGGAGAGAATGTATGAAAAAACTAGGAGCTCTAAACAGTTCTGTATAGACAGAACAGAAAGGGTGATGGTAAGAGATGAGGCTGGAGAGAACACATGAGCATATGTATAGATCCATGCCAAAAAAAAAAAAAAAAAGTGAAGATTCCTTCAGACTAATTGACCTGAATGCCTGGATGATATGAGGTGGGAAGGCAGCCGGAATAAAATCATTGTGACCAGGATGACTCCTATTTTCCTGATATAGACAATATGGTAGATTCTGGATTTGTAGACAAGGAACTAGAGGAAAAGCAGGCTTGAGGTGGGAGAGTAGATTCATATGATAATATATTGAGTTTGCACTGCCTGGGAGAAATACAAATTCAGAAGTTCAATTGGATTTTGTTCTTCTCTGTCATTACCCACATTAGTCCCTCTACCTATTGTGCCCTCCTTGTCTCCCAACTCATCAAATCCTACCCAATCTACAGCCTAAGTCCCAGTAAATTGTCATAAAAGTCTTTATCTACATGAACTCAAATGAAACATTTACCCAAAAACTGTTTAAATGCTGCTTGTCCAAATAGTCTTGTCTTTCAATAAAGCTGCTTTCCTTATATGGCCCCACATGAGACAGGTTGGCACATTGTACAGACAATTCTTTTGTCTGTTTTGATTTCAATTCCACAGCAACTAGTAGAACTTATTATTAAGACAAAGGCAAGTTGGAGGTAGATTTGAGGGAAGAATTATGCTTTGGGGGAAATATACACTTATTACTGTGAATTATTTAGCCCAGTCATTGTGAAGGATAACAGAGACTCACTAGAGAAGTGGCTTCCCAGTAAAGGGTCACAGGTTGTATTGCATTTTGTGTAGAGGGTATGCCAGGGCCATAATGTATCTTAATAGATGGAGTCCTATGCTGTGACCCTTGTCATGTTCTGTACAGTAGTGAATTACTAATTTTTATTTGTAAGAGAAGAGTGTTTTCCTAGAGATTAATAGGTATTGAAATCCATAGCTCTCAGATTTGAATAATACTAAAGCTCCCTTCCCCCTCTGCCTTCCAACATAATAAAGCTTTAATATGAATTAGGTTTTCAAAAAAATTGCAATAATAGAGAAAGACACATATTATATGCTAATATTCAGGATATATAGTAATGGCCAAGGAGTGTGCATTATGCTTGTAGCTGATGAATCATAAGCATTGAATACTATTTTGTTATTTCCTATATGTGACAAAAAATTCTTACTAATATTTTTAATGATACTTATGTACCAACAGTCCTTGCCTAATCAAATGAAACAGACTTGAACACAGATAACAAAGACTTATATCCTCTTCCTAAATCAAATGACATCTTTTCAGAGACCATTCTTAACAATAAAAAAGAAGTGTGAATGAACAGATTTTCTACATACTTAGTACAGTGAGAAAACAATTGTGCTGCATGTCTAAGTTTTGTGATTCTTTGAATTAAAGATCACTGGGGTTATGTTTAAAAAGAGCCCAATTCACAGTAGTATAGGTTAGCAATTCTAAAATTACTATCTGTGGCTTTTAGGATGGAGCATATGAGTAAATATATTGAGAATGATGAAAGCTATATTTCTTCTGTTGGTGAAAGGAGTTAGAATTTTGAGAAGACCAGAATAAACTCTGTATAATCAATTAAAATTGGAGGTAGTAGTATGAGTGCATAGTTTTTAATATAGAGATATAGAGAAGGGCCTGGGGGGCTCAGTCAGTTAAGTGTCTGCCTTCAGCTCAGGTCATGATCCTGGGGTCCTGGATCAAGCCCTGTGTCAGGCTTCCTGCTCAGCAGGGAACCTGCTTCTCCCTCTCCCTCTGACTCTCCCCACTGCTCGTGCTCTCATTCTCTCTCTTTCTCTCTGTCTCTGAAATTAACAAGCAAAAAAAATTTTTTTTAATATAGAAATATAGGAATGAAGTTATAGCTAGAGGTAGGAAGATACAGATATATTTATATTTTGGAGCTCTTCCGACTGAAGGGGCCTAGAGGTAAAGCTTCCTCTATAGCAATGAGCAAACATAACTCTCAGATACTGGTTTCTTTATACCATACCCTACTAAAAGATGCTGGGGGTCCTTAGAGAAATGACTGAGTCCAGGGCTATGGAAAAGAAGGGAAAAAATGAGTTTGGAGCATCTTGTTGTAATGTAAAGCAAGGAATTGCTAAATAAAATAATGAGAATATATCAAAAGGATGATGAAGCTAGCTTGAAGTGGCTCTTGCCAAATTTGGGATGGTTTCATAAAAATGAATAGGAATAATAGAGCATTCATGACATAAAATAATTTACATGAGCCCATACTAATACAAATAAGTTAAACAAATATATAAATGGAAAAGAATATTAAAGTTAAAAATCAACGATCATTTGCAACTATCATAGAAATTATTCATTTAGCCACAAATATATGATGGCTAAAACTGGTGAGAAAAGTTTGGTGAGGATATTTATTGTTGTAAAGTATTCTTCTATGAATTAGTTGTTACTCAAAAAGGAAATATAGTAACTTTACAGTGGATGAATCTCACAAAAATAGTCAAATAATCAAAATTAACATCACCAAAAAAAGGACAAACCAACATTGGAACCCTCTGACATGATAAACTAGAAAAGACACAGCTTTGCTTCCATGGTCTTTTCTGTTAAATATATATAACCTGAATCAAACCATAGTGAAACATCAGACAAACCCAAACTGAAGGACTTTCTAAATGAAATGAGTATGATGATCGTTTCTTAATAGCACATAACATACTACTCATATTCAACCAAATGGTCGCTGAAATATGTTCAGATAGCAGAAGTTATATGGAACAATGAATTCAATATTAAAATATGAAATCATGGAACAGAAATGAAAATCATGGGCTCCTGGGTGGCTCAGGGCATGATCCTAGTGTCCTGGGATGGAGCCCCGCATTGGGCTTCCTGCTTGGCGGAGAGTCTGCTTCTCCCTCTCCCTCTGCCTTCCATTCTGCCTGCTTGTGCTCTCTCTCTCTGTCAAACAAATAAAAATCTTAAAAAAAAAAAAAGAAAAGAAATGAAATGAAAAGCATGATTTTGCTTGAGCAGGGCACTCCTACCCAAAACTTTATTGACAAGATTAGGATGAACAGTGTTGTGTATTGTGGTGTTATTTGAGTGAACAGTGGCTATGTTCTCCAAAATGTATAAAGGGGAAGATACATTAATTTCTGGTAACTTTATAGTACAACATGATAATGCAGGGAAAAGAAAATCAATGGTAGAAGCAAAATATACATAAATTTCTGGAATCTATTTTTTTTTTAAGAAAGCAAATATTTTATTTTTTTTTAAAGATTTTATTTATTTGACAGAGAGAGACACAGCGAGAGAGGGAACACAAGCAGGGGGAGTGAGAGAGGGAGAAGCAGGCTTCCTGCAGAGCAGAGAGCCCGATGTGGGGCTCGATCCCAGGACCCCGAGATCATGACCTGAGCCAAAGGCAGACACTTAATGACTGAGCCACCCAGGTGCCCCTCTGGAATCTATTCTTAAAAGATATACTTCAAACTGTGGCATTTTAAAACTCAGTGGGTCCTTAGAAAGCCTCTAGTAATCCAAATCCATCATTTACAAATAAATTGAATCCAGTTAGAGTGCCTTATCTGAGATCATCTGGATAATTAGATGATAACCTGGGATCTCAATCATGTAGTTGAACTAATATATTTGGAATCTTTGATCTGCCTTTTTTCTGTTTGTTTAAAAATTAAAATAACTGTTTCACCTTAGTGACTTTCTGATAAAGAAGCAAGAAATGTATCCAAAATCCTGTGATGGCTAGAACCAAGGCATGACTATGTACTCAATATTATTAATTATTATTATTATTAATATTATTACAGAACGGTTTCTTTCTTAGTTATGCTCTAAAACTGATATTTCACTAATTTCTAAGATCAAAGAGAATTTCGTATGTGATTTTGACTAGCTGATTGATTGCATGTTCAGAATGATTGTAAAATTTTTAATCATTGTTCAAATATGTGACATGAGTATTACACATATGCATGGGGGAAAGTACACTAGCTCTTAGTTCCTATTCAGTATATCTAAGAATGATCCTCCTATCATTAAAGGTATAAAAACATTTAAAATAAAATAGAGGGATTACAGCGGTAAACCATACTCAAACTTATCATTCGTACTAATAGCTTCTGAATGTTAGGTATTCCATTCAGGAAAGTAGAAGAGTGAGTGGCAGCTGCAGGCATTTGAGAACTAACCAGAGACCTTTCTAATGTAAAATCATGAAAGGTTAAACAAAATCCTTAGCATCATGGTGAAAAAAGCTTTCCTAAGTCTTAGCAATTATTAATGTTACAAATGTTTTTGACATAAAGCAAAGATTTTCTTTTTTCAGCTTTATTGAGGTATATTGACAAATAAAATTGTAAGATATTTAAAGTATATATCATGGTGATTATATATACATGTACATTAGGATTCCACCATATCGATAATTAATACATCTATCACATATTTATCTTTTTTATTTTTTGGTAATATTTAAGTTCTTTCTTAGCAAATTTTGATTATATGATACAGTGTTATCAACTACAGTCACCATGTTTTACATTAGATCCTCAGACCTTGTTTACCGTAGCTGAAAATGTGTACCCTTTGACTAACCTCTCCCAATTTCCCCTAATCCCCAGGCCCTGGAAACCACTTTTCTCCTCTCTGTCTCTGAGTTTAACTTTTTCTTTTTTTTCCTTTTAGATTCCACATAAAAGTGATACAGAACAGTATTTGTCTTTCCCTGTCTGGCTTATTTCACTTAGCGTAGTGCCCTCAAGGTCCATCCAAGTTGTTGCAAATGGCAGGTATTCTTTCTTTCTCATGGCTGAATAATATTCGGTTGTATATACAAACCACATTTTCTTTATCTCTTCATTCGCTGATGGACCCTTAGGTTGTTTCCATATCTTGACTATTGTGAATAATACTGTAAGAAACATAGAAGTGCAGATATCTCTTCAAGATACTGGTTTAATTTCCTTTGAATATATATCCAGAAGAGAAATTGCTGGGTAATATGGTAGTTCTATTTTTTTTAATTTTTAGAGGAAATTTCATATTGTTTCCCATACTGGCTGCATCAATTTACATTCACATCAATGGTGCACAAGGGTTTCCTTTTCTCCACATCTTTACCAACACTTCTTATCTCTTGTCTTTTTGATGATGGTCATTCTACCAGGTGTGAGGTGAGATCTCATCATAGTTTTGATTTGCCCATTTTTTTAAATGATAGTGTTTGTTTCTTTTACTATTGAGTTCTATGTGCTCTTTATATATATTGAACATTAACTCCTTCTCATACAGATGATTTGCAAGTATTTTCTCCCCTTCTGTAGGTTGCCTTCATATCAACATTTTGTTGATAGTTTCCTTTGCTGCCCCAAAGCATTTTAGTTTGATGTAGTCCAATTTCTGATTTTTGTTTTTGTCTTTCATTTTGGCATCAAATAAAAATAAATAATTGTCGAGACTGATGTCAAAGAGGATACTTACTAGTACTCCTAGTTTTATGGTGTCAGGTCTTATTCCAGTCTTTAATGCATTTTGAGTTTATTTGCATATGGTGTGAGATAGTGATCCAGTATCATTTTTTTTTCTTGCACATGGCTGTAGAGTTTTCCTAGTCGCATTTATCGAAGAGACTATCCTTTACCCATTGTATATTCTTGGATCCTTTGTCATAAATTAAATGACCATATATACGTGGGTTTATTTCTGAACTCTTTCATTGACCTATATGCCTATTTTTATGCCAATACCATACTGTTTTTATTGCTATAGCATTATAATATTGTTTGAAATCAGGAGGTGTAATGCCTCTAGCTTTGTTCTTTCTCCAGACTGCTTTGACTATCCAGAGTCTTTTTGTGGTTCCTCACAAATCAGAGGATTGCTTTTTCTATTTCTATTTCTGTGAAAATGCCACTGAAATTTTGATAGGAACTGTGTTGAATCTGTAAATTGCTTTGGGTAAAATAGACATTTTAATAATTTTTCTAATCTATGAACATGGAATATCTTTCCACTTATTTCTGTTTTCTTCAACTTCTTTCATCAGTGTTTTATAGTTTTCAGAGTACAGGTCTTTCACCTCCTTGGTTAAAGTTATTACTGATATTTTATTCTTTTTGATGCAGTTTTAACTGGGGTTATTTTTCCAATAGTTTGTTATTAATGTATAGAAACATAACTGATTTGATATACTGATTTTTGTATACTGAAACTTTACTGATTTCACTTATTCCAACAGTTTTTTGGTGGAGTCTTTAAGGATTTCTCTATATAATATGCCATCCGCAAATAGGGACAGTTTTATTTCTTCCTTTCCGATTGGTATGCTTTATTTGTTTTTCTTACCTAATTGCTCTGGCTAAGACTTTCAGTACCATGTTGAATGAAATTGGTAAGAGTGAATATCCTTGTCTTATTCCTGACCTTAGAGAAAAAAAAAATTCAGTTTTTCATCTTTTTTTAAAGATTTATTTGTCAGAGAGAGGACAGAGAGAGAGAGAGCATGCATGAACAGGGGGAGCAGCAGGCAGAAGGAGAAGCAGACTCCCTGCTGAGCAAGGAGCCTGAAGTAGGACTCAACCCCAGGACCCTGGGATCATGAGCTGAGCTGAAGGCAGACACTTAACCAACTGAGCCACCCAGACATCCCATAGTTTTTCATCTTTGAGAATGTTGTTAGCTGTGGGCTTGCCTTATGTGGTCTTTATTATATTCTCTCTATGCCTAATTTGTTCAGTGTTTTTATCTTGAATGAATGTTGAATTTTGTTAAATGCTTTTTCTGTGTCTGTTGAGATGGTCTATGATTTTAATCCTTCATTTTGTTAATGTGGCATATCACACTGACTGATTTGCAGATGTTGAGCCATCCTTGCATCCCTGGAATAAATCTCACTTGATCATGGTGTATGATCCTTTGAATGTATTGTTGAATTCGATTTGCTAATATTTTGTTAGGGATATTTGCATCTATGTTCATCAGGGATTTTGGCCTATAATCTTTTTTTCTTGTAGTGTCCTAGTCTGATTTTAATATCTGGATAATGCTGGGTTTGTAAAATGAATTTAGGTCTGTTCCTTCCTCTTCTCTTCTGTTTTATTAGAAGAGTTGAGAAGGATTAGTATTAATTCTTTTTTAAATGTTTGGTATAATTCACCAGTGAAACCATGTTTCTGGACTATTCTTTATTGGGAAGTTTCTGATTATTTTTTTAATCTCCTTACTAGTAATTTGTCTTTTCAGATTTTCTATTTCTTCATGATTCAGTCTTGGTAGGTTTTATGTTTCTAGGAATTTATCCATTTCTTCTAGGTTATCCAATTTGCTGGCACTTAACTATTCATTGTAATCTTATGATCCTTTATATTTCTGTGGTATCAGTTGTAGTGTCTCCTTTTTGATTTCTGATTCTATTTGAGTCCTGTCTCTTTTCTTCTTGGTAAGTGTAGCTAAGGATTTATCTTTTTTTAATGTTTTTTTCTTTTTAATTTGCTCTTAATTCAATTAATCTTTTGTCTTTTTATTTTCTATTTTATTTATTTCTGCCCTGATCTTTGTTATTTCCTTCCATTCACTATATTCAGGCTTAGGGTTTTTTAATTTTTCTAGTTCCTTGAGGTATAAATGTAGATTGTTTATAAGAAATTGTTCTTTCTTTTTTCTTAATGTCAGCATTTATTGCTATGAACTTGCCTCTTAGAAGGTATTTTCTGCTTAGTTATTACAAAATAAGCATTACCTTATGGCCTATCATAAGAAAGTCCAAAATGTAGCCAGAATTTATTTGTACATTTATATAAGGGTCTGTTCTTAATACTGAATTTCAAAATGAAGATTTTAAGATTTTATTAATACTTGGTGTCCCTTATGCATTTTTACACTTAGAAGTTTACTTCTAAAAATTATGGCAGAATAATATTCACTTATCAAAAAAAATATATGCGAATGGCAAACACATGGAAAGATTCTGAAGATCATTAGTAATTAAGGAAATGAAAATCAAAAGCATCATGTGAGGGGCGCCTGGGTGGCTCAGTCGTTAAGCATCTGCCTTCTGTTCAGGTCGTGATCTCAGGGTCCTGGGATCGAGCCCCACATTGGGCTCCCTGCTCAGCGGGAAGCCTGCTTCTCCCTCTCCCACTCCCCCTGCTTGTGTTCCTGCTCTCGCTCTCTCTCTCTGTCAAATTCATAAAAAAAATCTTTAAAAAAAAAAAAGCATCATGTGATATCACTGCACACAGTGAAATGGTTAAAATTAAAAAGATGGGCAAAAATAAGCCTTGACAAGGTTATGGAGTAACTAAAATTCTCATATTGATGATGGGATTGAAAAACACAAGAGCCTCTTTTAAAACAGCTTGAAAGTGTCTAAAAAAGTAAACATACATCTTCCATGTGACCAAGAAATCACCATCCTACATATTTATCCAAGAAAAATAAAAGCATACATCACAAAAAGACATATTCAGATTTTCCTAGCAGCTTTGTTTATAATCTCAAAAGCTTTTAGCAATTCTTCCATTTGCAGCAGCATGGATGAACCTTGAAAACAGTATGCCAAGTTAAATAAGCCTGTCACAAAAGGACAAATATGACATGTTTCCACTTGTATGAGGAATCTAAAACAGTCGAGTCATAGAAACAGAGTAGAATGGTGGTTGCCAGGGGCTTTGGGGTGAGGGAAATAGGGAGTTGTTGTTCAATGGCTATAAAGTTTGTTATGCAAGATGAATAAGATCTGTAAATTTGCTATACAATACTATAACAATACTACATTGTACACTTAAAAATGTGTTAAGGGGTTAGATTTCATGTTAAATGTTCTTATCACAATAATAATGAATATTGGGAACAACTTAAAGCCCATCAACTGGTAAATGGATTAACTGTAATACATGCATACTATAAAATCTTACCCAGCCATAGAAAGAAACAAACTAGTGAAACACTGTAATAACATGGATGAATCTCAAAAACATCTTTCTAAATAAAAGAAGCCAGACATAAAAAAATAAGATACCAAACAAATTCCATTTATATAAAATTCTTTAAAAATGCCAAACTGTAGTGACAAAGTATGATTGGTTTTCAATAGCTAGGGGTCAAGGAAGGGGATTGACTGCAAAGTGACACATTGGAACTTTTTTAGATGACAGAAATGTTCAATATTACAATCATGGTAGGAATTACATGGCCGTGTACACTTCTCAAGACTTATCAGATTAAACTCCAGTTAACCTCACCTAAAAAAATACCTAAGGGACGCCTGGGTGGCTCAGTTGGTTAAGCGACTGCCTTCGGCTCAGGTCATGATCCTGGAGTCCCAGGATCGAGTCCCACATCAGGCTCCCTGCTCAGCAGGGAGTCTGCTTCTTCCTCTGACCCTCCTCCCTCTCATGCTCTCTCTCATTCTCTCTCTCGCAAAAAAAAAAAAAAAAAAAATACCTAAGGTATCATAGAAATAATTTAAGTATTTCTGAAATGATGCATGGAATTTCTTCATATATTCAAAAACCTAAATATATGATGTATTTTGCCAGCTGTACACCAAAATCCATTCTTTCTTCCTAACACAGTGATTGAGTTACAACTGGGACATGACTGCCCAGCTAGGGACTGCTTTTTCCAACCTCATTCTGCTAACTGCGTTCAAGTGGTCAAGTTCTATCAATAGTCAGTGAATGGAAAGAGTATTAGCAAACTGTGTTTTAGATGAGAAAAGCTCTGACCCTTGGCTTTCACTCTTTGTCCTCTACTCTCTAAAATGAAAATGGTCAGGATGATCTTGGAGGTCATATTTATAAGATGGCACTGTTACTGCCAGCCTCTGGGGCATAGAGCTCTGAATCCACTAGCAACACCCACTTTGGACTACTCTTGAATGAGAAATTACTTCTTTGTCATTAAGTAGCCTATCTTACCCTAACTAAAACACTTCCCTTAACTAAAATTTCTCTTTCCTCTGAGAATATTCCCATGATATATTGTTACATGAAGCAAGTAATTTATAGAACAATGTGTACTATATAGGCTACCATCTATTTAAAAGTACTGCTAATATTTGGGGGAAATCAAATGACTGGGAGACAGGGACAGAAGAAAGAACTTCATTATATGCCATTGTGGAATGGCATTCATGGAAAACACTTGTATTTTTATTTTTGTCCCATGTGAATATGCGATCTGTAAAAAAAAAAAAAATAGAGCTTAAATTAGGAAACAATAAAATGTAAAAACTTATCTTGACATATTGTTTCTATCCTATTCAATTGCAGAGACTCTGTAGATGTACTACACACACCAGGAGATATCATGAGCTCAGAAGAATTATAGAACAAATGTATATAAATTATTTTGCAGAATGTCTAAAACATAGTAGGATTTATATGTGATACAAGGAAGAAATTATAGAGCATAAACTCACAGCGGGATTCTCTTTTCAGTCTTTCTAATGTCAAATTTGACCCTAACTTTTTCCTTTTAGGATATTTGACAATGCTGCATTAGTTTCAGGTGTACAGCAGAGTGATTCAACAAGTTTATACATTATGCTATGCTCACCACAGGTGTGGCTATCATCTGCCTCCGTATGTTGCTATTACAGTACCATTGGCTATATTTCTTATACTGTGCCTTCTATTCCTGTGACAGTCCTTCCATAACTGGAAGCCTCTATCTCCCACTTCCCTTCACCCATTTTGCCCATCTCCCCAACCCCTACCCTCTGGCAACCAGCAGTTCTCTGTATTCATAGGTCTGATTCTGCATTTTGTTTGTTTATTGATTCTTTTTTTTTTTTTTTGGATTCCACATACAAGTGAAATGATACGGTATTTGATTTTCTCAGACTGACTTATTTCACTTAGCATAGTACCCTCTAGGTCCACCCATGTTGTCACAAGTGAAAAGATCTCATCCCTTTTTTTTTTGGCTGTATGATATTCTATTGAGTATGCATATGTGCATATGTATATGTATATATGTATATGTATATACATACATACCTACACACATCACATCTTATTCACTTGGCTATTGATAGACATTTAGGTTGCTTCCATATCTTGGTTATTGTAAATAATGCTGCAATAAACATAGGAGTGCATATATCTTTTCAAATTAGTGTTTTTCTTTTCTTTGGGTAAATACTCAATAATGGTATTTGGGGGTCGTGTGGTATTTCTATTTTTAATTTTTTGGAAAAACCTCAGTACTTCTTTCTACAGTGGCTGTATCAATTTACATTCCTACCAACAGTGTACAAAGGGTTTTATTTTCTCCTCATTCATGCCAACCCTTGTTATTTCTTTATTTTGATTCTAGACATTCTGACAGGTGTAAGGTAATATCTTACTGTGGTTTTGATTTGCATTTCCCTGATGATTAATGATAAGCATCTTTTCATGTGTCTTGTTGGCCCTCTGTATATCTTCTTTGGAAAAATGTCTACACATGCTGGCTGCCCATTTTTTAATTAGATTTTTTTTTTTGGTGTTAAGTTGTATAAGTTCTTTATATATTTTGGATTTTAACACCTTACTGGATATATCATTTGCAAATATCTCCTCTCATTCAGTAGGTGGCCTTGTCGTTTTGTTGATGGTTTCCTTCACTGTGCAAAAAAGCTTTGTATTGTGATACATTCCCAATTGTTTATTTTTTGCTTTTGTTTCCCTTTCCTTAGGAGACATATCTAGAAAAATGTTGTTATGGCTGTCAGAGAATTTACTGCCTGTGTTCTCTTCTTGGATTATTATGGTTTCAGGTCTCACATTTAGGTCTTTATCCATTTTGACTTATTTTTGTGTATAATGTTAGAAAGTGGTCCAGTTTCATTCTTTAACATGTAGCTGTCCAGTTTTCCCAGCACCATTTATTGAAGAGATTCTCTCCCCATTGTATATTTTTGCCTCCATTTGTCATGGATTAATTGACCATATAGATGTAGATTCCTTTCTGGACTCTCTGTTCTGTTCCACTTATCTATGTATCTGTTTTTGTGCCAGTACCATACTGTTTCAGTTACTACAGCTTTTTTTTTTTTTTTTAGTTTAAATTTTAGTTAGTTAACATATAGTATAGTATTGGTTTCAGGAGTAGAATTTAGTGATTCTTCAATCTTGCAATCTGGAATTGTGATACCTCCAGCTTTGTTTTTCTTTCTCGGTTGCTTTGGCTATTCAGGGTCTTCTCTGGTTCCAGTCAAATTTTAGAATTGTTTCTTCAAGTTCTGTGAACAATGCTGTTGGTATTTTGATAGGGATTGCATTAAATCTGTAGATTCCTTTGGGTAGTATAGACATTTTAACATCTAACCAATATTTGCTAATCTACCACAAGCTTGGGACCTTTGAAAGAAAGAGAGTCTAGCCAGAACTTAATAGATATCTTTTATTTACCATGTGTTTCTATTTTATTCTTACCTCATATTAAAAGAATTGATACCAGTCTTCTAGTCCTAAAACTGATTTTTTATATGTTTACTTAAGTAAAAATTTAGATCAATTAAATAAAACTTCTAAGTAGATATTTGTACAAGTTATTCTGAGATAGGGCAAAAAATAATCACAAAAGGGCACATGAAGTTTTGTATAAAATGCTATTCTTGAAAAATTTCACCTTTCCCATGAAAGCTTTCTAAATGATTCTTGCAGGAAATTATCTTTCCATGCACTATTAAATTTCCTGCCTACATTTCTCATTTATTTAATAAATTCTACCTCTTCTCTTTTATTGACAAATAATTGACCTGTATCACTGTATAAGTTTAAGACAAATGTATGATGATTTTATTTACATATTATGAAATGATTACCACAATAGATTCAGCTAATATCCATCTTCTCATACAGATACAGTAAAAAGGAAAGAAATAAAAAAGGAAAATGTTTTCTCCTTGTGATTAGAACTCAGAATTTACTCTCAACAACTTTCCTATGTATCATATAGCAGTATTAGCTATAGTCATCATGTTGTACTTTATATTACTAGTACTTATTCATCTTATAACTGGAAGTTTGCACATTTTGGCCACCTTCCTCCAATTTCCAATCCCCCACCCTCTGTCTCTAGTAACTGTAAGCTTCATCTCTACTTCTATGAGTTATTTATATTTTTTTTAGATTCCACATATACATGGGATCATACAATATTTGCCTTTCTCTGTTTGACTTATTTCACTTAGTAGAATGCCTTCAGGGCCCATCCATGTTGTCACAAATAGAATTTTTTTCATTTTTATTGCTGAGTAATATTCAATTGTATATACAAACAGTACTTCTTTATCCTTTCATGGACCTTTTGATGGACCCTTAGGTTGTTTCCATGTCTTAGCGATTGTAAAAAATGCTACTTTAGCCAAACTATGGAAAGAGCCAAGATGTCCATCGACAGATGAATGGATAAAGAAGATGTATATATATATACACACAATGGAATATTATGCACCCATCAAAGGAATGAGATCTTGCCATTTGCAATGACGTGGATAGAACTGGAGGGTATTATGCTGAGCGAAATAAGTCAATCAGAGAAAGACATGTATCATATGACCTCACTGATATAAGGAATTCTTAATCTCAGTAAACAAACTGAGGGTTGCTGGAGTGGGGAGGGTGGGAGAGATGGGGTGGCTTGGGTGATAGACATTGGGGAGGGTATGTGCTATGGTGAGCGCTGTGAATTGTGTAAGACTGGTGAATCACAGACCTGTACCTCTGAAACAAATAACACATTATATGTTAAAAAAAAAAAAAAAAAAGAAGAATAGCAGGAGGGGAAAAATGAAGGGGGGGGATCGGAGGGGGAGACAAACCATGAGGGACTATGGACTCTGAGAAACAGACTGAGGGTTCTAGAGGGGAGGGGAGTGGGAAGATGTGTTAGCCTGGTGATAGGTATTAAAGAGGGCACGAACTGAATGGAGCAGTGGATGTTATACACAAACAATGAATCATGGAACACTACATCAAAAACTAATGATGTAATGTATGGTGATTAACATAACATAATAAAAAAAAGGCACAGTAAAAAAAAATAATAAAATAAAATAAGGGAGTGCAGCTAATTTTGAGTCAATGTTTTTGGTTCCCAGAAGTGAAATTGCTAAATCATATGTTAGTTCCATTTTTAACTTTTTAAAGATTCTCCATCTTGCTTTCCATAGTGACTCTACCAATCTACAGTCCTACCAACAGTTCACAAGGGTTCCCTTTCCCCACATTTATACCAGCATTTGTTATTTTAGCAGACACAAGATGATATCTCATTGTGGTTTAAATTTTCATATCCTAATGACTAGTAATGCTGAGTATCTTTCATATACCTATTGGCCATTTGTATATAAATTGCATTTTGTCTTTTTGCTATTGAGTTGTATGAGTTCTTTATATATTTTGGATATTAAATCCTTATCAGATATTTGGTTTGCAAATATTTTTTTTCCATTCTGTAGATTCTTTTCACTTTATTGATAGTTTCTTTTGTTGTGCAGATTTTAGTTTGATGTCATCCCACTTTTTTTTTCTTATTTTGTTTCTTGTGTTTTGAGTATTCAAAAAATCATTACCAATATCCATATCAAGAAACTTTATTCCTGTGTTTTCTTCCAGGAGTTTCATAGTTTCAGGTCTTACATATAGGTCTTTAATTCATTTTGAAAAAAATTTGGGGAGTGGTAGAAAATATGGGTCCAGTTTTATTCTTTTATACAGTTACCCCAACACCATTTATTAAAATGACTGTTTTTTCTCCATTCACTATCTTGGCTCCCTTGTCAAATATTAGGTGAATATGCTTGGGTTCATTTCTGTTTCGTCAGCTTACCTGTCTGTTTTTTTGCCAGTACCAAACTGTTTTGATGATCCTAGCTTTATAGTATAATTTGAAATCAAGAAATGTGATGCCTTCTGCTTTGTAAAGATTTCTTTGGGTATTTAGGGTATTTTGTGGTTCCCTAAAACTTTAGGAGTATTTTTTCTACTTCTGTAAGATGACATTGGAGTCTCCATAGGGATTGCATTGAGTACATAAATGACATTCACATTTTAACAATACTCTTCCAATCTATGAACACAGGGTACCTTTCCATTTATTTGTGTGTTCTACAACATCTTTCATTAATGTCATAATTTTGAGGGTAGAAACATTTCACTTCCTTAGTTAAATTTGCTTCAAGTATTTTATTGTTTTTGATGCTATTATAAATGGGATCAATTTCTTTTTCAGAAAATTCATTGTTAGTGTATAGATATACTACTGACTTTTGCATGTTAATTTTGTATCTTACAACTTTACTGAATTCATTGGTTAAATCTAATAGTATTTTGGTTGAGTCTTTAGGATTTTATACATATAAAATCATGTCATCTGTAGAATAGAGAAAATTTTACTTCTTTCTTTCCAATTCTGATACTTTTATTTTCCCCTTGCCTGATTGCTCTAGGTAGGACTATAATACTATGTTGAATAGGAGTGATGAGTGTGGGCACTCTGATCCTGTTCCTGTTTGAGGGGAAAAGCTTTCAACCTTTCACCATTGAGTATATTACCTGTGGGCTTATCATATATGGCCCATTATTATGTTGAGATATATTCCTTCTGTGCTTAATTGTTCAGCATTTTTATCATGCACGAATGGTGTATTTTGTCAAATGTATTTTCTGCATCTGTTGGAATGATCATATGATTCTTTTCTTTCATTCTATTAGTGTGATATATCACATTGTTTGATTTACATATGTTGAACCATTGTTGCATCCCTGGAATAAATCCCACTTGATCATGGCGAATGATTTTTTTTTAATGTACTGCTGAATCTGATTTGCTTGTATCTGATTGAGAATTTTTGCATTTGTATGCATCAGTGGAATTAGCCTGTAGTTTTCATTTTTAGTAGTGTCTTTTTTCTGGTTTTGGTATCAAGATAATGCTGGCCTCATAAAATTCATTTGGAGGTGTTTCTTCCTCTTTCATTTTTTTGGGGGAGCAGGGAGAGAGTTTGAGGAGGATTGGTGTTAATTCTTCTTTAAATGTTTGGTAAAATTCACAAGTGAAGCCATGTAGTGCAGTGCTTTTCTTCACTGGGAGGTTTTTGATTATTGGTTCAATCTCCTTACTGGTAATTGGTCTATTTGGATTTTGTTTCTTCCTGTTCAGTCTTGGAAGGTTCTATATTTCTAGGAATTTATGCATTTCTTCCAGGTTATCCAATTTGTTGGCATGTAATTGCTCATGTAGTCTCTTGTGATCTTCTATATTTCTTTGGTATCAGTTGTGTGCTTTTTCATTTCTAATTTTGTTCTTTGGGTCCTTTCTCTTTTTCCCTAGGTTTGTCTAAGGTTTGGTCAATTTTATTTATCATTTCAAAGATCCAGGATGCCTGAGTGGCTCAATCAGTTAAGTGTCTGCCTTGGGGTCAGGTCATGATCCCAGCGTCCTGGGATTGAGTGCTGCATTGTGCCCCTTGCTTAGTGGGGAGCTTGCTCTTCCCTCTGCCTGTAGCTCCCCCTGTTCGTACTCTCTCTCTCTCTCTCTCTCTCAGACAAATAAATAAAATCTTAAAAGATCAAACTCTTAGATTGACTAATCTTTTTAATTGTTTTGTTGTTGTTGTTCTCAGTTTCATTTACTTCTGTTCTATTCATTATTATTTCCTTTCTTCTGCCAAATTTGGGCTCAGTGTGTTCGTTTTCTGGTTGTTTTATAGATCTGTTCCTTTTTTCCTGCTGTCTTTTTTTGTGTGTTTTGATGTCTTTTATAATCAATATCTTTTGACTTCTTTATCATTTTATTTTGTATAACTATCATACAATTTTCCCTAGTGGTTGCCATGAGGCTTACATACAATATCTTAAACTTACAATACTCTATCTTACACTGATAACAACTTCAATAAAATTTATAAACTTTATACTTTTATTTCTCCCCATTATATTTTAGGTTATTGTTATTAAAATTTATGTTTTTCTAATAACAGATTATTGTACTTCTGGTTATTTTCACTACATTTGTTTTTTTTTTTTAACTTTTAAACTGAATATGGTTTGTTTTTATTGTTTTTTGTTTAAAATTTTTGTTGGAATTCTAAATAGTTAACATAGTGTAATATTGGTTTCAGGAGTAGAATTTGGTGATTCATCACTTACATATAGCACCCAGTGCTCATCATAATAAGTGCCCTCCTTTATACCTATCACCCACTTAGCCCATCCCCCACCCTCTCCCTCCATTAACCTTCGATCTGTTCTCTATAGTTAAAAGTCTCTTATGGTTTGCTTCCCTCTTTTTTTTCCCACCCATATGTTCATCTGTTTTATTTCTTAAATTCCACATGTGAGTGAAATCATATGGTATTTGTCTTTCTCTGATTGACTTATTGCACTCAGCATAATATACTCTAGCTCCATCCATTTGTTACAAATAGCAAGACTTTATTCCTTTTGATGGCTGAGTAATATTCCATATTTACATATATATGCACATGTCTTTTTATATATACATAATATTATATACACAAATCTTTTTTTAAAAGATTTACTTATTCATCCGAGAGAGAGAGAGGGCAAGCATGTGAGTGGGGGGAGGGGCAGAGGGAGAGGGAAAACATCTCAAGCAGACTCCCCACTGAGCAGGGCACTCACGTGGGGCTCAATCCCCCAACCCTGCGATCATGACCTGAGCCAAAATGAAGAGTTGACCCCTAAACCAACTGAGCCACCCAGACATCCCTATACCACATCTTTATCCATTCATCAGTCGATGCACATTTGGGGTCTTCCCGTGGTTTAACTATTGTTGCTAATGCTGCTATAAACATTGGGGTGCATGTGCCCCTTCATATCTGTGTTTTTGTATACTTTGTGTAAATACCTAGTGGTGTAATTCCTGGGTCATAGGGTAGTTCTATTTTTGACTTTTCGAGGAACCTCCATACTGTTTTCCAGAATGCTGTACCAGTTTGCATTCCCACCAACAGTGTAAGAGGGTTCCCCTTTCTCCGCATCCTCACCAACATCTGTTGTTTCCTATTTTGTTAATTTTAGCCATTTGACAAGTGTTTTCATGGTTTGGTTTGTATTTCCCTGATGATAAATGATGTTGAGCATCTTTTTTCATGTTTAGCCATCTGGATGTCTTCTTTGGAAAAATGTCTGTTCATGTCTTCTGCCCATTTCTTGACTGGATTATTTGTTCTTTGGGTGTTGAGTTTGATAAGTTATTTATAGATCTTGGATACGAGCCCTTTATCAGATATGTCATTTGCAAATATCTTCTCCCATTTTGTAGGCTGCCTTTTAGTTTTGTTGATTTTTTTCTTTTGCTGTGCTGAAGCTTCTTACCATGAGGAAGTCCCAATAGTTCATTTTGCCCTCTGGCGACATGTCTAGTAAGAAGTTGCTATGGCCAAGGTCAAAGAGATTTCTGCCTGTGTTCTCCTCTAGGATTATGATGGTTTCCTGTCTCACATTTAGGTTTTTTACCCATTTTGAATTTATTTTTGTGTATGGGGTAAGAAAGTTTCATTCTTTTGCATGTTCCTGTACAGTTTTCCCAATACCATTTTTTTAATAGACTCTTTTTTCCATTGGATATTCTTTTTTGCTTTGTTGAAGATTAGTTGACCATATAGTTGTGGGTCTATTTCTGTTCATTGTTTTCTGGTTGGTTTATAGATCTGTTGTTCCTGGGTTTTCTGGGTTTCTATTTCTGGGTTTTCTATTCTATTCCATTGACCTATGTGTCTGTTTTTGTGCCAGTACCATACTGTCTTGATGACTATGGCTTTGTAATATAGCTTGAAGTCTTAAATCATGATGCCTCCATCTTTGCTTTACTTTTACAGGATTATTTTGGCTATTCAGGGTCTTTTATGATTCCATACAAATTTTAGGATTGTTTGTTCTAGTTCTGTGTAAAATGCTGGTGATAGTTTGATAAGGATTTCTTTAAATGTGTACATTGCTTTGGGTAGTATAGACATTTTAATAGTGTTGTTCTTCCAATCTATGAGCATGGAATGTTTTTCCATTTCTTTGTGTCCTCGTTAATTACTTTCATAAATGTTCTACAGTTCTCAGCATTCAGATCTTTTATCTCTTTGGTTAGGTTTATTCCTAGGTATCTCATGGTTTTTGGTGCAATTGTGAATAGGATCTATTCTTTGATTTCTTTTTCTGCTGTTTCATTATTTGTGTATAGAAAAGCAACAGATTTCTGTATGTTGATTTTATATCCTGCGACTTTGCTGAATTCATGTATCAGCCACCAAAATATGATGTGAGATCATTGAGCCCAATAGTCAAGAAAGAATTCTTGAGATGTCTTCAGTGCAAAAAGTGTGGTTTTATTATACCACAGGGACAGAACCCATGGGCAGAAAGAGCTGCATTATAAGTGTGAGGAGTGACTGATTAGATACTTTTAAATTTGGGGAATGGGTAGGGTAGAGATAACCCAAGTCTCTAAAGGGAGTTCTGCATGTTAAAGAAGAGTTTTAGGATCCTGGGTGTCTGGATCAATTGTCAAGAAATGGTTGTTTTTAGTCTCTAGCAAAACATTAACATTAGGCAGCCATGAGTTCATTGAGGGATGTCACACATATCCCACCTCTGAGATAGTTGGGGGGGAAGTTTGTTGCAGGTATTAGCTTGTGCTTTGCCCTCAACTTGCCTTTTGCTCCCTCCTCATTACCATCATGGTGCTATTACTCCCCATCTCAATCTTGTGTTTTCTTGTGTTGCCTTTTGACAGTCTTACTTTGGTATTTTGTTTATTTACTCATTCAATAAGTATTTATTGAAGAACTACTATATGTATGCATTGTGTTAGGAATGATGCACAGTTGTGAACATAGTTTAAATTGTTGAAACATAAAATTTTGGAGAATGATTTTGTGATATACAGTATACCTGAGGGGAACTAAATCTCAAAGAATAATGTTAAAATAACATGACATACGCAGTTGTTACCACTCTGTTCACCATAATCTGATTCTGGTAGTCATGCAGCATTCAATTCATCCACATGAAAGCCATCTTTGCACAAATAAATCTGCAGCTGAAAAGACAGTAAACCATAGAGTAAATCGTATATTTTGTTATATAAAAAAAACATATAGGAGGATACTAGAAATCAGGAATATGAGCAGAAGAAATGGGATGGGTTGAATTTTAAATAGAGTGATCTAATTTACCTAATGCTTTAAAGTTTATGTCAAGTCAGATTCTTATCCTTTTTATCATTTAAGTGATGTGTATCCACCTTTTTCTTTTTTCCAGTTACATACTTAACAGTATAAAAGATGAAGCCATTTGCTGAGTTTGGGGAGAGATTTCTCTAAAAGAAATTCACACCTAAAATGTAAGTACTGAATATTTTAAGTATAGGAATTAAGTCATTACAAAGTCATTGGTCCTTGAAGCACTTACTGAAAGTTTGACTCATTACCATAAAATGGCTACTTTTCACCACCAATCCACTAGTACTCAAGACTAAAGTACATATTCCTTAAACTTTAACTACATGCATGCAATCCCTAGATGACCTTGCCTAAGGCCACTGCCTCATACATGATGTAGGACAATGATTGACTGGCTTCCCATACATTAACATATTTTTTCCTTACAGATATTGGTAAGTTTTAGGTTAGTGGTATCATGAGATATTTAAAACATAGGTTTCCTATAGGCTTATTTAAGTACTCTTGAAGTAATTAAATGATTCTAATTTCCTCTCTGTCCCTTCTTTCCTTTCATTCCCTTCTCTCTCTTTCATTCTTCCTTCTTTTTCTTCATCTTTTCCATGCTTTTGTCACTTATTTTCTCCCAGTCAAAAAGTTGATTCTGCCCCATGTGACCCATTCAGAAGTCTCAGTGATATAAAATACTATCTTTTTTAGATGATATCAAATCCAAAAGAATAAGAAATGTAAGAATCCCAGTAACTACATGACTTATTCAAATCTATTTGTCCAACAATATCCCTTGAATTTTTTTTAAGTAATAAACATCCCTTTTTCTTGAGCTGTATATCCAAATCCAGATACTTTTCTTTAGCCTCACTATTCTCTTGAAATTAAGACTCTAATAATCTGACGTCTACATATCCTAAAACTGCATATTGCAAGCAAATGGGCACTGTAGTCCTCCTGGCTAGCCAGATAGTACTATGGAATTGACCCTTCTATTGTTTGTTGAATGACAGCTTTATGTTCCTCCATGGCTATTTGGGATATCAAAATTCCTAGGTCTTTTAGATTAGTTTGGAGGAAACTTAAACCCATTCTGAAAACCAACCAGCAGTTAGTAGTAAAATAGAGAGCATATAAGTCTCCTGTGTAAATAGGTTTTGAACAACTGTCATGAATACAAAGCAATTTAATTTGAATTTCAACATAATTATTGTTTATAAATATATATTTTAAGTTATACATTAACAAGGAACAGATTCTTTTAATATCAAAAAGAATATACAATTTAATTTTGATTTTCAATGAAATAAAAAATAATTTTACAAATCTGATCTTTAAGGCATTAAATAGAATGGATTTCTATGAAAACAATAATATAGAAGTTCATGGAAAAGTTCTCAAGTGTTTTAAATCTTTAGGATTTTTCTATAATAAAAATGAGGACCACATCATTTAAAGTCATTGACCATGGCTCCTCTTTTGTTTTTTTTAATTTTTCTGAAAGTTAAATGAAAGCTTTTTGTCTTCTATGACAAAGATTTTTCCCTCAGCAGGCAAAACTTTGAGAAATCTTGGTATATGATTGGACACCAGAATTTTCCCATACATTAGGTACAGGTGATTAAATTATCTTTCATGAGTATGAGCTTCTGCATGCAAAATAAATTTAAATGTGTATACAATTACCTGTAATCTGGAAATGAAGTATATGTTGTTCATGAACTTATTTGCTCTCCCACATGAAGAATTTTTTTGTGGGGTAATTGACTCCAATTAGAAACAGTTCATAAATTGCTGCTACTCCAACTTACCAGTTTTTAAAGCAACACAGAAAAAAAATCTTTTTCTGTTCTTCTTTAAAAAAATTCAAGGTTTTTAAATCTGTTTGCTCTCATCATAACTTTTAAAGACTTGATTTTATGAGCAATTAAAAGAAATTTTACTCACTTATAGAAATTATGTTAACCTAGAAAGCATGATGTGTTTTTCATAATTCTCTGTCATTCTTTGCCTCTCCTAACAATAAAGATTTCCAGCCAACTAGTAATGGGTTTCTTTTAACACTAATATTTCAACTTTTTGGCTGTTCTAAGTTTCTCTAGTGATAATATCATTTAAAATATAATTGTTGCACTCAAATATTTATTTTATTTCCTTGAACTATTAAGTTTTCATGAGATGCTCATAGAATCTTTTGTTTCATGGAGCATAAATAAACCCCCAAACCACCACTTCAGCACATTTCTAATTGTAATGCACTGTGTAATGTTATAGGCCATTATACAGATATTTTCTGTTATTGTTAGGTGGCAGACAGTGACATTGAAATGTGTGCTTGCATTACAGAGATAGTGTGAACTCAATCATGAGTCTTAATGTAACAGTTTTTTTAACTCCAAAAGCCCAAATTTATTTAGCCATGTTTGCCCTTCAAGTAAGCTGTTATATTTGAATTCTTGGGAATAACAACCCAAGCCCTGATTTCCCTGAATTAGATACAAATAAGTAGATAAGAATGATTCTCTGATTCATACTTCACTGTGTATCTTTTCATAAGAGATTTGACAATTGATATCAAGCATACTGTTGATGTGGAAAGTTCTTAAGTTACATTACTTGGATTTAAAATAAAACAGTGCCACCCTCTATGAGGTGGGTTTTTTTTTTATCTGTATATAGTTCTAGTTATCTTTATGTGGAATGAATGAACCCTGAGTACAGACGGAGGTATCCCCACTCAAAATGCTTAATGTACAATCTTATTTCAGAACTAACTTTTTCCTTGGAAAGGAAAAAAAAAACAAAAAGTGTTGGATGTTAGTAATCCATTATTTGGTGGCTAGAGAATGAACCAGTCTCACTTTAAAGTCATGATATACTGGCTATCAACTTTCAGTCAAAAGTAAAAGTTTCAAAGGAAAGAATATAGGGAACACTAAAAGGTCTAAGTACAGTCCATTCAAGTTTTTTTCATCTCTAACAATGATAAATTGATAACATTGTTATGAGATTACTAGGTACCAGGCATTATGCTGAGAACTTTCTGGGTATTACTTCCCTGAATCCTCAAAACAACACAATGAGGTAACAACTAACACTCATTGAACACTAAGTGTTTTATTTTAATTATTTTATTTAATCCTCAAAACAAATGCATAGTAGTATTATTACTTTCCTTCCAATGAGAAAACAGAATGATTATATAATTTATAAAGATCTTTGTAGTAGTTTTCTCTTGCCAAATAACAAACTACTACAAACTTAGTGACTTGTACCAAACACCCATCTATTAGCTCATAGTTCCATAGATCAGAAGTCTGAGCACCACAGGGCTAGGTTCTCTATTTAGGGCGTCACAAGGCTAAAATCAAGGTGTCAAGGATTTTCTTTCTTAAAATCAATTGTGTGGTAACATAATCTAATCACAGGAGTAATATTTCATCATATTCATAGTCTTGGGGATTATTCAGACTGTACACAGTGGAGCAGTAATCTTGAGGGACATTTTAGAATTCTCCCTACAACAGTCTCCTAGTCAATGCGGAGAAGACATTTCAAACTAAAATCTCAAATGGCAAAGTCCTAGCTTAGCCATTTCTCAATTCTAGATAAGGGAAACTAGGAACCTATAGGTTCTCTGGAGTTGCCTCAAAGAGTGAGTGAGAAAGATTTATTTTACTTTTTTTATTGAGATAAAATTGAAATATAACCTGTTAGTTTCAGATATACACATAATGATTTGATATATGTATATATTGTGAAATAATCAGTGAAATATGTCTAGTTAACATCCTTCATCACACAGTTACAAAT
Organism: Mirounga angustirostris; assembly: GCF_029215605.1. Taxonomy (NCBI): domain Eukaryota; kingdom Metazoa; phylum Chordata; class Mammalia; order Carnivora; family Phocidae; genus Mirounga; species Mirounga angustirostris. The sequence continues at coordinate 114,073,890 of NW_026991709.1, read as the reverse complement.
TTTCTTGATCTAGTCTCTCAGCAATTTTCAAATATACAGTACAATATTACTGACTATAGTCACCATGCTATACATTACATCTTCATTATGTATTTATTTTATAACTGTGAGTTTCTGCCTTTGACCATCGTAACTCATTTCACCAACCCATACCCTCTACCTCTGGCAACCACAAATACGTTCTCTGTATTTATGGATCAATCTATCATCTACCTTTCTTTCTTTCTTTCCTTCTTTCTTCCTTTTTTTCTTCCTTCCTTCCTTCCTTCCTTTCCATATATAAGTGAAATCATACAGCATCTGTCCTTTTCTGACTTACTTTACTTAGCATAATGTCCTCAAGGTCCACCCATGTTGTTGCAAATGACAAGATTTCCTTTTGATTTATGGCTAAATAATATTCCTGTGTGTGTATACACATACATATGCATGTGTATATGTATATATGCATGTGTATACATATAATACTTTTTCTTTATCCATTCATCCATCAGTGGACACCTAGGTTATTTTCGTTTCTTGGCTATTATAAATAATGCTGTAAGGAACATGGGGGTGCAGATATCTTTTCAAGGAACTATTTTTATTTCCTTCAGGTAAACACCTAAAAGTGGAATTGCTGGATCAGAGGGTAGTTCTATTTTTAAATTTTTGAGAACCCTCCATGGTATTTTTTATAGTTTCTGCCACATTTTACATTCCCTTCAACAGTGTACAAGAGTTTCCCTTTCTCCACATCCTTGCCAACATTTATTACTTTTTGAGAATAAAAATTTTAACAGGTGTGGGGTGATTTGCATTTTCCGGATGATTAGTGATGAGCACCTTTTCATGAATGTGTTCGCCATCTGTATGTCTTCTTTAGAAAAATGTCTATTCAGAGTCTCTGCCTATTTTTTAAAGATTTATTTTTTAGAGAGAGAGACAGACAAAAACAGAGAGGGAGAATCCTCAAGCAGACTCTGCACCAAGCATAGAGCCTTACTTGAGGCTCAATCCCAGGACCCTGAGATCATGACTTGAGCCAAAATCAAGAGTTGGCCCCTTAACCAACTGAGCCACCCAGGCACACCTGCCTATTTTTAAATTGGATTTTTTTTTTTTTTTGCCATTGAGTTGCATGAGTTATTTATATATTTTGGATGTTAACCTCTTTCCAGATATATGATTTGCAAATATTTTCTCCTATTCTGTGGGTTACCTTTACAGTTTGTTGATGATTTCCCTTGTTTTGCAGAAGCTTTTTAGTTTGACATATTCATCTATTTTGTTTTTATTGTCAAATCCAAAAATCATTGCCAAAACCAATGTCAAGGAGCTTACCCCCTGGATTTTCTTCTAGGAATTTAATGGTTTCAAGTCTTATGTTCAAGTCTTTAATCCCTTTTGAGTTGATTTTGTGTATGGTGTAAGATAGTGGTCCAGTTTCATTCTTTTGCATGTGGCTGTCCAGTTTTCCTAATATCATTTATTGAAAAGACTATCATTTCCCCATTGTATATTATTGGCTCCTTTGTTGTACATTAATTGACCATATATATGTGAGTCGTTTCTGGGCTCTCTGTTCTGTTTTTTTGATCTATTTGTTTTTATAATATAGTTTGAAATCAGGAAACATGGTGCCTTCTTGTTTTTCTTCATTCTCAAGATTGCTTTGGCTATTCTGGGACTTTTGTGGTTCCACACAATTTGAAGGGTGTTTTATTTATGTAAAAAAATGCCATTGGAATTTCGATTGGGATTGCTTTGAATCTGAAGATTGCTTTATGTAGTGTGGATATTTGAGCAATATTCTTCCAAGCTATGAGAATAAAATATCTTTCCATTTATTTGTGTCATGTTCATTTGCTTCCATCAATGTCTCATAGTTTTCAGTGTACAGACTTTTTACCTCCAGGTTCTCTGGAGTTGCCTCAAAGAGTAAGATTTATTTTATTTATTAAATTTATTTCTAGGTATTTTATTATTTTTGATCCTATTATAAATGAGATTGTTTTGTAATTGTCTTTCTGAAGTTAATTATTAGTATATAGAAATGCAACTGATTTTTATTTATTTATTTTTTGTATCTTACAACTTTATAGAATTTATTTGCCTATTTCTATCAGTATTTTGGTGGAGTCTTTAACATTTTCTGTATATAATATGTCATCTGCAAATAGGGAATTTTACTTCTTCCTTTTGGATTTGAATGTCCTCTATTTGTTTTGTTTTGTTGTTTGTTTGGCCATATTGCTCTTGCTACAACATCCAGTACTATGCTGAAAATAAGTGGTGAGAATGAACATTCTTGTCTTGTTACTGATCTTGGAGAAAAAGTTTTCAGCTTTTTACCATTGTATATGATGTAATCTAGGGTTTGTCATATATAAATTTTTATCATGTTGAGGTATGTTTCCTTTATAGCTACTTTGTTGATAGTCTTAATGTTAAATCCATGTTGAATTTTGTCAAATGCTTTTTCTGTATCAGGATGGGCATAAAATTTTTATCTTTCATTAATGTGCTGTATCACATTGATTTGTGGACATTGAACCATCCTTGCATTCCTGGAATAAATCCCACTTAATAATGTATGATCCTTTGAATATATTGTTGAATTTGGTTTACTAATACTTTGTTGAGGTTATTTGCATCCATGTGCATCAAGGATATGGCCTATAATTATCTTGTAAGATCCTTTCCTGGTCTTGGTATCAGGGAAATGCTGACCTTGTAAAATGAGTTTAGATGTGTTCTCACTTCTATTTTTTAGAAAAGTTGAGAAGAATTAGTATTAATTCATTTTTAAATGTTTGGTAGAATTTACCAGTGAAACTATCTGGTCTAGGACTTTTCTTTATTGAGAAGGTTTTTTTGTTTTGTTTTGTTTTAAGATTGTATTTATTTATTTGTTAGAGAGAGCACAAGCAGGGGAGTGGCAGGCAGAGGAAGAAGCAGGCTCTCTGCTCAGTGGGACTCGATCCTAGGACCCCAGGATCATGACCTGAGCCAAAGGCAGATGGTTAACTGACTGAGCCACCCAGGTGCCCCTATTAGGAAGGTTTTAATTACCAATTTAAACTCTTTACTAGCAAATGGTCTGTTTAGATATTCTATTTCTTCCTGATTCAATTTTGGAAGGTTGTATGTTATTAGGAACTTATACATTTCTTCTAGGTTGTCCGATTTTTTTTTTTATTGGCATACAATTATTTATTGTTTAGTCTCTTATCCCTTTGTATTTCTGTAGTAGCAAATTGTAATGTCCCCTTGAATTTCTAATTTTTAAAATATTTAAGACCTCTTTTTTTTCCTTGATGAATTAGGCTAATTTGTCTACTTTGTTCATGTTTTCAAAAACAAAAAAATAGCCCTTACTTTCATTTATCTTTTCTATTGTCTTTTTGGTATTTCATTTATTCCTGCTCTGATCTTTACTTCTTTATTTCTAGTGACTTGGGGTTCCATGTGTTCTTCTTTTTCTAGCTCCTTGAAGTGTAAAGTTATATTTATTTGAGATCTTGTTTTTCTTTATGTTGGCATTCATCACAATGAACTTCCCTTGTTTTTGCTGTATTCCATGAGTTTTGGTATCATATGTTCTTATTTTCATTTCTCTCAAGGTGTTTATGGATTTCTCTTATTTCTTTTCATCATTTAGCAGCATGTGGTTTAATCTTCACATATTTGTGATTTTTCCAGTTTTCTTGGAATTCATTTTCAGTTTCATACCATTGTGGTTTGAAAAGATATTTGACATGATTTCAATCTTCTTACATGTATTGTCTTATTTTGTGTCATAACATGTATCTGTCCTGGAGAATATTTCATGTGTGAATCAGAAGAATGTGTATTCTTTTGCTTTTTGGGTAGGATATTCTGTTTATCTGTTTGTAGTCTAATGTATAGTTTATGTTTCCTTATTGATTTTTCTGTCTGGAAGATATTTAGACATTGATGAAAGTGGAGTATTAAATTTTCCTACTATTATTGTACTGTTGTATATTTCCCCCCTTAGATCTATTAATTTTTACCCTATATTTAAGTGCTTTTGAAAATTATGTTTTTATTTAAATTCCAGTGTAGATAACATACAGTGTTATATTAGTTTCAGGTGTACAATACAGTGATTACTCCATGCTCATCAAGATAAGTATACTCTTAATCTCCTTCACCTATTTCACCCATTCCCCCCACCCACCACCCTCTGGTAACCATCAGTTTGTTATCTGCAGCTAAGAGTCTGTTTCTTAGTTTCTCTCTTTTTTTTCCTTTGTTTTTTTTTTTCCCTTAAATTCCACATATGAGTGAAATTACAGGGTATTTGTCTTTCTCTGACTGGCTTATTTTGCTTAGCATTATACTCTCTACATCCATCCATGTTGCAAAGTGACAAGATTTCATTCCTTTGATGGCTCAATAATATATATATACCACATCTTCTTTCTCCATTCATCTATTGATGGGCACTTGGGCTGCTTCCATAATTTGGCTATTGTAAATAATGCAATAAACATAAGGGTGCATATATCATTTCAGATTAGTGTTTTCATACGATTTGGATAAATATCAAGTGGTGTGATTACTGGATCATATGGTAGTTCTATTTTTAGTTTTTTGAACAGCCTCTACTCTGTTTTCCACAGTGGCTGCACCAGTTTGCATTCTCACCAGCAGTGCACAAGGGTTCCTTTTTCTCCACATCTTTATCAATACTTTTTCCTTGCATTTTTTATTTTAGCCATCCTGACAGGTGTGTGGTGATACCTCATTGGTTTTTTTTTTTTTTTTTTTTTTTTTACTTTCATCAGCTCTGTCTTTAATGTTACTTTTTTTAAATTCAATTAATTAACATATAATGTATTATTTGTTTCAGGGGTACAGGTCTGTGATTCTCACTCTTATATAAGTGCTCATTACAAGACATACTTTCCCCAAGGTCCAAAGCCTAGTTAGCCCATCCCTCCACTTCCCTTTCCTCCAGCAGCCCTCAGTTTGTTTCCTATGATTAAGAGTCTCGGGGCGCCTGGGTGGCTCAGTTGGTTAAGTGACTGCCTTCGGCTCAGGTCATGATCCTGGAGTCCCAGGATCGAGTCCCACATCGGGCTTTCTGCTCGGCAGGGAGTCTGCTTCTCCCTCTGACCTTCCTCCCTCTCATGCTCTCTGTCTCCCATTCTCTCTCTCAGATAAATAAATAAAACCGTTACAAAAAAAAAAAGAGTCTCTTATGTTTTGTCTCCCTCTCAGCTTTCATCTTGTTCATTTTTTCCTCTCTTCCCATATAATCCTGTGCCTTGTTTCTTAAATTCCACATATCAGTGAGATCATATAATTGTCTTTTTCTCATTGACTTATTTCACTTAGCATAATACCCTCTAGTTCCATCCATGTCATTGCAAATGGCAAGATTTCATTTTTGATGGCTGCATATATATACACATCTTTCTCCATTCATCTGTTGATGGACATCTAGGCTCTTTCCATAGTTTGGCTATTATGGACATTGCTGCTATAAACATTGGGGTGCAGATGCCCCTTCGGATCACTACATTTGTATCTTTGGGGTAAATACCTAGGAGTACAATTGCTGGCCATAGGGTAGCTCTGTTTTCAACTTTTTGAGGAACCTCCAAACTGTGTTCCAGAGTGGCTGTACCAGCTTTCATTCCCACCAACAGTGTAAGAGGGTTGTCCTTTCTCTGCATCCTCGCCAAAATTTGTTGTTTCCTGACTTGATAATTTTAGCCATTCTGACTAGTGTCAGGTGGTATCTCATTGTGGTTTTGATTTGTACTTCCCGGATGCTGAGTGATGTTGAGCATTTTTTCATGTCTGTTGGTCATTTGTATGTCTTCTTTAGAGAAATGCCTGTTCATTTTTTCATTGGATTATTCTTTGGGTGTTGTGTTTGATAAGTTTTTTTAATAGATTTTTGATGCTAGCCCTTTATCTGATATGTCAATTGCAAATATCTTCTCCCATTCTATCAGTTGTCTTTGGTTTTGATGACTGTTTCCTTTGCTGTGCAGAAGTAAGTCCCAATAGTTCATTTTTGTCTTTGTTTCCCTTGCCTTTGAAGACGTGTCTAGCAAGAAGCTGCTGCAGCCAAGGTCGAAGAGGTTGCTGCCTGTGATCTCCTCTAGGATTTTGATGGATTCCTTTCTCACATTTAGGTCTTTCATCCATTTTGAGTCTATTTTTGTGTGTGGTATAAGGAAATGGTCCAGTTTCATTCTTCTGCATCTGGCTGTCCAATTTGCCCAACACCATTTGTTGAAGAGAGTGCCTTTTTCCACTGGACATCCTTTCCTGCTTTGTTGAAGATAGAGTTGAGGGTCCATTTCTGGGTTCTTTATTCTGTTCCATGGATCGATCTGTCTGTTTTTGTGCCAGTACCATACTGTCTTGATGATTATAACTTTGTAATAGAGCTTGAAGTCCAAAATTGTGATGCCACCAGTTTTGGTTTTCTTTCTCAACATTCCTTTGGCTATTCAGGGTCTTTTCTGGTTCCATACAAATTTTAGGATTATTTGTTCCAGTTATGTGAAAAAGGTTGATGGCATTTTGATAGGGATTGCATTGAATGTGTAGATTGCTCTAGGTAGCATAGACCTTTTCACAATATTTGTTCTTCCAATCCATGAGCATGGAACGTTTTTCCATTTCTTTGTGTCTTCCTCAATTTCTTTCATTAGTATTCTATAGTTTTCTGAGTACAGATTCTTTGCCTCTTTGGTTAGATTTACTCCTAGATATCTTAATTTTGGGTGCAATTGTAAATGGGATCAACTCCCTAATTTCTCTTTCTTCCATCTTGTTGTTGGTGTATAGGAATGCCACTGATTTCTGTGCATTGATTTTATATCCTGCCACTTTACTGAATTCCTGCATGAGTTCTAGCAGTTTTGGGGTGGAGTCTTTTGGGTTTTCCACATAAAGTATCCTATCATCTGCAAAGAGTGAGAGTTTGACTTCTTCTTTGCCAATTTGGATGCCTTTGATTTCTTTTTGTTGTCAGATTGCTGTGGCTAGGACTTCTAATACTATGTTGAATAGCAGTGGTGATAGTGGACATCCCTGCCACGTTCCTGACCTTAGGGGGAAAGCTCTCAGTTTTTCCCCATTGAGAATGATATTCGCTATAGGTTTTTCATAGATGGCTTTTATGATACTGAGGTATGTACCCTCTATGCCTATACTCTGAAGAGTTTTGATCAAGAAAGGATGCTGTACTTTGTCAAATGCTTTTTCTGCATCTATTGAGAGGATCATATGATTCTTGTTCTTTCTTTTGTTAATGTATTGTATCACGTTGATTGATTTGCGGATGTTGAACCAAACTTGTAGCCCAGGGATAAATCCCACTTGGTCATGGTGAATAATCCTTTTAATGTACTGTTGGATCCTATTGGCTAGTATTTTGGTGAGAATTTTTGCATCCATGTTCATCAAGGATATTGGTCTGTAATTCTCCTTTTTGATGGGGTCTTTGTCTGGTTTGGGGATCAAGGTAATGCTGGCCTCATAAAATGAGTTTGGAAGTTTTCCTCCCATTTCTATTTTTTGGAACAGTTTCAGAAGAATAGGTATTAATTTTTCTTGAAATGTTTGGTAGAATTCCCCTGGGAAGCCATCTGGCCCTGGGCTTTTGTTTGTTGGGAGATTTGTGATGACTGCTTCAATTTCCTTAGTGGTTATAGGTCTGTTCAGGTTTTCTATTTCTTCCTGGTTCAGTTTTGGTAGTTTATACATCTCTAGGAATGCATCCATTTCTTCCAGTTTATCTAATTGGCTGGCATATAGTTGCTCATAATATGTTCTTATAATTGTTTGTATTTCTTTGGTGTTGGTTGTGATCCCTCCTCTTTCATTCATGATTTTATTTATTTGGGTCATTTCTCTTTTCTTTTTGATAAGTCTGGCCAGGGGTTTATCAATCTTGTTAATTCTTTCAAAGAACCAGCTCCTAGTTTCATTGATCTGTTCTACTGTTCTTTTAGTTTCTATTTCATTGATTTCTGCTTTGACCTTTATTATTTCCTTCTCCTACTGGGTTTAGGCTTTATTTGCTGTTCTTTCTCCAGCTCCTTTAGGTGGAGGGTTAGGTTGTGTACTTGAGACCTTTCTTGTTTCTTGAGAAAGGCTTGTATTGCTATATACTTTCCTCTTAGGACTGCCTTTGCTGCATCCCAAAGATTTTGAACAGTTGTGTTTTCATTTTTATTGGTTTCCATGTATTTTTTTAATTCTTCTTTAATTTCCTGGTTGACCCATTCATTCTTTAGTAGGATGCTCTTTAGCCTCCATGTATTTGAGTCCTTTCTGACTTTCCTGATTGAGTTCTAGTTTCAAAGCCTTGTGGTCTGAAAATAGGCAGGGAATGATCCCAATATTTGGTACTGGTTGAGACCTGATTTATGACCTAGGATGTGATCTATTCTGGAGAATGTTCCATGGGCACTAGAGTAGAATGTGTATTCCGTTGCTTTGGGATGAAATGTTCTGAATATGTCTGTGAAGTCCGTTTGGTCCAGGGTGTCATTTAAAGTCTTTATTTCCTTGTTGATCTTTTGCTTAGATGATCTGTCCATTTCAGTGAGGGCAGTGTTAAAATCCCCCACTATTATTGTATTGTTGTCAATGTGTTTCTTTGCTTTTGTTATTAATTGCCTTATATGATTGGCTGCTCCCATGTTAGGGGCATAGATATTTACAATTGTTAGATCTTCTTGTTGGATAGACCTTTTAAGTAGGATATAGTGTCCTTCCTCATCTCTTATTACAGTCTTTGGTTTAAAATCTAATATAAGGATTGCCACCCCAGCTTTCTTTTGGTGTCCATTAGCATGGTAAATGGTTTTCCACCCCCTCACTTTCAATCTGGGGGTGTCTTTGGGTCAAAATGAGTCTCTTGCAGGCAGCATATCAATGGATCTTGTTTTTTTATCCAATCTGATAGTCTGTGTCTTTTGATAGGGGCATTAAGCCCATTTACATTCAGGGTAACTACTGATAGATAGGAATTTAGTGCCATTGTATTGCCTGTAAGGTGACTGTTACTGTATATTGTCTGTGTTCCTTTCTGGTCTATGTTGCTTTTAGGCTCTCTCTTTGCTTAGAGGACCCCTTTCAAGATTTCTTGTAGGGCTGGTTTTGTGTTTGCAAATTCCTTTAGTTTTTGTTTGTCCTGGAAGCTTTTTATCTCTCCTTCAATTTTCAATGACAGCCTAGCTGGATAGAGTATTCTTGGCTGCATATTTTTCTCATTTAGTGCTCTGAATATATCCTGCCAGTCCTTTCTGGCCTGCCAGGTCTCTGTGGATAGGTCTGTTGCCAATCTAATGTTTCTACCATTGTAGGTTACATATCTCTTGTCCCGAGCTGCTTTTAGGATTTTCTCTTTGTCTCTGAGACTCATAAGTTTTAGTATTAGATGTCGGGGTGTTGACCTATTTTTATTGATTTTGAGAGGGGTTCTCTATGCTTCCTGGATTTTGATGCCTATTTCCTTCCCCAAATTAGGGAAGTTCTCTGCTATAATTTGCTCCAATATACCTTCTGCACCTCTCTCTCTTTCTTCTTCTTCTGGGATCCCAATTATTCTAATGTTGTTTCATCTTATGGTATCGCTTATCTCTCGAATTCTGCCCTCGTGATTCAGTAGTTGTTTATCTCTCTTTTTCTCAGCTTCTTTATTTTCCATCATTTGGTCTTCTATATCACTGATTCTCTCTTTTGCCTCATTTATCCTAGCAGTTAGTGCCCCCATATTTGATTGCACCTCATTAATAGCCTTTTTGATTTCTACTTGGTTAGATTTTAGTTCTTTTACTTCTCCAGAAAGGGTTTCTCTAATGACTTCCATGCTTTTTTCAAGCCCAGCTAGTATCTTTAAAGTGATGAATCTGAACTCTAGATCCGACATTGTACTAATGTCCGTATTGAGTAGGTCCCTCGCAGTCAGTACTACCTCTTTTCCTTTTTGTTGAAGTGATTTTTTCTGTCTTGTCATTTTGTGCAGAGGAGAATAGATTAATGAGAGAACAAAATGCTAGCAGGGTAACAACGTCCCCAGAAAATATACTCTAAACAAATCAAAAAAGACCTGAAGCAGGGGGAAAAGAAAGGGAAAGAGAGAGAGAGAGAAAATAAAGAAAACGAAAAAGATAAAGATAAAAACAAACAAAAACAGAACAAAACAAAACAAAAAACAGAATATGATCAAATATGATCAGGCTGGTACATAGATCAGTGGCCCACACTAGATTTTGGGTGTATTTTGGTCTGTTAGAAGAAAGTGCCTCCCAAAATTTTAAAGAAAGAAAAACTTATATATGTACAAAAATAAGGGTTGATATGATGAAGGGATGGAATATGACTGTAAATATGAAAATTATAAAAAAATTTATAAAAGGAATTGATAAGTTGTTTGAAAAAAGAAAGAAGAGGATTAAAAAAAAAAGAAAAGAAAAGGCAGAGAATGTGATCAGGCAGGAGAGTAGAACAAAACCATACACTAGAGATTTAGGGTATATTTTGATCTGTTAGAAGAAACTATCTCAAAATTTTAAAGAGAGAAAAACATATATATATATATATATATATATATATATATATATATATATATATATATATATATATATATATGCCAAAAATATGGGGAACTACTATGAAGGGATAGAATATGACTCTAAAAATGAAAAATAAAAATGTTTTTTAAAAAAGAGATTGATAAGATGTTGGTTGAAAAAGGGAAAAAGAAAAATTAAAAAAAAATAAAAGTTAAAAAAAAATTAACTTTGAAAGACTAAAGAATCATGGTAAAAAAGCCATGGACTCTATGTGCATTATTCTCTTAGCGCTGGAGTTCTGCCGTTCTCATTGATCGGTAAACTTGGTCTTGGCTGGCTGTTCTCGCTGATCTTCTGGGGGAGGGGCCTGTTGCCGTGGTATCCAAATGTCTTTGCCGGAGGCGGAATTGCCCCACCCTTGCCAGGTCCAGGCTAAGTCATCTGCTGGGGTTTGCTCCTGGGAGCTTTTGTTCCCTGCAAGCTTTGCCTACAGCTTTGGAGGCTGAGAGTGAAAATGGCGACCTCCGAATCTCTGCCCTGGAGTATCCAAGAACTCGGGGCCTGCTCCTCAATGAGCCCCCAGAGAAAAGCAGTCAGTCACTCCCGTCTCCCTGGTCTCCGGCCGCACTCCATGCTCACCCGGCCTGTGACCAAGTGTTTCTATCTCTGGCACACGACCCCATGAGGAGTCTCCAAACCCAGCAGATCCCTGCGGTGCGCTCCCGCACCGCTCCTCCCAGGGGAGGAAGGGGAGTTTCCCCGGATCTGCTGCTTGTTTGGTCCCTGCTGGAGGAGCAGTGGCCCGACTGTGCCCCGGATCACGGTTTATGACAACCCCGAGCTGAGAGCCCGTGCCTCGGTTCCCTCTCTGCAACTGGCTTTCCTGCTCAGATACCTGGGAGCTCTGCTGCACTCAGGCACCCCCAGTCTTTCTGTGACCCCAAGGGTCTTGAGACTACACTGTCCTGCGAGGGTTCCACCCCCAACTTAGCCACCGGAGCAATGTCCCTCAGGGGAGCAGACTTCTACAAGTCCCAATTTTGTGCTCTGTGGCTCTACCACTTGCCAGAAGCCACTGACGGAGGCCCCTCCCCTGCCATCTATCCTCCCGAATATCACCTTGGATTCACTTCTCCGCACATCCTACCTTCCAGAAAGTGGTCGCTTTTCTCTTCAGAGAGTTGTTGTTATTCTTTTCTTTGATCTCCTATTGAGTTTGTAGGTGTTCAGAATGATTTGATCCCTATCCAGCTGAATTCCTGAGACCAGATGAAATCCAGGTCTCCTACTCCTCCACCATCTTGCTCCGCCCCCTTGGATTGTTTTCTTGATGAGCCTTTTGTTAGTATGAAATATCCTTCTTTATCCCTGATAATAATCTTTTCCTCAACTCTACTTTGTTCACCACTAATAACTCCATTTTATTTTTTTCTACTGGCTTTTTAGCTATATCTCTTAGTTTATTTTAGTAGTTGCTCTAAGGATTAAAATATTCATGTGAAATTTATAACAATCTTCTTATAATTAAACTTCCATGTATAAGGTAAGAACTGTAAAACAATGTTTCTACTTATCCCCTCCCATCTTTTCTGATACAGTTGTCATATTTTACTTCTACAAGTGTTTTAAACTTCTCTCTACAATACTATTGTTTTTCCTTAAGGCTAGTTTTTAAAAACTTAAGTAATGGGGAAGTGTATTTAGTGATTACCTATGTTACCAATTCTGGCTCTCTTTATTCCTAGAGGTTTGAGTTTTCATCAGCTATCACTTCAGCCTAAAGAACTTCATATCTTTTTATTGAAGTGCGTTTTGCTGGTAAAAATTCTCTCAGATTTTGTCTGAAATTTTCTTTATCTTCATTTTGAAGGAAAATTTTGTTGTATATAAAATCAAAGGATGATAAGTTCTTTTTCTCCTTTAGGTACATTATGTCATTTCCTTTTTATCTTCTGGCTTGCATTGTTTTTAATGGTAAGTCAGTTGTATTTTAATCAGTTCTCCAGTACATAATGTTTCTTTTTTCACATTTTAAGATTTTTTTTTTTTATCTTTGGTTTTCAGCATTTCTCTAAGTTATCTGTGTGTGTGTGTGTGTGCATGCGCACACACACGCACGTGTGCATACGCATGCATTTTGGTTGGGGTCTTTTTAGCTTCTTGAGCCTGAAGTTTAATAATTTTTATCAAATTTTTAAAATTTTAGGCATTATTTCTTCAAATATGTTCATACCCCTATTGCCTCTGATTCTGAAATTTTAATTAAATGTATTTTAGGCTGCTTGATATTTTCTAACATGTTATTAAACCTGTATTGATCTCTTAAATTTCTTTTTATCCCTGTGCATCAATTTGGAAAATTTCTATTGCCTTGTCTTCACATTCAATGATCTTTCTTTGTGTGTCCACTTACTAAAAGTCCATCATGTTATTTTTTTTTGTACTGTATTTTGGTTCTTTTTTTTTTTTTTTTTTTTTCTTGCTGAGAAGCCCCATCTGGTCACTCACTAAACAACTTTTTTCCTTAAATTCTGAACTTAGTTATAATAAAGTCCTTTTCTGCTAGTTCCAACATCTTTGTCATCTGTTTGTTTCTATCATCTGTTCTAAATTCTTACACTTCATATTTATTGTTTCTTCAAATGTTTAGTAATTCTTTATCCTATTCTTAACATTATAGATCTTAACTTGTTGAAATATGGAGATTGTCTTAAAAATGTCAGTTTTTTTTTTATTATTTATTTATTTAGAATTGTTCTGACAGACACTGGTTTACTGGTATATCAGGTTTACTTTTCCCATTTTCGTTTTAATTTTTTTTTTAAATTCCAGTGACTTAACATACAGTGGAATATTAGTTTCAGGTGCACAATTTAGTGATTCAACACTTCCATACAACACCTGGTTTCCATGATGACAAGTGTACTCCTTAATCCTCATCATCTATTGCACCCATCCCCCCACCCACCTCCCCTCTGGTAACCATCAGTTTGTTCTCTATAGTTAAGAGTCTGTTTCTTGGTTGGCCCCCCACTTTTTTCCCTTTTATTTAAACTTACAGTTGTAAACTCTAGAACTATTGTTACACTTGGGCTAGAGTAGCCCTAATTTCAATTCATGGCCTCTCTGAGAAATTGGGTGTACATTCAGGATGTTCAGCAAGGCATCTTCACTCTAGTTTGTCAGAACTTCAACATTTCTCAGCACAGGATGATCTGTGGAATCTCTATTCAGCTCAAAACCCACCAGTGACTATTCTTTTTAGCCTCTCATTTCCCCTCTAATAGCAGGCACATGTCTTTCACTTTACCTGTCTTCACCTCTCTCTTCTTCAATAACCACACACTTATAGGTCTACCCTTTTTCTTCAGCTTCTCTACTGGTTCCTTCCCATCAAGATTTAAACATATTTAAGTCTGCCTCACCTGGAAAACAACACTAAATGTTACTGATCCATATGGAATGCCTGCTATCTGTTGTCTCTTTCCCCCTTTTGTAGCACAGATTTTTGAGTTTTCTTTGCAGTCTTCAGTCACTCCACACACACTCATTGATTTATTGCTCTCTGGTTGTTGCTCCAAATTTATTTTTTACATTTGTCTCTTCCCCTCATCCTTTAAGTGTCACCATATAGAAGGTTTTTTTTTTTTTCCAGTTCCCCAAGCATGTATTATGTTTCCTTGTCTCTGATCTTCTCGTGTGCTGTTCTCTCTTTCTAGAACACTCTCCCCACTATCCATCCCCATGTATTATGTAATAGAAGCTGTTTTTACCAAGACCATCATTGGTAAATCCAGTGTTCCTTTCTCAGTCTTCTCTGTAGCATTTGGTGGTGTTGAAATACTCTTTTTCTCTGGGCCTGTGAGTCTGTGTCCTCTTGGTTCTCATCTTACCTCCAGCAGTAATTGTGTTTCTTTCATGGCCCCCTCTACTTACTTAAGTTATTGGTGTTACTTCAGGTTTGATCTGAATCCAGAAACAATGTTATTCTCTCTCAGCTTCCATTGCCATCTCCATAGTAATTTCAGCTCCTTTCCAATTCCGTAAGTCTCTCCAGAGTTTCGAACTCATATACCCAAATGCCTACTGGACACTTACACTATGTTTACAGCTACCTCAGGCTCACCAGATCCAAAACTAAACTCCTCATTTGTCCATGACTGAAACTTCCCTTTTGTCCCCATCTATGTGAATGTCCCAGTCATCTTCCCAGTTACTTAATTTAGAATCCTGGGCATAATCCAGGACTCAGTCCTACCCTTCTCTGTAGCTAATCAATGACTAAAACAGTCAATTCTTCATCCATTATATCTTAGAATTCTGCTCATTTTTCTTCATCTCCATCATTATTTCTTTAATTAAAGTTATTGTCACCTCCTACCTAGGGAATACTAGTATAAGTAACAATTGCTCTTCTGCCTCATTCAGCCCATCCTAATATATAATTAGGTATATATATGCTGCCTTGAAGAGCTTTCATCTGCCATTCCTCAGCCTAAAAACTTTT
Source organism: Mirounga angustirostris (assembly GCF_029215605.1). Taxonomy (NCBI): domain Eukaryota; kingdom Metazoa; phylum Chordata; class Mammalia; order Carnivora; family Phocidae; genus Mirounga; species Mirounga angustirostris. The sequence continues at coordinate 114,058,827 of NW_026991709.1, read as the reverse complement.
TAAGGTCCCTCCCTGTGCTAAGTAAAGGTTCAAACTCCTTATCATGCTAACAAGGATTCTATGGTCTAATCCCTGCTTGTTGTTCTGGGTTTACTTATCACATTTGTCTCTTCCACTAATCCTGTAAGCATGAGCCATATGGAACATTTTTTCAGTTCCCTAAGCATCTACTATGCCTGCTTGACTCTAAGCCTTCTCATGTAGTGTTCCCTCCTTTTAGGACACTCTCTCCACTATTCATCCCCATTCATTGGGCTAATCCTCGTGTAGATTTTAGGTCTCTTTTTGTATGCTAATTTTTATGGAAATTTTCTGTTATCCCCTGACTGATCTGGAGTTTTTCTCCCATGTATTTCTATTACACCCTGAAATTTTCATGTAAAGGTACATATATTATCTGCCTCTCCTATGAATAATGAACAGTATGAATATGGTTACCCAGGCCTTTTTTGTTTGTCATTGTGTCTCCAGTGCCAGGCACATTGCATGGCATATAAATAAATGCTCGAATGTGAATGAATGAATATATGCTTTAAAAATTCCTCAGACAATCAAGTGCTTGGCTGGCTCAGTCAGTGGAGCATGCAGCTCTTGATCTCAGGGTAGTGAGTTCGAACCCCACATTGGTTGTAGAGATTGATTAAAAATAAAATCTTAAAAAAAATCTTCAGAAAACCATTTTTAAGTTCCTTCTTTACCTTACCTCTCTTTCTGGCCTTCTCACCTCCACACAGCTCCATATGTTATGTTACCCATGCACTTTTGGTTTTCCAAATGGATTATATACTCTGCTAACTCTGTGCCTTTGCATATCCTGTCCTTCTCTCTAGAATGCCCCCACATATTCTCTTCTCCTAGATTGCTCATCTGAGCCTTCAACCCTTCCAAAAACCAACTTTTAAAAAAATTAATTGGCATGTCATCCTCTGGGCTCCCAACATCTGTGGGAGTATTTCTCTATTATACCAAGTTCACTGCTACACCAATAGGATTTTTCTCTTCAAAGCTAGAGGAAATATTTCAGTATATCTTATCCTCAAATATTTAGCAGAGGAGCTAGCAAATACTAAGAACCAATTACTACTTACTGAATGAAAGAGGGAAAGAACAATCATAGGCACACATATGCTGTTCCAGTGGTCTAATGAGAGTAGATAAATTTGGCCATGAACTGAAAATGCCTGAAAGTCAATTCTCAGGGAGTAATTAAATCAAATAAAAATTATATATCAATGTCTTTTACATCCCATATTCATTAAGAGCAAATTTTGTTGTACCACTTTTTCATAGTCAATAAAAATAACTATTTGTATTTTAGAAATGAATGGTAAAACATAACTCCTGAGAAATTGTGCCTGATTGAATAAACCAAATAGCCCTGTTAACTTAATTTTCTGAAAAGATATTCTGCTGCCAACTATATTTTCATTAGGTGAAATGGAAGACTGAAGGTTTCATTTATTCAACTACTCATGTGTTCCTCAGCATGAACTTGAAGTTAGTTGTTTTTTGTTTTTTTTTTTGATTGACTATCTTATTTTGGTTTCATTTTTAAATATTTCAGTATTTCCATTTTTTAAAATAATATTTTGACGATACTTGCACTCCCTAAAAACAGAAGTAAAATGTATACAGCAACATGTGCATTAAATAAGATTTTTATACTTTTAATATAAAAACTAAGGAGGCTTACCAATTCAGATAATAATTATTACATGAGTTCTTAGAGAAATAGGAGAGAACCAAGATTTTTTTTTTAATGCAAAAGGGCATTTCTTATTTGTTGTTTACCTGAAGCACTGAATGTCTTTGTCATGATTAATTTTTAAGACCTATATCATGTTTAAAATTACAGCACAGTCCAGTTTTAAGCTTATAATGTCCCAAAATTGAAAAGAGAGAAACAACCTATGAAATGCTTGTGATATCTTTATGTATAAATTTGAGAATCATTAAGTAGCTGTCACTCTCTCTTCTCCAGCATCAATTACTCTGCTCTGGATTTACTTACTCCACTCTGTATAATGAGCCCCCAGAGCATGTTTCATTGCAGGGGAAAGCACACATTCTTCACTTGCGGTCAGTGGGATGTGGTTAATTTGAAATCACTTAAACTATTATATCTGTCAAGTGCAGTTATTTTATTTTCAATTCACATCAGTGTTTTAGTATGCAGGTCGGTTACTGGGTCAAACTGGCAGATTAATTTAGGAGCATTCTGTTGCAATGCTCTTCATCACTGTCATTTATATGTAGGCCACTATTGAAAGTTAATACCTGCCCATTAAAACTGATTGCCAAAGATATCACGCTTAATGTAAACAATGATGTATAGATCAGAAAATGGTGCTAAATTAGAGATTATGGTTTACAGTTCCTATGGTATGGGGTATTCAGTTATAGAAAATATTTCAGGAAAATTGGACTTTGAAAACAACAAAATGCTAAAAGAAACCTTCAGAATGTCTAAGAGACCTGGCCATAGCCTGGTAGGGCTTTTCGAGTTCTTCTTATTATATCCTGTTATTCTTCATTATAGCCAGGATTTCAAATAGTGTGTGTGTGTAGTGTGTGATATTGTGTGTGTGTGTGTGTGTGTGTGTGTAGAGGACGAATATCAAGCTATTTAAAGACAGTTATTTGAAAGTGAATATTACATTGGAATAAACAGTCTAGGTTTAGAAGCAGATTTAGACAAATTTAGAAGTGAAGAAGCGGAAGGATGATGAAACATTAGCACAGTCTATCCCATTAAAAAATAGCCAGGCATCAATAAAAAGCAATAGAATTAAAATGAACATTCGGGTAATATACTACCACAATATCATATGTACTACATTAGCAAATTATATTTTTACCATATGTAGGCCTGCTTTTATCATTTTATAATACTACCAACAATATTGAACATTTGAAAGTCTATGACTTTCTTGGAAGTTCTAAAATACGGTAAAGCCCTGATTAATAGTATCTGAGTTGCAAAGATTAAAAAAATTCAAAACAATGATAAAAACTGATCAGATTCCAAAATTTTTCATTTCCTCAAAAAGGAAGAACTATATACTCCAGAAATAGTGCTTTGAAGTTATACCGCTTTTATAGAAGTTGTTGGACAGCAGGAAATATAGCATCACCTTTATTCACAGGCACCCAGAAAACTGTAACAAACATCTGTGCAAAGCTGGAACGTACATACACACACACCACATAGCGCACAAAGACCTAGAGATACATAGAAGCAACCCACACGAAACCTGACCATGGCAGAAATTTCAAAACCTGGTGCTTTGAAACACTACATAATACTGCATCAAGGACAAGAGAACAGGGAAGTATTGCTGGTAGGAAGTGTTGAGATTTTTTCTATCTGGGGAGTGGAAGTCTGTTCCTAACCCATTCCCATGTCACTTCCCTGACATTTCAGAAATACCCAGTCTCTTGCCTGTGAGTTTTGATCCATTATGTGTATCTCTTTAAAAGTCATATATTTCTAATGTAGTAAGTAAATCACAAACTGTTATGCAATAAAAATTGGTTTTAAATTAAACATATTAACAACCAAAAAAAACCTTGACCCGTTTTAATTACATTTTTAAACACTTTGTGTTCTACCTGTGTGTTCTTTGGGGAATACGTTGTTTTTTAATACCCTGACTTATTCTGTTAACCAAAAGTTGAGAGAAGCAATTGTAAGTTTGCTTTTCTTGAATGTCTTTCTAGACATTTTGACACTGAAGATTACGTTCCAGTGGCTAATTCAAAAGTGCATACTTACGGAAGAGAAAAGAGTACTACTAGAGTAAATATCTTTCAAAGTATCTTGGCCCTACAGTTAATGATGGAGTTGCTAGGTTAAAAGTGGTTAACTGAAAAATACCTTAATTTTTAAGTCAGCATAGCTCTATTTGAGAACTCCTAACATGAGTTTCTATTCATATCTGTTTCTGTGGAAACTAATTCAGTAGGATGATAATTAGTATAACACTACTAAAAGGTTTCATACAGGATTAAACTGTTAAACTGTTTTTTTTTCTTTGGTATAGTTTTACTGTACTAATATGCATATGATCATGAAACACTTTTTGCAGGTGCCACAAAATCATAATTTGGGGCATTCTACACCTACATCTAGTAGCATTGCTGAATATGAGGGTTAACCCAAGTTGTTGAGTTATCTCTGGCCCAGTCTTCATCAAACAATGTTATTCATCCGAATCATCTATGAGGCTTTACATAAAAATGCTGGGAACACATCCCAGACTTATTGAACGGGAGTAACAGGGGTAGGGTCTTTAATCGTATCATTTTCACAAGCTCCATGAATCCCTGTTGAAGAAACACTTCTGTGAATATTATTATTACATTTCTCTACAATTTCCATCTTCACTTATATCTCGATATCCATCTAATGTTGTTTATATTTTGTAGCTCAAGAATCTTCCCTTATAAGCCAAATTAAAATAGCAGTATTCTAGATGAAAGTACACATTAACTATTTAAGCAGAATATTCGTAACTTTAGATACTCTAATAATATAGCAATCTATGAAAGGTGAAACTGTAATAAGAGAACTTTAAATAATATGGAAAAAAAATAATTTCTCTAACAACTCAAGTCTCTTCCTCCTTCAAAATCCAGCTGAATGCTTATCATCTCTAAAACTCTATTTCCACAAAATTCTGATCACTTATACCTAAATTTAGGTATATATTATGTTTAATATAATTGCATTTGTCTATCATTTTAGAATTTTTTTTTAAAGTTACAGAACCTCATAGGAGGGCTGTTAGTGATAATTTACTATAACTTCCCAGTACATGCTGAAATATTCTCTAAAGTACATTGTACCCTTGGTTTTATGATCTCATTGTGTATGTTTTTCTTGTTTCTATCTCTCGGCATTATAAAAAAACACTCCTATTTCTTTTCTAGCTGTATTGGATGCAATTAATGAATGTTGTTGACTGACAAGCAAATGAATTAGGCTTCCATAAAATTTATGTTTAGTCTTCATTAAATTTTTTCCATTATCAAAATGAATAGGCTTTAAGTGCTTAACTTAAAAACGAGTAATAAAATGACCAGTAAATAAATCATGATTTTATTACCTACTTGTTAATAGCCAAGGCTCTTGGTTGCCAATGATAGCACTCCAGCTCAAACTACTTTATTCAGAAATGGAATGCATTGCTTTTTAAATGAAGGCAGGCTAAGGCAGCCATTGACAGAGTTGCACCTAAGTTCCCAAGGACATCAGTAATATTTCTGCTGCTCTCAGGCATGCTTTTCTGGGAATGGCATTTTTCTCACTGGGTTTCCTGATGGTACCATAGATGGCCAAGGAGTAGCTTTAAGATTCTATTTCAAATACTCAGCTAATCCAGATGCAAAATACCTTATGCCCAAAATGTCTGACAAATTCTGGAGTGGAATCTTCTTGGCTCAGCTTCAGTTGCAGACCCACCCCTGAGCCAATTATTATAGTTTGTATTGGTAGAATCTTCTGATTGACGAGATGATTATGCCCAGATTTGTCCCCAGTCCCTTTGACTGAAAGTGACCAGTGAGTGACAGATCATTTTTCAGAGGAAATAAGGGATACTGTTACCAAAATAGGAGGAAGAGATCTAAGTAGAGGAAAATAAGAAGTGTTTTTTTGAGATCTCAGCTCAGCTTACTATACTCTGCCAGCTTTGGCCTGTGTTCTCTATGAAATACCCTGTTTAGTTAGTTGATGAGTTCGGATTTCATTGATGGCAGTTAATACTTTGAAAAAGGCAATTGTTTTTTTGTTTGTTTTTTAATTTTATTATGCTAGAAGAAGGCAATTGTTTTCACTGCTAGAGGGAAAATATGACTTGATATATTCTTTATATCATATGATTAATTATATTTTAAGAGTTAATAATTCTAATCCTAAAAGACATTGAAGCTAACCATTTGATTAATACCTAAAGTTTTGATATAAAGTGAATTCACATACCAATTCATTCATCATAAGCATTTGCTTATGGTACATGGAGGATGCATAAGAGGTGTGATTTCATAGTCATGAGAATAAAATGTACAAAACTATAATGTGTATTTACACATTATAAAATGAAACCCAATTGTTCAAGTATTAAAATGTAAAATGCTATCTTTCTGTGGCTCCCTTTCTGAGATTTAGTATGTGGATATTTTTCTTCTAAAATAATCAATTAAAGGAAAAAATTTATTAAAACCATTCTTGTCAAAACTACCTTTAAAAAAAGTGCTAAAATATTGTACCTATGGATAAGGAGTTAAAAACAGAACAAAATATACTTTCAGAAAGTTAATGTCTGAAATAATGTCCTTCGTAGTATAGTCACCATGACAGATTTTACTTACTTCATTAACTTTCCCATTATATTGAAACCTTTGAAACTACCTTTTGGGAAGAGCCCTCAAGAACCAGCTTATAAGCCACTTCAGAAAGCATCTTTGTTATTTAATATCACATCACATATCTTCTCTATAGTTAATTAAAATAATTTAAATCCACAACTTCAACAGATTTGACTTAAGGTGACTCCCAGTTAATTCCTATAATCAAATACATCCCAAACAATAAGATTTGTCATGGTAGACGACATTGAAAGAATGGATCACATAAAGTCAGTTCCAAATAAAATATTTTTCTTATCTAAAATTATCAAAAAATATTTTAGGTAATTACAACATCTTCAGAATAGGTGGCCAACCTTCAAGAAGGACAAAACTAAAGAGAAAAACTTTTGAGAAATGTCATTACTTTATGGTCACCCTTAATATTTACATATTTACTATGCATTATAAAAATAAATGTAGTTATGTAGATAAAATATAGTTCGTTTTTTAAAGTGGAAAGTCAGTTCCATATTAAAGGTGAGGTCTAAAAAGAGGGGATAGGGCACCTGGGTCGTGCAGTGGATTGAGCGTCAGACTTTTGGTTTCAGCTAGGGTCATGCTCGGGGAGTGGGGTAGAGCCTCGCATCAGGCTCCATGCTCAGTGGGTAGTCTGCTTGAGATTCTCTCTCTCCCTCTTTCTCTGCCTCTCCCCCTGCTCACTCACTCACTCTCAAATCTGGAAAAAAATAATAAAAAATAAAAAGGGGATAATATGAATTCATTTTAGGTTAAAGGCCCTTCTATGAGGTTATTTTTAATACACATATTCTTTTAGCTATTTTTCATTAAATGTTAAATTTTATAATACACTTTTTAAACTCCTCTCTATCACAGTGTTTTACAATCTCTAACACAATGTTTCTTTAGCTGAAAAGCAGAACAATTTCAGTATCATAGCTTTTAGTGAAATCAATCAGCTGATAAAATGGCACGCTCATGCCTCTGCTAGGATTAGTGTGCTGATGAAGCCAAGTTCACAGGTTTGATCCCTAAGTGGGCCAATTTACTTTGCTGCAGGCAGTCCCTTAGACCCTGGCCTGACATCCTGCAAATGGGAACCATCAGTCAAGGAGAAGCTGGGAAAAAAGTGGGGGTGGAGTAGAGCCAACTCATCCCCACTGTAGGAAAACAACTCCAAGTCCAGGCCAGCTGATGGTTATGTGGTAGCAATTCTCCTGTAAATAAAAGAGGGAGCTATCTTCCAAATGATAGTGAATTGGCACAGGTCAGAGTGTAAATATGATCTCCAGAAATGTACTTTAAGATAAAGTATGTCAACAATTACTGCACCAGTAATTAATTGTTGGTTTGATGAGGGTTGAACCAAGTATGCTAGAAGGTTTAGAGAGACCCCAAATGAATTTATTTATATTCATTACTAACTTCCAAAACACACTGGCTGCTGCTCAAACAAAAGAGAAAATGTAGCTACTAGCTGAGTAATTATGTTAATAGACTGGATAAAACAAAAACCATCAAAGCATTATGTGTCAAAGTTTTAATTCATTAATGAGGGAACTGGCAAGATGAAAGGGCAGTTCCAAATAAAATTTAAGAACTGAATTTTTTTTAGTAGGAAAAATAGAAAAGCTGAACTGAGTACCAAATTAGACACAAAACTGGTTAAAATTCTATAGGGCAATAAAACCATCACACCTTACCAGTTTACAGAACTGTAAAATGGCCCTAATCAGTTGTGCAAACAAAGCTATATTCCCTTAGAGCATATTAGAAACAGCTGGGGAGTTTTAAAAAAAACACTGATAACTAGGTCTTACCCCCCAATAGTCTGACTTAATTGGAAACTGGGTAAGATCTGAGCAGCAAGATTATTAAAACCTCCCCAGCTGATTCTAATGTGCAACAATGTCTGAGAACCACTGCCCTAGGAAGTGACATGGCCGTTCACAAGAGCTTTCAACAATTTGACCTTCCACCTTGCTACTCAAAATGTGTAACGTTATCCAGACCCACTGCCATCATCCGAGAGCTGTTAATTCAGATAGTGGGTTCCCACCCCAGATGTGTGGAGTCAATCTACATTTAAAAAATATCACAAGGTAATTCGGGTGCACATTAAAGTTTGAGAAGCACCTTTCTAACATGATATTGAAAAGACTTGCAATTACTTTTTTCCCTTATTTCCAAGCTTTAGGAAAATTTTCCTAACACCAAATAATTGCCAAATATCTCCAAAACAGCCCAGAATAGCACTTTAACAATAATGATATTTGTGGAGAGGGACATTGACTCTAAGCTGAGAAATCAGCACTAGATCAGTCAGTGGTCCTAGTCCCCAGGATCCTCAGCTACCAGGGGCACCTGGGATGATAGACTTAGTATTTCAGATAAATAGAAGGGTATTTAAGGGATCTTAGGGTTAAGCATTATTCTTTATGTATTACCTTTACTAAGAGTGGCTGGAAACTGGGAAAGGAGTTGTCAGACATGTGCCAGTCCTTTTTAACCATTAGCCAACCATATAACAAGAACGATGCCCTAAATTTTCATACTCAAGTCGTAATCAGGCACAAGACCCTCTATATAGCTACTGACATCTCAGAGAACATGAATAATGTTCTAAAGTGGAGATTTCCAGAAATGAGTTTTTCACTTTGACAATCTAAGTATGATAACTATATTTGATTTTCAAAGTCCTACCAATTAAACAAGTTTTTAATTCATGTATTGATTATATATTTATTGAGTACTTGGTACTTTTCTATGTTTACAGTTGTGAATGAAAACATGGTCCCTGTCTTTATGGAGCTTACAGTCTAGTATAGGAACAAGGGTAGTAAACAAATGAATAAAATAACAAATGTTTTTGTTATTGGGGAAAAAAAGCTTGGTAAGTATTATAAAAGAACAACATCATTTAAATGACAATTATTTATTCAATGTGCAAATAAATTTATTATCTGTAGCTTTACAAGTCTTTACAAATAATTTCTCAAATCATAAAAATTTTAATCATAAAATATAAAATTGGCAGCTATACATTGTGCTAAGGCTGCCAGATGTATTTGACTCTGCATAACTCCTCCAACCTTCTTTCTCTTCTCTATGGCAAATATTGATAGTTTTCTCTGAGCAGCTGAATGTGTGAAGTACCTTCCAAAGACCTAAAAAATCACAGAGACTTTAATTAGGGCCAGAAATGAAATGTAAATATTGACTCAAGTACCTTAAATCCTCTGTGGAACAGGAATGGAAATTATATATATTTATACACACACACACACACACACACACACTTAGATAATCTTCAATTTTAAAGATGCTGATTTGGTATATTTCATTAGACCTGGTAGAAAACTACAAATAATACCACACGTTGAAAGGTATGAAGTCCCTCTGTGATAAAAAAGATATCTGAATTTTTTGTTTTGGTTTTCTCTTTCTCTGTGGCTATATAAATGTGGTTGTTTTCCCCCAATAATATTCTTAGACTTATCATGCTTAATTTGTCATGATTATAACTACTATCATTTGTATTATTTATCCAGAATGCATCCTCTCCCCTTAACTCATTCATTGTTTTCATTACTACTGGTTCCTCTATCCCTTTACCTCTAAGCTTCTCTTGAAGTCTTTTTCCTTCCCTCTTTCTTCTCTGGTGGTCAGTTTGAGGCACACTTCTCAAGGTGTGATTTTTCAGAACACATAGATCTTAACTCCTATTCTCCTTCCTCCAAAGAGCCCAGGAAGAGAAAAATATGATTATTCAACAATGAAGGTACCTACACATAATCAATAAGGAACTGCATCAAGTGTTCTTTCTACATTGTCATCCATTGATTTTTTTCTTTTTATCCTAGTTTTATTGAGATATACTTGACATATAACATTGCATGAGGTTTAGTTGTACAACATGGCATTTCATACACTTATATATTGTAAAATGATTAGCACACTCAGTTTAATCATCACCACACATTGTTATAACTTTTTCCCTGTGATGAGAACTTTAAAATCTACACTACTGACAACTTTCAAATACACAATGCAGCACTAACTTAGTTACCATGCTGTACATTACATTTCAATGACTTTATTTTATAAATGGAAGTTTGTACCTTTTCGTGCCATTCACTCATTTCTCCCACCCGCCAAATCTGTCAACCATCAATCTGTTCTCTGTATCTATGACATGCTTTCTTTTTTAGATTCTACATATAAGTGAGATCACAAAGTATTTGTCTTTCTCTGATTTATTTCACTTACCATAAGGTCCACCCACGCTGGATTTCCTACTTTTTTATGGCTGAATAATATTTCTGTATATGTGTGCATACACAAAATGTATGTATATATATTCTTTATCCATTCATCTGTCAATGGACACTTAGGTTATACCCATGTCTTAACTATTGTAAATAATGCTGCAATGAACATGCAGGGGTATAAATTTTTTCAAGATAGTGATTTCATTCCCTTTGGATATATACCCAGAAGTAAAATTGCCAAGATCAAATGGTAGTTCTATTTTTTAATTTTTGAGGAACCTCCATACCGTTTTCCATAGTGACTGCAACAATTTACATTCCCACCATTGCACAAAGTTTCCCTCTTCTCTACAGCCTAGCCAACATTTGTTATATCATTTTTTTTTCTGAAGATAACCATCCTAATAGAAATGATGTAATATTTTATTGTGGTTTTTGTTTACATTTTCCTGATGATTAGTGATGACCTGATGGCCTTTTGTAGGTTTTCTTTGAAAAAATGTCTATACAGGTCCTTTACCCATTTTTAACAAATTGGCTATTTTGCTATTGAGTTGTATGTGTTCTTTATATATTTTAGATATCAACCCTTATGAGCTATAAGATATGCAAGTATTTTCTCCCATTCTATAGGTTGCCTTTTCATTCACTGATTCATTTGCTATGCATAAGCTTTTGAATTTGATGTATTCCCATTTGTTGAAAGCTTTTCTTTTGTTTGTGCTTTTAACATCATGCCTCCAAAATTTTGCCAAAACTTATGTCAGTGAACTTCTTTCCTATGTTTTCTCCCAAAAGTTTTATGTTATCAGGTCTTATGTTTAAGTTTTTGATCCATTTATAGTTAATTTTTGTGAGTGGTATGTGACAGGGTTCCAATTTTGTTGTTCTGCATGTGTTTCTCCAATTTCCCAGCACCACTTATTGAAGAGATATTCTTTCCCCATTAGATATTCTTGATTCCCATGTCAAATATTAGTTAACTGTATATGCCAGGGTTTGATTCCAGGCTTTCTATTTTGTTCCATTGGTCAATGTGACTATTTTTGTGCCAGTATCATACTGTTTTTATGACTATGGCTTTGTAATATAGTTTGAAATCTAGAAGCATGATACCTACAACTTTGTTCTTTTCTTATAGGATTGCTTTGGCTATTTGGGGTCTTTTGTGATTCCACACAAATTTTAGGATTGTTTCTTCAATTTCTGTGAAGACTGTCTAGTTATTTTGATGGGGATTCCATTGAATCTATAAATGGCTTTGGGTAGTATGGACATTTAACAACATTTTTCCAACCTATGAACATGGGATGTCTTTCCATTTGTTTGTGTCTTTGATTTTTTACCACTAAGTTTTATAGTTTTCATTGTATAGATCTTTTACTTCCTTGGTTAACTTTATTCCTAAGTATTTTATTGTTTTTGATACTATTGTGAATGAAATGATTTTTCTTTTTTAGATGTGTCATTGTCAGTGCAAATGAATGCAATTGATTTCTCTATGTGGATTTTGTATCCTGCCACTTAACTAAAATTGATTAACAGTTTCTGACTGATTCTTTGTGATTTTCTACATACAGGATCCTATCTTCAGGAAAAAAAAAATTAATTCATCCTTTCCTATTGGGATGCCTTTTATTTCTTTGTCTTGCCTAATTGTTCAGCTTGAACTTCCAGGAATATATTGAATAGGACTGGTGAGAGTGAGCATCTTTTCCTTGTTCTTGATCTTAGGGGAAAACACTTTGAATTGATCTCCATTAAGTATAATGTTAACTGTTAGTGTGTTGTATATGGCCTTCATTATGTTTAGGTAGGTTTCTTCTATACTAAATCTGTTAGGGGGTTTTATCATGAAAGGATGTTGTATCTTATCACAAGGTTTTTCTGCATCTATTAAAGCAATCGTGCAATTTTAATCTTTCATTTTATTGATATAATGTAGTACATTTATTGATTTTTGTATGTTGAACCATTCTTGCATCCCAGGGATCAATCCCACTTAGTCGTGGTATATAATCCTCCTATTGTGTTCTTGAATTTGTTAGTTAACTAAATCAATCAGTTTACTAATATTTTGTTGAGAATTTTTATATCTATATTCATCAGAAATATTGGTCTATGGTTTTCTTTTCTTGTGGTATCCTTATCTGGTTTGGGTATTGGCCTCAGAATGAGTGTGGAAGTGCTCCCTCCACCTCAATATTTTGGAACAGTTTGAGGAGGGTTGGTGTTAATTATTCTTTAAATGTTTGGAATTCTCCAGGGAAGTCATCTGGTCCTCAAGTTTCCTATTGGGAGTTTCTTGACTACTAATTCAATCTCTTTATGCATCATTGCTCTGTTCAGATTTTCTTTTTCTGCCTGATTCCGTCTTGGTAAATTGTGTGTTTCTAAAAATGTATCCATTTCTTCTAGGTTATGTAATTTGTTGGCATTTAACTGTTCATAGTAGTCTCATATGATTTTATGTCTTTCTATAGTATCAGCTACATTGTCTCCACTTTCATTTTTGAGTCTTTTTTTTCCTTAGTCTAGCTAAAGATTTGTCCATTTTGTTTATCTTTTCTATTCTTTTTTTCTGGTCTCTATTTCATTTGTTTCCAGTCTCATCCTTAGTATTTCCTTTCCCCTGCTAACTTTGGGCTTAAATTTTTCTTATTTTCTAGTTCCTTGAGGTGTAAACTTAGTTTATTTGATCTAACTTCTTATTATATGCATTTCTTGCTGTAAATTTTAGAACTGCTTTTGCTGCATCCCATAATATTTAATATTGTGTTTTTATGTTCATATGTTTCTGGATCAGTTACTTCCATTCTGATTTCTTCTAAACAACCACTGGGTCAAAGAAGTGTGTTGTTTAGTTTCCACATATTTCTAGATCTTCTCACTTCCCTCTTGTTGATTTCTAGATTCATACCATTGTGATCAGAAAAGATGGTTGGTATGATTTCAGTCTTCTCAAATGTGTTAAGATTTGTATTATGGCCTATCATATGATCTATCTTGGAAAATGTTCCCTGTGTCCTTGAAGAATGTGTATTCTGTTTTTGGATGGAATATTCTATAAATGTCTTTTTGGTCTAGTTGGTCTAATTGTATTTTGTTCCTAATGTATAGTTAAAGTCCTATATTTCCTTAGATGATTTTCTGTCTCGATGATCTATGCATTGTTGAAAGCAGTGTATTAAATTCACCATTACTGTACTGTATTGTCTATTTCGCCCTACAGGTCTGTTAATATTTGTTTTATATATTTAGGTAATCCTATGTTGGGTACATATATACAAATGTTATATCCTCTTGTTGGATTGACCTCTTTATCCTTATATAATAAGTATGGCTACCTCTGCTTTCTTTTGGTTTCCTTTTGCATGGAATATCTTTCTCCATTTCTTTATTTTCCATCTGTGTGTGTCCTTAAAGCTGAAGTGAAACTCTTTCAGGTGGAAGTTGATTCTTGTTTTTTATCCATTCAGCCACTCTTTTTATTGTAGAATTTCATCCATTTACATTTAAAGTAATTAGTGGTAGGTATGATAGATACTGTTGTCATTTTGTTAATTGTTTTCTGGCTATTCTACAGTGCCTTTGCTCCTTTTTCTCTTGCTCTTTTCCTCTGTGATTTTAAGATTTTGTGTTGTGGTATACTTAGAATTCTTTAATTTTGTTTTTTGTGTGTCTATTATAGGTTTTGCTTTGCAGTTATCATGAAGCTTATATAAAACATCAAATGTTTATAACAGTCTATTTTAAATTGATAGCAACTTACATTTAAACACATAAAGCCCTACCTTTGTATTAACAAATTATTGAGGTATAGTTTATGAGTTTTATCTTTTCACTTTCATATTAGATTTATATGCATGTACCTCTATTACAACATTAGAATATTCTAAATTATATATTTACCTTTACCAATGAGATTTATGCTTTTATCTTTTCCTGTTACCAACTAGTGTCCTTTTTATACAGCTTGAATAACTCCCTTTATCATTTCTTGTAAGTCCACTCTGGTGCTAATGAACTCCTTTAGCTTTTGCTTGTCTGCAAAACTTTTTATTTTTCCTTCAGTTTTGAAGGACAACTTTACCAGGTAGAGTATTCTCAGTTGGAAAGTTTTTGTCCTTTAGCACTTTGAATATATTGCACCACTCCTTCTGGTCTCCAAGCTTCTCCTAAAACATCTGTTGATAGTCTTGTAGGGGTTCCCTTGTAAATAGTTACTTTTCTCTTGTTGCTTTTAAGATTCTCTCCTTGTCTTTAACTTTTGACAATTTAATTATAATGTATCCCAGTGTGAGTCTTTGAATTTATCTTATTTGGAACTCTCTGAGATTCCTGGATCTGGATTTTCTTTTTTCCCCTCAGGTTAGGGAAGTTTTTAACCATTATTTCTTCAAACAAGTGTTTTGCCCTTTTCTTTCTGTCTTTTCCTTCTGGGTCTCCTATAATGTGAAAATTGGTCTGCTTAATGATGTCCCATGAATCCCTTAAGCTATCTTCACTGCAGTTTTTTTTCTTTTTGCTTCTCATTGTTCTTTGAGTTCATTGATCTTTTCTTCCACTTCATCCAGTCTTCTCTTGAACTCCTCTACTGAATTTTTCAGCTCACTTATTGTATTCCTCTATGATTTTTGTTTGATACTTTTTTTATCTTTTTTAAATTATGTTATGTTAATCACCATACATTATATCATTAGTTTTTGATGTAGTGTTCCATGATTCATTGTTTGCGTATAATACCATGTCCATGCAGAACGTGCCCTCTTTAATACCCATCAGCAGGCTAACCCACCCCCCCACCCCCCTCCCATCTAGTACCCTCAGTTTGTTTTTCAGAGTCCATAGTCTCTAATGGCTCATCTCCCCCTCTGATTTCCTCTCCGATTTCCCCTCCTTCATTTTTCCTCTCCTGCTATCTTCTTTTTTTTTTTTTTTAACATATAATGTATTATTTGTTTCAGAGGTATGGGTCTCTGATTCAACAGTCTTACACAATTCACAGCGCTCACCATAGCACATACCCTCCCCAATGTCTACCACCCAGCCACCCCATCCCTCCTACCCCCCACCACTCCAGCAAGCCTCAGTTTGTTTCCTGAGATTAAAAGTTCCTCATATCAGTGAGGTCATATGATACATGTCTTTCTCTGATTGACTTATTTCGCTCAGAATACCCTCCAGTTCCATCCATGTGGTTGCAAATGGCAAGATTTCATTCCTTTAGATGGCTGCATAATATTCCGTTGTGTGTGTGTGTATATATATGTATATATATATGTATGTATGTATGTATATATATGTATGTATGTATATGTATGTGTATGTATGTATATGTATATACATGTATGTATGTATATGTATGTATGTATATGTATGTATGTTTATATATATGTGTGTGTATATATACACACACACCACATCTTCTTTATCCATTCATCTGTCGATGGACATCTGGGCTCTTTCCACAGTTTGGCTATTGTGGACATTACTGCTATAAACATTGCGGTGCATGTACCCCTTCTGAACCCTACATTTGTATCTTTGGGGTAAATACCCAGTAGTGCAATTGCTAGGTCATAGGGTAGCTCTATTTTCAACTTTTTGAGGAACCTCCATACTGTTTTCCAGAGTGGCTGCACCAGCTTGCATTCCCACCAACAGTGTAGGAGGTTCCCCTTTCTCCACATCCCCACCAACATCTGTCATTTCCTGACTTGTAAATTTTAGCCATTCTGACTGGTGTGAGCTGGTATCTCATTGAGGTTTTGATTTGGATTTCCCTGATTCCGAGAGATGTTGCACACTTTTTCATGTGTCTGTTGGCCATTTGGATGTCTTCTTTGCAGAAGTTCTTTGGGTGTTGAGTTTAATAAGTTCCTTATAGATTTTGGATACTAGCCCTTTATCTGATATGTCACTTGCAAATATCTTCTCCCATTCTGTCCATTGTCTTTTGGTTTGTTGACTGTTTCTTTTGCTGTGCAAAAGCTTTTTATCTTGATAAAGTCCCAATAGTTCATTTTGCCTTTGCTTCCCTTGCCTTTGGGGATGTTTCTAGGGAGAAATTGCTTTGGCTGAGGTCCAAGAGGTTGCTGCCTGTGTTCTCCTTTAGGATTTTGATGGACTCCTGTCTCACATTTAGGTCTTTCAACCATTTGGAGTCTATTTTTGTGTGTGGTGTAAGGAAATGGTCCAGCTTCATTCTTCTGCATGTGGCTGTCCAATTTTCCCAACACCATTTGTTGAAGAGACTGTCTTTTTTCCATTGGACATTCTTTCCTGCTTTGTCAAAGATGAGTTGACCATAGAGTTGAGGGTCCATTTCTGGGCTCTCTATTCTGTTCCATTGATCTATGTGTCTGTTTTTGTGCCAGTACCATACGGTCTTGATGATGACAGCTTTGTAATAGAGCTGGAAGTCTGGAATTGTGATGCCGCCAGGTTTGCTTTTCTTTTTCAACATTCCTATGGCTATTCGAGGTCTTTTCTGGTTCCATATAAATTCTAGGATTATTTGTTCCATTTCTTTGAAAAAAGTGGATGGTATTTTGATGGGGATTGCATTGAATGTGTAGATTGCTCTAGGTAGCATTGACATCTTCACAATATTTGTTCTTCCAATCCATGAGCATGGAACGTTTTTCCATTTCTTTGTCTCTCCCTCAATTTCTTTTATGAGGCATTTTATAGTTTTCTGAGTACAGATCCTTTGCCTCTTTGGTTAGATTTATTCCTAGGTATCTTATGGTTTTGGGTGCAATTGTAAATGGGATCGACTCCTTAATTTCTCTTTCTTCTGTCTTGTTGGTGTATAGGAATGCCAATGATTTCTGTGCATTGATTTTATATCCTGCCACTTTACTGAATTCCTGCATGAGTTCTAGCAGTTTTAGGGTGGAGTCTTTTGGGTTTTCCACATAAAGTATCCTATCATCTGCAAAGAGTGAGAGTTTGACTTCTTCTTTGCTGAATCAGATGCCTCAGTTTTCCTCCCATTTCTTTTTGTTGTCTGATTGCTATAGCTAGGACTTCTAATACTATGTTGAATAGCAGTAGTGATAGTGGACATCCCTGCCATGTTCCTGACTTTAGGGGGAAAGCTCTCAGTTTTTCCCCATTGAGAATGATATTTGCTGTGGGTTTTTCATAGATGGCTTTTATGATATTGATGTATGTACCCTCTATGCCTATACTCTGAAGAGTTTTGATCAAGTAAGGATGCTGTATTTTGTCAAATGCTTTTTCTGCATCTATTGAGAGGATCATATGGTTCTTGTTCTTTCTTTTGTTAATGTATTGTATCACGTTGATTGATTTGCGGATGTTGAACCAAACTTGCAGCCCAGGGATAAATCCCACTTAGTCATGGTGAATAATCCTTTTAATGTACTGTTGTAACCTATTGGCTAGTATTTTGGTGAGAATTTTTGCATCCATGTTCATCAAGGATATTGGTCTGTAATTCTCCTTTTTGATGGGGTCTTTGTCTGGTTTTGGGATCAAGGTAGTGGTGGCCTCATAAAACGAGTTTGGAAGTTTTCCTTCCGTTTCTATTTTTTGGAACAGTTTCAGAAGAATAGGTATTAATTCTTCTTGAAATGTTTGGTAGAATTTCCCTGGGAAGCCATCTGGCCCTGGGCTTTTGTTTGTTGGGAGATTTGTGATGACTGCTTTAATTTCCTTAGTGGTTATGGGTCTGTTCAGGTTTTCTATTTCTTCCTGGTTCAGTTTTGGTAGTTGATACATCTCTAGGAATGCATCCATTTTTTCCAGATTATCTAATTGGCTGGCATATAGTTGCTCATAATATGTTCATATAATTGTTTGTATTTCTTTGGTGTTAGTTGTGGTCTGTCCTCTTTCGTTCATGATTTTATTTATTTGGGTCATTTCTCTTTTCTTTTTGATAAGTCTGGCCAGGGTTATATCAATCTTGTTAATTCTTTCAGAGAACCAGCTGCTAGTTTTGTTGATTTGTTCTACTGTTCTTTGGTTTCTATTTCATTGATTTCTGCTCTGATCTTTATTATTTCTCTTCTCCTGCTGGGTTTAGGCTTTATTTGCTGTTCTTTCTCCAGCTCCTTTAGGTGTGAGGTTAGGTTGTGTATTTGAGACTTTCTTGTTTCTTGAGAAAGACTTGTATTGCTCTATACTTTCCTCTTAGGACTGCCTTTGCTGCATCCCAAAGATTTTGAACAGTTGTGTTTTCATTTTTATTGGTTTCCATGAATTTTTTTAATTCTTCTTTTATTTCCTGGTTGACCCATTCATTCTTTAGTGGGATGCTCTTTAGCCTCCATGTATTTGAGTTCTTTCCGACTTTCCTCTTGTGATTGAGTTCTAGTTTCAAAGCATTATGGTCCAAAAATATGCAGGGAATGGTCCCAATCTTTTGGTACTAGTTGAGACCTGATTTGTGACCTAGGATGTGATCTATTCTGGAGAATGTTCCATGGGCACTAGAGAAGAATGTGTATTCTGTTGCTTTGGGATGAAATGTTCTGAATATGTCTGTGAAGTCCATTTGGTCCAGTGTGTCATTTAAAGTCTTTATTTCCTTGTTGATCTTTTGCTTAGATGATCTGTCCATTTCAGTGAGGGGGGTGTTAAAATCCCCCACTATTATTGTATTGTTGTCAATGTGTTTCTTTGCTTTTGTTATTAATTGCCTTATATGATTGGCTGCTCCCATGTTAGGGGCATAGATATTTACAATTGTTAGATCTTCTTGTTGGATAGACCCTTTAAGTAGGATATAGTGTCCTTCCTCATCTCTTATTACAGTCTTTGGTTTAAAAACTAATATAAGGATTGCCACCCCAGCTTTCTTTTGGTGTCCATTAGCATGGTAAATGGTTTTCCACCCCCTCACTTTCAATCTGGGGGTGTCTTTGGGTCTAAAATGAGTCTCTTGCACGCAGCATATCAATGGATCTTGTTTTTTAATCCAATCTGATAGTCTGTGTCTTTTGATTGGGGCATTTAGCCCATTTACATTCAGGGTAACTACTGATAGAT
The DNA here is from genome assembly GCF_029215605.1 of Mirounga angustirostris. NCBI lineage: Eukaryota > Metazoa > Chordata > Mammalia > Carnivora > Phocidae > Mirounga > Mirounga angustirostris. The sequence goes on along the minus strand of NW_026991709.1, from coordinate 114,039,163 downwards.
AGGAATTTAGTGCCATTGTATTGCCTGTAAGGTGACTGTTACTGTATATTGTCTGTGTTCCTTTCTGGTCTATGTTGCTTTTAGGCTCTCTCTTTGCTTAGAGGACCCCTTTCAAGATTTCTTGTAGGGCTGGTTTTGTGTTTGCAAATTCCTTTAGTTTTTGTTTGTCCTGGAAGCTTTTTATCTCTCCTTCTATTTTTAATGACAGCCTAGCTGGATATAGTATTCTTGGCTGCATATTTTTCTCATTTAGTGCTCTGAATATATCCTGCCAGGTCTCTGTGGATAAGTCTGTTGCGAATCTAATGTTTCTACCATTGTAGGTTACAGATGTCTTCTCCTGAGCTGCTTTCAGGATTTTCTCTTTGTCTCTGAGACTCATAAGTTTTAGTATTAGATGTCGGGGTGTTGACCTATTTTTATTGATTTTGAGAGGGGTTCTCTATGCTTCCTGGATTTTGATGCCTGTTTCCTTCCCCAAATTAGGGAAGTTCTCTGCTATAATTTGCTCCAGTATACCTTCTGCCCCTCTCTCTTCTTATTCTGGGATCCCAATTATTCTAATGTTTCATCTTATGGTATCACTTATCTCTCAAATTCTGCCCTCATGATCCAGTAGTTGTTTATCTTTTTCTCAGCTTCTTTATTTTCCATCATTTGGTCTTCTATATTACTGATTCTCTCTTCTGCTGCATTTATCCTAGCAGTTAGAGCCTCCATTTTTTATTGCACCTTATTAATAGCCTTTTTGATTTTGACTTGGTTAGATTTTAGTTCTTTTATTTCTCCAGAAAGGGTTTCTCTAATAACTTCCATGCTTTTTTCAAGCCCAGCTAGTATCTTTAAAATCATCATTCTGAACTCTAGTTCCAACATCTTACTAATGTCTGTATTGATTAGGTCCCTGGCAGTCGGTACTGCCTCTTCTTCTTTTTGTTGAGGTGATCTTTTCCATCTTGTCATTTTGTCCAGAGGAGAATAGATGAATGAGAGAACAAAATGCTAACAGGGTAACAACGTCCTCAGAAAATATACACTAAACAATCAGAAAAGACCTGAAACCAGGAGAAAAGAAGGGTAAGAAAGAAAAAAGAAAGAAAAAGATAAAAACAAACAAAATCAAAAGAAAACAGAATATGATCAAATATGATCAGGCTGGTACATAGATCAGTGCCACACACTAGATTTTGGGCGTATTTTGGTCTGTTAGAAGAAAGTGCCTCCCAAAATTTTAAAGAAAGAAAAACATATATGTACAAAAATAAGGGTTAATACGATGAAGGGATGGAATATGACTGTAAAGATGAAAATTATAAGAGATTTTATAAAAGGAATTGATAAGAAGTTGGTTGAAAAAAGAAAGAAGAGGTTTAAACAAAAAAGGGGAGAGAATGTGTTCAGGTAGGAGACTAGAACAAAGCCATACACTAGAGATTTGGGGTATATTTTGATCTGTTAGAAGAAACTGTATCCCAAAATTTTAAAGAGAGAACAACTTAAATATATATACCAAAAATAAGGGTAACTACTATGAAGGGATAGAATATGACTCTAAAAATGAAAAATAAAGATTTTTTTTTAAAAAGGGATTGATAAGATGTTGGTTGAAAAAGGGAAAAAGAAAAATTCAAAAAAAAAATTAACTTTGAAAGACTAAAGAATCATGGGGAAAAAGCCATGGATTCTATGTGCAGTATTCCCCTAGCGCTGGAGTTCTGCCATTCTCATTGATAGGTAAACTTGGTCTTGGCTGGCTGTTCTTGCAGATCTTCTAGGGGAGGGGCCTGTTGCTGGGGTTCCCAAATGTCTTTGCTGGAGGCAGAATTGCCCCGCCCTTGCTGGTCTGGGCTAAGTAATCTGCTCGGGTTTGCTCTTGGGAGCTTTTGTTCCCTGCAAGCTTTCCATACAGCTTTGGAGGACGAGAGTGAAAGTGGTGGCCTCCCAATCTCCGCCCCAGAGGAGCTGAGAACTTGGGGGCCCCACTCCTCAGCAAGCCCCCAGAGAAAAGCAGTCACTCCCGTCTCCCCGGTCTCCAGCCGCACTTCATGCTCACCCGGCCTGTGACCGAGCATTTCTATCTCTGGCACCCAATTTGGCGTGTAGTCTCCAAACCCAGCAGATCCCTGCGGTGCACTCCCACACCACTCCTCCCGGGGGAAGAAGGGGGGTCTCCCTGGATCTGCCACTTGTTGGGTTCCTGCTGGAGGAGCAGTGGCCCACCTGTACCGCAGATCCCGGTTTATGGCAACCCTGAGCTGAGAGCGCATACCTCGGCTCCGTCTCTGCAGCTGGTTTCCCCACTGATACCTGGGAGCTCTTCCACACTCAGGCACCCCCAGTCTTTCTGTGACCCCAAGAGTCCTGAGACCACACTGTCCCAGAGAGGGTTCCACCCCCCGCTTAGCCACTGAAGCGACGTCCCTCAGCAGAGCCAACTTCTAAAAGTTCCGATTTTGTGCACCGCTGCTCTATCACTTGCAGGTAGCAGCTGATGGAGGCCCCCTCCCCTGCCATCTATCTTCCCAAATATCGCCTCGTATTCACTTCTCTGCACGTCCTACCTTCCAGAAAGTGGTCACTTTTCTGTTCAGAGAGTTGTTACTATTCTTTTCTTCGATCTCCTGTTGAGTTCATAGGTGTTCAGAATGGTTTGATCCCTATCCAGCTGAATTCCTGGGACCAGATGAAATCCAGGTCTCCTACTCCTCCGCCATCTTGCTCCTCTCCCCTGTTTGATACATTCTCATATTTTCAGTCTTTTTGTTGAAATTTTCACTTTGTTCATGCATTGTCCTTTTGACCTTGGTGAGCATCTTTTTTTTTTTAAGTCAGAAAACCAATGTTTTATTCTTAAAGCTCTGCCATATTTCTAGCAGGTGCTGATGGTCACCTGCTACACATGAACCAGGTTGTCCGTGTAGCCAGCAGACCAGGCCAGAATGGTACACTGGGGTGGCTTGCCTTGCTGCTGGCACTGATAACTTCTTGCTTTAGTTCATCTACAATTCAAAGATATCAATAATCAATATTTATTGATGACTTTTGATGTAGGAAAGACAGAGTTCAAAGCCAACAGCCAAGAAAGAATTCTTAAGACATCTTTGGTGTGGGGTGCCTGGGTGGCTCAGTCTGTTGAGCATCTGCCTTTAGCTTGGGTCATGATCCCAGGAGCCTGGGATTGAGCCCCACATCGGGCTACTTGCTCAGCGGGAGCCTGCTTCTCCTTTTCCCTCTACCTGCCGCTCCCCCTGCTTGTGCTCTCTCTTTCTCTCAAATAAATAAAATCTTAAAAAAAAAAAAAAAAGATCTTTGGGGTGCCTGGGTGGCTCAGTTGGTTAAGCTCTGCCTTCAGTTCAGGTCATGATCCCAGCATCCTGGGATCAAGCCCCACATCGGCCTGCTTCTCCCTCTCCCACTGCCTGCCTGTCTGCCAACTTGTGTTCTCTCTCTTCTTCTGTCAAATAAATAAATAAATCCTTAAAAAAAAATACATCTTTGGTGCAAACAGGTGGCTTTATTAAAGCACAGGGACAGGATCCATGGGCAGAAAGAGCTGCACTGGTATCATGAAGAGTGGCCCATTATATACTTTCAAATTGGGAGGGGGTTTAGGATAGCATAAGTCTCTAAGAAATTTTGGAAGCAAGGTTTCCAGGGGGCTAGCTATTGTTAGGAAAAGGTAATTTATTACCGTCTAATAAAACTTTAGTCATGAGACTCTTCAGATATATATCGGTGGGCCATATGCTTGGGGGATGATTGCCAACACATATCTTGGTGGGGGGGCAGGGTCAGGCTAGGATTGCATTTTGCCCTTAGCAAAGTATCAACCTCAAGGCCATTGAGTCCCTAGAGGAATGTCATCTGCCTGTTTCAAGGACTTGTCAATGGGCTGCAGATAGTAAGAAAATTTAATAATTTTTCTTCTGCCTTTGTTTCCCACATCAATGAGGAGTGTTCCATTATATACTTTCAAGTTGGGACATGGTTAGGGATAGCGTAAACCTCCCAGGTATTTTGGAAACAAGGTTTCCAGGATTTTGAGGGGGCTAGCTATTGTTGGGAAAGCATCATTTATTACTGTCTAATAAAACCTTATTATGAGACCCTTCAGATGTATATCGGTGGGTCATACGCTTGAGGGATGACTGCCAACATGTATCTTGGGGGTTAGAGATAAAGCAGACTTATGGGATCCTGTGGATTGGGCTAAGATTGCCTTTTGCCCTTAGCAAAGTATTAGCATCAAGGCACCTGAGTTCCTGGAGGAATGTCACTTTGCCTGTTTCAAGGACTTGTCAATGGGCTGTAGGTAAAAAAATTTAATTTTTCTTTTGCCCTTGTTTCCCACATCAACTTTTATAATGGCAGGCACTGGGCATACAGTATATACAATATAGTTCCTGCTTTCATAGAGCTTACAGTCCAATGGGATGAACAGATAGTGAACAACAACAATAACAATTTTAGGTTTATCATAATGTTGGAAGAGGAAAAAGAGCAACTCATGCTAGATAGTAATGAGGCAGGGGCTACCTCAGTAGTGTGGTTCAGAGAATATTCTCTTCCATTTAAGCAAGGCACTGCACCCTAACTTAAAGTAGCAACTTGCCCTTCCCTACAGCTTCACTGAGACCCCAGTATTTCTTCTGAGAACGTTCATTTCCAAATCCTTAAAACCAAAGCAAAACTCATACCTTTCAAAGCCTGTTTCTTCCTACTTATTTTAGTTTTACCCTCAAGGGTATGCCAGGTCCTTTTTAGTTAATAGGTTATAAACCCCAAACTGCTAATATGCAAATAATGTCAGGTCTATAATTTTAGTTTTTAAATGTATTCTCTCCTCAGACCTACACAGATTTTTTGACACTGGGTTTCCCAACAGTGGCACTATTGACATTTTGAGCTAGATAACTCTTTACTGTGGGGGGCTGTCCTGGGCATTGTAGGGTTTTTAGCAGCATCCCTGGCATCTACGGGTTAGATGCCATTAGCATCTGCCCCCAAGATGTAGCAAACCAAAAACATCTCCAGACAGGTCAAGTGTACCCTGGGGCATGAGACGAAAGTCTCCCCACCCCCTCCACCACCCTTCCCGAGGTAAGAATCACTGATTTAGCATTTTTGCTTCTCTGTTTCTAGGTAGAAATTTAACTTTAACTAGAGGCTTAAACTACAAAGGACAGGCTTTTCCTGAGTCGTATGTAAAGTACAGAGTTTAAGACCTCATGGTAATTAAGATCCAACTTTTGGTATTTATGAAAACTATATCCTCATTAAAACAGCCAAATTTAAACACTGAAAAACTAAAATGCACTAGAGCACTGGGGCAAGTGTTTAAGTAAACACATCTGAAGGCACATTCTTATCTTTTTTTTAAATTTTACTTAGTTAACATATAGTGCAATATTGGTTTCTGGAGTAGAATTCAGTGATTCACCACTTACATACAACCCCCAGTGCTCATCACAACAAGTGCCTTCTGAAGGCACAGTCTTATCCTGACCGGGGACACTTGTCTGTCACCATGACAGGCTGGCATCATGGCTTCTCTGCTTAATTTCCCTAAGCTGCTGCAACCTCTGCTGTTTCCACAACAGAACATTCTATCTGGGCTCCTTACCACTAGTCAGTTGGGAAGATCATTCTCTGGGCTGTCTGTATTACTCAGTCTCCAGGTCTGTACACTTTTTTTTTAAATTTTATTATGTTAATCACCATACATTACATCATTAGTTTTTGATATAGTGTTCCATGATTCATTGCTTGCATATAACACCCAGTGCTCCATTCCATACCTGCCCTCTTTTTTTTTTTTTTTTTAAGATTTTATTCATTTATTTGACAGAGAGAGACACAGCAAGAGAGGGAACCCAAGCAGGGGGAGTGGGAGAGGGAGAAGCAGGCTTCCTGCGGAGCAGGGAGCCCAATGCGGGGCTCAATCCCAGGACCCTGAGATCATGACCTGAGCTGAAGGCAGACGCTTAACTACTGAGCCACCCAGGCGCCCCCATACCTACCCTCTTTAATACCCATCACCGGGCTAACCCATGCCCCCATCCCCCGTTCTAGAGGTCTGTACATTTTTAGTTCAAATGGATAAAGCTGGAATTAAAAAAAAAAAAAATGGAAGTTGAAAGATAGGTTCAGAGCACAGCCTGGGATTGCTCCCATTAGGAATGTAACTTCCCACCTAAACCGAGGAGCTGAGAGAATTCCTTCTCATCTCTGCTTGAGCCAAGAATTTATTAAATTAATTTGCACATAATACTTAATTAAGTAATGAACAATCTCTTCACAGACTGTTAAGCTGTGATTAAGCTGCATCTTCTACAAACTGCCAAGTTAAGATCTTCAAAAACTACCACTTAAGAGTATTTTGACAAGTTTTTAGATCAGGGATTTATAATAGAGTATAATGAGTATTAAAATTATGTAATTCTCAGTTTTAGTTGTTTTCTAAAACACTTGCCCTATTTCCTGTTTAAAATATTTTACATGTGGATTATAAGATGGTATAATTAATTGTTTTTCAAAACTTTTTGGCTATTTCGATAAAGTTAGATTGTATTAACCTTCTGTTCAATTCTTTTCCTACAAAATGCAAACACACATCCACAAAAGGCTTGCACAATAATGTCCATAGCAGTCTTATTCAGAATAGCCTAAAGCTGGAAACAACCCAAGTGCCAATCAGAAGAATGATAAACCAATCCCGTTCTATTCATACAAAGGAACACTACCTAGCATTCAATAGGAACTAAGGACTGATAAGTGCAACAAAATGTAATCATGTATATTGCAGACATTATGCCAAGGAACAGTAAAATAATCTACAGTAATAGAAGTCAGAAAATTATTACATGTGGTTGGGGGTGGAAGTAGATCAAGAAGGGCCATAAGAGGATTTGGGGGGTAATGGAAATATTCTACATCTTGTTTGGATGATAGTATAAATTTATGTAAATTATTAAAACCCATTGAAAAATTAAAAACTGTTTTACTGAATATAAATCAAATTACAAAAATACAAAAATATGTTGCCTATTAATTTTAGAAAAGAAAAAGAAAAAAAAATATTCATATTTCCTTGACCTGTAATCATAGAAGTGTTACAGGGATTGATCCCTAAACACCTTTTCTATTTTCACTCATTCTCTGTGATTTCTAGTGTCACAGCTCTTAATATTATCTGTATAATTAATGATTCTCCAGTTCTTTTCTGCCTACTTGACGTCTACATGGATATCTAATGGACATCTCAGACTTAATATATCTAATACTAAGATCCTGAATTTGCCACCAAACCTACTCTCATCTTATAGTTTTTCCCTTGTCAGTGAAAAAAGAAACCCATTCTTCTACTGGCTCCAACCTAAACTCAAAGCATGTTTTACTCATTCCTTTCACTTATATCCACATATTGGGGAATCCAACCATTTTTCATTTCTTTAACTGTCACCACTCTATTTTGAGCCACCAACATTTCCAGTCTAGATGATTCTAAGTCTTAAACTAGTTCCCTTGCCTTTATCTCTTCTTCTCTACAGTCTATTCTCCACACATCAGGCACGAAGATCCTACTAAAATACAAATCAGAACAAGTTACTCATTTGCTGAAAATCCCACAATGGCTTCCACCTCATTCAGGGTACTGTGATCAAAAAGGCTTTAGATCTGCCCACCCCAACTTCCACTTACTTCTCAGTTCCCATCTACTTTCATTGTCATCCTCAATTCTCTCCTTCAACTGTGCTGCCCTTTTTCTTGTTCCTGAAACACACCAGGTATGAATAGACTTTAGGACCTTTGTGCCTGGAAACCATCCCCGAGATGTCTGCAGTATTCCCCTTTTCATCTCCTTCAGGTCATAAGTTAAATGTTATTTTCTCTGTGAGGCCTTCCCCAGATACTCTAGCTAAAATTGCAACCTCTCCCCACCTAACACTCCAATGCTGAGTTTGGCCAGTAATTTATGTGCTTTTCCCCCTCTAGAATGCAGTCTCCTCAGGGCAGTGATTTTGGCCTTTGGCACATAGTAAATGTTCAATAAATATTTGTTAAATGAATGTATTTTTTTTAAAGATTTTATTTATTTGACAGAAAGAGAGAGATAGTGAGAGCAGGAACACAAGCAGGGGGAGTGGGAGAGGGAGAAGCAGGCTTCCTGCAGAGCAGGGAGCCCGATGTGGGACTCGATCCCAGGACTCTGGGATCATGACCTGAGCCGAAGGCAGACGCTTAACGACTGAGCCACCCAGGTGCCCTAAATGAATGTATTTTTAAATCAATGTAAATGATTTGGCAATGATTTTTTGGTTTACGTTATCAAATCCCCCACTTTCTCCTATTAGAGCAAATGTCATTTATACTCTGAAAATGTTTGTTTGCAAAAAGTCTTAAATAGACAAATTCATTTATGGAGTCAAACTCAAAAGTAAGTTAGGGTGATACACAACAATTAGAACAAAAGAGCATGTACTCTTTGTAAACAAATCTCAGTGTGGAGTTTTTTCAGTTTAAAAAAACAAATCCATGGCAAAATAGGAAGTTTACTAAAAAATAACAACAAAAAAACTGGCAAAGCTTCACATGTTTAGAAGGATCTAAAGCTTCTTTATCAATTGAAGAAAGCTTACTATTGCCAATTTGTGAAGAACATGAAATAGTCAGGAAATAGTTATTAGGTATCAAGTGGAAATCAAAGAATTAGATAGTAGGACAACAGAGACATGATGAGATGGTGAGGCAATGAGGAAAAAACAAAAACAAAAACAAAAACCCAAATCCGTATTTGCCCCTGCCTTAATTTCTTCTGAGTCCCTAAGCAGTGTGTTCCCCAGCTCATCCAGCTGGCTCCTCCCATAACACTGGCCCACTGGGGAACATGGTTACTCCAGCTATAGGAATAGACTATGGAAATACCTAATTCTTCCACTTCAGCACTACTATAGCTAGTTAGGAGATTCAAAATTAACTTATCTTTAAACAGAAAACTTAAATTGTGATAAGGTAAAAATAAAGGTAAACAACAGAAAACAGAAGATTAATTTGTAAAATGGAAAGCACAGTGTTGACACAAAAAATTTAGGAATGTTGTTGTTAAATGGGTGATGTGAAAAGCTTCCTCCCATAAGCTTACATTAATGAATTGCACCACTATCCACCCTGATGCTCAACAGAAATGGGAAGGTTTCTCGATTCTATTGTCTGCTCCACTTTCTCTTACTGAATTGTTTTCCCCTACACACCATTCATTGGTTAGGAACTGTTTAAGTCTTTCTGAACCCATCCTTTCTTCTCCGTCCCCACTATTATTTATCTGTGTGTATGTGTGCGTGTGTTGAGTGCTTTAAACTCCCACTGTATCCTAACTAGCCTAATGCGATAGTCTGCTTCCAGTCTCATTGTCATCCCACCTGCTCCTCTTGCCAGTATATGGCCACAGGGAACTTTCTAAAGGGCAAATCTGATCTTGTTACCCTTACATTGAAATTCTTCCAAAGTCCCTCTACAGTCTTTAAAGTCAACAAGTCCTTAACCTCCCCTCAAGGCCCTTCATAACATTTGTCCTTGCCAGCTGCCCAGGGTTTCCCAATCTTCTCCACAAATTCATAAATATTTATGTTTGGGGAGCTTTTATAAAGAGCCTGTGCAAAGCACAGGGAGAGCACACACAAGGTGGTCAGGAAGGCATCATTGAGAAAGCTCCGTGGGGGTGGGAATAGATGCTTTCCAAACAAGGAATGGGGAGAAGAGCATTCCTAGGGAAGGGAGCAAGATGAACAGAGAGGATTGCAAGGCCTGGTGAAGAAACAGGACTTGGTTCAGCAGTGCTGAGGGTTACAATACAATGTGTTGGTGATGGGAGGGGAACATCCTGAAGTAAGGAAAGAGGTTCAAAGGTAAAATTTCACAAAACTTTGTATGTCAAGGTAAGGAATTTGAAATATGGAGAGGTAATCATCATTCTACTAAAAATACTGCAGGCTGGTTAAAAGGAGAGATGGAAAAAACATAAGAGTTAGCAAAATTATTTCTGAAAAGAAATCATTTTATGGTTGCTCACAATAATGGTTGTTAACTATAAAATATAGGACATTCAGACAAGGAATATGATTCAATGCTAAAAAGAAATGAGCAATTGAGTGATGAAAAGACATGAAGAAACCTTAAATGTATATTATTAAGTGAAAGAAACCAGTCTGAAAGGCTACATACTATGATACCAACTATGGTTGATCCTTGAACAATGAGGAGGGTTAGAAGCACCAACCCTGTGCACAGTTGGAAGTCCATGTATAACTTTTGACTTCTCTAAAAACTAATAGCCTGCTGTTGACCAGAGACTTACCAATAATAGTCTATTAACACATATTGTGTTATATATATTATATACTACATTCTTAAAATAAGCTAAAGAAAATGTTATTAGGAGAATCATAAGAGAAAGTAAATTTACTATACTATATTTATCAAAAAAAAAAAAAAAATCCATGTATGGGGTGCCTGGGTGGCTCACTTGGTTAAGCGTCTGCCTTCAGCTCAGGTCATGATCCCAGGGTCCTGGTATGGAGTGCTGCATCAGGCTCCTTGCTCAGCGGGAAGCCTGCTTCTCCCTCTCCTCCCTGTTCATGCTCTCTCTAGCTATCCCCACCTCTCTCTCTCTCTCAAATAAATCAATTTAAAAAAATCCATGTATAAGTGCACCTGCACAGTTCAAACCCATGTGTTTCAAGGGTCAACTATATTTGACATCATAGAAAAGGCAAAATTATGGAGACAGTAAAAAGGTCAGTGGTTGTTGGGATAATGGGAAGGAATGACTAGATAGAGCATTAAAGATTTTTTAGGGCAGTGAAAATACTCTCTATGATATTATGATGGATACATTTCATTATATATTTGTTCAAAACCATAGGATGTACAAGCCAAGAGTGAGGCCTAAAGTAAATTATAGGCTTTGAGTGATTTTGATGTATTGATTTGGATTCATCAATTACAACTAATATAACACACTGGTGAGTGATATGGTAATGCAGGAGGCTATGTATGTGTGGGGGCAAGATAGGTAGGGGAAAATCTCTGTACCTTCCTTCAGTTTTGTTAATCTAAAACTGTTTTGTTTTGTTTTTTTAATGAGGTCTTTAAAAATAAAAAATTGTAGAGAATTTTTTTAAAAAACCATATCATATGTCTGGCCTTTCTCTTACCTCTCACTTCACCATAAGAAATTATCGTAGCCCCAAAGTGATATTTCAAAAATGTAAGTCAGATCATGTTACTTCCTGCTTTAAAGCTTCCATGGTTTCTCAGGGTATTTGGAATAAAATTGAAAATTCCTACCCTGCCTTCAAAAGCTCTAAGTGATCTTGCCCCAGACTTCCTCTCTAACACTGTGTCTTTCCTTCTCTGCCATGCTCATTATGACACTTCAGTCACGTGACCTCTCTTTTGTTTCTCAATCTTGCTAATGTCAATCCTTCTGTAGGGATTTTGCACTTTTTCCTTCCCCCTGAAATTCTAGTCATCTTGATTTGTGCATCCAACTCCTGTTTTTGTTTTTTGTTTTGTTTGTTTATTTAAAGATTTATTTTAGAGAGAGAGAATCTCAAACAGACTCCCAGCTGAATGTGGAGCCTGACGCTGGGCTCAATCTCAAAACCCTGAGATCATGACCCAAGCAAAATCAAGAGTCCAATGCCTAACCGACTGAACCACCCCCCATCCAGGTCCTGTTTATCATTCAGATTTTAGCTCAATTGTCATCCTGTCATAATTATCTTAATCTTTTATATACTTGATTATTATCTATCATACTAGGATATAAATTTCTTGAAAAAGACCTTTTCTTTCTTTACTACCCTAATGCTGTTACCCAGAGGAATTTCTGGCACACAGTACATGCTCAATGAGTATTGCATAAATGAAAGCGGAGGTAAAATCCCTCTTTTACAAAAGAAAACAAAATTGATGTTGATACTAAAGTAACTGTTACCATGATGTTTTTATATATGATGTGTTTATGTACGTATATTTGCAATGTCCTTCCTTGTAATGAACTAGCATAAATGAAAAACCAAGCAGCAACTAAATAGAAGTATAAAAAAAAAGTCAAAGAAATAAATCATAAAAATATAGGTAGCCATGTATGTAAAATATTTAACATGTGAAGTTTGCCTCTTCCTGTTCTTGCAAACCAAATAGTTGTAAGGAGAATAAAATGAGGAGCAGGGAGATCTCATCCTTCATCCCATCTGGAGAGCTAGTACAAAGAGAGATTTAGAAGAAAGGGGACGAAAACATGCTGGGGTCACAGAAGGAAACTGAGTTGAAAGGAGGGAAAAAATCTGCATTCCGAGTCCTTTGGAACAGAGAAGGAAGGGAGATACTATCTGAAGACCGTGTTCACCAGAGGCAAACAGGCTGAAAAAGAAATCGACATCTGTGAATGTCTCATGTGCCCCAGATCTGAGGGGGCAGATGAAGATTGTTTATGTAGCACAAGAAGGTGTTGGGAGAACGAAGGAACAGGCTCACATGGAAACATATGCTCACCGAAGCTACTTGAAAAATAAAGCATGTAGTGGGGAGAGAGAAACATCTGTGTTGCACACGGGCAGACCACCAGTAGTGAAGCAGGCTTGAGGTAGAAGGGAAAGGCGTACACAAACAAGATCGGACATTATGTCTTGTCAAAATGACATGTAAAGGCACTGGGTCTGCATCTCATTCTCTGGTGAGTTAATGGGAACTCAGCCATCTGGGGAAATCAAGGATGAGTAAACTAGCTGCTTTGGTGTTTTCACAGTTTTGCAGAAATGACAAAGCATTCACAAGTTTTTCCAGGACTACTTTTTTTTTTTTTCTACTAGGGAAAAAAGTAGCCCTTTAGAATACAGTTTATTTTTTTTCTTTGGGAAACCTATTTAGAGCTTTTATTCCAAATCTGCAGCAATAGAAGCAGCTGGATTTCTCATCCTTTCACCACACGTTTTGGCACATAATAGCTTTAGAAAGCATACTTCACGTTAATCAATGGTTTAGGAATTCTGCATAACATTAAACACAGATATTTAAGAATTAAGTTTTATGAGTATTTCAACTTGAATTCTTAAGAATAGATACTATATTTTAAAAACTACTGAAACTATAATAATAATTTGCTGAAGTATAGAAATTTAAAGTCTCTACGATCCTCTTTGTAATAACTTTTATTAAAATGAAAAGTTAAAAATTGGAAATCAAGTCAAATGACAACTGGAAATTAGAGTACATAAAGCTTAAGCTAGAATTTTGTCATAATTTATGACCTACAGATACATATTTATACATAAGTCTCTATAAAATATACAGCTACATTCATCTGTACACAGAGTATAAGTTTATGTACAGATAAAATCTTTCTTTATAAATACCAACTTATTTCTAAAAGGTAGGGTCTCAGATAAGCAATGATGCCAAAAGTAAAAGAGGCAAGGGAAAAAAAAAAAAACTTCAAGTACGTTGCATCTGATATCCACTTTGGGATTCCTGAAACTATTTAGGAAAATTACATAAAATGTGTAGAAAACATAAATATCTAAGGAAAGAAAACTAAAAGTTTTAGAAACATTTTACAGTATTTTGATAGTATAGGCATTAAAATCAGTCAAAAGCTAAGCATTGACAACAATCAAACAGAAAAAAGTATGGAGTAAACAGAAAGTGTAGAGTAACTATAAAGTAAATGTGAGATAAGTATAGATTATATGTGGTTGCAAAAATAAAACTGAAAAAAATCAATACTTTATAGTATAGTGATAATAAGCCACGTCCAAGTAAAATTGTAAAAGCTAAACCAGTGATGGAACATGTTGTAATCCTTTGGCTCCTCTCTCTATACAAGGGCCCACCACCCAGTCCCCCACTAGACTGTTCTGCATGTAATTCACACAACTTTTCCTTCTCTTTGCTCACCCATAGGAAAATTACCACTGTATGCTAGTTCAGCATTCCTTGATTTCTGCTATGGAAGGAAAGATGACCTAACATTTATTGAGAGTTTACTAAATGACTAGTTTTTAATGCATGATCTTATTTAATTCTTACAACAACCCTGTACAGTTTTATCATTCCCACTTTTTAAAAACATACAAAGACTCAAATATAGAAGTGATGAATTAGGACAGAGATATTACTCTAAAAGTCATGCTATTTCTCATAAACTATATTTCCTCTCCTATAAATTATTCCTGACTGGATTATTAATGTCTGATAATGGCATTATGTCATGACTCTAAATTATCATTGTAAATTGTCAACAATTTTTAAAAAAGAGATTTGTTTTTCATCCCTCTGACTATTCAAATGATACACATTTATCATAGGAATTTCTAAAATATAGAATATGAAGACAAGCAATGATTGTCACTTTAACCAAATCACTCAGAGGGGGAAACTACCATTATCATTTTAGAACAATACTTTATAGCTTTATGCACCACATGTGTTTTGTGTGTCCCTACTCCCTATCTTGTCTACACAAAGAACTAGCACATTGGAAGAATTCCAAGCAGAATGATAGTCCTTTGAGAAAACTCATTTTGATCAAGGTCTTTTCTAAAGTTCCAATGGCTGATTCCATTTAATGGTAGACCTTTCATCAGCAAATGATCCGATTCTAATGTTCAAATCAAGAAAAATTGGAGATCAACTTTTAGAATGGCCAAGTAAAAATCTCTGAACTGCTCATCCTCTCATATGCACAAAAGACAAAAAATACTGACAAAACAATTAAAAGTAACCATTTCTAGAACTCTCCAAATTAACCAAAGCCACTGATCTGTATTATAAGGCCTGAAATAGTGTAAGGCACCTGGAATTTGAGCCATGAGTTCCTCTGCTCTTGCCAGATCTACTTCCCACTTGGCCCAACCAGGAAGGTTTCCTGCCTAGGTAATTCCCCATTAGCTGCACCAGTTATACTCTACCTGGCCTCAACCTAACTGGTTTCACCTCCCAGCCAGCCAGCAAAATTATTCAAAAAGCTCCCACCCCACCCTCCTGTTATTATAAAGCCTATCTTCCACAGCCCCTTCTGGTTCACACTGTTTCCAAATACAACCTCTATGTGACCATGCAAGGCATGCAGTGTCCTCTTCCCACAGGCTGTGAGTTAATGTGACTAATAAACTGTTGTCCATCTCCTCTGTCTGGTGTTGGATGTTGTGTTCAGCCAGCTTATACTATTTAGGATAATGGAGTCCTCCTTCAGCAATGGAGTGAATAAGAATGATCAGAACAAGAACATACAAAATCATCTGTACAAGAGAAACTATTCTGAACTTCTTTAGACAGGGAAGGTCTGTGACATTTAAAGTTGGACCTCTTCCCATCCCCCTGCTCTTCATACCCTAGTGGTGCAATAGCCTTGAAAAGCCAAGTCTTGTAGCCAATTGACAGGACTGAACTCTTGGAACTCTCTAAGAAACACCATCCCCAAAACACAGTCAGTATAATATTTAAACGTCCAGGTCCGTGGAAAATCTCAATTAGTGTGCTATTACAGTCTTTTATTTAACTGCTATTTCAGCTTAACCAAGGCAGGGAGGGAAGGAGTACTACACCTTGGTCATTGCTGAAACCATTTCAATCTGCTAGGAACACTGCAACTACCTAAAGCTATTTCAGTTGGAGCAAAACAGCCTGACCAGGAATTTAAAAGGAAATCTTCAAGAACAAAACGGCTGTTAGGAAATTTGAAAGCTCCAACATATTTCTGAACAGCTAAAAGACTGTGTGAGCATGTGCACAGCCCTGGAAAGACCTGGTTAAGAAGAAAGCTCCATTAATTTCTGGCTAAACATAAGACCCTGAGCAAGTAGGAAGTGAAAGCTAAGGCTGTCTCATAAATGTCCTGAAGTTTGAAAGCATGCCTTCTCACAAGATCCCTTTGGCAAAAGTAGAGGATATACAGGCAAGATATTTGAGGACATCTTCTCATGAAACATTGCATTGGCTAACCACTAAATTTTACTGAATCATTGGTGACTAATAGGAAGCCAAGTTTAAAAATATAAATTAGAATTATTTTAAATTAAAAGTATGTATATTTTTAATTTTTATTTTAGAAAATCCAGCAGAGAATTCAGTGGTTGCATAAAGCAGGAAATATGGAATCTATTGAATTAGTAAATCTCTAAACAAATGCACAACAAGGAGATAAACAACGACAAAAAAATCTCAGTAACAGCAAAAGCTGGGTGGGGGGGACTTGACATCAAAGTTGTTACAATGTATTATCTAAAATGTCCAGGTTTCAACAAAAAAAAAAATATGAGACATGAAAAAAAAGTTTAACAATAAAAAATAAATAAAAACAAAACAAGTGTTCAACATAAAAAGGCAAAAAGGAGCCTGAAAATAATGCCCCTTAGAGGACTCAAATTTTGGTACAGAAAGATTTTAAATCACCAATTATAAATGTTTAAAGAATGAAAGTAAAGAAATAAAGAAAAATATGACAACAGCACCTTACCAAGAATATGAAAAAGAGATCAATAAATTTTTTAAAAGAACTAAATAGAAATATTTCTGCAGTTGAAAGGCACAAAAACTAAAAATAACAATTTAGTAGAGGGACTCAAAATCAGAGTCTAACTGAAAGAAGAAAGAATCCTCAAACTTGATAGTTCAAGAGAGATTATCCAGTGTCAGGAGCAGAAAGAAAAGAGTGAAAAATTTGAACAGAGCCTCAGAGACCTAAGAGATACTAATAAGCATCCCAACACACACATAATGAGAGTGTCATGAAGAGAAGAAAAGGAGAAAGGAAGAAAAGGTATTTGAAGAAATATTGGTCAAAAACTTCCCAAATTTGATGAAAAATATTAATCTCATCTGAGAAGCTCAGTGAACTCCAGGTAAAATAAAATCAAAAAGTCATACCTAAACATATCATAGTCCAATGGAGAAGAGTCAAAGATGAAGACAAAATCTTGAAATCAATAAAAGAAAAACAACCTGCGAAGAACCATTTCTCAATAAGAGTAAAAGCTGACTTCTTATCAGAAACCATGGAGTCCAGAAAGCAATGGGATGACATATTCAAAATGTTAAAAATAGTCTACAAATGAATTCTATAGCCAGCAAAACTATTCTTCAACAAATGAAAGAGAAATTAGGACAGTGCCAGAAAAGAAAAGAAAAAAAAAAAAAAAAAAACTGAAAGAATCTGCCACTAGTAATTGTGCCCTTTAATATGAAGAGAGCTCTTCAGGATGAAAGGACACTAGACAATAATTTGAAACCACATGAAGAAATAAAAAGCACCCATAAACATAACTACATAGGTAAATGTAAAAGAAATACATGTCTTTTTGGAACTTTTTTCCTACTATTCTTATTTAAAGGCAAACACATAGAGCAATAATTATAAAATTGTGTTGTTGGGCTTATAGTGTGCCAAATGTAATTTGTATAAGTATAGTACAATGGAAGTGGAAGAATGGATCTCAATTCAAACACAGTATTTGTATGCTATTAAAATTAAGTTGATATCAGTGTAAACTGGAGTAAGATATTAATTATAATCTCCAGGACAACCACAATACCAAAACCAAAACCCTCAAAAAAATAAAACACAAGGAAATTAAAATGGTATACCAGAAAGTATCTACTTAACACAAAAGAAGGCAGTAATGAAGGAATAGAGGAACAAAGAAGATGTAAGACATATAGAAAAGGAATAGTAGATGTAAATCCTACTTTATCCATAATTACATTAAATGTAAATGGAATATCACTACAATCAAAAAGCAGAGTCTAGAAGATGGATTAAAAAGCACCGACCTATTTGCTGTTTACAAAAGACACCTAAAGGTTTAAAGGCACAAGTAAAATGGTAGAAAGAATTAATATAAAAGCAGTAATCAAAAAATAGCTTAGGGGGGCTATATTAATATCAGGAAAAATAGACCTTAAGACAAAAATTGTTTCTAGAGATAAACATTTTATAATGACAAAATGAGATCAATTCACCAGGAAGACACAAGTATGTGTACGTACCTAACAGCAGAGCCCTAAAAGACATGAAGCAAAAACTGACAAAATTAAAGGGAGGAATAAACAATGAAACAGTAACTGTTGGAGACATCAATACTCTACTTTGAATAATTGAATAATTAACTGTTTTTTGGTTTTCAGAAAGGGAGATTCAAACTATTTCACATATTTCAATAAAATTTTAACAGTCTCCTTAATTCCTACTATTTAGAGATTATGGTGACCTCACTCCTTTTCCTTTAAAAGTGATTGATCAAATTGAGAAAGACTGGCTAAGAAGAAATATATTGCATTTGTTCACACTCCTTCAACATTTGGTGCGATTAGTGTAACAAATGTTTCTGACTGACATAAACATATGACACTGTGCCCAGAAGTTATTTATGAGAAATTAACCACTTGCCTCAAAATTCTTTTGGGAGGGAAAAGTTCTGATTAATTTTCACTATCAGTGTACAAAGGATATACTTTAACTTTTAAAGCTATACATCATTTATATTGTATAAGAATTTCATTTATATAATTTGCCACCATAACACAAATGAGTAGTCTCTGCTTTGGACAGAAAATGCTTTTCTATACATACATATAGAGACAAACACACATGTATATATTCATGTCTCATGCATTAACAAGGTATTTTGGTTAAAAGTTTTATTAAAGTGAGTAGGTGACTAGAGACTGAATAATCAGGAAGCTACCTTTTCACGATTTGGTTCCTCTGCTCTGTTATTCCTAAGCCATAAGTTTCAAGTTCAGCTTCCTTACTAATGGAAACCAGTTGCTGGGATAATGTTTAATTCTTATTTGAAATCCTCACCTTATGAGTGAGCATACATTTGAGACCAATTTTAATGTTTTCCTTGGAAAAATGGTACACTTAAATCTCTTCTAAGAAAATAAAGACCATCCCAACTCTTCCTGGACATAGCATGGATTTTTAAATTTTCAAATTCTAGTTGACTTGAGGGGAATGATTCATTCTATTGTCTAGTAGTAACTATAGACATCTAAACCTCTAGAGAGAACTCACAAATGCCTACTTCACTAGGATAGCAAAGAAACTGTAAATAAAAAAATATGGAGGAAAAAAAATCCCTAAAAATAGCTTTTAAATCTTAAAGGGGCTTTGAATGGGAGTACTATATTTCAATGCTGTTACCCTGAAGTGTTTGAATTAGAATTACTTTGTTACTTTGTATTACTCTGAGCCTCCATGAAGGCTGGTCCTGAGCCACTACCTCCCATAATGCTTTTAGCTGGTATTTTTACATCATTATTATGAATAGTTTGAAGCATCTGTTTTACCCTTTTGAATCTTCATTTGCTTAATAAGTAGAAGGCATATTTATTTGGCATGTATATATAACATGAGTCAAGGTGATGCAAGGAACTGGTAATTAACCTATCAGAGATTTAGAGCAGATACCAAGGGAATCTTCTAAAATGGTAGATTCTGACAGTGACAACTCCAGAACTTTATATGGAAGAATCTAAGGGGCAATAGCCTAAATAGGAAAATAGAGGGATCATCTAGGAGTAACAAAAAAGCACTATGTTTAATTGCATTGCATATTTATTTGGGATGGCTTGAATCTTAGTTGCTTAGCAAGCACTATTTTTAAGTTGGATTTTTGTCTTTATTTGGTGACTTAGTGGAGAAAAGGTATACAGTGAAGGACTCTGATGTTTTCATTTTGAATAAAGAAGATCTGGGGTGACTGGGTGGCTCAGTCGGTTAAGGGTCTGACTCTTGATTTCAGCTCAGGTCATGATCTTGGGATCCTGGGATCAAGCCCCATGTGGGGCTCCATGCTCAGCAGGGCGTCTGCTACTCCCTCTCCCTCTCCCACAAACCCGACTCATGCTTGCTCACTCTCTCTCAAATAAATAAATAAAATCTTAAAAAAAAGAAGAAGAAGAAGATCAGAGCAGTCCCTGGGAAATTAAGGTAAGCCAAAGATTATATGCCTTAACTTGTTAAATCAGAAATAGTATTACAAAAACTTGTATGTGACTGAGAATTGGAATCTTAAAGATATTAAGAAGTTTAGCTCCTGCCATCCATATGCCATCTGCATGCCACACACAAAGGCACTGCATAGAAGTGACATATCATCATGTCCTTAACTATAGTCATTTTGCCAGTCCTAGTGCATTAATATATCCTTGTGGTCAACAATTTATTCACCTGATTAGTAGTTATTTAGGACCTGCTAGTGGCTTACTTCATTTTTGAATCTTATACATTATATGTTTGCTGAGCTGTATAGAGAAATTTAAAAAAAAAAAAAAAAAGCTCTATTTCTTCAAGGGAGAGGACTAGTTTAGGTTAGTCTACAAAGCATTCTGAAAATATTTAAGGTGTACATTAAGCAGAGTATCATACTGATCTTTCCCATGTGGAATATAGCACAACTTCCCATCTGGTGACCCTTAAAACACTCTTCTGTCTCTTAGAGCTCTTCTAAGTTTTCTTCCTATACTCTTCTATATTATACTCCCCTAACAGCACAGCCAAACAGGACTTCTTGATGATTCCTACAAATGCCTTACAGTGTTCTACATTTGTGCCTATGTTCTAGCAATTTCTTCAGTTGAGAATACTCTTATTATTTGTATTGTTCCTGTCATATTGTTTATATTGTATCTTTTGAAATTCTATTTGCAAAGAGCTTTAAATGCCACATCCTTCCTGAATCTCAGTTAGACATAATTGGAACATTGTGTTGGGAAAGCCACTCTGTGCCTTTCTGTTGGTTGATATATACCACTTCCTATACTGTATTACACTTGTTTTTATCCTTGGCTTTTTTTTTGTTTTTTTTTATTATGTTAATCACCATACATTACATCATTAGTTTTTGATGTAGTGTTCCATGATTCATTGTTTGCGTATAACACCCAGTGCTCCATTCCATACGTGCCCTCTTTAATACCCATCCCCCACCCCCCTCCCCTCTAGAACCCTCAGTTTATTTCTCAGAGTCCATAGTCTCTCATGGCTTGTATCCTTGGCTTTTCTACTTTAGTAAGTTTTAATCTCTTTGAGGACAAAGGACAGATACTATTCAACTCTGTGACCCTTGTAGCCACTGATTCTCCATAAATGTTTGTTGAATTGAAAGCTCATTTGTCACAGTAGTAGTTCCCTGGGCTCCATACACATAAATAACCATTGATGGTAATACTCAAGCAACAGATATCATGGTGTAGTATAAAGCAACATCACCACTACCTGGAAACTTGTTAGAAACTAGAATCTCAGGACCCACCCACTGGGGAATCTGCATTTTTAAAAGATCCCAGGTGATTTATATGCACCTTAAAGTTTGAGAAACACTGTATAGAGTTCATATATTTTACAATCAAAAAGTCTGCATGTGAGTTTAGTCTTTACCATTTATTAACTAATGCTCATTAGACAAGAAGGCTCACTGTTTTCAGTCCTGGGTGACTGATGGAAACAGAGGAATCCAGGACGCACACAGTAATCAGGAAAGGAGAATTCATTTATGCAAAGATATCAGCATTACAATGAGGCAAAAATGAAGAATCATTCAATATCAGATATTGTATTCTAACTCATGTTCAGAATCACTATGTTCTCTATATGCAATGTGAAAAAGACATATCAATCAAGGTAGTTCTCAAAATTGTACATAGGAATTATGGAAGTCTGTAAGAAGAGGTTTATAAATGAGGAAGATTTTTCTGAAGCAAATATTACATTATATGTTTAAAAAAAAGAAGAAGAAGATAGCAGGAAGGGAAAAATGAAGGGGGGGGAATCGGAGGGGGAGACGAACCATGAGAGACTATGGACTCTGAGAAACAAACTGAGGGTTCTAGAGGGGAGATGGGTGGGGGGATGGGTTATCCTGGTGATGGGTATTAAAGAGGGCACATTCTGCATGGAGCACTGGGTGTTATATGCAAACAATGAATCATGGAACACTAAACCAAAAACTAATGATGTAATGTATGGTGATTAACATAACATAAAAAAAAGAACAGATTGTAGGGAAACAAACCGTCAAACAGAAGAAGAATTAAAAGATTATTGAAATAGTAGAGTGAAATTTATATGTCTCTGAACAAAGAAAGTATCAGTAGGAGTGAAATGAGGGAATGGATTTGAAAGATTTTGAAGAATGATCATCATTGAATTGTGGAGATTTGTTAGATGTAAGAGAGTTGTGGAGAATTTTAAAATGACTGCACTATGGAATCTTGGAGAGCATTAACAGAGAATAAATACAAGAGGGAAAAAAAAGGGAGGGGTACAAACTAGAGGAGTGATGCAGGTCATGGATTTCAGCTCCCACACCCTCACTGCCCACCAATGCCCACTGTCTTTATGCATAATATTTGGCCATTACCCTGGAAAAAGATGATGCTGAGGGTTAAATTTTCTAGAGAATTTCCATTTGATGACCAGTGAAAAGAGAAAACAGGTTAGGTATTTAAAAGTCAGGGCATGAAATGTTAATAAGAAAGACAACATAGTTAATATTGCTTTGACCTCTCCCTAAAAATGTTATCATTAACTACCCATACCTGTGCATGAAGTGTTAAGATTGTCTCAAATTTTGTATCCTTGCTACTTTTTATTGTTAAATCCACCTTAACGAAATGAAATATGCAGCATGAGAACTTTCTCTTTATTCTTTCTACTTACCTATTTGAAACAGGTGTGGTTGGTAAAATATTGCAATGAAGAAAGTCCATGCTTAGGGTCTAATGGAACCCAATAAATAAATAAAGGAATATATAAGTGAATTTCTTGCAAGGTAAGCATTTTTACTGGGGACAGTATTATTTTAGATACTTAATGGTTGGTGAACAACCAAAAGAAAAAGAATAATACATTGTAAATCAATATTTTTCAACCAATTTCCTCAACATATTCAAAACTTTTGTAGATTCTTTATAATATAATTGTTTCATTAAGGATTTTAAAAAGCTGAAACCATAAAAATTTTGGATATACAATTTAAAAAATCAAATATGACTTTATTATTCTAGGTAGCTCATTTACCTATAAAAAGCAATCTTTTGTGAGGTGTCATTTGTAAAATGAACTTCATGGTCCATTTAAATTTGGTAGGGATAGATGGTTTGGGCTAATTTGAGTGTGAAATAACAATAGTCAAAAACTTTGTTGTCAAATACATACATAATTTCACACCTGTTCTTGACTCTAACTCATAGAAACAATTTAAACAAGGCTTTGGGAAAAATGTATTTTAGGAACTGGTATAGTCTATCACTGTAAAATTCATTTCTATAATTGTGCAGTCGTGCTTGCATTACTTGTTAATTAGCTTTAATTATACTTTCAGCCAATTACTCAAAATCTGACCTTTTCTAACAAAAGTCAAGCAAGAAGAATGTAGGTGAGGTACAGGAACTAAACTGTACACAATAAACAAGTTGGCAACAGTAATTTATTTTTTGCTTACCTACTCAATACTTGGGCAACCGTTACGAGTTACATTTTCTCTTTTCCATTTTTATGAAATCCATTACATTTACCACAGAACTCCCTCACAAAGTAGAATATGAAAATGTTATTTAACCTTTACAAAGTAAGCAACTTAAATGGACTTTTGATTATCTGGAATGAATGTTGATAGCTATCATGTAATCAAGTCTTCATTTATTACCATATATTTGAAAAAATATATATCCTATAAACAAAACTTTTGAGTTATATTATTTGAGGGAAATATATCTTTTAATTAATTTTAATATGCTAATGCTCTTCAGAAAAAAAATTTTACTAGCTATATTACTTTTTAAGGTATATAAATTATAAAAAATAAATTTAGCACAAGCCATTTAATGGGATATGGACAAGTGACAATGTTAATGACTTGTCCTCTGCTATGGGTGAACCATCCACATTCTGTAGCTACTTGTTCCTAAATTTATCCTCAACAAAATTAAAGAATAAAAAATACTGTAAATTTGTAAATTGTTGGGAAGGTTTAAAAAACACTCCTGTTCAATGGTACATTAGAGAAAACTGAAATGCATGTAATACTATTATAAAAATAACCTTTATTTTAACTGGTGACAAATTAGTATTAAAAAAAATTTTGAAACTTACTGCCTGTGTAATCACAGTCTCCCTCTAGTCCCCTTCCTCCAAAAAAACTGGAGGTGACCACACCGGTTATCTACTCTAATTCTTATGTCTTATTGGTGAAAGGAATTTGGCTTAGAGAAGAGTAGTATATAGCTCAAATTTCTTCTGTTAGTTTGTGTCAAAACTGAGACATCAACTTAAACCCTGCTTTAAAATTTAGACCCTTTTATTCCTTTTAGTTTATTTTTTTTAAAGTTTATATCTGATTTTGTATTTTTAAACATATTTTAAGATATATTAAAAATGTGTGGAAAAGCTGTTTTTGTTTATAGAATGGATATGCTAATTGGAAGTTCCCAATAATTTCTGGTTTCATTGTCTTTGAACTAGAGCAAGAATTTATTTTATTTTATTTTAAGATTTTATTTATTTATTTGAGACAGAGAGAAGGAGAGAGAGAGAGCACATGAGAGGGGGGAGGGTCAGAGGGAGAAGCAGGCTCCCCGCCGAGCAGGGAGCCTGATGCAGGACTCGATTCCGGGACTCCAGGATCACGACCTGAGCCAAAGGCAGTTGCTCAACCAACTGAGCCACCCAGGCGCCCTAGAGCAAGAATTTAAAAACACATTTGAAGTAATCTAAATTCAGGGTTCTTCTGGATTAATTTTTTTTTTCTAGTCTTTTATGGTTATCTTGAGTAGATCTAAATCAACATTTATTTCAGCCATTGACCTTTATCTAGCCTTCCCAAGGTATTTAACCTTCATGGAAAATAAGAATCGTCTCTCTCTTACTTATATTCAACTGGGTTGAAAAATAATTAGATTATGTAAGTTCAGTAACAAGCTCAATGAAATAAACATCTTGGGTCCAAATGTAACTGACCTTTATTAAACATACAACTCAACTGATGAGGAGGGAGGGTGTACTAAAGAACTGTTTATGAGTTCAGTGCTCTGCATGCATCAATAAGTACATTATATAGACAGCACGGAGAGCTTTAAAGAGAGATTTCATGGTACTAAATGTCCAGTCCAAGCTAATACTTGTTGATTGTTCATACGTTGAGGTTTACCATTCCTTCCTCTTTGTTTTTACTATCATCATCACCATTAATAATTGAAGTCTTAATATAGAGAACATTGTGCTAGAAATTACAAAATCCCAGAATTTTAAGATATGGTCCCTAATTCAATGGACTTGAAATTGAGGAGGGAGGAAATAACATCAAAGGTAGAGTTCTGAAAGCCTGGATTAAAATCAAGGAGAATTTGGGTTGGTTAGGTAAAGTTTTCCCCATTCTTTTCCATATTCTTTCAGACCTTTTAAGAAAAGCCAGTAAGCTAATTTTATTAAAAATACCAAATTCTACCTAATGCTATTGATTTCCCATATCAACAAAGGACCAGATCTATAGAGGTACTAAACAATTAGAATTATCTAAAATGCAGACAGAATTTTAATTTGCTTCCAATGCTGTGAAGACCATATTTATAAATATTCAACCATGTGTCATTTAGACCTTGAGAATTTCTCCTTTAAAGCTGTTCTGCAAAAAAGCAAATAGACTTGTCCAGGAAATATTATAGTGAAGCAGAATTTGTGGACTCTAAATACATGAATATATTTTAAGAACATCAAAATCACTTATGATTAAGTTATCAATAGTTAAAATAGATTGGACTGTTAGAAAATCATTAAAATAATTTTATGAAGGATTTGAAAAATAATACTGAAAACTTCTGGGTATAATTTTTAGTGTAAAACCATGAAATAAAACTGACAATATAGTTTAACCACAGCTATGTAAAAAGAGTCATGTCAAACCCTGGAAGGACATACACTGTAGAGTTGATTGGTGATTTAAATTTTTTTTAATACTAATTTGTCACCAGTTAAAATAAAGGTTATTTTTATAATAGTATTACTTATATCAGACAAAATGACTTTAAAATAAAGATTATAATAAGAGACCAAAAAAGACATTACATAATGATAAAGGGGGTCAGTCAAGCAGGAAGATATAACAATTGTAAATATCTATGCACCCAACAATGGAGCACCTAAATACACAAAGCTGTTAACAGACATAAAGGGGGAAATTGATAGTAATACAATAACAGAAGGGGACTTTAACACCCCACTTACATCAGTGGAGAGATAATCCAGGAGGAAGTCAATAAGGAAACAGTGGCTTTGAATGATACATTAGACCAGATAGACCTCTTAGATATATAGAGAACATTCCATCCAAAACCAGCAGAATATACCTTCAAGTGCACATGGAACATTCTCCAGGATAGATCACATGTTAGGCCACCAAAAAAAACTCTCAGTAAGTTTAAGATGATTGAAATCATCTCAAGAATCTTTCTGACCACAACAGTATGAAACTAAAAATAAAAAAAAATAATAAATTGTGGGGGGGAAACCCCCCACAAATATGTAGAAGCTAAACAACATACTACTAAATGAAGAAGTCAAGGAGGAAATAAAAATATACATGGACAGAAATGAAAATGAAAACACAACAATCTAAAATCTTGGAGATGCAGTGAAAGAAGTTCTAAGAGGAAAGTTTACAGAGAGACCTACCTCCAAGAAACAAAAATAATCTCAGATGAACAACCTAACTTTTCATCTATGGGTATCAGAAAAAGAATAAACCTAAGGTTAGTAGAAAAAAGGAAATAATAAAGATCAGACAAGAAATAAAGGAAATTACAAAGATTAGAACAGAAATGAATAGAGATTTAAAAACAATAGAAAAGATCAATGACACCAAAAGTTGGTTCTTTGAAAAGACAAACAAAATTGATAAACCTTTAACCAGACTCATCAATAAAAAAAGAGGACTCAAATAAAATCAGAACTTAAAGAAGTAACAATGAACATCACAAAAATACCAAGGATTATACAAGACTACTACAAGAAATTATATGCCATCAAACTGGACAACCTAGAATAAATGGGTAAATTTCTAGAAATATACAATCTTTCAAAATTTAATCAGGAAGAAATAGAAAATCTGAACAGACCAACTACTAGTAACAAAATTGAATTGGTAATCAAAAAACTCCCAACAAACAAAAATGCCCAGAACCAGATGGGTTCATAGGTAAATTCTACCAAACATTTAAAGAAGAGTTAACAACTATTTTCCTCAAACCACTCTAAAAAATAGAAGAGAAAGTAAGCCTTCCAAATTCATTCTATGAGGCCAGCATTACCCTGATACCAAAGCCAGACAAAGACATCGACAAGAAGAGAAAACTACAGACCAATATCCCTGGTGAACATATAAGCAAAAATTCTCAACAAAGTATTAGCAAACCAAATTCAATAATACATTAAAAAGATCATTCACCATGATCAAGTGGGATTTATGCGAGGTATGCAGGATGGTTCCACATCTGCTAATCAACCAATGTGATATATCATATATAACAAAGTAAAAGATAAAAAAAATCATGTCAATACATGCAGAAAAAAAAATTTGACAAAATTCAACATTTGTTCATGATAAAAACTCTTAACAAAGTGGGTTTAGAGGGAATATATTTCAATATAATAAAAGCCATATACAACAAACCCATAGCTAAAATCATACTTGATGGTGAAAAACTTAAAACTTTTCCCTCAAGATCAGGAACAAGATAAAGATATCTATTCTCACCATTTTTATTTAACATAGTACTGGAAGTCCTAGCCACAGCAATCAGACAAGAAAAAAATAGTAAAAAGCATCCAAACTGGCAAAGAAGTAGTAGGACTGTCACTATTTGCAAATGACATGATGTTATATACATATGTATATAACCCTAAAGACTCCACCAAAAAACTGTTAGAACTAGTCATTAGTAATGTTGCAGGATACAAAATCAATAAAAATCAGTTGTATTTCTATACACTAAAACAAAGTAGCAGAAAATTATGAAGCCAATCCCATTTACAATTGCACCAAAAAACAAAAACAAAAACAAAAACAAAAAAACCCTAGAAACAAATTTAACTAAGGAGGTGAAAGACATGTACTCCAAAAAATAAAAAACGCTAATAAAAGAAATTAAAAATGACACAAATAGGGATGCCTGGGTGGCTCAGTCAGTTAATGTCTGCCTTTGGCTCAGGTCATGATCCCAGTGTCCTGGGATCGAGTCATGCACCAGGCTCCTTGCTCAGCAGGGAGCCTGCTTCTCCCTCTGCCTGCCACTCTACCTGCTTATGCTCTCTCTCTCTCTCTGACAAATAAATAAATAAAATCTTTAAAAAATGACACAAATAAATGGAAAGATCTACCATGCTCAGAGATTGGAAGAATTCATATTGTCAAAATGCCAATACTACTCAAAGCAATCTACAAATCAATGCAATCGCTATCAAAATATCAATAGTATTTTTCACACACACAAAAAAATAGTACTAAAATTTGTATGGAACTACAAAAGACCCAGAATCTTGAAAAACAATCTTGAAAAAGAACAAAGTTGAAGGTATCATAATTCCAGACTTCAAGATACACTACAAAACTATATAGTAATCAGAATAGTATGGTACTGGCACAAAATAGACACATAGATAAATGAAACAGGATAGAGAGCCCAGAAATAAACCCACACTTTTATGGTCAGTTAATCTACAACAAAGAAGACAAGAATATACAATGGGGCAATGGCAGCAATCTCTTGGACATTGGCCTTGACAACAATTTTTTAGATCTGTCTCCTCAGGCAAGGGAAACAAAAGCAAAAATAAACTATTGGGACTATACCAAATAAACTTTTGCATAGTAAAGGAAACTATCAACAAAATAAAAAGATAACCTACTGAATGGGAGAAGATATTTGCAAATGATATATTTGATAAGGGATTAATATCCAAAATATATAAAGAATTTACACAACTCAACACCAAAAAGCAAAACAATCTGTTAAAAAAATAGAGGACTTGAACAGACATTTTTCTAAAGACATATAGGTGGCCAATATACATGAGAAGACGCTCATCATCACTAATTATCAGGAAAATGCAGATCAAAACCAAAATAAGCTATCACCTTACACCTGTCAGAATGGCTAGAATCAAAAAGACAAGAAATAACAAGTGCTGATGAGGATGTGGAGAAAATGCCTTTTTAGTGGGAATGTAAATTGGTTCAACTGCTGTGGAAAAGAGTATGGAGTTTCCTCAAAATAGTAAAGAAATAACATATGATCCAGTAATTCCATTACTGGATTTTTACTTAAAAACAAAAAAAACAAAAAACAAAAACACTAGGTTGAAAATATATATGCACCCCTATGTTTGTTGCAGGATTATTTACAATAACCAAGATATGGAAGCAACCAAAGTGTACATTGATAGATTAGTAAAGAAGATGTGATTCATATATACAATGGACTATTAATCAGCCATAAAAAGAGAGTGAAATCTTACAATTTACAACAACATGGATGGAACTGGAGGGTATTATGCTAAGTGAAATAAGTCAGAGAAAAATAAATACCATATGATTCCACTTATATGTGGGATCTAAAACACACATAAAAAATGAACAAACACAAATAGGCTCAAATACCAAGAATAAACTGGTGGTTTGCAGAGGGAAGGGCCTTGGAAGGAAGGGAAAAATAGGTGGAGGGCATTAAAAGGTATAAACTTTCAGTTATAAAATAAGTCACAAGGATGAAAAATACAGCATGAGGATTTAGACAATAACAATTTAATAACATTGTATGATGACATGGTAACTACGCTTATCCTGGTGAGCATAATTTAATGTATAGAATTGTTGAATCACTATGTTATACACCTGAAACTAATATAATGTGTATGCCAAACATTCTTCAATTTAAAACAAAATCATAGGGAAAAAAGTAAGATCAATTTCAAAGTACATTATAAAGCTATAGTAATCAAGACAGTGTTAAACTAGAATACAGATACTTTGGCCAATGGAATAGAGAGTCCAGAAATATACCCATGCATATACAACCAACAAGTCTTTGACATAGGTGCCAAGAATACACAGTGGAAAAGGATAGACTCATCAATAAATGGTACTGGGGATACTAGATATCCACAAGCAAAAGAAAAAATTGAACCCTTATCTTACACCATACAAAAAAATCAACTCAAAATAGATTAAAGACTTAAATATAAGACGTGAACCTGTAAAACTCCTAAAAGAAAACATAAGTGGGAAGCTCCTTGACATTGGTCTTGGCATTGATTTTTTGGAACCAAAAAGCACAAGCAACAAAAGCAAAAATAAACAAGTGAGACTGCTAAAAAGTTTCTGCACAGCAAAAAAACGGAAACAATAAAATGAAAAGGTAACCTATGCAATGGGAGAAAATACTTGCAGACTATATATCAGGTAAGGGTTAATAACTAGAATATATGAGGAACTCATACAACTCAATAACAAAATAACAAAATAATTCAATTGAAAAATGGGCAAAGTACTTGAATAGATGTTTTTCCAAAGAAGACATACAGATAACCAACATGTATATAAAAATATACTCATCATCATTTATCATCATTTCAAAACTATAATGAGATATCATCTTTCACCTGTTGGGGTAGCTCATAATCAAAAAGACAAAAGGTAACAAGTATTGTCAAGGATATGAAAAAAAGTGAACCCTTGTACATTATTGGTAGGAATATAAATTGGTGTAACCATTATGAAAAACACTATGGAGGTTTCTCTAAAATTGAGAGTAGAACTACCATATGATCTAACAATTGCCCCACTCTGGATATGTTTTCAAAGGAAATGAAATCAGCATCCCAAAGAGATATCTATAATCCCATATTTATTGCAGCATTATTCACAATAGGTCAGATATGGAAACAACCTAAATGTCTGTTGACAGATGAATGGATTAAAAAATTGTGATATACACATACAAACACAATGGAATATTATTCAGTCTTTAAAAAGGAAATCCTGCCATTTTTGACAAATTGGATGAACCTGAAGGATAATATGCTAATTAAAACTAGCCAAACATAGACAAATACTGCATGCTCTCACGTATTTGTGGATCAAAAAAAAAAAAAAAACCCAAAACAGAAAAACCTTGAACTCATAGTAATAGAGAGAAGATTGGTAGTTACCAGGGGCTTAGGAGAGGTGGAGAGAGTTAAAAAGGAGATGTTGGTCAAAGGGGACAAACTTTCAGTTATAAGATGAATAATTTCTTGATCCTAACGTATAAGATGGTGACTAAGTTAATAGTAATAATGTATTACATACTTGAATTTGCCAAAAAAGTAGATATCAAGTGTTTTCATCACACACACACACAGCCAGCTGATGGATATGTTAATTAGCTTAATTGTGGTAATCTGTCACAATGTATATCAAAACATGGTATGTAATCTAAATATATACAGCTTTTGTCAATTATACCTCAATAAACTGCAGAAAAAAAGAAAATGCTATACCACAATGCTATTGTTTATTTGGTATGTAGTCCATACTTTTAAGACAATTTGGATTAATAAATAGGAGAGAAAATTATTTCCATTTCTGTATACTAGTTGATGTTTTATCCTTTAAAAAGTAAAATTTAATATGTGATGCTTTATCATATTGAAAAATATATTTGATAGCATCTCCTTTGGAATTTATTGCAATGAATGAATATAAGTTTATATTGAATAATTTCCAACTTTATTAATACTACTCCTTTATTTGTCATTCTAATATTGTTGTGTCAGGAAAAAGATATTCATAGTCACTAGTGGGAATGTACATCATCACATTTTTGTAAAGATATTTGTCAATAAGAAAAAAAAGGAAGCAAGAGACTTACAAATTTGCACTCTGTAATCTAGTCATTCTATTTTTGGAAACCTATTCTAAGGAAATAATGACAGATGTGGACAAGGATTGAAGCAAATAAGCTGTTTATAGCAGCATATTTAAACAACAAAATTAAAAATAACCCAATTATTCCAAAGTGATAGATCAGTTAAATAAATTCTGCATGTAAATGAAATAATTAAAATTACATTTTATGAAAAACTTAGTGTTTTGATAACTGCTTATGATAGAATGTTAAGTGAGAATCTCTTTAGAACAAAGCATTTTCTTATAAAAATAAATGTATCTGAATTATGAAATATATTTAAGTGAAAATATGATGAATGGTTTTTACTTCCTTTTTTGTGCTTTCCTGTATTCTCTAATTTTTATTGGGAACTATTATATTTATGATTTAAAGAAAATTATTCTTTTAAAAAATATGATTCTGATCTCTGCTTTGATCTTAAATTTCGCTCTCTATACAACACTCAGCACAGTTGCTTTTTAGGGAAAGATCTCTAGCATGCTACAAAAGATTACACATAATATTCTAAAAGATGGTCGCTATATTTATGCCATTGTTTTTTTTTTTTTTCCCACTTAAAACAGTATTCTCATAGTGAGATTTATCTTCTCTCTTATCCTGTACTGATTAAGGATCCTCCTCCTTTCACCTTTCGTTTTAAGTGACTGGTAGCCTCCAGGTTTTTCCCACACTTTCTGTTTGCACAAGGCTCTGTGACCTATTGCTCATGTTAAAATAGAAAGAAGAAACATCTGGGTTTTGAAAAAAGCAAATATTGTAAGAACAAAGGCATGAGAGATGGATTTTATTTTAGTACAGACTATTGTTCAGTCATATGACTTTCTTTTGTCACATAAACACACATGGCAAACAAAACATGCTGGGAGAGTTTTTTTCTTTTCTTTTCTCGAAAAGTGTCTATGTAAGGGCAAAATTTAAAAAGAAAGTTGAGATAGGCATCTAGAAATTTGTTTCTTTAAACATGCTATAAAGAATAAAATTTGTAAAAAAGAATAAAATTAGGGAGGGATGGGGTGACTGGGTGATAGACACTGGGGAGGGTATGTGCTCTGGTAAGCGCTGTGAATTGTGCAAGACTGTTGAAGCTCAGATCTGTACCTCTGAAACAAATAATGCAATATATGTTAAGGAAAAAAAAAAGAAGAAGAAGAAGAAGAAGGTAGCGGGAGGGGAAGAATGAAGCGGGGGAAATCGGAGGGGTAGACGAACCATGAGAGACGATGGACTCTGAAAAACAAACAGGGTTCTAGAGGGGAGGGGGGTGGGGGGATGGGTTAGCCTGGTGATGGGTATTGAGGAGGGCACATTCTGCGTGGAGCACTGGGTGTTATGCACAAACAATGAATCATGGAACACTTCATCTAAAACTAATGATGTAATGTATGGGGATTAACATAAGAATAAAAAAAAATAAATGTTCTAAAGAAAAAAAAAGAATAAAATTAGGAGCATAGAGCACTAGTTATTCAGAATAGAGTCTATATCAGCACTTGCAATAGAACTCTTTGTGATGATGGAAATATTCTATATCTGCATTGTCCAATACCATAGTCACTAGCCACATGTGGCTACTTAACACTTGAAATGAAGCTGATGTGACTGAAGAACTGAATTTTTTTATTTTATATATTTCAATGAATTTAAATTTTGTCACAATCTACCTCGTGTTTATGAACTACCCTATTGAACAATGTAGGTCTATTCAAATTTAGCCTGAATTCAGGATAAACTCGTGTGGCTTTAGTATCACTATTTAGCTATAACTTCTTATTATCTATTTTAAAAAATAATTTTATAATAAAAAATTAGTAATAATTTTTAAGATTTTTCAAGGGATCATAGCTATTATTATTGCCAAACTTATCATACTTAGAAAGTCAATCTTTAAAATAAAATGAAACACAATCTTTAAAATAAAATGAAGTTATATTAAAATAGAGTACCAAAATACTTGCATAATCAAAGTAAAAATGTGAAAGTGAAAATTCTGTTTGGAAAATGCCTAAAAATAGGGGCGCCTGGCTGGCTCAGATGGTTAAGCGACTGCCTTCAGTTCAGGTCATGATCCCAGGGTCCTGGGATCGAGCCCCACATAGGGCTACTGGCTCAGCAGGGAGCCTGCTTCTCCCTCTCCCTCTGCCTCTCTCCCTGCTTATGCTCTCTCTCTCTATCTCTGTGTCTCAAGTGAATAAATAATATCTTTAAAAAAAAAAAAAGGAAAATGCCTAAAAATAGTAAAAGAAAAAGAACATTTTATGTACCTGCTAAATCTAAGGAATTAAATGTGATTGAATTATTTTTTAAGTTACAAAATACAATGAATAAATTCCATTTATACAAATGCATTACATTGTATATAATGGGACATTCTTTGATATTTTAAATAACTACACATTATTACTTGATAAAGTTATGTCACTGCTGTATATAAAGATGTTTTGAATATACAGGAAAGTAAATAAACCTTATATCCCAATTAATTATCATCCTGTAGGTTTCCTTTATTTCACCTACGTTTGCTATGATATTTTCCTGTGTAGTTGGGCATAGTATAAAAAACTCTTGATAAGCATGTTAAATGACAGTGTAGTATTCCACTGAGTGGTTATGCAACATTTGCTTAACCAATTCTTTTAAGATGTTTAGGCTATTTCTGACATTTTATGTTAAAATAAAGCTAGGATAAACATTCACCAGTTTTTAAAATCATGGTTTGTTATTATCAATAATAAATATGGTTTTTGCTCTTAGAGAAATATATCATGGCCCTATTCTGAAAGAACTTTCTCTAGAATATAATAATTTCTAGACGGAAGAAAGGGATGTTCACAAAATTTGAGTATCTAAAATTTTGAATTTCCTTATTGCCAATATACCACAATAAAGTCACCTTTAGTTTTTCTCTATAAATTACATGAAATTATATCACACAAAGAAACACTTATATTTTCTCTTTTTGCTCACAGACGGTAGCAGTTTACTCCTTCGCAACCTATTAGAAAAACAAACCTCCATACACATAGGCACGTGCTGTTCTGAAATCCCACAATGATACATGTTTCTTGTCAACAGAGAAAGCATAGAAAGGAATCCTCCATGCCTTTTTGGTCTTGAATCAGCTGACGAAACCTACCCATATGGCCTTGTAGGTTCACTCTCATCTAACTTCCAAATGTCTACCTCTTTTGGGCTTTAAACCTATTCTTCATATTAAGTAACAGACACTTTGGAGATATTGAAGTTGTTTGCAATTTAGAAAGCCAGTACATTTACAGTTTCTCAAACATAGGGTTTTCAATTAGTGAAAATGAAGATAAGCAGGTCCATGATTGGTCTTGTCCCCAGAGGATTTAGTAAGTTCTCTGTTAGTTCAACAACAATAAAATAACAATAATACAAAGTGTTTTAAAGGTGAGTCAGACAAACATTTGGAAGGAAAAACTCTGTGCCACATTGATCAGATGTAGAGGAAAGAAGATGAAGAAGTAAGAGGTTGCTTTATTTACATTTCACACATTTTATATCAATGTTTACCAGATATTGAACAATTTTGATATTAAATTAATACCAATAGAGCTACATATTTTTTATCCATACCTTTCTTCCAATTAATAATATGCAGAATTCCACATATTTTTCCTTAGCTACAATTTTTTGATTATTTAGGAGGTGTTGAAATTCAATTTAAAGGCTAAAACAAAAGCTTAAATGGTGTGCTTTCTGTTTTGTGAAGCACAGACACTGCTTTACTGATACAACACCCAAGATTCTAAGCTGACATCAAAGCAAAAAAAAAAAAAAAATCATCTGAAATGACAGCAGCAGCTGCAGCATCTGCCTCTAAATTAGGCTGTGTTTCAAAGTCTGGACTCAACTGCTAAGCAGTATAAAGACCCAGGAGGAAGGCTGCCCAGAAAAGAGTGAGCCTTCCGACCTAACACATCAAAGTAACACATGCTAGGAAGAGCAATAAACGCATGTGGCCCACATTCACGTGCTGCCTAATTGCACTGGGCTCAGGAAACCAAGACAAACCTTCAGCTGATTCCTGGTTTAAGGGAGGATTTGAGATCTTTTCTATGCAGAAAGCTGACACAAATTGGTTGCAGATTACAGTCTGACTCTGCAATGAAGCATCCCATAATTTCAAAAGATGGCCATTTCAGTGTCATATGGCATCTTCAAAACACTGACTTCTTAATGTAGTAACATATAAACTAACCATTAGGTATAAATAAAAGTTTAAAAAGTAGCTTTATAAACGAAGAAAGCCTTAATTTGTACATTCAGGGATAGATGCTTTGAGGAAAGACTTTTTCATTTGTTTTGCATAAAATTACCAATTTTGAGGGCATTTATCTTATAAATCATAAGCTATTTAACAAGAACTTTGAATACTAATACCTATTAAGAGGGGAGAGAAATAGCTGTTTTAGAAGTATTTTTTAGTAGAAATGCCTACTGTCCATAAGGTTTGCATTAAGGCATCATTACTATATATAGACAATGTAATATATTTAGTAGCACAATTTGCAATTAGATACAATGCAACACACATAAGAAAAGCTTACTATATTAGAACTCTGAATTCTTTTATTCTGTGTTCATACCTTTATGCTCTTTACTGTATTTTACAGCACAATGCCCTATTATTCTACAAAATACTCCTCTGTATGTGTGAATTACTGAAGTTAACTTACACAGTTACCTGAGGAGACTTTAATTATAATTAGTGGAAGGCTGATAATTAATCCTATTAAGTGAAATATGCATGAATTTTCACTGAACATATGCACTGGAAAAAAACCTCAGAACTATGCAGGGTGGTTATAAATAGATGAGAATAGAAAGGGGAAAATGTAATACTAAAATTCAAAAAATTTTGGCTATGTTTAGATAAATAAACTGATTGCAAGGCTTTGGGAGTCAGAAAACTAGGATTAATTTTCTTAGTGCTCAAGTGATAAACATCATAAAATAAATTCTGCAAGAATATATTGTATCATATATTAAGAGTCTATCCCCAGAATGCTGATGAAATTCCAATTTCATTGACATTAATAGACTCTGAATTTATATGTCTACCACATATAATAGGTTGAGTCACTTTATCTCACTTCTTGGAAAATATCAGCATTGAGTACTTTGCAGAAGGGCGGGTCATGTAATGGATCATTCTTCATTATGGTGGTGGGAATTTGGGGAATAAAAAAGTCATTCCAAACAATTCATGTAATGGTCTCTAGTATCAATATCTGGTGCTAATGTGGCTCTCAGGGGAAGGGGGGAAAAAAACTGTTATCTTTGTGACAATTCTGGTTGCTGTGCTTCTCTGGACATTCTCACATTTCTTAATGTCACAATACTGTCCCACTACATAATGTATGAAATGACCTCCATGAATGCCCTTTGTCAGGGTATAAAACTAGTAGTATGGGCGCCTGGGTGGCTCAGTTGGTTAAGCGACTGCCTTCGGCTCAGGTCATGATCCTGGAGTCCCGGGATCGAGTCCCGCATCGGGCTCCCTGCTCGGCAGGGAGCCTGCTTCTGCCTCTGACCCTCCCCCCTCTCATGTGCTCTCTCTCTCATTCTCTCTGTCTCAAATAAATAAACAAAATCTTTAAAAAAAAAAAAAAAAACTAGTAGTATGACCAAATCACAAAGAGACCATAGTGTAGGTCTAGAAATGTTGGAGTGTATTTGTCCCTTTGGGACATCTCCCTGATTTACATCTACCTCAAGATGGAGATGAGCAAAGGTGGATCCTAATGTTACAGAAGATCTGCCAAGGAGGAGGTCAGAAAGAACCAAATCTAGTAGAACTTTGGGTATACATGGATGAGTAACAGTTCCCATACTGGATATATGCCAATTTCAATTCTGAATTCTGTCTTTTTCTCTGGGAGGTGTTTATCTTACTTGACCAATAACTGTAACTATCTAAACAACCATGTATTATTACAAGCTGTTTGATGTTACTTGCCTAGCCATAGATAGCCAGGATTATGGAGTCAGAAGGAAGACATTGGGAAACGTGCTAAATGTGCATTGGTCTGTATGTGTAGAGTCTAAGTTTGGAAGGGTATTGGTTCAGTCTACAGGCTTGAGTGTTTATGGATGCACAGATCAGTGGCACTGTCCCTTTGCTTATGACACCTACCTTTTATCTTCTCTAGTAGCAGTTCTGTGCCAAGGCATGGTGACTCTGATGGAACTTACAAAATCTGTGTCTGTAAGGGGTTTTACCCTTAGCACAATCTCTTCTAACTAAATGGAAAATTTTGAGGTCAGATTGAAAACATTTTCAAAATAATTATAACTATCATTTGTACACACCTTACCATTCACAAAATTTGTTTCACATACATTCTTGTTAATCCTCCCCAGCAACTCATAAGGCATTTTTTAATGCCCAATTACAGGTGAAGAAACTTAAAAGAGAAAGATACCCTAAATCATACAGCTAGATAGTGGTAACAGCCAGGACACCTACATCCCCAAGACCTTCTGCCTCTGATTCCTTTACAGTTTCTACATCACTCACAGCCATCTCTTATACTTTCAGTGTTTTAGGGAGCCTATCATCAGAGGATTAAACAGAGAAGCAGTAACTTTTCCAATCCTTCATCTTTAAAGTTATCCTGAAAATCATTTTTAAAAAGTCCTTAGTCTGGGTTTATTTGAAATATTTCATTATGATCATAAGTAAAATTATAATTTTATGTTATTTATGCCTTACTGGTTCTTAACTATTTCAAAAATACATTACAACATTCTTGGCTTACCATAAAATAAGACATACTAGAATATGACATATAGGGCTGGCTACCTAACTTATTTTCATTTCTGTTCTATGAAAATATCAATACATAGATGATCTCTCTTTTTTACAGCATGGGAAATATTCTGATTCAATATATTCTTAAATTAGGCAATGTTTAAATCAGACACCATTATTACTGGGATTTTTTTTGTAGTACTAAGCATCATAAAATGAAATCACATCTACTTTAGATAGGGTGACTATGACCTGCTTTACCTAGGGCACTTGCATAAGAAGAAAAAATCTTAAGTTCCTTCATCAATACCTCAATATATTGACTTCTCTCCCTATGCATTTAAAAGTATTTACAGCATGCTTATTATGGATACACACACATATGCATGCATATGCATATGCGTGTGTGTGTATATATATTATATATATATATATACACCTCTTAAAACAGTCTATAAACATAAAAATAAAATTTGGTAAGTGCTATGAAGCAAGGGGTATAATAAAAGATGTAAAAATTAGACTAAACCTCCCTAAGGAAATGCATTAAAATTAGTAGGAGTTAGCCAGGTGAAAAGTTGGTGGAATAATAGTCCATGGTGAAGAATCAGAATCAATTTGTATGAATTCCTATTCAAAGAGGAGCTTTATTTACTCAAGATTCAAAAACAATAATTAAGTGTCTATTATATACCAAGTTACATTCTTGGGACTGATGTAACAACAACAAAAAGGTTTTTCTCCTGCAACTCAAACACCAGTAGGGGAAACAATAAACATAAAAGAGAGAAGACGGGAGGGGAGGGGAGGGGAGGGGAGAGGCGGAAGAGAGGAGATTATAATTTTGGGATAGGGAAAAACATGTTGTTTTTTTTTTAAAGAAACAATATTGGAATATGTCAGAGAGAGTAACTGAGGTTAGGAGGAGGAGGACTTTAGGTTTTCTGGCAGCAAACGCTCCTCTAAGGAGGTGATATTTTTAAGTTTTTATTTAAATTCCAGTTAACATACAGTGTAATAGTTTCAGGTGTACAACTTAGTGATTCAACAATTACATACTGAAGAGGTGATATTTTAACTGTGTTTTGACTGACAAGAATGGGCCAGCCAAGTAAAGATCTGAAGGAAGAAGATTCCAGGCAGGGGAAAGAACAATTTGAGGACCCTTAGATGGAAATGAGCTTCATGTATTTAGGCAACAAATAATCTAAAGCCAGTATGGTTGAAACAGAGAAGAGAGGAGAGCAACTTTAGAAGACCTTATTACGGTGAGGCTTATGACCATAATATGGAATTTATACCTCACGGGGTCTCAAGAACCCTTGTGAGCAAGAGTGAGAGAACCTGGACAGGTGGACACAATCATGAGGGTCATTGTATATTAAAGAATTTAAATTTTAGTGCCATGAGGAATCATTGAAGGGTATCAAGAAAATAATGGCATATGGATTCAGTTCATTATTTTAGCTGGTGAGGGGCTTGTGTGGGGAACAAGGATGGAAGGAGAGTGAGTAGTCAGAAGGCCACAGCAGGAGCTCTAAAGGAAGTAATAGTGTTGTAAGCAAAATTATAATGGTAGAGATGGAGAAAAGTGAACAGACTAAAGACCTTATGGTACTTTCATAAGCCACTAGTGTCTGACCTAAAGATTCAAATGTGCATTATTTCAAAGAATATTATGTTAAGGGTACCACATGCACAAAAAGCAATTTCAAGTAGTGCACTAAAAAATAAATCTTATAAATACTTCCTTTCTCTTAACTTTAATATTTTCTCTCAGGGATATGCTAAATTGGTTTTGTCTTTATTAAAACTTTCTGCTTAAGAAGACTTTACCATCATCTTAGAGACCCCTGAAAGTAAAAGTTTACATTGAAAAGCTCATATTCATCTCTAACTACATCAACTTTAACATCACCTTAATTAAATTGAGATTTCTTTATTTTTCTCCTGCTGTTTTAATGAGAATATATTCTACTCTGATATATAATAAAAATTATGTGAATACAAATCCATTATAAAACCCTGGTTTTTGAAAGGAAAGATACATTTTGATATTATCAATTGTTTTAGAAAATAAAGCTTTTGTGAAGGGACGTGAAACAGCTATTTACATTCTTACCAGATGTAAGAGTATCAAATCAAAATGCTGTTTACATTATTTCAACAAAGAATAGCAATTGATTCTGTCAGGATCTAATTGAAATACCTACTACATGTCACAATATTCCTTTTCCCCTCCTACCAATTGGTGAAGCTAAAATAAATATCTGGCAAAATTCCAATTTTCCTATAGAACTCTTACAGCTTAACCCTTTAGTATTGATTCTCATGGACATTCCTTCTGTTTTGCCCTTTCTTATTATGAATATACATCAACACAAAAGACATATTCCATCAGTAGAGGCCAGACCAACATCTCATGATATTTTCATGATAGTAGTGGTTACAATGACCCACCCATATGCTAAACACAGAAGGGCCAACATGTGTAGAAGCCATTTGGGAGTAGTGGTGGAAGGCAGAGAGCAAGTCTAGAATCAGACACACTTTGGTATTTTTGTGTCAGATTCGAGGTCCCAAAGCCAGGGTTGACTTAGGAAACTTCAGGAAGTCCCCAGACGTTTAGGTCACAAGGAGATAAATTTAGGGATGTGAGTCAACTTCTTCATTGAACCACCACTTATTGCTCACATACACTTTGCTTCCCAATGGACCTTTTTAACATAAAAAGGACACAGTCCCTACCATCTAAAAAAATTACACATTAGTGAAAGATTTGGAAAAATAATAATTGAAATTCCAATGGAAGGATATGAGATAGGATATATTTTAGGATTCCATAGGAAATATGAATTCCAGCCAGGAGAAAGTATTTGGGAAAGGGGGATTATATTCAAAGGAAATGTCCAAGAAAGTACTGTCTATAGAGTAGATAGGAGTTGGACAACAGATGAAGAACAAGAAAAGAACTGAGGCAAGGTGTAGTATACATTGTTGGTTACAAATCCAATATTCTTTCCCATCTTATTCCTTCTTAACAGAACTCTAGCTTTGCTGAGA
Organism: Mirounga angustirostris; assembly: GCF_029215605.1. NCBI lineage: Eukaryota > Metazoa > Chordata > Mammalia > Carnivora > Phocidae > Mirounga > Mirounga angustirostris. The sequence continues at coordinate 113,997,315 of NW_026991709.1, read as the reverse complement.
CATCCAACATTCCCATACACAATCATATGCTTCAGGAGAAGCAAACCCTATCCCCAGATCCACGACTGGTTCTAATTGGTCTAAGGTAGAGTTTCTCAACCATGGCATTACTGATATTTGGTACTGGATACTTCTTTGTTTTTGGTTTTGAAGGGTGAATGAAGGAGAGAGGCTGTTGTAAAGGCTGTTCTGTACATTGTAAAATGTTTAGCAGCATGCTTGGCCTCCACCCACTAGATGACAGTAGCACACCTCCCCCCCCACACACTTGTGACAACCAAAATTATCTTCAGACATTGCTAAATGTCTGCTGGAGGGCAAAATCATCCCCTTGTTGAGAACCATAGGTCGAAGGATAATTCCAAAGATTCTGGAATGAGTATATGATCAAATTCTGACTTTGTGCTGATATTCACATTTTTGTGTTGGAACTTTGTCCTGGAAATGCTACAGCCATCTTGTTTCCAGCCTGAAGAAAAATGTAATGACCGTAGATAATAGAGGGAAGGTAGAAAAGGTAGAAAAAAACCTGAGACCTTGATGACATTCATCAAATGAATTATTTGTTATGTGGAGCTCAATATGTGAAATAATACATTTATTGTCTAAGGTAGTTTGTATTGAGATTTCTACAAATGGTAGCCTAGAAATCTTTAACTGGTACCAAGAGGAAGCAGCATGTGCACCATCCTGAGTGGGGTACATCCAGGGAGCTGCAAGTCATCCAGTATGGCGGAGTACAAAAATTGAAGTTGTGAAATGAAGAAAGTTGGAGTATATAACAGTGATTAGAGGTGACACTTGTTCGATGGTAAACAGTGATTGGGTGATACTGACGGTTTAAGCAGGTCAGAATTGGGTCTGTGAATGCAGGTTAGAGAATGAATGAGGAGAACAAGATTGAAGCCAGAGGCTAGAGTTGGGAGAAAGTCGTAATAGCCCAGGTGGGAACAGATGGTGGCATCTTTACTTCTGCTTCCCTAAAACAGTTTGCTTCTTAGTTTTTCTTCACAGCATTCAAAGCCAGGAAAGCAAATTTCCACTTTCTAGTTATCCTGTGACCATCCTCATGTCTGGCTTCTCATTTGAGGGACACATCACAGTTATCTGACACAACCATGGTGATAGACATAACCAACAAAGGCACTCCCATTTTTATACTTTCAAGTAAAATAGACTTTTACATAAAGAAATCTAACTTTGATCCTTACAAGCTTACCAATAAATACACCATCAAGATTTTCACAGAGCTAAAGTGACACACATATGGAACTATTGTGAATAGGGACCAAATGTAGTGGATGACCTCTGAACAACAGGTACAAACACTACCTTTTGTTCCAGATGCTTGAGCAAGCTGAAGTCTACCCACTAATTAAGTGGGATATTTTCCCCAATTAGTTATGGAGTCATACACAATCTCTAAATGGTTCAGAACAAAACAACTTCTTGTCAGAAAGTTAGAGTAGAACTATACAATTTCTACTTCCAAGATTTGGTTATGCAACTTTTAACAGTAAATTGTGAGGTAAAAGCCAAAGATACAAAAGTAGGGATCCGAAAGGGTACGTGCACCCCGATGTTTATAGCAGCAATGTCCACAATAGCCAAACTGTGGAAAGAGGCAAGATGTCCATCGACAGATGAATGGATAAAGAAGATGTGGTATATATATACAATGGAATATTATGCAGCCATCAAAAGGAATGAGATCTTGCCATTTGCAACGACGTGGATGGAACTGGAGGGTATTATATTGAGTGAAATAAGTCAAACAGAGAAAGACATGTATCATATGATCTCACTGATATGAGGAATTCTTAATTGCAGGAAACAAACTGAGGGTTGCTGGAGTGGGGGGTGGGGTGGGAGGGATGGTGTGACTGGGTGATAGACACTGGGGAGGGTATGTGCTCTGGTAAGTGCTGTGAATTGTGCAAGACTGTTGAATCTCAGATCTGTACCTCTGAAACAAATAATGCAATATATGTTAAAAAAAAAAAAAAGAAGAAGAAGAAGGTAGTGGGAGGGGAAGAATGAAGCAGGGGAAATCGGAGGGGTAGATGAACCATGAGAGATGATGGACTCTGAAAAACAAACTGAGGGTTCTAGAGGGGAGGGGGGTGGGAGGATGGGTTAGCCTGGTGGTGGGTATTGAGGAGGGCACATTCTGCATGGAGCACTGGGTGTTATGCACAAACAATGAATCATGGAACACTTCATCTAAAACTAATGATGTAATGTATGGGGATTAACATAAGAATAAAAAAAAATTAAAAAAAAAAACCTGAAAAAAAAAATTGTGAGGTAAAAGGACCCATACTAGATTAGGTCATTTGAAAAATGCTGTTTTATAGTTCTCTTTATAGTTTAGCCTACCTAGCTCTAGTACTGTTTTACATGGCATACCTGTGCAGGCCCTTTTCCCTGTTGGAATTTGCTATCTTATTTTCTCTCTCTCATGACACTGACAATACTGGAATTCTATCAAAGTAAGTCTTAGTGGTTTGGGAACCAGTATCATTGCAGTAAAAAAAGGGAGAGAGAAAATAAAAAGAAAACAATTATATTTGGAAATGTTGAGTACATAACCTTTCTTTCTCCATATAATAATGAAACTGACCAATTTACCATGTTAAAGGGAAAGTCTATGATCCATGATCAATAACTCTTTGCTTTTTAAGTAGGGTTTTTTTGTTTTTTGTTCTTAAAACTGTAGCTACTGTTTGCAGCCCTTTCCTAACAGCCTAATTGACTTGTCAGTTTGATTTTATATTTTTTTAAAAATTAAAGCTGCTACATTAACTGTTTTTTTAAATTCATTTTTAGTTGTCTGCTGAAAGAGGTAACTGATATGCTCATGCCCATATCCCATGGGAATGGCTAGAAAGAACGTCCTTAAAGCTTTGGAGGTGGTCTCATCAGAGAAGGATACTCACATCAGAAGCAGTTATAAGGAATGAATGATGCTCATATACATGTGCATATTATTTACAAGGATTTTAATCTTTCACCAATGAGCAGGTGATGGGTATGAGTAATGTGTCTAAATCCCTGTGTACCACAATGGAAACATGAATTATCTTTTCATTATACTGTCCCAGAAAGCAAAGGACTTCTTAGATCATCTGTTACATCCCTTGCAAAATTAGGATTAGTTCCAAGAGAATGTCTCCCAGGGATTTTTCAAAGTTTAGATTTCTTTGACAGTGAACATTTCTCCATTTTCCATAATGTCACACTACCTTTGGTTAAGTAGCAATTCTAAAAGTCATGTTTATTTGTGTTTGATCATCTCTATCTTATTAGTTTTAGGTATTCATAAGTGGAATGCATACCCATTAATTTCTAAAGAACTAAAAGTATATTTTTATTTAGAAGACCTTAAACACAATTAATATAAATAATTCAAATTATTTACCAAAATCCCATACATAGTTATAAAATGTCTCTATATCTCCATCTTAAATGACACTAGCCAAACAATGGTATCATTTGTCATTCTTTGTGAGCAAATAATAATTTTGATGTAAACTGTAAATCAGGAGCACACTATCCCTCTAAAATGCTCATATCTTTGGACAGCAATTCTATTTCTAAGGAAGTAACACAAAGGAAGGATAAGCATAAATATATGAGGCTCCCTTGGGGGAAACTGGAAGCAACCTAAATGTCTAGCAATGTGGGAATAATTAATTAAGCTCATTTTCCACTTAATAAAATCTTGTGCAAGTTCTGGCTGTTTTTTGTTTGCTTTTTTTTTTTTATTGTTGTTGTTTGTTTGTTTTTCATACCAATAGCAAATCCTGGTGTATAGTATACACTCAAATAAATTGGTGGAATGAATGAATGATGCAGCCATGAGCACTATAATTCGGAACACTAGGTAATGAAATGGCAAAAATACTTCTGTTGCAAAATACAAAGTTTAGCGGAAAAGTAAATACAGAAATATATTCATAATTTTGCCACGATGAAAAAAATACTTGGGCAGATGGAAAATAATTAATTAATATACACTTGGTTAAAGGTTATTTTTGTTTACAAATTTTCTGTCAGATTTTTCTTCTCTAAAGAGAACCAAAACCAGGTGGGACTCTGCCTTGTGCATTTGACCCCACATTGACAGCTTAGTCTGAGGGTCATCTCTTTCTCCTCTCTAAGTACGAATCTTTGCCCACTTGCCTGCCCCTTCCTCTATAGTTTTCCTTCCCCCTTTTCCCTTCTTATGTCCAACTATTCTGCCTCTCCTGGCATTTTCAAAGACAAGAGCAAATCATTATGATTATGCCAAGCAGAGGGGCTCTACCTGCAACTGGAATAGAACTCATGGCAATAGAACTATGGCTGTGGTTCCCAAGGAAGAGAAAAGTGTGATTTTACCTCTTGTAACATATCTCATTTCTGAACACAAGTCCGCAGTGAAAAGCCTTGAAGCCAAAAGCATAATTTTTAAAAATTAAAAAGATGTTATAGAATGGTAGCTACTTATAGATTGGGACAATGAATAGCAATAGTTGTGAACATTTTAAAATATTTAAAAAGTCAGATGAAGATTAAATTGGTCCATAAAAATGGACACTAAATGTGGGGCAAGCTGGAAAATAAGTATTCAATTAATGACAAATATTCTTAGAAAGAAAACACATTTTTCCCCTCATTCGGGCCACATGAGTACTTCATTGGTATAGAATACTATCCCAGAAATAATGTGTTAAAATTATTCTATACTCTGGAAGCACACACAATTTAGCATAGAAACTATTTATGATGTGGAGGGAACAGTCTATGCCGAGAAGTGGAAAGGGCTGAGGGTGGAAATAAGACTGGTACTGGATGAGGACACTTGTGGTGATATAATCTCACAGCATATGTAATACTCTCGCAGTTTTAACACTTCCTTCTGTAGTTATATGTTTAGAGTGGAAGCTTTATCAGAGTAGGAACCAGGCACCTCAGCACATAGCACATTGCCTGACATATTCTGAATTTCACCAACCCTAAGACTCCATGAAGAATAAATTGAGCCCTTATTTTAGGTACCCTAAAGGGGAAAAAGTGCTGTTAAAGATAGAGTTATTGCATGCCATCACATGTAAAACTAATCTCAGATTCATAAATGTTAAAATGTAGGGAAAAGGTATCCCTTAAAATTGCACTATGGCAGTAGGAATCCCATAAATGTGTTAAACGAGCCACCCACCATAAATGTCCTCATAGAAATTGTAGACTTCTGTTTTGCTTTGTTTTCTTTGGTGACTAGCAGCAAAGCTAAGGTATACAGGGTGCTCTATATACTCAAAGACCCCTGGAATTATTCAAGTTTAGAGGTGAGGAAAAAAAAGTTAGAGATAAACTAGTTCATACTCTTATTCAATAAAAGTGAAACTGAGGCACATGGAGGTGAGTTGACTTGTTCAAGGATCCAATTCTGTGACATCATGTGGCAACTATAAAAGTCTAAGACAATAAAGCTTGTTTTTTAATAATTAATCTATCAAATCCAGCAGTTAAAAAACCCTGTATCTAAAGGATACTTTACATTAGAGATCAATGACTAAAACAAATCTCTAATACTCTATGAAACAATAGTACTACCAATTCTTAAATCCACTAGTTTAGCAGTAATTCTATTTAACTATCACTTGAATATTACCTTTCTCTACAGGCAGGTCCTTTGTAAAATCTTTTTATGAACATGAGACAGGATAGAATATTTCTACTAGTCCAGAAGTGGCCATAACTAAGTAATCATTTTGTAAAGAATGAATTTCCTTGGTATTCCTCCCTCTAAATACTCATTAAACTTGGCATCATTACACTTATTCACATTTCATCTATGTTTCAAAACTCAGCCTTTAAAATTACTGTTTTGATTTATTATATAACTATAGTCTAATAGGTTTATCTCCATTATTTCCTCTGCTGACAGAACTGACCATAGCAATAAATTAAGCAGATGTGTTCCCTAAGCTGTCTGCAGTAATGTAAAGACTCTTGCCATGGGAAGACTCAGGCACAGCTGTGGGAAACCCAAGTTTCACCTAAATAAGTTTCACAAGCCTAAAACCACAGATTCCATTGAGATGAGACTTCAGCCTTTGGGTTTCATTTGGTGTATCATGTTCACATAGTTTTAAAATAAGTAGCCAACTCTGGGGAACTCACCAGTGTAGTAAGCTCTTTAGGACTTAATATTGCTCCATCTGTGGTTAATTCTACCTGAGAGGAAGAATTTACCTATAAAGCTATCTCCAGAGTAACATGGGTCTAGGGGCAAGTCATTTCATGCTACCATACTGTTTTCAGCCCAGTGAAGATTGTTTGAAATGAATATCAAGAGCTGTGTGAGGGCGCCTGGGTGGCTCAGTTGTTAAGCATCTGCCTTCGGCTCAGGTCATGATCCCGGGGTCCTGGGATCGAGCCCGGCATTGGGCTCCCTGCTCCACAGGAGGCCTGCTTCTCCCTCTCTCTCTCCCCCTGCTTGTGTTCCCTCTCTCGCTGTGTCTTTCTCTGTCAAATAAAAAGTATCTTTAAAAAAAAAAAAAGAGCTGTGTGAGAGGAAGCATGCCAAATATAAAATGGTTAGGAGATTGTGTCACTTGGATGACAGTGGAAGTGAAGAGAGGGATATTAAAGGGTGACACATTGCTTCTATACTCTTCTCTCATTCCCCTACACCCTCTTGAGATATCTGCATCCCTGCAATAAAGTATGGGGCTCCAGATTGTCATTTCATATGCCATTACCTGGAGTTTGTTCTTTTGCCCAATAAATAAAATTCAGACTCGGCAGCTGCCTTAGTGACACTCCTTAAGACCTTCCAAAACATACTCCTCCACTGCTGAGATCTCTGAGCTTGTGCTTTTCTTTCCTTCCCCACTACCCTCCCTTTCCCTCCTATCCCACTTTCCTTTCTCTCTTCTTTCCTCCTCTCCCATATGAGTGCTCCCTTAGGTGCACTTGCTTGCTCGCGTGCTCTCAATTTCAAGTTTATTTTGCACATTGACTGTTTCTAACAAGAAATATGCAACTTCTATAAGAGAGAAAGGGGTGACAAATTCAATTTGGATGACAATTATAAGGTCCTCTTTAATAATCTGGAAAAGCTAGGATGCCTGAACTAAACATACTCGCAAATTAATCAATTTTGTCCTGTTCTATTCCATAATCAAATCTACTACTCTTTTATAATGTGATTTTCTGTAGAGATGGCCTGCTTTTAAATGTTTTTCCGACTACAAGATTATTTAACTATTCACTAATTCATGTGTTTATTTCCAAAATATGATAATCTGCATTTTTTTCTTATGGTGGGAGGTATGGATGTAATTTTTTAGATTTGGTTCTCATATCTTGATTCTCTCACATAAACTTTTCAATCATTTTGTCAAATTACAAAAATAATCCCATTGAAAATTTACTTGGAAATACCTTAAATTTGGATATTTAGTCAGGACTAAAATCTTAGTTTTATTGAAATTTCTCAACTAGGAATTTCTTCACCTTTTATAGTCTATAAAAGGTTGTTAGATACACTGTTTATTTCCAGATGCTTTTTGCTAAAATAGATGGGATACTTTTGTCACAGTATTTTATAATTGGTTGTTGACAATCTAGAGGAAAGCTATATAAAGAATCTACTATGGACTTATATTAGGCACTAGAGATGGACGATGGAGAAGAATATGGCAGAAGAGGTGGAAGAGGAAGTGCTAGTTTAAGTTGCTCACTATTTAGATTGGTGAAACTGTCAAGTAAATTGGTAATAGCATCAGAGTGTGATAAGGGATGAGACAGAGGGTAGGATGGTGAACTCCATCTGTCATGGCCAACCATCCACCCTCTTTGCCATCTACACAGATTTTTATTCCCTGAAATAATTCATCTAAATCATCCATATGATTGAATGGACTTATTCTAGCTGGTAAATACCATTTGTCTTGTCGTAGAGAGGCTAATTACTTGCCCAATATTACTTCATTGAATTACTATGAATCTACTCTGTGCCTGACATTTCAGTAGGCAATGGGTATACAATGGAGAATAAAATAAATACAATGCATTCATACAGTACAGGTATTCATATATGGTACATTTGGTCAGATGTAAAATACTGTTTTTGAAAACAACATTGCGTGGGTGTATGCACATGAGTGGTTACACACACACATACTACTATAAAGAAAATATCATATATAGAAACACCAAAATCATCTAAACTTCTTCAAAACTGAGAACTCTGTCCACATCCTATTCCCCTAGAACCTGTAAATATATTACTTTGAATGGCAAAGGGGACTGGACAATGTGATTAAGTTATGACTTTGGGGACTAGGAAATTGCCCTGGATCTTATGTGTGGACCCAAGGTAATCACACAGGAGGGTCACAGCCAGACGGAAGGCAATATGATGACAGAAGCAAAGGGTCAGAGTGATACACAGAAGGGATCACGAATCAAGGAAAGCAAGTGCCATCTAGAAACTTTAAAAGGCAAGGAAATGGAACCTCCCCGAGAGCCCCCAGAAGGAACACAGTCTTGTCAACCCATTTGAGACTTCAAACCTCCAAGACCGTAGGATAATTTGAATTGTTGTCAGCCACTAAATTTGTTACAGAGGCAATGGGAAATTAATAGAGCTGGCAAATCCAAACTCTTCAGCGTAACATTCACAGCCTTCTTTCAAATGATCATAATGCAGCTCTCCCATGGCAGCCTACTTTGGCCCATCTAAAACAGCAATATCATCAGTGCCACCTTCTTCCTGCCGTCTGCATTTTTCTTCCTTTCCTCCAATTCTAGTGATAACCCATCTCCTTCTCCACACAATTCATGGCCAAAGCCTCCTTCAAGCTTAATCTCTAAATTCATTTTATTTCACCAGTTCAAATCTTTCCCATTACAACGGTATCCAAACAGCACTTTAGCTTTTTTAATTCAATACCATGCTTTATATTTTTTCTTAAATCATCTGGAGTATCCATGTGTTGCCCCATCAGATTATAACCTTCAGAGAAACAGGGGAGATATGTGCTTTTGATTTTTAATCATCCTGGCAGCGCTTCCCAACTTTCTCACATTATGGCAAACACAGAAAATAATAGAGTTTATACAACACACTTGAGTAAGTGCATGTGACTGCTCCAGGACCCGCCCTTCTGAAGGCCAGGTCAAAACATGGAAGTTGGGAAACTTTCCTAGGTATTTAGTACCATGCTGCTCATTTAATTGGGGTTCAGTGCGTGTTTGCAAACTCTTCTTGTTAACCAAGGACAATAAAGCCAATCAAGTTTCTAAAAGCAGATATGCATAACTGTCTTTTAAAAAATAGAAATACATTATACTTTTATAGAACTGTGATATATAAAGTGTTTTTACAGACTACTTCATTTAACCATCACAACAACCCTGTGAGAAGAAAGATAGGTTATTTTTATTTTTTAAAAGATGTTACTTATTTATTTCACACAGAGAGAGAGACAGCTAGAGAGGGAACACAAGCAGGGTGAGTGGGAGAGGGAGGAGCAGGCTTCCCGCAGAGCAGGGAGCCCGATGTGGGGCTTGATCCCAGGACTCTGGGATCATGACCTGAGCCGAAGGCAGACGCTTAATGACTGAGCCACCCAGGCGCCCTTAGGTAGGCTATTTTTAAATGAAGAAGCTAAGACTTAGAGGGGCAGATTACTTACCAAAGCTATGAAATGACAGGACCAGGACTAGAAACTGGCACCCTCACTCCATGTACATGATTTTTTCCCCTTATAATTATTTTAAATGCTCTCAAAGCTAATAATGATGTTTCTAAAACCCAGATTAAAATGTAAGTGAGCTCATTCTTTAAGTTGCAAATAAAAACTTAAAATCTTCTATTCTAAGATCTGGGCTTTTTTATTTCTAAGACTTATTTTTTGTTCTAACCAAACAGTCTGTAAATAGTACCAGAAATTAACAAAATGCCATGTTTTATCATATTCATCACTTAGGAGAAAGACCCAAGTGGCCTCACACTATTAAACATAAAACTTTTAAGTTTTACAGTTAACTTGCTGAGGCAGCAAACTCTAGCCCCATTGGGGAAGTGTTACAAGGTATTTGAAGATAAGAGAATGACTCAAATAGAAAAACCAGATGCATTATGAAAAATGCTTAGGGGTCTGCATGGCTAGAGGATAAAAAAGACATATACTTCTCTGCCCTTGAGGAATACGAACAGCTAAATTCTTTTATTCTTCTATCACCTATTGAAGTCAGCAAGTTCCTCCAGGAGGAATCAATAAGACAGCTGCATACTTAGAATGCATAGCAGTAAGCTATCTATTATTCCTGTTTTCAGACATAAAAAAAAATGTAATTTGTTCATGGGGGGGCGCATGGTGGTAATATGGTTACACCATAAGCAACACGCAAGCCTACTTAAAATGATAGCATTATCATTTTGGGTCCTCCCCAGGATCCAGAAAAAGTTTCTTATTTCTCTGTCCATGCAGTTTTTAAATTCCGTGTCACTTAATGATTGTTAATTTAATGTGAGAATTCTTCTAAATGATGATTTGCCAGGAAGCATATGTGCATAAAAGTTAGCTGTGTTCCAAATACTAGAAAGTTTCATTTTCAGTATTCTTCTTTTGCTCATTCCAACAAGCCTCACTGAAGCAGTTTCTGTATCCCTTTTATTTCGTGCTTGTTTTTGTAAGTGGTTATTTTAAAATGGAAATGGCTTGACGGAGCAATAGGAAGAACATATCGCCATTAGTATGGACCCTGGAGGTAAACATCTAGCTGTGTCTCTTATTAGTTATGTGACATTCGGCAAGTTATTTAGCTACTCTTAAATCTCAGATTCTCATCTGTAAAATGGGTGATTAAAAAAGAAAAATGCACTCAACAGGGCTCGTGGTGAGTTTCTAAATCAAAGTGCTCAGCACAGCATCTGGCACCCCTCCATCTCCCTCAGTCAGGGTTTCTCCCAGTTAATGTCAGAAAACACTTCCGTCTCCTCACATGTTCCAAACCAGTACAAAACCTTAGTGTTTCCAGATATAAAAACTACATTTTTGGCCCAGAGATTCAGTTGCATTAAAAAATTATTGTTAGATGAGCAGCAGTTTATTGGAATTTTACATTTTTCTTAATTTAACGTTTTTTAAATAGTAGTAATTAAAAGTCATGCATAAAAATAAGAATCTTGGGTTTCATTTATTAACATAGAGCAAAATGTATTTTTGTGCTTTCACTTACTCAGTGGTAAAGTAGAATAAAATGTTGTATATGGTAATACCTAGTTACAAAGAAGTATCTAGATAATAATATTCATATACAGCATGCATTTTTTATTCCTTCCTTCTAAAACTGAATCATTAATCTTTAAAATAAGACAATAGGATTAAAAAATATCAACAAAAAAATAGCCCTTATTTATAAAGGATTTTTCATGAGTTAGGCAGTATGTATTATTTAATCCTCACAAAGTCCCTATGAAATGGTTACCACTGGGGCACCTGGGTGGTTCAGACGGTTAAGCATCTGCCTTCAGCTCAGGTCATGATCCCAGGGTCCTGGGATCAAGTCCTGCATCAGGCTCCCCACTCAACAGGGAGTCCGCTTCTCCCCCTGACCCTCCCCTCTCTCGTGCTTTCTCTCTCTCACTCTTTCTCAAATAAATAAAATCTTAAAAAAAAAAAAAGAAGAAGAAGAAGAAATGGTTACTATTATCTTTCTCTATAGATGGAAAGAGATAACTCACTGGATGTCTCACACTTCAGAAGTGGCCTAGCCCATCCCTTCCACCCCCACCACTCCAGCAACGCTGTTTGTTTCTTGAGATTAAGAATTCCTCATACCAGTGAATAGTGTAAGACTGTTGAATCACAGACCTGTACCTCTGAAACAAATACATTATATGTTAAAAAAAAAAAAAAAAAGATAGCAAGAAGGGAAGAATGAAGGGGGGAAAATCGGAGGGGAGAGGAACCATGAGAGATTATGGACTCTGAGAAACAAATTGAGGGTTCTAAAGGGGAGGGGGTAGGAGGATGGGTTAGCCTGGTGATGGGTATTAAAGAGGGCACGTACTGAAGGGAGCACTGGGTGTTATACGCAAACAATGAATCATGGAACACTACATCAAAAACTAAGGATGTAATGTATGATGATTAACATAACATAAAAAAAAATTAAAAAGAAGTGGCCTAGCCCAAATCTGAACCCTGTTCTAACTGCAAAGCATTAATTCCTCAAGCTCTATTGCAACCTTGTCTCTTATATCAAATGTGATTTTAAAGCTGAAGATGAAGATCATTCAAAGTAATAAAGAACAGTAGGGAGAAAATTAAAAAGCACACTCAACTCTTTTCTGGCTCCCGTGACAACCTTCTCATGAAGGTCATAGTGGAGTCAGAAACCCAGTTCTGCCTCCTGTTATCACTGTGACCCTGAGCAAATCACTCCAGCTCTTTGAGCGTCAATTTTCCAGTGAGTCAAATGAGAACAGTGACTTCCTTGTGTAGAGCTGAGACGAAGACTAGAGGAAGCTGTGTAGAGCCTGGCACATGATAGGTGTTCAATAAACAGGAGCTATTATAATTAGCATTACAGTCCCTGGCTCAAAGAGCTTTTGCGGGTTCAGCCTATTTTAGATCTATATCTAATTCTGGAGGATACTCCAATATTTGGTAGAATTGGCCCAAAACTTTTAAATTTTTATAAGGAGACCAAAAATTTTATGAACATATATCTTTTAAGATATGTACTTAATGACATCTAGTTATAGTAATATTTATAAGTATAATTCCAGGTTAATACTATAGGCAAGAAAAATTTCTAACAGCATTTTGAGAAAACAGTGTAGTTCTTATGGGACAACCAACAAAGGCACATAGACATATGGGGGGGGGGGAGTTATTTTCCAACCAGTTGGCAGATGCCTCCATTCTGTTTCCTGCCATCATCAAGAACAAAAGCTACATTTCTAGAATGGTATTGAAGCAGAAAAACTGCAACTGGATATAAGGCAACAGTCTTGAGCTAGGAGAAAGAAATGTAAAGAGAATAGTAAAATGAGAACTAAAAGTGAAGTCAACAAAACAAAACACACCTGCTTATAATACAAAGCTGGAACCAGCTAATATAAACACATTTTTAAGATGTGGTGAAAGTCTATCTTTTTTTTTTTTCTTTAAAGATCTTATTTATTTATTTGACAGAGACACAGCGAGAGAGGGAACACAAGCAGGGGGAGTGGGAGAGGGAGAAGCAGACTTCCTGTGGAGCAGGGACCCTGATCTGGGGCTTGATCCCAGGACCCCAGGATCATGACCTGAGACGAAGGCAGACGCTTAATGACTAAGCCCCTCTCTTCAAAATTTTAAACCTGGAAAGTGAATCACCTATGAGGGCCCATGATGTTTGAGACTCAGGCCACCCTCACTAGCTGTTTTCAGAATATATAGAGCTGAAACAGTAAAAAGTGATGATCTTCCTATTCCTCATCCTTTTTGGATCTTCCCCTTCCCATTCATACCTAACGATAAATACAGAAATGATTTGTAAAGTGTATCTAGGTATGAATATACATGCCTATATATTTACTAATTCAAAAGCAAATAAGCACTTTAGAAAAATATCTATCACCCTAATACACTCATATAAAGATTTTAACTAGAAATAGAGCTTTTAAAATAATCATCCAAATAAATATTTTTAAAACTATGACAAATCAACCAGAAAATCTACTTTCTAAAGTTTAGTAAATAAACATATGGTCTTTTTCCTACAGCAAAAATATCTGGTGTGTGAAATTTATTTATATTAAAATCTTTAAGTGATTTCTTGTTTACTTTTTAAGTTTATTTTCTTGAAATTGGATCCAATAGGAGTTTCCTCTGGCTGCCATTAGAGGGCATAAAAGAATAATTGTGGAGACCAAAATCATATAGCCCCCAAAATTAAACCTGAAAAAAAAAAAAAAGAGCTACCACTTAATTTTGGTTTCAAAAGAGGGATTTACAAAATAAAATGAATAGAAATAGTTTACATGTAAGGATCTTTGATGAAAGCAACCATCTATAAAGAAATTAAGGTGCTAATAGTTATTTTATGTATAAAAGACAGAAGCAAATAACTAAAGTTTTAAGTTTAGTTTGATAATCTTAAAATCAGTCCTTATCCATTAGCAGTCCTCAGGGTACATGGTCAAAAAATGAGAGAGAAAAAAAGAGGGGGTGGTCAGGAAGGGAGAAAGAAGCACAGAGAGAATGAGAGGTAAAATCTGATCTAAAATTTTGATTCATGACATGTTTAAAAAAAAAAAGGTATGACAGGAAAAAAATCAGGGATATATAACTCTTTGAAAAGCAGAGGATCAATTTTATGGCTTCAAGGTCTACCCTCACCTAACTGGCCTTTCTCTGGTTTACCTACACAACTTCCTTCTTACCTAAGGGCATGACAACAAAAATTCAAAAGAGAAATGGATCTCAGACACAGGGAAATATACCAAATCCTCCTATTCTTTACATCACTTGATATTTTAAAGGATTTTAAATGTATACTCCATTTATAAATGCCATCTTTAAAACTTGCAAGATAAATAGATCCATATCCAATTAAGAGCCCAACTTCCCACCCTCCCCCCGCCGCCAAATAAATGTTCATGAAGCTGGTACCAACCTAGTAAATGTATTTTTAACTCAAGGGAAAAAAATTTATAGCTTATACTTCAGATCAATATAAAGCCCTCTTTTATACTGGCTGTCTCCTTTGTAGCAATCACTTACCTTTACTGAGTTGCTGGATAAATTTATGACATCAATCCCTTTCTTTAATTTACAAAATAGTAAAATCCCAAGATCACCTTCAAACAGAAGGAACACAGCCTCAATATGTTTCTATCACACTATGAAGACTGTTAAGACTCCCTATAGGGCACTTCGACTTAAATCCTATAAATTTCCTGCTTAAATTTTCAAACAGGGGAAACCAGGGATACATATGAGAACATAAACCCACCTTTTGGTGATGGTTCTGTGCTAGTCTATATTGCTAAAGGGTATATAAAAAGGGCCATAAAGGAATTGGAATTATGGTGAACAGGATCTCAGACTCCACATTCTATTTGTAAACACAAACTTCTTAAAGTGCACAGAGACAGATGAGGAAAAATATTTTTCAACTCTATGGAATGGGAGGGAGGCACCATTTACCCCATAAAACCCATTCTGACTGACCAAAAAATCAATAGGACAGTTCCACAGATATAAATGAAATAGGTAGCAAACTCAGTGTCTACATATGTTAAACACACATTTCATTACTTATTTTCATTACTTATTTTAATTCATTACTTAATGTCACTTTCATTTCCTACTTCATTTAATATGTGGACAAAACTCATATAAAAAAAAACCCCTAACTTTTGTAATTCTCCTTTGTCTCCATCAAATTCCATCATTAAAAAATTTAAGATATATTTGTGTTGATATTTCCTGTCTTTAAGAAGTTCAGAATACAGGACTATGTAGATAAGAAAAGTTGGGGGTTTCCTTTACCTGGATTGGAAAAAAAAAATTAAAAAACATGCTTCTTTTCTGATTATTCAAGTACAACCTCACCTTAAAGCCACCAAATCCCTGTGCTCTCTTTTCTCATAGCTATTGTCATCAAGTTTTGAAATTGTATTTTTACTAATTTGTCTCCTCTGCAAGACTATAAGTTATTTAATGGTAGAAACTATATTATAAGAATAGAAGCTGGTACAAGAAAGGCCCTTGATATATGTTGGTGTATAAATGGGATTGGGGAAAGTCTCAACACCAAATAAAAATACCTTTAAGTCTATAATTTATTACCATATTTATTTGTTCTATTGGACAAAATTTTTGAGCATCTTTTATGTACCAGAAACTGTTATAGGCAGTGGGAACACAGCAATAAATAAGATGATTAAAAATGTTCCCTCCCCACCCCAAAGAGCTTACCTTCTTTGGAGGTAGCCAGTAAGAAAAAAAAACACTTGAAAATAAACAAGAAAATAATAGAATGATAAGTACCAGAAATACAAAAGGAAACTAGCATACATAGGAATAGTCAGGAGCTCCTACCTACCTACCTACACACACACACACACACACACACACACACACAAACACAAACACACAACAAAACTTTTTGAAGTACAGGAGAAAGTTAGAAAGATAAAACTAACCTACAGTTTTATAACAGTTTGATGAAAGACCTAAATTAATATTATGTGCTGTCTTGACATCTGAAACTAGGAGAGTCTTGACTGGCCTAACCTCAAGTGCTTCTCCGCACTCTTCTCCTGTGTATAATGCCTCCTAGATGAACAATCCTCCTTATCAACTGGACCAAAAATGCAGTTCCAGCTCATCCCTAAATAGTGGGTGTCAGTTCCCTGCCAGCCCTCAGAATTACTCAAAGTAGCCAATCATAGCTTCCCACAGGAACCAGGGATCACCTCACCCTCTTAACACTACAAAGCCTGCCTCCCACAGCTTCTGCTTGCTCACTTTGCTCCTGAGTGGACCACCATGTAGCCATGGGTGGTGTATGATGTCCTCCTCCCTCGGGCTATGTGTTTACGTGACTAATAAACTGTGGTAAATTTCATCTGTCTTATGTTGAATGTAGTGTGTTTGGCCATCCCCATAACCATAGGGTGGGAATCCTTCCTCACCAATAGTGTGAATAGGAGACAATCAAAACAAAGTTTCTACATTTCCAGCTCAAAGTCACATTGAGAAAGACAGGTGCATTTCCATGCAAAGAATAGTAGCTCTGGACTCAGAAATCCTGAGACAAATCTTCACTTTCTTTAAGTCTCACTTAGTTTCCTGAATCAATAAAATGAAGATGGTCTTAATACTTACTTTTAAGTTTATTTCAAGTAAAAGAGTGTTTGAAAAGTTTTGGGGCACACTGTAGATACACAAAACATATTTGCCTTTCTTACACAATGCCTTTAGTGGCTTAGTGTGTTCTGGATACAGACAGGTTCTCCCACATCCCTGACACAGCTCAAATGGCTTCCTATGATTACACCTCTGTAGGCACCTTTCCCCTTTCACCCTAAATTTCTTCTTCCCATCTAAAACCACCCTAGCTTTTGCCAGGATGAGGTATTCTTTCAATTGTATTAACAGCCATAACACCACAGTAGACAGCTGATACTCCTAGCATCTACTGCTGTTTTGTCCTGTGAGTTCATGTTGTCTCCCCAACCAAGAGTAAATTCCTTAACTGCTTTGCATCTACAAGGTCTTGCACATAAGTAAATAATAAATGTTTGTAAATAAAGTCACTAAACATTCCTCTTACCTCTCTCCCCCTTTTTGCTTATTCTGGAATAAAAGCCCTGGTGAGAAACTGGTTTGATTTTGCATCAACACAAAGGTTAAATATACAATAAGGACATGTTGCATAGTGGAAATAGATCTTAAAAGATCCTAAAGTAGTAACATGAGGATTAAATATATTGAAGGCTCATTTTTATTGTTATACTTTGGACTCTTAAGGTATTTGTATTTGAATAGAAAATTCAAGTTATACAAGTGACTAGCAAAACACATTAAAAACCATTATTTACTCTTTGTAGGCAGGTTCTCAACCATCAGATCTTCAGATTTTTGCAGTATCTAAAGACAGGAAGCTTTACAGCTCCACCAGATACCGCATAGCCCTATAGCAAAATGATCAACTCTTTAGACTGGTGATTGACTGGATGGATTAAACAGACTTCCTAAAATGCCTCCAAAGCTATCAGTAAAATAAATGAATCAATCAATCAATCAATCCTATCAATGATGAGCACACTGTCAACTATTCAGCCCTCTTTATAAAACCTTTTACTTATAATTTATTCCACAAAATAAAATGTCTAACCTATAATTGAAATTGTATACCTATTTTTAAACACGTGTATGTGAACCCATTTTAGATACTGAATATATCTAAGCAGCTAAAAAAAAAAAAATGCCTTTAGATCATCGAAAAGGCAACTGGCTAGCCTGTAGGCATATTCTAGTTGGATGTCATAATGTTTTAAATATTTGAATCTTAATGCTTTCAAAGAGAGCAAATACTCTCACATTTCCTAAGAACTTGTTAGTCCCTCCTGTCTTGCACCTGGCTTGTTTCCAGCCTGTGTACATCAAGCTGTCTCACCCATAGCGTTTTTGAGTCCATAGAAACATCATTAGGAGGCAGACAGGTGCTAGAAAAATAACACTGAAAAAGAAAGTCAGATATCCTGGTTGCTAATCATGCCTCTAACTACCTGTGTGACCTTGGAGAAGTCACCTTATTTTCTGGAACTCAGTAATGACAACTTGAAAAAGAGGCTCAGCCAATTGCTGACGTCACATCCACTATAAGTCCATACTACATTCCCTATCCTTTATTTGTGGTAACCACAACTTGTTTATCACAAAACCAAAGAAAGAAAGAAAGAAAGAAAGAAAGAAAGAAAGAAAGAAAGAAAGAAAGAAAGAAAGAAAGAAAGAAAGAAATTAGGCATTTAAACACTAATTAATCATCATTTACATTGCCTTTTTATACGTCTTTGATAATGTCTGTTCATCAGAAAGGTGTTGACGTATCTCCCAATAACTTTTTTATTATATTTTAATCATTTAAAAATCTATCACCAAAATTTTTGAAATTATTGTAGTAGTTAAAATTTCCTTTTATCACTCATTCATTTACCATTTGGCAGTATTTCCTTTTAAAAGGAAACTACTGGGGTTTTCTTTTTAAAAAAGTTATATACAAACAATGAATCATGAAACACTACATCAAAAACTAATGATGTAATGTATGGTAATTAACATAACATAATTAAATTTTAAAAAGTAAAAAATAAATAAATAAAAAATAACTCAAAGATTTAAAAAAAGATATCAAGGGGCACGTGGGTGGCTCAATCAGTTAAGCATCCAACTCTTGATTTCAGCCCAGGTTATTATCTCAAAGTCGCTGTGACATCGAGCTCCAAGTCAGATTCCATGCTAACGGAACCTGCTTGGGACTCTCTCTCCCTCTCCCTCTGTCCCCTTCCCTGCTCACATGCAAGTGTGTGCGCTCTCTCAAAAAAAAAAAAAAAAAGATCAATAATGTGCCATGTTTTAATATTATGGGTGAAATTGTAATGTAACTTTGACCTCCACGGTATACATTTTATGGGTTTCTTTTTTTTTCCCAGCACTAAAAGCCTTTAAATGAGAATATTAGGCTTGCTTTCAAGTTTTTACAACAATTTTTAAAGTTTTTTTTAACTTGTTTTTAAATTTTTGAGCTTTCTAAGAGCAGTTACAGAGTCCTAGTGGCATCCTTAGCATCAGTTTGTATAGTGAGGACTTTTCTGCAAGTGCTCAGTGAATGCCAAGTCACAATAATAGAACACATTGTTGGAAGGTAGCAGATAAATCACGGGGAAGACAGGCTTGGAACACCTCTTGAAAAGACCACTGATATACTTTTCTATATTCTTTCTTAGGCCCTTTTTTATTATTCAAAATCAATTTCTGCAGTAATTCTAAGTATATTATAATTCCAGGCACTCTCTACTTGATAAATAGGTTTAAAATTTTCAGATTAAAAGTTATTTTATATTCCTAATTTAAAGATATAGCTAAGATTCTAAAAAGAACTTCAAGATATATTTATGTTAAAATGTATAATATTCTGACAATTTCAAACACAATTTATTTTATTTTTTTAAAGATTTTATTTATTTATTTGACAGAGAGAGACACATCAGAGAGAGGGAACACCAGCAGGGGGAGTGGGAGAGGGAGAAGCAGACTCCTCGTGGAGCAGGGAGCCCGATGTGGGGCTCAATCCCAGGACCCTGGGATCATGACCTGAGCTGAAGGCAGACACTTAATGACTGAGCCACCCAGGTGCCTCAAACACAATTTTATTTTAAATTCAGAACATAAAATTCAACATGAAAATACTGAAGATCTCAATTGTATATAACGGTCATTGGAGACATAATTGTCAACCTGATCTTAATTAGATTTTATGATAAAAAAACAATCTATATTAGAAAACAATCTTTATGCTCAACATCACTTGGCATCAGGGAAATACAAATCAATACCTCAATGAGATACCACCTCACACCAGTCAGAATGGCTAAAATTAACAAGTCAGGAAATGACAGATGTTGGCGAGGATGCGGAGAAAGGGGAACCCTCCTACACTGTTGGTGGGAATGCAAGCTGATGCAGCCACTCTGGAAAACAGTATGGAGGTTCCTCAGAAAGTTAAAAATAGAGCAACTCTACAACCCAACAATTGCACTAGTGGGTATTTACCCCAAGGATACAAATGCAGTGACCCAAAGGGGCACATGCACCCCAGTGTTTATAGCAGCAGTGTCCACAATAGCCAAACTATGGAAAGAGCCTAGATGTCCATCAACAGATGAATGGATAAAAAGATGTGTATATATATATATACACACACACACAATGAAATACTGTGCAGCCATCAAAAAAAATGAAATCTTGCTATTTGCAATGACATGGATGGAACTAGAGGGTATTAACCTAAGTGAAATAAGTCAATCAGAGAAAGACAATATCATATGATCTCACTGATAATGAGGAATTTGAGAAACAAGACAGAGGATCATAGGGGAAAGGAGGGAAAAATGAAACAAGACCAAACCAGAGAGGGAGACAAACCATAAGAAACTCTTAATCTCAGGAAACAAACTGAGGGTTGCTGGAGTAGAGGGCAGTGGGAGGGATGGAATGGCTGGGTGAAGGACTTTGGGGAGGGTATGTGCTATGGTGAGTGTTGTGAATTGTGTAAGACTGATGAATCACAGACCTGTACCCCTGAAACAAATAATATATATTAATAAAAATAAAATAAATACAATTTTTAAAAAGTAAAAAAAAAAAAAAAAAAAAGAAATGATTCATGAAAATCTCCCCAGTAGGTCAGGGAAGAGACAAGAATTTCTGGTGTTGTTGTTTCTGATAAGCTTATTTCTGGTTGGACTCTGGGGAAGAATAAATAGTTTTCTGTGAAAAAAAAAAAAGAAAACAATCTTTATATAATATTAAATTTATATTTTATGATGAAAAACAATTTATATTTATTTTTATATTTATATTTATAAACTCTTCACCTCTATAGAAGAGAGTTGGTTACAACTGTTATGCAGAACTCTTATGATGGGAAGGCTTCTGGATAATTGTAATTATAATAACACATGTAAAAATCCTGTTACTTCCCTTTCTTTCTCTTTATTTTGTGACTTATACAACCAAGTCATGTTAAAGTATTAAAATATGTTGAAATGCAAATATTTAGGAAATATTCCCCATCATTTCAGGGGAATAAAGGTATTCTAATAGTGTTTTTCTTCAATGATAATTCTATTATTTATCAACTAATAGGAATCTTTCTTTCATAAATTAAACAAAAGCTACTCATTGTGCTATACAAAAAATTTTATTTCATGATTATCTTGTTTACACCTGCTGATTACAATAACAGAATTCACTTCTAATTAATTTATTTCACCATCCAGTGCTCAGTAAAGCATACAACAGGTGCCAATCCAATATTTATTTGGGAAACAGACCCCATGGTGATGACATTCTAAAAGAAATGCTTACTACAGGATTATAAAAAGACCTCCTTCAACATGTTGAAGGAACAGAAGAGTGAGAAGACCAAAGATCTGGGAAGATAGCAAAACTTGCTTTGAGCTAAAATATAAGATAACTCTAAAAGAACAACAATTGGGGCACCTGGGTGGCTCAGTCAATTTAGCATCCAGCTCTTGATCTTGGTTTAGGGTTGAGGGATCAAGCCCCACATCAGGCTCCACACTCAGCATGGAGTCTGCTTAAGACTCCCCCCTCTCCCTCTGCCCCCTCCCCCCCACCCAACTCTTTCAAATAAATGAATGAATGAATATTAATTTATTAATTAAATCTTTAAAAAATACTAATAGGTAATCTGAGAGTAATAGGAAATCAACTCATCTTGAAAACTGGTAACTAAAGGGAAAGAATCAAGCATGTATCTGGACTTTCTTGTATGAACTGTTTTACTCAGTAGCCAGATAAGGGACATCTCTATTTTGATCCACCTAATATTTGAAAGAGAAATCCTAGAACTAGACTATCACTGTTTGCAACTCCCAATGAATTAATAGACCTATGCACTGAGCATCAACAGCAGCTAACATCAGAAAAAGAGAAAAATAGCATTAAGTTCCCCCTCATGAATAAAGCGTTTAAACCTGAGTCAGATCAAACCTCTGAATCCAGCTACCACATTTCATGAAAGATGCAGGACAGAATGAAGTGGTTCAAAATGAGCCTCCCCCAAACGTGCCACTTTGGCATATGCATTACTTTGAGCTAAAGTCAATAAAGGCCCAAAGACTTAGAGGTTTCACCTGCCCCTTAACTGACTAAAAGAATGTAGATAAAGGGTCTGGCCTAGGGAGAGAACTATCACCAGAAAGAACTACAAAAAGTATGGGATAGGTGAGATAAACTGGAGGGGGGAAGCTGACAGGGCCTAGAGATCAAATTCCTTCCTGTGTCCCATTGTCTTTTGACAGCATTGAAAATGTGTACCAAACATTTATCCTTCCCATCTTCCTGTAAATTATCTTCCTCCCCTTTGGAGTCTCAGATCCCTACCCCCTTTTCCTTAACTCAGGGTGGCATTTAAGCCTCAAAAGCTTGACTGCCTGTGGGTACCATTTATTTTTCTCCTGTTAATCTGGTTTATATCAATTTAATTAATAAATCATCCAAAAGAACCTAAAAGGGAAGAAGGGAAAAGTTTTCCTTTCCTACACGGAGCATTTTTGAATTGTTAGTCAATGTTCCCCCAGGATCTTCAACACATGAATTGGAAAGAACTAACGAATGAATGAAAGGACAAAAAGAAAAAATAAAAGGACGAAGGAAGAAACTGTAGATTAAGAGAGACTTTATTTAAAAAAAACAATTTTTTAGTTGGGCAAGATCAAACTATAGACTCAGGGATGAACACTTCAGTGATAAAACTATAAGATGTGATAACTATACAAGTCAAAATAGTAGTTGCTTTCAGGAGAGGGAGAGAATTATGCTGGGAGTTGCAATGGAGGAGCTCCTGAGGTTGGGAGGAAAGCTCTATTTCTTGACCTGAGTGGTAGTTAAGGTGATATGGCCTTAAGAGAATCTGTGAAGCCATACATTTGTGTGTTTTTCTGTATCTGTGTTTTATTTATAACAAAAAGAGTTAAAGAAAATTTTTGTGGAATAATAGAAAGTTTATAGTTTGATATGGTACTAAAAAAATAAGAATTTTACTTCTCAGAGGAAGCAAATAATTCATCATGATATAATAGATAAAATGAAGTTCAAAATTTTTTTTTAAAGATTATTATTTGAAAGAGAGCAAGCGAGTGGGGGGAGGAACAGAGGGAGAGGGATAGAATCGCAAGCAGGCTCCCTGCTCAGCACCCAACCCGACACAGGGCTCGATCTCATGACCCTGAGATCATGACCTGAGCCAAAATCAAGAGTCAGACGCTCAACTGAGCCACTCAGGTACCCCGAAGTTCAAAATTCTTATTTGCCTTTGAAATTATGTAGAAATTATCTATAAAATAAAGTGGTGTCTACAAAATCTAATGTTGCTATAGAGACTGGTCTGTCATGATCATTTAACAAGAATGTTGTGCTCTTTACCTACTTGAGAGCTCTTTTTGAATTATATGAGGCTGTCAATACTTTTTAGTACTTAGTGAACTAAATGATCAGCCTGCAAATAGAATATGGGCCATTTAAAATATCTTAATAATTTTATATGATTTAAGGCAGGAAAGCACATTAACAGTTGAAAAGGAAAATGCATAGGTTAATATATAAGAACCTTGCTTTGCTTGAGTTAAACATTTTTTAAAACATTTTTTAAGTCACATATTGGAGGATGCCTGGGTGGCTCAGTTGGTTAAGCATCTGCCTTCAGCTCAGGTCATGATCCCAGGGTCCTGGGATGGAGTCCCGCATTGGGTTCCTTGCTCAGCGGGAAGCCTGCTTCTCTCCCTGCCCCGCCCCCATGCCCACTTATTCTCTCTCCCTCTCTCTAACAAATAAATAAATAAAATCTTTTAAAAAAAAGTCACATATTGGAACATCTCTAACTAAAATAAAGATAAAATTTAGCTTCTAAACTAACCTGTGAGAATCAGAGAATAATAGGCAATACCTATTCTCTGTTGTTGTAAATACTGGTAAAAAAATTTTTAAGTGATACTTGTTTACCTTAGAACAGTTAAATCACATTTTTTGAAATAGTGTAAATTATTTGAAGCATAATAGACCTTGAAAATAAATATCATATTGTTCAAATTTAACAAATGTTAACACCTGCAACAAAATGGCATATTGCACTTCTAGGCCATTTAAAGAGAATAAATACCAGTTTTCTGAACTTGTCTAATTATTTTAAGCTTTCTATTGATATAAACTAAATAAGCAAAGTGTTTCATTTTAAAAGCACAATCATGGTAGTGTTTGGCAAGCACATATGAAGAAAATAGAGCTTACACCACAGATAAAACAGACAACTTTAAACCCTTCAGGTTTTTCTAGCTAGAAGACCCAATGGGGAAAAATTAAAACATAAAAGACAGAAGCTTATTTAAAACAAATTATAATCACATAAGATTTATACAGCTTAAAGCATTATTGGTTTGCTTTATACCCCAATGTTTATAATATATGTGACAATATATGTAATTTATGGTATGTAATTTATATATTATGTACACATAAATAAATTGGGGATACTGCTTTGAGAATTGTAAGGTGATTCTGTAATCTTTTCTGGGGCCAATGACATTTACATTCTAGGATTTTAATAATTTAAGTTTAAAGGGAATCATTAGTTATTTCACTTACCATCCAAACTATCATTTCTAGACTATTGACCTCACACTTTTTGCAAAGACTTTGTGGTGTTCAGTTTTCTCACCATCTCTACATACTTCCAGATATCCTCAACTTATCTATTTATCTAATGTTCTTTAATGATTTTTGTCATTTTCCTGCTTAAGAACCTAAATCCTTGAATTTAGATTTCAAAGCTTTTCACTCATTCTTTCACACATGCATTCAACAAACATCCTAGTATTTCAGAGAGAGTCCAAGCACTGAAATAGAGATACAAAAATTAGACATACGCCTTATTTAAATGGCCAAAAGGGGTACCTGGGTGGCACAGTTGGTTAAGCTTCTGACTCTTGGTTTTGGCTCAGGTCATGATCTAAGGGTCCTGGGATCAAGCCCCGTGTTGGGCTCTGAGCTCAGTGAGAGTCTACCTGAGGATTCTTTCTCTCCTCTCCCTTTGCCCCTCCCCCCACTTGTGTGCGTGCTCTCTCTCTCTCTAAAATACATAAATAAGTCCTTTTAAAAAATTAGACGTAGGCCTTATTTAAATGACAAAAAAGGGGTGCCTGAGTGGTGTAGTTGGTTAAGCATCTGACTCTTGGTTTCAGCTCAGGTGGTGATCTCAGGGTCACAAGATTGAGGCCTGTGTTGGGCTCCACACTCAGCATGGAGTCTGGTTAAGTTTCCCTCTTCCTCTCCCCTTCCCCCACCCAACTCTCTCTCTCTGAAGATTTTATTTTATTTATTTGACAGAGAGAGCACAAGCAGGCAGAGTGGGAGAGGAAGAAGCAGGCTCCCTGCTGAACAAAGAGCCTGATGCGAGACCCGATCCCAGGACCTTGGGATCATGACCTGAGCCGAAGGCAGACGCTTAACGACTGAGCCACCCAGGCACCCCCAACTCTCTCTCTCTAAAATAAATAAGTAAATATTTTTTAAAAATAAGATAATAGGGACGCCTGGGTGGCTCAGTCGTTAAGCGTCTGCCTTTGGCTCAGGTCATGATCCCAGGGTCCTGGGATCAAGCCCCACATCGGCCTCCTTACTCAGCAGGAAGCCTGCTTCTCCCTCTCCCACTCCCCCTGCTTGTGTTCCTTCTCTCAATATTCCTCTCTGTCAGATAAATAAAATCTTTAAAAAATATAAGATAATAAATTGCAACAAAAAATAATAGCAGCGGCAATATTATATGATGAGGGCTCTGGTGGTGCAGAATGATACCATAGAACTGTAAAAATAAGCACCTAGCCCATATTAGGGGCAGAGGTTGGTACTGATGAAGGCAAATTAAAGGAGGCTTCCTAATCAAAGTGATAGGAATCAGATCAGAGAAGGCCTTGTATATTACACTAAGAAATTATAGTTTTATTCTGAATTTTTGGAAAGGTCATTGAAAGCTTTTAAGAATTGTAAACAAGGAAGTGATATGATCCAATTTATGATTTACAAAAATCACTAAGGCTGCAATGTTGTAAATGGATTGAAGAAGATCAAGACTGTAGACAGAAAACCAGTAAGAAGGCTATTATAATTTAAAGAAGAAACTGTAGAATCCTTAAAAAAAAAGAAAATAGCAGCGGGATTAAGGAAAAAAAGGGTCATCATCAGGGAAATACAAATTAAAAAATTGACGAGATACCACCACACACCTGTTAGAATGGCTGAAATTAACAACACAAGAAACAACAGGTGTTTGCAAGGATATGGAGAAAGGGGAAGACTCTTGCACTGTTGGTGGGAATGAAAACTGGTACAGCCACTCTGGAGGACAGTTTGGAGGTTCCTCAAAAAGTTAAAAATAGTTAAAAACCCTACAATCCAGCATTTGTGCTACTAGATATTTACCCAAAGAATACAAAAATACAGATTCAAAGGGGTACATGCACTCCAATGTTTACAGCAACATTATCAACAGTAGCCTAAGTATGGAGAGAGCCCAAATGTCCATCAACTGATGAATAGATAAAGAAGATGTAGTACACACACACACACACACACACACACACAGGAATATTATTCAATCATCAAAAAGAATGAAATCTTGCCATTTGCAATGATGTGGGTGGAGCTAGAGTGCATTATGCTAGGTAAAATAAATCAGAGAAAGAAAAATACCATATGATCTCACTCATATGTGGAATTTAAGAAAGAAAACAGATGAACCTATGGAAGGAGGAAAAGAAAAAAAGGAAAAAGGGAAACAAGCCATAAGGGACTCCTAACAATAGAGAACTGAGGGAAGGAGGTGGATGGATAGGTGTGATGAGTAGTAAAGAGGGCACCTATTGTGATGAGCACTGGTATTGTATATAAGTGATGAATCACTAAATTTTATTCCAGAAACCAATACTGCACTAACAATTTTTTTTTTAAAGTCAAAGCATAATTAAAAATAGAATTGTTAGGATTTGGTTGAAGTTTAACCATGGAGGTATAAGATAACACAAGTTTTGAACAATGTGTGGGTGTAAGGGTTCACTGTAATAGTTTTGAACACATTGAATTTGAAGTGATTATGGAGTATCCAAGGGGTAATTAGTCCAGGAGAAGACTGGATAATAATTATGTGAAAAAGTATGATGTTTTCTTCTTTGTCATCCCAAGACATAGGGACAGTCATGGAAAGTGCACAGCAGAACAGGGTAAGTAAAGTACCAGCTTTCTAATGACAAGAAGAAGGAGAAGAAGAAAGAAGAAAGGAGAAGAAGAAGAAAAGGAAGAAAAGAAAGGAAGGAAGGAAGAAGAAAGAAGAAAGAAAGAAAGAAGAAGAAGAAGTAGTAGTAGTAGTAGTAGTAGTTCCAAAGAAACAGAAGCTACCAAGAGACTATGGACAGGGTGGAGCTTGGTAAAGGGGAACCCCAAGGGAAGGGCCTTCAAAAAGCTTTTTATGAATTTGGCTTACCTCTGAGCTATATATGTCTGGATCTAATGCTATTTGGGGCACCAACTACTTTGAACACTGAACATACAGACCACGGCCCAGGTTCCAGATTGGCCAGTGGATGACACACATGAAAGACAAATCTAAATAACACTGAAAAATCCTTAAAAACAAAACTTAAAATAAAACCATTATCTATAGAGATGGAGTGGCACTTGTGACTTAAACTCAACCAGGTCAATAGCCTAACAAAACAAAAATGTTAACATTTTATGTTGGATTAAAACAAGACCTAAAATCTAGTAACATTATTCAAGATATCCAGGATATAATAAAAAATTAGTTGACATATAAAGAGCAGAAAAATAACTTGCTTGAAAAAATTCAATCAATAAACACCACCCCAGAGATGAAAAAGATGTTAAAATAATGTAACACTCTAAATCAGCTATTATATTCTCATAAATCTGGCAGCCTCACTCTTAAAGCACCAGAATTCACCCAGTGTGTGAAAAGGGGTAGATATTGACATAGACTCCAAGCTTTGCCATGTATTTTTGCATGAGACTTACCATGAGAGACTATGGACTCTGAGAAACAAACTGAGGGTTCTAGAGGGGAGGGGGGTGGGGGGATGGGTTAGCCTGGTGATGGGTATTAAAGAGGACTGAATGGAGCACTGCGTGTTATACGCAAACAATGAATCATGGAACACTACATCAAAACTAATGATGTAATGTATGGTGATTAACATAACATAATAAAATTAAAAAAAAAAAAAAGAAGTTATCCCACCAGACCCAGCCACAATGGCATAGGAGATAAGATTTAATAAACTATGGCCGAGTATACAACTGTGGTCTAAGAACCTGGTATCTTCTGAGTCCAAGCATGAGCCCTGCTAAAAGTAGATGGTGACTTAGACCTGAAGTATCTGAAGAGTATCTCTCAGAACTCAGAAGGCTGCATTGAAAGAGCAGGACAGTGTGGAAGCAACAAGAAGCACAAAGTGAACGCACAAGAATCCAGGTCCCTCTGGCATAGAAGAAAACTGGCAACCACACTCTTGGAACTGGGTTTACCTTTTAGGATTCCTAAACCATTTAAAAGTGGAGTAGAAGTATGAGGAGTCAAGTACTTACCGATAATAGAATGATTAATTGAAAAAAATAGAGAAATGTTTATGTCCAAAACCATACATGATCTGGTCTCTATTGACCCTCTTAGTTTATATTTTCCTAACAATTGCTCATTCTGTTTCAGCCACACTGACCCCCTTGCCATTTCTCAAACATAAGGGGCACACAATTCAACATCAGGGCCTTTGAACTTGTCCCTTCTGCCAGGAACATTCCTTCCCCAAGATCTCCATGGTTCACCCTTGTATCTCTCAGATCTTTCCTTCATCTTTTCAGTGAAAATTTCCTTGATAGTTCAATATAAAAATTGGATTGAAACCTTCCTTCCATTGCAAATGTTACCCTACCCTCATTCTAGACACTTCCTATCTCCCATCCTTGCTTTATTTTTCTTTACACTCACTCCTTAATAGTAAAAAGATATACTTACATTTTTATTGCATGTCTCACACTAGAATATAAGCTATTTCATGGCAGTAATTTTTATGTTTTGTTTAGTCTTATATCCCCAACATGAAGTTTACAGAGCACTTTCAACCATACACTAAAATTTAACTAATATTTCATATACTGAGTATGTCTTTACTTTTCTTTCCAGAAACTTTGATGGCTGTGGAGTATTGTGGCCCCTGAGATTTTTTTGTTTTCCATAACTAAACTATTATAAATCTAAGACGGATTATGGTTAAAACACTAAACTGTCAATACCACTAGTTGTTCAAAGTCCAAAGACATGCAGGAGAATAGTTAATTGCTCTTGTGCACATGGGAGAGCTGTGGCAGAAATTTAAAGACAAATGGACTGTGCAAGGCCTTAAGGTCTAGAGCACAAATAAATACCATTGGGAACAAGGATCAGGTGGAGTGATGACCACCTTAGTGGTTTCCAACCAGGATCATAATGTTACGGCTAATACCTGACATCTGTTGGGTATCTGCTATTTGCCAGGAGGCATGGTTCAAAGCCCTTAAACTACATTAACTCATTTAAGATGCACAACAGTCCTTTGAGGTAGGTACCATTATTAGCCCCATTTTACAGATGAAACTGTGACATGCAGAGAGATTAAATAATTTGCCCCAAAGTCAGGCATCTAGTGAGCAACAGAACCAGATTTGGAAACCAGCCAGTCAATGACTACACTCTTAATCAATATGCTGTACTTTACAGATGAGGATAATCAAAAACAAATTCCTGTCAGCACTTTTATCTTCCTATAAGAAATTTCTGATCAACTTAGGCTATAAAGCAGAGTTCTAACATTAAATAAGAGTTGGTGATATTATACTTAGAAGTAGAAGAAGTCAGGTGCCTGGGTAACTCAGTCAGTTAAGCATCTGACTCTTGATTTCTGCTCAGGTCATGATCTCAGTATTTGAGATGGAGTCCCAAGTCAGGCTCCATGCTCAGCAGGGAGTCTGCTTGAGATTCTCTCCCTCTCCCTCTCTCCCTCTGCCCCTCCCTGCCCATGTGTGCATGAGCACACGCTATCTCTCAAATAAAAAAATAAATCTTAAAAAAAAAGAACATCATATAAGAACTTTCTTTCACATTTTTCCCTACATTTCATATGCATTTGTTTTTCTCTTTAATCATTTGATCCTAATTACACTGTTTCTCATTTCATCTTACAATTATGTCTCTATAGATTAAGATTTTCTCTTACACTAAATATAAAAAAGAATGACTATTATTGAACATACCCTTATGTGAAACCAACTCATAGTACTAAATCCAATTAATTTGTACTATAGAGATCTATAAATATAAAACATCAGATATTTTAGAAAAATAACTGGGATATTTTCTGAAGGTCACAGAAATGGCTGATAAAGTATATTCCTTTTGAATATTGGAAAATCCAACACTAAATAGGTTGTAAAATAATAGATGAGTCTATGTTGGCAACAATTTGAAATAAATTGTATGACCAGGATACTTAACCTTCATATAGCTTTCATTCATGAGGTTTTGAGATTACCTTTATAAGCAAATTAAGTAACTTACTGATTTTGATATGAATAATGAAAGAAAATTATTCTGAAAGTACTGCAGATACATCATCAGGAAGAGCCCTTACCTTTTGGACGTTTTACCTTTAGTAGTGGAGATAAATTATGCTAGCTTAATGTTCATCCTCTACTCTGCTCCCTTCTTTGTACCCAAACACATTTTCTGTGAATGTTGATTTAGGGTAGAGTACACACTGGGGTTATCAAATAAGCCAAAGCTAATTGATCCACACAGGGCTTGATCTTATGACCCTGGCCTAATTAACACCCTGTACTCAACAACTAAGTTAATCAGGCAGAGACAAGTGATTCATCAATCAAACAGCACATTATTGAATACCAACACATATCAAGCACTCAGCCAGAAGTTGCAATGAAAACAAACAAAAAGGATAAAACAGTCTGCCCTACAAGTGCTTACAATCAATTTGGTAATATTAATTACAGGTACAGAGCAACAGAACCTTAAAAACAACAGCAATAATAACAACTAAAGCAATGATTAGGGAAGTGCTGGAGGAAGTCAGAGAAAAAATATTAACCTATATATTCTAGTGAGTTTCTGAATTTCATGACTAAAAATGTGACATCATGGTGTGTGTCATTTTAGGAGACTAATCTTGTGATGGTTCATATGTTGGAGTGGAATATGGGCAATAATTTGAAGTGAATGCAGCAACTCAGGGATGAAGTTAGTTGTGTGGAGGAGAAAATAATGATAGATTTAAGAAGCATTACTAAGAAAGAATGTGAAACCAGATGTGAAAACAAATCAAATCTAAGAATGTAATGAGAAAGAGTTTTCTAGATTTTTAAAAAATGTTCCTGGTTTGGTATCAGGGGCTGAAATAAAAAAGTTGGTGAGTGGAAGCTTTTAGAAAGACGACACAAGGATAATTGAATTTTAAACTTCAATTAAACAAACATGTAATAATAACCTACAATGAGAAAATATATACATATTGAGATTGAAAATAACAGTGGAACATCTAAATTGTGTATTGAAGTTGAGAGTAATAATGGAACATTCGACCTTAGCAGGTTGTTGGGCACATGAAAACAGAACCTAGTAGGGAAGGCAGAAATGTGCGTATGTACTAGGTTGCCATAAGTCTACTGAGCTAAATGGTATGGATATTACATTTAAGGCAATTTTTACTAAATATTCAAGTAACAAATATTTGTAGAGAGTATAAAGAGAGCAAGAGACCTACAACTCTTTCAGGAACCTAGTATAACCTTATTAACTCTGGAAAATGACAGTAAAAGAAAGGAAATTCAAAGACTAATTTCATTTATTATAAATGCAAAATTCTTAAATATTAATAAAATTTGCACTTATTTAAAACATGTACAGCATTGTGATATGGCATGCCATTTATATCCCAGGAAAGTGAAGATGATTTACATTAGAAAACTTGTTTAATATAATCTACCATATTACAAATTTAAAGAAAACCACATGTATATCTCAATAAATACAGAAAAGTATTCTGCATCAACAACACATATTCATAACTAAAATAGGGGAAAATCTAACCTAATAAACAATATCTTCCAAATCCTGTAGCAAATATTATATTTAATGGTGAAAATTTAGATGTAATCTTTCACAATAAGAAAAAAGCAAGGATGCCTCCTATATCCACTTGCATTTGATATTTGAATAGAAATTCCATCCTGTTCAATAAGGCACAAAGAATGAGATACAAGAATTAGCATAAAAAGCTAAATTTCCCTTATGTACACAGGAATTGATTATATGAAATACCATAATTTATACACATATACAATTCATTTATTTACTTATTCTATCATCTATAAAAGCGCCTAAAATATATTAGACACCCAATAAATATATGTTGGATAAATTAATGAGTGATATGTGTAATCAATTATTACAACTAATAACAGAGCTCAGCAAGTTTGTCAAATTGTAAATACACAAAAATCAAAAGGATTTTTTTAGTTTTTGATATAATGTTCAATGATTCATTAGTTGCATATAACATCCAGTGTTCATCACATCATGTGCCCTCCTTATTGCCCATCACTGAGTTACCCCATCCCCCCACCCACTTCCCTTTCTGCAAAAAAATCAAAAGGATTTTTACATGCCAGAAACAACCATGAAAAAATATATATGAAGTATTCAATAATTAATATTATAAAGTTATTTGTACAAAGAAAACTTACTGAAGGACACAAAGCCAAGTAAGAGATATACATGGCATTTATAATAGGAAATTCAATATTATAACTATATATTATTAGAAAGACATAAATCCACTTCCCCAATTATAAATTAGATGCAATTTCAGTCAATATAGGATTTTGACTTAACAAAGATGGTCCTAACACTTAACAAAAGATTAAATAGTGTTTAATAAGCTAGTCCGCCTATGTTCAAAAAATGGCTTAACCACCTATTACCTGGGACATAATAATTAAACGCTTCTTGGGTCTCTTTATCTGGCAATAAAAATATTGTCTCTGCACAAATTGTGGGGGCCATTTTTGGTCCTTTAACATTGCTTATAAAAACTAATTTATTAAATGTTTTTGTGCTCTAACCACTGGGGAGTAGAGGTGGCAGCAGTGAGCATTAAACGTAAGATAATTATGATAACTTGGGATAAGTGCTTAACCTGATTTATACTTTAGAAAAATCACTCTGACTACTGCTTGCCCTCAGAAGAAAGGCAAGTGTGCAGGAAGACCACTCAGGAAGCCATTTCAGTGATTCAGGCCAGAGTTTGAGGAGTTTAAATTATAGTCACAAAAACAGTGCAAACCATTCATATTGTTAGAGTGTTATGTATATATGTGTGCTACAGTTAACAAGGCCTATTAATTGATTGGATGTGTGGAGTTTGAGGTAAAGAGAGCAACACCGAATATTTTGACCTGAACTACTAAATAGGTGCTGCTGCCACTGGCTCAAATGAGAAACACTGAGTTGGAAAATGGAGAAGATAGAAAAGATGAAGGAGAGATATGGTGTACTGTTTGGACTAATTCAATTTGAGATATCTATAAGAAATCCAATGGACATGTTGGGTAAGGTATTGGATATACATTTGGAGCTCAGAAGAAAAGATATAGCTGAAAACAAAAATGAGGAGCCATTCCATATATAGTATAGGAGGTACTATTGGTTAGATTCCTTGGAATCCCCTTTACTAGCTCAGTAGAGAGTTCCCATTCTCTAGCTGATATAGGCACTTCAACTAAAGCTCATATCTGTAATTTTTTTTCAGATGTTTACCCCATGGGCAACTTTAGCCTCCTCACACTCAGATGTTTGAGTTATATAGAGAGTCTCCTGATATAAAGCAGATGGTATTAAGTTATGGGACTAGAGATCACATAGAGGAATCACAAAGACAAAAAGAGAACAAAGATGGAATCTTGCCACATCAACATTTTTAGAAGTTTGCTATATATGGAAGGGCTATCAAAGGAGATGAAAAGGGAACAGTCAGTGAAATAGGGGGGAAAAACCACATATAGTTATTTGAAAGCCTGAAAAATAAAGTGTTCCAAGAGGAGGCTATAATCAACCATATTAAATGTTACTGAGAGGTTAATAACAGAAAAATAATCATTGTCTTTGTCAAAAGTTGATCATGACCTTAAAAAGAGCTGTTTCAATGTAATGGTAGTAGATTAAGAGACTAGATAAAGTGGGTTAGTGAGAAAATGAGAGGTGAAGAAACAAAAATAGTGAGTGAAGAAAGCACTTTGAAGTATTTATCTGGGTAAATGTGGAAAACTGAGATGGGGCATCTAGAGGAAGACTTGGGGATCAAAGGGAGGTTTTATTTAATAGATCTTAAGGCATGTCTTTATCCCTGTAGGAATACTCTAATAGAGAAAATCCAGTAGAGATTTAGATTCACGCAGCAAAATGTTTAGGTTCATCCATGTGGTAATATGTATCTGGACATAATTCTTTTTCAGGTGAATAATATTCCCTGGCACAAATATACCACATTTTGTTTATTCATTCATCAATTGATAAACATTTCCATTTTTTTACTATTATGAATAATGCTTCTATGAACATTCATGTATAAGTATTTGTATGAATATGTTTTCATTTCTGTTGAGTATACAACCAGAAGTGGAATTAATGTGTCATATGTCTAACCATTTGAGGAAATGTCAAAATGTTTTTCAAAATGCCTGCAATACTTTACACTTCCAAAAGCAATATAGGAATTCCAGTTCCTCCACATGCCTGTCAACACTACTATTAACAACTTTTTTTTTAATTTTAGCTATTCTGTGGGTATAAAGTGATATTTCATTGTGATAATGCCTAATGATACTGAGCCATCTATTGCACAGCCTTTGAGCATTTGTGTATCTTCTTTGAATAAATGTCTATTCAAATCCACTTCCTATTTTTTAATTGACTTATTGTTGAATTATTAGGGTTCTTTATATCTTCTGGATTCAAATCACTTATCAGGAACATGATTTGTATTTTTTCCCATTCTGTGTTTTGTCTTTTGACTTTTTTCACGGTGTCCTTTGGAAAACAAAAGTTTTTCATGTTGATGTATAAAATATGTATTTTCCCCTTTTCTTGTGTGTGCTTTTTAGTGTCATTAAGAAATCATTGCCTAATCAAAGGTCACAGAGATATACTATTACACTTTATTCTAAGTGCTTCATAGTTTTGATTTTTTATATTTGGGTCAGTGATTCCTTTTGAATTCATTTTGTATATGGTGTGAGACAGGATTCTCACTTCATGTTTTTGCGTGTGAATATCCACTTGTCCAGACATCATTTGTTGAAAACACTATTTTTTCCCTACTAAGAGGTTTTGACACTCTTATCAAAAATCAATTGATCATATACGTTAGGGCTTATATCTCTACTTTTAATTCCATGTCATTGGTCTATATATTTGTTTATATGCTAATACCACAGTCAATGATGAAATACTATAAATCCTGGCCACAGCAATCAGACAAGAAATAAGAGGCATCTATATTGGCAAAGAAGAAGTTAAACTGTCACTATTTGCAGATGACATGATACCACACATACAAAATCCTAACGATTCCACTAAAAAACTACTAGAAGAAACAAATTCAGTAAAGTGAAATCATATGGTATTTGTTTTTCTCGTCTGACTTATCTCACTTATCATTACACCCACTAGATCTGCACATGTTTTTGCAAATGGCAAGCTCTCATTCTTTTTAATGGTTGAGTAATATTCCAGTACACACACACCCATAGATACATACACCTTACATCTTCTTTATCCACCTATTGATGGATATGTGGGTTGCTTCTATATCTTAGCTATTGTAAATAATGCTGCAAAAAACATAGAGGTGTATATATGTTTTTGAATTAGTGTCTTCATTTTCCTTGGGTAAATACCTAGTAGTGGAATTACCGGATCATATAGTAATTCTATTTTTAATTTTTTAAGGAATCTCCATATTGTTTTCCACAGTGGCTGCACCAGTTTACATCACTACCAACCATGCACAAGTGTTCCTCCACATCCTCACCAATACTTGTTATTTCTTGTCTTTTTTATTCTAGCCATTCTAACAGGTGTGAAATTGTATGTCATTGTAGTTTTGATTTGCATTCCCTGATAATTAGTGATGTTGAGCATCTTTTCATATGTCTGCTGGCTACCTGTATATCTTCTTTAGAGAAATGTCTGTTCAGGTCTTCTGCCCATTTTTTTTTTTTTAAGATTTTATTTATTTGAGAGAGAGAGGATGAGAGACAGAGAGCACGAGAGGGAAGAGGGTCAGAGGGAGAAGCAGACCCCCGCTGAGCAGGGAGCCCAATGCGGGACTCGATCCCGGGACTCCAGGATCATGACCTGAGCCGAAGGCAGTCGCCTAACCAACTGAGCCACCCAGGCGCCCCTCCTGTGCCCATTTTTTAATCAAACTGTTTTGTTTTGGGGTTTTATTTATATATTTATTTATTTTGGTGTTGAGTTGTATAAGTTTTTTACATATTTTGGATATTAATCCCATATCAGATATATTATTTGCAAATATCCTCTGCCATTTAGTAATTTGCCTTGTCATTTTGTTGATGGTTGCCTTCACTGTGCAAAAAGTTTTTATTTTGTTGTAGTCCCAATAGTTCATTTTGGTTTCTTTTGCCTTAGGAGACATATCTAGAAAAATGTTTCTATGGTCAATGTCAAAGAAATTACTGCCTGTATTTTCTTCTAGGATTTTATGGTTTCCACTCTTACATTTGGGTCCTTTCATCCTTTTTGAGTTTATTTATGTATAATGGTGTTATAAAGTCATCTAGTTTCATTCTTTTGCATGTAGCTGTCCAATTTCCCCAACATCATTTGTTGAAGAGACTCCTTTTTCCTTATTGTATATTCTTGCCTCCTTTGTCATAGACTGACCATGTGAGTCCAGTTCTGGGCTCTCTGTTATGTTTCATTGATTTATGTGTCTATTTTGGGGTCAGTACCATAATATTTTGATTACTACAGCTTTGTAATATAACTTGAAGTCTGGAATTGTGATACCTCCAGCTTTTTTCTTCTTTTTCAAGATTGCTTTGGCTATTCCAGGTCTTTTGTGGTTCCATACAAATTTTAGGATAATTTGTTCTAGTTCTGTGAAAAAAAATGTTATTGGTATTTTTATAAGGATTGCATTAAATCTTTAGATTGCTTTGGGTAATATTGACATTTTAACAATATCCTTCCAATCCATAAGCATGGTAAATCTTCCCATTTGTTTCTGTCATCTTTAATTTCTTTCATCAGTGTTTTATAGTTTTTAGAGTAGAGATTTTTCACCTCCTTGGTTAAGTTTATTCCTAGGTATTTTATTCTTTTTGGTGCAATTGTAAATGGGATTTTCTTAATTTCCATTTCTGCTGCCTCATTACTAGTGCACTGAAATACAACCAATTTCTGTATATTAATTTTGTATCCTGAGACTTTAGGGTTTTCTGTATATGGTATCATGTCATCTGTAAATAATGAAAGGTTTACTCATGTCTTACCAATTTGGGTGCCTTGTATTTCTTTTTGTTGCCTGATTGCTACAGCTAGGTCTTCCAGTATTATGTTGAATAATATTGGTGAGATTGGATATCTTTGTCTTGTTCCAGATCTTAGAGGAAAAATTCTGTCTTCACCATTGAGTATAATGTTAGCTATGAGGGTTTTTATATGGTCTTTATTATGCTGAGGTCTGTTGTCTCTAAACCTACTTGAGAGTTTTTAATATGAATCAATTGAGAGTTTTTAACATGAATGGATGTTGTATGGAGATTAAAGCACAAAAGGAGTAGAATCTATTATATGTACAAAAATCAGTCAAGAGTTTTACAAAATAAAAGGATGTAAAATATGACAACATATACATAAAACATTTAGTGCTCTTAGAATAGGTTCAAACTTAAGCAACCATCAACTGACTATAAATTGCTTATAGGCAGAAAATGTTATATATGCACCTAATGGTACCCACAAATCAAAAACCTGTAAGAGATGCACAAAAAAAAAAAGAAAGAAAGAAAAAAGATGGGCCTGGTGGCTCAGTCAGTTAATCATCTGACTTTGGCCCAGGTCATGATCCTAGGGTCCTCTGTTGGTGCCCTACATCAGGCTCCCTGCTCTGCCTCTCCCCATGGCTCCTGCTCTCTCTCTCCCTCTCTCTATCATAAATAAATAAAATCTTTAAAAAAATAAAATAAAGAGAAAGGAATCCAAACATAATACTAAAGAAAAGCATTAAGAAACCACAAGGGAAGAGAACAAGGGAAGAAAGGACAAAGAAGAACTACAAAAACAACCATAAAACAAGTAAAATGGTGATAAGTACATACGTATCAACAATCACTTTAAATGTAAATGAACTAAATGCTGCAATCAAAAGACATAAGGTGACCAAATGGATAAAAAAAAAAAAAAAGCAAGATCCATTTATATGCTGCCTACAAGAGACTCACCTCAGACCTAACACATGCAGATTAAAACAAAGGAATGGTAAACATTCACCATGAAAATGGAAGTGAAAAGAAAGCTGGGGTAGCAATACTTATATGAGACAAAATAGACATTAAAACAAAGACTATAACAATAGATGAAGAAGGACACTACATAATAATAAAAGGAACAATCCAGCAAGAGGGTATAACAGTTGTAAATATCTATACACCTAATATGGGAGTACCTAAATACATAAAATACCTATTAACAGACCATAGGGAGAAATTGACAGTAATACAGTAATAGTAGGGGGCTTTATATCCCACTTACAACAATGGAGAGATAATCCAGACAGGAAATCAATAGGGAAACAGTGGCTTTGAATGGCACATCAGACCAAAAGGACCTAATAGACACCCACAGAACGTTACATCTAAAAACAGCAGAATATATTCTCTTTTTTTTTTAAGATTTTTTATTTATTTGCGAGAGAGACAATGAGAGACAGAGAGCATGAGAGGGAGGAGGGTCAGAGGGAGAAGCAGACTCCCTGCTGAGCAGGGAGCCTGATGTGGGACTCGATCCCGGGACTCCAGGATCATGACCTGAGCCGAAGGCAGTCGCTTAACCAACTGAGCCACCCAGGCGCCCCAAAATATATTCTTTTGAAGTGCACATGAAACATCCTCCAGAATAAATCACATATTAGGCCATAGGACAAGTCTCAACAAGTTCGAAAACACTGAAGTCATATCATGCATCTTTTCTGACCACATGCTACGGAACTAGAAATCAATCACAAGAAAAAGTCTGGAAAGAATACAAATACATGGAGGTTAAATAATATGCTACTAAATAAGGAATGGGTCAACCAAGAAATCAAAGAAATAAAAAAATACATGGAGACAAATGAAATGAAACACAACAATCCAAAATCTTTAGGTTACAACAAAAACTCTTCTAAGAGGGAAGATTATAGCAATATAGGTCTACCTTAAGAAACAAGAAAATCTCAAATACAACCTAACCTTATACCTAAGGGAGCTAGGAAAAAAAAAAAAAGAATAAACAAAACCCAAAGCCAGTGGAAGAAAGAAAATAATAATGATTAGAGCAGAAATAACTGAAATGGGGGGGTAGGGAGGGAAGAAGGAAGGAAGGAAGGAAGAGAGAAGAGAAGAGAAGAGAAGAGAAGAAAAAAAAAAGAAAAAGAAAAAGAAAGAGAGGCCAGAGGCTGGTTCCTTGAATAGATAAATAAAATTAATAAAACTTCAGCCAGACTCATCAAGAAAAAGAGAAAGAAGACTCAAAAAAAATTATAAAGGAGAAATAATAACCAACACCATAGGAATACAAAGAATTATGAGAATATAATGAAAAATTATATGCCAACAAATTGGACAATCTAGAAGAAATGGATAAATTCCTAGAAACCTATAGCGTTCCAAAACTGAACCAGGAAGAAATAGAAAATTTGAACAGACATTATTGGCAATGAAATTTAATCACTAAACATAAAACTCCCCAAAAACAAAAGTCCAGACCCAGATGGCTTCAGAAATGAATTCCAGCAAACCTTTAAAGAAGAGTTGATACCCATTCTTGTCAAACTATTCCAAAAAATAGAAGAGCAAGGAAAGCATCCAAATTCATTCTGCAAGGCCAGCATTATCCTGATACCAAAATTAGAGAGAAAGAAAACTATAGGCCAATATCTCTAATAAACAAAGGTGTAAAAATCTTCAAGTATTAGCCAACTGAATCCAATACATTTTTAAAAAATCATTCACCATGATCAAGTGGGATTTATTTCTGGGACTCAAAGGTAGTTCAGTATTTGCAAATGAATCCACATGATACAGCATGTTAAGAAAAGAAAGGATAAAAACCATATGAGCATGTCAATAGATGCAGAAAATTCA
Source organism: Mirounga angustirostris (assembly GCF_029215605.1). Lineage (NCBI taxonomy): Eukaryota > Metazoa > Chordata > Mammalia > Carnivora > Phocidae > Mirounga > Mirounga angustirostris. The sequence continues at coordinate 113,956,459 of NW_026991709.1, read as the reverse complement.
TTTGCAAAGTAAAACTCATTTAGTTTTATTTAACTTTACTTAGATCAGCATTATCCAAGTATAAGTGAATAACTTTGAAGTTTGAAGGAAAAAATGGAAATATTAATATGAAAGAGATAGAATGACAAATGTGTGAGAGAGAATGCTATAAACTCCAGTCCTCATGAATTAGGAGGAAGAACAAAGGCATGTGGTCTGTAAAGCTGAGAGGTGGTGAGGCATGGAGAGCAGATGCAAGCTGTGTATCATTTCACATTCCTTTGCAGCTTCAGAGGAAAAGAGGAGGAGATATGAAAGGATTGGTATGTCATGTGACTAAACATCCCCCTAAACGCCAATGGTTAAGAGCAGAAAAATCCTCATAATGCTTTGGAATAAGAAGAAAGCACTTTAATAGCAGATTCTAGTTCAGAGGATACATATTAATTCTGAGAGATTGTATAAGAAAGAGAAGACTTGACAGGAACCGACATTGGTTTTGTGAGTTGAAAATTACCTGGAAGACAAGATACAGAAAAGCTTTGTAAATCAGAACTAGAATTCTTCTGCTCTTGAAATTATAGGTCACGGAAATATTTGATTTAACCAGTCTCTAATGGTGCCAGCCTGTCAGGCTGAAGATTACTTACATGAGTTGCTTACAATGCAAAATAATAACCCTATTAAATTTAAGAAGGTTTAAAATGCATTTCCTTTTGATGGGATTAAGAAAGTCCTAATATTTAGGAAAAGGAAATTAATATTAATTTTCTGAGGGACTGACTTGCTTTAAATATATTTAAATAACAAAAGAACTACTTTTATCTTTACCTAAGAATTTAGGAAAGTGAATGGTGTGTGAAAAAAATTGTTTTTAGTATTTGCAAGCATTTGATAAATTTTAAAGGGTTGCTGTTTCTTAGAATATAATATTAATGTACTTAGAATATAATATTAAACATTACAAAAAAAAAGAAAAACAAGAATGCCTACTGCTTCCTCAAAAGTCTAAATTTATAATGTTTTCATACATCATTATTTCATTTTAGAAATTCTAATAAATTTTTGTTGTTTATTTTATATCTGTGTATAGTAAAATAAAAAGATACTAGAAAATTGTATGTATTATGAGGATTAAAAATGTCAATGCTTCTTAACCATATGTTTCCTATCTCCCAATACTGTCTGTCTAAATCAATTGGTAATAACAGAGAAGACAGATACTGAGGAACTGAATTCAGAGTAATCAATGTGAATAGTGCTTTTAGCTCAACATGATAATAACCTATTACCTGTCTGTATTATTCATGTTAGCAAGAACATTTTTGTTTTCCAAGTCTACACATCTGAGTAATCAAATGCAAACTTTTTTCAATTGGGAAATGTTTGTTCCTGAATGACGACAACTCTTGCGAATATTAGAGCATAATTTAGTCATCTAGAAGGGACTTATAAATTATAATTATTAAACCCTGTAGCAGTGCTTATCTTACTTTTTTTGACAAGAATACCCCAAAACAGAAGAGTCAGTGTCTGCCCTAACCTCAGAATTTCTTCAAAGTCTTATATATTATTTTTCAAATGCAAGCTAGTTTTATACTGTTTCCATAACACATTTTGGTTAATATAATTAATATGTTTTTAAGTTCCACAGAGTAACATAAATGCTCCTAGAAAATGTGCCACTTTTACACTACAGTTTCTAGCACCCAAGGAAGAAAGCTAGAAGAAGACACACAACAATGTGCAAATAGACCCATATACGACCTAATTTACTTTTTAAATAATTTACATACCTATAGCACAGATTATCCAAGTATAATATTTCACTGAAGCTTTATGTACTATTCTATAATGAAATACTTTTGAAGATGATTACACCAAGTAAAAGAAAATTCATCTAAGGAGAATAGGCAGGTCAGAGGGAAGGGAGACATTCTTTAAATTAAACAATAAATGACATTTCTTTCACATGCTAAAAACAATTAAAATAAAACTGCCTAAATTAAAATAAGATAATCAGGAAGCATTAGAAAATGAGAATAATGTGCTGCAATCAAATTTGGGTCCTAATCTCTTGCAATGAAATGATCATGCAGGGCTCCCTCTATTGGCTCCTCTGTGGTCTACATAAATTTCATAATGAAGGCCAAGCAACCTCCCAATATTAAAGATGTGCAAAGATTCATTAGAAAATGTTTTAAATTATCAAAGCAGATTTCCCCCCCAAATTGATGATTAAGGTCATTAATCAACTGAGACTTTCTTTGTAGATGTACTAAATAGATATAACTGGAGGCAAATATGCATTGTTTTTAATAAGAAAAAAAAAGACCTTATATTCCTGGGTAATGAAAATGAGGTACGCATTGTGTATACTGGGCCTTGATCTTATTAGAAAGAAGAATTTTTAAGCAATACAATATCAAATTTTAAAAACTCTTCCCTGCTATGAGGTAGTTATTTACTTGTGATTAAAGTCTAGTTAAACAAGAGGTCTTAAACAGGAGGCTGACAACAGGCCAAGCATTGTTCAGTGCTCTCTACTGCATTCCCTCCTCAGATTTATTTCCCTTTCTCTACCCTGCTTTCCTCCCCCAACATTTTCAACTGCACTTTCTCCTCTTCCTCCTTGCCTCCTATTGCTACTCCATCTTCGTTTCCACCCCCCCCCCAAGTCTTAGGCTCTTGGTTCTGCAAGAAAAAGATGGCATTAGCAATATTCATTTCAAATTTTCCTATCAGTTTACAAATCTCTCCTTAAACAGTTCCTATTTCCTTAATCCTTATATAGAACATTCAATTCTTATCTCAACAGTTATTTTATTTCCCCCCTTTTATCTAAAATCTGGGGAAGATTCTGGTCCAACACATAGTCTGGTAAGTGCTAGTCACATTCTATTCCAGGTACAGCTTGGATGAATGGAAATTCATAGAACCTGGCCTCAATAGTGGAGAGTTACTCTTCAGAGACCAGGGGAAAAAAACTAAAGGACCTAATAAAGGACTGTCATGTGATACCACCCTATTTAAGTTTCTACTGTTTGCTTCCCCATTTTAATTAGGCAAAAGTAATGAGCCCTTTGTTCTGCAGAATTGCAGAACTAAAAACTTCTCCAACAGAAGTCCTTCTGGCAAAGTAGCACATGTTAATTCTACATATTCCAAATTCAACCAGCTCTCACTAGAAATGGGACGCAAGTGGGTCTTTATCTCCTATTAAGTATTCAGTACCTGTTCTCTATCACCTGCAGTAATACATAGGCAATCCTGAAGGCCTTCCACAGCAAAAATCCTATACTGAAATAATCATGTTGAGAATAGGAAAATGAAGTCTAAATCTCTTTATTCCCATATAATCTTTCGTACTGTTTGAGGATCATATTGTGAGTTAAAGAACAGGTGACAAAATCCTCTAGATATCTATTTTTTTTGAACTGCTAAGTTAAATGAACCCCCATCCTAAATTCCAAACTTATACACCAGACTCAGTTATAACAGTGTAGAAATTTTATTAAGTGCTATCTAAAGGCTCAAGGCAGTATTTTCATCTGCCTTTTTTTTTTTTTTTGCTCCAGAGTGTTTAGCTAAGGCACATGACACGTTAAGCTATTTAAAACAGTGAAATCTCACAGTTATTTTATTTTAAATTATTTTTCTTCCCCTATTCATTTGTAGCCCAAGGATTACAATGTTTTTAATGATAGATTGCTATTCTGATTTATGTCATTGGGTGTTTTGGACTTAAACTATGTGATTCCACACATTTTACTTTGTACTCTTCTGACTGCTGTTATTAAGAAGTAATGTTCTCAGGAAATTTCCCATTGTAGCTCAGAGCCAATCATTACAGTTGACAGCACCCAAGGCCTCAAATGATAATGTCAAAAGTGAATTACAGCTTTCAAAATAAATTATTATTGGGCTACACTAGATTGTGGAGCAGTATACTTTTCAATCAAGGGTAGTTACTTTCAATCACATCTTTTTGAAAGACTTTCAAGATATAAACTTCACAAATATTTTTAGGAATTTCAGAGCTTCTAGATTTTTACCATCCCTTCTCAAGTATCACTGAACTACCTGTAAGACTAAAAAAAGAATAGCCTAAGAGCTACATTACCCTGGATTATGGCTATAACTTTATATTTAATATTCATTAGTCCCTCAGTTATTTTCTCTTAAGTTTTGGCTATTGGGTATTACTGTATTAACCCTATTTTATTTTTTTTTAATTTTATTTATTTATTTGAGAGAGAGAATGAGATAGAGAGAGCACGAGAGGGGGGAGGGTCAGAGGGAGAAGCAGACTCCCTGCTCAGCAGGGAGCCCGATGCGGGACTTGATCCTGGGACTCCAGGATCATGACCCGAGCCGAAGGCAGTTGCTTAACCAACTGAGCCACCCAGGAGCCCTTAACCCTATTTTAATAGGTACCAACTGAATCACTGGGAGCTCAGTGAATAGCAATAGAAGAGCTACAACAAAAATATTATTCTTCCTTTTTACCTTGATGACTACAGAATCTTTCACTTGTATAGTGAAAGGATGCTTCAAGATAATCACCAATAAATGGGAAGCAAAACACAAGTTGGAATAAAATTAAGGGATTTTTTGCATTAGACATCAGATTCTCAAAAATCTCTTCAAATCTTGGGTTTTAATCTCCAGCTGGGCAGGATGATTTCACTATCAATTTGTGACCACTACCCTCAAATCAATACTACATACTGCTCAGACAACCTTACAAGTTTGCTTTTCTTTTCTTCATACCTACAATTTCACACCTTCTTTCTTTTTTTCCTGGAATGTCCAGCTTTTCTTCATCATTTAATACTCAACAGGTGATCTTACAACATTCTTAATCAAGAAAATAAAAGCTATTAACATAATAGCTTTCATCCCTTCAGCATACAAATCCAGATGAATTTTCACCCTTTCTCTCCCTCTATCTAATTAAAATTGAGAGTGCCTATAACCTGAACCCTTGCCCCTGATGTTTTTGCAGAAACCTCCTTTTGTCAGTTATCCCCTTCTGGAGCTTTTCAATTTCTACTCCTCTACTATAACTCTGTGTCCTTCCCATTAGCATCCATTACTAGACCTCATTAAACAATAACAACAACAAAACCTCTATGGCCACATTCCAGCTCTTTTCCTACCTCTTTTTGAAACTTAAAAAAACAGAGGATTTTCTGGAAGAAGTCTGGGAAGATAACAGAGTAGGAGGGTCCTAAGCTCATCTTGTCACACCAATACAGCTAGCTAATACTCACATCAGCATAAATAACCTAGAAAACTACCCAAAGACTAGAGAAAAAAAAACTCTATAGCTAAAAATAGAGAAGAGGCCACTTCATAGAGGGTAGGAAGAGTGGAGAGATAAAAGGGCCTTGGCCTTCTGTGGTCAGAAAGGAACTGGGGGCCCAGAGAAAGGCAAGAACCAGACTCTCTTTGGCAAGAACCAGCCCACACAGGGAAGACAAATCCACACAACATTTGGCTTTGAAAGCAAGGGGGCTAAATTTCATGGGTTTTAAGAAAACAGAGGGACTTAAAGCCTGGAATTTTAAAAAAATTATCTGACTCAGCTCTGTGAGAGCCCTGAATGAATTAGGAAGCTGAGTCCCTACCCTTAGACAGGACTACAAACATCCTGTGAAGATCCAACTTAGAAGCTGCAGTTTGAAAAACACTTGAGGCTCATGGGAGGGAGTTCTTTACTCATCTCAGGCTGTGTCCTGGAAAGGCAGGGATTGCAGGGAGATCCCTCCAGGAACAGAGAAGCTGGCAGGTACCATTTCCCTCATCTGCGCCTCAGCATAAACACATAGCCACCTGCAGGAACCAGCACAGTGCCAATATTCACTACTTAACTTGCTTACACCAGGCCCTGCCCCCCACACACACACATCATTGGATCACCCTTTTCAGTCATGCTTGCCTCAATCCCTACCTTGTGGGTTCCTTCCCCTAGAAGACCAGCATAAACCTCACCAACACTTCATCTCCCAATTCACATATTTTGCAGGACTTTAGTCCAAGAGGTGTCAGCTGGTCACCTACCAGGAGGATGTGCACACCTTGTTAAAACTGCACCTCACGCCTCACCAGCCCCAGTCTCTGCAACAGTTGTGTGTCTCCTGTGCAAGAGGGCTAGTGCTACCTTGTTAAAAGTGAGCATCCTTCCCACTACTTTCAAAAGTAGGAGACATAGCTGACTTTCCTAACACACAAAACCAGACACAGAGAGTTAGATGAAATGAGGAGACAGAGGAATATGACCCAAGCGAAAGGACAGGACAAAAGCGACAGCAAGAAACCTAAGCAAAACAGATACAATTATTATGCCTGATAGAGAATTTAAAGTAATGATCATAAAGATACTCACTGGATTTGAGAAAAGGGTGGAGGACATCAGTGAGACGCTTGACAAAGAGATAAAAAGGAACCAATCAGAGATGAAGAACACAGTAAATGAAATTTTAAATACACTTGATGGAATAAATAGCAGGCTAGAAGAGACAGAGGAACAAATTAACAATCTGGAAGACAGATTAATGGAAAGTAATCAAGCTGAGCAGGTGAGTGAAAAAATATGTAAAATGAGAATAGATTTAGGAAACTCAGTGACTCCATCAAGCATAATAACATTCACATTATAGGTCCCAGAAGAAGACAGAAAAGGAGGAAGAAAATTTATTTTAAGAAATAATTGCTGGGGGCGCCTGAGTGGCTCAGTTGGTTAAGCGACTGCCTTCGGCTCAGGTCATGATCCTGGAGTCCCGGGATCGAGTCCCGCATCGGGCTCCCTGCTCGGCAGGGAGTCTGCTTCTCCCTCTGACCTTCCCCCCTCTCATGCTCTCTCTCTATCTCATTGTCTCTCAAATGAATAAATAAAATCTTTAAAAAAAAAAAGAAAGAAAGAATTGCTGAAAACTTCCCTAATCTGGAAAAGGAAACAGATATCCAAAAACATGCTACCTATAAGAGGCTTATTTCAGACACAAAGCCATATGCAGATTTAAAGTGAGGAGACAGAAACTTTATCAAAAGAAAGTCAGTGTAACAATACTTAGACAAAATAGACTTTAAAACAAAGAATGTAACAAAAGACAAAGCAGGACACTATATAATAAAAGGGGCAATTCAACAAGAAGATACAACAATTATAAATATTAATTCACCAACATAGGAGCACCCAAATAAACAATTAATAACAAGCATCAAGGAACTAATTGATAGTAATACAACAATACTAGGGGACTTTAACACCCCCACTTACATCAATGGACAGATCCTCTAAAAAGAAAATCAACAAAGAAAGAGGGGCTTTCAATGACATATTGGAACCAGATGGATTTAATAGATATATTCAGAACAGTCTATCCTAAAACAGCAGAATACACATTGTTTCCAAGTACACATGGAATGTTCACCAGAATGGATCACCTGATAGGCCACAAAACAAGTCTAAACAAATTCAAAAAGATAAAAGTCATACATGCATCTTTTCTGACTACAACGCTATGAAACTAGAAATCAACCACAAGAAAAAATCTGGAAAGAGCACAAATACATGGAGGTTAAATAACATGCTACTAAGCAATGAACGGGTCAACGAAGAGATCAAATAAGAAATAAAAAATTACATGGAAACAGAAGAAAATGAAAACACAACAGTCCAAAATCTTGGGGTTGCAGCAAAAGTGGTTGTAAGAGGGAAGTTTATACCACTATAGGCACTACAGGCCTACCTCAAGAAGCAAGAAAAATTGGGGGGCACCTGGGTGGCTCAGTCAGTGAAGCATCCAATTCTTGATTTTGGCTCAGGTCATGATATCAGGGTTATGAGATAGAACCCCAGGTCAGGCTCCTTGCTGGTCATGGAGTCTGCTTAAGATTCTCTCTCTCCCTCTTCCTCTGCCCCTTCCCCCCACTTGCTCACACTCTTTCTCTTGGGAAAAAAAAAAAAAAAGCAAGAAAAATTTCAAACAACCTAACCTTACAACTAAAGAAGCTAGAAAAAGAACAAATAAAATCCAAACCTAGCAGAAGGAAGAAAATAGTAAAGATTAGAACAGGAATAAATGATATAGAAACTAAAAAAAAAAAATAACAGAATGGATCGATGAAACCAGGACCTGGTTCTTTGAAAATATCAACAAAATTGATAAACCTCTAGCCAGACTCATCAAAAAAAAAAAAAAAGGACTCAAAATCAGAAATGAAGAGAAATAACAATTGAACAACTGATACCACAGAAATACAAAGGATTATGAGAATATTATGAAAAATTATATGCCAACAAACTGTACAACTTAGAAGAATTGAATAAATTCCTAGAAACATATAACCTAGCAAAACTGAAGCAGGAAGAAATAAAAAAATTTGAACAGACTGATTACCAGCAATAAAATTGAATCGGTAATCAAAAGACTCCCACCAAATAAAAGTCCAGGACCAGATGGCTTCACAGATGAATTTTACAAACATTTAAAGAAGAGTTAATATCTATCCTCAAGCTATTCTAAAAATTAGAAGAGGAAGGAAGACTTCCAAATTCATTCTATGAAGCCAGCATAACCCTGATACCAAAACCAGATAAAGACATCATAAACAAAAAGGGAACTATAAGCCTGTATCTCTGATGAACATAGATGCAAAACTCCTCAACAAAATACTAGCAAACCAAATCCAACAATACATTAAAAAAATAACTAACCACGATCAAGTGGGATTTATTCTTGGGATGCAAGTGTATTTTCATATTCCCAATCAATCAATGTGGTACATTATAATAAAAACCATATGATCATTTCAAGAGATATAGAAAAAGCATTTGACAAAGTACAACATCATCCATGATAACAACACTCAACAAAATAGGTTTAGAGGGAACATATCTCAACATAATAAAGTCCTTTTATTAAAAACCCCCAGCTAATATCACACTCAGTGGGGTAAACTGAGAACTTTGTCCCTAAGATCAAGAACAAGACAAGGATGTCCACTCTCAACATTTTTATTCAAGTTAGTATCATGAGTCCTAGGCACAGCAATTTGACAAGAAGAAATAAAAGGCATCCAAATCAGTAAAGAAATAAAACTTTCACTATTTGCAGATAACATGAAACTATATCTCTATCTATATAAATCTATAGAGAGAGAGAGAGGGAGAGAAAGACAGACGTGGACAGAGAGACAGAGGAAACCCAAAAGACTCCACCAAAAAAGTATTAGAACTGATAAATAAAAGTCACAGGATACAAAATCAATGTATAGAAATCTGCCATAACAAATTACTACAAACTGGGTAGCTAGAAATGACAAATTTATCCTCTCCCAGTTCAGGGGTCCAAGAGTCTGAATTCAAGGTTTGGCACAAGGTTGGTTCCTTCTGGAGGCTCTGAGGGAGAAAACATCCCATGTCTCTCTCTTGGTGCTGGTGGCCCCAGCAAGTTTTGGTATTCCTCGGCTTGTAGCTGCATCACTTCAATCTCTGCCTCTGCTTTCACATTACTTCTCTCTCCATCTGTGTGTGCCATCTCCTCTTCCTATAAGGATTCCAGTCATTGGATTTAATCCTGGATAACCTTATCTTAACCTGATTATATCTATAAAAACTCTGTTACTAAATAAGATCACATTCACAGGAAGGTTCAGACTTGAATATATCTCTTTGGAAAACACAATTCAACTCACTACAACTTCTCAACAGCATTCAACAAATGTGAAGTTGCTCTTGAATCCTACTTCCCTTTCTTGGCTTCTGGAACACTAGATTCACCTGAGTACTTTACTTCCTGAGTACTCTTTAGTCTCATTTAGGAGTTCATTTTTCTCTACCCAACATCTACATTTTAGAGATCTTCAGAGTTCCAGTCTGAGCCATCTTCCCTTCTCCCTCTGTATTCACTTTCTAAGAAAACATAATCCCAAAATTTGAAAAGATCTCAAATTTGTAGCTCTTCTGAGCTTCAGACCCTTCCTTCCAAATGCCTACGTAGCATCTCTATTCAATAATTATATTTCTAAGACTATATATTTAAAACTAATCCCTGGTTTTCTACCCAAATTTGTTACATTTCATATCTTTGATTTCTCAGTCAATTAAATGTCCACTCACTCAGGGTTGTTTTGTTTTAATGCCAGAAATCTGGCACCTTTCCCAAGCCATCACAGTTAGCTGCCAAGATATGTTGCCTCAACTTTTAATGTATATTTCAGTTCCATTCATTTTCCCTGGCACCACCTTAATTCAAACCACAAGAATTTCTTATTTGGAAGACTGATAAGGCTTGCTAAATAATTTCAATTTTTGCATTCTTATCACCTTCCAATTCATTTTTTCCATAACAGTAAGCTTTAACTTTGAAATAATCACATTTTAGAAGCCTGGTTCAAAACTTTTCAATAGTTTTTCAATGCATTTGGAATAAAATTCCAGTTCTTTTTCATGATCTCCATGATTTGGCCTTGGCAATTTCTCCATCTTAATTTCTCACTAATTTCCAAGACTTGCTCAGTATATACTGAATTCTTTTTAATCTCTCAAAAATGCAGGTCTTATCAGATCCTTCAACACATCACTCCTATGCACTGGAACATTCTTTTTCCTCATTCTTAATCTGCCAACTTTCTATTACATCTTCAAGCTTTGAACTAAATATCACCTCCTTAGTGAGGTCTTTTCTAATCACAGAACCACTACCTTGATGGAATAACTTAATCTTGACCCTACCATTAATTAACTTGAGCATGCTTAACTTATTAGAATCTTATCTGTTCTCATTTGAAAAAAAAATGACTTATTTGGACAAAGTGGCTTCCTAAATTTTGGGGTACCTTAACAACTCTGCCATTCTATGATTCTATGAATTATATATATTTTATAATTCCTTATATACATATTTATTCATTACTGAAAAATACATGCTCTATGAGTGATATAAACTCTAAACATTTAAGGAGGTTTTTGTAAAATCTTTTTCTTCCATTTTGATTCAAAAAATAAAATTTCACTTTTAGTAATGACTAAAATCAACAACTTTTTTTTTAAAGATTTTATTTATTTATTTGAGACAGAGAGAATGAGAGAGACAGAGAGCACATGAGAGGGGGGAGGGTCAGAGGGAGAAGCAGGCTCCCTGCTGAGCAGGGAGCCCGATGCGGGACTCGATCCCAGGACTCCAGGATCATGACCTGAGCCGAAGGCAGTCGCCTAACCAACTGAGCCACCCAGGCGCCCCAAAATCAACAACTTTCTAATATATTGTATAATGTTTCTAATAATGTGGATTTAAAAATCATAAGGAGATTGTTGCTAAATAAAAAGATAAAGTAAGGTATTATATCTCTCTTTCAAGAAGACATTTCTTAGCAGTTTCCACTTTTTCTGTAAAACAATTTAAAATAAATACATTTTATCCTAATTTTTTATCTGTATCTTCTTTTAAATTCTAGTTACCAACCATACCTAATTAACTATTATGTAAAACTTCTCTTTAAAAAATATTCCATACATTATGTCCATTGGTTTGTCAACATGATTAAGATATATATTACAAAAAACAATAAAAAATCTATTTGGTTACTATATGTGAGCAAAGAAATTGATTAGGCGTTCCTCTTTATTTAAGAGATATATCAGTACATAGAGTTACAGTCTGCCCTCATTTAGTCATTTCATTTGTAGTGCTCCATATTACATGAGAGCACACCATTTGAATCTCTTTAATATTCATGATCCTCTCACCAGCCTGAGCAAAAGAGCTAAAGCATTTGATAGCAATCTGAAGAACTTGATTAACAATGTACTAATCATCAGTACCATTGACCTGATTCAAAAATGTTTTCAATTCATCCATCACTTTTATAACCAAAGATGATTGCATTACTTTACCATTTTTTATTTAAATAAAACCCCATAAGTGAAAATATCAAACTATTTCTACTAAATGCACCTTGCAACAATTTAATTTATTTTTAAACTAAGTTCTGAAGTGACCTATAATAAACAATTAGTACTTGAACGTAGAAAACCAGAGCACAAGTGATCTGCTGTAAAATCAATTCACTCTGACTTCACATCACTAAATGTTAAATTGTGCCAAAGAATTAATTTTGCAATAAATTGTTATTGTTGTTACAAAAATCCAACTAAGGGATATTACTAGGAGTAATTATACATATATCAAAATGCATTGAATGTCGAATGTGAACTATAATTATCCCCCAAATTGCTTATCATTCAAATGTTAATTTTAAGAATTCTATTTTTATAGCCATAACTTATTTTATTTAAAATTTTCAAGATCTTATTTTTAATGCATCCTAAAAATATACTACTGGCATGGTAAATTTAATAATTTAAAAGTATAAACATACACTAGTGTATCATTTTTGGATTCAACTATTAATTATCACTATTAGGTTAATATAAGATGATATAATAATCTAGAAGTGGAACAAATTACCTTTTGTGCCAAAATATCACTGAGTACTGGGTCTATTAGTGAGCTTGTGCAGTATCATGTATTTTTAGAAAAAAAAATAGCACTATGAAATTGAATACATCTGAGAAAAATAGCAATATCATTCTCCAGACAGATTGAAACATATTTCCATATTAATAGGTCCAAAGTGATAATTTGGCTATCATCTATGCACATGTTCTTCCATTTTTTTTTCAAATATGAAACTATAACTTTATATATGCATTAGCACACCTGTTGCAAAATCTGCTTTAAATCATGATTTGCATTAGTTCAACATTTTTATTCTCTACTTTTTTTTCCCTGAAGTTTGAACATAAGTTAGATATCATTTAGTATATTTACAGTTTCATTTTTAAATCATTATTTAAGATGTCCAACCACTGAGAACAGTTTAATAATAGATTTCAACTTGTTTAAATTTACAATCCAGCTTTCAAGGTGAGAATCTAATTTCATATTTTTCTTTAAATGCCAGTTAGTTAACATACAGTGTAATACTAGTTTCAGGTGTAGAATTTAGTGATTCATCACTTACATACAACATCCAGTGCTCATCACAAGTGCCTCCTTAAAACCCAGCACTCATCTGGCCCATCCTCCCACCCACTTTCCCTCCAGTAACCTTCAGTTTGTTCTCTATAGTTAAGAGTCTGTTTTTTGGTTTGCCTCTCCACCCTCTCCACCCACCCCACCCCACTGCCATGTTCATTTGTTTTGTTTCTTAAATTCCACATATGAGTGAAATGATATGGTACCTGTCTTTCTCTGACTTAGTTTGCTTAGCATAATACTCTCTAGCCCCATTCACATCATTGCAAATGGCAAGATTTCATTCTTTTTTATGGCTGAGTATGATGTGAACTCCACATCTTCTTTATCCATTCATCAGTCAATAGACATTTGGGTTCTTATAAAACTCAACACCGAAGAAACAAATAATCTAGTTTAAAAATGGGCAGAAAACATGAATAGACATTTTTCCAAAGAAGACATACAGATGAGTATGTCTCAAGCATCAAAGATGCTCAACATCACTCATCATCAGGGAAATACAAATCAAAACTACAATGAGCTATCACCTCACACCTGTTGGAATGGCTAAAATTAACAACACAGGAAACAACAGGGGTTGGCAAGGATTTGGAGAAAGGGAAACCTCTTACACTGTGGGTGGGAATACAAACTGGTTCAGCCACTCTGGAAAATAGTATGGAGGTTCCTCAAAGAGTTAAAAATAGAACTACCCTGTAATCCAGCAATTGCACTACTCGGTATTTACCCAAAGGATACAAAAATACTGATTCTAAAGGATACATGCACCCTGATGTTTATAGCAGCATTACCAACAATAGCCGCATTACAGAAAGAATCTAATTTTTCAAATACATTATTTTATTGATTCTTTGGCAAAGTCTACATGTAATTACATGAAAGTAAATAGAATGAAATATTTCGTGAAACAGATCATGGCTCTATACTAATCAAGGCATGGCATTTCTGGGAATCATGCCATTTGAATCTATGTGGATTGATTTTAAGAAATCAAATATACCAAATTCAAGTGATTGCTCTTAAGGTTTTTTTTTTTTTTTCTCTCCCACTTCCGACGCAGGTATTTAAAATAAAAATTTCATGAAAAAAAAAATTTTCTACTCAGCTGATTTTAGCTTACTAATAACCTCAATTATTTCCAATTTATAATTAGGATGAGTCATTATTTCTAAGGGCTTTTTTTAATTACAAAATTTCATTAACAAATACTATACTTCTATGCTTATAAGGCAATAGATCTCTTAAATTACCAGAGTGCAAAAATATTCTCAAAAAAATGACTAATCTCTATGAGACTAAATTTTCTGATATAACTGGATATGTCATACATAATTTTCAAAATTTCTTAGAACTGTGAGTTCTAGCTTGTATGGAGTTTCCCAGACAAAACACTGCCCTTCTGTAAACAGCAAAATGAAGACAATGAAAGCATTAGTACTATAATCTTTTAAATATTAAATAAAAGTGGGTAACTGGACATTTCAGATTAATCTACTGTCATACTTCTTACTTTCCACATTGTTTTACCTAAAGAAGTATCAAAGAAATATATAAAAAACTATGCAAATATCTCAATAAAATTTTAACATTTCCCTCTGATTAGACTATGTTATTTTTGCTATGTGTAATGATACTGAATAAAATTTTTTGAAAAAAGTTTTCCTTTTACATGAGTAAAATTTGGAAAATGAACATCAACAATTTTGTGAAAGAGGCTTTTAAATAATGAAAATGATTCATCAATCTAAGCCTTCTTGCTTTTCTCAAAACTCTTTTTCCATGATAGATAATTACCTTGTGGATGATGAACTAAAATCTAAATTTGGGATAAGAGCATGTATAAAATTTCCCCAAATACTATTTGCAAAAATCTCTGCAAAGAGGCTGTCATTGTATTGCCCTCTTGGTCAAATGACTTATGGTACTAACCACATGGGATAAAAAACTAAAAATCTAGGTGAATCAAAAAAAAAAAAAGAAAGAAAGAAAAGCTACTTTAACTAGTTTTAGTAGAATCTTCCATTCTTAATGAAAATGAAGTTATCAAGGCTAAAATGGAAAGTTGGGTTTCCAAAAAGTAAATCACTATTCCTCCTTCTTTTGTTCTTTTTCTTTTTCTTTCATAATATTTGGAAGCAGAGATACACACAAGGTACACATATGTATATGTATATGAGCATTAATGAAAAGACTAGCATTCTTCCTTTATGTAAAAGGATGAGAACCATCTAGCCTAATGCTGGACAGGAACTGATATCACATGCATATCAGTGATGTCTTGAAAGTTCAATATGGTCCCAGTAGTTAAGAAAAGAAATAAAAAACAGTTGAAAATAAGATATGAGCAAACTAAACCAAACCAATAAAAATACTCAAAGGTTCATGTGGAGCTAAGAGCAGATATTGGCACAGAATGAAATATAAGCTGATCTCCATGGAGGGGAGGGTAGTATATATAGCAACCTCTATACTTCTTACTTGTCTTGGAGCTTTTTTATATAAGCCTCTTTGTATACAAATTCAAATTATTAATCTGATGAGGCATATACTCTTGGAGCTCACTGACAACAGGTAATCCAGAACTCTGAGCTGAACCAGAATAACATTGGACATGTTTTTCATGGACAATTGAACAGCTTTCTTGCTTGCCACCTGTATTTGTGTAGGTGATAGCTATACTACCCTTAAAAGTATGAGTAATAGAGTCCATTTCTAATAGCTAAAACAACCTTCTTTAAGTTGAAATTTTTAGTTTTGAACAGCTTTGGGGGCATTCAGGTAAATACAAGCATAAGAGTTTATAATTAGTCTGACATTTCTAGACACAATTAACTTGCAGATTCAAATACTTGATTTACATATATAAATATCATGCACTGACAATTCATAATCTTCCTTTGGAAAATGTAACTCTATCATAAGTCATTCTCTGGTGGATATTCATTTAGTTCTCCGTATGGCTACACACACACACACACACACACACACATTTGTGACATTGAGGAGATCCCTTAATCACTAAAAAATACTGCTAAGCAATATGGTCTCCAAGGTAGTAGTCTTGCCAATCTTGTGTGATTTTAAGATATTAACTCTTCAAATATCTGATTGTAAAGAAAATTTGTTAAATTTTATTTTATAGATTCCTTGTACGCATTTTCTAATATTGTTTTTTTCCTTCACAAAATACGCATTCTTCATTAGTTTAAGTTAGATCTTCTAAAATCTGAGTATTAGGAAGTCACTTGTGAATGAACAGAGATAATTTTCATTATGGCACTAACAAAATGAAGATGTTGAATCAAACTTCATGGTCATTACTCAAATCCTAGAATATAAATTTATTTCATGACATAAATATTTGTCAGGGAAATACAGGTGATGTTCTATGTATGACTTTGCCAATTGTCTGACATTATTTATAGTCACATTTGCATTTACCTCTGTTGTTAAATATCCAAAATGTATATGGCAACATCCTATCTGGAAAGTAAATGAGTCAGACAAAAGTAATGAAGAGAACCACCAAATAAAATATAAAAATAAAACCCCAATTCCATAGGGATGGGGTGAAACATATACTCAGTCACTGATACAAAAAAAAAAAAAAAAGGGCATGCATCTCTTTAGAGCGTTTTTGTGTCTAAGCCATTTATTTTCCATTATTTTAAAGAAGTGTTGCTTAAATGGTGGCATTTTGTACTGTAAAATGTTTAAATTGAATAGATTTAATTTTAGGTCCAGTCAAATGTGTAGTTGTCAAGCATTTAATGCTAAAATACATTGCCTTAAGAAATGTTACTTCAAAGCTGTTTGCCTTTTAAATTCTAACACTCTGTATATCTATTTGTCTAGCCGCCATCAAGGAGACATTGTAGCTGGAGGCCTTGGTAGGAAGACGACTGAAGGGCTGCATCCTGTAAAACCCTCAAGTAGGAATTATTGCCTTTCTTGCCTCAGTTCCCAGCTGTATTATGTCACCGAATCACATCACAGTGTAATCAAAGATGAATAAAATATTTTTTTCTTTACCTTAAATGCTTTTTCTGTCAATTACAATCAAAGGACATGATTTCAGGTCTGTCAGTTTGCGAGGCTCTTTCCTACTGATGACTAAAGCTGTAATCTGCTAAATATAAAATGAATCAGAAAAGTCTTAGAATGATTTTGCTATTAAGAAAAAAAAATTTTTTTTCCTCCCACAGGGGACAGAAAAGTAATTGGTCTTTAAAGAATGAAATCAAAGATGTGTTTTTTTTTTAAATGACCACTTTTCTTATTTTTTATGCTTTCCTCTTCCTACCTTAATTCTAAATCTCCAGTCACAACACTGGTTTGTTTTTTTCTGAGAAAATATACATAGTACTCTAACAAAAACTGTGTAGCTCTTTGTAAATATTTTATTAGCCCCTTGTTTTCATATGTCCAAAACTTTCTTGCCACATTACTGTCAATTAGGTACCCCATAATATTAGCAGTAATTCTGCTGTAACTCCAACTTCTAGGCAGGTTTCTGGCTTGATTACATTATTAACCATAATCAAAAACATTTTCCCAGAATGATTTTAGCTTGGTAGTAGGGATTGCTTCCTTTGATCTTCTTAGCGTTATTTTACGATAGGTTGCTCCTCATTTACACTACAAATGCTGGCAAAAATGAAAGTGGTATCTCTGCTGGCAGTGCCTGATAAAGTATAATAACTGGTTCAGCAGCCTCTGTCAGCTGCTTTCATCGATGAAAATCAGGTTGTTTATAATGGGGGAGAAAGTCTTAGAATGTGAATGCTTGCCATTGCGAGAAGCTATACAGAACTTGTCATGAACTTCTGCCTCTTTCCTCAGTTAAATTTTTATTTCTATATTGAATATAGCATATATTTGTGCAATTAAGACCCTTCCCTGTGTGTTACACCACGTATCACTCTTGGTGCTCATATCCAGAATTACTGTTAGAAGTAAGACTATACATGCAATGTATACATATCTTAATTCATTATCCCCAGAAGGTCTCATTCTCCCCTACCCAGCTCTATCCTTCTCCTTTATCTTCCTATTTATTCATCAAAGTGAGAAATACATAGTTAGAAACATCTTAAAACAACATATCAACACAGCTGTTTCTTTAGGGTGGGAGAGGAGAAATCACAGACACCTGTTATCCAGTATTTTCCTGTCATTCAGCAGACACACACACACACACACACACACACAGCAGAATTACCAGACTCAGAGAAAAGTGTGGAATCAAGTACTACATATAACCTGGTAATAAATACAAACATTTAGTGTCATATCTTGCTCCAGATGTCAGTAAATTCAAATCATTTGAAACAGTATATACTGAGAAACAAACCCAAGTGCTTTCCAAGTACTTTGGCAAGTGAGAGATTCCCGATGCATTACAAAAGAAACCTCTGAGAGAGAGAGTCAAAGAACAAAATTCTGCCTGTGATTTTGCCACTGGCTATGTGATCTTGAAATTAAAAAAAATCATTTTTCCTGTATACATATCCCCAGAGCACAACGAGAATCAGACCAGTTAGCAGCCCCGCTAGTTACAAAAGCTAAAGAAATCACACAACGTTAGAGCCACAGAAACCTTATGACACCTGGTGTGACCCCTTGCTCTCATTTCACAAATGAAGAAAGGGTGAACGTGCGTGATATGAGGCAGAAGAAAGCTGTTGCAAAGCAGGCCTAGATCAAGGACTCTGAAGCAAAACGACTGAAAAAGTGTAGTATCAAGCTTCACACCTAAATAAAGGTGTCTAGAAAAACGAACGTGACTTTTTTAAATGAATTTTAAGTACACAATTAAGATCTATACAATACTGAAAAACAAAGCATTTCACACAAGGCTAAACTCCCTTTAACTACCAACCCAAATTTCAGTCTCCTTTTTTCAACTCAACTCCATCCAAAACAAAGGAAAAATACTGCATCGGAATACTTTGTTTCCTTTCAGATTGTGTGTGTGTGTGTGTGTGTGTGTGTGTGTGTGTACACCAACTGGGTAGAAAATTTTACTGTTTGGAAGGGGATCTGAGTATGATCTCAAACTCTGAGAATCCTAACAATGGATTAAAACCCAACATTATTTCTAGAGCCTGATGATAAGCAAAGAACACACCATCTTGGCAGGAAACCTTTGAAAATTGTACAAACAAAGGTCGTCTTTATGCATGTGCACATGCTGAATTCAAACCCTTTTCTTCAATATTTTTATAGGACTTTGAAAAAATTATTTAAGTTTAGAACCAGTCTCCTTATCCATATCTAGTGAAGGTAATATTATCTACCTCCTTTAATTCCTTTTAGAATTAAATAAAATTAGGGTGCCTGGGTGGCTCAGTTGGTTAAGCGACTGCCTTCGGCTCAGGTCATGATCCTGGAGTCCCGGGATCGAGTCCCACATCGGGCTCCCTGCTCGGTGGGAGGCCTGCTTCTCCCTCTCCCTCTGCCACTCCCTCTGCTTGTGCTCTTCTATCTCTCTGTCAAATAAATAAATAAAATCTTAAAAAAAAAAAAAGAATTAAATAAAATTAAATACCTATTACAGTGCTCAGAATACAGTATTTACTTGTAATATCACTTGTATTTTATGATGAATTATCTTCTTTTCCCATGGAAATGGCTACTGGAAGGATGAAGACACAGTTCCTGATTTTCATTCTCACCATTTTACACAGTCTCTGTAACGTACAGATGGGTAATCAAAAAACTTTTGATTGGTTGGCTGCCTGGGTAAACTGGTAGATTAGATGTGTACGAGCCTAGTCAAGGGGTGGGGGGGACTAGCGATTATTTGGTAAATTTTATCAATTTATACCTAGTATACATAAGGAGTCCTGAATATTACTTTACTTTCTCCCCAAACATTTTATCAGGCTTTCCAAAGTCAAAATTTTGGCTTTTGCTACACCACATATTACATAAATCAGTGCTTCTCAAACTTTCTTTCACCATATGAAAATAATATTCACTCAACTCTTCTGATTTCATTCACCAGGCTGCTCAAGAGCAGAAGGAAAGGAAAAGAGAATTACTACTGTCCCAACTGCACCCAGGTTTCCCGTGAACTGAGGTGGTCTCTGGTAACCCATCGTGGCATACCAGTCTCACAAATGCAGGCAGGAGGCTCTGACTACTCTCATTTGCCTAATATTCCTTATTAAAATAACTTTAAATACTATTTCTAGTTAACCTTATTTTAAGTACTAATATCTATGAAATCACTAATACTACGATCTCTTTTGTTGTTGTTGTTGTTGTTGTTGTTAATAGGAAACAACCTTAAGAATCTCAGGGGCTTAAAACAACACGGATTTATTCCTCACCATGCCGCATGTACTTTGCAGGCTGGAATGTTCTCCAGAGCATCTGTTTCATGTTGCCCTCATTCAGGGGCTGAGGTTAAAGGAGGTTCTTACATCTGGAATGTGCCTGGTCACTGTGTTAGTGGGAATACACCATAGAGGTTTGCATGTTGTTTAGTAAAGACTTCTGCTCCAAGTTTATTGGACAGAGAGGTCTAACGGCCATGATGAACATCAAGGCTATCAGGAAACACAGTCCTGTATTTCTGACAGGAGGAGGCTGAAATACTGACAAACAGAGCCCTAATGACTAATCTTCATTTCTTTTTGTTTTTCTTCTTGAAATATGATGGAGACCTTACCATAATGGGGTATACATAAATGATTACACATCAAAAATAAGAAGATCAGTTATTTCATAAAAGACAACAGTAATGCTACTTCAGTCTTTATGTACAGAGACAGAAATATCATCGTAGCTTTGCCGTGAGCTCCATGGCTATTATTTGTAATGTCAATATTTTACTTCGATTAGCAACTATCATTCACAAACTCTAAATTTTCAAAATCCTAAATGTCTTCAGAATAATTATGCATGAAAGCATGCACCCGTTTTCTAAAGATACTATAATTCCTTTAGCTGAGAGTAGCCTTGTGCAAGCAAAAGCATGCTGTTACTCCAGTACATTTCATTGAACTGCAAGATATCTCCCAGGGGCAGATGCAGCTGCCCTCTGGTCCCATACAGGGCATAGCACAATCACAGCCTTTTCCCTGCTTTCACCATGGTATCGCCACCAGTCATCTGGTGATCCCACCTTGCAGAGGCAGCATACTATATCTAAGTAACTATCTAGTTTAAGCCACAGTAGTCTGTCTGACTGGTTAATAATGCTGCAACGCCATATAGGTTATAGGTAAACAAATAAATACAGTACCGATTTACTTAGAGGAAAAATCACTATAAACAGAAATGAGTCAGGGTAGTATCCATAATTTTTTTTAAGTATTCAAATAGGGGCAGGCACAGCAACACCTAGCAAAATGTCCAGATATTTTATTGAACGTTTTGCTTTTCATTTGGATGTTTTAATGTTTCCCTGTCGCATTCTGTGGAAATTACATAAAAACAGCATAATCTCTATCCCACATACAGTGTCTGCACTGACAGGTGGCAGGTGGAAAGGCAACTCTAAAAGGAACGTGCCCCTATATTTCTAAATGCCCTGTGGCATACCTTGATGATACACAGTATGATACAAGAAATGTGCCCTAAATCTTCAATATGGCAGCTGATTTCCATTCTATACACAAAGCAGATATGAAGCATGGAGACCTAATGGAACATGCATCCTTCAACCTGGTAAATGCAGCTAGATTAACCCAAATATTTTAAAACAGCCAATAATTGTAAAAGCATTGCTTGCCATTGCATAATTATTTAATAAACCATATAACATACAACTGTTATTCGGTCACAGAGGCTCTCTTCACACTGCACCATATGGCTAATGGCTTCGATCGCACATCACACCATACTGAGAATTCCTTCTCATCGTACTGTATTGGCTACAGACTCAGTTTGTGGCTAATGTGTGTGTTACCCTTTCACTGCATGTTTATTTTATGAGATGGTGGCGTCTGTTTTGGTGTTGATTCTAAGATGATAAACTACTATTTTTAAAACTTAACTAGAAAATTACCTCAATATTAATTTTCCAAGATGGATGTTTAAATATAATTTGTATCTTTTCCCCAGTTGTAACTCTAAATCTGGCTTTTTTGCATTTTGATAAATGTCAATAATGGAAATCTACATTTATTATAGTGTCATTGGTAGATGTAAAATCTAAATTAAATTATCTATGGGCGTCATTTGAGAACATTTAGCTGGTAGATTTCTTCTCTGTATCTACTGCAGGGCAATAGAAAGGCTCTGGGAGTCCCAAATAATTTAATTCCAGAGACTGTCTTCCACATCCAGTCTTCAAGAGCACCTCAGTGAGCCTCTCACAGCAGCTTCTCACTGAACATCAGCGCATGTCAGGGTATCCCAGATACAGGTCTTCCGGTGTATTGTTTTCTAAATGACCACTAATTGAGTAATACATATTTTTGGTTTTGAAAACAGAATAAGGAAAAATGTGAGACTGAAATGTTGTAAAATTAACATCGATTTTCAAAATAATACCAAATATTTGGTCAACTTATTCAGATTTAACAAGCATCTGAAATTATTTTTTTTTAACTTTCCAGACCAGATGTTTTGGCACTGGTCTTATACTTTAAAATGATTTGGATGGGAGGGATGAAATTATCCCTGGGTCTAAGTAGACTAGCTATCTTATCTGAACAAAAAACTCAAAGTAAAAGGCAATGAGCAGCATCACTCTCACTTTGCCTGGAAATAAAAGGAAATGTGAGAAAATACATTTTGTTTCATTTTGGGTTTTTTAAAAGATATAGTTGCAATTTCACATTAAGAAAGCCCATTTCTGGTTAACAAATTTTCTGTTTCTAAACATTAGGAATGTTGCAAGTTAGGGAAAAAAATGTTTACCCTCTTTGAATTTAATCAAATTTGTTGATGGCAGAAATTAGCATGACTGGTGCTTAGCAGAAAATCAAGATGATTACTCCTAACATACCTCAGTTTTAAAGAACCCAACGTGTTCATTTTGTATTTCAGGCAACATAATTTTATAACAGTTTGGCTTCTACTATATTTCAAGGATGAGCAGAATAAATGCTAAGTTTTCCTTGCTCAAAGAGGAATCATTTAATGATAATCATTTAAACTGCTTTAGTTTGAGAAATAAGCTTCATATTCATAAAAAGTCATACATAAAACCATGGAATTAGATGGACAAAGGCCTATCAGATTAGAAAGCAAACTAATGCCAGTATAATTTTCTTAGATTCAACAGAGCGTTCTTACTTGGTTGGGCCATCTAATTGCTGAGTAAAATTATATGTATTTGTATGTTGTTTTATAGTCAATCCTAAAACTCAAATGTATCCAATTTTATAAGCAGGACTCCAAATGAATCTTGGTTCACCTCCAGTTACAACATCTCAGAAAGCCTTTGGAATTAACAGCTCAGTAAATTTTAAACTGTATTTTAAAAAAGAATAAAAATCACAAACGGTACTAATATCATCCAACTATGCAAACCACCAATTAAAGCACTTACTTCTTTCATAACTAATTCAACCTATTTCTACATGACTCCTGCTACAAAAAAAAAAAAAAATAGAACAGATATGTAGTCTAAATAATTTATTTTCAAATATAACCAGCTTTGTTAGATAGAGCATGTTCTACCTAATTCATAGATGGACAGTGGGGACAGGATTTAAGACTATGATCCTCTATTTTTATGAAGCTTTGCTGCTTCCTTTTTATCTGGCTATTTTTTCTTTCTTTCTAAGTAGCCAATGATGAGGAAAAAAAAAAATGTTTAAGAGTTGTCTTTATTAGGTGTCAACTTCTTCCCTGGTTCTGTGCTTGAAGGAATGAAGGAAGTCTGGTTTTTCTCTCCTCTCCTTTCCCAAGCAAAAAGAGAACTTGCAAAAATCACGTAATAACACATAAAAGAAAGGTTTGGGTGACTTGTCATCAGGGATGATCTGTTTGCTCTAATTTCTTTGCTTTACGGAGACTAAAGATGAAATTTCTGCTATGACTAGAGAAGCACCCCAGCTGATTTAACTACCATGAGTCCCCACCACTGGGCTACTGTCTAAAATTTGTAAGGACTGGCTTCTTGGCACCATATAATTTCATTATGCCCAATCCTATAGAGATGCCGGGTGTGAAAGGGCACCAGGATACCCATACTAAATCAGTTCTTTCAATGCACCTAATAGTACCCTAGTGCCCAGGAAGCCTTAATTCACTTCACATGAGTGAACAGTCTACTTCCAGATAGCAGTTTACCCACCCAGGCTCACCATAGGATTGACCCATTATTAATAAGGCTTTCGCCTTAGTTCACTTCCACAATAGGTCCTGCCTTTGATGCGCCATTTTCATAGTCATTGCTTTATGGTTTGGTGCATTGATATCAAGATCTTTTTTTTTTTCTTCTAACTAGATATAAAATTAGACTCATTTCAGTGAGAAAATCTATTCATTTGTAACACAGGGCAAATCTATAACCATTCAGCTGCTTCTGATTCTTCTCCAAGGTTCCTCAGGCATTTCCAGTAAATGACACCTGGGGAAAGAATAGGTCCAACATGCTAAACTCTCCATTCACTACTGTACACAAACTCACACAAAGAAAAAACTACTGAGCTTTAACTGCTTGTTAATAAGTTTTTTTTAATTGACCTACTCTAGTTTGGTGTATTCGGTGTTATCTTTTGCTTGTTTTATCCAGAGGCCATGCTGTGATATTGCCTCAGTGAACCAAAGACAGGGAAATACACAGCCTCGATATGTGTAAACTAAAACAGTTGGCATTTCTCTCTCCTGACGGTTTTTGTTCTTTGTAAATCTACTAAGAAATTTTTGAAAAAGACTCTAGGAAAAGCAAAGTTAGAATAAGAAAACTTACTACTAAAGATTATCTCACATAACCATATTTCTTCACTTATTCGTGTAATTAAAATATTTTATTTCTACATTTTAACAACACTTATATTCAAATGTACACTTTCCAATGATATTTTCAATAAACAACTGGGTTTTATCTTTTTTTGTTAATGTTTTAGAGAAAATTAGATTTTCTTAGGAGCAGACATCCAAGCCAACAGGTTAAAACAATGTAAACACACAAATTCTGCTGTGGGCTTTAAACTTAGAAAAATGAGTTTCTGTCCACTTGAATTAGAGAAAATATTTTGTATAATAGAGTACTCTGTCAGGTAATGTACCATGTTTTGTATTTGAGTTTGCACCATATTTTATCTACTTGCATATAGCTGTGAATATGTCTACAGCAAACATTCGTTCTTTGGGAGATGTATTTGCAAGGACAGTATGAAATGGGGAAAATGCAAAATCCGTCTGAGATAGGGAAGATACCCAACTGTGAGGAACGTGAGAATGGAAATATATGAGGTGTGACAATAAAGTAGTAAAACTAATTTCCTTGTGTGGTTCATAAACTAGCTCTAAAATCAATTCCATGAATGGAGTTCCAAAAATGCTCTGAGCAGTGGCAACCCTATGGAAATCAGTTTATCAGCTTCCTAAGTCTAGTGCTAAAAGGTGCAGCACACATTTGGGTGTTAACAGTTCCGTATGTTTGTAAAAACATATATGCCCTTAAAAGTCTTACCTTATTCAGTCTTTTTGGATCAATTTTTTTCTGAAATTCATGACAAACTCATTATAAAGTTCTTTAAAATACTTGACAGAACCTTAAAGCTCCAAATATTTTCCACACAATCATTCACATTGTGTATAGCATGGTATATTCTGGTAAGGTGAGGTTGCGTAAAAGGCTATACTTGTTTTATCTCAACTGAATTATCAGGCGTATGAATAGTTATTTTCTCTAAAACATTTTAAGCAATGTGAGAAGGAAATGTAATATGATCCATCAAGAAGCATCGATGGACCAAGGAGAATCCCAATATGCAATCAGGTTTCCAGAAAAAACTACAGATGAGGAAAAAGAAAATAACATTGCTCTTCCTGATTATTATTTGTATTCCAAAGTGACTTCAAATGAATTGTGTATTAAAAATGCAAAGTATTATTTCACAGCTCCATTGAATTTCAAGAGCTAAATCTTAAAATTTAATTGATTCTGATCTAAGAAAGGAGGTATATATTGCACTTTTTATCAGAAGCAGAACCTGGGCCTTATTCAATTCTCTTTACATTTGATAAAATTACTTTATGAAATCATTTCTTCACCTAAGGATAAATATTTCCCCCAAATTCTTCACATTAATTGCTGATGGTCTTATGTGCAAATTGTCCTTTAAATCCAGAAGAGCATCAAATAGTTTAGAAAACAAGTAAGAAAGAGCTTTTGTTCATATATAATTTCAATAAAAGAATCCTTTCCTAATCATTACCAATGTCAGTTAAGGACCAGAATTGACTATGTCAAGGACAACCTGTTTGAGGCATCATGTCAGATATGGAAGCAACATTTCAAGTTATAAACCCCTAGTTTTCAAGTAAGAAAATCCAGACCCAGAGAAGTAAAGTGATTCACTCAACATCCCACAAGTCAGTGGCAGAGTCCAAATTAAAATCCAGAATTGTAAGTACCCCGTGACCAACCCTAGTCTATTCTGCTTATGTGAACTAGTCACATTTATCAAAGTCCAGCTCCTCCTCTCTGGAAGGAGCAGTGGGTCATGACCAGCTGCAAAGCCTTCTGGCCATTGATCAGTCTACTAATTACAAAATGATCTGGGTATGGTCCCCACAGGTACTGGCATATGGCCTGAAATGGTGTGTCTGACAAAGTGAGTGAAGGTGAGCTCAAATTCAGCCTATGCTCTGTGTGTGATGATGGTTCATTTCATGCATCAAGTTGGCTGAGTCATGGTGCCCAAATATTTGGTCAAACATTATTCTGGATGTTTCTGTGAAGGTGTTTTATTGGATAAGATTAACATTTAAATCAATGGATTTTGAGTAAAGCAGATTGCCCTTCATAGTATCAGTGGGTCTCATCGAATCAGTCAATAGAACAAAGACTCACCACACCCCAAAAGAAGAAATTTTACCAGCAGACTGGCCTTTTGACCTGAACTGTAATTTTTCCCTGAGTTTCCAGTCTGCCACATCAGATTCTGGACTCACCATGCCTTTTATACCGGTGTGAACTAGTTCCTTAAAGTAAATCTATGTATCCACATATATACATCCTGTTTGTCCCGTTTCTTTGGAAAACTCTAATACACTCTGCTCACCAGTCTAGGTGGAAGAGGCTCTTTTTTTCTAACCATCATAAAGGTAATATATGGGCTACCAAAAGGCCTATCTCTCCTTCACTGTCATTTATTTTTTACCCAATAACTAATAGTAAACCAAACATTCAGGATTTATTCAACATAGTTTCTTAGAATGGATTTTTAAAATACTAAAGAAAACTTGAAACATACCCTTGAAATGTGCCTTGAAATCTCAGAATCACCTATGACACAACTAGATTAGAAAAGAAGAAATGAGAAGGTACCATCAGATAGTAAATTCTTCCTTGTAAGTCCCAATTCACTCTTCCATTCTGGGGCTTTGACCTATGGCTTTTTCTCCCCCTTCCTTACCCTGGCCTCTTTCATTGCAGATTGCTCTGTTCCCTACAGTCCTGATACCTGTATGAACCTTTTATAGATAATTCTGTTTGTTGTCCTATCCCTAGACTGTATTCTAATTCTAAATAGCTCAGTTAAAACAGCTGAACAGAAAGGTCCTAGTTTCTTCTCTTGACAAATTTAGGCTTTGGGGCATTGGAATTTGATATGTATTTATTAACTCATATTACCTTAACCTACTTTCTATAATTGTTCTTCAATAAATTATTAACATTAATTGATTAGTAATTGAAGCATGTTCCAATTCCATAAAAGTAAAGTATAATTAGAGATAAGTAGGATCTTGAACCATTTGCTTTTTCTGTTTTGCAGCATATTTGATATAAAATATTTTCTTATCAAAAATGATACATATCAAAATTATTTTAATTCAGTAAAAATGAGGTAGTTACATTTTATTAATCAGTGTGATAAAAAGGGCAACTTCACAAGTATAATTATGATAAAAATTCTAATGAAAAATTCCAAGGAAGAAGATACATATTAAGGCATTCACTGGCAGAAGACAGGCTAGAATATGTAATACTGTACATGAATTTGGGGGAAAAAAGTAAATTTTAGCCAAGAAACCCAATGACATGAAATTTTTTATCACTTTTTTGTTTTCTATATCATGAATATAAAAATATTCTCACAGATATATATTTTTTAATTTTAAGAATCTTTTCAAGATATTATATGTAGTAAGATTTGGGTATGGTTTGATTTTCTGGTAGAGGAGTGGTTGGAGAAAGGAAAAAGGGAGAATTTTTGTTTTTGTTTTACACAGACTTCTCTAGTTAAAACATAGATTACCCACATTTAGTGGAATACCACCAGCTCTTCCTCCATTCTGAAACCTTTCCAAACTGCTTGAACTCCAGACTTTTGACTACAGTACAATTCAAAGTTATCTACTATTTTAGTTTTGAGGCTCACCCCTTCACCTTACTGTTACATTGCTATGCACATAACCTTATCATATCACTAAATTCTAAACTTTTTTAGGGCAGGAATTGTGTTTATAAGAATTCTTTGTAGGAGTGCCTGGGTGGCTCAGTTGGTTAAGCATCCAACTCTTGATTTCAGCTCAGGTCAGGATCTCAGGGTTTTGAGATCAAGCCCTGCATCAGGCTCTGCACTGGGTGTGGAGCCTGCTTAAGATTCTCTCTGTCCTTTTTCCCGCTGCCTCTCCCCCCATTCACATTCTTGTGCTCACTCTCTTTCTCTCTCAAATAAATAAATAAATAAACTTAAAAAAACACAAAAGGATCCTTTGTATCTTGCACATGGCACCTCCTAGTTGAACTGTCAATAGCTGAGAACCTCTATTTTCTTGTTGGGCAAAGTTGGCCTTATATGATCAGCTTTCAGTTTTGAAGAGTAATGTAGACAATGAGTAATTTAAATTGGATTTGGTTAAGCTAACAAAGAATCCATACTTGGTCTTCCAGAACCATTTAAGCTTGCCAAATCGAGGTAGTATGATAACAAACCCAATAAGTTGGTATCACCTCTATTCACCCTCCTCATGCCTCTTTGATAGCAAGGAAGTAGAGCTGTTACAAATCAAACTTAGAAGAAACTAGCAATAGTAAACAGATTTTTTTTTACCTCTGTCAGCCAGAAGTACATATTCAGTTTGAATGTTTATCTTAATGACTTTTGCTTTGTAATAAGTTTCTAGCATTTCACAATCAGTGTTCTGTATGTAGCCTTCAGCTGGCACCCTCAGATCTTGAATCTTCATTTATAATTAGCTTTTCTATCAGTTGCATTTCTATACACTAACAACGAGACAGAAGAAAGAGAAATTAAGGAATTGATCCCATTTACAATTGTATCAAAAACAATAAGATACCTAGGAATAAACCTAACCAAAGAGGTAAAGGATCTGTACCCTAAAAGCTATAGAACACTTATGAAAGAAACTAAGGAAGACACAAAGAAATGGAAAAATATTTCATGCTCATGGACTGGAAGAATAAATACTGTTAAAAAGTCTATGCTACCCAGAGCAATCGACACATTCAATGCAATCTCTATCAAAATAACATTGACATTTCTCACAGAGCTGGAACAAATAAACATAAAATTTGTATGGAACCAGAAAAGAACCTGAATAGCCAGAGGAATGTTGAAAAAGAAAACCAAAGCTGGTGGCATCACAATCCCAGACTTCAAGCTCTATTACAAAGCTGTCATCATCAAGACAGTATGGCACTGGCACAAAAACAGACACATAGATCCATGGAACAGAAATAGAACCCAGAATTGGATCCTCAACTCTATGATCAATTAATCTTCAACAAAGCAGGAAAGAATATCCAATGGAAAAAGGTCAGTCTCTTAAACAAATGGTGTTGGGAAAATTGGACAGCCACATACAGAAGAATGAAACTGGACCATTTCCTTACACCATACATAAAAATAGACTCAAAATGGATGAAGGACCTAAATGTGAGACAGGAATCCATCAAAATCCTTGAGGAGAACACAGGCAGCAACTTCTGTGACCACAGCTGCAACAACTTCTTGCTAGACATGTCTCCAAAGGCAAGGGAAACAAAGGCAAAAATGATCTATTGGGACTTCATCAAGATAAAAAGCTTCTGCACAGCAAAGGAAACAGTCCAAAGGCAACCTATGGAGTGGGAGAAGATATATGCAAGTGACATATAAGATAAAGGGCTAGTATCCAAGATCTATAAAGAACTTATCAAGTTCAATACCCAAAAAAACAAGAATCCAGTCAAGAAATGGGCAGAAGACATGAACAGACATTTCTCCAAGGAATACATATAAGTGGCCAACAGACACATAAAAAAAATGCTCCACCTCACTTGGCATCAGGAAAATACCAATCAAAAACCACAATGAGATACCACCTCACACCAGTCAAAATGGCTAAAATTAACAAGTCAGGAAACAACAAATGTTGGCAAGGATGCAGAGAAAGGGCAACCCTCTTACACTGTTGGTGGGAATGCAAGCTGGTACAGACCATCTGGGAAACAGTATGGAGGTTCCTCAAGAAGTTGAAAATAGAGCTACCCTACAACCCAGCAATTGCGCTACTAAGTATTTACCCCAAAGACACAAATGTAGTGATCTGAAGGGGCACCTGCACCCCAATGTTTATAGCACCGATGTCCACAATTGCCAAACTATGGAAAGAACCCAGATATCCATCAACAGATGAATGGATAAAGAAGATGTTGTATATATATATATATATATATATATATATATATATATATATATATATATATATAGTGGAATATTACTCAGCCATGAAAAAGGATGAATGCTGACCTTTTACATTGTTGTGGATGGAACTGGAGGGTATTATGCTAAGCAAAATAAGTCAATCAGAGAAAAGCAATTATTGTATGATTTCATTCATAGGTGGAATATAAGGAACAGTGGAGAGGCTCATCAGAGGAGGGAGGGAAAACTGAATGGAAAGTCATCAGAGAGGGAGACAAACCATGAGAGACTTTTAACTATAGGAAACAAACAGGGTTAATGCAGGGGAGGTGGTTGGAAGGATGGGGTAATTGGGTGATGGGCGTTAAAGAGGGCACATGATATGATGAGCGCTGGGTGTTATATGCAATAGATGAATTATTGAACTCCACATCTGAAATAAATGATGTACTATATGTTGGCTAATTGAATTTAAATTTAAAAGAATGAGCTTTTCTACATCTTCATTTTATAAATGAAAGAACAATTGACCATAAATGAACTCACTCTCATTCAAAAATATTTTGATACAAACTTTTGAAATTTAAGTTGCTATTTGGTTCCCAGAGGGTTTGTTAGATTTGTATTCCTTATCTATAAGTCTTAATCAGGGTAGAAAGGATTATTCTCCTGATTCACTTATGATTCATTCATGTATTTATTCTTAAAAATATTTATTGAACATAAGCTATGTTCCAAGTACCATGATACCTTTGAGGAGATAACTATAAACAAGCCAGTTAGCCCCAGTCCTCATGGGACTACAAACAAAAGTGATAAATTTGATAAACAGTGATATATCAGCTTATAAAAAGAAACCTTCTGGGATGCCTGGGTGGCTCAGTCGATTTAGTGTCTGCTTTCAGCTCAGGTCATGATCCCAGGGTCCTGCATCAGGATCCTTACTCAGCAGGGAACCTGCTTCTTCTTCTGCCTGCCACTCCCCCCACTTGTGTTTGTTTTCTCTCTCTCTCTCCCCCCCAAAATAAATAAATAAAATCTTAAAAAAAAAAAGAAACCCTCTAACACCATAACATATGCAAAATAATTAAGTAAGACACTTAGAATTTAATTAACTCAGTAGTTTTAATAAATATGAAAGCTGAATGCAATGGACATTAGAAAAAGAGATTTTGAAGTTCCTCTCAGAAAAAATACCTAGTCATAGTACTTCATGACAGAACCAGTACTAAAATTCTTCTTTTCTGATAGATTTCATTACTTGACTAAATGGGACAGGATAAAGCCTAGAATGGTATCTACTCAAACCCAGTTCAGTCATACACATTCCATTTCTCCCTTTTCTACCTCCTTTCCCGACTTACTCCACAGAATAAACCACAGACAAGACAAAGAAACTAAGAGCAGTATTATTACTACCTGTGGTTCAAACCAAAAAAGACTTGTCCCACAAGTCCTGCATGATTTGGAAATTTCTTTTACTTGATTTTTTTCCCTTTGTATTTGTTGAAAGAGGAAACATGTTAGCATTTCTCAAAGAAGAAATTTCAATCAATAAAAAAAATAAAAGAATTGAGAAGAAAAAGAGTTATACTTTCCTCTCTGAATTATATATTTGAAACAATTCCGGGAAATAACTAGTCTCCCCAGCATTGCTCAAGAAAATTATTAACCAAGTTTAAATAAAGACTGTTGCTATTCACTGCTGCTATCCAGAGAGTCACTCCTCAAAAATCATAAGTCCACATCTATAGAAAAACCCCCTGTCCATTAGAAGGGCCCCAAATTGCCTCTCAGAATAAGCTTTCTGTATGTCTATATTTTAAGTCAGAACATTTTAACCACACACCCAGACTTAAGGCAAATATGTTATCCTGGCTTTATGTAAGACAGTAAGACACAACAAAACAAGTTGATTTGATGTATACAGATTCACAATCTGTGGTTTCTCCCATATCAGAAATCCAAATGCGTGCCTCCTTAAAATTCCATTAAGTGTAACCAAAACCTGGGTCAGAAACTTGTTCTTAAAAGAATATAATTACATTTACAACTTAAAAGGAAGTTGTAACTCTTTTAAGTTAATAATTTTGTTGACAAAATTGTATGAGTGGTTTTTATTTACAGGTACTTTTTTATTGTGGTAAAAGTACTTAAAATTGGGCGCCTGGGTGGCTCAGTCGGTTAAGGGACTGCCTTTGGCTCAGGTCATGATCCTGGAGTCCCTGGATCGAGTCCCACATCGGGCTCCCTGCTCGGCGGGGAGTCTGCTTCTCCCTCTGACCCTCCTCCCTCTCATGCTCTCTGTCTCTCATTCTCTCTCTCGCAAATAAATAAAATCTTTAAAAAAAAAAAAATACTTAAAATTGCTAAGATGGTAAATTTCATGTTAAATATACAGTAGTGTTAACACTATATATAGTGTTAACTATATGTATATTGTGCGGGCGACAGATAACCTAGAACTTTCTCATTTTGCAAAACTGAAACACTATATCCATTAAACAACTTCCTTTTCGGGGCGACTGGGTGGCTCAGTCGTTAAGCGTCTGCCTTCGGCTCAGGTCATAATCCCAGGGTCCTGGGTTCGAGCCCCACATCGGGTTCCCTGCTCCGCGGGGAGCCTGCTTGTCCTTCTCCCACTCCCCCTGCTTGTGTTCCCTCTCTCACTGTGTCTCTCTCTGTCAAATAAATAAATAAAATCTTAAAAAAAAAACCTTCCTTTTCCCGCCTTCCTTTAATCCCCTGAAACACCACTCTATTTTCTGTTTCTAAGAGTCTGAATACTTTAGGTACCACCTATAGATGTAATCATGTAATTGTTATCTTTTTGTGACTAGCTTATTTCACTTAGCATAATGTCAGCGTTCATCCATGTTGTAGTATACGAAAGAATTTTCTTTTTTAAAGCTGAATAAAATCATGATGTTTAATACACATACACACACACAATTTTCATCATCCGTTCATCTGTAACAGACATTTAGGTTGCTTCCACCTTTTGGCTATTGTGAGTAATGTTGCAATAAACAATGAACATGGCTGTAAAAATATCTCTTCATGACCCTGTTTTCAATTCTGGATATATACCCAGAAGTGGGTTTGCTGGATCGTATGGTAATGTTATTTTTTTAAGTTTTTCAGAAACCTGTATAGAATTTTTCAGTGACTGCATCATTTCACATTGCCATCAACAGTGCACAAAGGGTTCCAAATTTCTCCATATCCCCAACATCATTTGTTATCTTTTTTTTTTAATAATGGTCCTAACATCCTAACAGTTGTGAGGTGACATCTCATTATAATTTTGATTTGCATTTCCCTGGTCATTAGTGATGTTGAACATCTTTTCATATGCTTGTCAGTCATTTCTGTATCTATTTTGGAAAATGTCTATTCAAGTTCTTTGCCCACTTTTTAATCAAGTTACATTTTTATGTTGAGTTTTAGCAGTTGTTTATATATTTGAATATAAACCCTTTAATAGATATATTTTCCTTTTTTTTCTTTCATTCTGACAGTTACATTTTCACTCTGTTGATTGTTTCTGGTTGTGCATAAATTTAAAAATTTGATGTAGTCTCATTCATGAATCTTTACTTTTGTTGCCTGGGCATTTGGTGTCATATCCAAGAAATCATTGCAAAATCCCACATCATGAAGATTTTCCCCTATGTTTTCTTCTAGAAGATTTATAGTTCCAGGTCTTACAATTAGGTCTTTAATCACTTTGAGTTAATTTTTGTATATGGCATAAAGTAAGGGTCAAACTTCATTTTTCTTGCATGTGAATCATTTTACCAGCACCATTTTTTAAAGAGACCATCTGTTTCCCAGTATGTAATCTTTGTGCCTTTATCAAAAATCCATTTGACTGAATATGTAAAGGTTTATTTCTGGGCTCTTTATTCTGTTCCACTGGTCTATATGTCTGTCTTTGCACTAATAACAGATTACTTTGATTACTGTAGGTTTGTAAAAGTTTTGAAATCAGGAAGTGCCAGGCTTCCAGCTTTGTTTTTCTTACTCAAAACTGTTTTGGCTGTTCAGGGTCCCTCGACATTCCATATGAATTTTAGAATGACACACACACAAGCCATTGTGATTTTGAGATTGCATTGAATCTATGAATGGCTTTGGGTAGTATATATATTTTTTTAAATGGGCAAAAGATTTTAATAGACATTCCACCACAGAAGATGTAAGATGACTAACACACACATGAAAATATGTCCAATGTCATTAGTCTTTTAGGAATTGCAAATTGAAAACCACAATAAAATGCCACTACATTCTGACAGAATGGCTATATTTTTGAAGGCTGACATTATCAACTGTCACTGAGGAAGAAAAACTGAAAGCTTCCTACGAGGCTGGTGGAAATGCAAAACAGTACGGCCACTTCAGAAGAGTCCTGCAATTTCTTAAACAGTTAAAAATAAACTTACCATATATGAGTCACCAACTCTACTCGTAGGTATTAGCATAAGAGAAATGAAAGCATGTGTCCATACAAAGGCTTTCACATGAATCTGACAGAAGCATTATTCATAATAGTCCTAAACTGGAAAAAATCCTAATGTCCACCCACTGTGTAATGGATAAACAAAATATGATATATTTACACAATGAAATACTATTAAACAATAAAAAGTAACCAACCACCAATATTTTCCACAACATCAAGGAACCTCA
Organism: Mirounga angustirostris; assembly: GCF_029215605.1. NCBI lineage: Eukaryota > Metazoa > Chordata > Mammalia > Carnivora > Phocidae > Mirounga > Mirounga angustirostris. Next base: position 113,920,941 of record NW_026991709.1, on the reverse strand, counting down.
AAAACATGATGTTAAGTGAAAGAATTCTGACACAAAAGACCACATATTTATGAAGTTCCCAGAAAAGACAAATCTATAGACATGGATAGCATATCACTAATTGCCTAGGGCTGGGTACAAGGACTGATCACAAAGGTCCCTAAGGGAACTTTATAGAGTGATGCAAATATTCTTTTTTTTTTTTTAAAGATTTTATTTATTTGACAGAGAGAGCACAAGCAGATGGAGAGAGAGGGAGAAGCAGGTTCCCCGCTGAGCAAGGAGCCCGATGTGGGACTCGATCCCAGGACCCCGGGATCATGACCTGGGCCGAAGGCAGCTGCCTAACCAACTGAGCCACCCAGGTGTCCCAAGAGTGATGCAAATATTCTAAGACTGGACTGTGGTGATGGTTGCACAATTCTATGAATTGGTGAAAAATTATTAAATTTTACACTTATGGGTAAATCTTATGGCATGTAAATGAAGTGTTGTTTTTTTTTTTTTTTATTTTTTTTATGTTTATAGCAGCAGTGTCCACAATGGCCAAACTATGGAAAGAGCCCAGATGTCCATCAAACGATGAATGGGTAAAGAAGATGTGGTATATATATATACAATGGAATATTTCACAGCCATCAAAAAAATGATATCTTGCCATTTGCAATGACATGGATGGAACTAGAGGGTATTATGCTAAGTGAAATAAGTCAGTCAGAGAAAGACAATTATCATATGATCTCACTGATATGTGGAATTTAATAAACAAGGCAGAGGATCATAGGGGAAGACAGGAAAAAATGAAACAAGACAAAACCAGAGAGGGAGACAAACCATAAGAGACTCTTAATCTCAGGAAACAAACTGAGGGTTGCTGGAGCGAGGGGGTGATGGGGTGGCTGGGTGATAGACATTGGGGAGGGTATGTGTTGTGTTGAGCGCCATGTATTGTGTAAGGCTGATGAATCACAGACCTGTACCCCTGAAACAAATAATACATTATATGTTAATAATAAAAAATAACAATAATAAAAAAGAAAAGAAAAAAATATGAATATTTTAAGTCTTCCACTCCATAAAAGCAGGATGGAGTTCTTTCCATTTTCTTTTTTTTTTTTTTTCTTTTAATCTTCTTTACTTTCAGGATTACTTCACAATTTTCAGAGTACAGGTCTCCCACCTCTTGGTTAAGTTCATTTCTATATATTTTATTATTTTTTGATGCTAATGTAAATGGGATTGTTTTAATTTTCTTTTCAGATTGTTTATTGTTGATGTATAAACACAACTGATTTTTGCAGGTTGATTTTGTGTCCTGCAATTTCACTGAATTTGTTTATTCATTCTAATAGTTTTTTGTGTGTAATTTTTAGAGATTTTACACATAATAGCATGCCATCTGTTAAGTAGATTATTTTACTTCTTTCTTTCCAACTTAAATATTTTATATTTATTTTTCTTGCCTAATTTCTATGGCTTGTACTTCTAATACTATATTGAATAGAAGTGGCTAAGAGTAGGAATCTTTGCTTTTTTTTATTTTAAAGGGACAGATTTCAGTTTCTAACCAGTGAATATGATGTTAGCTGTAGGCTTCCTATATATGATTTTTGTTATGTCGATGAAATTTCTTCTGTTCCTAGTTTGTCGAGTGATTTTATAGGCACACCTCCGTTCATTGTGTTTCACTTTATAACACTTCACAAATACCACATTTTGTATAAATTGAAGATTTGTGGCCACCCTGCATTGAGCAAATCTATCAGTGCCATTTTCCCATAACATTTACTCACTTTGTGTCTGTCACGTTTTGGTAATTATCACATTTCAAATTGTTTATGATTATTATATTTGTTATGGTGATCTGTGAATAGTGCCCTTGATGTTACTATTATAATTGTTTTGGGTCACCATGATCCATCCATATAATACAATGAACTTCTTTAATAAATATTGTGTGTGTTCTGACTGCTCCACTGACCAGCCATTCCTCCATCTCTCTCCTTCTATTCAGGCCTCTCTATTTCCTGAAACACAACAATATTGAAATCAAGCCAATCAATAATCCTACAATTGCTTCTAAGTGTTTAAATGAAAGGAAAATTCATGTCTCTCACTTTAAATCAAAAGCTAGAAATGATTAAGCTTACTGAGGAAGGCATGTTAAAACTTTAGATAGGCCAAAAGTGAGGTCTCTCACACCAATTAACCAAGTTGTAAATGCAAAGGAAAAATTTTTGAAGGAAATTAAAAGTGCCATTCCAGTAACCACACAAATGATGAGAAAGAGAAACAGCCTTATTGCTGATGTGGAGAACATTTTAGTGCTCTGGATACAAGATTAAACCAGTCACATTTTTTTGAACTAAAGCTCAATCCGGAACAAGACCCTAACTCTTTTCAGTTCCATGAAGACAGAGAGGTGAGGAAGCTGCAGAAGAAAAGTTTGAAGCTAGAATAGGTTGGTTTATGAGGTTTAAAGAAAGAAGCCATCTCCATAACATAGAAGTGTAAGATGAAGCAACAGGCGCTGATGTAGAAGCTGCAGCAAGTTATCCAGAAGATCTAGCTAAGATAATAAAGGTGGCCACACTAAACAAACAGATTTTCAATGTAGACAAAAGAGTCTTATATTAGAAGATGTCATCTAGGACTTTCATAGCTGGAGAAGAGAAGTCAATGACTGGCACCCAATCTTCAGAGGACAGGCTGACTCTCTTATTAGGGGCTAATGCAGATGGCAACTTTAAGTGGAAACCAATGCTCATTTACCATTCTGAAAACCCCAGGGCCCTTAAGAAGTATACTAAATCTACTCTGCCTGTGCTCTATAGATGGAACAACAAAGCCTGGATGACAGCACATCTGTTTACAATATGGTTTACTATCTTAAGCCCACTGTTGAGACCTACTGTAAAGAATAAAAGATTTCTTTCAATAAGTCAAACAGAGAAAGACATGTGTCATATGATCTCACTGATATGAGGAATTCTTAATCGTAGGAAACAAACTGAGTGTTGTTGGAGTGGGGGGTGGGGTGGGAGGGATGGGGTGACTGGGTGATGGACAATGGGGAGGGTGTGTGCTCTGGTAAGCGCTGTGAATTGTGCAGGACTGTTGAATCTCAGATCTGTACCTCTGAAACAAATAATGCAATATATGTTAAAAAAAAAAAAGAAGAAGAAGAAGAAGAAGAAGAAGAAGGTAGCGGGAGGGGAAGAATGAAGCGGGGGAAATCGGAGGGGTAGATGAACCAGGAGAGACGATAGACTCTGAAAAACAAACTGAGGGTTCTAGAGGGGAGGGGGGTGGGAGGATGGGTTAGCCTAGTGGTGGGTATTGAGGAGGGCACATTCTGCATGGAGCACTGGGTGTTGTGCACAAACAATGAATCATGGAACATTTCATCTAAAACTAATGATGTAATGTATGGGGATTAACATAAGAATAAAATAAAAAAATAAAAATTAAAAATTAAAAAGATTTCTTTCAAAATATTATTGCTCTTTGACAATGCGCCTGGTCACCCAAGAGCTTTTTTGTTGTAGTTTCAATTTTTATTTAAATTCGTTAGTTAACATATAGTGTAATACTGGTTTCAGGAGTAGAATTTAGTGATTCATCACTTATATTTAACACCCAGTGCTCATCACAACAAATGCCCTCCTTAATGTCCATCATCTATATAGCACATCCCCTGCCCACGTCCCCTCCATCAACCCTGTTTGTTTTCTACAGTTAAGAATCTCTTATGGTTTGCCTCCCTCTCTCCCTTTTCGCCCTTCCCCTAAGTTAGTCTGTCTTGTTTCTTAAATTCCACTTATGAGTGAAATTATACGACATTTGTCTTTCTCTGACTGATGTGTTTCATTTAGCATAATACACTCTAGCTCCAATGAAGACATACAATGATATGAATGTTGTTCCTATGCCTGCTAACACAACATCCATTCTGCAGCCCATGGATCAAGGAGTAATTTTCACTTTTAAGCTGCCTTATTTAAAAAAAATCTTGTGTAAGTTTGTAGCTCCCATAGATAGTAATTCCTCTGATGGAACTTGGCAAAGGAAATTTGTAGATGCAATTAAGAACTTTCATGATTCTGCGGAAGAGATCAAAATATCAACAAGAGGAGTTTGGAAGAAGTTGATTCTAACTCTCATGGATGACTCTGAAGGGTTCAAGACTTCAGTGAAGGAAATAACTGCAGATGTGGTGGAAATAGCAAGAGAACTAGAATCAGAAGTGTATCCTGAAGGTGTGACTGAATTACTGCTATCTCATGATAAAATATGAAAGGATGAGGAGTTGCTTCTTATGGGTGAGCAAAAGAAGTGGTTTCTTCTACTCCTAGTGAAGATGGTGTGTATATTGTTAAAATAACAAAAGATTTAGAATATTACATAAACCAAGCTGATAATGCAGCAGGAGGGTTTTTGAGAGAATTGACTCCAATTTTGAAAGAAGTTCTATTGTGGGTAAAATGCTATCAAAGAGCATCACATGCTACAGGGAAATCATTTGTGAAAGGAAGAGTCAAACAATGCAGCAAACTTCACAGTCATCTTATTTTTAAAAATTGCCAAAGCCACCCCAGTCTTCAGCAACCTTCACCCTGACCAGTCAGCACCCATCAACAATGAGGCAAGACCCTCCACCAGCAAAAAGATTATGATTTAGTGAAAGTTCAAATGATGATTGACATTTTAACATTAAAGTATTTTTAATTAAGATATGTACATTGTTTTTTAGAAATATTATTGCATATTTAATAGACTACAGTGTAGTATAAACATAAATTGTATATGCACCAAAAAAGCAGAAAAATTGACTTGCTTTATTGTGATATTTGCTTTATTGTGGTGGTCTGGAAGCAAACCCACAATATTTCCAAAGTATGTCTGCACTATGAAAGAATGTTGAATTTTGTCAAATGCTTGCTCTGCAGCAATTGACTGAACATGTGGTAGTGTCCTTCATTCTTTAATGTGGTGTATTACATTGATGATTTTCGTATGTTCAATAATCCTTACATTCCAGAAAGAAATCCCACTTTGTCACAGTGTATAATCCTTTTAATATGTTGTTGAATTCAATTAGCTAGTATTTTGTTCAGGATTTCTGCATCTATGCTCATCAGGGATATTGACTTATCATTTTCTTTTCTTGTAGTATCTTTGTCTGGTCTTGGTATCAGATAATGCTGGCCTCATAAAAAAGCATTTGGAAGTATTCCCTCTGCTTAAATTTTTTGGAATAATTTGAGAGATATTGATGTTAGTTCTTTAAATGTTTGGTGTTATACATCAGTGAAGCCATCCAGTCCTAACACTGCTTTGCTAGGAGTTTTTGGTTAATGATTCAATCTTCTTACTATTTACATATTTCCTATTTCTTTGTGATTCAGTCTTAAGTTGTATGCTTCTAGAACTTAACCTATTCCCTTTAGGTTCTCCCACATGTAGGCATATAATTTTTCATTATAGTCTCATGATCCTATTCATTTCTGTGGCATCAATTGTAATACTTTTTATTACTATTTTTTGTTATTTGAGTCTTCTATCTTTTTTTTTTCTTACCTAGCCGACCTAAGGAATTTATCAATTTTATTGATCTTTTCAAAAAACAACTCTTGTTGATTTCTTCTCCAATCTTTATTACTTTCTTCCTTCTGCTAATGTTGGGTTTAGTTTGTTCTTTTTCTAGTTCCTTGAAGTCCGAAGTTAGATATTTATTTGCAATCTTTTTTTTTTTTTAATGGAGGCATTTACCACTATAAATGTCCCTCGTAGTACTGCTTTTGGTGACTCTGATAAGTTTTTGTATGTTGTCTTTCCATTTTCGTTAGTCTCAGGCCATTTTCTAATTTCCCTTATGATTTCTGCTTTCATTCATTGGTTTATAAAAAATGTATTGTTGGGAGGCATCTGGGTGGCTTAGTAGGTTAAGTGTCTGCTTTGGCTCAGGTCATGATCCCAGGGTCTTGGGATTGAGCCCTGTAGGGGGCTCCCTGCTCAGCAGGAAGCCTGCTTCTCCCTTTCCCTCTGCCCCTCTGCCCTGCCCGTGCTCTCTCTCTCTCAAATAAATATTTTTTTTTAAATTAAAATTTTAAAAAAGTGTATTTTGGGGGCACCTGGGTGGCTCAGTTGGTTGAGCAACTGACTCTTGATTTCAGCTCAGGTCATGATCTCAGGGCTCCCTGCTCAGTGGGGAATCTGCTTGAGGATTCTCTCTCCTTCTGCCCCCCTCACTCATGCTCTCTCTCCCACTAAAATAAATAAATCTTTAAAAAATAATAAAATTTTTAAAAATACATTGTTTAGTTTCCACATATTTGCATTTTTCTGGGTTTTTGTTTTTGGGGTTTTTGTTTGTTTTGGGGGTAGGGGTTTCATTCCATTGTGGTCAGAAAAGATATTTGGTATGATTGCAATATTCTTAAATTTGGTAAGGCTTGTTTTGTGGCCTAAATATCTATCCTGGGGAATGTTCTGTGTATACTTGAGAAGAATATATTCTGCTGTTAAGTGGAATTTTCTGTATATATCTTGTTAGACCCAGGTCTATAGTTTTGTTCAAACCCCTGTTTCTTTACTGATCTTCTGTCTGGTTGTTCTATCCATGATTAAAAGTTGCATATTGAAATGGCCTTCTATTACTTTGTTACTATTTTTTTTTCTTCAATTCTATCAGTGTGTGCTTCATATATTTGGGTGCTGTGCTATTAGGTGCATATATATTTATACATGTTATGTTTTCCTGGTAAATTGATCCCCTAATATTACATAATATCCTTCTTTGTCTCTTGTGACAATTTTTGGCTTAAAATCTGCTTGTTTGATACACATACAATTACTCCTGCTCTCTTGGTTACTATTTGTATGGAATATCTTTTTTTATCCTTTTACTTTCAGACTATGTGTATCCTTATATCTAAAGTAAGTATCTTAAGCAACTAATAAATCATAAGGTACAAATAGACAACAATACAATAATTACAGAGGCTTCAATACCCTACTATAAGCAATGAATAGATTGTCCAGACAGAAAAAAAACAAGGAAAACTTGTAATTGAACCAGACTGTAATAAATGGATTAAATAGACATACACAGAACATTCCATCTGAAAGGAATATAATACAAATTTTTTTCAAGTACATATGAAAGATTGTCCAGGATAGATCATATGATAGGCCACAAAACAAATTTTATCCAATTTAAGAAGACTGAAATATTGAAAAGGAATGAACACTTCCAAACTCATTCTACAAAGTCAGCATTACTTTAATATCAAAACCAGGTAAATGTACCAAAAGAAAACTTTAGACCAATATTCCTGATTAACATAGATATAAAAATTCTCAACAAAATATTAGCAAATGGAATTCAACAATACATTAGGAGTATTATATGCAATGACCAAGTGGGATTCATCCCTGAGATGCAGGGATAGTTCAACATATGAAAATCAATAAATGTAATATATCACATCAATAAAATGAAAGATAAAAATCACATAATCATCTTAATAGATGCAGAAAAACATGCAACAAAACACATCATCCTTTCATGATAATAATCCTTTAACAGACTATATATAGAAGGAACATAACTCCACATAATAAAAGGCATATACAACAAGCCCACAGCTAACATTATACTTAATGGAGAGAAATTGAAAGCACTTTCTCTATAATCCGGAACAAGGCAAGAATGTCCATTCACACCACTCCTGTTCAGTAGAGTACTGGAAGTCCTAGCTAAAGCAATTAAGAAAGACAGAGAGAGAAAAGTCATCAAGTGAAAAAGAAAGAAGTAAGATTATCATTATTTGCTGATGATATGATCTTATATACAGAAAATCGCTATGAATCAATCAAAAAACTATCAAAATTAATCAGTGATTTTAGTAAGTGGCAGGATACAAAATCAACATATAGAAAATGATTGCATTCCTTTACATGAATGAAAAAAGCATCTGAAAAATAAGGAAAGTCATCCCATTCACAATAGTATCAAAAACAATAAAATACTTAAAAATAAATTTATTCAAGGAAGTGAAAAATCTGAAGAATGAAAACTACAAACTTTACTGAAAGAAATTTTAAAAAAATCAATGAAAAAGATCTCATATTCATGGATCAGGAACTATCCACAGATTCAGTGCAATCCCCATCAAAATACATAGGCAATCTTCACAGGAATAGAAGAAACCATTCTAAAAATATGTGGGCACCCTGAAAGACCCCAATTAGCCAAAGCAATCTTTTTTTTTAAGATTTTATTTATTTATTTGACAGATAGATAGAGAGCATAAGTAGGCAGAGAGGCAGGCAGAGGGAGAGGGAGAAGCTGGCTCTCCACTGAGCAGGGAGCTGGACGTGGGGCTCGATCCCAGGACCCCAGGATCATGACCTGAGTCGAAGGCAGCCACTCAACTGACTAAGCCACCCGGGCGCCCTAGCCAAAGCAATCTTGAGAAAAACAATGAACCCAAAGGTATCATGCTTCCAGATTTCAAATTATACTCCAAAGGCATAGTAATAAAAACAGTTTGGTAGGTACATCAACCAATGGAACAGGATAGAGAATCCAGAATTAAGACCCAGCACATACATTCAACTAATATTTAATAGGAGATCCAAGAATATACAATGGGAAAAGGAGTCTCTTCAACAAATGGGACTGGAAACACTGGAGAAACACATGCAGATCAATGAGAATTAGACCCTATCTCATACCACTTGCAAAAATTAACTCAAAATGAATAAAAGACTTAAAACTAAGATTTAATCCCATAAACCTCCTAGAAGAAAGCATAGGAAAGAAACCCATTGATATTGCTCTAGGGAATATTTTTGGAGGGACAATGCCAAAACCACAACAAAAGAAAAAAAAATCAACAAATGAGACTATGAACACAAAAGCTTATGCACAACAAAACAATTAACAAAATGAAAAGGTAATCTACAGAATGGGAATAAGTTTTTTGCAAGCCATATATTGTATAAGGGGTTAATATCCAATATAAATATAGAACTCAGTCAACTCAATAACAAAACAATCTGATTAAAAAATAAGAAGAACAAAATAGACATTTCTCCAAAGAAAACATCAACATGGCCAAGAGATATATGAAAAGATACTTAACATTAATCATCAGGGAAATGCAAATCAAAACACAAAGAAATATCACCTCATATCTATTAGAATGTCTATCATCAAGAAAATAAGAGAGAAGTCCTGGTAAAGATGTCAAAGACAAACTTTATACATTGTTGGAGAGAATGTAAATTGGTCCAACCACTATGGAAAACAAAATGAAGGTTCCTCAAAAAATTAAAAATAGTTTTACTATATGATCCAGCAATTCCACTTTTGGGTATATTCCCAAAAGAAATGAAAACACGATTTCAACAAGATATAAGCATTCCCATATTTATTGCAACATTATTCACAGTAGCCAAGAAATAACCCAAAAGCCCATCAACAGATGAATGGGTAAAAATGATGTGGTATATATACACAATGGAATAGGATTCGCTATGAAAGATATCCTTCTGTTTATGACAACATGGATGGACCTTGAGCATATTATGCTAAATAAGATGAGTTAGACAAAGACAAGTACTGTATGAGATCACTGTAAAAATTTTAAGGAGTAGTAAATAAGCCATAAATATCTAATGCATAGTATAATGAATATATGCAATAATATTGTACTATAACTATGTAATGTGATATATATCACTACATCAGCAATTACATGACAAGATATAAATGTATCAAGGTAACATACTGTACACATTAAATTTATACAATGTTGGGGCACCTGGGTGTCTCAGTCAGTTCTGTGTCTGCCTTCAGCTCAGGTCATGATCCCAGAGTCCTGGGATCCAGTCCAGCATCAGGCTCCCTGCTCAGTGGGGAGTCTGCTTCTCCCTCTGCCCACCCCCCCCAGCTGGTGCTCATGTTCTCTCTCTCTCACACTTTCACACTTTCTCTCTCTCTCTCACAAATAAGTAAATAAAATCTAAAAAAAAAAAAAAAAAAAAAAAACAGGAGACACATGAAAATGAAAACACAAAATCTTTGGGATACAGCAAAAGCTGTTTTAAGAGGGAAGGTTATAGCAACATAGGCCTACCCCAAAAAGGAAGAAAAAATTCAAATAAACAACCTAACCATATATCTAGCTAGAAAAAGAAGACCAAAAAGAGACCCCCAAACCAGTAAAAGTAAGGAAATAATAAAGGTTAGAGCAGAAATTAACAAAATAAAAACTAAAATACAATGTAACAGATCAATGAAGCCAGAAGCTGGTTTTTTGAAAAGATTAACAGCATTGAGAAACCTTTAGCCAGACTCACAAAAAAAAGAGGGGGTGGGGGGACTCAAATAACAAAATCAGAATGATAGAGGAGAAATAGCAACTGACACCATAGAAATAGGATTATAAGAGAATACTATGAAAAATTATATGCCAACAAATTGGACATCCTAGAAGAAATGGACAAATTCTTAAAAACATAGCTTCTCAAAACTGAATCAGGAATAAATAGAAAAATTTGAACAGACAGATTACCAGCAATAAAATTGAATCAGTAATCCAAAACTTCCCAACAAACAAAAGTCCAAGACCAGATGGCTTCACAGGGGAATTCTATCAAACATTTAAAGAAGAGTTAATACTGATTCTTCTCAAACTATTCCAAGAAATAGAAGAGGAAGGAAAACTTACAAATTCATTCTATAAAGTCAGCATTACTCTGATACCAAAAGCCAATAAATACAAAAAAAGAGAACTACAGGCTAATATCCCTGATAAATATAGATGTAAAAATCCTCAACAAAGTATTAGCAAACCAAGTCCAACAATACTTTTTAAAAAATCATACACCACAATCAAGTGGGATTTATTCCTGGGATGCAAGGGTGGTTCAGTATTTGCAAATCAATCAACATCATACATCACATCAATAAGATAAAGTGTAAAAACCATATGATCATCTAAATAGATGCAGAAAAAGTATTTGACAACGTACAACATCCATTCATGATAAAAACCCTCAACAAAGTCGGCTTAGAGGAAACATACCTCATCTAAATAGATGCAGAAAAAGTATTTGACAACGTACAACATCCATTCATGATAAAAACCCTCAACAAAGTCGGCTTAGAGGAAACATACCTCAGCATATATGAAAAACCCACAGCTAACATTATACTCAATGGTGGAAAAGTGACAGTTTTCCCCTAAGATCAAGAACAAGACAGTCCACTCTCACCACATTTATTCAACATAATACTGGAAGTCCTAGCCACAGCAATCAGACAACGACAAAAATAAAGGCATTCAAATTGGCAAGGAAGAAGTGAAACTCACTATTTGCAGATGACATAATACTATATTTAGAAACCCTAAAGACTCTACCAAAAAACTACTAGAACTGATAAATGAATTCAGTAAGATCACAGGATACAAGACCAGTGTACATAAATCCATTGTGTTTTTATACACAAATAATGTAGTAGAAAGATAAATTAAGAAATAAGTTCCATTTACAATTGCACCAAAAATACCTAAAAACAAACATAAAGAGGTGAAAAACCTGTACTCTGAAAACTATAAAATATTGATGAAAGAAATTGAAGATGACGACACAAAGAAATGGAAAGACATTCCATGCTCATGGATTGGAAGAACAAATACTGTTAAAATTCCCATACTATCCAAAGCAATCTACAGGTTTTTTTTTTTTAATTTTATTTTATTATGTTAGTCACCATACAATACATCATTAGTTTTTGATGTAGTGATCCATAATTCATTGTTTTCATATAACACCCAGTGCTCCATGCAGTATGTGCCTTCCTTAATACCCATCACTGGGCTAACCCATCCCTCCACCCCCCTCCCCTCTAAAACCCTCAGTTTGTTTCTCAGAGTCCATAGTCTCTCATGGTTCATCTCTCCCTCTGATTTCCACCCCCTTCATTTTTCCCTTCCTTCTCCTAATGTCCTCCATGCTATTCCGTATGTTCCACAAATAAGTGAAATCATATGATAATTGACTTTCTCTGCTTGACTTATTTCACTTAGCATAATCTCCTCCAGTCCCATCCATGTTGATGTAAAAGTTGGGTATTCACCCTTTCTGTTGGCTGAGTAATATTCCATTGTATATATGGACCACATCGTCTTTATCCATTCATCTGTTGAAGGGCATCTCGGCTCTTTCCAGTTTGGCTATTGCAGACATTGCTGCTATGAACGCTGGGGTGCATATGGCCCTTTTTTCACTACATCTGTGTCTTTGGGGTAAATACCCAGTAGTGCAATTGCTGGGTCATAGGGTAGCTCTATTTTTAATTTTTTGAGGCACCTCCACACTGTTTTCCAAAGTGGCTGTACCAACTTGCATTCCCACCAACAGTGTAATAGGGTTCCCCTTTCTCCACAACCTCTCCAACATTTGTTGTTTCTTGCCTTGTCAATTTTTGCCATTCTAACTGGTGTAGGGTGGTATCTCAATGTGGTTTTGATTTGAATTTCCCTGATGGCTAATGATGATGAACATTTTTTCATGTGATTTGAGAAGTTCTTTATAGATCATGGATACCAGCCCTTTATTAGTGTCATTTGCAAATATCGTCTCCCATTCTGTGGGTTGCCTCTTTGTTTTGTTGACTGTTTCCTTTGCTATGCAGAAGCTTTTTATCTGGATGAAGTCCCAAAAGTGCATTTTTGCTTTTGTTTCACTAGCCTTTGGAGATGTATCTTGAACGAAGTTGCTGTGGCCGATGTCAAAGAGGTTACTGCTTATGTTCCCCTCTAGGATTTTGTTGGATTCCTGCCTCACATTGAGGTCTTTCATCCATTTTGAGTTTATCTTTGTGTATGGTGTTAGAGAATGGTCAAGTTTCATTCTTCTGCATGTGGCTGTCCAATTTTCCCAGAGACTGTCTTTTTTTCACTGCATATTTTTTCCTGCTTTGTCGAAGATTCAAAGCAATCTACAGTTTTAATGCAATCCCATAGTATTTTTCACAGAACTAGAACAAATAATACTAAAATTTGTATGGAACAACAAAAGACCCCAAATAGCCAAGGCAATCTTGAAAAAGAACAAAACTGGAGGTATCACAACCCCAGACTTCAAGACATACTACAAAGCTGTAGTAATCAAAACAATGTGGTAGTGGTACAAAAGTAGACACAGAGATCAAGAGAACAGAATGGAGAGCCCAGAAATAAAACCGATGATTATATGATCAATTAACCTTCAACAGAGGAGGCGAGAAGACACAATAGGGCAAAGAACTACCATATGATCCAGTAATCACACTACTGATTTACCCAAAGGATACAAAGTCACTAATTTGAAAAGATATGTGCACCTCTATGTTTATAGCAGGATTATTTCCAATAGCCACATTATGGAAGGAGACTGTGTCCACCGATAAATGAATGGACAAACAGTGATACACACACCTGTCACATCCAGGATCTACGGAGTATAGTGCTAAGTCAGTCAGAGAAAAACAAATACCATATGATTTCACTCATATGTGGAATTTAAAAAACAAAATAAGTGAACAAAAAACAGACTCTTAATTATAAGGAACAAACTGATGATTACCAGATGGGAGGTGAGTGGCAGGATGGGTGAAATAAGTGAAGGTGCAATCACTTCATTTAGTTTGATTAGGTAGTTTAGTACATTTACATTTAAAGTAATTAGTAATAGGGAAGGACTTACTATTGCCATTTTAATTGTTTTCTGTAGGTCTTCTATTTTGTCTCTGCTATTTTTCTGCCTCTTTTGTGTGTTTCATTGATTTTTTGTAATAAAGTGCTTCCTCTCTCTTTTTTTTTGGTTTATCTTCTATGGATTATTTCTTTGTGGTTACCATGGGTATTACATAAATCATCTTATAGCAATCTATTTTAAACTGATAACAGCTTAACTTCAATTGCACACACATCTCTTCTTTACACCCCTCCCACTTTATATTATAAATGTCCCAAATTATATCTTTTTTTGTATTTTGTGTTCATTTACACAATTTTATAACTATACTATTTTTATGCTTTTATCTTTTAAATTGTCTACCAGAACTAAAAGTGATTTATGCACCACTATTAAAATATTACAGGATTCTGTATTTGTCTATATATAAACCCTTATCAGAGAGCTTTATACTTGCAGATGCTTTTGTGTTGCTGTTTAACAATCCTTTAGTTTCAACTTGAAGGATGCCCTTTGCCATTTCTTGTGAGGCAGGTATAGCGGTGATAAAGTCCCTCCATCTTTATCTGGAAAGTTCTTTATTTTTCCTTCTTTCTTGAATGACAGTTTTGCTTGATATAATATTCTTGGTTCAAAATTATTCTTTCAGCAGTTTGAATATATTATCCCACTCCCTTCTGGCCTTCAGGTTTGTGCTGAGAAATCCATTGATTGGCTATGGGAGCTCCCTTGTATGGGACAGGTCACTTTTTCCTTGCTGCTTCAAAATTCTGTGACTTTTGACAATGTGGTTATGTCTTGGTGTAGATTTAATTCATCCTATTTGGGATATTTTGAGTTTCATGAATCTGGGTGTCCATATTCCTCCCCAAATTTGGCAAGTTTCAGCTATGATTTCTTCAAATAAGCTCTCAGGTCTCTTCTCTCTTATAAAATGAAATTTTATGGAGGTTTCATAAAGTGTATTTTGGTCTACTTGATGGTATCTCATAAGTCCCTTAGGCTTTCTTTAGTGGTCATTCTTTTCTTTTTTTGTTCCGTTGACTCAATGATTTCAAATAACCTGTCTTCAAGTTTACCAAATCTTTCTTCTGCTTGACCAAGTCTGATGATGAGCCCCTTAAGTGAATTTTTCAATTCAGTTATTACAAAATACCACAATTTCTGTTGGATTCTTATTATCTCCATTTCTTTGTTGATAATTTCATTTTGTTCATGCATTAATCTTCTGATTTTGTTCAGTGGTCCATGTTACTTTGTAGCCCATTGAGTTTCTTTAAGAAGATTATTTTGACTTTTTTGTCAGGTAATTCATAGATCTCCATTTCTTCAGGGTCAGTTTCTGGAGAGTTTGTTCCTTTGATGAGGCCATCATCCCCCCCCCCCCCCCCACTTATTGTATAGTTTGTTACTTTTTCCTGAGATGTGTGCATTTGAAAAGACATCCACCCCTCCCAGTCTTTGTGGACTGGGTGCCTTCAGGGAAAACCTTCACCAATTAAGCTGTCCAGGGATTTGGGGGGATCTCCCCAACCTTTTCTGGGAAGGCATCTTCTCTGGGCTATGCATGTAATTTCCCAATTAAAGAGTTTTGCAAGTTTTTTGCTTTGTTTTATTTTCCAGGAGCATGTAATCTCTTGCTTCCCTCTGGTGTCTGTCTGCTGTAATGCAGGTTGTCTAACACTGCAACAGCTCTCTGAGCTTGCTCTTGTTCACAGCATCCCCCAGGTATCCAAAATATGCTAGTTCCATCAGTGCTGAGAATCAGGTGAGACATATTACAGTTCCTTAGGCAGTTCTCTGTAAAGCCAGAGTGCTGGACATACATTTCACTCTTTTTTTCCCTCTTGAGTGAGAAGCTGCAAGTAGGTTTACTCCTGTTTATGATAAAGTGTTGGCTTAAGGGAAGTACTACCATGGATGAAATAGTTTTTCTCACCCATTTCGATGTGACTATTCTTGGTTTTGAATTTTCCTGGAGTACTACAAGTTCTTAAATGGTTTCTGGAGTTCTCATGAAGGTTTTTTGGACCATATAGTGTTGTTAAATCAGTGTATCTGTGAAGAAACAAGGCCTGAGGATTCCTATTGTGCCATCTTGCTGATATCACCATAATCATGAGTATTTAACTTTATTTATGTGTTTAACAAACTTAAGTGACTTCTACATGCTAGTTCTAGGTTAAGTGCTAGGAATGCAACAATCAATACAATGTTTAGGTTTTCACCATTGGAATTCCATTGGTTTCTAAATTCTGCCAGCAGCATTTTGATTCCAGGACAACCATATATTCTTATACATTTTATTAACTTACTTTTCTTCTCAGCTTTATTTAGAGGTAATTTACCTCTTAAATATGTTCTGATGGTTTGCTTTAATTTATTGCCAGTTGTTCATTGCTTGTCAAAGCTAAATTTTTTCTAAGAAAAATATTTATAAACATCAGGGTGCAAGTGCCCCTTCAGATCACTACATTTGTATCTTTGGGGTAAATACTTAGTAGTGCCAAATGCTGGGTCATAGGCTAGTTCTATTTTTAACTTGAGGAACTTCCATACTGTTTTCCAGAGTGGCTGCACCAGCTTGCATTCCCACCAACAGTGTAAGAGGGTTCCCCTTTCTCCGCATCCTCACCAACATTTGTTGTTTCCTGACTTGTTAATTTTAGCCATTCTGACTGGTATGAGGTGGTACTCATTGTGGTTTTGATTTGTAGTTCCCTGATGTCAAGTGATGTGGAGCATTTTTTCATGTGTCTATGGACCATTCGTATGTCTTCTTTGGAGAAATGTCTGTTAAGGAGGGCACATGATGTGATGAGCACTGGGAGTTATATGCAACTGATGAATAACTGAACTCTACATCTGAAACTAATGATGTACTCTGTTGACTAATTGAATTTAAATTTTCAAAAAGATGCTTTCAACACACAAAGAAAAATATGTTGTATGAGTAATTATACATTGTGTGTATATATATGTGTACACACATAGACACAAGGTGTGTATATATATACTATATACAATGTACAGTATATACATATATAATATATATAATGTGTAGTATATACATATATAATATATATAATGTATAGTATATACATATATAATATATATAGTGTATTATAGTCTTCAGAAAAATCAAGTTTCATTTAATAATCAAATAACTGTTCACTGGCCAACTGCTTTCAAAATGACCAGACGTTCTTCAATCTTATCAATTCACGCTGAACTTAACTCATGCTCCAACTAAAGTACATAGTTTTCCGCTGCACCAGCCCCCAGAGTATGTTATCTATAATAAGCAAAAATCATCCTGATCCACTTCACCTCCTACCTCTTTCCCTTTTTTCTCCTTACCCATCTGAAACCTTCCACCTCCTGCTCTCAAAGTTATTATCATAATGATAAATATTGTTTGAGTGATCTTTCTATAATTCATTGACTTCTGTAAGGAAAGTCAATATATAAAATGAATAAAGTTTCAAATAAAACATGTTTAGAAGTACTAAAGATTTATATAATAAATATTTTATAATAAAGCTAACAATCTTCACTTAGTTTATAAATCAAATTTTGGTTGGCCCATTGGCAGTATTTCTTGAATTTAGCATATATCTTTAATAGTTATTTACTGTGACTAACTGGCTTCTCTCCAGTATATTTCCTGAATAAGGTGCCAATCAAGTTGAAGGAAAATGTTTAATCTATGATGTGGTTTATGGCTTATTCAAGTTAATCTTATTTATTATCTTCTTAAACTGGAGTTTTTAAATGTAGCCAAAAGACACAGTCCTAAGCTGTATAACCCATATGGTAAAAGTATGCTTCTACTGCTACTAAGGTGTCATTGTTGATATCTCATTGCCAAAATAGCAGAACACAGAACATGCTCAAACATAAAAACCTCACACTGTTCTTGAGAGAATTCAGTTAGTCATTGGCTGTATAAATGTGCAATTTGTTTCTACTATATAGACCTTGAAATGAGCTACATCCCAAAGGGTGCACAAACATCTGGATGATAGTACACTGGTCAAAGTTTCTACTACTATATTTTGAAATATCAGTTTATAGATAAAGACATGTTTTAGTCAGACTTTTATATTCTGCATATTTTTAAAAAATGTTTATGTAAATCTCACACAACTATTACCTAGAAACCAATTGAAAATTAACACACTTATTTTCTACTACAGAGGGAAATTAAATAGGATGCTCTCTGACTCAATGTTTCATGCAACTAGAACATCCTTTAGAATTAGTAGCAGAGGGAACATATCTATTTAATGTTTTTTCATGACGAATGACATTTCATGGCCCAAACTCATCATGTAGAGCAGTAGTTCTCAAAATTTATCATGTATCAGAATCATCTGGAGGGTGACTCATAAATTACTAAACCATAGTCCCAGAGTTTCTGATTACCCAGATCCTGGGTAGAGCCCAAGAACAGATGTTTCTAACAGGTTATGAAGTAATGCTGCTCCTACTGGTCCAGGAATCATACTTTAAGGATTAAAGTTATAGGTAATAAATGGACCATCTAAGTGCAGCTAGCTCTTATTTATTGACATTCACCCAAAGGAAATGGTCAAGTACTAGGGGAAAGAAAGGAAAAATGCAGTCCCGTGAACTATCTTCGTAGACATCCATTCTAGAAAGTTCACTGAATGTGAAAACAATATAGAAATTGCTAGTTAATGGTTTGTAACAGTAGGAAATTTAGCTAAAAAGGAATCATTTTGCTAGAAATTCCATGTTTCCTAATAAGTTTTTTCTTCATCTTTCACAAGAGTAACTATTACCTTTAAACATTCTCTTCAATCCATAAGGAATCCTCTAATGTCTAATACCTGATGTAACTCCAGGAAAAGAGAGAGAAAGTACATGAAGTACTTAGAAAAATTCACTCATATGCAGTTCCCAAGAATAGAAGAGAGAAAATATTTCTATTTTTAAATTATTTAATTTTGCATCTCAAGGAGTAGGTAGAAATTTTCATATTCACGTACAATTTGAATTTTCATTCTTCACACAATAGCCTTAAGATTAGGTGAATATGTTCTTACTTTCTTATGGTTCTTTATCCCCTTCTGCAGATCCTGAAAGATCTTTTAAGCATGCAGCTACTCCCACTGCCCTGCTACCCAACTGGGAAGGTATGAGCCAGATAGTCAATGGCCCAAAAGAGAGGATAGTCTTGCTCAGCCTGGTGTATATCAGTTGGCATGATTATGTGGCCCATAAACAAGAAGGAAAATTACTCCTAAAGGGGAAATAGGAAAAGAAACCTAAGTAGATCTTTATAGAAAAATTAGTTATTCCAAGAATTCTGAATTCTCAACTATTAGACATGAGGTTCTCACTAAACTGGATGTTGATGTTTCTGATTTTTGTGGTCATTTCAACTAAAACTGGTAATGTGTTTACCTCTGTATTATCTTTGAAACAAATGTTTTCTTACAAATTAATGGTATAACTAAGATTGTAGGAGACATTTTTAAGCAACTTAAAGGAATAACTTTTCTTAATGGCCCTCCTAGTGTCACTCATGCATACACTTCTAATCAGCTTACTAATCACAAATAATTCTTAGCCATTTATACAGACATGTTGTAAGGACTCCTACTAGGCCTTGTTAGAGTTATAAGTGTGTTAAAATTTTTGAGTGGCATAAATTTTAAGAGTATATAATTCTGCTACTTTCTTTTAAGTTAGGCTGAAGTAGTTAAGTTTCACTATAAAAGCTACACAATAAAGGCACTATAAAAATTCTTAATTTTCTACTACTCTGAGCTGTCTATATTAATGTAGGCCCTGCTAGCATAAATGTCTTGGAGCTAAGTGTTTTGTCTATCACATCCTAGCATTTAGCTCATTCTACCAGGATTTCCTAAGACAATATCAACGCTTCTTTGCCTTTTAGTAAATACACTGCAATTTAATGTGTCTTTCACAGAATTTTTCAAAATGTTTTATTGTAATTTTAGTCTTTTTATTAGCCAGAGCCCTCAAAAATAAGCTTTAAAATTACCTAATATTTTAAATAAAAACTTGAAATTCTAAATTCTTACAAAACATATCTAAATTGTCACAATAAGAAACAGTAGAACTGAAAATTATAGAGAGCAGTAGCAATGCTTATCTGATGTGGAGACTAAAAATATGGTGACATCATTATGAGAATGATGGACCTGAATGGAAGAGCATTTTGAAAACCATATTCTAGTTTAATCCTCATCTAAGCACAGGTCACTCCAAAATTAATATGTCATCTTCCCAGTGAGCATTTTTCTAATAAAACAAAAACCCAGTGGTTTGCTTGTGTGATGATTCACACTTCACCATGACTTCAATAAGAAGGCACACATAAGGGGCGCCTGGGTGGCTCCAAGGGTTAAGCATCTGCCTTCAGCTCGGGTCATGATCCCAGGGTCCTGGGATCGAGCCCCGCATTGGGCTCCCTGCTGAGCAGGGAGTCTGCTTCTCCCTTTCCCTCTGCCTCTCTTCCTGCTTGTACACTCTATCTGTCCCTATGTCAAAAATAAATATTTTTTAAAAAAGGCACACATAAATATGCCAGTATTATGAAGTATTGCAAATAAATGAAATCACAGACAAATTGCATCTGCCACTCACCAAGTATCAACTTCACTCTGTTTTTATCTGATTTTAATCTTAATTGCCCTCCAAGTCCCAACAGACTACATGTCCAAAATGAGTAGACTGTTATCTTGCAAATTTGTAAACATAAAACCTGTGTGATGTTCAATAAATATATTGTCAACATTTTCCTAATATAGTGTAAGAATTATGGGAAATATCAAGTACTTAGGGGAAAGAAAAGGTTAAATGACAATGTAACCTTCTTTTACACCTAGAATAGGAAACTCTTTAATTGTATGTTATGTTAGGAAAAGTAGAATTGGACATTTGGAGATTTAAAAAATATAGTCTCCATAGAGCTGAATTTTTTAACCATAAGTTTTAAGTGATACCTGTAAGAGTATTAGGTCTCTCTGCTAATTTGAAGAAAATAAACCTAGTAAATATTTCCATAATTTTGAGAATGCTTATATAGATATAGAAAATTCATTATATTAACCTAAGCATTGATACACATGTTTATCAATTATGCTATTAAATAAAAATATTAAATTTTTAAAAATAATTTTTCTTTAATTAAAACATAAAAATGAAATCTCCTTCACTCTACCTTTATAAGCCACATAAAAAACTGTATCTTCTGACCAGATTAGAGAAAAAAACAAATACTCCTTTTTACCTTAGTGAGAAACAAAAAGGATCTGAGATTCCCCAAATAGCAAAAGTATTCTGACTTTAATCTTTTCAGTAGAATAAATTTTAGTCCATTTCCTTTTTCTCTCATTTTTATTAACTTTTACTAATTGACTAAATATTAAGTTCTGTATAGACAGGAGTGATATCAATTCTTCTTTGCATTCTGAGTTTCTAAAACAATGCTATATACAAAAAGGATAATAAATATTTGCCAAATTATAATGTTCATAAAGATCAAATAAACAAAAAGAACACTTCACATTCCATAAACAGGCAAGATTATATCAGTATAGTCTCAGCCAAGTACCATATTTAGAGTTAATATTGCTAAAACCTATGGACAAAATCCAAAATTGACATGACACTTTTGTCAGGCTTTTGAAGCTCATATTAACCTTTTCAAACCGCGTGTTATTGGGAATGCACATTTTTCGCTATACAGCCCTCCCATTTCTTGTGATTTTTTCTGTCCCATATTCAGTTGAAACCAGTATATCCCTGCAAA
The DNA here is from genome assembly GCF_029215605.1 of Mirounga angustirostris. Taxonomy (NCBI): domain Eukaryota; kingdom Metazoa; phylum Chordata; class Mammalia; order Carnivora; family Phocidae; genus Mirounga; species Mirounga angustirostris. Next base: position 113,899,397 of record NW_026991709.1, on the reverse strand, counting down.
GATCAAAAGGTAAAACCTTTACACGGTTAGCTATTTAAATAATATTCTTCTATAAGTATCTATTAGACAAGATTTACTTCACGCCATTTTCAATCAACTGTACAGATAGACAGTGTGTATATAAAATAAATTCCTCTATTCAAGCTAACAAAAATATTTAACCTACACTTTGTTTATCCATGGAAAGAAACTGAGCATGTCCTCTGCAGTTTTACTACAGGTCATCTGAAGGGCAACCCCCGGATTCCTCTGATCCATGCAGACTTCCCAAGGGCCAGAGAACAAGGCCTGTTTGATCCAGCACCTGCTGTGAGCCCATCACTTGGATACTTTTTCTGAAAATTTTTGCCAGACTATGAATAGAGTAATATGTAAAAGGGAAAAAAAGCTCAAAGAGCAATGGGAAAATCGGCAGGAAATCAACAAAAATACCATTAAGAATGACTGATCAATCATCTCAGCATTACTTTCCTTTCCCCAATATGGTCGCACTTGCAATAGGTCAGCAATTGGCTCCAGGACTGATAGATATTGTCTACATTTTTTGTAGCTTAAAATATCTTTACTGCTTCTGACATATGATTCAGGTACACAGGAAAAAATAACCATATTTACTAATTTTTCACTTCTAAATTGAAAAATGTCATAGACACTAAAATTTGTACTTAGAATAGTATCAGAGATTGGAAAGCATTTATGGAAAAGCTTTTTCTATCATTAGTATAGAAAGCAATACTTTCCATAAGGTGTTCCATAAGAGAGAAAAGAAGATTTGCATTTCTAAATGCAGATAAGAAATGGATTTGGAGTTGAGTTTAACAGGACTGGTTGTACATCATACCAGAGATCTATTGAAAGTGAACTAAAGTCTAAGCAGGTTGCTGCTAATGCTCCTAATGGAAATCTCTGCAAATTCTTATTTTCCACCAACTTTTATAAATGTCCAAATTTAAGTGACTGCAGGTACGAAGCTGCTAAAAGAGCAAAATCCTTGAGTCATTTTAGTTTCTGTCCTAATATGCAGGCTTCCTGACTCAGATACCACAAACCATTGTGCACAGATTAGGTAACTAGATGTAGCATCGGATATAGAAGAGTAGAAAATGCTACAAATAACCCAAAAAAAATGTTAATTCCTCTTCCAGTCTTATCAGCAACATTCATTCATTAAACTGGGTCTGCCAATGTTGCTTTTTTGAGCCATCAGAAAGTGCCTCAGAGGTAAGTCTGTCCTCTAAGGACTCATGGTCTATGAAAGAATAATCCAAGGCATATACACAAATAGTGGAACCAGGAGGAACACCTGTGAGCACATTACTGCTGTAAAGAGTAGCTTCTGGAGGAGACAGCGTTTGAGCTGGACCTTGAAGAATGAGCAAGTTTCCAAGAGGCAGAAATGGACAGTTGCCCGTTTTATGAAGAGCAGTTATATTTAAACCACATCTTGTACTTCTTTGCATCCCCTAGGCATTCAGTGCAATGTCAACATAAAAGGCATTCAATATATTTCTCCTACTGAAAAAATTTTCAGGGGCGCCTGGGTGGCTCAGTCATTAAGCGTCTGCCTTCGGCTCAGGTCATGATCCCAGGGTCCTGGGATCAAACCCTGCATTGGGCTCCCTGCTCCACGGGAAGCCTGCTTTTCCCTCTTCCACTCCCTCTGCTTGTGTTGCCTTTCTTGCTGTGTTTCTCTCTATCAAATAAATAAATAAAATCTTAAAAAAAAAAAGAAAAAAAAATATTTTCATATTGAGGAATTATATTAACCTATTAATTTGTACTTGGCCTGCATTGTTGACCATATACAACCTCATTCCAACATTCCTTTCAATCATTTTACACAACACTTTGAGGGCGATAAAATCTTTACTCACAATTCCTATGTTTTGCAGTACACACACATTTACCCATGACGTGCACAACCCAGACTTACGTTTCTCCACCCACATCTTTGCTAATTCAATTCTTATGCATCCTTGAAAACCCAGCATAATTTCACCTCTTCCTGGAAGCCCAGGCAGCAGCCATCACTCCCTCACTTTTGAACTTTCCATGTTTTTCTTTATAATTATTCATTTCTTATACTAGAGCCTTTGAAATTAAGGAAGCATATGTTTAGTATTATAATTTCTTCCTAAGTGCCTTGTTTCTTTTTTTTTTAAGATTCTATTTATTTCTTTATTTCTTTAAAGAGAGAGAGAACGCATAGCAAGGGGAGGGGCAGAGGGAGAGGGAGAGAATCTCAAGCAGACTCTGTGCTGAGCATGGAGCCCAAGGCAGGGCTCAATCCCACAACCCTGTGATCATGGCCTGAGCTGAAATCAAGAGTAGGGTACTTAACCAACTGAGGCAACCAAAAATTATTTTTCCTTAAGCTCCTCTAATCTGTAACAGTTTATCAGCTTTGTCTTTTAGTCCTCACACTTTTCAGAAGTACTAGTCAGTTATTTGGTAGCATGGTTCTCAATTTGGTTCTGATATTTTATCATAATTGGAATGAATTTATGTTCAGACTATTTACATGATGTCTAGTTTCCAAGAGGGAAGAAAAGAAAAGTCCTCTTAAAGCCGGTAGAACTTCACTTTGGCTACATCCTATTCACCAAAGCAAGGAATAAGGCCAACACAGATTCAAGAGGAGAGGCCATAGATGCCACCTCTGGAAGAAACTGACCTCCAGGAATGGAAGTAATAGACAGTGGCCATCTTTTAAGACTATTACTACAACTGAGTTTTTAAAAATACTTTGAAAACCCACTTGAGGCAACTGTGAAACCCAAAAGTCTGCCACTATCACACTGAACATTTTTAATTATCTAAAACTTTTTTAAATTGGGCTAACAGTTTCTCCTCTGCCTACTTCACAGGGTGTGGCAGTCATGGAGGATTGCCGCCAAGGTCTCCGTTAAAGAAGAACTGCAGTACAGTTAGCCGGCAGCTTCTGGTTGTTGCTTTTAGAGGATCTGCTCTAGTGGTCACGCCAGGGCCACACCCTCCCCAGGCTGCTTCTAGCCAGTGACTGAGCAGGGCAGTAAAACTGGTCATTTCTGCTTGTCGCAGGATTCCTCTAATGAGTACTCTTTGCTCAGAGCTCCCCATCAGCACACAGAGACTCACAGCCACACAGCAGTCTGAGGCCACCTACCCAAGTCTCCTTCCTGTTTTGTTCCTATATGGGTATCTGACCTGCATTGTAATCAGTGGTTTTTAATATTTAAATTCCAAATAAAATAGGTCATCTATGTTTAAGGAATTAAAATTTGAAAGCAGAAAAAGATTAATCCACAATATTCTCATTAATCAAAACCAATACCTTCTCAAACACTAAAACTTAGTCTTTTCTTTCATTCTCGACATAAAGCAGGAATTTCTCCTTGAAAATTATATGATAAAATCTCCACATCTCAACTGGCTTTCATATGAAACTACATCTTCAAATAAAAATATAAAATATAGTCCTTGTAATTATCTTGTTTTGGAGAAAATTACAAATATCCCTGGGCAGCACAACAAAATCCAGTATCTATAGTAGAGAAAGCATTACTCCACAGCCAAGCATCACTCAACCCAGTAAAAGAGACTGACCACCATTTTGTCAAATAACATTTTCATCAAGATCTTATTAAATTATTTTTCTGGCCACTGATTTCAGATGTCAGTTGATATTCTTTTTAATGTCCAAAGGCTTTTCTGCATGGAATAGTACAATTATAAATCGAATACACACAAAACAAATTCTAGTATATAAATCCTACCTATAAAAGCTAATGATTCAACACTAAAATGTATAAATCACACCAATAATTTCACACATAAACTTTAAGTCTCTAAGCTATTTTAAAATGGAAAAAATGGGTAAATTATCAAAATTATTCCAAAATTCATTATTATATTTGCATTAACCTAGCATCAAAATATTGACACCAAGGATCTAACTCATCTTTTGGCACATTTTATACTTACCTTTAGACCTCTTAATAATCAAAAGATACTCAAAAGGAGATATATACCATTATAGCTATCTAAGTTACAGATTTTTATTATGGAATAAGTGACTCCCAGGTGTGTGTGGGGGGTGATACATGGATCTGGAGAGACTTCCAAGATTATTCAATGCCATACCAATATTCCCCAAGATGGACTCTTATTTTTAAGTCCTGGTTTCTTTGCTAGGCCTATAGTATGTTTCCAATCCTTCCTTTCACAGATATTTCAGGTTTTCATAAGCTCATGCCTATTCCTGAAGTGATGCATCCTTTAGTATTGACAGTATTGACTTATTATCACTTCATTACTAACAAGTTTATTTAATTTAGTAAGTTTAGACATTTTTTTAAAGGTAGTTTGAAGCTTCTCTTAAAAAAAAAAACTACTACTTCACAAACCTGGAGGCATTATAATTCTGGACTTTAAGTTATATTTCAAAGCTGTAGTTATCAAAACAGTATGGCACTGGCAAAAAAATAGACACTTACATCAATGGAACAGAACAGAAAACCCAGAAATGAACCCACAACTATATGGTCAATTAATCTCTGACAAAGCATGAAAGAATATCCAATGGAAAAGGACAATCTCTTCAAATGGTGTTGGGAAAACTGGTCAGCTACATACAAAAGAATGAGACTGGACCACTTTTTTATATCACACACAAAAATAAATTCAAAATGGATAAAAGACCTAAATTTGAAACCTGAAACCATAAACATCCTGGAAAAGAATACAGGCAGTAACTTTTTTGACATCGGTTGCTGCAACTTCTTTCTAAATAGGTCTCCTAAAGCAAAGAAAACAAAAGCCAAAATATATTATTAGGACTACATTAAAATAAAAAATAATTTAAACTTCTGCATAGTGAAAGAAACAATAAAACTAAAAGGCAACCTACTGAATGGGAAGAGACATTTGCAAATGACATATCTGATAAAGGGCTAGTGTCCAAAATCTATAAAGAAGTTACACAACTCAAAAAAAATGAATAATCCAATTAAATACGGGCAGAAGATATGAATAGAGATTTTTCCATTGATGACATACAGATGGCCAATGAACACATGAAAAGATGCTCACCATCACTTAATAGGGAAATGCAAATCAAAGCTACAATGAGCTATCACCTCACACCTGTCAGAATCAGAATAGCTAAAATCAGAAACACAAGAAACAAGAGGTGTTGGGGAAGATGTGGAGAAAAAGGAATCCACTTGCATTCTCAGTGGGAAGGCAAACTGGTGCAGCCACTGTAGAAAACAGTACGAAGTTTCCTCAAAAAGTTAAAAACAGATCCAGCAATTGCAACTGGGTATTTACCTGAAGAATAAAAGAACACTAAATCAAAGGAATATTTGCACCCCTATGTTTATTACAGCATTATTTACAATAGCCAAGATATGGAAGCAGTCCAAAGTCCAAGTGCCCATCAAATGAGGAAGAGGTGGTATACACACATGTACACACACACACATACACACAATAGAATATTATTCAGCCATAAAAAAGAATGAAATCTGGCCATTTGCTATGACATATGTGGAGCTAGAGAGTATAATGCTAAGCGAAATAAGACAGAGAAAGACAAATACCACATGATTTCACTTAAGTGTGGAATTTAAGAAACAAAACAAATAAGCAAAGAGAAAAAAATAAGAGAGACAAATCAAGAAACAGACTCTTAACTATAGAGAACAAACTGATGGTTACCAGAGGGGAGGTGTGTGGAGGGATGTATTAAATAGGTGATGGGGATTAAGGAGTATACTTGTGATGAACACAGGGTGATATATGAAAGTGTTGAATTACTATAGCGTACACCTGAAACTAATAAAACACTACATGTTAACTATCTGGAATTAAAATAAAAATTTAGGGATGCCTGGGTGGTTCAGTCCATTAAGCATCCAACTCTTGATATCAGCTCAGGTCATGATCTCAGGTTTGTGAGATCAAGCCCTGAGTCAAGATTCTCTCCCTCTCTCCCTCTTCCCTTCCCCTTGCTCATGTGCATTCTCTCTCTTAAAATAATAATAATAATAACTTAAAAAAAAACTCTAGTTAATTTGGATGGAAGAGAGTATTAGAGACCAAAATTTAGAATAATCTAAATTTCACTCAGATCCCAAACAATTTCTGCAGGTAAGGTACATCAATACTTTGGGGACAGAATTTAAAAAATATATTTTTGAAGCCATATGTTAACAAGAGTTACAATTTTGTTTTTAATATCACTAAATTCTTTTCTTCTTAAAAATATTTGTCTTTTCTATCACATATTTTAGATTTTAACCAATCACCTAAACTATAATCCTATTCTCTTTGATAATTCTTGTGTGTTGCTTGGACCATAATTGTCTAGTCATTTTACCAACATCACTAACTTTTTCAAGGAAGCTGGCCTGATTGTATGACTAGTTTAGGAATGAACAGGATGAACTTAATTTGGTGTCATTACTGGCACTGATTTGTGCTTTCTTGGAACACTTCTACTCTGAAAAACATTTTCTTGGACATCGTTTCTCTTTATCAGCTTCCTGCTATACCCGATAAGATTGCTTGCTCCGTGATCCACTCTTCTCCATTGTCCTATCTTTCCCTTTTAAACAAGTCCTCAACTGGTCACTAAATCACTTCCTTCCAAGGAAAGGGCTCTGCAATCTTTTAATAAATTCTGCATTATATAACACTAATTCTATAACTTACAAGATACAGATAATCCACATATGGAATATTCTACATATTTTTTTCTAGTTCCAGTTTAAGAGATTAGGGAACAATTTTAAAGTTGCATTGCCATTTAGCTACAATAACTGACTTTCTGGTAAATGGAAAGAGTTATCCCAGTGAAACTGTATGGTCCTTACAATAGTAATACCCTAAATTTTTAATACTCAGCTTCTCAAGTCATACACTAAATACCATTAATTTGTATCAAGTATTGAAGACATACCTAAACTTCTCTCAAAATTGGGAAAATCTTTTCTTAATGTGAAAAATAACATTTTGCTGGCAAAACAAAAGATAGACAATCACATGAAAAATGAACTATCCTGCCAGGTAAAAGTGGACTTTTATTGATATTTACATGATAAAGCAATTTACAGGTAAAAAAAAAAATCACACACTGATCTAATATTCAATGTTAATTAAAGAGTCATATTTTAAAATATTGTCAAAGATAATTTACTAATTCTAGGGGTGCCTGGGTGGCTCCATTGGTTAAGCATCCAACTCTTGATTTCGGCTCAGATCATGATCTTGGGGTCATGAAATCGAGCCCCATGTTGGGCTCCGCACTCAGCAAAGAGTCTGCTTAAGGTTCTCTCTCTCTCCCTCTCTCCCTCCAGGTGCTCTCTCTCTCTCAAATAATCTTTAAAAAAGATAATCTACTAATTCTCTGAAACATGTATTATAAAGGTCATGATCAACTTTCTCCAACTATTGCTTATATTTGGTTCCCATAGACAATGATCAGATGCATTTTTAGCTTACCCATTTACTTTCTGCACAAATGAGTTTTCTATTTGTGTCAGTTATCAATGTATTGCCTCTCAACTCTAACTCTACCCTTCACTGTCCTACTTGTGATACTGGGGCTGAACCTTGGACACGTTTCTCCCTTGCCAGCTGGCACGATGTTAAAGCTTTGACAGTAGAGGGCCCTGGAGTGCTACTCCTATAAGAAGGGGTCTGCTCTCTGGTCTGGTGTTTTCTTTCATTGTCCTCCTATAATCTCATCTGGGTAAAGGAGTCCCAGAGGAGTTCACCCATAGCCAATTTCAGTGACATCCCCTTGGGTAGCTTCTCAGCTGCCAGGCTTGCTTGCTAAGCCAAGAACACTCATGACCCCCAGCTTCCTGCCCAATTTCCCTACAACCCCAAAAGATGGTTTCCTGACCTCCAGCCTTGGCCTGGTGAACTTTTCCACTCTCCAGTGGGCCACATTTCCAACTAGGTCTGAATCTCAGCCTTGCAGGATGGGGACTCCCCCAAATTTGTCCCTGTCTTTGAAACACTGCCTGTGGGTAGGTAGTGGCTGCCTCTATATTTGCTATTCCTCTAGGCTTTAGGTTTTCTTTATGCTTAGCCGTCAATCCCTGTTACACCAATATCCTATTATTCATAAGTAATCTTTATATAAAACTTTGCTCAATCAAGTTTCTGTGTGGTTTCTGACACTCCCAGCTTGACAGTGACTGATACACTATTCAGAAAAGTATTTTGAAGAATACAACTTTACAAATCTCACTAAGCCTATAAATCTCTAGTCTTGTACTATCTACCCACAAACTCTTTATTATTTACAGTGGCCACCTTACAGATCTATAAAGGCTCTCTAGGAAATATTTTACTATGTCAGGTGGCAAAAGAAAATCACTAATTTCTCCCCTTTATCCATGTCCTTTTGTAATGTCCTCCTTATTGACTGTCAGCTGCTGGTGTAACTTGTTTTGGCTGATTGAACATTAGCAAATATGAAGCGAGGAAGGGCTTTTAAAAGCACTTGTGTCATGGGGCTTGATTTCTTTTGTCGTTCTCAGAACGCAGAGACTACTATGTAATGAATCCAAGCCAATATGTCAAAAAATGAGAGACCACGTGAAGGATAACTAAGATACTCCAGAAAACAGCTGTCCTTGGGGCCATGCTAGTTCATCCAGCCAGCAGCCAATCTGCAAGTGGACCGCAGACACTTAAGGGGGGGCCAGCTCAGGTACATCAAGCAGACCCAGACCAGGGAACCTACCAGCCGATCTACAGAATCATGACATAAATAGGGAGCTGAAACAAAACACCAAATTGTGCCATGGTTAGTTAGAGAGCAAAAACTAAGTGATACAAATACCAAATGGATTACTTTATTTCCCTCAAAAAGAGAAAGGAGAATAAAAGTTGAAGTTTTTAGTTAGAAGCAAGGAATTATTGAAGTCCATGGAAAAAGTCTTCTGTGATGAAAGTCTTCTCAGAAATTATAAATGTATCTAACCAGTCTAATTTCCACCAGTCAAATCTTTCTGTAAATCATTAAAACAAACATCAATCAATATATGAGGTATTAGGTGGTCTTTTAAAAAATTATTTGACCTATTGAGGTCAGTGGAAATAGTTAATAATGAAAAGCTTGCATGCAACCATTTATACAATTTAATATGTTCTCTAAGTTGTAAGTGAATTTCATAGAATTCCTAAACACAGTAGCTCTTCTAGAACAGATAATAGCTTTAATTTTAATTATTATACAATAGCATTTTAACATAATTACATTTCAGAAGGCTTCATAAATGTAAGATTCTTCAATCTATTTAGGGGCCTCTTCTAATGTTAAAAGTTTCACTGGATGCACTATAACACTATAAACACAACAGAATAAAAAGAAATTCTTCTTATAAACCTGCTTCGTTTTCTATGTATTATTAATTCAGTAAGTCTGCCATTTAACACACACACTATAAACATGGAGAACATTGTAGATACCTTTTGCTCCTTTGTCTTCATGTTCAACCTTTGTTGCTCAGATTTTTCCTGACCACCTTCTGAATATGTTTTCTTCTTTCCACCCCCACCGCCAATACCTTAATCGTTCAGAACCCTCCCTCTTCTTTCTCTCACTGATTCCTCCTAACAGTGATAGATTTCTCCTAGTTACCCCTTCCAGTGCATTCTCTACATTCTCCATACAGCGGCGCCCTCTCCCATACATCTCTCATTTGCCAACCTATCACCCACACTCCCACTCATCTTAACTACACCCTCAGGTTAGCTCAGTTCTCAGAAAAGAAGTTGGATGTGTCCTTTAGTATCTGTGCTATTCTGGGTTCCTGTTCTTCTATTAATATTTCCAACCTCAACTGCCTTAATATTAAATTTTGGCAATCCTTGGGGTTCTATCTTCAGATCACTGTTCTCTTCACTCTAATAAACTACATATCTATGAAAGCACCTTAACAGTATAAAATACAAAGAAATATATGTTTTTTGTTAAAAACTCACATAGCATATACTTCATATAATTACATTCTGATGATCAAAATTTCAGTTTTCTAAGATCTATAGGGCAATGTATTTTCCATCATGGGGCATCTGGGTGGCTCAGTACTTAAGCGTCTGCCTTCAGCTCAGGTCATGATCCCAGGGTCCTGGGATCGAGCCCCGCATCGGGCTCCCTCCTCAGTGGGAAGCCTGCTTCTCCCTCTCCCACTCCCCCTGCTTGTGTTCCCTCTTCCGCTGTGTCTCTCTGTCAAATAAATAAAAAATAAAATCTTTAAAATATATATATATATTTATTTTCCATCATGAATCCATAGATTCTTTACATTCATATAAAGAAAAAAGCTTGAAAAAGAGACATAATATTCAAAATCCATTACAGATTTCATACTGTTGATTCTGTGAAAAGAAAATTTTGAATACTCCCATAATGTTTAAACATATGGATTCTGAAATCAGAAGTTCTGAGGATAAAGGGGGCTTTCTACTTAACTGCTGAGGCAGATTTCTTAAAGTATATAGTTACTTGTTCTACTTGTATGTAAAATAGAAAAAATATATATAATTTCAGGCTTCTTGTGGGAATTTAAATAAAATGACATATTTAATGATTATCACAATTTCTAGCACCTAATAAGCATTTGACAAATGGTAGTTTGAACAATAATTTGGTCTTTGTGTCCTCTCTCTCTTTCCCTATTCCCACACATCTCTTCTTCCTTACTTGAAAGAGAATAGCATAAAACTTAGGAAATAATTAAAGGTTTCTACGATCTCTAAGAAGGGTTCAATAGTCTTTGGACATATAACAATATAAACTTTGAAATACAACTTTTAGAATCCTTCAGGGCAACCACTACTGATCACCATGGAAGCAAGCCAGGAGGAGGAGAAATATGGATTAAGATTAGTAGGATTTCTCCTTGGAAGTGGAGACACATGGGACACACACACACACACACACACACATACACAGTTCCTTATATGAAGGGGAGGATCTGGAATGGAAAAACACCTGTACCATTTTTCAATCCCTAACCAGGCCCAAGTCCAAAACGGACAAAGTGTTCCTGGAGTGACCATATTACTAGTATAGAAACATGGAAAGGAAGGGGAAAGCCACTCCTGAAGAGAAGCTGTTATACACATCTGTGTGATGATCATATTTATATATATGTTAAATATGCACTGTAGTCTCTAAACTCTCTGCTTGTCTTTTTTGCCTTCCTTTAGTTTATGTTTTTAAAAGGGTCCATACAATAAATTGCTTGAAAAGAATGATCTTTAGCTATTGAGGTAGTCCCCTCAGGTATTCTAAATATGAGATTTATGGGCACTCAGGTCCCTTTTTCATTACTCTTCCAACATCCCTCCATTTCAATTCCAGTTGTTCACATCCTGTTTCAAGAGACACGCTATGGAACAGATCACATGCATGAAAGTCCGTTTCAAAGTCTTTCATTTATTAGGAAAATTCTCTTTCAGAGTCCTGGCATCAGAGACAAGACCCCAGGGCCCCATGACCACAACGAATGTGCTGATCTTCCTTGGCACTCAGCCTTCCTCATTCCTGGCTTTCTTCATTCCTTTCACCAATTCATCATTGCTTCCATTTTACAAATCAGAAAGAAATTTCAAAGCTGGATGTTTCAGAGGAACGGTGGCCAAATCTCTTGCTAATGCAACTTCATATTAATTTTGGAATTCCATGTTTGTAGTGTGGTGAATGATTTTATGTGCCTGATCTTGCTATTCACAAATAGTGGCTTTCCTTTTGTGCTGTAATTTTGCAAATAATTTCACATGATTTTTACCTAGCCAACAAAATGTGTGGTTTGAGCAAAGTCAAAAACTGACCACTCATGGGTCATGTCCAGCCTAAAAATATAGTTTAACACTCGGAACATTTTTAAATCCTTTGAGTTTATTGCCAGCAATTAAAAGTCAGAATTTCATGTTAACCCTGGATCTCCTGGTTCTTATGAAGTACTGGAAGTTAACCTACATTGGATTAACCTTTATACTTGAAAACAATTGGCTGAAACCCTTTTACCATGAGCTTATGTTTTACAATTCAACAGAGCTGCTGCCACCCCATGCCCTTCTCCCATCCCACTTCATTCGTTCACATTGTTTTCCTGACCCTTTTCAAGACCTGCTTTTGTGACTTGCTGCCATATTACATACACTCACACGCACGCATGCACAGAATATCTGATATCTAATATGGGAATATTTCTCTAACTTCTCATATTTTATCCTTCTCTACTAACAAATATTACGTGTTGTAAGTCAAAATCAATACTACTTGAAGAGTGCTTCGAAATTTTTAATTTTACCAGAACATTTCCAAATACAGGAGAGCTCCAGCTTCAGGCCAAGCTGGGATTTAGACATGTCTAGATATGCCCAGGGACCTTAAGAGATGGTCATAGAAGAAACTTGCCAAGACTCTTATTACATGGGAATCTAGGTAGAGATATTCTGGAAAAAAAAACATTCTACAGGCAACCTGGGACCAAAAGCAGGATTGTAGTTGTGATGACGAAGTGATCCTAAGATAGCATAGCTAAATCAAGGTGATCTTGGACCAGTCCTCACTCACTTTTGTCTGAGTCCTAGAGTGAGAGAGGAACAGAAGCAGAAACCACAACACTTGGTTGTTCACAACAACACTGTAGGACAATAAGACACATGTAACATTACTCTGCTAACCTCTGCTGGAATGCAGCTCCAGAAAACCATTACCTTATGTCAGTCAGCTGAAATATTCTCAATGGGTAAAAGGCCTTAATGTAAAGAAGAAAATATAAATCAGATGAATATTTGGATAATCTTGAGTGGAGAAGGACTTTTCTTAACACCAAAGAATGAGAAAATGGAGGAATGATCCAACTGACTACATAAACTTTCAAAACTTCTACAAGGCAAAACATTAAGTTGAAATGGAAATTTATTTACAATATAATGATAAGTAAATGTATACTTAATATGAAAGGTGTTCTTACCAAATCTTATAAACTGGGGCACCTGGATGGCTCAGGTCATGATCCCAGGGTCCTGGGATTGAGCCCCACTTCGGGCTCCCTGCTCAGCGGGGAGACTGCTTCTCCCTCTCCCTCTGCCATTCCCCGCCCCACTTGTGCTCTCTCTCTCTGTCAAATAATAAAATTTTTAAAATAAATAAATATTTTTTCAAAATTAAAAATAAAAAAATCTCATAAACCCTAAGAAGATTATTAGCAAAGTGGGCAAAGAACATAAATAATTCATAAAAGATAGCCAAATGTCTGGAAATAATATGAATATTTTGTCATTCATTACTTGAAAATATATAAGCACTAAATATGAGATTCTTTTCTTTAGCAAAGATAAAGAAATGGCAATACCCCTATAAATCACTGTATGCGACAATTGTCAATACCTTCTGAAGGGTATTTTGACAAAACTCAAAAAAATGTTAATTTTCATATGCTTCAAGTCAGCAACTCTTCTTCTAAAAATGTACATATATGGAAATACCAGAGATTTGAACAAAAGTGTATATATAAGAATGTGCACTATAATGTTACTCTTAATAAAATAAAAAGAAATAAAAATATCAAGGAACTAATTTTATATGCATATAATATTATTCTAGCTCTTAAAAAAAAGCACTTTCTATATAAGGAAATTCATGGACAGAGGAGGAAAAGTGTAGAATATACTAATTAGTGTAAAATATATGTTAAGGTGCATTTTATGCAGAACTTTTTTTTTAAAGAAAGAAAATCTGCATGAGAAATATCCACCAAAATGTTAACAGTGGTCATATGGATTTGGGATGTTTTATATTTTTTATCTTCAGTTAGTTCTAAGCTTCAAATTTGTAAGATACATTTATAATTAGGATGAAAAGCAAATTTTATTTTATTTTTTTTAAAGATTTCATTTATTTATTTGAGAGAGAGAGAATGAGAGACAGAGAGCATGAGAGGGAGGAGGGTCAGAGGGAGAAGCAGACTCCCTGCCGAGCAGGGAGCCCGATGCGGGACTCGATCCAGGGACTCCAGGATCATGACCTGAGCCGAAGGCAGTCGCTTAACCAACTGAGCCACCCAGGCACCCCGCAAATTTTATTTTAAATGTTGATCAAATATGGTAATGGTTAAGGAAATATATAGCCTAGTCCCAGACTTGCATCACAAGGGTCAGATAAAAATTGGAGGTGGGGCCAGGCAGGAGGCTACAGCAGCAGTGTGGTCCACAGTATGAATGGTAAGCGTTGAGTCATCCGGCAGAATAGAAATCTCTGGCAAACCCCCTCCCCGTGGAAACAGCAGCAGCGTCTAGTATGAGATAGGTGGCCTGACCAGAACAGTGGCAGGGATGTCAAGTGGATGCCCTTCAGTAGCACCCAGACTTGATAGTGAGCAAGTTGAATTAATGCCCTGGACACTTCCAGAAATGGCTGGGGCAGAATTCATGAAAAGCTGGGATCTTACATTAATGAGTAGATACTAAAGCCTCAAATTACAGGTGATTTCTGTAAAAGTGATCGCATTTTTTTAGACCAGACTGTAGTGGCCTGAGGGAATATGAGTAGATCTCTTTTTATGGTTTAACACTAATACCTATATTCATATATATTGCTCTTTCATCTGTATTTTGCTGACCCATAAAAATATACTTTGCTAAAGTTTACTTCTGCTGCTCCTGGATGAAATATAAAATTTAACTATGATTTAATCATCTGGACAAGTATTTCCTCTAAACTAAGACAATTTTATGAAGACAAATGATAAATCAATAGAATGGAAATCACTGTTCTGTTTCAGGCTATAATAATGTATAAATATGGGCAAATCATTATAATTTTTTTACCTTCTAAAAGAGAGTAAGATGGACCTGTCTCAAGCTATTAGAGAATCCTTTACATTCAGTGCTAAAAAGTAAGATATTGAGGGTACAATTAAATAGCATTCAAAATCACCTGCAGAGATCAATTCAGTAGTCCTCATGAACATCATGGATTTAATTCAGGTAATGCACGATTATTTCAATATAAAAATATACTTTTTACAGTCTCAGACTATGCACAAGCAAAATCCAAGTCATTTACATCTTGCAATTCCATTTCTAAACCCCTGTCCATTTGTTATATATCCAATTAGCTGATAAAAAGAATTATCAATCAATGCTTTATTTTCATTATTTGTTTATCCAAGAAAAGAAAGAGAAAAAGAGAAAAAGGTAGACAAAGCAAATATAAAGGATTGCTAAAATTGGGTTGTGGGTATAGGGGAGATCATTGTACCCTTCTTTCTACCTTTGTATGTGTTTGAAGCTTTTCATAATAATAATAATTTATTGAATTTTTTAACTGCTGATTCAAATATCATGTATTTTTAACATCTAGATAGATAGATAGATAGATAGATAGATAGATAGATAGATCCATTGTACATCAGCATAGCATCATTTTATAACATGGGGAAAATGTTTAAATTCCTCTCTTCACATTGGCCAAGGGTCTTACTATGTTCTATCTTGAACTCAGTTTTTTTTTTTTAATTTTAAAGATTTATTTATTTGTGAGAGAGAGCGTGCGCACTAGCAGTAAGGGGAGAGGGAGAGAGAATCCCAAGCCGACTCCAAGTACTGAGCACAGAGACCAACTTGGGGCTCCATCTCACAACCCTGAGATCATGACCTGAGGGGAAACCAGGAGTCAGATGTTTAACCAACTGGGTCACCCAGGCACCCCTTGAACTCAGTTTTTCTAGATGCAATGGAAGACACTGTTAACTCATGCATCAACCAATTTTATAAATAAGCATATGACGAGCACTTTCTGTGAACCCTGCAATATTCTGTTCCAGAAGGGCCAAATCTGCATCTCTATTGTCTCAGGAATGTTGTCTCTAACCTCAATAATATTACAAATTTTGCTCACTAGTGATATGCATTTAAGAGGTTTGCCTGGCAGGGTGTCTGGCTGGCTCAGTCGGAGGAGTGGAGAAGGAGAAGCATGCAACTCTTGATCTTGGGGTCAGGAGTTCAAGCCTCACACTGGATGTAGAGATTACTTAAAATAAATAATTTTTTTTTGAAAGTTTGCCAGGCATGTGCTCTGGGCTTTCACAATCCCCCAAACATGGCCTAAAGCCACAATCATTGAAGAATTATTTGCACAGGGGACAAAAGGCTCAAAAATTCAACCTCTTTGGTATTTCTTAAATTATTATAGTCTCTTGTGCAGCATCTCAGCAGTTACCCTAACTAGATCCAAAAATCTCTTTTCCTTTGGTACCCCTGTGCTATGGCCCACTACCCTTTGAGATCTCAGCATTATTACTCCCCTATTTGCTCAGAGTGGTTGCACTTTATGCTGGGTTGTCCCAGTATAATCATTAACACACCTCATTTCATCCAATTCAAGCCATTCCCTACCTTCAAAGTAATCAACCATTCACTCACTCTTTTCTATATGTACCCTGAAGTATTTTTCTCTCTGTACCTTTGCACATTTTTTTTCTGAGTAGAGTGTACTCTAGGCTTAGAATTGCCATAACAATATAAATTTAACTGGGAATGCTGTATCTAAGATAAATAACAGGTTTTTTAGTACATGTATATCCCAAGTAGTGCATGGAACATACTTATAATTAGCCATTGTTAATTTGACATTCAATTATAATTAAGCACCCTATTTTTTTTATCTGGCAATCCTTTCGCACCCTAATCCACATTTTCAAGGCCCAACTGAATGCAGGTTCTACTCTGAAACCTCAGTGAACCCTCTTACCTTCTCTCAGTGCTGCCCCCCAGAGCATTTTTACTGTGCCTCTCATATTACCACATGTTCCCACTAGCATCCAAACCACTCATGTAATAGCTCCTCCCTTTTTTTTTTTTTTTTTAAGATTTTATTTATTTATTTGACAGAGAAAGACACAGCGAGAGAGGGAACACAAACGGGGAGTGGGAGAGGGAGAAGCAGACTCCCTGCCGAGCAGGGAGCCCGATGCGGGACTCGATCCAGGGACTCCAGGATCATGACCTGAGCTGAAGGCAGTCGCTTAACCAACTGAGCCACCCAGGCGCCCCTCCTCCATTCTTTTTTATTTGACTTGAGGACAAGAATTGAGCTTTACTTTTTTCCTCCCTCATATTATTAATCACATATTGACACACTAGCAATCAATGAATGTTCAGAATGTCTAGGAATAAGCATTACAGTGATTTTAGTTGGACTTAACAAATCAGTAAATTGTTTAAATTTTCCCGGGACCATTTTGAAAATCCCTTTGATAACAGCTTCTCTCAAGGATAGTTAAATAATAAACCCACTTATGCATTTCAGAACGAAAAATACAGTGACTATATTGACTGTAATTACAAATGTACCACCTAGTGTAGGATGTTGACAGTGGGGGAGGCTGTGGGTGTGTCAGGAACTCTATTTTCTGCTCAATTTTACTATGAACTGAAAACTCATCTAAAAAGTCTATTTTAAAAACTTTTTCCCCCCATGATACAGGTCAATTTGAACTGAGCTTAAAAAAAAAAAATACAGCTACTGTTGAAATTGTCTTAAAATAACAGATGTGAGCAGGGGATGGGTATAATTCTTGACATACATTATTAAAAGTACTCTATTTTCAAAACTAACCTTGGATTTGAGTAGCTTTCTATTGAAAATTAAATTTAAAAACTTTATAGCAGCAATTTTGCTTTATTCAGGCTATAGAATTTTCAATCAAATGCAAATCATATTAGTCCTACCTACCTCTAGTTTTCTGGTGGATAGTACCCTTTGAATGTGCCATGTTTTTTAATATTATCAGAATACCTCATCTACTAAGAGAACTGGCCTCTATGTAATTTTACTCCCCAAGGTATGAAGATCAGTTATGAAAATAATTTTAGTGCTCTTCATTGTGCATGTATGCACACGTGAGTGCATGCACACGCACACATGCATACACACACACACAGGAGAAACAAACCAATTAACTATTGCTAACTTTCATATTTCTTCTAAAGGACAGAAATAATAAGCTTGTGATTAAATTATTTTCATAAAAATATCTTACTGTAAAAATATTTTTTTCCCTACAGTTCTTTGCGATCACTCAATTCACTCGCTGTTTGTTAATAATTTATTTCACATCTATTAGCTACAGCTTATTCTTGGATATTATCCTACAGCAAATTATGGCTTCTACCAAAACAGTCTAAAAAGCATATGTTAAAATTTTTGAAAACAGAAAATCAAGAATTAGAAGAACACGCTATAATGTTTTCTCAGAGCAAACACTGAGTATGTGCTGTGCTACATCAAATTGAAAACATAATTTTGGGGCGCCTGCGTGGCTCAGTCAGTTAAGCGGCTGCCTTCGGCTCAGGTCATGATCCCAGAGTCCTGGGATCGAGTTCCGCATAGGGCTCCCTGCTCGGCAGAGAGCCTGTTTCTCCCTCTCTCTCTCTCTCTCTCTGCCTGCCTCTCTGCCTGCTTGTGCTGTCTGTCAAATAAATAAATAAAATCTTAAAAAAAAAAAAAGAAAACATAATTTCAAGCCACTTTTGGTTAAACAATTTTACCTTTCATTTTAAAGTAATCTATTAGACCTTTAGTCACAGGTCAAATCAAGGCATTCTAAAAGCAAAAAAATAATAATAATAATTTCCATTTTGACAAAAATTAAGTGGTTCTGGTCTCCCTGGGGATGTCATCATCCTCTGCCAATGCCCAGCTTTTAGGGCTGTGAATGAAGTATATGGACCCCAGACCAGTCAGCCAAATGAGTTGAATCAACCCTCGTAATCAGTGGGATGCTGATGTCACACTCAGACCACGCTCAGAGCCACGAAGATAATGTGCTCTACAACTAAAGAATGCAAACACTACAGTGTCTTCCAGACAACAATAGGGAATTAAACAAGACGTTTTCCTAAATTCCATTGTTGCTCAAAGCCAAGATTAGGTCCTGAGCTCCACACAGAGGAAGAGGACTGGATTTAATGAAATTTTAAACAAATTCCCCCTCGAACAAAACTGTAAATAAATACATGTGCAACTGAAAAGCACGATGGCAATTTTATTTATTTTATTTTTTTACTAATACCGCAGTCTCCACAAATATTTCACCATGACAATTCGACAGCAGTGGTATTTTGCTAATTTCTAAATAAATTGGAAGATAAAGTGATTCACGGCAAATCTAATTGATCTTCCCCTCACTGCCGCATAAATAGTATTTGTTATAAAAGTTTAAAAGCCACATTTATGCATTAAATTATTAAAGCAAGTATAATGCCTCCACATTGTATTGTTTTGCAAGGGTTATCATGGATTCTTCACCATTTATCATACTTGTATTTCTGTCTTTTTTCTACTCAGAAGCACAGCATGAAGAAACTTCATTTCACATTGAAACATCACTATGTGGAACAGTGTGATGAAATGAGACACAGGAGGAGTTATACTCCAGTAAACAGTTGGTCTACGGAAATGATAGCATTTTATGCTGAGGCTGATATATCAATTTTAAGTCCTAAGAGATGACTGATCTGAAGGCCCGAATGTCACCAGTGATGAAGTATACACATGTGAAAAATTACAGGTAAGGGGAGGAGGCCTGCTGAGCGGCCGCTCACCCAGGCCTGTTTTACAAACCCGCGCAGAATGCCAGGACCCTCCTCCAACCACGGCTCCCGATCAATTACTCCGGATCGCTGGATGACGAAAAGCACTCGTGTTGTCACAGACATCTAAAATGTGTCACTAAATAATCTAAGTTTAATGATGTTGTAAATGTGACCAGAAGTGTATTGCACAGATTGCATTTTGAGATGCCTCCGTTTTATATATAACAAGGAAACAATGGAAGTTTTAGGAGAAAAACTCTTTCACCCAACAATCTGAGAATCCGCGCGACGTGGTTTTTCCCGGAGCAAATAAAAGGCAGAACCTAGTTTTGTTTCATCCCCGCCTTCTCAAAGTGCAAAGTTATTTCTCGCCATATCCACAAACTGTGGAAATATTTTGAAAATATTTTCTTGATTAAACTAAGAGGCTCTAGAGCCACGCAGGCAGCTGTGGTCACCTGTATGTAAACCAGCATTTAGCTTACCACCCGAGTGAAAGAGCCATGCTGGAAATAGTGACTTTATTTTTTTTTAATCGTATTCATGATACCTCACATACAAACACAGGGAACTGAAGATCTGTGTAGGAATACAAAGTAACGGCTTCTGGATGGCTGTGGGCAAGTTCTCTGTGCCTCGGTTTTCTCATCTATAAAATGGGAATAGTAATAGTCGCAGAGGGTTGCAAGGGTTAAATAGCACAGGGCAAATGCCATGTAAGGATTTGCTGTTATTCACTATTATACCGTATCTCACACTGTCTTTGCAGAAACACAGGAAATAACTTCTTTCAAAACTAATCGTTCTACAGATGGTAACATGTTAACACTGTAGCAAAATTTGAAAAATGAAATCTCGAAGGACAGCAGACGTCCGGCAGATGCCATGGCCCCAAGGGGAAAGCAGGTATGACAACGTATTGTTTACTGATGTCCCCCGCCCACACCAATCAATATCCAGAGTCATTATATATCCAGGAATGAGTATAGGATTTAGAGCCAGGGTTTGTGTTTGATTTGCATTTTTAGAATCATCACTCATAATGGGCATGTCATGAAAGCTCTCTGAGCCCCAGTTTTCTTATCCAAATGGAATACTACCACCCTTTCCACAGATACGTTGCAAGCTTTAAATAGGATGACCATTCTGAAAACATTGAGGGCATATGAAAAATCCTCTATTCTACCATGTGCCAACATAATGTACAATTATTATAATAAAATCTTTGCTTAGGTTATCACTTAGCTTCTTAAAATGTAACGGCCTCACAAGAAAGACACTACCACCAGTATTATTATGAAGATAATGGAGGGGAAAAATTACTTCAAAAGGAACCATATAGATTTTTCTGACACCTAATTAAAATGTATGGCCATGAGGAAGGCTTATAGAACAAAAAATGTAAGCAACTCATCTTTTCAAAGTGGTTCTTCAATAATTTGGCCTGACTGCTAAAGGGACTCAAAATATGAGGGTTCTTGCCAAAATCTGTGCAGTCAGAAATTTAATCTTAATGTTTGCTCATGGCCCCCACCATTGGGCTCTATTTTCAGTGTTCAATCCATAGTGGCACTTATGTATTTGGGTTGTTTTGTTGTTTTGTTTTTTGTAATATATACAATAGCTCCAGTTTTCATATTATCAAAACTATTATTTTTTTCTTTGATAGTTTCATCCATTGTTTTATGCTTAGAAACCACATCCTCACCCAGAAATCAATTGCTTACCTATATGTTCTACCTCTAATAAGGCTTTTATATTTTACCTGGAATCTCTCTGGAATTTATTTTGGTATATTGCACAAGGAAGAATCTCCTTGTCCTCCCCTAAACCCATTTCCTTAATATTTATTGAATGGTCTTTTGAAGTCAGTGAAGTAAGAAAAATCACTTTCGTAAAATTCAACAGCAGAAAGATGAGTTGAAAGAATCCTATTTTGGTTGAGGAGAGGTGGGGAAAGGAGAAAGGTAATTGGGAAGTAGAAATTTGAAAGAAACATAAACTTGAGATACAGGCTTCCAGTTATAAAATGAATAAGTCATGGGAATAAAAGGCACAGCATAAGGAATATAGTCAGTGATATTTTAATAGTGTTGTATGGTGACAGATGGTAGCTACACTGGTGGTGAGCAAAGTCTAACATATAAACTTGTGGAATCATTATGCTGTACACCTGAAACTAATGTAACGTTATAGGTCAACTATACTCAAAAAACTTAAAAAAAAAAAAAAAAAAAAAAAAAAACAACCCAGCCTTGAGTGTATTAGCAAGAGACAAAAGAAAAGAACAGCACTCCCAGAGAGCTAAGAATGAACCATAGATGGGAATGGAGAGTTCCCTATTATGAAATTTCCCTTGGGCCAGCCCAAGAAGGGGGCTGGGAATGAGTCTTGCTAGTGTTCTGATTCTCAAAAAGAGTTAGGAAAATAGAATGATTGATGACAGCTATGCCAAGCTCTTGCCAATGGAATTTCATAAACGGGGAAGGAAGTATGATCACAGTAGCCAGCCCACACCTCACAATAATCTTGGCATGAAAGCGAATATGTTGTTAAGTAATTCTACATAATTCAAGCACATTTTAACACAGGAGCTGTAAAAAACCACAGATCAAATAAGTGTAATTATTCATTCATCAGTACTTGCCATCATTCTAAAAATTTAATATTTGTTCCTTTTCCTACTATAAAAGATCGAAAATATAAAATGAATTCAAGGAATGGAAACATAAATCACCTGTAATCCCATCTCCTGAAATACATAAAGTTACTCTAAGCATTTGCATATTCTAAGCAACTGTTCTTCCAGTCTTATAAATATAAGTATTTGTATAAATATATAGAAAATTCACAAAAATGCTATATAAAATGCACAAAATTAAAAACACATATACTATTCAGCAATCAGAAAAAAAGGTGGAAAGAAAAAGACCAGGACAGGACTAACAATTTGGACCGTGACTAAAACAAAATGTAGAGGCCACTTACTATAGATGGACCACAAATTTTACTCAAAACCTTCTGTCAGTCAAACTGAGAAGGGAAATGTAATCTTTCATGTAGTTCAAAACTCCGTTAGATTAGAAATACTAAAGTTTTCAGGAAAAAAAATGATGTATCTCTCATGTTGTTCAATCACAGACCTGTACCTCTGAAACAAATAATACACTGTAAGTTAAAAAAAAATCAATAAAAGAAGAAGATAGCAGAAAGGGAAATATGAAGGGGGGAAATCGGAGGGGGAGATGAACCGTGAGAGACTATGGACTCTGAGAAACAAACGGAGGGTTCTAGAGGAGGGGTGGGGGGATGGGTTAGCCTGGTGATGGGTATTAAAGAGGACACGTCCTACATGGAGCACTGGGTGTTATATGCAAACAATGAATCAAAACTAATGATGTAATGTATGGTGATTAACGTAACCTAATAAAAAAAGAATGAAATATTTTATAACATTTTTCTTATTCTAAGAACCCACAGAATATATCTACAGCATGGTAGAACTTTTCAGTGTTTGTAAAATCAAATGCCTATACAGAAGCCAGGCAGGAATCAAATGATTGACCTTGACCCGGCTTACTACAAGAGAGTAGGGATTGTGGTAAGCTTAAGAGTAGAAGCTCTGACTTTATTCATTCAAGTATATACATAGGTATATATATATATACAACTCTTTAATGTTTGAACAATTTTCTGGCCATACACATTGCATTTTCTCTTGAAAAGCCCCCAGTATACAATTCCTAATAGTTATTTTTCCCCCAAGATCTGTGCCCATGATCCTCATCAACAAACATCATTCATAACACTGTAAGATGTTACATGTTACATGTTCTGTTTCTAGAGACATTATACTTCATTCACCATAAAATTAGTGTGTGTCCAGAAACTTTAGAAGTTTTGAAAAGCAAAAAATCTTCATGGATTTAGTGATGAAAAGAAGGTTTCCATTTTGAAGCCAGATTTTAGCTGTTAGGATGGATTTGCAAAGGCAAAATGGCTGCACCATTTTGCATTCTTTCCAGCAATGTTTAAGAGTTCTCATTGCTCTGCATTCTTATCAGTCCCTAAAGTTTCTTAAACGCTTTTCTAGCCATTATAATATACATGTAATGGTATCTCATATGGTTTTAATTTGTATTTTTCTAGTGGCTAGAAATACTGAACATTTTTTATGTACTTATTAGCCTGCCATATCTCCTCTTTGGTGAAACACTTGTTTAAATAATTTGTCATTTTTAATTGAATTGTTTGATTTCTGATTTTATTTATACACTTTGCATAGAAGTCCTTTGTCAGATATGTAATTGATTGGAAAATATTTTCTCCCAGTCTGTAGCTTGTCTTTTCATTCTCTTTGCAGTCTCTTATAGAACACAAGGTTTTCATGTTGATGAAGTTCAAGTTATTACTTCTTTATAGATCATGCTCTTAGCATCATTGCTAAGTATTCTTTACCTAACCCCATTTAATTGCTAAGTATTCTTTACCTAACCCCATTTAATAAAGATTTTCTATGATTTCTTCAAAAAGTTTTATAGTTTTACATTTTACATTTAGATCTGATTCATTTTGAGTTAATTTTTGCATAAGCTGTGAGGTTTAGGTCAAGGTTCATTTCACTGCACATGGAAGACTTTCAGCACCACATAGTGAAGACACTTGATTTGCCCACATTCTTTTGCCAAAGATGCATTGGTCACATCTGACTGGGTCCATTTCAGGACTCTAGTCCTGTGGGTCTGATCCTTCACCAATACCACACTGTCTTGGTTACTGTAGCATTACAATAAGTCTTAAAAATTGAACAGCATGATTAGTCCAATTTTATTTTTGTTTTTCAAAACTGTTCTCACTGGTCTCATTCCTTTGTTTTCCACATAAAATTTTAGAGTCTGCTTGTTTATATCTACAAAAAAAAATCCTGTAAGATTTTGATTGCACTAAACCTATAAATCAATCTGGGAAGAATTATTAGGTTGAGTTTTCCAAGTCATGCACATGTATGCATCTTCATTCACTTAGGTCCTTTTTTTCTCCCCACCATCCTTTTGTAGTTTCAGCATATAGGCCCAGCACACATTTCTTATCACATTTATTTATTTCTAAGTATTTCACTTGGGGGGAGAGAGACTATAATAAATGCTATCTTGTTTCCAATAAAGTATTATAAATAAAATGAAATTATAAGTTATAAAAATGATTTTTAAATGTATTGGACATATAACCAGAATCCTAGATAAATATACTTAGGACTAGGAGTGATTTTTATGGATTCTGCGGAATTTTCCACTTAGGTAATCAAGCTATCTACATATAGGAATGGTTTTCTTTCCAACTTACGTCTTTTTTTTTTTTTTTTAACCATATTACACTGCTAGAATTTTTAGTACAATGCTGAATAGGATAAATGAAAGTGGACATCCTTGCCTTGTTCCTAATCTAAGGGGGGAAAGCATTTGGTCTTTTACCATTAAGTAGGATGACAGAGGTAAATTTCTTGTAAATGCCTTTTTTCACATTGAGGAGGTTCCCTTCTATTCCTAATTTGCTAGAATTTTCTTTCCATAAATGTATTTCATAAATACATTTTCTGATCAATTTGTATAATATGTAATTGCACTTCTTTATATTATTAATTTGGTGGACTACATTTTGAATACTGAACAGGCCTTGCATTCTTAGGATAAACCTTACTTAAATATATAATTTATATATACATATAGATTATATATATACTTTGTTTGGCTGGATTAAGGAAATCTGTTTATGAATGATACTGTCCATCTCATCTACTACCGTTGCCTGATTTTGCTATCAGCATGAGGTTGGCTTCATAGAATGAGTTGTGGAGTGTTTTCTCCTCTTCTGTTTTCTTGAAGATATTGTATAGAATTGTCATTTCTTTAAATGTTTGGTAGAATTTGCTAATGAAACCATTTGGGCCTGGAGATTTCTTTATTCGAAGGTGTTTAGCTATGAATACAATTTCAGGGCACCTGGGTGGCTCCATTGGTGAAGCGACTGCCTTCGACTCAGGTCATGATCCCGGGGTCCTGGGGTCCCTGCTCAGCAGGGAGCCTGCTTCTCCCTCTCCCTCTGCTGCTCCCCCTGCTTGTGCTCACTCTCTCAAATAAATAAAAATTTTAAAAAACTATGAATACAATTTCTTTCATATATATATTATATATTTCATCTTAAGTTTTGGTAGTTTGTAATTTTCAAGGAATTGGTCCATGTCATCTACCTCATCAAATTTATGCGTGTTATTTGTAGTATTCTTTTCTTATCCTTTCATTATCTATTGAGTCTGTAGGAATACCTGTTTTCATTCTAGATATTGGTAATTTGTGTCTTCTTTTTTTTCCCCTTTGACTGCTTTAAATATGGATTATATAGTTATTATATATTATTACCAAATATTTAGACATTTTCCTGTTATCTGTTATTGATTTCTAGTCTAAGTCCACAGGGTCAAAGGATATACTTTGATTTTTAAAATTTTGTTAGGATTTGTTTTACACCTTGGGATATGGCTGTATTACTGAGTGTATTAGTCCATGTACACTTATAAAGAATTCATGTTCCCTAAAATAGCAGCAGAGAGGAGAATGGTGATTGCCAGGGGCTGGGGTTCGGGGAAATGGGTAAATGTTGGTCAAAGAGTACAGAGTTTCAGTTGTGCAAGATGAGTAAGTTCTGTAGATCTAATGTACAATGTGGTGACTACAATTAGTAATACTGTACTGCATATTTGAAATTTGCCAAGAAGGTTGGTCTTAAATGCTCTAACCACCCACCCTACCCCCAACACCTACACACAAAAAACAGTAACTGTGAGGTGATAAATATGTTAGATTGATTGTGGTGATTATTTCACAATGTATATCAGAACACCAAGTTGTACACTTTAAGTATATACAATTTTTGTCAGTTATACCTCAAAGCTATGAAGAGAAAAAAAGTTATACTTTGCTTTAAAAAAATGCATATTCTTCTATGGTTAAATAAACTGTTCTACAAATGTCAATTTGATCCAGTTTGCAGTTGGCTGGTAGTAGTGTTCGCTTGCAGGTTTCTGAGAGAAGAGTGTTGAAATCTCAAACTATAATTGTAGATTTGTCTATTTTTCCTTTTGGTTCTGTGAATTTTTGCTTCATGCACTTAGACACTAAAGAAGTTAGGTGAACTCATATTTAATATTGTTTTATCTTCTTATTGAGCTGATTTTCATAACTAAGTAATATCCCTGCTTGTTGCTGCTAATGTTCTTTGTTCTGACATCTATTTTACCTGATATTAATAAACTACCCCAGCTTCCTTTTAAAGTTTGCATAGTATACCTATTTTTCATTACTTTTGATTGCAGACCCAGAATGTCACAATATTCAAAATACACTATATACAATCCAAAATTACCCAGCATGCGAAAAAGCAGGAAAATGTCTACTTAAAAGGGAAAAGGCAGTCAAAACCAAACACAAAACCAATTCAATTCACTTCAATGACTAAGGCAGTTTTAAAATAAGTGAGTTTTAAATGCATGATAAATGGATTAGGTTAAATATAAGAAGTGGATTAACAATGAGCCTTTTAAAGTTTTAGAAAGGTTAATAATGAGTGTGGCACCTTTAAATTAAGTTTGGGAATAATCTGGTTTAGAAGAGGAATGGACTAGCTGGATTCTTGGAATAGCTACCCTTTTCTCCATTTAGTTCCAGAATTATTTGATGAATAACAATGAGATATAAATTGTATTCCTATTCAAGATAGTATAATGTTTTCCCCACGTGTTAAGAATAGAGATATATGGGGGTAGGGGGATGGGTGAAATAAGTGATGGGGATTAAGAAGTGTACTTGTCATGATGAGCACCAGATGATATATGGAATTACTGAATCACTATACTGTACACCGGAAACTAATACAACGCTGTATGTTAACCAACGGGAATTAATATTAAAAAAAAAATAGAGATATATGGACTATATACCACAACAAAAATATTTTCTAGATCTCTATTAAGTTTTCCATTTTGGAAGTGCCAGAGAATAAGAATTTTTTGAAAGCCTTATCTTCCCTTGCAGAAAAACAAAGGAGCAACAATATGTAATTTTAAAAAGGGAAAAGAATATAACATTTTTAAAAAATCGAAATTTATAGGCCCACCCCTGGAGTTTATAGACTCTGTATTAAAAATTCCCGATTTGATCACTACACTCAGGTTTATTTTTGCCTATTTTTTAGAACTTTTTAGTTAAATAAGGAATCATAAATTTATTCACATCCATAATATTATCTTTGTTAAATGAAATTGAGTTACATGGCAAATGTGTTCTTCCAGAAAAGTATTCTTTAAAAAAAAATTGACATATCAATACAATTCTAATTTTTTATCTAAGTTGAATATCTCAATAGGAAATTTTTTTAATATCAATTGAATGCTTATATTATTTCCACAAAGACTTGACAAGTTTCAAAAAAGTGAGAAATCCTACAGATCATGTAATACCCTTCCTTTCACTGAAAAGAAAATAAAAGCTAAAATTAGACATAAACTATGAATGAATGTCAATGACAATAATATCTTTTAAATATATTGAATTTAAGGGGCCATAGCATATTCAGAGTAACTTTTATGGCCAAAATACTTCTATTAGGAAGGAGAAAATAATGAAGCTAGAGTGAAAAATAGAAGAAACTACTGATGGAAGAAAAAAAAAATCAACGAAAATAAATAAACCAGACAAAAAAACAGAACTGATTATTAAAACTAAAAGCAAAGTATTTTCAAGATCTATAAAATGAAGAAATTTGGGAACAAGAAAAAGAACACACAAAAAAATCAATAGGTTCGGGCGCCTGGGTGGCTCAGTTGGTTAAGCGACTGCCTTCGGCTCAGGTCATGATCCTGGAGTCTCTGGATCGAGTCCCGCATCGGGTTCCCTGCTGGGCAGGGAGCCTGCTTCTCCCTCTGACCCTACCCCCTCTCATGTGCTCTCTCTCTCTCTCTCTCATTCTCTCTGGCTCAAATAAATAAATAAAATCTTTAAAAAAAAAATCAATAGGTTCAAGGAAAATGAAACCAACAGAGCAGAATTTAAACTCTAGAGTAGAATGCAGTGAAAGGCTTTATTCCAGTAAATTTGCAAATCTAGGCAAATTTAAAGTGTAATGATCTGATTCTGAAGAGAAAAAGCAATAAGAGCAGGAAGCAACCCAGTCCCTCTGGATCCAGTAGGCAGACAGGCTTCTCAGGGAGCCGGAGGGCCAGCGAGGATGACCCGATGGAGGGAGTAAGAGGAGAAATTAGGCAACTCAGAGAGCGAGATGAGGGCGAGGATTTTTACCAGGGGTTTTGGTGGGAAACTCTAGACAGGGTCTACAGAGATTTTTTTTTTAGGAAGTGTGTTTGTTTCTTTGAAGAACTGTGTCCAACACCCTCCCTTCCTTTACTAACAAACAGTTCTAACATTCTTAGGTCATTTGGAATCAGATCACTATTTCTATGAATAACATCTAGAGATGAGGCCATAGGATTTAGGAGTGCTAGGTTTAGATACAAATGTAGATGGATGGCTAGATAAAGGATTAAAAAGACATTTGCCAACCTTAATAGTAATTAACTCAGGGGAACAAGATTAAAGGAAGGGGGCTGGCAGATGAATGAGAAAAGGAGATTTTCCTACTTCAACCACTACCCTAATCTTTAGATCTTTTACAATGACTGTGTATGTATAACTTTTGTAACTTTAAAGTAAAATTTTAGCATTGCTTTTTAAAAAGAAAAAAATGGTTTCACCCCATTTGAGGTTTGTAGGATTAAATCTTCTAATATTTCCAATTTTGCCCAGTGTCTATTTCATTTGTTTACTCATTCATACATTCAAATATAAACTACAGTCCCATCTGCAAGATTATAATTTCACTGGGGAAAGACAAAATAAGGGGGTCTTGTTTTGGGGATGTGTGTGTTTAGTTAGCAAATGAATGACATAATGGTAAATATTCATGGGGATCTAGAAAAGACAAATTTAGGTCAATATGTTGTAGTCTGTTAGCATCCTTGAGGAACACTTAATAAATCTGGACAGGATGAAGAGGAAAGAAAATTTGCTTGGAGAGAAAGGTGATAGGGATATTTAAAGGTAGAAAGGAGGATTATATATAGTGAACCAGTCCAACCACCTAGAGTAGAAGGCCCACAGAGAGGCTAGGTTAGAAAAGGAGGGTGGAGGCAGAGTGGGGAAACATTGTACTGTATTAAAAGCCACATAGTGTAGAAGAGCTGGGACTCTGGAGTCCCAGAGACCAGAGTTTCTAACCCTCTTATGCCACTTGCCCCTATGAGGATTTCAACCTCCCTGAGCCTCAGGAATATGAGGATAATAACTTTATAAAGTTATCATGAACATTAAGTACTTGAAGTATTTGTAATTTTCAGTGACTTGATAAACATTAACTATGTTTCATTATTTTTGTTGCATGCATGGCATTTAAATATTATCCAATAGGCCAGCATTTTCCAACTTGTATTCTACACAACTCTATAGTTTTTAGATATTAAATGAGTTTGTCACATAGAAGAAAATTCCTTGGACAGAAAATCTTGAGAAAATCTGAGTTAAATGTTG
Source organism: Mirounga angustirostris (assembly GCF_029215605.1). Lineage (NCBI taxonomy): Eukaryota > Metazoa > Chordata > Mammalia > Carnivora > Phocidae > Mirounga > Mirounga angustirostris. The sequence continues at coordinate 113,869,149 of NW_026991709.1, read as the reverse complement.
TTACTAGAAACTGTAATATGCTAGTAGGCATTTACATTCTTTAAGGCAGCATATACAAAACTGTTGTTTGGGGGTTTCTTCCTATAGAAATTTTGTTTCTCAGAGCACCTGTTAGAATTAGTGTTCTGCATGGGAACTACTGCTAAAGGCAACCAAAAAGTCTTTGGTCAACAAAATTGCATGAGGTGGAAAATAGTGTCTGATTAAGTCTTGGGATTTTACACAGGCTTAAAAAAAAAAAATGAATGAAAAGGTTTTGCAATAAGCTTGGCATTAGATATCAAGAGCCTGGACCAAAACTATCTGTTAAGAATTATAAAGAAAGGGACAAATGCAATGAAACAAAGAGAAATGTCAGCAGAACTTAGGGAATGGCTGGGGTGAGCATGAGGGGGAAATGAAGTTAGGGAGAGACTGAGGTAAGGATGTCATCTCTACTCTAGAACAGTGAGGATGCAACTGACAGAAAGAAGACACTAAGAGAAAGGAGACAATTTTTTAAAATTGATACAGTACTTAGAATTATGGTGGGATTTCCTGATGCAAATAGTAAGAAAACCATGGAAGAAAAACTGTTATACCTGAAAAGAAGATTAGGGCTTAGCACAATGACTGCTATATGGTAGGCATTCAATTAAATAAACTGTATTGAGAAACTCAAAAGGAGTCAGCACAGGAGTGACAGAGAAATCCGTGAAATGAGGACTATCCAAGAGATGAGGTAACAAGAGTTCCCCTGAGCCTCTGATGTGAGAGAGGAATAGGTAAGCCATGAGGAGACCAATGCGAGAGCTAGAGAAATAGGCAGACACAGAAGAAAAGGAGTGATGATAGCCCAAGAACAGGAGCATTTCACAAGAGAGAAAGCAATCAGTAGAAAACAGCAGAGAATTCAGAGGAAAATGAAATCTTAGGAAAAGACTGGCAGATTGTAATTAACAGCCTTTTATTTTGTTATTTTCATGATGATAGAGGCTATATTTCAAGGGGTGATGGGACACATGTTTGATGAATGAAACAGAGCACTATCCAAAAAAACCATTAAAAAAAGAAAAATAGAAGACTAGATAGAAATGGCAGTGAACTACAAGTCATTTTTCTATGTAAGAGACTTTTTTTTTTTTTTAAGTAGGGCATGGAGCCCAATGCATGGCTTGCACTCACGACCCTGAGATTAAGACCTGAGCTGAGATCAAGAGTGCTCTGCTTAACTGACGGAGACACCCAGGCACCCCTGTAAGAGACACTT